>NW_026294739.1:26087576-27500701 GCF_026119805.1 Tympanuchus pallidicinctus
TTCTGATCGATTCTGTGAATCACTGGCTGAAATTCTTTGATAGAAGCTCACATGTAAGGTCTGATCAAGTGCTGCTATAACCAAGGATCAAACATCATACTGCCCATGGGGTTCTCCAAGGGGTGGTGGATCCTTTCTCTGGAGGTGTTTGTCGCTTAATGTCTGGTGTTCCTCAAGCCAAAACAGGAACTATTGGACACGGCTCCACAGAAGTCAGGATGCTGGGCTTCACCAGAAGACACGGAATCTGTGAGCAGCTGAAACTTACCTGCAAAACTGGGGCAACTTGCACGCATATGCATGGCAGGAAAAAAGAAAAAAAGAATAAGGAAAAAAAAGAAAGGAGTGAAGAATTATGGTAGATTTTTAGGAAAAATAGGCTGATTATTTTTCCATCTTGGCCTGGCTCTGTTCAGAATGTGTGATTTTACTGGCCTCTGCCAAGGGCTCATTTTTTGGGGGTTATTTTTGTTTGTATAAAGGAATATGTTTTACAGTCAATATTATAGCTGAAGAGAAAATCTTTTGGAAGAGACAAATGATTTCAGTTGCTAGGGTTTATATCCTCTTCTTTTTCTAGCTTTCTATTTCTCAGCAACCTCTATGCTCTCTCTCTACAGGAAGCCACAACAGCTCTCACATCAACAACTGCCTTTCTTTTTCTCCTTCCCAAGGTGCTTTCAACTTTTCTCACTGTCTTCAGCATCTCATTGCCATCAGAGGTGAAAAAGGCCTTTAACTGCTTCCTCTGCTGCAGCAGCATGATTGAAGGACTCTCCATTCCAAGCGGCATTGCCAATCACACCTCTTGGGGAGACAATTGACATCGGCATTGTCATCTCCCAGCTGGCCCCAGATGGACAAGCACCTGAATTCACCTGTGATTGAGGAACATTCATTACTGCTTGACAGCCTAAGCCCATTAGCGGAGTTAGGGTCATTAAAGAAGCGAACTGCTGGCTTGTTCTTGCCATGACCATGTTTTATATGGTCCAACTAAAACAAATGTCCGAATAAACATTCCAAGCATAATAAAGAGGTTTCCATATCCGTTGCACTTTCATTGACAACACCCTTCAATAGAAGTGTTCAGCTAATGGAAACCCAAAATCGCTCAGCACAGAAAAAAAAAAAAAGAGGGGGGGGGGGGAGGGAAGGAAAGAAAAAAAGGGAAAAAATTGCCCCCTTTTTCAACATCCTCTTTGCTTTCGGATGAGAAAGGAAAAGGGGATGTTGAGAAGAATGCAAAGAGCAAACATCTTAAAATGCCAGCAAGAGCCTTTTGGAAGCTGATTAGAACCATTTGTGTGTGGTCAACAAAAAAATTGGAGCTTGCAGAAAATGGAAGGGAGACAACCTCTGCTCTGTTCTGAGCCACAGAACAGATGCCAGCATTTCTTCTGACTTTACAACTTTTTCTTGGCCTATCTGGGTGAAAGACTGATTAAAAATGGGGGCTGAGAATGCCTGTTGAAAAACCTCCCAGATTGTAACCCTAGCGCAAGGGCAAAGGCAGACTCACAGTAAATCATTTCTCGCTGTCTGGACCACTTATCGAATGCAGAGAGCAAAGACACCCAGCCACAGCCATAGGAAATCGCATGTCCAATGGTCTTCTCCTTTGCCTTTATTCTACGGGAAACAGAGGGCAGAAAACAGACTACCCAACATTAAAGCCAAAGGCCGAAATAGAGAGAGAGAAAGAAAGAACAAGATTTTCTGTAAGAAAGCCATAGACATGGATGGAAAGAGATTTATCTCCTCCAAAACCATTTTTTCCTTCAATGGTGTCCTAGGTAAAACAAAATAAACCAAGAGGATTGAATTTCACTGGGAGAATGACTGTGAGGTCTGCTGTGCAAGCCAGATTTTCCAACCATACATTTAAAAGCGGTTACTCAAGTTTGGGTAAAAAAACACTTACCCAATTTCCGAGCAGTCTGTGAATTGTGAGGTTCAGTCTGAGATACGGAGAAACAGAATGCTTGTTTACCACATACACAGAGATCTTTCCAAAGGACGATAGCATCGGGGCTTTTTCACTGCCCTCCTGACCCTTCTAGGGGGGTTGTGTCATGCTGTGTTTTATTTTTCACCATCAGGGGCCTTAGAGAACATAAAATTCCTTTCCCCATGAACGCTCCCAAGAAAAATGGGCAGCCAACATGAGCTGCCAAAGATCTGCTAGGTGCAACAGCCACGAGCGTCTTGAATTACCGGAGTGCCAGTTAATCAAAGGCGGCTCAAACTGGAAATATCATGCTCATGGTAAATTTAGCATCTATTATATCCACTAGGAAAACCAGCAGCAGCTGAAAACACTGGAAAGGGAAACTTAAACATGAGAAACCGAGGAATCCCATGCAAGAAGCGTGTTCGCTATCAAAACAATAGGGCTGAAATATGGAAAGGGTAAAACCAAGAGCTCAAGGAGCACTGATTTATCAGTTGAGATCCATCCAGAAGTGGTGAAGGAAGAGGCTTTTCTTTTGGTTGATTTTTATAGGAGGCAATTAATTTGCTACAATTTCCACCAAAAAAAAAAAAAAGAGAGAGAGAGAGAGTTATTTTCCAGAACTTGAGATAACAAAGCATCTGGAAATTAGTATCAATTCAAAATTGAGAACTTAAAATTCTTTTAAAAGGTTTTCCATTAGCATTTGTAGTACTTCAGGCACATTGCCACTGTAGTGAACCAAAATGCAGCAGTTTTTGTTTTTTTTCCCCCAGTTTTGTATGTTTGTTTTGTTTTGTTTTGTTTTGCAAAACACAACAGTATTGCAATAAATGGTGGTTTCAGTCTTTGAGGCCTTCTTAACCCCTATAAACTGGCTTCTGCTTTGATGTAGCATGCCAGTTTTCCTTGTAGCACCTGTGTCTCCATACGAACCAGACAACTGATTGCATTCATTTTTCTGGTCCAACATTTCTCTTCCTTGTTTCTATATTTAACCTGACTTTCAACAGCATCATCATAGATTTTGTTTTTGTACTGAACATTTATAACTTTTTTTGGCATATCATGTTCTCTTGGCACGCCCCAATGCTTCTAAATGGTGCTCGTATAAATCACTCCTTAGCCTTTTTCATCTGATGTGTTTTATGACTTGATCTGAAACAACACAGTTGCTCAAACTATCCAGAGGTGTTGTAATGGCACAAAGCAGAGGAAGAATCCAAAACCTGAGAAGAGGACAGAACTCTTCCGCTCTTCTTCTTAGCTTTGCAAATAATAGACATGGATTCTGTGGCAGTGAGAAACCAGCAAAACCAGAATGCTCTGTAACAAAGTGGGCCACATTTCAGCTTTTACAGAAGGATAAAAGTAAAGGTGTTATGTTCCAGACTCCTGAGCTTGCAAATACATCTGCTGTCAGAGAGGTTTTATCAAAATATGGAATGAATTACATCAGCTATTCACCTACCTTGTAAGATCCATCATCTGCCTAAACTTATCTGAAATTTTAATTGGCAGGGGGACTTGGTTTTTCCTTTCAAGTGAACTACTCTATTCTGCACTTCAGAAGTGATCATAAAATTTGAAGTTCACATGCTATGAGCAGGAATCCAACAATAGCAAGGTCTCAGCTTAGTGAAATCTACTCCTAATATCTTGCTGCTCATACCAGATGCTGAAGAATTGAAGTGCTGGATCTGCTCGTTAGTCCTTCTCATTTAACTATGGTTTCACAGGTTTATTCATATTTTCTCCTTTTTTTTTCAACCCCACTGCTGCCATTGGAAGACAAGAATGCACAACAATTTTATTTCCAACCAGATGCACGGACATAACCTTTTATTTATGTAAGGGCCCGCTCGCTCCTGGCAATGCATTAGGTGAGAAGAAAGAAAGGGGAGGACTGTCCATCACCCCCAGCATGCCCCACCTGTAGGACCACACAGCTGCTCCCATGGCACACCCACACAAACCACAGATACTGATTTATTTCCCGTAAGAGCCAGAGCTTGGCATCAGTATGTGTTACTGATAGAGCAGGTAGGGCAGATTTGCAAATAATTGCTCCTTGCTGATAGCTGTGTTAAAGGGGGGTGGGGGGTTGTGGCCGTCTTAATTGGTGTTGCTCCAAGGTTGGTGTTAGATATGCTCTCTAGGCTTTGCTGAGAACCAGCTCTCAGGAATCAGGTAGTATACCTTATCTTTTTTTCCTGCATTCCAATAGAAAATATCACCTGGTTTTTTTTCTGGTTTCTGAGAAAACAGCTTCACTTTTTACAAGGCTAATAGAAAAAAAAACTGAAATGTTGTGAATTTGATTTCTCAAGTTTTATTTTTACGGGGATCTACTTCTTGGTACTGCTAACTTTGAGCAGGCTGTTTTGGCATCCTAACAAATACCTCATTTAAAAAGATACCCACATATATATTTTTCTGTTTCAGAGAGGAACTAATTAATTTCTTTATCTTCATGGGAAGGAAAGAAACTAGACAGATATATTGCATTCCCTATCACATCTTCTGAGTCTTGCACACATGCTGTTGGAGGAAAACTGGTCCAGAGAACATGCTAGAAGTTAAAGGAGAAGCATTCTGAGATAAAATTGGACACTCTCTGTAAGGAGCAAACCCAAAGGTGCAGCAGGGATCATCTCAAGTTCTCGCTTTCCTTCTGTGCAAAGAAAGAACTCTGGTTCCATGCTTTCCTCTTTACTACTTAAAGTGGATTTTGCTATCTTGCTTCCCAATTCACCAAGAGTGCAAAGCGCTGTCTCTCAGAAAATAAAACTAGTGAAAACATCAACTTCCTTAGAAATACTGCTGATGGGTTCACCTTTTGTAGTGAACCCTGGAGCAACATCCTGTTCTCTTTTTTTTTTTATTTTTTTATTTTTTTTTATTTTTCACTGTTTGGCTACAAAATTTGGCTTGTATCAAATGGATACGTAGGAAGCTTACAGCAATATATGCAAGAATTTTTTATTTTTCCTTATCTGTCTTAATTCCACAATGTAAAAAGCCCTCTACACTTAAATCCTGAGTAGCCTTGATATTTAGAAGGCATGCATTAAGGTTGCAGCATTTATTCTGCTGGTTGGTTCAGAAACACCCTAATTTACTGCAATACACCACTAGACAGCAGAATGCACCCTATATGCCAACAACTTGTTCTCCTGAGGATAAATATCTTTGATGCTGTCCTCTCTTAAATAGAAAAAAATATTTTGTTAGGAAGTGTTAAGCCAGGGCTCTGCTTTTTACTCATTTGCTGAGAATGCAAGAAACCTTGCTACTGAGGGAGGAATCACTGATATAAACTGCAGAGCTATGCAAGTAGTTGAGTAATTATGGGTTGAGGTTTCCAAATGTGCCTCCTGCTGAGGGCTCTGCAGAATACTTCTCATTCTTCACATCAGACGTTTTGTAGGTGTTATTCTGGTAATGAGTGGAAAGGTGGGCAAAGATATGAAAGGGAAGGTAGAATCCTTTTTAGAAATGAAATATATTTGTGGCTAAAGAATGGTGCCTAAATTCATTAGGTAAAGAACCTAATGAATGGTAATTCATTTTTAGAAATGAAATATATTTGTGCCTATGGAAGGTAAATGCATTTCACATAAGCTCTCCTTTTTTACTGAATCCCATACCATACTGTAGGGATAGAGAACTTTGAAATGTTGTAATGGATGTTTTTTCAGTGAGGAGTTGTGTTGGTGCTCAGAACCTGACCCTACATCTCATCTGAAGTTCTGGAGGCTCGCTTGCTACCAGTCAAAACATCCACAGTAGTAATTGAGGACATTGGGGGGAAAAAAAAGTCTTCTCCCCAAGAGTGGTCAGCCATTGGAACTGCCCAAGCAGGTGTTGGAGTCATCATCCCTGGAGGTGTTATGAAAAGGACAGGTGTTGCATTGAGAGGTATGGTGTTGATGGTTGGACTTGATGATCATTAGTGGTTTTCACCATCTTAATGACTCTGTGATTAAGAAGTGTGGAGGTCTGCCCTCTGTGCCATGCCAGGGTACTGTTCTGTGACACCATTATCTTGTGAGCAATGGAGCCACATTTCCCCCCACCTTCACTGACTCCTCGGGTCTCAGTTTTCCATCTCTGCCAGCAACTGGTATCAGCATCATTTTCTTGCATTGGGGACTATTTGAGTTGACACCAGCGGTGTGATGCTTTGTCAATAAATTTGTCACTAGATGTGCGTGCCATGAGGCAAAACCCACCTCTGCTCTGTGAACACAGATGGAGCTCTTAAAACTGAGTCAGCTTCCACCTCACTGCAGTTTCTCTAGCAGTGACCATGCTTTCCTAGAAGGAGAAGTTCAGCAAATGAGGTCTGATTTTGGTGTTCTCTCAGCTTGTAATGGCAGTGAGGGGAGTGTGCCAGCACTTCTGTGTTTATAAGCCACCTGATGTAATGGTAATAAGATGCTAACATGAGAGTCCACGTCTGATTTGCCAGCTGCTGGCTGCTCCAGCCCTTCTTGGTTCAGGAGTTTTAACAAGATGTTTCTGGTCTGTAATCAATGTAAACTTCCTATGCAAAACCTTATGGAACATCCTGAGTCGGGGATAAAACACTCAGTGCCTCACTTTGATTGTAATTTTGCCTTGTGTTAGCTGAGGCTCTGGAGCTAGAAGCAGCTTCTAATCATTTTGTCATCTAACACTTTAGGAAAGGATGAAGCTGGTAGGTGGGATATCGAATGGAGTCTAGCCAATATGCTTGAATCATAATGCACTTCAGCCTTACCAACACTGGCAGCATCTCAGACTGTGTCTTATGGATGTGTAGCAGCTTTAGAAGTGTATTTTCTATCTGTTTCACTCCATCACGAGCACACTAGCAATGTGATAACTGCTATATTTAATGAAATAGCCTAACCTGTCCACTTTTTGCTTGCAGGATTTCAAAGGTGAGACACAAAGAAGGCATTCTGGAAAATAAAGATCACCATTTCAGTAGTGCTATGGAAAGGAAACTGGGGGTGTTGGGAATGCCAGGTTGATTTGAAACACAAATCTATGTTTTGCATCTGATTATTGTAGGCTTTGTTCTGAGGAGGGGTTATAATAACCAAAGGAGCTGGATGCCCATACTGGCCTCTCCTGGTACTCTGTGTTAGTTACAAATCCTATGAAACCTCCAAAAATGAGCAAGTTAATGTCATGCCTTGTGTTTCTGTTGTCTCATTGCCGTGGACAAAGTAATTTCCCGTCAGGCAGGTTCTGCTTTTGTTCTGTCTCTGACGGCTTGGAGCTGTAACTGCTTTCAAGGCTGGGGAAGAAATAGGGACATCCGAGGGTCCCGCACCACAATGCTGTCCCAGGATGCAGTATCATAACACAAACCAACTATTTTCTCCTGAATCTCGAGCAAAGCAACTTGCCTTTGAGATACTGTCCCCTCTCTTGAATTGAACACGAGCCCTCCAGCTGCAAATTCAATACCAAGCGCCTGCTTTCTATTGAAAGCTGCTTAATTGGCTGCTATTCTTGCTCCTCCAGCTGAATTTGCATTAAAGAAAGACCTGCGATCTTTGGCATTCCCCATGCGGAGCTCCGTATTTAGCGTATGGAGCTGGCAGTTCTCTTAACGCCCACATCTGTCTCTGCTTGCCACAGCTGATTTATGTTTAATATCTTGAAGGCATGTGGTGCCAGTCCCATGTTGAGCTCTGGATTGTGGTGGTCTGTCTGTATTTGTTGAAATTGGGCCCAAAGAAGCTGGCTTGGAGCAGAGACTGCAAGGAATGCGAGCCAGTGGCCGTCCAGACAGCTCTGTCAGCAAGCTCAGGAAACTGGCTGAAAAATACTGGGAAGAGGCCCAGGTTTTAAACAACCTGTGGAGCTCTCATGAGAACACTGTTTTAGAACAGAAAGTTGAGTGATACTCTTAATTACAGATTTTAAAAAATGAAGGTTAATGATGTCCTTGCCCTTGCAGAATGCAAGGCATGTTCCTCAAACCGTGGTCATCAAGCGAGCAGTTTCGTCCTCTTGCATGAATAGCACGTTTTCGTGTGCTGCTCTAATCCATTTTCTTCCCAGGCAGAGATAAAGATCAGGAGGCTCTTGGGATCCCACAGCCAGGGGTTGACCTGTAACTCTGCAGCAGCACTGGCCATATAAAGAAATCTTTGGTGTAAGGTTGATACTTGTGTGCCTCGGCAGGCGATGGGGAGTTTTGCTTATTAAAGCTGTAATCCCACAAAATAAAAATCTATCGGCACCAGGTTGGCTTCATCTCCAGAATTAATGAGCTCTGGGGTCTTATATCAGGGATGCAATACCTTGAACACAGATGTGATTTGACAAGGCACGTGCTTTAGGGCTTAACATTGGAGGGATGGGAAAATGCAAGAGCCTGGGTTCTTTGCTAGATGGTCCAATGGTCCCTTTTGGTCTTCAGTGTAATGAATTTAGGCTGTGATGGAGTCTGTCATACTGTGTCGTTAAGAGCATGGGAGAATGAACTATGGATTTTAATCACAGAAAGGCGCCTTGTATCCTGTCTGCCCTCTTAAAGCACTGCTTAGATGCTTTTTTGGGGGGGAAATTTGTGTTGGATTTTCTTTATTTATTGGTCCTGTGATTGGATCTGTGTGTCTGAAGCTTGGGAAATTGCACAGATTTAATATTGGGCTGCCGTTCATTTTACCTGAGTACTGAAGTCCCTCTATGTTGGGACAATGTTTCCAATGCCTTTTCAAGTCAGGAAGTGACTATCCAGGATCTTGACTTGAATGGAGCTTACAAATATCAGTTAAACCTGTATTCCTGAAAGACTGTTCAGAGTTCACTCGATTCTTAGTTCTTATCTCAATTAAAAAGCACACAGAGAGCAAATTTTAAGGCATTGAAATGGGCTGCTCGCAGAACAAGAACTTGGAAAAACCAAGAGCAAGCTTAAGAGTAAACCATTTTATTTAATTAGAAAATATTTCTTGTTAAGGAAAGAGGTTTCCTCCACTTGAAAACCGATCTTCCTATTATTCCACGCTATGTCAGTGCTCTACAAACTTCTTTGAATGTTAGTGAAGATGCTGGGAAGGAGAGAAAACAGAAAAACACATTAAAAAATAAACTTCTGATAGTGACTCAGGGTTAATCAGGGTAAAGCTTTCCTCGCCAATATTTGTTAGAGGCTGAAATTATGTGGCTCTTTAAAACTGACTATTGCTGTGTTTCACAAAGATTATCTGTTAAATACACGCTTCTTCTGGTCAGCAGCTTGGACGCAATGATTTATGCCAACTGGCTTAGAAACCGTGAACATTAATTTATGGCTCATTCCCAGTTCCCTGTTAATATGTCTGTTTGAAAATGTAGGGCTGGGAGGGAAGGAGGAGACTTCAGAATTTAAGTGAAATGGAAAGCCAGAGTTACTGACTCCTTAATGGCTATATTTAGTACCTTCTGATCCCTGATGGCTGTTATACAGGCAAATATTAAATGCTGGGCTTAATGGAGAGCGATGGAAGAAAATCTGCACAATTTAATAAGCTCTGGACAGAGCCTCCAAATACCGGTCCAGAAATAAGGATCTGTAAAGAATTTCTGTGGTCCATTTCCTCCTTTTAATTACTTTACTCCACTATTTCTGCAGGAAGTTTGTTCCAGAGCCCCTAGCTGCCAATGGTAGTGATTTGATCTCAAAAGACCACCGCATTCAGAAAACTAGATGCTCTCTGATTGTTTCTGTTCATTCTCTACCCATGAATACTTTCCTGGTCAGCAAGTGCCAGTATGCCAATGGTTTGGGTTGTTGTTTTTTCTATCAGGAATATCCTCCCTTCTCACCTCTATGTTTCCCTGGATGTAGTCTCAGGGCACAGTTGTCTTTGCTCCATCTCTTCTTTGCCGAGCTGAAGAGGATGAGATCCCTATTCCTTATTCTGTCATATTGCATTCATTTAGATTCAGATCAATGACCTGAAGGTGTGCTGAACCCTAGGAAAGGACCAGCATCTCTTCTGCAGTCAGGAGGTCTCCATGCTTAAACTTGTTTTTTGTCTGATTTTGTCAGAACATTGATATTACAGCTGTTGGAACAACACATGAAATTGATCTTTGTGATTGGTCTTTTGGGAACTACCTGAAACCTCCCATCATCCAACTATCTCAGATAGTGTGATCAGTTCCCATTTAGTGGATCTCTTACTGAGTTGATCAATTGGTGCCATCTCCTCAGCTAACCAAGGACTTCCTCTGCTTAGAGAATGGAAAAAGTATCAGGGAAAGATGCCATGTTAGAGCTGCTTCAGGTAAACTCACATTTTTTTCCTTTTCTGTTTAGCTTGATGTCTGTAATCACAGATTTTTTTTTCCTAAAGCTTTCCAGATTTCTGAGGACAGCCACAAGCATCTGTAATTACTCAGGTCATGCCAGTTGAATACATTTATTTCTGTGCTGACTACTGGATCATGCAAGCTTTTCCACTCTTCTGGGTGATATTTTTCCCTCTGTACACTGATTTCAGCATATTGAGTCCTCTGAGTTTTCTTCCCACCTCAGATGTGGTCGTTTCCAGTCGTTCCTATGAACCATGCAGCCTTTACCCCATATTCTATACGCTCTTCCTTACTGAAAGCACATGCCATATATTCATTTAATTTGGGGAGTTATTCTTGGTTTCTTTTAATCTCAGTGCCATGCTTACTGCGCAGCAAACCCGTGTCTTTCCTTGCTCTCCTTTGTTCTTCTGGTTAAAGAACTTTGTTTATTTAAATATGCTTTGCAAGGTCTAACTCAGCTTGACTTTTGGCAATTCTCATTTTACCCCTATGCTTGCTGACCTCTGAAATACAGCTTCCTTTGCAGATTTTTTTTTTTTTCCCTCACTCTCTATTCTTTTCCCTAACAAACACTCTGAAGTGATCCAGTCTGCTCAGGAACTTTCAAGTTTTTCTTCTACTATTTGCAATGCAAATTCCACATCAGTTTTCCGCTTCTGATGCACAGAATTTCCAAATGTTCTGCAAATACAAGTCAGCAGAATCTCTGTTGGAGCTGATTGCCCTAATCAGAGCCTTTTTATATTCAAAGATCGTGCTTGGAAATAAGTGTGCAAGCAGATCCAATAACTACAGACTTTGTGTTTTATTCCACCTCTATCTCAGAGTGGCTGAAGTTTTATTTGAAGTCTCTTCTGCCAGAAAATTCTCTCTCAGTGCCAAAAAAGGTGGAAATGTATTTCACTGTTGCTGTTATCTGGTGAAGGTATCTGTTGGCAGTGATATCTAGAGCCTCCATGTCTTGCCCTCACCAATAGTTTGTCCTTGTGTATCTGGCAGTTGTAGGTTCACATGTTGAAACAATTCCACGTGGCAATATGTTTTCAAACATCTCAAAATATTTCTTTTGGTATTATATTTCTAGTAACGCTCTGGATCTTTGTTCAACTCCTGAAATGTGAATGTTTTATCTGACAGTTGGAAGATAGCTCACTGATTTGAGCTTGGCACATGATAGATAACATGGCAGACCTTACTCAGCAGAACAAGGTATCATAAAATGAATAAAATAAAGACATCTCCAGCTTGAGAGATTAAAAATTCTAACAGTACCAGCATAGAACCTGGGAAGATTCTTCATATGATACAGTTGTTTACATGCACAAGTAATTTGTGCTTGAGTTGCCTGAAAATATTCGTCCAAATGGTTATTTAACTAAAACTAAGCCTTTAATTCAATGAGTTTCTTCAAGATCTGTCTGCTTTGGTTGCCTTCGTTTTTATTTAAAACCTTGCTAACTTTCAGCATTTATTTCCAATGAAAACTGAGAGATGTGGGTTTTCTGAGTAATTTTTCAATTTTTTGTGTTTACAGTAGTATTTTGATTTTGTGGCAGAAACTTGTGAATGCATGAGTAATTTTCAGGAAAACAAACTTTTTCCTTTTCTTTTCTTTTCTTTTTATTTTTTTTTTTGAACAAACATGTCCTTAGGATAACAATGTGCCAGTGCCCAAGTTCAGTACTGAAAAGAGCTCCGTTTTTCCTTCCTGGTGAAGCTAGCTCAGTGTTTCATAAGCCTTTGAGGAACACACAGCCCCCGTCCTACAGAAATACCAAACTGCAAATGAAGCAGAACTGCTGTATCTTCCATTGAGATGCATGGGAGCAAGTTGCACAATCATGACTTACTCTTGGGTTACTATTTGTTTTAGGCTTGCAAAATCTGAGCGAATATCCAAGTGAACATATTTATTCAGCATCTCTGCCACAGCATCGTGGGGTCCAAAAGAATGCATTTGGGAAGGGATTGGACGAATTAATGGTGGGTAAGTTCCCTGGTGGTTACTGAACATGGGAGTTTGGATGCAATGTTTGGCTTGGTTTGTTCCTAAACTGTTGGGAACTGGAAAGACAAACCAGGGAGATGATCATTTTGTTCTTGGCCTTGTTTTTAATCTTTTTTTTCCCTTAATGAGTAATTCTTTGCTGCTAATAGAGCCAGGATATTGGGATAAGGCCACTTTTTTTAAAATTCATATTTAAATAGATATTATTCAGATTTAAATAGTCACTTGATACTCAGAGTTTTTGAGACACCCCTTGCCCAGGCTGTATCCTTGTATGACAATCTCCCTTAGCACCTACTGCCCAGCTGCCTGAACTGTAACATGAATGCAGGATCAAATATCTGCACAATACGTTTCTATGATGTAGAGATCTCTATTTACCTTATGCTAAAACTAAAGGAATTCTCCCCATAGGTGTGCCACTAATAGTTATCCTGGGTTCCTTTCAAAGACAAAAAGTTTCATTTGAAGCTCATAGGCACCACGTCTCTGGTATGTGAATTTTTATTTTCTTAAATCCTGAGTGTGCCTTGTCTTCTATTATTATTCCAAACGGTCCTTGTTTAATTTGTAACTAAAAGGAACAGTATCCTGCTGCATCTTCAGAGTTATCTGTGTTTTCTCATGTCTTCTGAAGTTCTGGTCTTCAGATCAAGAAATGTTTGACTTCTTCAGTCAAACATAACTTTATCAGGAAAAAAATTCACCACAGCACACTAAAAGTCTTAATAATCCAATCTGACTTTTGACTGTCTCTTGCTGTATCTTCATTGGAATTAATTAACACTTATCATTACTCAAGTAGGGATCTGTTTAGACAGCGGCCCTTCCTGATTTTGATATTATCCAAACACTCTTGAAAGATATTGATGCAGGAATCAATTCTGCAGCTGTTATGCACCAATCTCTGCTCTCTTGCTGTTCTTCATTAATGTCTGCCTTTGGATGAGTTTTTCACTGTCCAACTGGGACAGTCCCTGGAGTCATTACTTCAGTTTCTACCTCATTTGGTTTGGTCTCAATATTATCACGTGGTAGAATTTGTTATGATTTTGAAAAGTCCTCTATTTGAAATGGTAATCACTGAAAGAAATTTTTACAGATGATTTGGATGACATTTTTGGAGCATAAAACAGTATTTTGAGACTTGAAAGCATTTCTCTACTGCAACTCTGTCTACTATGGAGACAAGATCCAACCCCAGTGCAGCTGAGCAACATCAGTGCAAAAATAATGGTAGGTATCCACTCACCTGGTGGTTTGACTCTTCAAACTGGATTAGATAAGAGAAGGAACAACAAAAAAAAAGGCTATTTTCATCCAGTCCATGAGATCTTGTATCTTACTGTACACAACCCACTTCTATACTCACTCCTAGAAAATATATGAACTTTTGCAGTGCTTTACAGAGATTAGGACAACTGCTTTCAGAATGTATAATGAGTACGTTGGTTTCTGGTTTACCAAATAAAAACAGAGAAGGAAAAACTCCTTTTATGTTTTTTAAATCTAGCCAGATAAAGCTGGATTGGCAGCCACAAAATGACATTACAATCAAATCTGATGTAAACAAAGATTTTCTTTTTATTTGCTAAATATCACTGATAATTGTATGTCCACCACCAGATAAAAATTAATATTAGATACGTAATATTTCTTGAGATGTGCTTTTGTACAGGCTTGTGGAGTATCTGTGAGCAGTTTTCAAGGCCCTTGAATCTGTTCTCCTGTTTTGTTCCATAGTAATCCATGTGGGTATTTTATTCCAGTGGACCCTCAATGTGTTTAGAAATATTGAAATTAGAGCTTTATAGCTCACTTCAGACAGACCACATATATACTTTTTCAGTGAAAAATACTGAAGCTTATTTGAACATGTAAATTCAAGGTTTGGCTTCTATAATAACTTGCCAATTGCTTTCCACAAATGTTTTCCTAGTACATTTCAATTCTTATAGTCCCTTATTAAGCAAAGTGCCTACAGATTTATTTAGATGCCGAAGTGTTTCGGTGAAAAAGAGGCGGAGGTAAGAACATCCATAAAGTTAAGTACATAAGTAAACACTTTGCTGAATAAGACCAAATATTACAAAGTGGGATTTTTTTTCCCTTAAATTCAAATGAATACTCAGGGAAATATTTTGCATTAATTTCTCGCACAGTATTTGGACAAGCAAGGAGGGAGGTAGCACAGACTGCTGTAGTCACAAGTAAATTCTGCAAAGGTTTCGTGCTCTGGATCCATGCTTTGCATGGATGTGTTGCATGGGTGATAGGAAGCCCATGTTCTGGCACTAGGGAGCAGCAGAAGGCCCAAGGAAGCAAAATTACGTGGCAAACAGTGGTAAAGGAAAATTAGCATGATCCAGAACATCACATTTGAATAATTCCATAGTCATGGTTTAATGTAAGAAAACTCTTTGAAAATCACATTTTGTGCATCTGATTTATAGTTGTTTAATTTAGATATCTTGCTTATCTAACTAATTGTGTAGCTAATTATCATCTTTCACTGTGGTATGGTTTCTTGTACAATTACACAGGAGATGTAAAGTTGTATCTTTGGAAGGAATCTGTTAGTCAGCAAATTTTATTCAGGATGCAACTCGATGGCCACAGGCCAATTTAGAATCATAGAATCGTTAAGGTTGGGAAAGACCACTAAGATCATCATATCCAACCAACAAGCCATCACCACCATGTCCACTAAACCATGCCTCTAAGTGCCACATCAAGATGTTTCTTGAACGCTTCCAGGGCTGATGACTCCACCACTCCCTGGGCAGCCTGTGCCAATGTCCAACTGTTCTTCTGGAGAAGTTGTTTTTCCAACCTGATATGCCATTGAGCTTTCTGCTGGTGCCTATGATCCTTAGTAAAATAACATTTAGGAATTAGGGTTGTTTCCTGTGCACACAGCAAGTCATTTTGGAAGAGTCTGTCATCTTGATTTGCAGCTTCTTGGTGGAAAGAGAACAGGAGGAAGGATTTCTTTCCAGAAAATGAAGTATTCCTCTAATCCTTTACAGTCTGTGCCTGAAGCTCGGCAGCTCTTGCTCCTACTGCTGGGCAATGGGCATTCATTGCTTTCCTTTATTAAACAGCAGACCTTGGTGGGCTGCTGGAAAAAAGCTTGGGAAGGGGGTGCTGGAGAGGGAGGTGAGCGCGTGAGAGAACCACATGTTAAAGCTGCCTGTGTATGAACAGCAAGCTTTCTGGCTTGACGTTTATTGAAAAAATAGATCTTATGCTGTATCCACCCAACACCTGTTGAGAAACACTGACCCCATTACAGAGGTTGGATTTACACTGGCTCTGTATAACACTCTATAAAGGAGGCCACTGGTGCAAAAGATTAAAGAATGCTGTTAAGTAAGTTGTTTTATTTCTTTTGAGACTGAAAGAAAGCTGCAAAGTGAGAGAAAGCTTTCCTCGGTTATTTACTCTTCATTACTGGGGATCTTGAAGGGCCTTGTATAAACTGCTCTAGTCGGGTCACGACAACACTTTATAAGGTGTAAATGTTGAGGTGGAGCCAGTGCTGTACTGTAGGGGAAGCAAATGGAACAATCCCTCCCGACCAAATGGAAAGTTAGTGCTAATAAAAGCTCATGGCTTTGGCATGGCTTCCCAGGCACAAGGGGCCCATGAACACGGGTTTGCACCAGCCCTGCTGTGCCTAAAGCAAGTGCCCCCGGCCGGCACACGGCTGAAAGCAGCAAACACTGCAGTTGGTGAAATTGCTCCACGTGAACTTCGTAAAGTCCGTGTTGGAGCTCAGAAACGTGTGCTTAAGGGCTGGGGGGGGGGGGGAAGGGGAATCTTTTCTTTTTTACTAGCTGCTGTATAATGAATAGCCCATTTCAAGGAATGTGCGAGTTCCTATTAGGGCCGAGTGAAAGTTGCAAAACACTTTCAGGCAATGTGTGTCCCAGTTTTTAAACAAATGGCTTTCTGTGCACTCGTTCCTTTCTGCTTCTGCCTTCCTGTCATCTGGAGGATTTGGTTCTACCTAGGCAGGAGCTGGTGGGGTCAGCCTGCATCCTTCCACCAGCTGTGGGCTAGGGTTGTGCTCCTCACCTCATTTCTTTCAGTGAAATAGTGCTCATGATGAAAACCTCTGGTGTTTGGGGGTTGAATGGACTGTCTGGGAGGTGAAGCAAGCATTGAAAAGGGTAGTGGACACAGAGCTGTGTCCAAGCAAGGCAGTGGGGGATTGAGCTTGACCCACCTGTAGGAAACCAGAGCTTGAAAGCGTTGCCCTGGGACATTCTTATCTGAGAGACCTATAGGGGCCTGACAGGTCTGATACAGAACTTGTGGAATATCATGTCCTTTGTGAGTAACTGTTGGAGTCAGAGACCTCTGCAGGCATCTCAAACAACATTAAGCACCTGCTCGTGGGTTGCTAACTGGAGCCCTTCTTCACCGGCTGTCTGAAGGCTGGGAGTGTGGAGGCTAAGAAAATGCTCAGCCAAGAAAGATAGAAGAGATGTGCCCACTATTCAGACCAGGAAATCACAAAACTGGGAAATATTTTGGAGGGGTGATGATCCCTGGTAGGAGACTGCTTCATTCAGTGCTCAGCACAAACCTCCATCTCTTCTGCATTGCCTTAGAATAAACCTCTTCCTCTGTTTTGGTACAAAACCTGCATTCTTTCTTTTATTTATCCCATGTGTCTGAAAAAAATAAAATAAAATAAAATGAACACAGTTCCAACAAGCTCTGAAATGGGCAAAGCAGCTCAGAGTCGCAGGAGGTTCCCTGCTGACTTTGGGACATCTGATATTCAAGCTGCAGCACGTTTCATCAAAAGGGCCGTTTCAGACAATGAGTTCCAGTCCCCTCAGGTGCTCCCATCACCATGTGCTCTCTGGCTGTGGCCAGAGGTGGACAGACTGGGCAGCAGATGTTAGGCTGTGAGAAAGTCTGCCTTTATTCAGCCGGCCTCTGAGGCAAGCTTCTTTCTCACCACACCCTTCCCATTGCTCTGCTTGGATGCAAACACAATTTGTGTAGGAAGAATTCCTTCATATCCTGGAAACATACACTCAATGAGACCTCCTTTAATTAAAACAAAATATATACTTTTTTCTTTTTCTACCTATTTTAATCCCTCAGGACTGGGACTTAGTCCCTTATTTCCCACATGGAGATATAATGTTGGCACGTGCACATTTGTGATGGTCAGAGCAGCTCTGTGAAGCTCCCAGAGTCAGGCTGCTTGTGTGTTAGAACCAAACCCTGCAGGTTCAATTAATAGGCTTTGGAAATGAACCAACAGATGATGATCCCCAGGCTTGTTTTAAATAGAAGAAGGTGGCTGTCAAGGAAGAATTTGACCTGCTAAGGTCTGGATGCAGCTGGGACACACAGAGAGGCTGAAAAGCTGTAAGTCTGGGACCTACACTGTGATGGCTGCAGAGACAAAATGTCCCATTGCTGGGGTCATAAGCAAACAGGGACTATCTGAGCGAGTGGATGCTTCAGATTTTGGTTTGCGTGGATGGTAAAATCTATTTGCTTTCCAAGTCACAAGCCTGGAATTTTGTTCTGATGTCTATAAGGAGAAAGATGAACAGAAAATATGTTTGCAAAGTGGGGGGAAAGGTGGGATTTATATATTTTTTAAAAATCCAACAGTTTTCTTCAAACACGTAAGGGCCCATTAAGTTAAAAAATCTTTCCATTACTAATTTCAGTTAATTACAGGCTTAAATAAATACAAATCTTGGTTACCACGATCAAAGGCTGGGCCTTCAAACTAAGGCAAATTCTCTTGAAGTCACAGATTTGGAAAAAGGCCTAAACACACAGCGTGGAGCTGGTGACGCTAAAGGGCTGGGAAGGTGAGCATCACGAGAGCTGACACAGGAGGCAGACCTGGCCCCACACCTTCACCTGGAACATGGGCACGCTCCTGTGTTGTTTCCACCATCCAGATCCAGAAGAAATCACGGAGTTACTTGCCGGCTTCTGTTCATTTGGGTGCTTATGTTCCCATCTGGACAGCTAATTCTCTTCATTTTGGCTCCTGCAAAGCCCGAGGTCAGAGTAAAATGCATGTGGCTGCTGCTGATGGACGACTAATTTGGGGTGAAAAGTCCTGCATCAGGAGTTTTCCACACAAGAACCTAAATTGTGCACTCTGGCTATAATTCTATTTGAAGAAAGCCATTCAAAAAACAGATTTCAGGGAGAATTGGTTGAGCAAAGGGAAACTAGAAAGCTGGCTGAATTTTTATTTGTTGTATCTGTAGCAAGCAGTAAAAGAGGAGGAGGGGGGAGGAGGAGAGGAGGGAGGAACAGGAATGCTCTGGGATGACTGGGAAATGCACAAGCCTTTATTTATCGACTTTGTTTACTTTAAAATGCATCCAACTGGAAGGCTAGGTGCAGACATAAAAACTAAAATAGAAAACATCCTGGGCCAGGCTCTTGGAGAATGCAAATTGGCATGGGAGCTCCCATGGCTTCCAGCAAAAATCTGCCACATTTACACCACCTGCATTCAGTTTCTCTCAATTTAAAATAAAAAATAAAAAAAAAAAAAAGCCAGCTCCACCTCTGCAGTCGGTTTTACAAGGAGATTGAGGAAGGGACAAACAGAAGAGGTCTCTGAGGTACCTGTGAGAACAACCATTTGGGTCACGGTGAGTCTGAACGAGAGCAGAAATGAAAGGAAAGCCAGCATGGGTCAAGGAGCGCAGGTGGGCTCCAGATATGAGCAGTGCTGTGAGGCACTGAGCTGTGCTCAGCTTGCTGCTGTTCCTGGGTGGTCCAAAGGTGTAGTCCCACCGAGGGCTCGTTGCTATAAACCAAGCCTTTGCCTCATGGACCTGCCATGGAGTTGAGGGAAGCGAGTTCAAGTGGGGTCACCAGGAAGAATACGATCATTGAGTGGTAACAATGCATAAAAATCAGCAACAGACCATGAAATTCAGCCTCAGTCTGCTTAAAATGCTGGAAATGTGGGAAAAGAAAGAAAGGATAAAAAAAAGAACAGTTTAACATCATGTACCCAAAATATGGTAGTGAATACTTTTTTGAATGCTATTTATATCTTATTAGTAGAGTTAATCCCATGTTTCCTTAATTAATGAATCCCATGCCTAAGCGTCAGGACATCTGGACCAGACAGCAATTTGGAGTTTGGAGGGGGAGCAAAAATGCTCCCAAATCCCTGGCAGCAAGATTGGAGTGACCTAAAATATGCAGCTCTGCAGTGGCAAATATGATTTCCCTTGTCACAAATGGACAGGATTCTCTGGAGAGATGGGAGGTGCAGAAAAGCTGCTTTCTGCTGGAGCCTGGATTGCAAATCGTGATTGGGTCACATCTGAGCATCTCCATCATTTATAAACATTTTGCTTTTCTCCTACCGAGGATTTTACAGTTGCTCTGGGTTCCTGCAGAGATTTTCACAGAGGACATGTTGTTCTTTTTGGATTAAGCCATCTTCCATGTATGTTACTGGCTGTGGAGTACTTTGATTTAGACACCCAAATAGCCCTTTCCCAAATGAAGCTCCTCTAGTTTATCAGTAGGGAAATCAAAGCTGAAGCATTTCAAACTGAACAGAAGATGCAAGAAATAGAATATTTATTTTGCAGAAAAAGCTCAGACAGAATTAAGCTCAGTGCACATTTGATCAATTTTGCCTGCTTAATGCACCTTTATGAGCTGAAGATAAGAGCCAGCCAGCCGCACTTGCAATAATACGGTCACAAAAAAATACCCCAGTGAACTCTCTCTGAGATAACATCTTCAATAATCTTTCCGGTGTAAAATAAACAGCCAGAAAGGAAAACAGGAATGGATCCAAATATTCATGTCTCTCTGGCAGTTGTGTTTCTGGGAGTGGAATGGTTCTGGATGGAGGATCCTACATATGGCTTAGTTAATGGGTCGTGATAGGAGTGAAAATCTTCCTAAAGAGGAATGTAAAAACGAGGGCTCAAAGAAGAGCCTTTCTTGTCATAATTTATGGGCTGAATGCTTGCTTAAGGAGTGCAAATAATCCTTCGCAGGCACGACTGCCACTGACATCTATGAGAGCAGGCACTGCAACAAGAACTGGGTTTGATCTGCCAAAAGATATGAGAGGAAGGTGGCTGCATGCGGTACTGCCTCTAAGGAAACTATTAGCTGAGAAAGCAAAGTCACATTTCTCTAATTGTATTAGTATTGGCCAAATCTGGGAGTTCTCACCTAGACTTTATTTGGCCAGAATTTTTCTTGAAGTCAGTTGGAATTTGCTCGAGGTAGGGTTTCTCTAACGGCTGAAAGTGTCTTCAGGACCAAAATCCACTGTCCATTCTGTCAGATGTTCTGATTAAGTGTCAAGAAGCCTCTGCCAGGGAATTTATGGACGTGTGTAGTACATGGGCTTGGGAAGATGCACAACCACTGTAGCTGACAGTGAACAGTATTTCCTCTTGTATCTGAGCACTATTAGATGAAGAAAAGAAGACAGAACCTTACTTGGAAATGTGAAACAGAAGCAAAAATGAGATGGAGGCATTTCTGGGTGTGAAGACACCATTAAAAACAACAATAAGGATTTAAATTTTGCTGTTTCATCTGCATTTCTTCTGTTTTCCATAAGACAACATGTTACATTATTCTGGTCCCCAATGGTATAACAACTTCCACATGGAGAAGGATGAAAATGAAAATTATGAAAATAAGCCATTGAGAAGTGATGACATTAATATATATTTTTTTAATGGGATTTCAGATTGTTAATCTGAGCACATGAGGTCTGTGCTGCACTTAGCACCTTCAATAATTCCCTGTAAGCCGGATCTGAGATAAGACTGTATTCATTTCTGGTGGAGCAAAATGGATGAAGCACAGTTTCAACTCCTTTGAGCCATGCTACTTATACAGCTTCTATGCTCGACATCAACAGCTGCTTGATATCTTATATTTAATATTTATACTGTTTTATATTTACACTATACTATTTTTCTTCTATTTTTCATTTTCCCACTGATTTTTGTTATAAGACCAAAAGTGCATGTGTATTTTGGTATAGAAAGCTAAAATGCTGTTTTATAGAGGCCTGTTCAAGTATACCGAATTTTTCCTTTCTTTGTCTATGGAAAACAATAAGAAATTAAGAAAATACCTTTACCCTTAAGCTTACACACATTAAGATTTGGTTGTTGGTTGTGTGAGAGTGTTGTATGGGAACTGTTGAGTCCCAGCCTGAACCACTGATTGAGCACCTGGGGACAGAACCCACTCAGCACAGGTGAAGGCAATTCATGTGTGGGACCAGGAGGGGTGGATCCTGGCTGCACCTCTCTTAGACCTCATTTAAGGGCTGACTGGCCCTGGGGGAGAGTCTTTTCCTGGAGATCCTTGTTTGGTGAAGCTTTCCTCTGTGAACTTGGAATCTTCTGGTACAGGTGAGCAATCTTCTTCTCTTCTTTTGTAGAACCTCTCTAGTGTGCCAGTCCTTTTGTCATTGCACCTTTGTTGTAATGCCTTTCCCACTGTATTGATCTGTCCAATTGCTACTAGTATGTAGAAACGTGTGTACAATGCATAAGTGTTTGAGAGTGGAGAATAGTCTTTAACAGACTAACAGAATTTCCCAGCAGTAGGAGAGATAGATCATTTATCTTAAGATTTTTATAGGGATCCTTTTTGGAGCTAAGGTGTGAAAATTGGCAGCTCCTTTGTGTTTTCTGACAGACTGTTGAGGATTGGGTAATTAGAAATCAGCTCTGATTCCAAGTCAAACAAGCTGAGGCCACAAAGTCTTCATAGGATGTTTGTCTGAAACATTTTGGTGAGCACTAATATGTTCAGAAAGAACAATATTGTTAATCCATGTTCACAAGTCCAATAGAGAGCTTGTTATAAAGCAAAACTGGTATAAAACTTGTTTTATGTGAGTGCTCAGTCTTCACGATCCTTCCAGCCAGGAAATCGAGACCAAATCTTATGGTCTGTTTGTTATTTATGTAAGTGCTCACACCGATTTAAGTGCAAGAGTTAGCTTTTTAGCTACCTTCTGATGGTTTATTCAGCTTCCCAGCTGGGGTGTTGAAGGTCAAAGGATTTCCCAGAGGTTGCAACATTCAGTGAGGCATCAGTCCCTATAGTAGCCCCCCCCCCCCCCCCCCCCCCCCACTCTCCCTCCCTTGTCACTCAGCTGGCTCCTCTGTTCTCTAACAAGCTCCACACTGGTGAGGCTGAGGACAGAATTTTGGCCCCATTTCCTCAGCCTTATTAATTTCAAAGCACTCTTCTGCTAAATACACTCTACAGGCTTCACGAGTCCATGTTCTGGCCTGAGAGATGTGGTAGACACTGAAATAAGTTTCCCTGAAGTCGCAGTGAAAGCTTCATAACTCAAATTGCTCAGAATTGGATCTGACAAAGCATAGATGAATATGTTGGTGTGAACAGAGTTCCTCTGGCAGAAGATGTCAGAGGAAAGGACTTAATGTGCAACGTGCTCTCACATTATGGGTACTCAACACGCAAACTGCTGGTGGTCTGTGAGACATCAGAACATGAGCTGCGAGATGATGGCAATGTCTTTGGTGTGTTTTTCTGTTGTTGTCTTTTTTTAAGAATGTTTGGAAAATATAAGGGGAGAAAAGTAAGCACAAAGCACTTAAGTTTTAGACTGATTCTTCTCAGCACCACACAAAGTGGTCCTTGGATTGTATGTTATTCAAAGGTCGGATTGACTGTGGATTGAGAGATACTGAAAAGCACTGTGGCAGTAGATAGAAATGAAAGCTGGGTTGAGAGAAGCCTTTTGCTTGTGTTCTGCACTAGGAGTAATATTTCAATGTTTGACTGGTGGTGCTAGTGTCATTTCTAATTTCAGCATTATACTGAGATGCTGAGTATAATACTAGATCAGCTTTGGGATCCAAGAGTTGTGCTTTGTTCCCACCAGATCTGCTTTGACTTCTTTGTCACTTACATAGCTTCTTGTGTCTATGCCACTGTAAAACCAGGAACATTTTAACGAGGTTCTCATTGTTCTTCTGTTTTGAAGGCTGTCCAAGATGTGTAAATTGTTGGCAAATGCCTGCTATTACCATACTGCTGGAAGGCTTCTTCCTATCACATTGTCTAAATAGCTGCTGCATCACAGTCCTTACATATTACATATTGGGTATTGGTTGTAAAGTTTGAAATTGAAGTCTGAGTTTGGTGCACAATGTTTACTATCGAAAATAGGATTACTGTGTAAAAGAGCATTGACAGCTCTGTACCATCACGAAGACAGAATAATAATTTCATGGATTGTAGGGTCTATCTGGATTCATAGTGGTGAGATAGAGGGGATTATTCTAAATTGTTTGGAGGATGAGATTTTTGGGAAAAAGCAAGAAGGGCAATTCCTTGTCTCTGAAATCAGTTGTTTTTATTCACTCCATGGGGAGACTTAACCCACAGAAAAAGAAATACCCGTTTTTTCCAATGTGAACAGTTCACAAGAGTAATGCCAAAAGAATGGGATCATTCCCCATCTTCTCACACCAGAGGTGTTGGATTCCTTAGGTTTTGTACATCTAATGATATTGAAGTGTTTGTGACTTCATGGCCACTGTGGAGTCAAGCTGAGGTGGCCTTGGAGGTGCTCTGTGTTCTTGAGATGTGTGGTCCATACCATGCAGGCTTAATAATGCTTTCCATGCTGCAAATGTTAGCCTTTAAGCCTGTTTTATTTATTCTGACTGTTTAAACCACTATCTGTTTTTGAACACGGCCATTTTTTATAGATTGAGGAGATCATTATTTGCACAGTTATCTGTTCTCTCGTTCATTTTCAACTGTTTTTGTTATATACATATGAAGTACTTTGGATCCAGCAGAGTTCATAGAGTACAAAGGCTTGTGCTGGAAAAAAATATTTGCATTTCGCTAGCATTCAGGAGAAAGGTCAATAAAATAAAGCAAGATGAGAAATCATGGGGTGAAATGCTGGCCCCACCATAGTTAATGGGAGTTCTGCCATTGTCTTTAGCGGGGGCCAGAATTTCAGTTGTTGCCTCAGATATGGAGAATGACTCCTTACAGTCCACGTTTCAAGCCTTAGGAGGCAAACGGAATAGAAATAAATCAATGTCCCATCAGAAATGCAGATTTCACCTTATCCTCTATGTTTCTGAATCCATAAAGCATAAATTCCGGATGGAATTTGAACTGTGTTTGACTTAGGTTTTTGTTATTCCTTTGGATTTCCAGAGGACTGACTGTTACAGAGGTTGCCAGGACAGGCTCTATAGGTGGAATAACCTGAACGACAGACATTCTTATAAGATGAAAGCGTTCCTCTTATAGATCCAGGACCGGACAGGCTGTCTGCTCCACACAGTAACAAAGACTGAAGCCATATTGGCATAGTGCCTGTTACAACACTAAATGCTTCCCTGTGGCTTTCTACTCCCAGGGAGAAAGAGCAAGGAAATCAGCAGGGAAACCAGTGGAAGTCATGGTTTGACAACATCAAAGAACAGCTTGGACCCTATCCTTATAGAGAGGAAAAAGGTTGCCAGGATCCCATGAGTTGGCTGACTAATAAGTGAAATTCTGCCAATGCTCCGATTCAGGATGGCTTGGGGTGACCCAGTGACTGCTGGCCATCGCTGGTGGAAGAAGTTAACAGGAAAAAAAGCAGGGAGATAAAGAAAAATAACCAAGCAAATACAGGAATTGGGAACTCATAGGAGCACAGAGGGAGTCGCCTCTTGAATCAGAAACGTCTGTGTTAGTAGTAAGGTCAACAGTGACTTCTGAGAAGCATTTGCAACATTTGTTACCGCTTCCGTCCTCTGACATAGACACATCAGCGTGTGGTGTTATTTGTCTTGTCCACACGGATCAGAATAATGGACAACGTGGCAGGGAAAGGCAGAAAATACATCATTTAAGAAGCAGGACGGCCAGATGTACATGAGTGCTGGGATTTCACATAAAGCGCATGGGTCAGCCCCTTCCAGTTATTATAAACAGCCTTGTGCTCTTTTATGAAGACCAGATCCTCAGTGAGGTCTGAGTGACTTAATTTGCTCATCTATGAAAGTGGTTAGAGCAAACCACGGTGCTGCAGGGCAAGGGACAGGCAACTGCCTTTGGGTAAGAAGGGCTGATGATTGATGGTGGGACTAGATGATCTTAGTGGTCCTTTCCAACCTTGATGACTCCGTGACTCTAAGAAGGAGCTTTGTGAACATACAGTGGGTGAAGGGCTGCTTAGGCTGTGCAAAAAATGCTTCCTAGTCCTCCTGAAGTGGAAAAGTCTACTAAATCAGCCTAAATGAATTGGATGAAAGCTACTGCAGCCTTAAGATTTGCTGACGAGAGATGTTAAGGTGAGCAGGGTGGCTTTTAGTTTGCTGTAAGTCCTTCTTCAGCGCACCAATATGCTCTGTCCCTGCACCTCCTGGATTTCAGCTCATACTGAAGAGCACTGCAGGACCTGGATTCCCCTGGAGAGGATACCAGTGCAGCACTAAAGCCAACATTTAAGTGAGAAGAATGATTCTACTGGAGAATCTCTGACCACAGACATGCATGCTGCTGGCTCATGGGTCTTGTTATCCCTAGATCATGGGATGACCAATGCAATAGGGCTGCAGATCTGTTCACAGCCTCTTTGTTTTAGAAAAATCACTTCTCTTATTTCCGTACTTCTGATTTCTTGCCTCTTTCTGGTTAAATTCTCAGCTCCTCAGAGAGGTTTGCAACAGAATCGCGATCTCTTCTGAGGCCTCTGAACACCGTGGTAATATAAATAATAAGAAAGCATTTATCAAAGCATACAAAGGAAACTCTTTGTGCTTTGATTTAAAGAATGTAAAATGAGTCTTGGAAAACATTCCTCCAAAGGAGTAGAGGATTAATTAACACTTGCCCAGCCCGCTGTGACCACAAGCAGTGCTAGGAACCCTGTGCACAACTGCATTACCTGCAGGAGCATGGGCAGGCACCAGATCCTGCAGAACATCTCCTTGCTTTAGCTTGGCTTGCTTTTCTACACCAAGAACACCCAATGGAAACCAAAGGGGCACACATGAAACTACACCTTCCCAATTTTTTTAAATAGGACATAGTTTAGCTTCCATGAGTATTAGCATACTTATTGCTAAGCTTTGATATATTGCTGCATATTTGATTACCAACGTCTTTCAAAGACTTCAACCCAGAAATTCCCTCCAGGATGGCATCTGAGTGACATGGGGACACCTCACAGCTGCAAAGAGCAATGTTCCCATGTGCCATCTGGTCAGAGCTCATCAGTCTTCTTTGCTGAAAGATTTCAGAGTTAAAGTTTATCGTCTCAGCTGGTTCAAATTGCAGAGCATGAGAAGGAGGGATGGTTTACCAGCTTTTAAGCCAGGATAATTTGTTTGCTTTTTTTTTTTTTAATTGCAAAAATGGTTTAAATCCATCAAGTCACTCTTCACAGTTACAGAGGTGCTATAAATCCTAATCTGTTTGGAACTTAATTTCTGATTAATTTTTTTGCCAAGCACCCTAGTAAAAATGGATTCATTTAAAGCTATATGGAGAAAATATATATAGACTTTTACAGCAGCCATTATTTTTTTTTTTAGCTACATTAATTTTTTTGTATGCATGTTTGAATCATTATAATAGCAATAAAAAGAACAGGCAATTACATTTCCTGTAAAGAGTCATTAGGAATGGAAATTTATAAAACCCTGCATTTAACGTTACTACATGAGTACATATATGTGCACATATACAAATGTACTTGGAAAAAATATGAATACAGTGGATAATTATGGCATATGGGAAGAGAAGGAGGCTATTCTGGTGTCTAAAAGAGCTGTCTTCTAGCTTTATTGGATTGGAGGTAGATGATCCTTGAGGTCTCTTTCAGCTCAAGCCTTTCTATTTATGAAATCCCAGCAGTGTTGAGGAGCATCTACTATGTGTAGATGTGGTACTTAGGAATGTGGTTTAGCAGGTGTTATAGGTGGTAGGTAATCCTAGAGATCTTTTCCAACCTTCATGATTCTATGATTTTTGTGATTATGGTTCCCAAAGAAGAAATTCATGCTATGCATGAAGCACAACCGTGCAGCAGACCCTCAGGCAGGGATCAATGTGGGATGTTCGGGTGAATGAAGAGTGTGTCACTGGAATGCAAGGAGGGAACACCCACATGCCCAGACCCTGAGAGCTGGACGTAGGGGTTAAAACAAGGAGAGATCAGTCACATGTGCAACCTGCCCTCATTTCTCAACTGATCTTTGTATAACACTATGAATGCCAGAGCTCAACAGTTATTGTCTGCAGTCCTGGCCACTGTCTCAAATCAGGGACAGCAAATAAACAGTGTTGGCCTTAAAAGACTCTGTTTGTAGAGAGCTGAGTGTTTCTACGTGGTAGTATTTGTGAATGCACTGTGATGAGGAGACAGTGATCGACACAAGGTTAGAAGGCAGAAAAACATCTCTTGGCAACCCAGGAGCAAACCCAGCCTGATACAGGGTTTTTTAGCATGGTGTGCTGATGATGGGAAAGCAGAATCAGTGTCATCTCTGCTCACCCCACTTCCACCTCTCCAGGGAAACTTGCTCAGGAAAAATGGGGTACGTATTACAAGAAGAGAAACTGTGGAGAGCAGTGGGCTCCTGTCACCTGAGAACAAACAGGAGACCTCCAGATTTCTCTGCATGTAGGTGGTCTGGGCTAGTTTAAATGAATGCATTGGAAATGCAAAGAAAAAGGCCAGGGGAGGAAAGCATCACTCTCTCACTCAGCCATTGCAGCACAAGAGGATTATTTATGAACTTCTACTTTAAAAGCATTGTCAGACCTTGAGGCCAGTTGTTGTGTTATAAAAGGAGAAGCTCAAAAGCTGAAAGTGTGGCTTTACTTAAATGCTCAAACTGAAGAAATCTCCCCCCCCCCCCCCCCCCCCCCCCCCCCCAAAAAAAAAAAGTCAAACTTCAAGGAAAATAATTTCAAGTAAGATACTCTTGCCAAATTCATTCAAAGGACTTTTTTGCCTCCTATCAGCCGCTCTTGTATCCAAGGACAACGTTATTTTCCCATTTTTGGAAAAGCTTTGGGTGGATGTTTGTTTATAAAAACTTATTAGAATTTGCTAAAATATTTTCAGCATAAGACCCATGGCGTCAACTCATCTTTCCTCGCTAAACCAATAAGCATGTACTAAGGCACAATGCGTTGGGCTTCCTGTTTACATCCGCAGATGGCAAATTAATGCTTGCTCACTCCTCCTCTTCATTAATCTCTCCTTTTCTCACATAATCCATAAATGAAGCCCAGATGGAAAGAATTAGCTCAAAATCTCTCCTGCCCCCCCACTAAAAAAAAAATGTGCTGGAAGAGGAGTTTTGGTAGCGCTGATTACACTGCAGAGTTGTTCTGTAATCCTGAGTCCTGAAGTATATTGCTGTCTCCCAGTCTCCATGTGGGATGTACTGCTGTGTTATAGATTGTGTTATAGGTCATGTATTATGGTTTGCATGGTCTGCTTACAAGACCAGGGATGTTAAATAGAAAGCCTTGAAAGTACGAGAAGCAAGCAGCTAGAAACTAATTGGAACTAATCTGAAACCAGCAAACTCAGAGAAGAGACTCCGAAACAACAGATGTGGAGTTGAACTTCTCAAAGTCCTACAGAAATTGAATCAATGTAGGCTGTAGGCACTTATGTTGTTTATGTGCTTCTAACAGCAGTCTTATTTATGAAAATACATTCTGTGTTTGGTGTTCAAGGCAAAAACTTGTCATGAGGTGCTTGTGATTCCTTCTGCTGACTGCTTCTTGGGAAGCTTTGGGTGACATGAGCATGTTCTGAGGCACATGGGCTGGGAAGAGCCATGTGCATTGCCCTTCCAGACTCGCTCAGAGAAGATCAATGCCACCAGTGATTTCTTCTATCTAGCCTTGGTATCAAATCTAACCTTGATACCAACTCTCTTGGCTGTTAGGATACTCTGTCAAATTAACAGAGTTCACTTTACTGAACTCCACTTCTTGCTCCACTCAACCCTCTTCAGCTCCAGAGATGTTCATGGATAGGAACATCACGTAGCATTCATTTCTAGCTTTAATGGTTGGTTGGACTAGATGATCTCAGCAGTCTTTTCCAACCTTAATGATTCTGTGATGGTGTTCTATTTTACGCAACTGCAATGATGTCATGGCCAATTCCTAATCATTCTGAGTCAGTGCTTACCTAAAGGCATTCCAAACACAAATTTATCAAAGGGAATTAAAGAAATCACTCAGCCACGCGTTCACCTCCTTCTAGTAAAAACAAAACCACAGATGAAGTATTTTAATCTGTAATTATTAAACCACTTTAAGGAGTGACATGATGCCAGCATGCGTGCTGCTGCCTGCCCTGAGCCGCCCATGAACCTGGGGAACATGGCAGCACTGAGCCTGAGTGCAGGAGCCGGAGTTCCACAAGGCAAAAATTGCTTTGGAGAGGGGACAGAGGGGACAGCTTTGAAACTGTGAGCCAGGGGATGAGCTGATGGGAATATGAGGCAAGAAGTTCACCTCCTTTGAGCCCTAGGCGACCATGCGCACCTTGAGGTAGGGCATCTTCCTGCACTGTTTATACATGAGTTAGTGGCTCTAGTGAGAAATGACATTTTCTTTAACAGCTGATGAATATGAAAAGCTGAAAGACTGGAATTGACATGAAAATTGCAACACTTGCAACAGCTGCTTAAAAAACAGGAGTGGTTTAGGGGCCCTTTGGATTTTATTTTATTTCACGAGCGTTGTAATAGTCAAAAATGTGATTGTGGTGTTTGTTTGAATGTGAGGGTTTTATTTCTAAGCTTTTTTTTTTTTTTCTTTTTAACTTGTGTGACACCCTCCTTGGTAAGAAATCTGCGTGGGCAATGAGGGAAACAGATCCAGACTGAACCCAAGAATCCAAGGGAGCAAACGAAAATGATCAAAAGTGCAGAAGTAAACTCAGTTTAATGGCAAACTGTGATCTTTGCCATAACCATAAAAAAAAAAAAAGGGGGGGAGGAAGGGGGGAGATGGAACCTCGAAAATAAAGAATTTTGGGGGGGAAAAAGTGCAAAGAAAATACTCAAATTGTGTTCACTAAGCATTGAGGATTTAAGGATCAAGGTGGGATCCGTTGGAAGGCTTTCTTTATTTTTCATTAGTTCTCATCTGCGAATGTTCTGAAGGAAAAAAAAAAAAAGGGGGGGGGGGGGAGGAGCGAAGAGAAAGAGGAAAAAGAGGGGAAAAAATGGAAGGAAAAAAAACAGCTATTCAACTTAAGGCTGAGTTGTTAATTGTTGAAGGAAACTGTTTCCTCCAAGACTGATAAATACCATAGGGTATTTCAAACAACTGAGTACTAAATCAAAGAGAAGTGCTGTTACATTATACAATGAAATCAAAGTGATTTGCAGAACCCTAAATGTTTCTTCGTTATCCTTAATCCTATACCATTAAAGTAATGAGGAACTCTGATAAGGTTTTCAGACAGTGACAAGGGAACATGAAAATTATGGGCATTTTTATTTAAAGCATTTCTCTCCGTGCTTTAGCTTTTAAATACAATGAAATATTGTAAATACTTCTATGAGGCTCTAATACAAGAGGCTGTAAATGAACTTTAAGCTGAAAGCTTTGTCAGAAGTCAAGACCAGGATACAGTCGTGCTGCTATCCTTCTATCCTGGATTAAAAAATATATAGTGGAATGTTTTGTGGTATAGAAGGCTTTTTACATGGCAAGAAATGAACAGTATTTTAAAAACTAGAAGTTATTTTTCAGCAGCACAAAATGTATTATTCAAGGAGGTGAGAATGATTTTTTCTAAGCAGTGTAGAGAAGACAAGTGTATATTAATATAAGTGTATAATATTGAGTTTCTTCCAAATACAAATGTCGAGTGCTTTCAGTACAATGCATAACAGGCACATTACACCAGATCTCTGCCATACATGACATGCACACTGCCACTTGTAATGAAGCATTAGAGCTGACAGACTCAGTGCATGTGCTTGGGTGGAGGATCGCACCTACTTTTGTACAGCATGGTTGTGTGGTGCGGAGCGTGCGTTATGCTTTGTGTTACAGCCACACTGACAGTGTCTATCTGATTTTTTTCATCAATATGACCACATGTATCTGCAAAAAGACATGGAAAGCTACTTCTCTCTGCATTTCAGCATAAGGAATTCCTTTTTTTCCCATTCAGTGCTGCCCTTACAGCTCTGTGTGAGTCCAAGCAGCGGCGATTGGGGGGGGGGGGGGTGCTTATTTCCAACCATGCTCTAAGATGAGATCGTGGACGAATCCCAGTCACTGTTACCCAAACCTGGATCATTTAATCAACTCTGTGCTCCCAAATGAGGAGAACACTGCTTTAATTCTTCTGAGCTGGATTAAAGGGAACGCATGCCAATGGCCCCATGTGGCAGTGACAGAGCGGCCATAACTCACTGCTACCAGTGAGCTCCGACTATTTATTTATCGAGTTCAGCCAACAGACTTCTAAGTGATTTAGATGTTCCCCAAGATAAAAACAGTGGAGTAGTCAGGGGCTTTGCAAATCTAGCGTTGCATCAGCAGCTGAAAGGGAACAAGAGGGAGGGCAGGGTGGGGGAAGCAGCTTGTGCGTAAATGAGCACGTTTTGGTTTTCTTGCTGACTGATATTAGCAAAGACAGTGAGTTGTGCTGTTCTTTAGGCACGTCCCTTGTTTGTTTTCAGTACAGAAAATGAGACAGTAGAGGGAGGATGGGACGGAGCAGCACATGAGATGCCAAATCAAAAGGCAAGTTAAAAATGGCAAGGATTAAAACAAGGGAGGCCTGAGGGAAAGGGAAAAGAATAATCAGTTCCTATAGGGAATAAAAGTGTCACCTTCTGAGGATGAGAGGAATTCCTTGTGTAGGGGATTTAGCAGTGAAGGACAGATTTTCCCCCCTCCCTTTTTTTTTTTTTTTTATTACTTAAAGGCAAAATATATGTTAAGCCTGACAAGCATTTTTGAACTTTGAACTCTCTGACCTTTGAAGCCTCCAAAATGAACCTGGGCTGACTCCAAAGGAATAGCAACAAATGGCAGAGTAGGTCCTTCTTCACCTCTCCTATATGATCCATACAAGAAAGGCCGTGGTTTGCCCCAATTTTCACCTTTCCTCCTTCTTCCCTCCTTCCCTCTGCTGCTGCTGCCTGGGGCACATGAGACAATCCTCTGTAGTTTATGGATATTTTCTGAGTTTAGAGATACGAATTAAAAAAATATATGTATCTCGCAGGAATGGGAACTTATCACCCTGTTGTGAGAGCAGTAAATGACAGACACTGCCCTTAAACCTGGAAGTCTGCATCAGATGCAGTGCAGAAAGAGTGAGGGGAAAGTACATGGAGCAAAACCTCTCGCCTTTTCTGTGCTGGAGTTGCTGGCGCACTTCTGTGTCGAGGAGAAAGGAGAACGATGTTTGCATCCCCTCCTGAGTTTTGCTGCTGCCTCTCTACCTGTTCTGTGCCCTCATAAAGTGTAAAATAGTGCCATCTACTGACACTGCATTTCACTGCTCTCTCCAGATGGCTCCGACAAGCGCAGGGCACTCAGCAGACCTCAAGAGCTGATTTTGTATCCTTTGGTTACTGCGTTAACTCTCTAACATGCTGCTTGGATGGCACTAAGGCAGCCATAGATCAACAGTTGAGATGAATGTTAGTTTCTGATGACACCAAAGTCATGGGGAAAAAATGAGCTTAGCCCCAAAGTTAAAAATCTACCATGTTATCACCTTGTTTGTAACTGCTATCACCCAAAACCCAACCACAAGAGCAACCCAATGTTGCACATGCTCACCCAACGCCAATGAGGGGGGAGTTGTTTTTGAATACATGCATAACTCAAGCTTTTAAAGTATATAAACTGTATGGAAGGTGTGCATTCATCTCAGGACAGCCTCAGTTTTGGATTAGCTTGCACAACCTAGAGTGTTACTCCCCAGAAGGCGTTTTCCCATTTCCCAGCAGGTTTACCCAAAAGCATCCTTTGCTGTAATTCCTATGTGGGTGAGGAGCACGCAGCCCTCCCAGGCTGGCTTCTGCAAGCTGCTCGGCTATCCAATCCCTCCTCCATCCTCCTAGCCATCATACTGCAGCACGCTTTGGCTCCTTGGCCAGAAGTCCTGACGTGACAAATGAATCTGTGTAACTTTCCATTTACCAGCCTGCTCAAAAAGGATATGCAAGCGAGTGATTACAGCCCGTTATCAGATACCAGCACTGGGATTTTTCCCTCTCCTGTTGTTTTTATGATGACGATGAGTTGTTGCAGTCTTTATTTTACAAGACAGTACTCATTGGCTGGGCCGTTGGAGCAGGGTCACTGATTACTGTGACATCCCTGCAGGTATAAAAGCCAGTGATTTATGGCAGGGGAAATTCATATTAACCATAAATATCTTAATAACTAGCTGTGAGGGGGAGAGAGCAGGCTGTGCATCCAGCTCAGACTAATTGCTGTTTAATGGGCAGCGTCTAAAACTCTCTGAAACAATGCTCCTGGCAGAGGGTGTTGCTGAGGTTATAGAAAGGGCTTTTAATCTGCAAGAGGAAACAAGGCACTGTGGTGCGGCTGCTGCCCTGGGCTCAGCCCTGCAAGCCTGTGTCCCATGGGAGTTGGTTATCTCATGGCACACAGATGCTGTCTCCTGTCCCTGGCCAATGACTGGACCCATAACACCCGACTCTGTGTGTCCTCCCAGTTGTTGTGTGCCAAAAAGGTGCCTCAAAGCTCCTACACGTCAGTCTGGAAACTCAGGCTCTGGCTAATTTTGTAATGTTGCAGTGCTTTTCATCCAGGAAGACTTACAAGTAGCTCGAGGCTGAGTTGGAAGAGAAAGGTGGATGTTGAGATGCTGTGGTTTGACATAATGGCTTCCTTCACAGTAAAGTGGGAGGTCTGGAGACAACTCTGGTCTTTATGACCACCCTGGGGCCCCTTGTCCAAAAAGAACTCCTGCTCACCAGCTCACCCCTTTGGTTTTGTGTTCTTATTGCAGGAAAGACAGCTCTTTGGAGCAGTGCCTTCCCCCAGATCTCTGCCTCCTTGCTCCTCTCTTAGCTCAGACTTCAAAGGAACCCACCCCCTGTGGCACTTTCACTGAAGGGGAGATAAATGAGTTTGAGGATTGTTCTCATTTTTCTGACTTAAATCCCATGGCTTTTGCTTCCCAGGATCTCTTTCAACCTATAGGGAGGTATCACGTCTAAGCCAAAGGACCTCCTCAGGGTTTACCCCCTTATTAAGGTATTAATGAAAATAGAAGGACTGTGATGTGACCCATGGTTCTGCCTAGATGTAGGATCATTTGCACTTTCTTTGAGATCAGCTGGCAGGAAACACTGCTCGTATATTAAATGTCTCCTGCCTTTCCATGCAGGATCATGGCTGGGGTTCTGCACAGAAGTGAGTGATGAGGAGCTGCAGAAATAGTTCAAAGGTCTGCCTGTTCCCCTGGTCAGCCATGCTATGTGATGGAGCATTGCTGAAAATGTTATTAATGTACTTGCTGTTTCAGCAATGCTCTTCAAAGTTCCCTGCTCTAAGAGTAGAGCTGCTTACCACCGATGTTAGAATCAGAATCATTTCAGTTGGAAGGTGTCTTTAAAGCTCCTCTAGTCCAACCCCACTGCAATGAACGGGGGTGCCTATAGCTCCATCGGGATGTCCCTGTTCATTCCCATTTCTCTCTTTTAATGAAAATGAGCTATGAAATAAATGTGATCAGTATATTTGGACTTTGAAGTTAGTCTAAAGTTCTAGAAATACTCCACAAAAAGCATTTCTTGGATCAGAACAAGATGTCACCAAAGAGCAGAGGGGTCGATAAAACACTTGTCAAAGGAGACAAATGCTCCATCGTGTTGTGTTTATTTCCCAGCCTGCAGTTAGGCTGTGTGAACTGCTCACAGCTCTCCTGAGGTCAGGCAGGCTCCCATAGAACCCATCCTTAAGCAAGCCATAAATGTGGGCTGCAGATGCTGGTTTATGGGACAATTGCACACACCCCATAGATCCTCTCTGGTAAGTAAAGAAAGCATGCAGATGTTGCTTCTCCTTCTCTGTGTCTTTTTTTTTTTGGCTGCTTGTCACTCTGTTTTCACTCATCACTTCCCGTTTAAGCATCAGTATCGACACACAAGTTGTGCTGGCTGCAGATAACTGTAATTGTTTAGGTGTTCCACTCCTCTTGTAGTCTACTCAGTATCACCCAGAAGAGTTTAACAAATCAGAGCCTGATAGGTAAATTGCATCCTTCATCACCATGATTTGCAAAATCAACCTCTTCCATAACCACCTGGAAAGAAAACCCAACCCCAATTTGCATAGCAAAGTGAACATTTCCTCCAGATATCAATGCCTCTGCAGCTCCAGCAAAAGTGATGGCAGATGCCGTCATCCCTTAGGATCTGTTTTCATGGACTAAAAATCAGCTTTCTCAGCTCTTCTGAAATCAGGCTGCAATGCAAAACCTCCCCAAGTTCTTCTCAAACTGAAGTCACTTGTTTGTGTTGACAGCCAATTACCTGCATGAGCAATCTTCCCTGTCAAGTCATTTATTGGAAAGGAGCACATCACTTCTCTGCCCCTATTTGAGCACTCAAAACAGAGACAGTTCCAATGCAGATGCACATTTGCATTTTGGAAGCAAAGCCAATGTGAAAGCACCAAGAGAATTAAAGTTGCCTGATGCACGTAGCTTCAACATGCTCCCACCCCATGGCATACAAAACTTTTTGACAGGAAACAGAAGGGTGGAGGACACATTGCTGCATCCTAGGTCCACCCTCCACCTCTTCATCACAGAGATGCATCCCCACAGGGACCCCAACATCCTCTTGTTCTGATCTGTGTTTGAACACTGAGATAACAAATGCGTGATCGCTCTGTAAAATGGAAGATGGAGGTGGAAGTAGAATTTGTAGAAAGAGGAAATGGGTTTTATAGGACTGACTGAGGACAGATGAGCTCCAGGCATGCAGACTCCGTCTAGAGATAGACTAAGCTTTGCCAGTGTTGAGCTTGCCCAGCTTACTCCAGATAAGCACTGACTTTTCTCATCTCCAATCTGGTTTTGCAGTGTGAGAGCTGATGTTTAACCCAGGCTATCAGGAAGTGGACCCATCATTTTTACCAACCAAGATGAAGGCTGAGGGGTGAAGGTACACCAAACTGCTGTCACTGGATGCTCTCTCAGATCCAGAGGTCTGGATGCTTCCCTTAAACACATTGCCAGCAAACCCCAGCCATCTTCACCAGCTTTTCCTCTACTCTGTGATATACCACAGCAACCCCACAAAGCATTGCCATGCCTACATAAGGTGAGTTAACCTCCTCTGGAAACCCATTCCACATTGCAAGTGAGCAGCTCCGCAGCCCACACCTTATTTTTGTTCTTGGTAATAAATCTGACTTGAAAAATTGCTCCGATAAATGAACAAGCAGATTCATGGCATGGAGGGTAATCCTCAAGGGGAATGGAAAGAATACAGTTTGGCAGTAAAACACTGGGTAGTTGGTACATAAATTTCTCACAAGCATGAAGACAACTGGCAGGCAATGTCAAAGGCATTAACACCTACCATTGAGTGTAATTATTTCAGTCTGTTACCAGTCTCAGGGTTAATATGCATTTCAAAAACTCTGCAAGAAATCAAAGTCTGGGAGGTCTGTGCAAGCCATTTCAGGAGGCTGTAAATTTTATTTTAAAAGGAAGAATTTAGGATTGCATAAACAGTGAACATTTTTCTACTGAAGAGTGTTTTACAGCATTGGCCTTAGCCAACAATCAGGTTGTCTTTTGCATTAAAAATCTTTAAATTCAAAATTACATGCATGCTTCAGGGGAAAATAGCTATAGAAAGACTAAAAGGCTAAGGGGAAAAGCCTCAACAAAACGTCTCCTCCCACATACATGCTTTTCCCATTAAACACAGTGTGTGGATTGTGATAAGACGCATTTGTAGATGATTTACTCATGCTGATTGCTCCTATTTCCCCCAAAATGTTATCCTCAGATACAGCCATCTCAGCTACCTATGACCACCAGGGACCTTAAGAGAAGCCAGCTCATGAAAATGTCTTCATCCAAACAACAGTAAGTATAATACTTCCACATCAGATGCAACAGGAAAAGCACAATTGATGGCTGCATGGAGGATTATCTGCACTGGATTTGCATCCTGCATGGAAAAGATATTTCGCTGTCTGTGTCTTATATGGGGTACATATTCTGGTGTTTAGATAGCAACTAGTTCAAAGCTGACACAGTTACTACAACATGGTCATATCCAAGGGACTTCTGTTACTCAAGAGGACTTGAGCATCAGCCTCTCGGAAGGCTGAGAAATGCCCCATGGGATTCCCATTCCCTGCAATATCTTTCTTCTCCTTGCACTGGTTTTATTGATATCTTGATTTTTTTAAATTACTTTAGGAATATTTTCTACCAGATTACAAGTAATCTTTTGAATGCAAGCATTCTGCCATTGTAATATGTTGCTTTTCAAGAGATGGTGCCATTTCATTTTAGCACCGCATGTTCAGTGGAAGATTTGGATGGACTGTTTACCAGGACTTTAAGCCACTTTGTCACAGTAAGGTAATGTGGCACTGTATACTGAAAGCCTTTCCAGCCATGGCATCAGGAGCAAGAAGAAATTAATCTCCTTGTACGTTATTCATCATTCATTGTCAGCAGATCCAGTGGGCAGCTTAGCCTTCAGGTATTGGTCACCTGTGAAATAGGTTCAATCTCTGAAGAGTGAAGCTGAGAAAGGTAATAAAGCCCTCTGAAAATTATCTTCCTCCACTGCCTGCAGCTCCCACCAGCATCTGTTTGTGCACAGGAGGACGTAATTCCTTGTTTTCCTGTGTATGAATTCACCTAGATTGAACACCATCAGCTAAATCCTCATCTGAAGGAAGCCAAATTCTGTGGGATAATGTTGATTTACACCAGCTATGGAGATAATCCTTTGAATCTGGACAGATCCTTGAGTAAAATAAAACTAACAGCAGCAACTCATTGGGGAAAAAAAAAAAATAAAACCCTATAAATAGATAGATTAAATGATGCCCAGAAGGAGAAAGAACTCCCCTACTCAATATCAAAGCTTGGAGCAATAACCAAAAAGCAATGGTATCGCTCAGGGGCAGATGAAAGAACATGTAAGTTCAGCATGATGTCATGGCTGTTTATGCAGTTAAATCGCTCTTTATCATACACCAGACACATAATGACTTTCTAAGTCTCCCACTGGACGGATGGTCCGTCTCTGTAATAAATGTTGACAAGTTTTATATAAAACTGTATATCATTTTCAATTCCCAGCGTAGCCATTTGAACCTGTGATTAATAACCTCACAAATCTTATCTGTTTGAAAATAAGAGGAGCTGGGTTTGTTTCCTTCAGATTAGGGTTCAGGGCTTAACAACAGGAAAATAGCCTGCTGAGATCACTCTGGTTTTCATGGCACATAAAAAGTAAAAATTAAGAAAATAGAATTTAAAAATACGTTAAACAGTCGTATCGCAAAGCAAATAAGATACTTCATGAGTCGTGATAACATTGATTCATGGAGTCTGTGACCAAACAATTGTTTAATATCAGGCAGAATAACTGTGAACGGAGAGATAGGCACTTGTACATTTAAATTAAAACACTAATTGGCTGATAAGATGCAGTGCAAAAAAATAATCTCCAGACTCAAATGTGTTGGTGGTTTGTCAAAGTGAAATCTTTGGGCAAAGATACAGGGCAAAATGGGGAAAGAATTTGGGATCTCAGATCCAAGTCTGGCTGGTTATGGTTGGTATCCAGAAATGGGACAAAAGAGAGGATGTTTGTGGATCGGAGTCTGTTGGATGCCACTGTATCAAAGACAACATTCAGGCAGTGGTAAAGCTGGTGGAAGATGGGTAATTGCTTTGGCTTACTCCAAGTGGGAGGACTTCCCATCCTCACCTAGCTCAACCAAGTGCAGCAGTAAATGTGTTTTGTTTCCTGCTTAAAACTCAGCATTTAAAGCATTCCTACCATGCCCTCCAAAAAGAACTGTCTCTGAACCTCAACAATTCTATCCTCTTCTCCAAACTGCCCCACTACCATTTCGCAGCAACAACCAAAGCCACCAGTCACCGGTGGCTGATGAAAAATGCTGATACTCCATTTTCCTGCAGAAAACCAACAGAAAAGGATGAAAAGGAATGCATCCAATCTGTGTTTTTCCCCTGCTGTGTATCAAAATACATTCATCTGAAATATGTCTTCTAGTTTGATTTTACATAGCAATATTTTCCTGAGAAATCAGGCACTCCGTGCCAAGATTTTAATTTATTTGGAAATGCAGCTTTCCGCCCAAAATTGTCAGCAGATTTTCTCTTAAAAGTGCTTAGAGTTATTGCAATATTAAAAAGAAAAATTACCTTGCCTTTGACTTCCACACAGTGAGCTGCTCACGGAGGCTGGAGATAAGCATTGAGAACTGAGTGCACTCCTTAATTACATCTCCTTGATATAAAACTTCTTGTCTGCCTTTGGTTTTATGGCACTTCCATGGAAAGTCAGGGCAAGGATGAAAAGAACCACTTTTCTTTTTTCTTCTCTTTCGGTGAAAACTTTGAGTGTTACCAACAGTTCACATACAGAGAGGGAAGCATGGAACCAAAAAAATGAGGTTGGTTGTGGAAAATTTGGAAAAGATTTGGAAAAGAAGCACAACTTATTCCTGCATTATCAGATGGACGTAGACATAAGGATTTGGGGACAAGAGTTGTCCCTTCCAGGGCCCAGATCTGATCGGGTTAACACATTTTGTGGGATAAAAATCACTGATTTATTTATTTTTTAGTGTTGTTTTTCAACCATTGAACACCTGTCAGCCTGACATATGCTCAATAGGCCTCAGGTTTCCATTAACCAGATGGAAATTTTCTGCTTTGTGACAATGGAAAGATAATTTCACTGAAAAATGAGGTCAATATTGACTGGTTTTTAGAATGAGAAAAGCACATTCCAACTAATTTCTGGTTAATAATGAATGTGTGGGAATGCAACCTAGTCCTACTGTTTTTTTCTGTCCTCCTATAGCATCCATACTGTCTAAAATCGTTAAAAAATATGAAGAAAAAGTACAGAGAAACTCTTAAGCCCAGTTTGGTCAAATGCAATAACGCGGCTACATAAACCTGAATGATTTCACTGCTCAGCAGCTTCAGAATATAAACGTAATTACACACAAACAGAAAAATTGCCAGAGATGGTAACATGAAAAAGTGTGGAAGTTGTCGTTTGCTTGGTCAGCAACACAGAACCAGGACCAGCCTTCATGCCACCATAGACCACCAATAACACAGAAGTGGGTGAAAGTCTGGGAAATTAATGCGTCCTCACACTAATGCAAACATGTAGCATGGAGGAAACAAGTGTGTTTGTCCACGAGAGGTCTCCAGAGCCCTGTATAATCACAGGGTATTCCCATGAATTCCTCTTCAGCATTGAAATCAGAGGGGTGTTTGAGATGAGTTCAGCTCTGTTCACCAATGCACCTTTGGAGGGGGAAGAGCAAGAGGCATTAGACATCCCCATGGCTATGGACATGTGGTGATGGGTTAACCATGAATCCTTCTCTGTTAACGTGTCCATAGTATAGCACTGAGGCAGGAATGGGCTGAAACCATCACATTCAGATCCCCTCAGTCTGATGCAGAGGGAGCAGCAAGTTTGAGGACCTCTGCCCACTGCTTTTCCAGGGGGCTCTGGATGCTCATCTCCCCACATCAGCTCATAAGAACCCCCAAGTGAGCCCCTACGGAGCCAGCCTGTTTGTCCTTCCTTAGGTGGGAGAAAGAGGATGGATAGGAGATGTGAAGAAGGCAGGCAAATGTCCCCAAAGGGGAGAACCAACACTCATCCATGCTCTCCCAGCAAAACACACATTAGCCCACAGTTCAAGAAAGCAGTAGAGAATACATACTGCTCAGTATTCCCAGGTTCTGGCAGTGATTTTAGGGGATCTGCATTGCTTGATTACACATTCTACAAGTTTTAGGGCAGTTTCCTTAGAGCCAACATTAGCATTAAGATTTGTCTTGACACTCTCTAGGATCAGAACAGCAGCACATCACAAAGCCCAACAAGAAGGAGCAAGACTCTGAAGGCTGTCATGGCATTCACAGATAACCAAGAGAAAAGATATTTTTGCTTGCGAAAGTGTCTTAGCTGGTAACAAATCACTGGTCATGGGTGAAGAAAGGGAGAGGAGTCAAGCCTTTTTTGAAATAGTTTTACCTGGAAACCACTAATATGCTAGAGGATATTTGCCAAAGATGCTGTCTTTGCAGATGAGTGGCTACTTTAGCAATTTCTCTGCTGAAATAGTGGGAACTCCCTAAAAGCTGTAGACCTTTCAAGTTTGTCAGCAATTTGAATAGTTTGAACAACTGTATTACTGGAACATTAATATTGGCTTCCCTACAAACATTTGTCCTTCATGCACCTTGCAGGGCAGTCACACAAAGTACATTAGGATTCAGAACACCCAGAAATCAAATTAAGCTTTGTTTGTATAACTGATAATCATGTCTGCTCTCATCAATTACTGACCAGGAAGCAGAAGAATTACTAAACATTAATACATGTAAATCTCCATCCAAGAAGACTTTTCTGAAAGCATTTACTCGTGATATTGCACTGAGTGACATGGGTTAGTGGGCATGGTGGGGATGGGTTGGGGTAGGATTGAATGATCTTAATGGTCTTTTCCAGGTTTAATGATTCTATGGGTACATTCTGAGAATTCATTCTCACAGCATCACAAGAAAAGATTGCTTGGGTTATTTTTTCCTGTTTGTTTAAACTGCAAGTTGCATGCTGTTTGCCACTTCCATCCTTCACTTCCAGAAGGATATTGTTTCTTCAGCCTCTTCTCAGCAAAGGGAAGGACAAAGTCCAGTCTGTAAAAATGATACCCCACCATACAAAACTCCATGCTGCAAAACTTCATTCTTTCCATCAATCTTTCAACCATCCTGAGAAGAAAGAGGAAATCAGAAGAAATGAATTAAACAGCTCATTTAAAAGGCAGCAGAAGATTGTATTTCTGCTTTCCACTTTTTTCTCAGCTAGTAACTGTGATTGGGATTCACAGAGTGGATAGCTGGAGGAGCAAAGAAGCTGTAATGGGCTGAATTAGCAGTGCTTATACCAAGCACAGATGCTCTCTTAAAAGCCATGTAAGCATAGATGGAGTATGGATAATGATAATCACTGTGAGTTGGAGCTACGGTGTGAAACATGAACTGCCTGCAAAGGGTGGAAAGGGGCTCAGCTTTCTCTCACCACAGGCCATAGCCCAAGACAAAGCACTTTGAAAGTTCCAGTGGACACTTATGCCCTTTTTAATTTTTGAGATTCATCTGGTATTGCCATGAGGACAGTAGAATTCAGCGCTGCAACTTTTAAACAGGAACGAAATAAACCTTTACCTCCTCCAACGTGTATTCCTCCAAATCCCCGTTGGCTGTCATAAGTAGGGCATAAATCTCCATAGCTAATACCTTTGCATATTCTTCCTTGAACTCTTTTCTCTTGCTTCCTTTACCAAAAATGGAAGCAAATGCCTGCAAGACAAACACTGTGCACTGAGAACAGGGGCTCGGCACACCCGCTCAGCACCAGCTTCCTCCCATCAGTGCAGCCTTCACAAAGGCAGAGGCCCCCAGAAGATCTGGGCTTTGAACAATGAATGCCTTAAGTGTGGTTTTCAACTTTTCTTTTCTTTTTTTTTTTTTCTGATTTGTGGACCATTAAAAATGATCCAGCAGGGATACAGGATACCCTTTAAAATATGGAGATTTCTGCATAGCATATGTGAACTCTTCTTTCTTTCTCCCCTTTCATGGAGCCCCAGGGAGCTGCTGAAAACGCCAGCCCTGGGAGATCAAACAAGACCAGGCTCTGTGAATCAGACGGGAAACAAATTCAAGAGACAAGACCCCAGCGGAAATACCCTCCAGAGTGGTTCAAAAAGACAAATTGGAAGTGCAAGTCCCAGCAGACAGCAAAACCATCCCGAGCTCATGAAAGGAGAAGGCAGCAACTGAGGTGATGCTTTTCTGTGGGACTGCATTGTTGACGGGAGCAGAGCTTCCCTCCAGTGTCTGTGCTGTGGCAACATGAAAGGCAGCGAGCACATATGGGTACTCTCCTGCTCCTGCACAAATTCGTCCATCCATGCACAAAAATTGTCAAAGATCTTTGCTCCTGAGTTGGTATGAGGTCTAGGATATAATATCCTAAATTTATATTGCTAACTCTTGTGTATTTATGAGAGCAAAAAGAGTTCAGCCCAGACTGGTCCTTGGGAAGGACACTCAGCACAATGAAGAGCCTGATGTTTCAATCTGAGGAAGTCTTTGACACTAATTAGCATCCACTTGCCCTGTCACAGCAGAAACCCTTGCTGTTCTGGTTATGTCATGGCTGGTTTCTATAAGGTTTGAAAGAAGAGATGATGAATGTGAATGCAGACCCAAGGTCTGTCTGTGTACATCACCACATGCCATCTTGTAGAGTTGGACCTCTTTTACACCCTTTGCCACTATATCCTGATAGTGACGATGAATAAATGTTTGAAATGATGTTACTGCCAAGTTGCAGTCCTTTAAAAAATACTTTAATAATTACTGGTGCTGCTTTGTACGTCACCTTTGTAGAGTAGCATATAGCATTTTCATTATCCTATGGGATATGTGATGAATATTTTCTCTCTGAGACAAATGAAACGACATGGAAACAGTGTGTAAGGAACATTTTATCCACAGTTCATTAAGATGAGAGATAATTGATCTAATCATCACTTGTTTTATTGCTGCCATATTCTTTCCAGAATAACAGAATTTCCAGGAACAAAGTGCTGCACTCAATATCCAGATAAGGCTAGCTGCAGCTTGAACTAATCCAACCACCACTACAAAACCCAAAGACAGCAGTGTTGTGAAAGAAAAACCTCGGTAATACCCTCACAGTGTATTCAAAATGTACATTCCAAACAGAGGACTCTTCATAGCCATTGGGCTCTCCACAGAGCAAGGGGACAACTTCCCACCCACGACATGCAACACAACCTCTGCAAAAATATTTGATCGTGACACACGTCCCACCCCGAAACGTGTGAAGGCTGCTGTAGGTCTGTGAGTGCCCACAGGGAAGCTGAGACAAATGGGAAGTAAACTCTGGGGTTAACTTGTAAAGAATGCCGCTATAGAATTGGCTAGACAGCTCCTTCTCTAGGGTTTTCCCATGGGTAAAACGCAGACCATAGCTCTTCCTTCCCATGAAAGGCACTTTGATCTCCCTTGATGAAATGCTTTATGTATTTTGGGAGTTAGCGTAATTGGTTGTGATGGCTCAAGGCTCTTCCTCATCCCCAAAACTCCTTTGTGTTGGTATTTGTTCTGAAAGCCTCACACAACACATGGCTGCTCTAAGTGCACGCCAGATCAAGAGGAGTGTATTTATGGCTTTGGGAAAGTCTCATTACAGATCATTTAAAATATTCCATCTTCATTATGAAACAGGCTTTGTGTGGCTGTTTTGTCTTCATGCGAGCCAAACCCCATGTAGTCACAAGGCTGCCTGACACATACAATTAGCCCACCTCTGCATGAATGCTGGAGTAATTTGTCATGCAAATGGATTTTGTCTGTAGTTATTAGGCATTTTTCCCCTAAGGAGCACACCATCAGGAAAGCCAAACGTTTCTCATCAGGACTGGGATGCACACATGTATCTCACATCTACCCTTGTGCCAGGCAACTCTGATTTCCTCACCTCTCCGTGAGTTAACACCATCTATTTACAGCTGTTGTTTTGGTGAGGAGAGCGTGGTAAACATGGCTGTATCTGAAAAGTCACTCTTTCTTTTAATCTAATAGAGGAAGGAAAACATTCCTGGCATTATGGTTTTATCAGCTTATAAACATGTGGTAGAAGCCTACATGCCTTAGAATAACAGCAGAAACAAGACTGGGAAAGGAAACATTAAGATCTGGATGCTTTGGTAAAGACAGCCAGCAGCACAGCACACCATGTAACTTCAGGGCTTTTCCTACTCCTCATCACTGCAGAACATAATTAAACATTCCTACAATTTCAGGGCCCCTAATTAGTTTTTATTTTAATTCCTTATCAACATATTATCCACTTGGAGGAATTTCTCATGCTTCATCCCAAAGGAAGGTTTAGGAAATTAATCACAGCATGTCAAGTGCTCATAACTGGGGCCATTTTGCAGAAGGAAAAATTACGTTTCCCAAGGAAAATGTTTCACAGAACTAGCAGCAAAGACCTAATGGCTAATTCTTTGAATGCAGCAGATCTTAAATGAAGAGAACTGTCTGTGCACTTCAAGTCATCCATGCTAAACAAACAAAACCAGCAACGACAAATCTGAAGTGTGTTAATATGCACCGAGTGCAGAAAATATGAATACATTATCTCCTTGCTTCAGCAACAGTAGAGTCCTATTTAGATGTGCCTTTCCTTTCAAGGTGCAAGCAGAAGGAGATCAAAGGCTTCCATCCTTTGTGCATAATTAAACGTTATAATTTTGTTAATTTACTAACATTTCTTAGGTTATGGCTTGGATGGCTGAGTTTACATCAGCCTTTAAAAAAGGCTAAAAAAAGACAGTGTGAAGACTTTGAGAAATAATAAAGAATTTGACTTTTAAGTTGAGTGGCACAGCCTTAAAATGAATTGAAATATCCAATGCCAATGTTTTCTCCTTGTGTGGGCGCTTTTTCACTAGTGCTTTGGCAGAGGTTGACAAAGATCCCTTTTCAGCCGTGTTTTGAGGAGCCAAACTCTACAGGGATACGGGCAGATATTGCATTTGAAATATGCATTTGAAAATTTCCAATTTGCATTTAAAAGCCAGTTTTATGGAGTGAGATCTCTACGTGCTACAGAAAGTTCCTCCATAGTCATGAAAACACAAAAGCTATAAACTTATGATGTATTTTACAAAATGAAAAGACAATCAGATGACAATAAAGGAAAACGGAAAGAAGAAAATGAAGCTTTCAGGCCAAAGGGCCTAAGGGTAAAACCGAGGTCAGCTCTCAAGCAGGAGGGAAAATGAGGACATAGAGTTAGGCAAGGCGATAGAGCATGGACATGCCAGATATGCCCTGGAATGCAGGAACTTAAGTCACTTGGTCACATGCAGAAGAAATCTTCACCTTGCTGGGGTCAGCACTGCTGTCCCACAGGCAATGCAAGAGGAGGCTCCAGATGAGCATGGCACTCCTACTGTCCACTCCATATCTTTCCTGGAAAACATTATAAATATGTGAGGGAAGCTGCTGGGACGTGTCAGATAAGCATCTCCACCCCTCACTGCAGTTTAAGGGAAAAAAAAAAGCCCTTCACTGCTCAGCATATTTGGAAAGTCTGGTACACAGAGCAGACACCTCCAGACGTCTCCATCGATGACGTTATTTATAAGTGGACCAAACAGCTTGTTAGGCTAATTGCTCCTGGAGGGATTTAACTCTATTGAGGAGGCTTGAACAGGGCTCAACTGTTCCAGAGCATTAGCTGCCACTCCTCTCTTTGATTTACATCTCTCGTAAAATTTTATGGCCAGATTAGAATGAACTTCACTTGCACTGTGTTTTTGGTAAGGTTTTTGTGCTGAATAAAAGCAAAAATCAATGCTGCAACTAATTACAACCTCAACCAGGAAAGGAAAACAGCTCCAAATGCTGGTGGAGACCCCAAAACCCCTTAGGAGGGATCCCTTCATGGGCCCTGCTTCAGACACCTGAGCTCTTAGTATAAGAATGTTAGGAGAGCAACAGCAGTATAAAATGACACAGTTTAGGGAAGAGCAATTTTGGATGGAATAAGACTAATGTGGCTCTTTATGGTAAACAAGAGGGAGTAAGAGGCAGTTGGGTTCCAGTAAATACGAGAAGGGAGTGGGTGGTTATCAGCCACTACGTCTGGTATGTCTTTGAGTCACTTGGCTTGTTTTCATGGAGGGAAAAGTCTACTTTTGAAATAATTGGTTGCTTTGCAGAGATAATGCAGCCATAGCAGGCTTTTTTTTTTTTTTTTTTTTTTTTTGATAGATTGTGGAACTCCCTGGGCTTTAGTTAATCAGTCACTTTGCTTCAATAACTATAAAGCTAAGCCATAAATCCAAACAGAAAAAGGGCTTTTTTTTCTTTCTTTCTTTTTTTTTCCCTTCTTTTTGTCATTGAAATACAGCGTCACAGCAAAGGACCTTTATACATAAGCATACATGAAAGACTGCAAAAAGGATGGGAAATAAATAAGCCTAGTAAAATATTTGCTGTGGTAGACATCAGTAGCCAAGGCCAGATTGATGGGAAATGCTTAGTTTGGAGGCTGACAGCCTCTAAATGACCTCGTTACCACTGCTTGAATCTTGAAATTTAACATGCACGTGAGCTCCACTGGGACGTGCAAGCATTCTGTGCAAGCATTTTGCCATATCAGGCACTGGCCCATTGACAGCAGCAGGAATTACAGGTGCTTGGTTCCTCCCAGATGTGTAAAGCAGGGATGCTGGAGAGCAACTCATCCTGCCCAAGCTCCAGCTGCCCCAGTTTGTGCCGGATGAGAGCAGATTGTATGCTACATTTCACTTCTGGCCAGGATTTTCCTCCATTTACTGCTTTTTTTTTGCTCAAAATTAATGCTTCTGGGCTGCAGAAGCATTTCCCAAGGTGGATTTTTCCACTGAGAAAGGAGCCGCAAGAGAAGGACCACTTCATATGGTCAAAGCGTGGGGCTTGGTAGATTTATTTTAAATTAAATAAGTTCTTCCATGTGTCCTGGACACAAGCTCACTATAAACTAATTTAAAATCCATGGAGAAAACCCCCAAGAGCCATTTTTTCAGTCCTTCAAGCTGAAATACCTTACCAGTAGTTCATCACCTGGCAAATAAACCTGCCAGCTCCAAACTTTATTAATCATTTTCTGTACCCTACTTGAACTTTTCTAAACTGAACTCAGGAGTACTCTAATTCTCCATCCACTGGAACCAAAAGAAACAAGTAAAACATGTGGAAAGGGAGGAATGAAGGCTGCATCAACCTCTTCTACCTCCTCACTGTAGGAACACAGAACTTCAGATATTATGTTCTGGGGGACATAGCTGCCATTTGCCCCTCAGCGTTCATAGCTATAGCTGTAGCTCTGTTACAGCAAGCTAGAAACAGCCAGACAGATTCCTTGCTCGATGGGAAGGATTTTTAGGTCTCGACTTGGGCAGGGAATATTTGTATAGAAAGGTCTTCAAATATCAATCTGGAGTAATAATTAACAGCTTTTCTCATTATCTACATTCTCCGGCTGAAGTGCATGCCTCAGAAGTCTTTGCTTGCTTACATACCTATATTTCTTCTTCTAAATTTTTATATTTAAATCTTAAGAAAAAGAAAAGTGAGAGGTGACAAAAACTCCACAGAAAGAAGTAGCAGATGTTCCTGAGATCATAGCAAAAACAATCCACATACTTAGTAGGAACAGATTGTGATGTACAACATTGATGTTTTTTCTAACCTTCCTAAAATTACCCATTTGACTGATTTCTTATGTGTAAAAAGAGGCATAGAGCCTTTGCTTCTGTCAAAGTACCACTGTCTCGAATAATTTAGAAGCTCCCTGTTTCAGTGCACTAAGACTTTCCGAGCACAGGCAGATTTAAGACACCTTTAAATTTGTGCATGACTCCCAAGAATGTGTTTCTTAATACCACTGTAACTAGAGATGTATTTATAAAAGAGCAGCCAGAATCCAAAGCTCTGAATCAATGGCAGTCCCAGAAGAGATGCAGTCACAGTGCTGCCTTGTGCACACAGCCAATGGCCGGGGGTGCAAGGAGGGGCTCCACAGCCAAATTTGTGGAGTCCAGTTCACAAACACCAGTTCCACCAGTATGGAACCACAGCCCTGAGAAACTGCTGACTGGGAGGGCCGAATAATTGACAACAGCCATATGTGCCTCAACTCCAATTAGGCAAATTTGAATAAGATATCATTGCCACAGCTTGACAATTTTATATTTAAGCACTGGATTTCTCTTCTGCAGATAACATCGCTGTAGTAATAAGTGCAAGAACTTCCTCAAAAAGGAGAACATCTTCTTTAAAGTCTCTTTCCTTATTGAAGTAAGCAGGAATTATGAATATGCATGGAACATGTGTATACATATATACGATTTTTATACATAATCTTCCACATGACTTTTTTCTGTTTTGACATATTGTAAGTATGCTTAATTTGCAGTACATAATGGCAAGATATAACTAGGCAGAGAATGGACTGTAGGTTACACGGACCAGCAACTATCAGTGAGTATCCTGCATTCTGTGATGAATATGGCATCTGAGTTCAAGTGAATGATGAGATATTCAGATTATCATTGAAACTGAACTACCAGACTCTGCATTCCCTACACACAATCAAAAGATGTGTTTGTGTCACATATTTAATTAGCCTATAAATAAATGCTATTACTAGAGGACAGCCCATTCAGATGTGTTTCTTCCTATTTCTTCCAGTTTGACTTCTCATACAGTTAAAGACTATCAAACAGTGTAGTTTCCTGTAGTAGCTTATGCCCATGCTTTAATGACTACACCAACCAGAGTTCAGACAGACAGAGCTTTTATTTGAAAAACAAAGCTGAAAGAGCAGAGGAATTGCTATGTGGGTCAGAGATCCATGCTGCCCTGTGCCCTGCTGTTCACACTGGAGAGCAAATGACAAGTCAGGAAAAATACCAAAAGCCTGAGCTTTTCAATCAGCCATGCAGAGATTTCTTCTCCATCACCTCCAGGCACCAAGGTTAGCAACACTGAAAATGTTCCTCATTTCTCTGCAAATCCCTTTATATCACTGACCTCCAGAACATCCTGTGACAACGTGTCTCAGAATTGTGTATTTTGCTGGAAATAACATTTCTGGAAAGCTGCTGCCTGCTAACACCATTAGGACAAGCCTGCAGGTGCTCACAGAAGAGAGCCATTGCTCACAAGGTGCAGGGAGGAAAGGTCTGGGCCTTCAGTGTTGGAACCAAGCTGCAAATTGGGAACCCTCTGGGCGGCTTCATCCCTGCAAGAAAAGCAAGGATGCTGAATGCTGAGAGGGAAGAACCAGATTGCCATCTTTTAATTTCTGACATGATTTTCACTTGGAAGTAGACACGAAAGAGGAGCCTATATGGATTTTGTCAGCGCTGCCATATGTAGACTGCCTAAAAATCTCCCAGGTGGCTCATGGATGGAGTGGAGCAGCTACCTGGCAGCAGCTACAAGCCACAGCTTACAAGTTCAAGCAGTGTGCCTCTTGGGGGTGTAGTGCCCTGTTTTATGTGCTTTAGAAGTGTCTGGTTATCAGATGAAGCTGAGCACTCAATTTTCTGAGTGTCATCTACAGCATCTCCTCTGACAGCCAAGAATCAGTGTTTATTTTAAAAAGCAATCTAAATGAAAACAAGCAAACTTGCCTTTTTTTTATGAGAGAAAAGATTCAAAAGGGAAAAGGCTGCAGTAAAAAATTGCTGTAATCATGTGGCAGGAGAAACAGCAATTCACCAAGAAACACAGATTTTGTTGATATAATCCTTTCCCCTATAAAAAGCATTGCTATATTGATTTTCTAAACATTTATCTGCTCTGTGCTGACAGATTTTTGTGTCAACGCATTTTGCCTTGTAAATGGTCAGCCTGCTCTTTGAGATAGAGGATTCATTCTATTTGGGATGTGCCTAAAGTTGCTCTTCATAAAACATCCAAGGACTCGTTAACCTATATGGAGACCTATATAAAAACCTATATAAAGCTATAAAGCAAGCAGTTGAACAAGTGTCTATGGTTTGTTTGCATGCACAAAGTGCTTGTGCAATCATTCTTTTTCAAATAACACGTAATTGTAAAATTAATAAACACATCAAGCATTAAACAAAGAACACTTCCTTGTGCCAAACAGAAAATCCATTATCTGCGGAGCTGTAGCTACGTGGGACAATATGGGAAAATAGGAATTCTTTACCTCTTCCTGCTTGCAAAAAAAAAGTTCTGTAATTATTTTACCTGTAATAAAATTCAGCCAAGCCCCAGCCTTGTGTTAACCCATCCAGTTGGAAATCTGCAATGCACTCATGGAAAACACCTCTTCCAGTCAGGCCGTTGTACACCACAGGGCAAGCTTGCTTGTCCAGCCTTGCAGAAACATCAAAGTGCTTGCCACCTTTCATAAATGCAAGAAAGGAAGAATGTTTCCAGACTCCAATTGTGTTTAATCTCAAAAATTCACAAGATCTACTATTTTTGCATATAGATTTTTTCTTATGCTTTTCCAAAGAGCGGTAGTTTTCCTCTTTGCTTTGTAAATTGAGAAGGAACTTTGATCAAGGCATATTTTCAAATATATGTGTCACTTACCAGCAGTAAAACTGACTCTGTACTCATCCTTGATTACACCATCATCAGCCATTTCAGCCAGCGAGGCATTGGACCACTCAATCCCAGCCTTCTTCCCATCAGGGAAAAAGACATAACCTACAGTGAGGCTGAAGAGGAAAGAAATGGAGCAGAACAAAAGTTCAGCTAAAGCTCAAATGAATCAACATGCTGACCTTCCAGGGGAGCTCAGCTTTGAGTATAGCCTCCATTCCTGGCCAGCAGCATAAAAATGGCTGTATTGTGGGATCTTGCAAATGTTGAACAGGGGAGGCCATGGAAGTAGGAAAGAAGATGAGGATTGCAAGAAGGAAAAGCAGGTCATTTGGTCACACTTGGTCACAGAGCTGGAGTCAGAAATGAGAGGATCGAAGCTCCCCACCATTCAGAAACATAACATTAGGCTCAACAGTAGTGAGCAAGTGCTCAATTTCTACGTCTAAGTCCTCTAGACAGTAAGAAAGACAGCTGCAGCAGCCCAAAAGTAATTGAAAGGAAAGGAAGTAATTGGAGGTAAAAGCTGTCCTTATAACTAATTGCAGCTGGAAAATTGGGCTGAGGGAGTGGAGAGCATGAAAAAGAGGGTGTGGATGGAAATCTGGCTAGGTGGGTTCAAAGCAAGAATGTGCACACAGCTGTCTTGCTGAGCAACTTCTGTCACTTTAGAGATGTGTGTTTTCATCAGGGCAAACTTCCTGGTTTACTTACTTCGTTGTGGTAGCAGGCATGTTTATAACTGTTAAATGTGCTGCAGTCCCATCCTGAAAGAAAGGAATAAAAGAAAAGCAGTCTGATTGACATGAATCGTATGCTGATTTGACCAAGAAGACCTAGAAGACATTGGATTCAAGTCAGGTTATGCAGCACACTATTACTTATTACTTCTAATTCTTCTCAGTCAATTTTCTCTGTAAGTGTAGCTGCAAATGAAAATCCAGGAATATAAACTGAGGGCAAATTAAGGACATTAAGGACAACTGAAAGTCCACAGAAAGCAGACATAAGAGAAGAAGGGAAACAATAACTGCAGAAACCTCAGCTTGCTGTGTTCAGAACTGCAGAGCCACCTCTCACAGTTGGCCCTTCTTTGATATCTCTTTTAACCTATATTATTCCACACTTTAAAGCAGTGTACAGGAAAAATGTTAAATAAGGAGGAACTAGATTCTCATGTTTTTATTCATTTCTATTCCATTCTTGAGTCTGAATCTCTTCATGCTCCACTTGGGCTGCTTGGAGGTAAATGAAAGCCCATGCTGCAGTTTTTTCAATGTACAGACATCGAGGTGTGAGGACTCCAAATTTCAATCAGTGATTAACTTTAATTGTTTCTTAATAAACAGTTAGATGGCTTTTAATTAGGAGGGGTAGAGCAGCAGTTATTTTGAGTCCTGAATAACTATGAAGAAAAGGGAGAGGTTACTGACCGATTATGCACATCACAGTGCAAAACCACAATCTTATTAAAAGGTACACAGGCATAAGTTAGATCCCAGCAGCAACTGGATCTGCACATATGTGGGAATTTCCAAGGTGTGTTTTTCTGCTGGCCTGCATGTGTCTGGGCAAGAATTTTTATTCTGCTTTCAGTCTCAACTCATGTAATGCTGAATTTAACAGACATCTTTATGCCTTTTCAGAAGCAATCTGCTCAGGTTGCATGCCAGCCTGGAATGCCAGGGTTCAGAATTTCCCCAGGCTGTGCTCTCAGCAGCCACTCCTCCAGCACAACCACCATAGCAAAGCAGGGAATTAGAGCTAAGCATGGACAGAAATATTTGCTGACTGCTGTCATGAAGGCTTAAGATGCCTTCAAATATCTCAGGCTCTGAATCAGCATTGCATCACCTCCTCCGAGCTCTTGGGTATCTGCAGCAGGAGAAAATCTGTCCAGTAAAGCTGTCTAATTTTATCTTAAAAAGCCAAAACAAACAGTTTCAAGTTATCAAAACAATTTTTAGTTAAGCCAGTGTAGAAAAAAATATATATTAATTTTCAAACACATGGCTCAGCTTTTTGAGATCTGCACCCAATGATGACATGTGCTAACGATGGCAACATTTAGCACTTCTGACAGCACACTGTGAATGCTCCCAACATGTTATGTCTGGATATTTAAGTGTAACTGATAAATTCAGAAACATCAGTAGTGCCATGGTTAAAGAGCATACTGGCATGCTCATATCTACCTCAAAACGTGCCAAAATCATGACATAACGGTAGATCTCAGACCAGTTCCGGACACCTGCAAAACAGAACAAAATCATCCAGTGTAAAGTACACCATGACTGGAAAACATGAAGGAACAGTATCTGACTTGACATTGACTTCAGATACAGTAGTCCTGCAGTAATTGATACATGATGAGTACGTGCTGGGCTCCAGAACAGCCATGGAGTATCATAGAATCATAGAATGGCCCAGGTTGAAAAGGGCCATAATGATCATCTAGTTTCAACCCCTCTGGTATGTGCAGGGTCAAGGCCATCATAATTGAAAGAGAAGCAGAGTAACATGTCGAGTCAAACTGAGGAAAGGTTCATCTTGACCAAAACCAGGAAAATGTCTCAAAAGATAAAATTAAATTAACAGTTCTAAGCGTGTCAGCTCAGGAGGCTGAATGGGCCTCATCCTCTCCATCACAAGTCTCTACAGTGAAATTACATCCCATGCCTCTCTTAAAGAGGCATGCTGTCACCTGGAGGAGCACCAGGCTTCAAGGAGGTGAGGAGATGGGATGAGTGGTTCAGAGTGACTTAACCCCTACTGGAGTCTACTGGAGGTGAACAAGGGGAAAATTTCTGCTGTTGTTACCGTAAGAGTGGCTCCGAACACCTTTGAGGGAAAGTTTGGTTTTCTCATGATTTTTTATTTCAATTTCTCCAACAGACTGGCCCCACTGTTCAAGTCGGAAATGTTGTTCCCTTTGTCTGGAAGAAAGAAAAGCTCGAATCAACATCGTCAAAATCAACATGACTTCTATTAGGAAAACCACAGTGCCAATCTGATGGATGCACATCCAAAAAATGAAGGTTTCAGAGCATCTAGATCACAGCTGTGTCAGATCCTACACATCAGCAAACACTTTCAGATTTCCCAGCTATTGCTAAATGCGTGTTAGAACACACAGGCATACCCTTGCAGCAGTCTGTAGAGTAATTATAACTAATCACAGAAGACATTATTCTTGCCTCTCACTTTTTGACCCTTTGGAAGAACTCCATGGTCCATGGTTCCTGGGCAAAAGCATGGGCAAATGTGCTGGGATGACTGTCATCACGGAAGCTGAACACTTCTGTAGAGTTCTCCCAACTAGGAAAAGAAGGGAAAAAGCAAAAGCTGTTATCAGCTTGCGGGTCGCATTAGGCCAAGTTGTGCACTTGCTACTCCAGGGATGATCTTTGCATGTTATGGTGTTTGAAAATTTCTGATCTTTTCCATTTTTAATATGCTATTACTTTCTAAGAAAACAAACAAAAGGAAACAGAGAGTGGGTACCATACCCTGCAGAATGGCTTAACAACGGTCAGCAGATTACCTAGGAAGGGAAGCTGGAAGGGCAGAGCCTCAAGTAAAAGGATGATGCTTTCTCTCATTCAGTCTATTCAGAGGTACAAATGTGGAATGATGCCAGAAATGCTGTGCTACTCCGACAGCAAATCATTTTTAATCAGGCAAACAGTCCATAAACCATTTGCACTGCTGGAAAGCAATGGCAGAATAAGAAAGCAGAGACAAGGATGACATGAATTAATTTGGACACATGACCCTGTGAAAACAATAGCTATGGGAATAAGAGAAATAAAGCCACGAATATATATTTTCAAATAGAGATTGTGGGTTTGGGGTGGTTATCCTGTATACTATTTCCTAGTTGTATGAGCAGAGCTTTTATCCAAATACATGCTAGAATCATTCTATAACTGTTGCTTGGGTCTAGTTCCAACCCCCTGCTATGTGCAGAGTCACCAACCAGCAGCCCAGGCTGCCCAGAGCCACATCCAGCCTGGCCTCGAATGCCTCCAGGGCTGGGGCATCCACAGCCTCCTTGGGCAACCTGTTCCAGTGCCTCACCACCCTCTGGGGGAAAAACTTCCTCCTAATATCCAACCTAAACCTCCCCTGTCTCAGTTTAAGACCATTCCTCCTTGTCCTATCACTATCTACCCTCATAAACAGCCATTCCCTCTCCAAGAAACAATGCCAGACAGAAGGACCAGTGTAGAACTAAATTCCTTTTAAAGCAGTTTCTCCAAAGACAAAAACACCAGACATAGAAGTCTTTGGTATGATGACTGCCTAAATAACAAATACTGAAATTCTCACTATGCAGTCAGTTTGCTTTCATTTCCTCAAGGATATACTGAAGAACCAAATCTTTAACCACAAACCCACAATACAAAGCAAAGCAAACTGAAATGCTCTTACTGAAAAGAGAATTTAACTGGTACAAGTTCTCCCTCTTCTTCACTCCACTGCTGTCGGTAGGGTCCTTTTCTATAAGAGAAAGCACCATAATTCTGTATAACTCCTAAACAGGTGACATTTTTTATGTATTTGAAAATGGAATCAACAGAAGACACTGCAGAAGAATGGTGTCATTGTGTGCTAAAGAAGGACAGTAATGCTCCATTGCAGTTAAGAAGCAGAGAATAGAACTGAATGTGGATCCTACCAGCTGTATTTTCATTGCATAGAAGGCAATGCATGCTATTGGTACCAAGTAGCTTTTGGTTCAAGCCTGTTAATTAGTTTTCCAGGTAGTGTTCAAGAAGCCTTGGCCTCACGTGTATGAGCCCACAGTGCTGTAATACCTGAGGAATCCATTGAAGCTTATTTTCCAGCGTGCTTGGAGCTCTAAGTATTCAATAGTGAGCCCTCCTCCACTCCAAATCTCTTCAGATTCATCACTCACCATCATGTTTGGGTGCTGTGGGTGCTAAAGAGACATTTCAGGAAAACATTTGTTTAACCCAATTCTGGAGGTGCAACACAGGTGAATTCCCACAGTGACAGCCCTCTGCAGGAGTAACATCTGATTGAATTGGCTTTTCAGCTCTGTTTGCTTTTTGGTAGCCACATACTGGAAAAGAAAAATTGCATCTAAAATATTGGAGTTTCAGACAGTTTGTTATTGCTTCAGATAATACAACTGAATTACTTGTGTGTAGGAAAACCACTGTAACAGCCCAGCTCATGCTTAGACCCAAGGCAATGTGAAGCTTTGGGGGGTAAAAGTTATTTTTAGGCTGACCATGATGAAACAAATGATTTTGTTTTAAACATGCTTTAGATTTTTAGTGCGTGCAAGTTCTCAAAGCTCGTCAGCTGCTCTTTGAAAAATATGTCTTATTTCCTAAGGTTGTCAGCTTCCTGAAGGAGCTCTTATCCCTGCTGCTATAAGAAAGGGTATAGGGTATATAGCTTGGCTGCAGTTGCAAATAATAAAGCCACAGCTACACAGTACTAGGAAACCTAATAATGCGCATCAATCTTCACTTCTGTGGTTTACTGTGAATAGGATGCCCCCTGGTCATGGCTACTTAGCAAAGCTAATTTGTGAATGTAAAAGTATTGGTAAGGTGCAAAGGGATTTAGGCCAGATCTTTTCTTTTTCTTCACCACAGAGTCAGCTACTGACAAAAAGAAAATCCACAAGTAAAATATTTGATTAATACTGTTTTCCTGTTAGGATGAATGAAGCAGATGTACATCTAACTCCTTAAAAGCCCTCCTTTCTCGTTGAAAGAGGCACTTCCACAACAGTTTTATAGCATTCACTCATTACAGAAAGGGGAAAAAACAACCATAGCTGTACAGCACTGCTTATTAACCACATGCAGCACATTATCACAAAGACTGAATGCTCAAATACTTCCAAGAAGATTTACCAAGATATTTTTTTAGACAACATGTTATATTTAATGCACTTACTGGGGGAAAAAAAAAAACAAACAGTGAATATCAGATACCTGCCCTGAAAATTACACACAAGAAGTAATCCACTGAATTCAGTGAAGTGAAATGCAATTTATCTACTGGAGCACCATTCTATTCCCCGTGCATGGATTGACTGCATTCAGTTCTGGAGCCTGATGGGGTTCATGAACAGCTTTCTTTCCTTAATGTCTGTTGCCACTTATCTTACTGAGACATTTGAGAAGACAACAGGTCTCAAGGTGTGTTTTTCTGCCAGTGATTGTTGTGTTCACTGGAAGTGAATTCTAATGGGGTGTTTCAAGAAGACAAGATCATGCAACACATGTAACTGCCTTGTAGCAGCACTGATGGTTTAGAATGTTAATCATAGAATCATAGAGCCACCAAGGTTGGAAAAGACCTCCAGGACCATCCAGCCCAACTGCCCACCTATCACCAACAGTTTCCATTTGTTTCTCAGCACAGCATCAGTGAAGACACATGCATGGTGGTGATGGGTTGACTGTTAGACTAGATGATCATTATGATCTTTTCCAATCTTAATGGTTCTGTGATTAATTTTCACTTGGGTTCCTAGCATAGCAATAGGATTTAAGCACTGAATGTCCACCACTTACTTCAAACTCTCCTATTCCATCCACCCTCAGGAAGAGCCACATCTCACAGATGCCATTGGGACGCTTGGCAAGACGAGCAATCACAAAGCTCTTGTTGGTCTCTGCAAAGCCCGTGAAGTAAACTGAATCGAGTGCCTAGGCAAAAGGAAACAGATCTCGGCTCAGGCTGGAGGGGGAGAAAGAGAGCCATGCTTGTTTTCCGTGTTTTTTTCTCAGGAACGGGACTTTACTTTCACTTTCTGTATCTAATACCACATTTTTCATTAGCTTAAAAGCATTGTTCCTTTCTCCTTTGCCCATTTACTTGTCAGGAAGAAGAGATGGAGCAGGTGATAAGCAAGTTTAACCAGGGACTGTAATTATTTTATGATACTCGTGCAAAGTGAGCTTCTTGCTCACTTTGCTCACTTGAAACCCAGCACTTTACTGCCACGATTACCAAGTAATGGCACTGTTAACGTCTCAAGTCTCAAGAACGTTTAGGCACAGAAATCCACAACTCCACTTCTACCTGCGAGGTACATGCCCATGTTGCCATCCCAGAGATGTGCATACAGGAGAAAAAGGGTGCAGGTCCAAGGTTGGGTAGTGAGTGAAGCCCAGCATTGGGATGCAGGGAAAGGAAGCTTCTGATGCAGGGGGATGCAAGGTGCTGGTGTGCAGGGGATGCAGAGGAGTGTGTGCCCTTGAGGGATGAGAGTCCCACACACAGAAGTCCTGGGGAGTGTGAATAGAGGTTATGCTAGATTAATGAGCAACCCAGAGGATGGAGGTCCTGGAGATGGCATGCACTGGGACACAGTGGGAATCCGAGGAGATGGGGGTCCTGGGGATGGCACTGCATTGGGATGCAGTGGGTCTCTCAGGAGATGGGGGTCCTGGGGTTGGAATGCATTTGGACAGAGTGCTGGGGAGATGGGGCTCCAGCCAAAAGAGTGCCATAGAGATGGGATGCCAAGGAGATGAGGATGCTAGGGAAAGGAGCGCCAGGGAGATAGGTGCCAGGCGAAGGAGTACCAGAGAAAAAGGTGCCAGGGAAACAGGACACCAGAGAGATAGACGAGGTGCCGGGGAAGCGAGTCGTTCTGGGGCACATCAGGCCACTCACGTGGGGGTCGGGACTGAGCAGACGCGGCCTCCGGGGTTCCGCTGCTCCTCCGCAGGCAGCCCGCTGCTTCCAGGCGCCGTAGAGAAGCAAAAGACCTCCCAAGGCCCAGCGCTTCAGCGGGACCCAGGCACCGGGAGCAGCCGCTCGCCGCGCCCCGAGCAGCGCCAGCAGCGCGGCCGCCAGCAGCGCCAGCAGCGCCAGCATCGCGCAGCGGAGCGGAGCGCAGCGCGGGGCGCGGAACGGAGCTGCAGCCGCTTCGTAGCTGGGCCGATCGTTCCGGCGGTCGCCAAACTCCGCCTCGAGGCTGCTTAAGGGCTCGTCCTGTCTGCCGGCGCTCTGAGGTCACGCATAGAAGTTGCATTTGTTTATTGATGTATTTGTGAAGTGGTTACTGTTAGTATTACCGTTACTAACGTTATCGAAAGTTGCATTTGCTCGGTTTATTTACTTGTTCATTTATTATTGCCGTTACTATCCTTGTCATTCTCCTTATTTTCCCAATAAACATGATCTCAGCTCCCATTTTGCACAGCTGGATGGAACCAAAGAGAAGTTCAGGCACACCGCTGGTGTGGTGCAGGGGATGTGGCTTCTGTGGTTTCCTCCTTCCCAAGGCAATCTGAGGCTCCAAGCCTTAAACCCGAGGCTGCTCCCAGCTCCTTGGTTGGGATCTCAGTTCCTATTTCGATTTTTGGCTCTGTTTCATTCAGCTTCCAGCTTAAGTGGGTCCTTTGCTTCATCCCACTGCCAGCTGCAGCCAAAGGGGAGAGAAATGACTCGGCTGCACTCTTCATCCAAGCCATGAAGCAGAATCTCAGCAGGCGTCCTTTCAGCCACCTTGGTAGGTGCCATTTCTGGAAGCCTCACTTTCTGATGCCTGTTGGCTCACCACACAATAGACCTTTTTATTCCTCTGACAGTTAGCAAGCGTTTTATCTCATTTCCCTACATTAGCTAAGATCCAGTCTGTCATGGTTAGGCTTAGGGTTGAGGTGTAGCTGATCTTGCTTTGAAGAAAGGCAGGGCTCTCAGATTCCATGCTTTTTACATTTAGTTTGGACTCCCTGTTAACTCTACAGACTTCTCAGTGCGTGTATATAGACTTCTATGGTACTGGTGTGTGCATTTACTCTGCCTCAATGATTATCTGTCTGTCTATCTTTCAAAAGTATTGTCTTAGATGTTCATTTTATCTTCTTAAAAATCTCCCTTATTTGTACAATTTCCCTTTTCTGAGGCTGGACTGTATTGCCTTATTGCTGTCAATGGACATCAAAAGTAGACATGAAGGAGCTAAAAAGTAGAAGGCAGCAATGAGTTTCAAAAATTTATTTCTGTAAATCATCGTTGCTTGAATTAATACTCAAGTGTTAAAGTTAACTACCTACGGTAGACAGAGAGCCAGAGAGACAAAAAGGTGACTTTCATATTTCAGATCATGCCATAGAATGGCTAAAAACAGCCACAAGATAGATTATGTCACAATGTTATCACCACACCTGCAGCAGAGCAGATAATGGCTCAGTACAGAGGTAGGTTGCATTGGAATGTGTTATGAAGAACAGCTTTTATTTTTAGCTCAAATTTAAAGTAAACATTGACACAAAGCAATACTGGGCAAGCAACAATCCACACAAGTGACAAATCTTTGGCACTTTACAAACATGCATAATTAAACCCTAAACAACACTTGTCTTGAGACTTGCCTACGGGAAATGACATATTCTGCTGAATTGTTTTTGCCTCATGCAATCTGTGAGCAGTTTTACTGTGCTTTGCCAAACCATTGGAGTCCTCATACAAATCATCTGAATGTCAGTATTTGCATTTCTGAGGGCAGGAACAACAGAGCATGCATATTTCATGTGTTCCTCTGATATCTGAAGTATCCCAAAACTCTCCCAGTTTAAACAGTGCATCAGTTAAGGTACTGCAGCCGTCTCTATGGAATCTGTAACAGAGATAAGCTCCATTCCTTCCTACAAGGACAGGAAACATGGAAACAATTTGCTTTGTGCAGCATTATTTTTCAACATTTCTTAGGTAATCTGTTGGAGGACTTGAATATATCTCTGACAAACAATTTATCTTGGCAGTATTGTTTGCTGGGGAAGTGGTTCCAAAACAGCAGGAATTGCAGAAGAACCGAAGTCCTGACATGTCTGGTAATGTTTTTAGCATGGCAAAAACAATGATTTGCCTATTAAAACAGATCTGTCCAAGCCCTGCTAAGCATGCTTAGCAAAAACGTGGGAAGTAAAATGTGCAGATGATTTGTTTGGTTTTGAGTTCAGGAGCAAATGAGAAACCTGCACAGTGCTAAAAATACAGAGAAGGAAACAAGGTGAATTTCAGACTGATTTGCTGCCTTGTCCTATCCGAGCTCTCTTGAACAGAAATCAAAGCTTACAAGAAAAAAAAAATGGTTCATGATCTCATGGTCTCTAATCCTCTCAGAGCTGCAAATGAATCTAGATTTTCAGAACTACATCCACCAACACCAGCAAGAATCACATGTGTAGTGAAAGACCTGAACTTTGAGAAGTCTCTGGTCTGGGAGAAAACGTCCTGTTTTCAGCCTGTATTTACATCACATGATATTATATGTAAGTATTATTTTTTTAGTTGCTAAACAACTGCTTTGTCTATATAATTTCTCCTCTGTTTTCACATATGGAGAGATCTATATTGCTTGCCAAGGTCAGCACGACTCCAACACATTTTAAGATGCCCTCCAGCTGCCCTCCAGAAACAAGCGATGCACCATCCAGTGGACAAGAGCAGTTACACTGCAGTGGCAAATTATGAAAGATCAGTTCCACTAATAAGGGTTGCAGCGTTTCCACTGCATTTAGAATGACATGGAGAGAAAACAAAATGTTAGAGAGATCACCTTCTATGATTTTCTATGCATGGATTTTTGTGTCTAGGCACTGGAATGGGCTCCCCAGGGCAGTGGTGGAGTCACCAACCCTGGAGGTGTTCAAAGAACGTTTGGATTTTGTGCTGAGGGATATGATTTACTGAGTACTATTGGTAATAGGTGGATGGTTGGACTGGATGATCTTGTAGGTCTTTTCTAACCTTGGTGCTTCTGTGATTCTGTGATTCTGTGTGCTGTCATTTGAATAGCAGAGTTGGGGATAGACAGTTCCACCCATTGTATGAAATCCATCTGTTGGGAAATAGAAGATTACATACAAAAGCAAGTCTTTCTGAAGTCTCCAATATTTTGGTGCAAAAGGAGAAGGAAGTGGAAGAAAAGAAGCATAGAAACATGCACAGGCACACAGACAGCTGTATTATATTGCGTGTATCAGCACTTGCTGCCCATGTCCCACTAGATGGTGTTCATGCTACAAGAAAAATAAGATGGAAAAGTGTGTTTGAGCTGTCATAATGCCACTCTTAGGCTTCTTTTCAATGTGCTTTAAATACTCCCTCATCTCACACAGTGATAGGTTAGCTGCTTTGTACCTCACTGTCAGAGGCAGATTACAAAGGGGTTTCAAGGGCTTCAAAGAGGCAGAGGATGTGCTCACAGAAACACTCCTGGCCCAGCTGCCTAGGGCTGGGGAGGCAGTGGCAGGTTAGCAGGCTGTGGCAGAGCTGTGCCCGGGTGTCTCAGGGCCATAGGAGCACAGCAGCTCAGGCTTCTCTCCCTGAGTTGCCTTGTGCATCTTCGCTCTGTAACCTTCAACACCGCAGAGATATCGTTTCAGAGATATCGTCTTCAGACACAAACAACTCTTTTTTCAGACATCGGGAAGGAAAATGTCTCGTTTCAACAACTGGACGAAGCGCATCTCCTCCTGCCCATCAGGCAGCCCACCGCTCCCCCATACGCTCCATCACCAACACATGCGCACTACCCGCCCATCCCACAGCCGGCGCCAAGGACGATCTGACTTGCGCTGTGCGCATGCGTGCTGCGCGCAACACGCACTCGCCTGTCTTCAGCGCATGCGCATTGATCCCAGCGGCGAGCCCTGCCTGCCGCCGCGTCTGCGCAGTGAGGGGCGCTCGACTTCCGCCTCCTGCGGCGCTACCCTGCCCACTTCCGGGAGCGCTGGGCTCCGCGGAGCGCACGGCGGAGGGGCACGGTGGCGCCCGCGGTGGCCCGGCGAGGGGGGGCTCGGCCCCGGCTCGGCCCAACGCGCCGCCGGCACGGCGCCAATCACGGCTCCGAGGGCAGCAGGGCCGCCGCCCTGAGGTAAATGCATCCCCGGTGCTCTCCTTCTCTCTCCTTCTCAGCCGTCGGGGAACCGGTTCACGTCGGGGTACCGAGCGGGGCTCGGGCGATGGACGAGGCGGGGTGAGACCGAGAGCTGTGAAAGTCCTGAGAGCTTTGGGAGAGGATCTGGTGTTGAGTTACGCTGCGAAGACGTAATTGGGTTGAATTCAATGAGCTCCTTGGGGCTAAAAGACTGATAGCAATTTCTGTCTCTTTAAAATCCACTCGCTTTTGCTCTAAATTAATACATTTTGTGCCGTGTTTTTCTCGCGAATTTCCTGATTATGCCTTTGATGAGGGCATAGAACTCTAGGGGAGCAAATGTTTTGCATGCTACAGTGGTCAAAAGGCCAAAGAATGGTTTGAACAGTTTGTTTTTATCCGATATGGAAAAAAAAAAAAAAAGGTTTTAACACTCTTAATCCATACTGATAATTGCCAGTGGAAATATTTCAGCTCTGATCTGTGACATTGCTTGGAACCTTGAAGGGAAAATCACATTTGGATAGGGATATAACTGGTGGAAAACTGTATTGCTAGCCTGAGATTGCAGCACAATCAGCAATGGTGATATGGAAACTGTCTTCAAATGAATGTAAGGTTATTGCATAATTTGACAAATGGAAAGGTTGCAACAAAAAAAATTGTGCTCTCAAGTAGAAAGTGACATCCGTTTGTCATTGACAAAAGAGCAAAGCTTCCAGCTTCCATGCAACAATGCTGGTAGTTGTTTAAGCTTTCTAGAATCTAATCTCAATTTGAGTCTGTGGCATGCTCCAAAGTAGGTAAGCTATAAAGGTTGGCCATTACTCATGTGAATTGTGCTTTTGTCCGTCCTTGGGTGAAGGACAGGGTTGTTCTTGAGTCCAGAAGTGTTTTGTCCTTGCTCTTGTAGGCCAATGAACTCATGGTAAATTGGTTGCTGTGTTTCTTTGCTGAGCACTTAAGTCTTGTGAAATGTATTCTCTTCCTCTTCCACATCTATAAAGGAAAAAAGCTGTTTTCAAAAAGAAAAGACACCTTGCTGATCATCTCAGGTGTTGCTCAGATTTTTGGTGCACGTGGGAAAGTGACAATATCGCAGCTCTAATCAGATTCATTGCTGATGAGCAAAGGGCTTTAATTCATCATATAGATGCATGTTCTGAAGGCTTCCAGGGTTTTTCTTGTATTTTGCATAACTTGTGTTGCCCGGAATTCACATTTCTGGGTTTTGGGGATGTTTGTAAAGAGTAATTATATGATTGGCTTCCCAGTAAAACATCCATATGTGTGCTTTTATTGCTTCTGTGTTTCCCTTTTATTTCTGAGAAGCACGTTGCCTTTTCAGAGCTGAAAACGGAAACCTCCACTGGTTTTTTTGTGTCCTTCTACTTGCTGTATAAGACAGGCATAAAGAGAAGTGGCTTTAAACTTCACTGTTAAATACATACTTAATGAGGATCATCTCTTGAATTTGCTGCCAGCTCTGCATGCGAACAGCATCACATTTGTTGTATGTTTCCACTGTAAATTGTCAGCTTGTGCCTGTAGTAGAGGATATGTCGTTTAGTACAAGAAAGGGCAGCAAAGCGTAAACGAGGCATTCATGAGACAAATATGGTATAAAGCATGTAAAAGAAGGATTTTGGAGAGATGGTCAGCTTTGTCTCTGAGGGGATGGGACAGAATTGGGTTGTAGTTGATGGTTGTTGGACTGATTCAGAGTTGTTGTGTAGTAGGACTGTTGCTTGGGCTGAGGAAAGTGTTTTCCATACAGTTACTGCTTGATGGAGTTACTAGAGCAGTTTTATTTGTTTGTTCTGAGGTTGTTTGCTAGTTCAGTTGCTGAGAGAAGTCGTAACAAGCCATAGTTTACTTATTAAATGGCTTTTTAGTTTGGATTGCATGCATCTGTAATGAAAAGCTAGTCACCTAGATTGGGCATGGGTATGTTTAGTGGTTATCTGGTGGATATCTATCAGCAACAAATGGTCCAAAATGCCTGTGATAATGGGCACAATGGTACGGTTGCCCATTTGGTGTGCTTTTAAATTCTGCAGTTTTTGAAGTTAATGTTTAAACTGCCATTCTGTGATTTTGATTTGCCACCAACGCTGTGTTTCCTATGCAGGATTTGAATCGATCCTATGTAAGCACTGCTTATGTAAGTGTGTGATACCTGATAGCATCCCTACAACTTCTGACTTACCAGCATTTAGTCAGCAAAGCTGAAGGAAAAGAGTTCTCTCCACTGCACTGTCACTGAAATAGGAGGAATCTAAAGAGCTAACCACTGTGCAGCTGTAAATTGACCCCAAAACATTTGAGTTCTGGCAGCTGATGGATTTTAGACCTGCATATCAATTCTTACCTGTATATCAGTGAAAGAAGTTGTTGGTGTTTTGTTTTGTTTTGTTTTCATTTCTAGGCCAATAAAGAACTTTCTTCTTCAAAAAAATAACAATGAGAAAGGACTGGAGTTGACTTCAGAGTGCCCTTTTTTCTTATTTCTTGTACAGCTGAGGGGCTTCCCAATGCAATAGTAGTATGATATCATTCATCTTTCTGAAGCCCGTGCTAACCTTATTCCAGTAAGCCTACAGATGGGAGATTTGCTGTTGCAGTGGTTCCTCTTTAGCCCCACTGGAACACTGCAAGCATTTCAGGCACAGTCATTTTACAAGACCATCTATCCACTGGTTTTGACTTTTTATCATAACTTCAGTTTTTCTTCATGTTTCCCCGTGCTTTCTAAGCAGTCTGCTTGTCACTTCTTAATACCCTTTTATTCCAATCAAGTGCCTGCTGTTTGTGCCTGCATTTAGTTAACAGTGAGATGTAGGTCAGATAAGACAAACTTAACCTGAGAATTTCAAATAACACCTAACAGTGGAACTGCATTGGACTAGATTTAATACAATCACCTGTGTTAAGGGATTATGTTTTGCATGAAATGTTGAATGATCCAATGTTATCTTCCAGTGCCAGATACATGAAAAAGGCCAAATTAAAAACCCTTGTTTGAAAATATTAGGTTTAAAGCGTTTTGCTTTGTCCTGGATGTTTGTACTTCAGCTGTTCCACAGAGACAGAGTGTAATGGGGGACAGACACAGTTGATAGGGACAAACAGTGCAGTGAATAAATCAGCCACCTACAGGAAAGCTGTGAGTGTCTTGGCGATGCATGCATGGCGCTTGATAAGGTGTCAGTGCTTTTCAACTGTTGATCCTTCTTTCCTTGAAGGGACCAAGACAGGGAGTAATGGGGCAGGCAGCTATAGAGGAGTAGCAAAGATGGCCAGGGAGGGAGGAGTCACATCAAAACGACTGTATCTTTTGTTCTTGCAAAAGCTGAACTGTGATGGCACTTCCACGTAGAGCAAGAACAGGAGATGCTGCAAGAAACACTGACATATCACACACAGCTGCAGTGAGAATTTGGGAACTGACCAAATGAATCATGTCCCTGTCTTGTCATTGAGTTCTCTGTTCATAATTTCAAATGATTCCTCTGACTTCAATATTTTACCTGCAGAGGCTTAACATGTCTTCTTCTATTGCTTGTCATCTTCAACTCAGGGAATGGGTGGGTGATGCTGCAAACTAACGTGATGTACTCAGCCTTTCTTTGCTTTGTGAGCTCCTACTTCCTCAAAATGCCACATCAGTGACAACTTAATGATCCTAGTTTTCACAACATTGTGAAACCTTGTTTAACAAGTGTATAAAAGGTTATTCATAAAGCAAAACAGAATTCAGTAGCTTTGCTCAGTTATACGTGCATTAAGAAGAATATTCATTACCTTTTAGGCTTCTATAGATGATACAATTTTGTTTAAATAAGGCACGAGTCTTCTCGTTTCCAGAGGAAGTCTGTCTTGGTATAACTTCCCTTGTTCCAAATGCCATGTGGTGATTCATAGAATGGCTTGGGTTGAAAAGGACCACAATGCTGATCCAGTTCCAACCCCCTGCTGTGTGCAGGTCACCAACCAGCAGCCCAGGCTGCCCGGAGCCACATCCAGCCTGGCCTTGAATGCCTGCAGGGATGGGGCATCCACAGCCTCCTTGGGCAACCTGTTCCAGTGCCTCACCACCCTCTGAGTGAAAAACTTCTTCCTAATATGCAACCTAAACCTCCCGGTCTGAATTTAAAACCATTCCCCCATGTGCTGTCACTGCCCACCCTTATAAACAGCCATTCCCCTTCCTCTTACATGCTCCCTTCACATACTGGAAGACATTTCCAGAATGGAAGCCTTTCAAGCTTTGAAGTACCTGATTTTCTAAATAAAATATGTTCCCATTTGTTATGAAAATGGTTATGAAACTTCTAGGCTGTTTAGAAGAAATGCTCTCGCTTCACACAGTCTGTCTTCAGCTTGTTACATCCCAATGAAAAGGAAGGAACGTGATTAAAGTTGGTGAAACATTTGTATTGTGAAACAAGACGTGATTAGAACAGCTCGTGTTAGCGTTTGAGTTCTTATACTGACTTCTGCATTGTAATAACATAATATATTTGAAATTTCAGAACTTTCTAAGTGCATGTTTCCATTGGCAGAATTGTGGAGCATTTTCTTTTATCTACAGATTCTGGAAAGAGTAGTTTCTTTATTTTAAATTGTCCCTGTTTGGATTAATGATTAGTTTGAAAACATTTGCTCCTAGCTTATGTTAGAATTACAGAACAAGATGGATGCAGTGTTAATTGAAACACTGTCTAGAGGTTTTTAGAGTGATCTTTATGATAACTTAAAAAGTCTAAAAGGCTTTTATCCCCTTTGGTCAGAAGTTTGCTTGCTGAAATTACATGCAGCACACTCCTATGGTGGTACATTGTTTCTATTTAACGTTTTCCTGATAAAGCAAAAGTGATTTACTAATCAGTTTTGTGGTGATGTCTTTTCAGATTTCATCAGATATGACTATGAATATCCTAGTGTAGCCCAAAGGAAGGACATGATGTCAGAATAACATACAGAACAATTGTGAGGTATGTGATTTTTTTTTTTTTTTTCTTTTTTAATTTCGATTTTTCCTGTTGTGTTAAAAATGTTTTGGGTGTTTTTTAAACAATTAAACAAATTGAAGATAGCAATCTCATGCCATTCTGTTTGCATGCTGGAGTAGTTGTTTGCAGAATTAAGCTAAAATCCACATATGTCAGGGAGTATGCAGTACTGACTTATTTCTATTCAGAATCTTGATGTCCTGATTTATGGTGATAACTTGTTGGTCTGAGCAGCTGAAAACTTGCCTTGATTGAAAAATAATTGCACATTTCTACTGGGAGATACTGCATCCTCTCTGGATGGAATTCCAAATTTGTGTTCTGTTTGAAGCTTCAGAACTGGAAGCTTGATTGTTTTGCTTCATTGACTCCTTTCAAATAATTGGAAACATCTATGCAGCAAAGAGATCTTGGAGGAGCATCTATTTTAAATGTTACTTTGGAATCTCTGCACTGTAATCTGCGTATACTGCTTTCATTTCTGGTCTTTGAGATGATTCCTGCCTTTTTCTAACCATTAAAGTTTAAGGGCCAGAAGGGTTTGTTAAGCAGAATGTGTTTATCATTCATGATTCCTGGTAGATGGGACTGTGAGATTTTTGAAGGTTCTTAAAACATAGAGCTTCATTTGAAAACTGTCTCCAGTGTGAGACTTTTCACTTGGTGTGGTTGCTTTCACCCTTTGAGGCTATATTCAGAGTCTTGGGATATAACCCAAAGTCTCATATAGACTACCTTTATAACAGAGAAAAACCTGAGACTTCTTCATAGCTGTCACCAATCAATATAATGCTTTCACAGCTCTCTTTGATATGGGCTTTAATAGCATGAATCAATATAATTTTTGGAACACAGTATACTTCAAGGTAAGAGCCCAATCTTAATGTTTAAGCTTTAATTTGTCTCTGGTTGTTGACAGCACTTCTGTGCTGCCATTGTGTGTTTTTGCTGCCTAGAGATGTTTGAAAAATAACTGTTTTCATGAAATCTGATACAGTTTTGAATCTTGTTTTTGTTTCACGTTGGAACAACAGCAAAGCCTTAAAAGCATTCTGATGAAATTAAATTAATAAATGTGTTCTTTGAAAATCTGGTTTGTGCAATCCGTTGCTGTGCTAATTTAACCGCTGCCATTTGTTTCCCTTAGGTCTGGTCTGATCTGAGATGCTTTTCTCAGTTATCCAATCTGATTTTTTTGTTGTTGTTGTTGCATTTTTGTTGTGTGGTCATGCTTTTGTGGGTGTTTTCTTGTTGGTTTTTTAAATTTTAAATACAATTGCACTTCTGTCCACAAATTTAGTTGCTTTCGAACTTGCTCTGCTTTTTGTTAACGGTGTTCTGGAGCACTGGTATTTCTGTTCTACTTTTCTCTGAAGTTATGAAGCAGTACAAAAGCTCTGAAGGCAAATGTCATAGTTAGTAATTTTCTGAGAGATATAAACTGTAATCTGATGAAGAGTTTGCCATTTGGAATGATTAGGGCTAAAAGAAAGAGGTTACATTTTTAACAGAAAGAGATGAGTAGTTTACAGGCATAGCAAGGTGGAATTAAGGTTGTTCTGAAATCCATTTATCAAGCATCAAATTAACGTGATAAAAATAAGTTACAGAATTAGAACACTAATGAAGTAGCTTACGAAATTATTGCTGAAACTTTGTAAATTAGTGTCTCATAGAAACATTTCATCCTTATGCAGTCATAGAACTGTTAAGTTTTGATCATGCAATCCCATTCATTGTTTTGAAGCTGAATGTGTTTTATTTTACAGAAATGGAAAAGGAGAGCACCCCCATTTCTGGTTTCCTGATGTGTAATAATGGTATCTTTGCTTCCTGCAGGGCAAGTCCAGAGAACCATGCAGTCATCGGGGCACAGATTCCGTGATGTTGAGCACCACCCACTTCTTGCTGAAAATGACAGCTATGATTCCTCTTCCTCAGAGGCCGACATGGCAGAGAGGGTTTGGTTCATCCGAGATGGCTGTGGTATGGTCTGTGCTATAATGACGTGGCTTCTGGTTGTCTATGCAGACTTCGTAGTGACTTTTGTCATGCTGCTGCCTTCCAAAGACTTTTGGTACTCTGTGATCAACGGTGTTCTCTTTAACTGCTTGGCAGTGCTAGCTTTGTCATCACATCTGAGAACCATGCTAACCGATCCAGTAAGTATGCAATTGCTCCTTGGTCTTGGAGTATTCTTTCATATCACTCATCAGCAGCAGAGAAATTTGGTATTTGTTCCCTCTTAGTAAGGAAAAAATAATGTTAGGCCCAAACTCCTCGAGTTGGAGGGACTATAACTATGCTTTGCCTGTTTTTATGTGAATGAAACCACAAATAAGCTTTGCCTTGAGCTGCAGGCAGTATAAGACACATTATAAGGCAGAGGTGGGCTCATGAGAAGTACAGTTCATTTGTTAAATATTAACCCGTTGTGAAGAAGCTGGTAAATCCTCAGTCTTTTTTTTCCCCCCCCTCCTTTTTTTTTCTCTAGATTTATTTTCATAGCTTTATGAAAGGTGTAGTTACATCTTATTGTACCAGTTGAAATATGTCTTCCATTTATGGCAAGTGGAGGAAGTTCAGAGGTAGGCATGCTGAAAAACCTCTACTCATCATTCATGCATTACCTCTTGTAGATATTTAGAGTCAGTGGAAGGAAAGTGTGAGTTTAACCTCCCTGCTGTTATGACAATAGCTGTGAGAGGTCCTAAAACTATTAACTTTTAGGACTTTTAGTTTAGGAATCCAAGAGTTTAAATTGTTCATTTTGTGGTTAGATCTGTTACTTCTAGGAAACACATCTGTTGGAAGAGGGATAAGGGGAGGGAAGACTATTTTCTCTAGGATTTTGAAACAATTTATGGAGTAGTTGATTAAAATGTTATGACCTCTGCAGACTGACAGCTAATAAAGTTTAAGGACAGGTTACTTCAAAATATGCACTGGTAAAACTGTGTCTCTTTCTAGACCTGTGTTGCTCTCACTGCAACAGAGATGAGTCACTCTCTTTTTTCTTATTCACTCCTCTCCTCCCCTCTCTTAGCATGGAAGACATGACTGTGTGATAGAAGATTGAAGGAAATAGGAATATATCACTTCTAAACTTATGTGAATTACAACATACTGTCAGAGCTGTATTTTTTTTTAATTGTAAGGAGTTAGCAACAGTCTGAGCGTGGAAAATATATAAGTAGAGTGGTTTTTGTCATCAGAATGTTAAGGGAATGATCTGAAGATGCTGTGGTTAGGTACAGATGAGTAGGTGAATTTGTGAGATGTTTTATAAGCCTAGAGTCACCTGGAACAAGATAAATTTGTGCATTCAGGAGTAACATCTGTCTTTGAGATAGTTCTCCATTTATACTGTGAAGTGCTATCATACATTAAATGTGAATGTTTAAGGTAATATATATTGCAAAAAAACCACTTCAGCAATACAGGATGGTCTTTAAGAAGTTTGTGCCTCTTCAAAGACCAGCTGGTTCAAGTTTAAAGCACCATTTAGCACTGCTTATCTGGGGCAGGACTTAAACTGTCTCTCAAACAGCATCAATGCAAGATTGTTGTCTGTTGCCTCTGATACTGTTACTGGAAGAAGCAATCCTGCCAGTTCCTCACAGTTCGTCATTGCCCTTTGTGTCAGAACAGCTGCAAATGGAGCGTTTTGATGAACAATTTAAAAAACTAATCAATTGAAACATGGTTTCTTTTCCTGGTGGTTTGTTTTGCTTCTGAATTGGTTCTTTCAGCTGTCTGCCATGGAGGTCTTTCACAGGAGCAACAGGCAGAAGGAAATGCTGGGTACAAAATGGAGAAGCTGATGGTGGTTATACTGGAGGTGTGCAAGCTAAAAGCTTGGATGTCAAGGGAAAAAACTTGTTTACATGGAATGGGTAGCAAAAGCTTGGAACTGGAGAGTTGAAATAAAAGCTTTCAAGTAGTTGCTGACTTTATGCTGACTTTAACAATAGAATGTCACGTTTATGTGAAAGCATATTTCTTTTTAGTGCCAAACTTGGAGTAACTCGTAAGCAAATACTGTACCTGTAGTGCCCACATCTGCGTGTATTGGTGTGTCTTCCTCATCATTCTATTTAAGCAACAACAGATTCTGGCAGGAGTATGCCAGTACTTGGCTATAGCTGTGTCTTGCTGAAATGAAATAGATCTTGAGGTCATGCATTGGTAGCTTGCTGATTTGAAGTGGCTCTGGCTTATGGCAGATTAACTTCAAGTAAATGAATTTATTTCAGCAATTATCCTGAGATTACTGGTATGGAGTCTAAAAAATGTATTATTAAACACTTTCATACCATTTAAGCAGCTTTTTCTGTTTCAATTGAAATGATTTCAGGGAGCTGTACCCAAAGGAAATGCCACTAAAGAGTACATGGATAATTTGCAACTAAAACCAGGAGAAGTGATCTACAAATGTCCGAAGTGCTGTAGTATCAAACCTGAACGTGCACACCATTGCAGGTATGCCCTGGTTTGGTTTATTTTTTAAAGCAGTTATTCATGGTATGTCTTCCTGATTTATATGTCAGTTTTTCCCCACAGATATTTTTGATATTCAAGAAAGTTTTCAGAGACTTATACATTGCAGGGTGTCTTATACTGTAGCGTGAGCGTGGATGGGGGGAAGGAAGCAAGAGATGCTGTTAAAATCTGTTTTCCTTTGCATCATTCTAATTATTGTGCCACATGTTAGTAATGGGGGACAAAGGCAAGAATCTCAAGGAATTTTTCAGGTAGAAACTAATGAAATAAGTGACTCCTTCAATCTTAAATCAAGAAAATACTGTTAGATTTTGTAGTGCTTCACTTGCGATTACATCTAAATTGGTTCCTTATTTTCTCAAAGTTCTATGAATAGTCAGTTAAATGTGTTTCTGTTTGTTGAAGACTCATTTTAATTACGATCAAAGTGATGTCAGTTTGAACTTATAGGGCTATACATGGGATAATAAATATGCACGTTGTTGATCAACTCTCAGTCTTCTGAATTTTCAGGCAGTATAAATGTGCATTTCTGATATTTATTGTGCAAGTTGAATAGATAGGCCTGCATAATTAGGGCTCACATAAATATGTAAATGTTTCTGGTGTCTCTTTCTAGGTGCAAAGAGTATATGTATTGAATTCTGTGGCATATTAAGTTTCTGAGCTGGTAGCCTTCAAAAGAACAGAAGTCTTGTCAGGACACTTCACATGTTCTGTAAATGTGTGGTTTCTAAATTAAGTGTCTCACTGTGTGTCGCATTTCTTTGTGAAAGTTACAGCTGAAAAGCTATTTCCATTATAAATACTCTGCTTTGGCACTGAAATCTTGCTCTCATCTCAGATGTGAGTGGGTTTTTGTATCTGGAATGCGAGGGGAAAAGTGTCATATATAAATAGCCTTGTATAGAATTATCTTTCAGTTGATTTCTCTTTGTTTCAGGTTAGTTGTGGCATGGATGCAGACACCAGGCATGGCTTCATGTGCAGTGAGTTTGATTCTGGCTGGCAGTATTAGCTCCAGCAGAGCGTTACATGAACACAGCTGTGCTGTTAGCTGGGCAGGCTTGGGGGTGGAAGCAATGCAGCTGCTTTCTTGTGCTAGAATATAAACTGTTATCCTATGGAGAGCCAGAACAGCTTTGTGCCATCTGTTCAGGTTGTGTTGTGTTCGTGGGATGCAGCAAAGGGATACCCAGAGGCTCTGCTGAGTGTAGGTTGGATCTTGTTAATTTGCTCGTGGCAGATTTAGGCTGGCTCCTACAGACTTTACAGGTGTATCTCCGTAAAGTGTTTCCCACATCTTCAATCCCTGTAGGATTTTCTAATTTGGAAAATGAAGACATTTTATGTTGAAATCTACATATGAACAAAGAAGCTGGAGAATTGAGGAGCCCAGAGCCCATGCAGTTGTGTAACTCTGCACAGGCACTGCTTGAATGGTAGATCAACAGCCATGGGGGTTACAGATGAAGCTGTAGAGCTGCTGGGTTACATCTGGGCGTCCTCCTTCAGACACAGCAATGTTGGCTGTTCCAGTAGCCTGGGATCCCAGATGAGGCAATGCTGATGGAATAATTAGTGTTCTACATGGGCAAGCTGGTCTAGTAGAAATTGTCCCTTCCAACCCATATCATTCTATCATTGTGTGACCTTGTGATTGTTTTTTTACTTTACTTTTCTATGCTTTGGTGAGATCCTTTGTGAGATGTTCTGCATTCTGAAAGGGAAAAGTTGAACCTGAAAGTGTTTTGTGAACCTGCTGTTAACGCTTTTCTCAGCAGTTGGAAACTAGTTTAACTGTCTGTCTTTGTGTTGGCCATATAGTGCTACTAGAAGTTTGTTAACTTGTCATAAGTAGAAAACAAAGAGTTGGGTGTTGTTTTCCTGCAGTTTTCTGAATGTTTAATATATGTTGTATGGACAGGTAAATGGGCTGGAAAACCCCTATTAGAATCTGCTTCTTTGCCATAGATTTAGCACTGCAAAAGTGTTCCAAATAGGAAACAAAGAAGTTGGTTTGATTATACTGCCAGCTTCTTATTGACTTACAAACCCTTCTGAGAATATTAAGAAGATGGTCTTGTCCCAAGTAGTCAAATTGGCAACTTGCTGGTAAAAGAGAGTTGAAAATGCAGATTGAAGTCAGTTCCTATTGAGAAACAGTTGCACTCAAAGCCACAGTGCAGATTTTGAGTAGTAAACTGTTAACAGAAGAGGCTCTTATGATGTAGTTATGAAAATTGTTGTGCAACGCTGCAGAAGTCCTTTTGAGGAAGAAAAATAATTTCATAGTACTGTTAGTGATGGGAAAACAAACAAGAAACCTCTGTTTACAACTTGGATATCTGGCCTCCATAAAACACTTGAAACCAAGATTTTACTGAGCAGTTAACACTTTCAGCATAAGGAGGAGGTTATGCTGAGTGAATGCTGTATTGTTTCTGCAGAGGCACAGCTGTTGTTATTTCCACCCTGTTCTGAGTGCCTGCTTTTCTGTGTGGAGAACTGATACTCAGAATCAAGTCACTGAGGTGGTTGCTTCAGCTTTTCTGTGAATTTCTGTTATCCAGGCCAATTTCTGTTAAGCTTCTTGTCTTCCTGAACATTATCCTTGGCACTCGAAACTGTAATTGCATCTGCAATTGCCTGAGTGCATTCAGCAGGCTGGAGAAGACTTTCCTTTGTCTGCAGCTTCTTAATGCCATGCTGCTCCTTTTGCTCTCATGCAGGCAACAGGGTTCATGCACAGTGAAACGACCCAGATTGCAGCGAATGGAGTGGTTTCCCCAAACTCTTGCTTGCATGTATGTCAGTGCTGGGACCAGGGAAGTAACAGCATACAAATGGCTGGGGTGGGAGGAAAGCTGTGCCACTGCCTTCAGCATCGCAGTTTGATGGCAGGAAGCATTTGTTGAATGGCGGTGTTAAATTAGAAATGAAGGCGGGGTTCCAAGCATCTGATGTCTTGGGGGAGCTGAGTAGGCTTGTGAGAAATACTGAATGAGCAAAAGTGATTCCTGCCCACTTCTCATCCTTTGAAGTGGTTGCCGTGATTTGAATCCGGATATAATTTTACTCAGTCCTTCACCTTAACAGTCTTAGAGAGGCAGAGTATTTTCTGTGTTCTGGGAGAAGACTTGCATGGTCATGGTGATGAGCATTAGCTTGGCTTTCCCTCACAGCTCAAGAATTAACAGGAGGCTGAGCATAAAGGCTCTTGCTCTGGAAGGAGAATCTTTTGCAGAGCCTTCTGAACATCTTGTCATGAATCACACCTGTTTTCTTCTGAGCTGTGTTTCCTTATGGTAGTGTTCTTGTGTGAGAATGGCACTGTTTGAACAGTGATTTTCATCAAAGGAGTTGTCATGGATAAGACAAGAAGCAGTGGAAATATAGGGGTGGGTCGTGGCAGCTCAGAGCAAAGGGAGCTTCAGAGGGACTGTGTGAGATTTGGGATCCGTTCCTGTTACCAGCATGGAAGTGTGTTCTGCTTCTTCCTCAATAACTTTGTAGTCATCCATATGCAGTGATTTAAAAATTACTTTGTGCATGGGAAAGCTGCTTTTTTTTCCAACCTTCTCCACTCTAATAGTAATCTGACTTTATTCTGTGGCTTGTTGCTGAAGCATTCATAGATACTATGCATATCTAAGCACATGTTTTGAATAATAGTACCTGAATTTGGGAGGCTTATTGAGCTCGATATTTGCTGAAATGAAAATGAGTAACATTTTAAGTGTTTTGCAGGAAAATGTGAAGCACTCTGAGTCTGTGCCTATCTTAAGCTATTGATCTAGGGAAGAAGTTCAACACGTTTTCAGCTGTTCTGTATTTGTCTGCAGATGGGCATTGGGATACAAGAGAATTGAGCCCTTTGGTGCTGTTGGCCAGATGTAAAATGAACTTTTGAAATATTTGACTTTCTCATTTTTCAGTTCATCACAAAAATTCATTTCAGTGCATCTCCTGGCCACCGAGAACATTTATTTCTCTTTTAAAGCACAAGCTCTGGTTTCTCAACTAAAGTCTTGTTTTCTTTCCCCTAGCATTTGCAAACGATGTATTCGAAAGATGGATCACCACTGCCCTTGGGTGAATAACTGTGTGGGGGAGAAGAATCAGAGATTTTTTGTTTTGTTTACGGTAAGGGAAAATCAGCAGCAGCTCGATTTTGGTACGAATCTACCTTCAGTGTTACTGTTTTGATTGTGTTTGTAGAGAGTAATGACTTAAGGGCAAAATTACTTTGTGATTATTTTTTTTTGTTGTTCCTTTTTTCCACCCATCCAAGTTATTCTCCAGGTATTTTCTGTCCATATTCATGTCAACCTGTTTCGTAAAGTGCTGTTATTTTAAGTCATCCCAATTTTGCTGTTTTACATAGCAATGATTTGATATTGAAATTGTGGTGTGAGTGATGGAGCTAATCTTTATAAACATTCATCGTTGCCCATGTTTTTAGATTCAAGCTTAGATTTTGTTTGTCCATCATTGCATTGAACTAAAATTGGAAATAGGAAAGTGTATTTGCTGTGGAGTGGTAAAGGCTGGCTGAAAACAGTGTCTGGTTTACTACCTGGCAGCAGTCAAAAGTAAGCACTCTCTCTCATTTCCAGATGTATATAGCCCTAATTTCAGCTCATGCGCTCATACTGTGTGGGTTTCAGTTTTTCTCCTGTGTCCGAGGGCAGTGGACTGGTAAGCAAACACTTAACTTTCACTAAGTTACTAAGGAAAAGTCATCACTTCCACTTACTTCAATCCCTTGCGTGACATGTTATGAGACTTTAGCCTTTTTCTGTGAGGTCTAAAAGATGTTCTCATGCCTGTTAAGTTTCTTACAATTGTGACATGTTTCGAGAATCCAACAGCTTTTATTGCTGTTTATTGAAGAGGAGATAACTTACTATGAACGTGCTCTGTAGATGTATTCTTTTTCATAATTAATGTGTTGTTTTCACAGAATGCAGTGACTTCTCTCCACCTGTAACTGTGATCCTGATGATCTTCTTGTGCCTTGAGGGTTTTCTGTTTCTCACTTTCACTGCAGTCATGTTTGGCACCCAAATCCACTCCATATGCAATGATGAAACGGTAAAGATTGCTATTTTTGTGTCCAGTAACAATTCTTGTAGAAAGATGTGGTTAGATATAATCTGATTTACATGAAGGAAAACTCTCATTTTGTACAAAACCTGAAATCTGAAATGAATCACAATTTTTAGTCTCACTCATAAAATTGAGAAACTACTTTGATTTATGCTTTCTAGCAGATGTTCTTGCATTGTTTCCTTTTCTGACATAAGTTTTATAGTTAGGTTTTCAATTATGCGTGTTGCACAACTTCTGACATCAGTTTGGACTTCTCAACCTTCAGAAACTCCTGAAATGTCAGGAGAAATGACTGCTTTCCTCAGCTGTTTTGTTTTAATTCTTCACATTGCTTCTCTACTTTGATATATTTTGTTCAAATATAACCATCGTTTGGGCATTTGATCCCCTTGGCCTGTGATTTGCAGTTTTCAGGCCTTGAGAGGATATTTGATGCCAGATAATTGACTCGAAACGTAAGGAATTTGAACATTGTGGCTATTTAGACTTTTCTCATCTGGGGCTGTTTGAAGAGTACTCCTGTATTAAAGGCCTTCGTGTGTTACAAAATGAAAAACAAATCAGTAAATATCTGGCTTTCATTAGTGGGAAATTAAGAAAACAAAATGCATTTGGGGAGAGTAGGCCTAGCTTCAGTAATTACAATACGAGCATCTTCTTGGGAGCCTCACTACTTGATGCCATTAAAAGAGTAAAGAACGTTTGGTGGAGGTGTATTGTGTGCAGATCTTATAACTTCAGCATCAGCTTTTCTGCCCATTTTGTCTTTCAGTTTGGAGGGCTGGGAGAAAAGGTAGAAATAATTTGTAAGTCTTTTTCTGTCTACCTGCAGGGTTGAATCAGCTTTTCACATTTTGTTTGTGCTAAATAAATATCAGTAAGGCACCAGTGAGCTCTCTATAAATTAAAAGAATGTGAAATCATCAGTTTGGGTAATGACTTGTAGACTTTGGACAGTGTGTCACTGCACATCTGTTTGCATACAGGAGATCGAAAGACTGAAGAGTGAAAAGCCAACGTGGGAGCGGAGGCTGCGATGGGAAGGAATGAAATCTGTTTTTGGGGGTCAGCCTTCACTCCTGTGGATTAATCCTTTTGCAGGATTTAGGATCAGACAAATCCTACTGAGATCGAAGAAAGGAGGACCTGAATTTTCTGTTTGAGTCTAGTTATGCTGGAACTTGCAAGAATACTATATAATATTTATTTGGGGCCAGAAAAGGCTGTCTACATATAATCTGTGACCAGGTGAAACTGATACCAGACATTTGCTTGTAGCAAGCAGAGTTTTATACGTTTATCGTCACAGACATCTCATTAACTTTCAGAGACACAAACTGGATCTGTAATGGTCTTAACAGCAAGATAACATAGAAAAAAAAGCACGTGGTCACACTAAAGAAGCCAAATGTTGTCATGCTACTGTAATTTATTTTTTGAGATTAATTATGCTTTTTTTTGTTAAACCCTTTTTATTTGATAAATGTTTGGGGAATTACCAGTGTGTTTTTATAAAAATTATATACTTAAGTGCAGTTGTCAATCATAAGGAGAAGCATTCTGGTGAAAGGTGATCTCAAATGAGACCCAGCCTTCTAAATCCAGTTTTCAGGGAATAGTGGTTTGTTCAGTTTTGATTTATATTTCAGCTTGTCCTAATAAATGGAGCTATACTTTTGTGTCCCACCTCAGACACACATTCTTCATATGCAAGTGATTCAAGGGACTTGTGCACACGACAGCATAACATGTCAGAGGCACTATTACACCCCTGCCAAATGTCTTCCCAGGCTCACAGCATGTCTTGTGTTTGGCAGTATTAATCTCGTGTGGCATTTAGGTAAGTTCTGAGTCTTCAGTAAATGACACTTAACAGCTGAGAGCAGAATTCTGCCCTCAGATATGCATCTTCAATCCTTGTGCATTGATTCTAGAGGAACTTATGTATGTAGGTGTTCTGAGGTTTGTATCTTGTCCTCTGAGCAGGGATAACTGGGGCCAGTGACTGTTAAAATGAAAAATACTGCAGATTGGCATCAATCTACTGAGAGCAGTCGTCTTTGTAAGGTCTTGTTCTGCTCCTTTTTTTCGTTGTTTGGATTATTCATGAGGGGAACACTGTTAATTCATGGTCCCATGAGCAAAATGGTCCCATGAGCAGAGAAATGGGAAGAATGAGGGAGGTTCCTTTAGTGCTGACACAGCTTCCCTCTTTCTCAAGTACAACATGTCTTCAAAGTAGAAAAATCTGCAATAAAAGGGATTAATTTCAATTTTACCATCTTCCATCCAAAATTGCTTTCAAGAGAAGAGAACAGTCTAGATCTAGAACTGCTTTATGTGGGCCTGACAAACAACAGTAGTGCTCAGAAACGTTTGTAAGCCTGCAAGTAATGAAATGCAAATTGCCAGTAATGAAATTTAACTGCAGGTGGATTCTTGAACAATTAAAACTCTTTTTTCCTTCTAGAAGTTACTGACGATACAAAGGATAAAACAGGAGCCTTGATGCAGAGCTTGAAATCGTGCCTAGAAAGTAATTTGCTCCCTGTTCTGGGACTTGCCTTAAAATTGTCCTGTTCTTGCTTTTGCTTTGCAAGTTGCACTGATGATCTGTCCCACTTCAAGCAGTTCAGTGTGCTGGAGAATCTTATGCCAGTAAGTTTACTTACCACAGGGGTTGTGCTTCCTTTCTTCAGTGACCTGCTTCTCCATTTCTAGCTGTCTGTGGCCTCTCATTTCGTCAGGTTTCATACTATTGTGTGAGTAAACTTACCAATGGGTCCCTTTCTTACCAACCACCCTGCAAAACAAACAGAACTGTGCAGTACTGTGCAGTACGTTCAGTTTGCTTGGGGGAGATGGTGTGTAAGTCTGGAGAGTGGGCACTGGGTGGACACAGCCATTGAAACTGCAGCCAGCTGAACAAAGCTGTATCTCACACAAGTGAAGGGGAAGGCAGAAGTTCCACGAGAATCTTTGCATATTCAGTTGCACATCTTAAATGCTGGGGAAAAAAAAATAATGTCTGGCTTTGTCATGAGGCTCTCAATGTGTATATTGTTTAATAAAATATCCTGATGAGAATCAGAAACTATCACTTCAAACGGATGAACTCTGTGACTTAGCAAGTGTGTGCGTGTGTGAAATCAGGTTTACTTGGCTTTTCAAACCCTTGTAATTTTTTAATGTAAAGAAAGAAATAAAGTAATTAATTGAAGTCTTAAAGTTGATTCACTTCTGCCCCATATGTATAACTTGTTTTTGCACATATATATTTAAATCTTTCCAGGGTAATGGTGTTGCATCCTTAGGTTTGTAATCTGTATGTATGTCAAGCAATGGCTGACACTATTCCAGATTAAATATGTTCTTTCCAAGAACATGGGTTTAATTTAGGGGTGGTATTTGATGTAGGGATGCTGGAAACACTTTTGCTGTGATTCTGTTCTGGCCCTAAATGCAGGCCTGTCATAAGACAAATTATTGTTTTCTAAAGGCTTTACCAGACTACCTATGCTCTGGAACCCGAATCTGTTACCTACTTGTGCCAGATCAATTTTATTCTATTAAGTAGTGTCTTAGATTGTCAAGAGGACGCTGTATTTTGCAGGCATGGATGATTCTTTTGCTTGTGTTACAGGTATGTAATCCCTAAGGCGTTTGCATTGCAGAAATCAACAGAGAATCTTGAAAACTTCAAATTAAACAAGAAAGGCAAGCTGTCATTTAAAGAACTGTGAACCATATGGAATTTATTTCCACTAGATTTATTTTCTTACCATTAATGAGTATAAACGTATATTTAATTTCTAGAAAAGCATGTCATTTACACGATGGAGGAACTGGGAGCGATGTTACACAAGAATGGACGCAGCAGGAATGCTTGCAGTGGAATTTGTTCTCCAGCTATAGCTGTGTCAAATCAGAGTCATCAGCACATAATGTTGGGTCAAATTTGTCATAGGCATTAGTAAAACAAAACACTAAGATGCTGGGTGGAATCAACCCAGTCTTCAGTGGTTTTCAGACCTCTGTTGTAGAATGGTAACTCTAAAATGTCTCCCCAAGCAGTGAGAAATAACCTGAGTACAAAGTAGTGCCCTTTGGTTGCAGGTTCGGCTGCTCTTCCTTTTTCAGTGAGATTGCAGTTCTGTGATGTGCTCCATCTGAGGATCTCAGAGTGCTTCACAAGCCTCACAAAGCCTTTGCTGGGCACTGTCATCGCAGCATTGTGACAGGCAGGGGCCGGTGCTCGTGGGCTGAGTTTAATGCACCATGCAAGAACAAAGAATTCCCCATTGCACCCTGCTTTTTAATCCGAGTCCGTCTTAATGCATCGAGAGCTGACTGGTGAAGGTCATTGGGCTTTACAGGAAGGAACATAAGCTCTATAGAAATCCAGGAGTCTGCTTTCTAGTAATGTTCAATTTATACGAATAAACACAGTGCCAGTGACTGTGCTTCAGGAACGTTTGAGGTTGTGTAGTCATCTGTTGGGATTGTTTTAAGTAGTGTCATGGTTAGAGGTGGTTTCTTGAGCTTGCTGCTCATTGTGGGTTTTGCCATAGTCAGATGCAGAGCTCCTTTCTGCTGTCTGAGTGGTATTAGATGGATATGCCAATAAAGCAGAGGCTGCAAATGACTCGTGGGTGGACTCCAGATACATTGTGAAGTATGGAAAATGACAAAATGTTGAGACCTTGCCATTCCTGATCACAACTAAGAACTGAGCAGTAGTAAAGGTTAGCTGGCCTGTGTGGAACAAGTCACATCTGGAAGGGTGATGAAGATGAAAGAGTTCGGAAGATATTCTTCCTAAAGCTTAATTTGCAGTGGGAGAATTAAGAGTGTAATTACATTTTTAATGGGGATAGACCTTTCCATACTGATAATTTGATGCAGGCTGTACTCACTGCCAATTAACAGGAGCTGCATCAGGCGTTTGTTTTTACGATGATAGCAACCAGGGGCTTCAAAAGGGTTATGACCACAGGGAGCTTAGTGATACCAAACGCAATCAGGACCTGCTCTGAAGAGCTCGCAGTCTTGGTCCTGTGAGATGAGCATTAACCCCAATCACGTGTGAGATGAGGGTGAGATCAGTGGGATGAGCTGTAGGATGACTCGTGCTGTGGCTCCTGCTGCAGCTTGGTGCCCTCTGCTTTACTCACTGACAGGGAAGAGCGTGACCCCCAGGTCCGGTGGCAGGCAGGGGATTGCTGTGCTTTGCCTCTGCAAAAAGAAAGGACCTGGTTCACATTCTGCGTGGTTCCCACATTGCTCCCAGCTTCTCCTTCTACCTCTCCCTATAAAATCTCCTGCTTGGGTATCAGTGTCTGAGGTAAGAGCTGTGCTACGGCGCTTGGCCCTGCACTAGAGCCTAGTTTATAGTCTTCGCTGCCTGTGCTTGTAGAAGGAGATGGAAGGGATGGTTCAGGAGATGCTGTGGGAGAGAAAAGAGACAGAATTAAAATGGACTTGGATGTCGTTCAGTGAAGCAGCATCCAAATAAAAGCAGCAGACCATCCTACGAACTAAAGAGCAGAAGCTGGGGGAGCAGTGGGCCATGTGGGAGAGATCCCAAGTCCAGGCACATCCTTTCTTCCTGGGTTGCAGTGAGGCCCAGAGGGACTGATAGGCATATATCAGCTCTTTCCACTATTCTGCTCTTGGAAAATGCTTGCCCCTAATTACTTTTTAATCCTTCCACTCTTAGAAGATAGCTCAACCTGCTGGCATCTGGACTTCATTTACAGAACATAATGTTTCTCCATCAGCATCTCTCTAATTTCCCTTCTGCAAGATGGCTTTAAAAAAGAAAGGAAAGAAAAAGGGGGGGGAAAAAGAAAGAAAAAGCTACATAACATAGTATAGATTTATATGGCTGAGAAAGAGCAAAATATGCTATAAGAAGTGTAAGATCATAACTTGCAGAAGGAAACTGAAAGACATGATTACAGTAGCTGTAAATAGCATGGTCCATTTGCTATGACAGTGCATAAATGCTTTAACGAAGAGCCATTGCCTGGCAGCAGTGTCCAGAGAGGTCAAAGGTGGACATGTGGTCATCTTGTATTTTGTACTATCTGGTTGACAGCAACCAAGATGCTTTATGTAGGGCACTTCTACCCACTGCTAACTCTATGTGAGTCTTTGTGGTGTTACCCAGCACTGTCTGTTCATAGACACACAGTCACCACTCTTCATTTCTTTTTTTCTTTTTCTTTTTTTCTTTTTTTTTTTTCAACTCTTGTGTTTGGTAGCATCTCAAAATCCATCTGGTATTAATTAATTAGTGGTATTAATTGAAAATCATGCCTTGTCTTTGGAAGATGTCTCCAGACTTCATAGTAAAGCAAGTCAACAAGGAGTGGCGTGGACTCAGATTCATTGTGATGCTTACATAGATCAATAAATCTAATTATGCCTTCTTAATCCTTTCCCCCTCCCAGTCCTCTCATTATGCTGACAGCAAAAAAAAAATGGGCACGTACGGTCTGGGACAGCGTGAATCACAGAGCTCATGTTGCCTGGGAGCACATGTCCTGGCAATGGGTCCAGGTTGAGACTGGGAGGTCCTGACTGGTACTGGACATCAATGGTGGTTCCTGCGGTGTAATCAGGAAAAGAAAGACATCATTCTTCACATCATTACTGAGAAAGCCAGATGGTCAGGCACAAAGCTCTTTTCTCAGGAAATATGGGAGACCTCTGTGGGTGGGGGTTAATGTCTTGGCTCCTCTTTGCTTCCTTCCTGCTCCCGCTCTCTGTTCTTTCAGCCTTTTTGCTCCCAAATGGTTGGGGTTTCAGCTAATAACCAACCACACGGTTCGTCTATGTGTGTGTTTCACAATTACTGCCCTTATCAGGGTTTCCTATATAATTTGGTATATTGCTAGCTAAAATATGTTGTCTCCCTGCAGCTTGCATCAAGTAGGCTGCCTAAGTCAAGCTCCTGGCTGCTGTGAAGCACACAGAGCATACCCACTCCTATAAACTGTCCCTGGGCTTACATTTTCAGAGATAGGCTAGAAGGGAACCATTTGGGAATTGGACTTGAGTTGAGAACGTCCCATGTTTAAGCTACAATTCAAGCTGATCCTTCACTTCCCTCCTCCCAGGACCATCTAGGCAGGAAGAAAATCTAGGCAGGAAGCCCCTTAAATGGCTTCATAATAAAACCCCTTTCTCAGCAGTGCTCCTACCTCCCAGCAGCATCTCCTGCAGCAAGCTGTCGATCCTTGCCACACCAAAGAGCTTGATGAACTGGACCTGCTCGATCATCTGCCAGGTGATGCTCTGCAGTGGGGGCAGCAGCAGGAGAATGTCACTGAAGCGGCCCCGGGAATCGTATTGGCGGTCATTGATGTAGTCCTCCAGATTGACCTGGACCTGGAAACGCATGTTCTTCACCTTCCCTGGCTCACTCAGGCCTTTGCAGTCTAGGGAGGGGTGGAAGAAATGAAGTTAATTGATGACCCTTGCAGCCAAGAAGTGTTACGCTGGCAACTATGCTCCAGGGAGGGAAAAGGCTGAGATAGAAATCACTCTGTGACAGTTATCTCTGTGTGCAGGTTATCTGGCAGATGTACAATGCACTGTCACTGCTTCATTTCTCAGATGGAATAGGCTATTTCAGTGCAAATAGAAAGAGCTTAACTCAGATAGATGCATCTGGGTGCATGAGCGAAGAGGAAGGATTTAGAAACTGATTTGTGTTTGTTCTGCAAACTGCTGAGACTTTCCCCCGTGCATTTTGAGTCTCAATTCTTCTCACTAAATCCATGCAGGTTTAGAGCTTATCTGTTTAAATGTATGAGCTCTAGCACTAGTTTCTTTCCTTGATTTCATGTCTTTGAGCCATGGTCCCTCTGTTTTCCATGGACTGCTGGTCTAGTTTTGCCTAATGAAGTAAATATTCAAGGTGTGTTGAAGTGCACAATTTATAGCTTTCCACTCCTGATTTTCCTCACACCCTAAATCAGAAATTTCTGGCTACTGGGCCATTTCCTTCAGTCTACAAAGAATGGCCAAGCACTACATTCTAGGGATCATCATGCCAAGAGATTCAATAGAATGGTTAGCAAGTTAGTGTATGTCAACATGCAACTCCAAGGATAAGCCTACTTGTTAGCATGAATGAATTTTACTTCCTTAGAACTTGGCACTCTTTTCTTTCAGATGAAATCATGGTGCCTCTTTGTTGCAATGATCTAAAGCTTGAGATACCAATCAGCGGAGGAGCTAATTTGTCTAACAGCATGATAACACCATCCCTATACAGGTTTGCAGCAGGCACTTTGGCAAGCCAAAGATCATGATGTTTGTAGAACTCCTGTATCTTGATTTCAAATCAGAGAGCACAGCAAAGAATGATTAATGGAAGATGGTACTCTAATTTTCCACGCTAACAGATGCCAAAGACAAAAGGGCGTTGCTCTCTGCTTGGAATCGTTCCTCCTCCTCTCCTCCAAGCTACAGGGCAATACACCTAAAGCTGAATGTTCTGCTGAGGGGACAGTGTGCATGCTGTAGGCATTTGGTTGGGAACCTGAGTGGGGTGTTTGTGGAATGACAATATAGGGATGATGCAAAGCAAGTTTTTCTTTGCTTTATGTTTCCCTGCTCTCTTCTCCACCCTGGGCTGCCCAGCTCTGCTCTCGCTGGTGCTGGCTGCCAGCAAGATCCATTAACAGACATCCTTGATGTTTCTGGCTACTCAGTGCCCTGAACAGTCCACAGCTCTCTGTGGTTTTTAATTCTCATCTCAGAACTCTGATGGGTGCTTCAAACTGCTGCTCAGTCAACTAATTCAGCTAATGCATAATTCAGTATGAGCATATATGTCCTTAATAGGCATCTCTTTCATTTCAGACTAATGGGCTTTCCTGAAGCCACCTACAGAAGCAGCAAAACTCCTCTGAATTCTGCCAAGACTTGCACATCTGGCTGGAGCTACTATGTGCTAAATAGCAAAGTGTTCAGGAATAGGGTGAAATGCAGAGCTGTTGCCAAGGGGTTTTCAGCCTGGCTATCAGAGTTGCTCTTAGGAATGCAAAAGCAGGAGGAAGAGCTGCGTTTCCCCACCCATTGCCCTATTTCCTGTATCCTCCTGTAACACAACATCTCCTCAAGCCCTGTGCTTGCTCCTGCAAGCAGGAAAGTCACGTACCTGGATCAAAGAAGATGATGGCTTTAAGGCATGCGTACTCGTTGTCATCGATCTGGATGTCCCTCAAGGGCTTCACCAGTTCATCTAAGATCCTGGTGGCCACACGAGCGATTTCTAGCTCTGGACAGTGCATTGGGATGATGAAGTCGTTCCCTGGGGACAAGGGAGAAATTCAATGTTGAATGCACTGCAGAAATGGTCTCACCCATCAGTTGCCCAGACCTGGGCTGCCAGATAGTCCTACTGCTATGCAGAGTTGTGAACAACACCCAGGTTCACAATGGAAAAGCAAGGTGTGGATTTGACTCTTTGGTCCTTAGTTTTGCATGTATCAATGGATTAATACCATACTCAAAGTTTGTCCCATCTTCTGCTCTGCTTTACAATTTTCAGCATCAGTACTCAAATTCCTCACTGTGCCCCAACAATCTGTTGCAAAACCATGACACAACTGTTTGAGATCCTGCTTAATAGAGAGGTTTTCCCAACAACAGTTTCAAATCATAAGGGCACAGGTGTAAAAAATGATCTCAGTGGTCTTTTCCAACCTTAATCACCCTACGAAAAGTCACAGTGTATTTGCCTCTCCCTTTCTACTCTTCTCCAGAGGCCTCCTTGAGCACTCAATCCTGAGCCAGATGTGCAGTGACCTATCCAGGTTCTATGTGTGCAGATAATAAAAGCAGGAGTGCTTTCAGTACTTTACCTAATAGTAGAAAGTCGGTGTAGGGTATGGATCGCTTGGCTACCCCAAGGAGAAGGTGTTCCCCTGCGTGGGCTCTGAGCAAGGCAACCTGCAGACAACACAGAAGAGAGAGGTCTTAATAGAACTTCAACTCAAAGAGCAAAAAGGGGGATGGCTTGAGTTCCTAGGAAACAAATGGCTTTTATAGTCATCTACCAGGTTTTAGTAAAGGGAAAAGCTCGCTGTCTGGGTCCCTGTGCACACTGGAGTGACCAGTTCTGTATTTTTGGGCTTTTAGGCTACTGAACTCATTGCCTTTATTATTCTTCCTTTATTATTCTTCATCTCCTGCCAGTATGTTGCTTTGCAGAGTAATATATTGATACCAGATTTCCCCACTGAAAAGTACAGCTGAAAATTAGCAGGGAAGGTAGCAGCACTACAGGGAAAGGCATTTGCCCATCACCTGGTCATCCAACGGCAGCTCGCAGAATGCAGGGATGTACTTGGCCCACTCCACCAGCACCAGCAGCTGCTGCTTCATGGACTCACACACATCATTGATGGTGGCCACTTTCTTCATTGCTATATCAGCGCTGTGCACGGGGCTCAGTGGCAAATACTGAAAGAGAAGCAGTGCATACCCAGATGAGTGCAATCCTACCCCTCCCCACTCTCTTAGCCGAGTCTTCTCTCCGCAGCGATGGCTGCACACTTGTTCCCCAGGCAAAGCACCACGAGGTGGTGCTCGGTCCCAGCACCACGTCCCATCCCTGCTTCTTTCACAGCCTGTTCCGTGTCCCCATTCTTACAGCACTGGGGCTCAGCTTCGCAGCAAACCAGCAAAACGCATGAAATGCGCTCCCCCCGAGGTGGGTGTCTGGGATGAATCTCATCCACTTTGATCTCTAAAGAGCTGCACGGTGGGCAGAGAGTTAAAATGTAATGATTTTTGCAAGGGAAATGGATGCATTGTTGCATGTAATCTGCAACATCTGGACCATATGCCTCAGTGGCGAGAGGCGATTTGCATAACAATTTAAAGGACACTCAGGGCGAAATTCGTTGTGAAACCAGAAAGCAATCAGCGTCTGTTTAAGACAGCAATTTTGTTAGCTTTATTTTTTTTCCTCCCTGGTAAAAACGAAGTAACAAATAAAAGATGTAATTGGCCATGATGGGAACATTGTGTTCTGGCCAGGACGCATTGTGCAGAGAGAGCTGCTGAACTTCTGCCTGAACTTTGGAGAGCTTTTAGGGTGCAGCAATAATTGGGGTGGGGGCAGAGGGGACCCGGGGCATCCTTCAGAATCGCAGCTCTGCATCTCACACCTCAAAGGCTGTGTCTTGTTTGGGGGTTGTCTTTGGGTCTCCTACCTGCTGTGCCATTGCCTCGGCCTGGGTGAGCACACTGATGGACAGCGAGCCGTTGTCTTCATAGCTGCTCCTACGGATGCTGATCCTGTCGCGCTCATTCTGCACCGCTGCAAAGAGAGCCGGGGAGCAGAAGTCTCCTCATTAAAGAAGCTCAGAAGGAAAGAAACTTCAATTCAACCCACTGCTCCTCGTTACAGCCATTGGCCCTGCCCACCCCATTGGTCCCTTCTCAGGTTCCTTTCAGGTTGGATATTAGGAAAGGTTTCTTCTCTTGCAAGAGCAGTGATGCACCTGCGCAGGCTGCCCAGGAAGGTGGTGGGATCATCATCCATGGAGATGTGAGCCATGAGGATGTGGCACTGAGAGATGTGCTTATGGCATGTTGGGGTGGGTTGGGGTTGGCTGGGGGATCTTGGAAGTCTTTTCCAGCCTTGATGATTCTGTGATTCTTTGCTCAGGACACATTTCTCCAGATTTCTCCAAACACGGGATGGAAAAGCTGCCTGGTTTATGGGCTTTTGTCAGCTTGGGTCAAACCTCTTATCTGTGTTCCTAACAGGCCCCCGATGAGAGGCCAACAAAGTGAAAGGGCAGAAAACAGGCAACAGCAGCAAAATCAATACTTCCCATGACGCATAGAAGCCTGCTGCTTGTTTTCCAGGATCTGGTACTCAGCTTTGCTGAGTTGAACAAGGTGGGCTGGGCACGGGGCTGCAAGGGCTGAGACACCAGAGCCATTTTTAGGTTTTACACCTCAGAGCCACTTTTGGTGGAGTCCATTTGGAAGAGGTATTCTGCACGCACGTGTAGCAGTGAAGCCTCTTCAGTCTGAGACAGTTAAAAGGTGATTTAAAGAAAGATGAGTGGTCACTTTAAATACATCCATAAGCTATAGTTAATCTTCAGAACAGATTAACCCTTCACTGCTTTTTTTCTATACACCAGGCAGCATCCAGCTTTGAACAGAAAGAAGCCAACCCAAAGCCAACCTTTTCCTGGCAGGTCTCTGCCCTACTTCTCACATCTGGCTCCATAGCAGATGCTCTCTTTGGAATGAATAGGCTCCTTTTACCCACTCCCAAGACAAGATAATTTTCCCATAGTAATCAATGAACACAATTACATGGGTCCCACAAACCTCTCCTGCTCCCCTATGACAGACTCCTTTAAGAGCCTCCAGCTTGTTTTTCACCAGTTTGCTTTTATGGCACATATTTCAGTGCTTTCCTCATACCCTGATAAGCTCAATCTCAAGTGTAAGTGGACGTCCTGGCTGACTTTCTCAAGGTGATTTGGGTGTTGTCACTGAAAGTACCCAAGATGCTGTGGAATTAGATACAAAAGGGAGTTAATGTTTTACCTGTACAAAAATAATTTATTGCTATGTGGTAATTATATTGCTATAATTATTGTGCTTGTAAAAGGCAAGGTGTAGGTCATGGTGGCAAGGCATGGCTGTGCAGAAGGTGCTCTGGCCTAGATGTGATCTTGGCTTTGCTGACAGTAAGAAAGGACTAAAACTCCACTATTTCCAGTACGTGTCCAGCAAGCCTCACTCCCCATCCTTTTTCTCTCATGCTGTCCTCAATTCATGCTCTGATTTCCAAAGCCAATGAATGGAAAGACCTGGATCAGGCTGATGGCTGAGGGACAGCCCACAGAATTATAGAATTATTCAGGTTGCAGAAGACCACCAAGATCCCCAACCCAACAACAACCCAATCCCACCAGTGCCACATTGCCATGGTTCTGGAACACCTCCAGGGATGGTGACTCTGCCACCTCCCTGTGTAATTTGTGCCAATGCCTGATCTCTCTTCCATAGAGTATTTTTTTCCTAATATCCAACCACGATGCACACGGCTCCGCTCCTCCACCCCAAACAGCTCAGCATCCCTGCAGGCAGACGGGTGCCAGGGATGAGAAGAACCCCTGCAACCCCACGCAAGGAGACGTCAGTGGGAAAACGTCCCTGTGATGCTGTTGCTCAGGGACAGCGCGTCTCTGACCTCGACTTCTCCCCAGGGAATTTGGAGGGAGGGCAGAACGATGCCCGCATCTCCCTCCAAGGAATTCACCACATGTCTCAGGCTGTGGGAAGCAGATGAGAAAACAAACATCTCCTCCATCTGACGTTTCCATACTCGGAGCAACCCCGGGTCCTTTTGCCATGAGCACACTGAGGATGCTGGCATGCGGAGCGCTCGCTGCGGCTCTTGGGCAAACAGCGGTGTGTTTGTGGGATTGCAACAATCCCATGTTTCCCAAACATTCTGTCCTTGCTGCCTTGCCACATCAGTACAGAGCACGTGACAAGGAACCTCTGGAGAATCCAGTAGATTTGGGCACAGGCATTGATTTGAAGCGAACAGCAGCAAACCAGTAGTTTTCCATAGGAATTGCAGATGATAAAGCTCTCCTTTGCCACCTGCCTACATAAGAGATGCCATTATTACTCTGCTAAAACAATCCGTATTTAATGCCAATCGGGTAGGAATTGTGCTAATTAATGAGCAGCATACAAGGAGACAGCAGGAGAAGGAGTTCTGAGTGCTCCATTGGAGCTCACAGAGTACCCATCTCTGCTGACAGATTCACTCCTTCTTGTTGCTGGATTAATTTCTATGCACAAATCATTTTTTTCCCCCATACTTTCTCTGATTTCGTAGGGGTGGTGTATTTTATTTGCACATAAAAGCCAATGGAACATGCACATTTAATCCTTTCACATGCTGAGGGATGGTTTATGGCCATCAAAATGCTTTACCTTTTCCATCTCTCTTTGCAATGCACTGCAGTCTGAGAACTCTACAAGTTGGTAGAAAAGACATGCAAACAAAAGGCATGAAATGCTAACAAAATCATTCTATAAACCTGTCTGATTTAACAATAAACAAATAACAGCTTCAGGTCCGCCCACTGTGCAGTGGTAGTAATCATTCTTTTTACTTCTGCATAAAACCAGAGGAGCTCATGTACATTCATAAATTTCTTTAAAGGGGACAAGAGGTTAAATATTAACCTCTTTCTTCACCAGCAAACTGCATCCTGACAGTGCGGTGCTGGACATTTCAAAAGGCACCAAGGTTATTAGTTCAGCTCCACAGGAGCTGGTGGCCAGGCTCATTGGAGAAATCACAGCCTGCTCATTTGTTCAAGGTTGAGCATGGTGACAAATAGCTGCTAAAAATAGTTTTGGGGAGTGTTTAATATCAGGTACACTCCTTGTTCATAGATGGTTTCCTGGTCAAAAATCTGTCTGGTGGTATTGTGTGAAACAGTAGAGATCAAACCTTGTTCTGTGCAAAGAGAGGGAAGTAGAGAGAAAGCCAGAAAAGGCACGGAAGGGATGGAGATGTCAGAGTGTACATCGACTGCCCTGAGGCACTGCACTGACCTTTACCACACACCAAGAGAAAGAGAGCAGATCTGCAACTATCCGAGATCTGGAGAGCATTCAAGCAAGTCTTTTCCTCACAGCTTGTCCTGACTTCAATGAGTGTCTGCTTATTAAAATGAGTTATTGATACGAAAAAATGTGATACGAGTAGGAGTGTTCCTAAACGAGCTAATTTCTAGGAAATCTGGAGACTTTTCTACAAGACTCATGTGTTGGCCCTTCTTTACTCTTGCTGTTGACAATGGGACCTGGATCCCTTCTCATGGCACAAGCATGGATATTTTGGGTGTTTCTTTGCCAAAATTTCTCACTAGAGATATAGGGCTCAAGTGTGAAACATCTTTTCAAAAAGCAGAATCAAATTCAGAGTGCTCAGACAGCCATGCACCTGCCCCTATAGGCAGGTCAAGCTTTTGCATCATACAGCTTCTCCTTTGGACAGAAATTCCCATTTTACCAGACTGGCTAGCATAGCCACTCTCATTCTCTTATCCAACAAAGTTGTTTCCAGCATGGAAAGGAGGAGAAAAAGATCCAAAAGTGTCACATCATGTCTTACAGCACAAGAAGATCAGAAAAGAAGAAAAATCACTCTGGATCCAAAGCTCCAGCTTATCCATTAGTTCTGCCAGGCTAAGGAGACGTAGAGGACAGCAAGTTTTCCAGTGCTGCACACCACACCATGGAGCAGCAGGTCAGCATGGTGCCAGCCACTGAAACAGGCGAAGTGACACAACCCCACCTCCACGCCCCAGGTGTATTGTCACACCCAGGCTGGGAAAAGGATCGTTTCCATCTTTTTTCTCTCTACGGTGAATAAATAAATAGTGCTGTTACCACACCCTGGAAAGTCTGATTGCTGTTACGTGAGCTGGTTGAAAAATGATGTGCCAGAGAACAAGTGTCAAAGCGCTGTGTGCCAGTGCTGGGACGACTTGACACACTGAGTGTGGATGTCGTGGATCTGGCACAAATTGGTGCATACCACTGAAACATTTGTATAAACACTTTTATCATCCTGCTCTACCCCAAGACACGGCTTCTCTTCTTCCCTTATGCTTCACAGTACTGTTTAATATTAATCCAGAACCAACCTAAAGCAAACAACGGCGTTCTTTTTGTACACACAATTGTGCAAGAAAATTTCTTTCTGAGCTCTGCACACGTGTTCTGGATACAGCTCTGGTCAGCTAGGCTAATTCCTACAGAGCAGTTGCTCAAGGTGCTTTAAAACCTTCTGTACCAAACACATGAGCAGTTTGTGAGCACACAACCTGACCACGCACTCATAAAATAAGTTTCAAGGAATGTGGCGATGTGGAACTTGGAATGCGTCATCATGCATCAAGCTGCAATCAATAATGAAGGAATGAGCCAAGGTTTTATAACTTTTGCCATAAAACCAATAAAAATCACGCTTCAGATGAAAGAATGGAGCTGATAACCAGATTTCAGCCTTTCCAAACTGTGGAGTTTGCTGCATTGGTGATTGGCTCAGTCCTCAACTAGAACTGAGAGCAGATTTGGTTGGCTAATATTACTATGATAACTACTTTTTTTCCCAGCTTTGTATTTACTCCATTTCTCCTAAACTAAACCAGCAGGCATTTTAGCTACAACCATGACCTATCCAAATTGCAAGACACCCTGTTCTCCAGATGGTCAGGGATTTGGAAAGAGATTCTTGTCATCGTTGGTGAAAAGTTATGAATTACCAGAAATGAGTGAAAAATTTCCCATTGGTTTCTGTGGAATTGTGATTTCACCCCTTAGGTAAAGGGCAAATTTGGTGGCAATCCCTCTCCCAGTATTGAATCACCTAAAGAGAGAAGCCTCCCGGGATGTGTGGATATTGGCACAAAGCTGCAGCTGAAATTCCCATCTGAAGAAATGGAAAATGGGGTTTTCAGCTGCAACAAGAACCCTCTCACTGGGGAACACAGCATCAGCTCAGACAAGAGCTGCTGCTTCCCTCCACCACCTCCCACAGATGGAGCAAGGCCAGAAACAGCAGCAGGCAGCCTTCTCACACCTACCTTCTTTCTTCATGCCGGCTCTGAAGCACTTCTTCAGCCTGCAGTACCTGCACTGGTTCCTCTTGTCTTTGTCTATCACACACTGTCGGCTGAACCTGGAAGGAGATGGGAAAGATGGAGCAACGTGGCTTGTGCCCTGCTCACCCTGAGCAGCCTCAACCCCAGGACTCACGAAGGAGCCAAAGGCCTTGGAGGGAATGGGTGGAATCAGTGCTGGTTTGGCCCCACTCCCCATCTTCCCACTGCCAGCTGGGAATGCAGCAATTTCAGACCATCTACTCCATGAGGACTGTGATGGTTTTGGCTGCTGAAGTGTGATGGTGACACAAGTTGGGCTGGTGGTTGGCGGAGTTGGGGTCTTCATCTCCAACTTTCAGATGGCTATCAGGTGTCTAGTTTGGACCAGTTTGTTGACACTGTCTTACTTTGCAGAGAATAAATGCTCCATGGCCCATAAACCCTTTTGTGCCCATAGTCTACTTTTGAGGTAAGTGGCCTTCACATTCCTCTTCATTTCAACAGGAGATGGAGAAACATCCAAGTGATGGCCCATGTAGGCTAGGCCACTATGGATGAAGGGATGGAAGAGGGATCTGTTGTGCAGGGAAGAGGCAATGTGGGTTGCTCTGGGGCCATCATTAGGTTGTAAAAGCTGAGGCACATTCCCAGGCTGGTAAAAAGCCAAAGGTACAAAAACCCAAAGGCTTTCCAAGGAATTCAAGTCTGCGATAAACAACAGAGCTTTGAGCTGGGCTAAATACAGCATGGCTCACCAAATAAGGATTCACAGACAGGCAAGCATTTACCATTTGCTTGGCTTACACGCTGCAACTCCCCAGGCTGCCAAATGTCACTGTGATTCATCGATTCCTGGGGAGGGGCAACAATTATGCTCCCAGGAAAGCAAGAGCCAAAATTTCAAAGAAATCAGTAGTAGCTATTCAATCCTCCTGACAGGATCCTGCAGTGCATGGGATGGGCACTGTGCAGGTGGAGTCTGATATCAGATTGGGTGTCTTCTGTGGCTGATGTGACCTGGAGTGATAAATATCCCAGGAGCATTTTGACAAAAAGAGCAACTTGCATTACAAAAATATGGAACTCCTTTAAAAGGAAGAAGAACTCTGGAACAAAAAGAAAACTTCCAGGTTTTAATCATAGATTAAAAGTTTGAGGGTGGGTTCGAGTTTTTTTCTCTTCCTCCTGTGCTAAAATAAACACCGTTTTTCCAAGGCCAACCAAGATAGCTGCTTTATAATTTATGGCATCCTCCTGGAAAAAAAATCTCTCCAATGTGTACCTGTGTGCCAAAGTGGCTGTGAATCATCACTGGTCCATGCTACATTCTCGGAATAATTGTAAAATTATCAGTGATATGTAAGCATGCATAATTCAATGTGTCTGAAAACAAAGATGGAGAAGCTGTGGTGACTCTGGAAGTGACGGGTTCTTGGATGCTTATTGCTTTCACGTTGTTACCAGGAAAAATAAGGCTTTGAGAAGATATTTCTGAAGCTTTGGTCCTTTTTCACCCTTTGCTTTCCCTTGCTGGTTTGTGATGAGGTTGTGGTGTCACTCCACATCCAGAGGCTGTGCTCTTACACAAGCCTCATGACCCTATTTCTCCCCTGAATGACACCACGACAGTATGAACTCACAAAACAGATTGCACAGTGTCATGAAAGGTGCCAGCGTCCAAGATGAGATAGGACATAGCTTACTCCTTAGCTCCCTATCTTCTGGCCACAAGTTAAACTGCATCATTATTGTCAGCATTCACACCACAGTAATGCAACACAAGGGATGGGGGGGCCTCACTGTACAACTTGATCACTGCCCCACTTACTTGCAGTATCAATGGCATTTAAATCTCATAGAGTGGGCAGGTACCTGCAGGAATAGACATGGTTCTTGCGGACGCTCCTCCTGAAGAAGCCTTTGCAGCCATCACAGCTGGATGCCCCGTAGTGTTTGCCCGTCGCCCGGTCCCCGCAGATGGAGCAAAGGGAGCCAATGCCGTTGTTGAGCAGGTTGGTGTTGGCTGATTCAGCTGTGATGGTCTCTGCGGGCATTGAACAGCGCCCGTTGGCCTCCTCTGTGATGGAATCCAGAATCAAGAGACAGCAGGTTGATTTTTGTCAGATAAATCATGTGCTGAGCCCGCCCCTTACCCGCATGTGCACACAACGTATGTTTTGCTGGTGAAACCTCCAGATGGAAGCCATGCTGTTCTCAGCCTCAGCTGGCACTAGCTCATTTGGCTTTGCTGCTGGATAGTGGTATTTTTCTTAGCCTCAGTGAGCAGGGAGACTTCAAGGCTTATAACCCAGTGCATTCATGACAACTGAACAATTACTGCTGCTTTTCTTGACAAATCATAGAATCATATGAGTTGGAAGAGATCTTTAACGGCCATCTGGTCCAACTTCCTTGCAATGAATAGGGACCCCTACAGCTCCATCAGGTGCCTGGAGCCCCATTCAGTCTCACCTTGGGTATCTCCAGGGATGGAATGCCCATCACATCTATGAAGCAAATTCTGCCAGTGCTTCAACACCTGTACTGCAGAAAACTTCTCCCCTGTATCCTACCTAAATCTCCCCCCTTTATTCTGAAACCATTTCCCCTTGTCTGGTCACAACAGACCCTGCTGAAGAATTTGTCTCCTTCTTTCTTATAGCTCCTTTAGATACTGAAAAGCCACTCTCAGGCCCTCCTGGAGCCTTCTTTCTCCAGGATGAAGAAAAGGCTCTGGGGAGACCAGATGCAGAGAAACCTTATCTGGATGTGAGATTCACGCTGTTGAGGGATGGAGAGCCATCTCCCCAGTTAGACAGCTGAAGAACATGATCCAAAGCCTGCACCACAAAAAGCATTGGAAGAAAAATGTTGTTAGCTCAAATAAATAGAAAGCAGAGAAAAGAAAGCAGAAGAAACAGGAAAGATGAACTACTTCATGCACACAATAGAAGTGAAAGAAAGGCACCTTGGGGTCACCTCTGCAGCTGGAAGAGAGAGACAGAAGCTCAAACAAGAGTCACTTTCGTTCCCCTCAGTGTGGTTTCTCCTCTGCTTTACCCACTGAAGAGGGCCATTACGTTCCACTGCTTACAGAGGAGCACAGGAGGATTGACCTTCTAAATCTGACACCTAAAATTATGTCATATGAATGCCCACTGTTTGCACCCACTCATTTGGGGCAGGAATAGCTCTGCCTGGGCTGTGTGTATACACTGCTGAAAGTTCCCCATTAAGCTTCTCCCCTGGCCTTAACCACCAGACTCACTGCCCTCTGAATCCCTCTGAATTCTCCTAATTCGAGGCAGAGCTTGGGTGAAAAGAAAAAAAAAGAGAGAGAGAGACATGAGAAGATGCAGATGACAGTGTTTACATCTTGCTGAGAGAAGGAATGTTTGTGGAGTCTGTCCTGACCTGAGCACTCACTGCAGGATGGTTTTGTGAATTTATCACTCCTCTGGGAGTGTGTTCTTTGCTCCAGAGGAGCTGATCTCGTCCTGCAGTGACCTAGGGAAGGCTCTGGGACAAGAGAGCTGGGCAGAAAGGAGAACAGCTCAGCAGATGGTGTATCGAACAATGAGAAAAATGAGAAAATTACTTGAGGGGGAGGAATTGGTACTTGATGTGGGCAGTCTAGAGAATGTTTTCTAATGCATAATGTGTAAAAATATCTCTGGGTCATCCTCACGCAACTTATATATAAATACACAGAAGGAGAATGTTATTTTTATATGTAAATACTCATCAAAAATTTATAGGGAAAATATTTACTATGCAATGAAAATCGTAATAAAAAGCCCCCCTGAAAAGCCAATAAGGCTTGATTTTATTTTTTTTTATGGGAATTTTGTTAGCTAAGGCTGAGATGAAGACATTTTTAGCTAAGACTTCACAAATGCAAAGGTCAGATTTCTGTTTGCATCCTCAGAAAGACTTTTTCATTTCTATTTCACCTTCTAACACACAGGTGAGCAAATGAGTAGGTTGGAGTGACCTGGGAGCAACACAAGAGTTAAAAATGACAATACTGAAATAATTCTTGGTTTTTAATGACAGGAACTGTGATTTACCTGTTGCCATAACCCATGTGCCATGCTGCAGCTCTGACATTCATCAGTAGGTAAGTGCAAACAGAGTCCATATGAGAAGTGCTTAGTGGTAATTCAAATTGATTTTTAGATGTTTTTACATTGATTCTATATTTAATATTGATTTGATAACTTTAAGTAAGCTGTACTGGAATACTCCTTCAAAGGTAGCTGTACTGCTAAACATTTGTGCTTCTGTTGCTTCATCTGTTCTTTTTTTGAAGGAATATATGAACAAAAACAAATACACCAAATGTGCTGGATCCCATTAAAAAAAATTGCACAACAAAAATAAAGATAAGAAAGCCAATTTTCTCCTCACTCCACCCGTGCTTTCTCTACTGACTTCAGAGGAATCAAGCCAAGGTCATACAATTTGGTTCCCAAATAGACTCTTCATTCTTCAGTTGGGTCAAGATTGCAAAATGATGCTGGAAAAGCATTTGTTCACCAGAAAAGGGTGTTGTTTTGTACCCTGCATGGGAGTAAGACATGTGAGGAACTGTGTTAGGTAAGAAATTGTTATTCTGGTCTTAAACCTGGTACATATTGGAGGCATAGCCACCAGCTGCAGGTGAGGGCCCATGGAGCCAAATTTTGCCCTCCTCTGCTACAGTTTTGTTGGGTGGCTGTATGTTCAGGCAGATATATAGCTAATAGTTCAGTCCCCCATGTCCTCTTCAGCTGAGCTGGATGAGAGTAGAAATTTTTAAAGATAAAAGAAAGCCACAAGCTGGCATGCATATGTCACTTGCAATGATTAATTTTAATTACAAAATCCCGTCTCCAGTTAATCATGAGTTCCTAATGAGAATTAGCTCAGAAAAACAGAAAAGACACAAACAATATTGCGTGCATCCAGTAACTTCTGTTGGGGCTTTCAAACCTACTCAGTATTTGGGGAATGTCTGGCTTTTTCCAGAACTAATCACTGCTAAGAAAGGCAGAGGAAAGCCAGGATCCATGCTATCATTGTTGCATGCCTGTGAAATTAGCTGAAAACTGTAGGTTCTTTCCTTGAGCCCTTACTGACACAGGACAAGGACCTGCTCAACACATCATGGAACACATTGTGCCTCTCCAGAGGTGTTGCTGCCTGGCATTCATCACTGAGATCCCCAGGGAGAGATGCTCAGAAATGGATCAGTTATAGATGTTCATGGCTGTGATACAATAGAACAACTCCTAATCCATGCCAGCACAGTACCTCTGAAATTTCTGCTGGCAAGGTGAAGATGAGGATATTCTCCAAGCAAAGACCATAACTCATCTTCCACTGATTGGGTCCTGAGCTGAGCTGAAGACCTGTGGTTGTGACCAAACTCCTCATTAGGATCATCCCTAAAGTTTCAGCTTCATGCCTTTTGTGAGCTACGGGTTGATGGTTGGACTAGATGATCTTAGGTCTTTCCAACCTTAATGACTCCATGATTCTATGTATGAGCAACATGCAGCACAGGAACTAACTGGATTGCTGAACTTGATTATCTAAGAGTCTTTCCCAACCTAAGTGATTCTATGCTTCTATCTAGCTATAAGGGTATCCCAGTGTATTTGTCAGCTTTAGGGCCAATTAAACTTGCAAACTTGAATGCATATAACTTTTTGTTATGTATTGCACTAATATGTGAGCCATTACCAAACTGGGGCTGCGGTGAAGATGATAATATTTACAATAATAAGAAATAACAGTGAGGATGCTGCTAGGGAATGGTATCTGGCTTCCATTCAGAGCTGAAGATCAGCATACCTGACCCCTCAGACCTTTTTTCTGCTTTTCCTTTCAGTTATGCTATTGGTTGCCAATCTCTTCAAGGCAATCTCTTTCTCTTCTGAATGCATATTTCACACCAAGCAGTGCTTCCTGGATTTCCCTTCCATGCACCAGAAATCCCAAGCCAGTCTTGGCCTGTGGTTCGGATGCTCATCATTTGCACTTTCTAATGGGCAAATGTTCTGAGATGGTTTTTTCATGCTTTCAGCCAGTTCAAGGTGCAGTGGGGTTGGGAACAGGGTTTTGCCAACATTTGCCAAATTCTCAAGGTTCAGTGCTGTGTTTGAGTGCTGAGAAAGGAAAACAAGCACTGCAGTGGGAGAAAATTTGACTAAAGAATTAGTGCAATATTTTAATACTGCTTCATATTTTAAGCAAGATGACAACTCTGACAAGAGCATAAGGAAGTGGGTATTAGCAGCACATAAAAAAACCAAGTGAGAAGATGGCTTGCAATGCCAGCCAATGTAAAGGAAACAAGTTTCTACCAAATGGGCAAGTTTCTGCAGTTACAACATGTATTTTTACAAAGGAAATGAAGGATTAACATTGATTTTCACTGACTTCCTTTTGCTTTTCTTTCTATTTAAAACAGGTAGTTTTTTAAACTTCCCCTCTACTCCTGTAATGGATTCTACTCTTATTTTGAACTGTTTGGCAAATTATGACCTACGTAGGGGTGGAAGATTCAAAATGTTTCTAGGCACATCTCAGAACTGTAACTTCTGAATCTTAGCCATCACATCATTCCACATCATCAATTAACCCCAGATTTTGATGAAATAGTTATATTCCAAAGAAGATAAGAGTTGTTTTTAAGAATGAATTGCCTCATTTGAAAACATTCTATTTTTCACTTTCACATCACTCAGCATGTAAGTAACAGCTCTGATACCATTAAAGTTCCTGTGGCACCCCATCCTGTTCAAGCTTATATAATACAGTAAAATTGCAGTTCAGTTTAGTAAAGGAAGTAAAGAATAATTTCACTCAATGAGGTAGATCTGGTTTTAAACAAATCCATTACATTTTTTAAACTATCTAAAAGAAAATTATTTCTTGATTCCAACAATTTTAAAATATTTTTGAATCTCTGTGAACTTTAGTTTTTGAGTTATCTACAGGAGATGACTTGTTTGGTTAGCAGTACATTTCCAGGCATGGACATCTGAGGTCTTTTTTCAAGTTATTTTCACAAACTGTAGAAGAGGACACTTACCCAAGACAAACAAGCTAATTTCAAAACAGCTAGTTCCTGAGAGAACCAGTTACTCATTAACAGCTAAACAAATAACCCAACACTGATCAAGATAAACTTCAGAAAGACTCAGCCTGTCAGTTCTACTGAATGAAAAAAAAAACATAAAGAGCCCCTAGCAGGTTTTGGTAATTAATTTGCGAAATTATATTGAATTTTGAGGAGATTTATACCACTCTAAAAAGTAAGAAGTATCTTGCTGTTCAGCAGAGTGATAAAGTGAAATATCTGCTTTAAATGTCATTTTTGGAGTAGAGTGGTGTCTCAAAACCTTCCCACAAAAATAAGAAATAAGATCTGTATCTAGCAAAAAAAATAACAAAATAATAATAATAATAATAAAAAGAACGATCCTTCTTGGGACAGAGAAAGAACTTTTCTTGAAGCTAATTTTAAATTCTGAATTCTTTGGGCCTTTTTACTTCATTTTTCTCCTGAGAAATTCCGTTTCCCACTATAATAATTCCAAACATTTTATGTTGTAGATAATAGCCCTTTAAAAATGTTGATTATTTTTTGATGAGGAGTCAACTAATGAGAAAATGTGAGACCATAAAAATCCCATCTCCATTTCACTAAGCTTCTTAACAAGTTAAATGAAATATGGCCAAAACTCTCCAAAGGCATCACCAACATTAGAATCTCAGTTACATGATGGGTTTTATGCTGTACAACTCAAATGTCCTCTGCTTTTCAGGCAGTGAACAATTAATGTCACAGAATAGTGCTTTCTTTAATCTAGAACACCTTTGACTTCACAAATCCCAAATATCACACAATATGCTTTAATTCTGTGACCAAAGTTAAAGTCTTCCTATATTGAACTTAATGAATCTCAGCCACATTCTTTATGCATCCTAAGAGCTAATAGACCATTTTGATACCAAGATACCAAAAATAAGTCAAGTGATCCTTTGGATATTGCTTCTCAATCTAAGTATCTACGAACAAGTATTGGATACATGGTATATTGTGTGAATAGCCATGTGGGTGGCATTTTTTTTCCCAACAGTTAAATAAGAATCCAAGCCATATTTAGGAGTGAAACATAACTTTTAAGGCAGAAATATCGATAATAACTTTTTGCATAAGTCATATAGGGAGCCAAATGTGTGGTATGCCATCAAGAGCTCCACCAGCATTTGCAGTATCTTGTAGGATCTTCAGGACATGATGCTTCGCAGACCAAGGAAATGAATAACTCCAAAAGGACCAGGAAGTGAAACCATCCCATTTCAGCCCAAATATTACTGCCGATCCAACTGAAGTTGGAAGGTCAGCTGCTTAAATACTGCCTCTTCACCCTTTGCCCCACACCTCCTACCTGCCTGCCCTACGCTTTCAGCTTTTTAACAAAGGCGGTAGAGGTTATTACAGAGGAAGCGAATAGGAATCTCACCAGTGTTGTTTGGAAGAACCCGAAGGTTTTCAAATTCTAGCATGGTATAAGAGGAATCCAAGGAGTCGACGTAATCTGGCATATCCATGTCCATGATGGACTGACACAGCTTCATTATTACTTGTCAACTGCAAGGGAAGCGGCAAAAACAGCCCTACTGTCAATCACGGCCAAGTTTTCCTCTGCAAAGAGAGACACCCCAGCCCTCTCCGTGACAAATCATTACCTAGCTCTGCCCACAGTCCCCTCCCAATGCCAGCAGAGAAGGGACGAAACCTTTCCTTCTTGCTTGCAGTCCCCTCCCTTCCCGGGGTGCATCTGCGCTCTCAGTCCTGATAATATGGTACAGATAAGGCCTAGACTCAAACAACCTGGATTGCATCTTTGGGTCAATACAGCCCAGTTTATGGCCATTCCTGCGCAAACATTTTGAGAAGGACTGCAGAGAGGCGTTCACATATGCACTGCTTTTCCCGTGCCACTGCAATGTCACCTTGCTTGGCTACCAGCCCTTGGGAAAAGATCAAGTGATGTCACTTGAAGCTGCTGAAGCCATGAGTCAGTGCCACCACTGGCTGACGACCGTTAAGATAGATCGGTGTTCAGAGCTTGAGGCATTGCCAAGAGAACATGGATCACATCCCGACGTACGACTGGAAGGGGAAAATGAGGAATCATTACAGCCAGATGCATGCTTTCACCCTGCCCCACGGACAGAGGAAAGGTAATTTCTCTCACCAGTCCTGTTTCTCCATCCTCCTGGCTCCAGGCAGCCCAATTTCTCAGAACTCCCACTGAGCTGCAGTTGCAATTTGCTGGGACAGAAGATTTCAAGTGATGGCAAATGACAGAAATGGAAAAGGCTGGAAAGAACCAGGCAGACTCCCTCACAGATGTGTGGTGCTTCATTTCATGTTGACTTATGTTTTCCTTTCCTGGGAAAGGCCCATGTTATGGAAGTATAATTCCAGCTTTTCCCCAGGGACTGTGCTGTTGGGTTTTTAACTTACCAAATTATGCGTAAAAGTCTTTTTCACTGTGACACGTAGCACAAAAGACTGGAAATAAAACACAGCCATGAATTTCCCCCAGAATTGTACCTTGAAGTAGTTGGTTTACTCCTGGTTTCATTCTCCAGATGCCTTCCTGGACCTTACAGTCCCATCTCCAGTGACGTTGTTGTGTGTCAGAGAGCCCTTCCTTTCCATGAGCTGTTCTGCAAGATACAGTTCAACATCCTGTTGAATCTAGAGGAAAGAAATCTTGAGAAACAGGGAAGTGCGTTGCCAGAAAAAAAGCGAATGCCAGATGGCCTGAACTCTCACTGAACCACAGATCAGGGCGGCCCTGTGTATCCTAGCAAACTCAAAATAGCAAGAAATATGCCAAAACTGAGTTTCTAAATGTATTCAGATTGATTTCATCTACACAATCTTTGTTTCATATGTGGGCAGTCAAGATTTGTCCACATCCTTGGGACTTACAGTAGACTTTGCAATGGGTTAACTCTAGATAGGCTTTTCCCCTATAAAGATTGGGTGCAGGAACACTTACCTTTCCTTTCTTATCATTTCTGGGGCATAAAATAATCTCATGTGCCATAGATACCTTTTTCCTTCTTTCCTTTTTTAAGTACATGTTGTAACCAGTGGTGCACAAATGACTCCTTGGTTAGATAAGACATTATGTTTTTATCCTTGGACTATGTCCCCAGGCTTTCAATAATGCCAGCATCAGCTAAGTTAGCATCTGATTAGTCTTTCTTACCTCTTACTCAATGTCATTCTTGATTATGCCTACTAATTTGGCACATCTTTTTGAACTGAGCTACGGGCACAATCCTGCCTGATTCTCAGCACTCTGCTACCATTGCAGCCAAAGGAGGAGACTCAGATTTCCACAGATCCAGTGGGCTTTGTATGGGTTACTTACCACTAAAATAGTCATATATGCATTTGCCATGCTTTTGGGCATCCAAGACATAGAGAGAGGAATGTTGGGGCTCCTACCCTGATATCAACAGTTTAGATATGCTTCAATGTCCTCAATTTCTCAGTACAAAGATACAGAGTTAAGGCTCTTTTCCAAAGAAAGCTTGGCAGTGAGGATGTGCTTGAGCACTCTTTGTTCTGGCAACAAGAAAAGGGCACTGGGAAAGAGAAAAGGTTATAGTGCAAAATTCACAGTTTGGGACCAGACTCTCAATGTCACAGCCATGCTGATAATTAGGGCTGACTTTGTTATGGAAGGTGGTGCTGGAGTGATTGAAGGCCACTTTTCTATCCATTACAAACAGATGTCAGCACCCTGTTCCAAACCACACCACCAGCCCTGAAGAATACTGAAACTTTGTTGAGGGGTGAGCAGTTTCTTCTTTTTCCTCTCCTCATTTTCTTGCTTCATTTTCTGAGTTACAGCTGCACTTCAACTGCTATCATTACGAGGCCAGGACTGAGTTTAATTGTATTATATACACTGCAGCAAGGACAGAGGGCAAGCCCTAGCAAACACATGGTCACTGTGAGACAAGACAATTATTCCTAGGCATAAAGTCAGATGCTTTTGGGAGAGCTTATTAGACAAGATGAACTACAGAAAAAATAAGAAATCCTTGACTAATGAGGTAAGAATACAAACTAACAAGAACACTCTGTCAGAAGCAGCATTTCTCTGGCAAGGCAAGCAGTGGGAGATGTTTGTAGGCTTTTGGCTCAAAAGTTTGAGAGTTTTCTGCCTTTGCTCTTAGAAACAAATTGAAAACCATTATCACTAATTTCTTCACTCAAAAAGTGGCAATAAATACATTCTCTCCTCCCCTTGCAAGAGTTTGTGAGTATGAATTCACCAATGCATGGGTGGTTCTCCTATACCAGAAGTGATGGTAGGTGTAAAGTTACATATCTGGAGACAGGGTGGCTGGGCACAAACAATCAATGAAAGACTGAAGCCAGTAAGGCCTTTTCTCTGACTAAATTATAATTACAACCAGCATGCTGCTGGGATTGTAAACAGCGTGAAATCATATCATTAGCATATGATTACAAGTTCACACGTGGCAAATTCATCCAGACCAGATGTCTGCTAGATCAGTTCCCTCCTTTCTTATGGTGTATGACAGCACATTCTACTTGCGATACAGTTAACACAAGATACAGAAGAATCTCTCTTGACTTGTATCCTCATATAAGTATTTCTTATTACGATTAACAGTTTCATGGCACTGACTTTTTTTACTGTATAGTGAGGGGCTGCTTTTCCAAAAATCACCTAGGTAACTTAACACCATGTGTTTAAAAATATGGACTGCAGATATCCTGGGACTGGATATCCTGGGACTGCAGATATCCTGTCAGTGTCACCTAAACCAAATGTTGCAGGGCTGAACTGACTGTAAAGGATGCTCACAAGGTTAAGGTTGACAGTTACTGAGATGGGGTTTGCTGTTTTCTTACTCTTTGAGCACATTTGGAGGAGGATGTGCAAAGGAGTCTCCCCAGGGTTTCCTTCCTTCACAGTGCAAACTTTCACTCCTCATTTGAGGATGCTGGTCTCTACACAGCCCAATGGACAGGTCACTCACTTCTCAAGACAGTCTCTGAAAGCTGTAGCCCCCAATTAATACCATTTTCTTTGAAGTTAATGGCAACCAGCCAACTAACTGACACATTCACCCAGAAAAAGTTTGCCAGAATCTTCAATAAGCTTTGGGCTTGGCTTGGTGGCCATTTTGCGTTAACGCTCGTTTCATCCCCTGCCAGAAACCCACGGACATGACAGAAACCTGTTGATGTCCAAACCCAATAAATCTGGGGTTGTTTAGAAACAGACCACATTTCTATAGCAGGGCCAATGGTCAGTCAGTGAGTCACATCCTGCGGCAGTGAACAAAGCCTGAGTTAGGACATATACTTTTCTCCAAAACGACTTGATAGCATCTACAGGCAGGATGGCATTAACCAACCAGCCCTATTCGAGTCCCCATGAGGACCTAGATGTGATAGACAATGCTGTGATGAACATAGGATAACATGACACAACATGTATAAGGATGCCTTCTCTGAAGGAGGAACAGTGACACGGAAGGCATCAATTTTTGGGTAAAATGGAAAGGTAGGCAAATTCTGATCACTATGTTGAAACAATTCCTTTAGGATCATTTTTTAAATCTTTTTTTTTTTTTTTTTTTTTTTTTTTTTTTTTTTTTTAAAGACCTGTCTGGATTTGGGTGCATTTATGGATTCTAGCCATTACAAACCATTAAGCATACAACACAAAGACCCTGCCGCCAGACAAGTCAATGGATTCATGGAATTCCCAGTTATTTCTATGATGTACTAACTGTTCAACACAGATGAAACCTGAGCTGGATTTGGGAAATAAATCTGAGATGTTTCATATTCTTCCAGCAAGCAAAGGTTAACCTGGTAGTTTGTTCTTTCCAATTTCATGTCACTTTCATTCTTGGCTATGGTGCATTTGGCCAAGGCCAGAACTTCAGAAGTGATAAGTGCTCATTTAGTTATCTAAATGAAACAATCTGACCTTCAGATCTGTTGAGAAACACCCACTGGGAATAAAGACTGGATTTGCAGATGTCTTCATGTAGCCAGAGACCATTCGTATCTTGGAAATACATCTCCTGTTTTGAACACCTGAGTAAAATCAGATGTCACAGTCAACACGAAGTCTGCTGGGCTGTAACTGCCTTTGCAACTCTGTCTTTTTCTGGTGAATACATCACAGCAAACACTTGATACCTACACGCAGCAGTTTGAATTTCTGTTCTGCAGTTTTTTCAGAAGATGAAGTCACAAAAGGTGAATTCTCTCCTGACAACAAGAGAACGCAGAATCATTAAAAGATCACAGAGACCACCTAGTCCAACCATCAAAACATCACCACCATGCTCACTAACCATGTCACTCAGTGCTACATCTATCTTTTCCTTAAAGAACTCCATGGATGGTGACCCCACCACCTCCCTAGGCAGCCAATACCTCACCACAGCCATAGAGCTCACATAGCCATCATGAACTAGGCTAGATTCCTTGGCTGTGGGTGATGTTGGCCTCCGACTAAAGCAAATACACAAGCATGAACCAGGGCTGGCAGCAGGAGAGAGGAGCCAGGAATAAGGAAGCAAAATTACCTAATCTGCTGCTGCTCAGAGTAGGCAGGGGACTCATCTGGAGCATGCTGCTGCTGCTGTGGGCAAGGTTTTGGCTTTACTTGCTGAAAACGGCATGCCATCAGTCAGGAGTAACCAACCCTGAAAAGTGTATTTGCTATGACTCCCATCTCCCCTGCGAACGACATTCCTGCTGCTTCGAGCTTTTTCGGTTGCAGTGTTGACACTTCTTCAGATCTGTCATTAGCTCAGCTGAAGGGAAAACAGAAAAGCTATTCAGGCCCCAGACCCAATGTGGGAGGTTAGGAGTGCAAATTCTCACTTCACACTGAAAGCACGATGAGTGCTTTATGTTACTGTTGCTCTTTCTATTTTAGGGGATGCCTTTATGAGACATTTGCTGTCATACAAAGTAATTTTTAATGTAATCCAACAAATTAATGTTATTAAAATTAAATTTTTCACATTTCCGAGAATTAGTCTTGAACTTCTTAGATTTTTTTCCTGCACCTTATAAATATCTACCTCTGTTTTTGAAGGTGTTTAGCTATTTTGCTGGTTTTCTTTCATATTTTAAGACTTCTGTGATGAAGCCTAGATCCAGCTCTACCACCATGAGGATTCGAATCTCCCCCCATACTCACTTTTGGTGGTTGTAGGTTGCTGATTCCATCTTCATACTGCATTTTCATTACATTGGACAAAGATCAATAGAATTTGGCTGAGCTCCAGGGAATAGTCAAGAGCAATGAGTTGACCTGTGGCTGCGTTCACCTGAATCATCATCTGTGTTCCAGTAAATACAGGAGCTGAAAGCAAATTGCCTACCTGAGAAATCATGCAGCATTTCTGCGGAGTGGTTTTGATTTCTGTTCATGGCTCCTAGATTTTCTAGCTTTGTCATCTTGCAGACAAATTCATAGTTCAGAACAAACGTGGAATTCCTCCAAATTACTCATTTCCATGATCTTTCGTAAGAAAACGTTCAGCAGCATCATTTTTCTTGTTTGTGATTCTTGTCTCCGTTCCCTCCACATTTTTTACTATCTCACCCATCTGACAGCAACATTACTGGGGGGGGGGGGAGGAGGGGGGAAATCTGGGAGTGTTAATGGATAACATCAAAGAGAAGGGCCAAAAATACAAACAAGAAAAATCATTATAAAATATAGTTTAGCCTAGAAAACTGGACAAGAGCAGACCATATTTTTAAAACAAAATGAGGAAATCCAATGGTCCCTAGGAATCAGTGTCTCTCTCACCTCTATGGCCATGCATCTGGAAGTAGTCATTATAAACCATCTCAGATGGACAGTCAAAGATAGAAGATTATAATTATCAACATACATTTAATTTAGCAGTGTCATTCAGTAGTGTATCCTGTGGTTTCTCCAAGAACCAAAGCTTTGGGAAATACTGCTGGCACTCCAGTGAATACTGAAAAGAAATCCTGGTGTCTATTAAGTGCATATTTGTAACTGTACAGTCTCTGGACTACTCCAGTACACCCACCCACTGTATTGAACCATCAGCCCTACAACCCATGAGGACTTTTTCTTATTTCGTAGAATTATAGTCACTTGAGTTGGAAGGGACATTTAAAGGTCATCTAGTCCAACTCATAGAATCTGTGGAGTAAATTTCTATTTGAGCTAATTTCTATTTAGAATCAAGGTTGGAAAAGACCTCTAAGATCACCTAGTCCAACCGTACACCTACTACCAATATTTCCCATCAAAATAACGTCCATAAGCACTCCATCTACAAGATTCTAAAAAAGACATATCTAGTAGGAATATCTTTTAAAAAATACCTTAGTGACTGTGAAGAAATCTGATATAATGTAGTGATCCAGCAACAGCCATAAATGAAGAAGCCGTTGTTCCTCAGAGCCAACGAGTGCCAGATGCATCTTGCTCAACTCTTGACATTTCAGGCTTACTGCATTTCTCTATAGGTGGTTATGTTCTGCCTTCCTCACCCAAAGAGAGAAGCTATTTTAAAAGCATTTGGGTCAAATTCAGACAGATTTTCTTACTAAAAGATCCTTCTACAAGGAAAAAAAGTGTTAAGTAAACATACTGACGTGTTGGAAAGATGCTTTTTATGACTTTAAGCTCGGGAAATTATTATAAGCATTAAGCTATATTTTCCCCATAATATAATATTTTTGAATAATTCATTCTCTTCTGGACTGCCTTACTCATAATTGCTGCTCTCTTAGACTGGTGGGCATAGTAAAAGGAAGTGTTTACTGAGTGACAAATACGTTCATATACAGGACTCCTGGTTTTGCAGATGTTTTCAGGAAGCTATAACCCCTGATAAATCTTTGCAGACCACTGAGATGAATAATATTTGTGGATGCATTTTTGAGGCTACCAGACTGGAGAGGTATTTGTGGCTGTGGTCTTTACCACTCACACAGAAAATTATGTTTTCCTTACATCCGTCATATAGGTTATATTTTGCCATATGTCTTTAATTAGGCCAATTTCATGTTATGAAGGGTATGCAAAAATCAAATGAATTATTTAGAAAATGGAATTAACCATTTAAATGCAGTGACAAAATACACTCATAGCAAAGTACTTAAAACAAATGCTCTGAATCCAAGTGCATACTAAATGTTGCATGGATTCAGAAATTGTTGAATCCAGCCTAAATCGAATCTAAAAGGACATGCTTATTACAAGGCAAATTGCACAGAAGCCTTCGTTTCATCATAATGACCTCATGAACACAAAGTGAGTTTCTCTATCTTCTGCCTCTGACAAAGTTCTTCCTAATTTGGAGATCTGAGCTCGTTCAGAAGCACACACTCACCTAAGAAAGTTGGTTGGCCATGATTTCACAGTGCAGTGGAAAGTGAGCTAAAGTGAGCATTCCTATCAGTTCAGATTGGATTTAGTGTGGCTATAGCCACAATCCAACAGGCTCTAGCCAGTTTTGGAAGACTGCAAAGGAGGAATCTCTTCTCCATTCTTCATGGCTGTACTGGGAAAGGGATTTCTTTTTGTTATGATGACTGTGACCGCAATGATTTAGGTCAAACCAAACACAGAATATCCCACAGCACCCTCCAGCCAGTTTGCTGACTCAAAAACAGCTATCTGCAAGCTTCCAGATGCTGAAGTTATTCTCAGACTGAGTAATTTCATGACCATTTTGCCTCCTCATAAGAGCAAGACTGGGAGGGGAACTTATGATTGCGTTTCACACCAAATTTCAATTTCTGAACACCAGTAATGATTCAGATTCTGTCAATCCTGCAGTCTGTGCTGCTAATCTGACAATAGCAAGACACGAAAAAAAAAAACATTTGTCTGCTTTCTCCTTTCCCACTGTTAGATTTGCTTGTGCATTTGTTCACTCTAACAAACAGTTCCTAGAAACCCAGTGCTTGCTTACCTTGACAGTCAGAGCAGTTACCCTTCAGCTGCTGGTAATTGTGTTTGTTGAACAGCAATCCCAGGGGGAAACGTTCATCAGACTCCCAGATTTGGTGCTACTGGATTCCCCAGTGTAAAGCAGAAATGCATTCCAAATTAAAAACAAACAAACAAACAACAACAAAACAGCAAGGGCATTCAAAATATTTTTTAAAGGGAAAAGAGAGCACATATATCATATTGCAGTACTGGGGTATTGCAATACCAGCAGAAGTACAGTAGAGTATATGTAAGTATACAGAGTATATAGATAGTATATATAAGCATATATATACAACAGAGTATATATAGAGAGAGTACATACACTTATGCACATTAAAAATATGTATGTACATATGCATATATACATCTACATATAATATACATGCTTTCATGCTCAGCCTACTGTAGGAAACCTGCTCTAAGCAATGGGGTTGGAGTCAACTCTCTGGAGTTCCCCTTCCAGTGCTTGGCAGCCCAGACCACAACAGGAGTTGGAAATAAATAATCTCTGAGGTCCCTTCCAAGCCAAGCCATTCTATGATTCTACTATTCCAACTCCTACAAAATCTATGATTCTACTACTCTATATGTGTATGTGTGCAAGTACACGTATGCAATGCAAAAGTCATCTCTTCCACCCCTGCTTTTCTTCCTAGCTTATGTCATGGCTCAGAACAGAAGGTAAAAGGAAGCCCTCCATCCACTCTTGCCCTGCTCTGAGTTAATCTTGCGGTTCCCCTGCAGATGCTTGTGAGCCAAACACAATAACAATCTGGCCACATCTATCCTTTTATTTACGGCCTAACATGCATTGATTCTGCCTCCTTATGTTACACTTTGAAAGAGAGAAGGAAAAAATAATGGAGGAAAAAGAAGTAATGGTAAATGGAAGCTTTTCACCAGCTCCAATAATAATTCCTTGCAGGAGCCTATGTGTAAGGGGAAGAAGAGGCAGGATTTGTGTTAATGGGATGACCTACACGGACACAGCTGAAATGCAATGCCAAATAATGCGCTCAGATTCCCAGTGCTACAACTATTTTTCCTCTACCATGTGGAAGAAGCTGACCTCTGTCCTTTATTTTTGAGGTATTTGCAGTGGTGGTGGGGAAGTATCCTAAATCCTGAAGGAGCTCTCAAACCCCAGTTTCATTCCTTGTTTCAGTTATGTTTAGAGCACAATACAGGTTTGTTATCCTCCGTCCCTTGCTGAAATAGGTCAGTGTGGCCTCCCTTGCTAAAAGCTACCTGGCAATTATGCTTTGCCCCAGGCCAAAATTCTGCATAAAAAACACAGATGGAATATTAGCACAGGGAAAAAGATTCTTATTTATATTCCAGCAGCACTAAGGGGCTAGATGCTTTTAGACCAGGTGCTGTTCAGAAATGTGGTAAGAAACAGTCTCTCCTTCGAGCAAATAAAGAAGAAAGAAAGTAGGAAGGAAAACTGAAAGTGAAGCAAGTTGTCCAGGATGAAAGAAAAGGGCAGATCTGCTCAGCTGCAGATAGTGTCTTTCCCACCGAATTACACCACTGCATTATGACATACTCCTGAATTCATATCTCACAGTGTGGGAGAAAGTATAATCATGCATGCAATCATTTTAACTTAAAGAGGCACCAGGGAGTTGATCCGCAGCACTGATTCGTTTATACAAAAGAAGACAGACCATGGCAAGTATGGAAAAAAATTTAGCACCGTGTCACCAGCCAAGAAGCTGTCCACAAGTTTAGACAGAGTAAAGCAACATCATCATGGACTGAAATCCATCTAGTTTGGCCAAAAGTTCATTGACGCATATAGAAGGTAAAGATAAAAGAACATATCACTTCTGTTTTCATGGTTTTATAAAATGTATCATCCTACCATCTCTGTCCTGTTCCATGTTGGGCACTAAGAAGAATTTCTTCTCAGAAAGGGTGGTCAGGCACAGGCTGCCCAGGGAGGTGGTGGGGTCACTGTCTCTGGAGATGTGGCACTGGAGGGTCCTGGTCAATGGGCACGGTGGGGGTGAGATGAGGTTGTACCTTGGAGGTCTTTTCCAGCCTTGATTACTCTATGATGCTGTGACTCTATCTTTCTCCAGGACACCTCCAGCATCTCTGCTTGCTTCCGGTTAGGACTTTGTAACTTAAGTTTGCACCTGTGAAAAACTATTCCAACAATAGGCAGTTTACACCACCTGGCTGCAATATGACCAAGTACATAGTGAGGTTGGCCCACTTTTCTGCTCAGGATAATAAGCAATGCTAATTAGATTCTTTTTTTTTTTTTTTCTAGGAGAGTTGATTGAATCACAGCCAAAAGGCATATTTCCCTAGGCAATAGTCTGTTTAAATGAACTCTTATTGCACTGGAAATACTAGCATTTTAATCTGTCTGAAAGAGAGATTGGGGAAACAGAGTTCTCATATTGCTTGAACGCTTGATACCAGACAACAATTTCATTGTACTTCAAAGAAAGAGTGTGATTCATGTTTTGTGATACTGAGGGAAGCTGGACACTTTTCTTTGCCTTTTGTGTTTCTACTGTCAATGACACATGAATGGATGTTTATAATTTCCATGACCAGCCTAACATTTTTTCTCTGTCCCCATATTGCTGTAGGAATAAGCAGCATCAAATCTTACCCTTGCTTAGACTAGGAGTATAAATAAGAAGCACTTCTGCTTCTGTAAACTGAGTTATGTCAGCTGTATACTGTCATAACTGATCACCGAGTTTAGTTAAAGACATTAAGAAACCAACCAACATTTGCTGTATGCACAACAGATGATGCACTAATATGCATTGCTAAACCAAATGACTGTACAAGTATAATTATCTTTTTAGGAAATTCAGTCCAATCCCTGATTGAAAAATAAATCCCAAACAAGAGCTACAACGATAAGGGGCTTTTCAGAGAAAGCAATGCTTTCTCAGCCAAGTTCACAAGGTGGATGAAATAAATGATGAAGTCTACATCTTTAATTACTATTTTACATTTGTGTACTACGGGTAATCAACTCCCTATGCATCTTGAGAACCTACAGATAACAGGTTCAGACTGCTGGCTAACTTACCACAGTGTAAAGTAACTGAAAACAGGGAAACCATTCTCTTTACTATGCATATGTGTATCTACACCAGCACTACAGAATCAGCTCATTTAAAGCAGGGTTATTGGGATTTATTATAATTTTGAACAGAACTCAGCCCAAAATGCATCAAGAACACAAAGAAATCATGCTTGCAATGATATACGATGCAAACTGCAGCATTTAAGTTTCTTTTGCTATTAGGTTTTACTTGCATCATCAGCCACAGATACCCTGAAGCACTGCAGAACATGGAAACCTCTCCTGGCTCACACAGAGGCTTCACAGTGCATTGCACATCAGATATCACTTTGCTCTGGCTAATTTAGCAAACCCACTCTGAGCAGCTCTAACGGGAAAATGTTGACCCGATGCTCAAACTTTCCTCTTACTCAAGATGGCAGCAGAGATACTATGAGTCACTCAACAGAGCTGGCTCCAAGATTTATTTTCTGCACTTCTACTCTCAAGTCACTGGAAACAGATCTATCTTGTGTTGGAGCAAGGGAGAATCTAATAGAAAATAAAACAAGAGAGTTTCAGGAGATGTTTCCGGATGTTACTTACTGTGTCCTGTTGCTCCTGGCCTTCTCCACTTCTTTCCACGGAGGAACACATGATGTTTGCATGGCCTCGTTAGAGAAATGACTTGTCTCCAGGTTGCAGTGTCAGAGACAAACCAGAGGAGTGTCCTGGAAAAGAAGAAATAGATGATGTGAAACAGATGTTTTCCTTTAATTGCTTATTGCAGATGCAGCCCAGTAACTAACCCACCTGCTATCTTCCCACAGGGATAATTCCTCCTCTCCACGATCCCAGCCAAATGAATTTATGTTTCCATGCCACATTACACCCATCTCCACTTTGCCCAATATTATGCACCAAGACCATGTCAGTTTGCAAACATTTAAAAAAAAAAAAAAAAAAAAAAAAAGGAAAAATAAAGGAAATGCCAAAAAAAATGCAAGTATTTTTGATGTACTTAATTACATACATAGATTCATGTGGAAAGCAGGGTTTTCCAGAGTACCTATGGATGTTAATTCAAATTATCAGTGAATTCAAGGCATGTCACAGCCTTAAATACAGCACAATGCATACCTAAAATCTCTGCTTCTTCAAAGAGCAGTTTTGTCATAAGAACTGACCAGAAAGATACAATGAAGATTTTGTTGCCTACACAGGCCACCCCTTGAAACAAGATCAGCTCACATCTCTGATGCTGCATGGTGTCACTGGCTGTTCTCATTGCCAAGGAAATTGGGTTTCAGTAGAGAAGCCAACAAGAAAGCAATCTGAGAGATGATCATTGACTGAATTTGATAGGAATGGAAAAAGAACGTGACCTGAGCTACAAACCTTGTTATGGTCCTCATTAATACAGTCTTCATCTTTTCTTCTTTTTAAGGGAGTTACTTATTTCTCTGCCTCAGGCAAGAGCAAAAGCCAGCTGGAGATGATTTAGTCCTACTTCACTAATGTTGACATCTCTGGATTTAATATTGGCTTTTTTGGAACCCTACTACGAATCTTTGGCTTGGCGAGGTGGCTCAGGTAGTTATCCTGAGCATAATATTTTGTTAACCAACCAGCTGCAGATCTATTTCAAATATGAAACAGGATTCTGGTCAGCCAGGACTAACAAAATCTCCTCAAGCTCTTTCACTGCATGATGCTCAACAGCCACCAACTCTGGGGAATGTCTTCAAAAGGTTTTCAGTGAGCAGCTTAACTAATGCCTGCTGTAGAAATACAAAGCAAAACCAAATCTTCAGAAAGAAAGGCCAGTGGCTGGAGAGATGGGTGGATGATGCTGGGTATAGCAGACAGGGAGCTGCAGAGAGCAGGATTGTGCATTGAGTCCTACCAAGGGAGGTCACCACTGACAAGGCTCACCACTGACAAGGCTCAGCAGAAAGGGCAACCAGACTCAGCCAGCCCAAATCCCACTGCTGTTCATATGCCCCATGCTTTCCAGTGTCTCTGGAGGCCCATGAATACCTGATTAAAAAGGACTAAAGCAATGGCCAAAGCAGAAACTGGAAAAGAGCCCAGAAACAGCAAGTCTTAAGAACAGACAATAAAAACCAAGGCGTGTCACGACAGTCTTTGTTCACATTGCCCTCCTTGGGGGCAATGGCCTGTGATGGACAGAAAGCTAAGCATCAAAATCCCTGCCAAACCAGAAAGATGGAGCTGAATTGAAAAAATATCCTGTGCAAGACTGCTCGGGCAATATTTTACCTGCCCTATCTATGGATATTAGCTTTGCATTGCATTCTGTTCTTCATGTGCAGGATTATTTGGAACAGAAAAATATCAGGAGATACAAGGTTTGCCTTCATCAGTGATACATAGACCTTCAGTAGTACAAGAGCACCAGGAAAAAGAAGGAGAATGGTGATTCAGCTCCTATGAAAATCAAGTCATTGTATGTTTACAATGATTTTAGCTTCACCTAATAGCATCTGGACTTCCCTCAGAGTAAATCTCAGAGATTTTCAACAGGAGAGCAATGACTGATTTGAAATATCTTTTGATTTCATTTTGAGTAGTTCACGCCCAATTTGGTGCCCAATGGACAGGCAGTTCCAGTGAGAGAAGCTGCTACACATAACAAATTGAGATAAATTTCAGTGGAGAATTTCCTAATCTCACCTGCAATATCCAGTGTCTGTTATTATGCCCATTTACAGACATGAACAGTTCCCATTACTTGCCAGTGGTGTGCAAAAGCCCAGGATATAACCAGTTTCAATGTCTGCTTTCACAAAGCAGTATTAGCTACAGTATTTGAGGTGAAAGAAGTAAGACCAAAACGAAAGCATATCTAAACAAATTAAATTAAAGAAACCTTTCAGAATAAACTTATCTTGTGCTCTGCAAACAACCTTATGTGTTTAATGAAAATTTGATGGAAATCTAAATTAGCCCAAATTTTATCGGAATAAATCATCTAAACAAAAATCACTTCTGAAAAGGACAGATATTATTACTAGCCATCTGGAATGCATTACTCCTTTCCAAGCAGCACTGTTGATATTGAAAGTGTTGTAACAATATCCTTTTCTAATGTGGTTCCACAGTGGCTCCATCCATAATAAAAGTAGTCAGGGCCAGAGAACCCACTTAGCATGACAAGGTCCCCAAACCTGGATTATTTGGATAAAACTCTAATTTGACATCCCAACTTCCATGGTTTTTATGTATTATATTTCTTATAATAATTTTAAAGGAGACCAAGGAATGGGCATCGTCTAATAGGGGGAAATGATTTTGCTGAACCATGCATCCTCTAAATTCTTGTAAATCCTAACCCCACACTAAGAAGAGATGGAAACTGAAAAGGAGGAAAATATCCTCTGTTTCCTGTCTTGCAAAGTCTAAAATCACCATACTTTTATACTTTCTAGACTATTTGGCCAGAACTGCAGTAAGGCTACATTCCAGATTCAGGTGTACACTATAGAAAAGAAAGAATGCACAACATTCTCATGCATTAATACTCAAGATACAATGTCTTTATGCCAGTATACTCAGAAAGGTTTAGTCATCTTGAAAAAGAACTATCAGCAGAAAAAGCTGGACACTCACAATTTTTTAGATCAAGTCCATCAAAGAGTGGCAGTCCAGTCTGTCAAATAATGGTATTTCTACATTAATGTTGGTGTCATTTTTCCTGAAATAACATTTCAATAAATTAAATGTTTCAATAAATTGAAATGTTGCTGTATTGCATATCCCAGCATTATTACCCCTTTAAACTTGGTGATCAGATACAGACAGCTTGATATCATAAGATTAATTTCCTTATGAAATTAGACCAAAAGTGATAGAAGTTCCCTGGATTTTGCTGCTAGGTGTCTACCCTATTATTAAACACTCCTTTATCCACATGCTGGTGCACTGTGTGATCCTGACTTACACATATAAACTCAGTTTTTCCAGCTGTGTATATTTGTGATGATAAACAAAAAATTCTTCTCCTTTGTAAAACCTTTTCAGAGCTTCGTTGGGGAAGAACAAGAAGTGATTGCAAAATAAATAAATAAATAATAAAAACATCATAACAGAGACTGTTGAATGCTGGAGATGACCAGTTCCAGCTGTTCTATCAGCCAAACACTTCCAAGCAATTTAGCCCACAGCAGCAAATGCCTATGAAAAGCTGCTCAGGATGAGAAGAGTCAGAGCTGCTTGAGAACATCTTTGAAGTCTTGGTCTTCACCATCAGTCTGCTCTTCCCTGCGGTCCCTTTACTCTGCATTAACCTAAATACCATCCCTTCTCAGAGAATTAAAGAGCCTTGGGTGCAACTTCACATTGTTCTTTGCCCACACTGAGAATTGAAGCCCGTGATTTGCAAGAAGCCACAATACCAGCAACAAAACATTGTCTATGTGGTTGTTGGCAATTGCTGGGACAAAACATGGCTTGAAGTCATAACAGGACCTGGGGTCCTCCCTCCATCCTCACTACCCTCTCTGAGATCCAGCTGTGAGCCTTTCTTCTTGCTTTCTTCATTCTCTGTGCTGCCTGATAGTAGAGTCCTGCCAGTCAACAATGAGAAACAAGAGAGCAGTGTCTTTGTCCTTTGGCTGTCCAAGGATAGGGCAGTAATTCATTTTGCCAACATGCCAAGGACTTGCCAACAATTTCAAAAGCAAGTTTGTTATAAATGATTCTTCATGGTGAATTTCCTTAACTCACCAAAGGAGGAAAGCAAAGAAAAATGACAAGGGGCCTCGTTCCTTTTCTTCAGAAACTGAGATTTATTGTAGGCGAACTGAGGATTCCAAAACATTACTCCTATAAGGGAAGGTAACTCAATCTCCAATAAAAATAAACAGCCACGTTTAAATAAACCTTCTGCAATTTGTTACTGCTGTTTTCCCCTCAGAAGCTGGGGGAACATTTCTTTTGTCTAATTGAGCTACTGCACAAGATGCTGCTAAGTGCCTGCTCTGAAGAGCCAGAAATTTCCTCTGCTTTGTGTGGCCTGTTAAGCCGTAGGAAGGATAAAAGGCAGAAAACAAAGGGAAAAATTAAAGTACGATGAGCTGCATTTGAAGTGCCTGGCAGATGCTGGTTTGCTGCTCATGGGACTGCCTTCAGCACCAGAGTAGAGGTTTGCCCATCCTTCTGCCCTGATTCATGTGTATATGTAGAGAAGGATGTATGTGCTAAGTCTTCTCCTGATACATCCTACAAGCCAGTGGTCAGTGGTTTAGGGACTTCCCACAACGTTTCCATGAGTAGTGAAGTCAATAAGTCACAATAACGTTGGAGCCACATACCCTGCCAACATCTGAGGACTTGAGAGCAGTGAATGGTGTCCCACCTGAAAACCTTGGGAGACAAAGCTCAAGCCAGTGAAACAAAAGTGGCAATACAAGAGTCTCATTTCACCAATACAGATTGTTTGACCCTGCTTTCAAAGCACACGTAATAGAGCTCATAGCAAGGCGCTGACATCAAGGGGACAAAGAGCTCAACACAATGAACAATAAATGGATTAAATAGAGTTTGAAAATAAAAGCAGACGTTCAAGAGAAAAAAAAAAGCAAGTCATGGGCGTCCAGCCCAGTGAAGTTAACAGAGAAATTACATCTACCTGTGTGACCCTTGTGTCAACACCGTGTTCTTTGCTCTGCATACTTTTGTTCTGAACCTTTTCTTCCTTAGCATGAGCTGTTAGGAAAACACACGGGAGAACTGTGAATCCCGATTACCCTGTTGAGATAAGTGATAATTAATGACACGGGGCAAATTGGGCAAATTAGTCGTTGAGTCACTTGGGATTGCTGTTCTCAGATGATGTGAATGCATCTCCTTGACTTGGCAGATTTTGCCTTGTTAAGCCCCTTGTGCTTTAGGAAGATTGTTCCTTCTCAGTTTATCAGCAAGAGAAAGGTAATTACAGCACTTAGAAGCCATTAGGATAAAGAAGGGAAAAGAAAAACAGCGATTTACCTATTTGGGGATTTCTGAGATGGCTAGAAGATTCACTGATAGTTAATGGTGAGCTGAGCTCCTCTGCTCAGCTGAGAACCAGGCTAAGGACCAGAGATGCCCAGGTGGGGGGATGAAGTGGCTCTGGAAGAACCGTGAGACAAGTCTGATTCACTCCCTGTGAGTGAATTCACTCCCTTCATGCATAACTTCAGGCAAATCAAACAGCATTAAATCCCCTGATGAGCCAAGTAGCCAGAACATCCTACAGTGTGAAGCAGAGTACTGCTGCCAAGGCTCCTTTTCCAGTCTGTAGAGACAAGAAGACACCTGTGGACTGGGCTCCTGAACAGCTGGCAGGGGAGGCAGAGGGTTGCTGGCCAAAGGAAAATGCCGACAGAAGTATGCTGACAGAAGAAGTATGCCTTCAAGCCACTGCCCTCGGGGGAAACTAGGTGCTCCAACTGCTGCCTCCCATTCTTCCCGTGACAATCTCCACGTCTGGATAAAAGATCTAATGCAGACTCTTCACAGTTCCTCACTGTACATTCGCTGAGCTATGTTGTGAGGGGACAAACTCTTGAGGCAGAAAAATATCTCCCATCCCTGTGCCAATAATTACGTCAATATCTTCCGCTGTGCGCTAGATCCTGGGTGACAGCCCTTTTCTCCACTTGGGCTGGTCAGTGTAGCCATGCCAATTGTCATTCTCTTTCCAAGACTGCAGGCAGTGGCTACAGATCCTTTGGGACCACCTCCTCTTGTAACCAGATTCCTCCAGAGAGGGGAGGCCAAACAGAGGAGAACCCAAATGCTTCATGGAAAAGAGCCCATAGCCCAAGGGTGGGATGAAGAGAGACAGACACCTGTATTTCTGCTTCCATTTGTCTTGAGGGTGGTGATAGTCAGTCGGTCCAGAGACACGGTGTGGCAAGGTTCCTGAAGGGGACATCACTGAGGAAATGAAGTTGCCAGTGGATTGTTAGGGGCTTTCCAAATCAGTAACAACCAAACAAAGGAACATTAAGGATCTGTACTTTGAACTGAGACATGCTGAGCTAAGCCACTACCAGGCAGCTACTTTCTTTCATGGCTTCAGTCCCGGGTGCCTAAATTTTCTGTTTACGGGATTCAGTTCATTGTCCCAAGCCCCGATGAGGCAGAGAGGTAGCACCTGAAACCCTCTGCAGTGCTCCTAAACCACACAAGCTGGATAAATAAGCCTGCAGGAAAGCTCAATTTCAAAATATTTTGCAGTGAAAGTAAAACAACTCAGCATAAAAGTACAACTTGTTCTTCGAAGTACATTCTAGTAAGTACAAGTTGTTGTGATCTTTTTCTATCTTTTGCCAGATTGATTATGAATGTATTTTTTTATTATTTTTTTATTATTTTTTTCACAAATTAATCTTCAGGGTGGGTAGAAAACTCCTTCCACGTTGTGCCCTCCTGCTTCTGTCTATGACAGCCTTTGATGGTTTCCAAGAGCTGTGAGAATTGTCTCATACTATCTAATGGAGCTCCAAAAAAACCACTTGAAAGAACTCAGAATCCATCATCACAAAGTGACGAAGGGAGTATTTTAAGAACCCATCTCAAGTATCATTCAGAGACAGATATTTCACTCAGCTGCAGGGCTTTTTTTCTTTTTTTCACAGAATAGGTAGTTTTCTTCCCAAAAAAATAGAACGCTAACGCTTTTGATCCCAGTTCTCCTTGGCAGTCTTTCAAGTTTCCATCATTTTGCAACCTAGCAAGGATTAAGAGACTTCCTGATGTCCTGCTCTTCTCTGAAAAGGAACACATGGCTGACGTAGTCCTTTTGCCTGTAATGTTCAGGCACATAACCAATGGGGAGGTCTTGTCTGCTTTCCATTTGTTGTTACCTCTTCTGCTGCCCGTGCTGCAATGGTCTGCTGAAATGCAGTGCCAATGCAAGAGGTTTGGACCAAGATAGATTTTAGCATGGCAGTTACCTTCCTCTTCCTGCATCAGTTCCCTGCTCTTGAAACCTTTCTGAAAACGTGAAAACATAGCATGGAGTTCCTTTTAATAGGGAGAGAAAAACAGAGGAAATAAATCATAGATCTATGTGGTAACAGAGCTTTGATTTTGCTGGGTTGGTTAAAACATGGAGCAGATCTCAATTATTGTGATGAATCAGCAGATTCACATCCTTAGCAGATCTGATTTAGAATTTGCCATTTATCCTGGGCCTCTCTGGACAGAAAAACTGAATGGAAACCCAATGATTAAAAAGAGTCTATGTTTGAAACACTAAATACAGACCAGCCATTCATAAGACTTCTGTAAATGATCATTTCATACGTAATCACCATAGTAGCCCCAGTGTATTTGTGACACTCATACATCCTGAACCTTGGCGTATTTTATGATTTTATCTGCAGATTTTCCTAGTATCTGAATAATCAGGGTGCTATCTATAAGGGTGGAAAGCCCATGTCCAGCACCACTTCAACTGAAGCCGTTTGCTCCTCCCGCTCCCAGGCCATGCATCTTTGTGCCATCATGATAAGAGCACCCACTGCTGTAAACTCAGAAATGTGAGTTCCAGTAAATGCTTCATACAAAGTGTCTGAGCCCTCAAGGCTCAATTGGGTTCTTCTTTGCTGCAAGAAAAGACAAACTCCCTCACCAACCTTACTGAGCCTGTTCATGTGCAATCTGCTTATAATGAATGAGAATATTGATGTCTCTCAGAAAACTACAGACTTGTCTGCCCTTCTCTGCCATTCAGGATGATTTTTCCCACTTGACTGTCATTAAATTTGGGACCATAGCTGCAGTTTCAGTGCAATTATTACTTGGCAACTGAATAAAGTACGGACCTAATCTTAAACCTAGACCACCGTGGAAGTTTTCACTGTATACTTTAGTCATACTTGCTCTCTAGAGGAAGCCTCTGAACTTGAAATGGAACAAAAGGGAGTCAGTGTGAAGAGAAATTGCAAGCTAGTGCATTCTATTTTGTACTTTTAGTTGCTGTATTATGGGCAGTAATCCAAGAAAAAAAATATTTAATAAAAGCCAAGCAATGTTATGTTTGTAGTGTCTCACTGCAATGGTTTTCAGATGGATAGATATAAAATAACCCCACATCAAAGACAAGTGACATGCTGGTTTTATCCCTTTCTGACGTGTCTGCCATCAGATATGGTCCAAGACAGGCAGAAATGGAGGAAGTGGTAGAAGGGCGGATAAGTCTACTAGCCAAAACCCACTCCCAGTTCACCAGGTTCATTTGCAAATTATTAGCATCTGCACCTTGCCACCCAGTGATATTTGTCAAGATACTCTTCAAGCAACATCCCTGAAAAGTTGCTACTTGGCATAGGTACCCTATTGTAAAACCTGTCATCAGATTGCTAGGCAACATCTGGGTTTCCCAACCAAACTAGAGCTGGGAGATGCTGTGGAGGGGACCTGCTGTGGCTACCAGTAAGAATTACTGTCATGCAGAAGCATGCAGAAGGAAATGGCACTTAGAGTCAACCAACATGGGACCAAGGGATGAACTTATTCATTCAGTGGTATACTGTAGGTCAGATTTATAGGGCAGATTCTCTCACTAAAATTCCCCACTTTTAAAGTCAGCTGTGATGCAGTAAACCAGGATTCCAGGCACACACACATTCACTGCATGCACTTTCAAAGATTTTAAATCCAAAAATAACACAGAATTGGGAAAAACCCAAGTGTGATTTTCGAGCACCTGTCCATCCTCAAGGTCAAATGTATGGCAGACCACCTGAAGATGAGAGAATTTCATAAGGAATTAACGTATATTGAATTTCCTTGATTTAGTTTGGCATAATAGCATGTTGCCAGCACAATGCATGGAGTACAGATGAGTGGGAACTCACGTGTCACCCACAGTTAACCATCTTTGGAAGAGACAGACCTTGACTTTGGACCTGGACAAATGCACTTGTAGAGAAGCAGCATTGATGTAAAGTCTTGTTTAAAGAACAGATTGACCTGGATGAACTGATTCAGCATAGAGTGGTGAATTCCAGCAAATATCAATGGAAGAACAAAATCTTCATCCCTCTTGTTTACAAGAAGCAAAAACTCAATTCTGCCTATTCTAGAACAACACACCTGGGAAACAAGTTACCAGTAAAGTTAAACAAGACACTCAATCACTGACTTCCATCTCTAAAAAAAACAAAAAAAAAAAACAAAAAAAAAAACCAACAACAACAACAATAAGGAGAAGGAATTTCTTGCTTTACATTTCCTAAATTCTGGATTGCTGTTAACAGGCCATCCTAGCTGAACCACAACCAAACAACGACCTTACCACACACAGTACCTCTGGCTGCAGCAGGAAGGAAGAAGTGAGGCTGCGATTTCTCTCCTGTCCCCAGGGAGGTGCCCACTTCTGACATGCTGTTGCCAGCCACAGGTTACACCATAATTCATGTTCTCTACCGCAGCCCTTTGAGGAGTGAAGGAAGAAGACATGTCTCAAAGCCTTCTGTATTTCAGGAATGAAAACATGAATGCAAGCTTATTCAGGAGTTCCTTCCAGGACTCTGAAAAAGAAGCAGGAGATTGGAAAGGAGAGAGCATTCCCAGTGGGTGAGATCCCTCCTGAAAGGTACAGTGTAACATATCAGTATTATCCTAGTAAAGTAGCTTGCACTGAATATTTATTTTTACTAATGAAATTCAAGTCTCATATCTGAGCTCTATAGAATAATAGAATCGTTAAGGTTGGAAAAGACCTCTGAAAATCATCTAGTCCAATCATCCACCTACCACCAATATTGCCCACTAAACCACGTATCTTGGTGCCACATCTCCACTGTTCCTGAACACCTCCAGGGATGATGATTCCACTACTTCTGTGGGCAGCCTGTGCCAGTGCCCCACCACTCTTTCTAAGGGCTGTTCTTCTCCAGTTGATGCTGAGGACAGCAATTTCATGCCTTGCCTGCTGTCCTCCATCTGGGGTGTCTACACTGTGAGCTGGGCTGGAGTTACTGGTGGAGGCATCTTCCAGGAACAGCCACTTAGAATATATTTTTCTTTGGGCTAAGGAGATTTTTGGAACAAAGACTGCTTCTTCTTACTGTACTGTGGATAAAGTGAGTCTGAGATCTCAGCAATCTTCTGGCTGTGCAATACAGTCCATCCTCTGTGTTATTTAATCTCCCCTATGGAATGGCAAAAGAAAGGGAATGGGAGAACCACAGTGGGTGTGCAGGAAAAACGAAATGACCTATAGCTCTTCTAATATGAGTGTTTATTACATTCCCAATACGATAAAGCTGAGATCAGTCCCTTTCATGCCAGCACTACTAAGCTGTTATTGTTTCCTGCATGTGGAGGTGGAAATGTCGTATTTTAGCCCTGATTTACTTTCTTCTTATTTTGTGGTTTCCATGTACTAAAACTGACTAAAAGGAGTAATGTGTCCTCTGTAATGGTCAGAAGCAGCTGCTTTCATGTGATCTCACAGCCCATTAGGCAATGCCAGGCCTAAAGGTGTTATTGGAGGAAGCATTTTTATTGCCAGTATTCCTTGTGTCTCTGGAGTTGAGGCACCAAAGCAGACTGCTACCACTGCTCAGAGAAACAGCAAAAACCTCAATGCAGCTACTTAGACCGAAACTGGCTGAGTTTCCTGCTAAGATGGATTTGCGCACATTTATGATTTGCATGAGATTTTATCACAGCATGCAAGTCTTGGTTTTCTGCCTCAATGCAGAGATTTCAAACCCAAACACATGTCTCCCTCTGTCTGCTTTCTTTTTCTGGAACAATTCTCTTCCAGTATTTTCCCTACCAAACCAACAACCAACTGGCTTTGGTTTTCATTACAGTAAGGGCTGATTAATCTGGCACTGATTGCTTCTCACTTTATAAGGGCACAAGGCCAGTGCTGACATACACTAATAATGAGAGTCACCAAGACGAGTGCAGAAACCAACTGCAAGAGATATAATGTCAAACCTCAGCACCTAAATTATTCTCCTGTAATACATGGAAGTAATTTGATGAATCTGAGCAACACCAGGTCAGGGAGAGCCAGCAAACAGCATCCCTGACCTTTGAGAAAAAGTAAACAGCTCTGACATTATAATGGCATAAGTAAGCTATTATCATTACATCATTAGTTTTAATAAGGAGACAATTTCTACCTGTCACTGTGACAGATGCCAAAGATAGACTCTGCTTTTTCTACTCTCAGTTACAAACACCTCTAAAACAGCAAGTTCCTGAGGGATGCAGTAAATACTCTACTTACCTATATGATTTGCCTAGCAAATAGTCAACATCTGTACATTTACATGAACAATTACGCATGACTCAATACCCAACCAGTCAAATACCAGCTAGCCTGCTATGTGCACACCATTCCTCGTGGCAGTTTTCCTCTGGGTCCAAAAGCACCTGGAAAAGAATGAATTGATCCAAATGACTTCATTCTTTGTTAAGTGAGTTTATGCAAAAGAAATATCACATAGATTTTGGATTTTCCCAAAGCTGTATTAATTCTCTGAATTACTGGGTTTAGAAATCAGATAAAACAAGATGAATCTGACAGTCTAATTTATTTAAGACATCAGTGAAGCTTACACTTGGGACTGGCAATCATAGCAACAGGAAAAGTCCCAGACACCATTCCTTGCAAACTCAGTGCTTACATAGGGAAACTCCAGGGTGATGGGACAATCCTTCTGGACAGAAAACCTCAGAACTAGTAAAATACCAGATTTTCAAAGTAATGTAATTTTAAACATCTGTTGAGACACTGAGTAGAGTGAAATCTTCCACAAGAAATAGATCAGGAGCTTCTTTTTACTTCCCACTTTTAAAACTCTGCAAGAGAAGCCGCTTTCCTATTATTCTTAACTTTTAAAATACTATGTCTTCTTGAAAAGCTTGAGAATTTATTCTACATTCTCGTCTTTCCCAAAATAATTGTTTAAAATATTGTAATTTTTTTGAAGGCAAGAATTTCATATACCTCATTCATTCCCTGTTTGTTCAGTTCCTGCGCTCTTCCTGTGATGATACTGCAGAGTACACCACGGGTCCTTTAGCATCTTCTAGGAACACAAGGAAATAAATAAGCCTTTTGGGTTGTGGGTTATTCTTTTAAGCAAAACCAGAACTGATTGCACTTTGCCCTCTATTTTTGCCGAAGAACCTCAGAAACTTGCTATGAACCAAGGCAAGGAGCTAACAGCAGAAATAAATAGAAGCCTGTTCATTACATTGTAAACATAAATCAAACAGAAACTCAGTGGCTGCCAAAGTGTCATCAGCAATGGGCAAATCTCATGATAGCAAGCAGCATCAGTCAGAAGACGAATAGCACAAGGGCCAGCATGGCTGTGCGTGGTATATCCTTGAGCTGAGGCATGCATATTTTGAAGAAGACCCAGACAGCCTTTACGAGAGGCTCCCGAAGGTCTTGGTGCCGTTTGTGCATCCCTCCATCTCTCCTCAAACTGCCAGCACATAGCTGAAGTCTAACCATTGAAACCACAAGGAATTTCTCTTGGTCCAGCCAGGAGAATTCAGATGTTCCCTTTTTATATATATTTTGGTCTGGAATTTCTCAAGAAAAAAAAAACAAAAACAAAACACCTCTGCAGTGACAGAATGTCTATGGGAAAAAAGTCACATCTGCCCCTGCCAGGACCAAGGGAGACCCGAGCAGCTGTCAGGGCTGTGTAGGTTTCTGCTTGTTCTCCACTCTCCTATGTGGAGATGCCATTCTTTAGGAGCCAGCAATCAGTGATATAAAACTTAAGATCAGTTGTATTAAAAGGACTTCATAGAACTGTAGAAACATTAAGTTTGGGGAAGACCTTTAAGACTGCCAAGACCAACACAACCCATCCTTCCATGCCTACTGACCACGACCCTCAGTGCCACGTCTCCATATTCCTTGGACACCTCGAGGAACGGTGACTCCTCCACCTCCTTGGGCAGACTGTGCCACAGCATCAGCACTCTTCTGAGAAGAAAGTTTTACTAATATCCAATCTGAACCTCATTTCCACTACTAGCTGATTTAGCATTTCTGAAGGGAGAGGAGAAGGTATGTCCAGGGTCCCTCTGGGGAACCAGGATAGACAGTATATCTGTGCTCTGAGGCACAGCCTCTCCCCAACTTCTGCAGTTTCCCTGAAATAACTCCTGCTAAGCAGTAATTCATGGTTCCTGACTAAGCTATAGCAAATCTTATGGTAATCTAGGAGATAAATCGTCTTTGGGTTTCCATAAATAGAAGTGATGGAAACAGAGCACTTATGCTGCCGTAGACACTGCCAGAAGGGTTTGCAGCTTCTCTGCTCTGTGAAATTATTTTTCTCTGTGCCTAAAAACATATTTACACTGGGAACAACAGGCTGTGTGGAAATGGCATCTTTTTATCCTGACAAATCACTGGAAACTTAAGCCGCAGTCCTTGATAGACTTCTAGACCACACTGAAAAATAGAACTGAGGAAAACATGAAGAAGCTTGAATTGACTTCAGTAATGGTGAAAAGCTCTGGCTTTGCTAGCACTTGCACTTTCAAAAGTAGCTCCAGTCATTCATGTGCATCCTTCCATAGCCCATCACTTTGGTCTCCTCTGCTTCACCCACGGACATCTGGTGTTGGCAGAACAGATCTGACCCACTTTTCTCTTGGTATTTTGTCTTCGTGAATAAAACTCCAGCACTCCCTGCTAGGTAGGCAAAAGCAAAGTAGCTGAAGCTAAGTAGTTGAAGCAAAGTTAGATCTTTTAGATACAAATCCCCCTTTAGTTGCATTTAGAAATGTGAGCTGACAGCAAGGAACCTTTGGTGTTGTCTCACCTAGATTCTTTTGCAGCAGCCACAGTGCTGCAAATGGTACAAGAGGTAACAAATTGAGTCCTTCCAATCCAAAATCCAAAATGGAGAGCTATAGGAATAAATAGCTATACTCTATTGATTCTAAGCACAAATTAGTGTATGAAATCAGTTTCTTCAGCCTGGATGTTCATCAAATCCTCCCTTAAAAAGCCATATTATTCATTGTTTCCAGAAAATTAGACTTTGCAACAGACACCACAGTGCACATCTTTCCTTCCGCAGTTACTCACATGGTCATTACTTTCAGTTTTCATCAGCTGATTTGAATAACATCAGATTAATTATATCCATCATTCATCACCCTGACCTTGGACAAAATTCCCACATACAGAGAAAAACTACAGAATCTGGTCTGGAACTGCTCCTTTATGGGGTCATACTGTTTCCCCAAGAGGAAAAGGATTCATCTTCCTCAGTGACGGGAAAAAATTGGCCAAGTGGCAGGAAACACATGGAGTTTTCTTTTGATGCCTCTCTCAAAACATTCCCACTCTTCCAAGGGCAGGGCTGTTGGTATTTTCCTTCCCGTCCTTCACCAGGACTCTTCCTCCTGACACTGCTAACATTTATTTGTCATGGCTGGGGAAAAGAGGCAAACCAAATCACATGTATATCCATTTCTAAGAAAGGCTTTTAAAACCCTCCAAGATGCTTTCGTCTAAGTGTTCAAATGTATTGTCTGAGCAGCTGCCAGACCACCAGCCATGAGGCTCTATCGAGTGCAACAATTCTTTGTTATTTTATATATTTCTCCAGTTGGAAATAATCAAATATTTCTCGCATTGTGTGGAAAATCAGTCTTGAAAAATGAGTGAGATTTTAAGGCAGAAACAGGACTTTCATCACACAATAATAGGTGTGATCATCTTTAGATCTGTTTCAGGTTTTTTTTTTGCCACTGTTCCTAGAATACCACTGAAAGGAGTTGTATTGAAATTTAGAATCACAGAATCATTAAAGTAGGAAAGGCCAGAAAGATCATCTAGTCCAACCATCAGCCCATGCCTCTGACTTGAGTAATGATTCTTCTGCAAGTACAGTGACTGAAAAAAGATTTTAAAATAGGAAGTAAATATTTTCACAAATTCACAGCATCTTGGATCACGTTAGCCCTAGGATTTTGATAAAAGTTCACAGAATTCATATTAACATGCCATCTCTGCATGGAAGCAGGCATGGCAGAGAGCATGAATTTATAAATACCAGCCCATTTCCATTGCTTGAAGTTTGCTTCCACTTGTACACATTTTGCAAATACCTTTTACAATTTCCTCCACATATCTCTTATTCTAGCACCTCTCCTCTCACAGACAGCAATCTATGGTAGCCTCACTGAAACTGACTGAAAAACAGACAAATCCCTTATAAAGATATCCTTTGAGTCTACCTGCTCAGTCACTGAGGAAATCTAAACCAGCACAGGATGCTACCAACTCAACACTACATTTGCATTTTCAGCTCACTTAGGTGCTCTGGAATGACTTATTGGATGAGGGTCAAACTATGAGAGTCTCAATAGGTTCAGGCACCTGTGTGGGTAGATGACCATTATTATATAGGAATGGAATGGAAGCATCCAACATGATGGATAGCTGCAGAACAGAGGCTTGAAGAAAGCCAGGTTCTTCTGTCTTGAAGCTATTATCTCCTTTAAAATGCAAAAAGCCACAGTTTCTCTTAATGTGAACTTCCACTGAGCAGAGAGTACCACCTGCTGCTTTCATTCTTGGCAATCTAAGGCATGTTAAGTCAATATTATCAAACAAAGGCTGCCAAAATGTAGCCCTGTTCTTCAACCTGAAGAATTTAAAGCTTAAACTAGATTAGGTAAAAAAAAAAAGAAAAAGAAATACAAGAAAATGGGCAAGACAGATAAGATATGCAACACTTCCTGGTGAAAACATGAGAAGTAAGATTACTAGAGATGTTATTTAGAGAGATTTGTAGGAAAAAGAGACCTTGCGAAGTATTAGGGAAATGAACTGAAAACACTTCTTGCTGCTGGGGAAAAGACTGGATCTTTGTTGAAAAACACAGAACTGAAAACAAAGAACCTTTTGTTTTCAAGCTGTGTCAAAAGCACTTTCAATAATTTTGACAACATTTAAGGGAAAGTTTTTGGCAAATCCCACACTCAGCCTTACACAGAGGGAGAAGAGGGCAGGATGCTGCAAAAGAGAATGGAGGCACAGGTACAAAGACATTGATGGGAGACAACTGTGATGGAGAACGGAGGGAAAACACCAGGAGAAGTTAGATATGAGGTCAGTGGTGTGTATGATAACATAATAATAACAACATGATAAATAATAACATGATAACAAAAAGCAGAATTGAATGGTCAATGTTTCATTCCTCGCGACATGGAGGCACAAAGTCATTTTTGGAGGAAGCTGACCCCATTTCTCTCTTTCCCTGACAACTCTTCACTAAAGCACCATAAATTAATAACCTATCTGAAATGTAGTAATACTCCCATGTTTGAGGCACAGCAATGAGAGGGTGGGCAGGCAGCATCTCGGCTGCTCTAAAAAACACTTTGAAAAGACCAAGAGTTAAGAGTTAATTAAAAAAAGAAATGACAACATAAGATAGTTTGTTTCTAGGGATAGGGGCTAGGAGCGAGATAAATCAGTGCTGCCAAAAGAAAATCTGTACACTTTCAGGTCATAAAAAGAAATATGCTGCACATGAGGAATTTGCTCTTAGCTCTGCTTCGTGAACTGGCAGGCAACAGCCTTAAAAACAGTCACTGTCGTTTTTATAGAACGAATTTTAACAAGACGTGCTGTCCTTGAACAGCAGCTATTCGCCATGTCCCTGGGCACCTGATCCTCATAGCCAAAGCAAAGCGTGTGAGACTGGAAAGCAAGCAAAGGAGCAGCCTCCATGCAAAGCGCCAGATGCAAACAGGAGCTGCTGAAATGGACTTTCATCTTGTCAAACATAACGTAAATCTCTGCTTCTGAAGCAGCTCCCTGAAAACCAGCTTCTCCTGGGCTCTGCAGCAAGGTGGATTAGTGAATAGATCTGTGGGAGCTAGGCTGCTGCTGGCATTTGATGCATTTGCCAACTCATCTGCAATGTCCCTCTGCTGCTGCCTCCAAGCATGCTCCTGGTTTGGTAAACACGGACAACTCCAGGGTGAACTAGCATAAACTTATCCACACCATTTTCTTAACGTCTGATGAACCTTCCAGGTGAGCCATCCCAGCAGGTCTCAGCAATATGCCTGTTTCTCCCTTTGCATGGAGAACAAAAGATGGATTATTCCACCACCAGGCAGCAACATATCCCCAGTAGATGGCCTGCTCAGAAGACCGAGGCATCATCATTTCCTTTCTATGGTTCAGCCACTCATTTCACCGTGCTGCAGATGCAGCTACCATCCTTGCAACACTACATGGGAAATGCTTATTCCTCTGTAGGGATTAGTACAGTGGATTTCCACACTATGAGTTCAAGGAAAGCCTTCAAAAAAGCCACATCCTGTGTGAGTCAGGTACAACAGTGCATGTAAAAGACACACTGGCTTTGTAGTTGCAGCAAGAAGTGATGTGATATCCTGGGCAGCTGTCTCCTGTGCCTGCATGTCCCGTGTTCATGAATAAGCCAAAGGGTGACCCGGCTCTAAAAGACTCAGTCAGTCCTCAGAAGATCTTAAGGGTTTTGGACATGAGTATAAACACGTTTATTCACAAGTAAATATAAATAACATGGTGTTTTTCTTACTCTGTCTGGCTTGGCACATGTCAGATATTTGGGTGGTAAGACATGATGCAACGATGGCGATGGGACCTTACTACAGGACCCAGCATCAGCCAGAATATTTGGGCAAAATCTGTACTCGTTTCCAAGCCACAGCATTTATTCAAAGCCTACTGTAAAGATATTTTTCTTTCCAACAGCTCATGATTTGTGCTAGGTTATTGTTGGCTACTCTGTCACTTGTAGATAGTTTCACATCTGTTAGCCAGCAAAGAGCAGCATTGTTCTCTCCTCTCTCTGTTTCTCTTTCTGGGATTGTTTTGGAAAGGACACTTGTAGGTTACATAGGCTTCACCTTGTACTTAAATCATTTCAAAATTCAGGTGGTCAATTCAATGCCCGGATAAAAGAAAGACCTGATTTCACTGTTGAAAGTCATGGAGATATCAGCTCTCATTTACTGCTTGCCATCTGCAGAGTCAGAACCCTTGGTTGTTTTCATCAAATTCTCAAAGATGACCAAGAAGAATTCAAAAATTATAAAGGCAAATGTACTTTGAACGCAATATGGCTTAATTTTAACCAGCAGAAATTTCAGAGAAGAAAATAGAACTTGTTGACATGAAGTATGTCAGAGTGTGAAGTATGAAGAGCTACGTGGAATAGCTCATCTAGTATTCTGTAAGAGCTATAAATCTGTCTGGAAATGAATCATAAAATACATCATAAAAATGAGCAATCAAAACTATAACATCAGCTTCAAATTTATGATAGGCAACTTATGGAGAGCATTACATATGTGAACTTCAAATCAAATGCTGTTCAGCTGTATATTTCTGCAAGCATTTGAAGAAAACTCCTTTCTTCTCTTTCCCTTTACTTGAGACAAGTCTAAACATTAAAAAACAAACAAACAAACAAGAAAAACCCACTTTCTATAAATTTGGTATTTATGGGAACAGTAGTGAAAAATAAGTAATCCGAAAGACAACACAAACCTGCCATAGAAATTGAGATATAGGAGAACACATCACTCATTTCTACCAAGTCCCTGGTAGAGAAGATAACTCATGAATTTTAAAGAGAATTCTTTCTCTCCTGCAAAGATTTGATTCACTCAACAAATACGTATCTCTGTTTTACCTGTTACCTTAAAGGATTTTTTCTGACCTCTGTAATTCCACTGTAATTATCTTGTTGGTGTTAGCTTCCCTTTTTGCTCTCCTAAAAGACAGCCATGTTGTTTCTGTGAACAAATTAATACTGGATGGTAAGAACGGGGAAGGGACACTGAGAAAGGGCATGGTTTACTGGGCATGGTGGTGATGGGTTGATGGCTGGACTAGATGATCTTAGAGGTCTTTTCCAACCTTAGTGATTCTATGATTCTCTATGGACCATCCACCTGAATTTTGCTATGCCTGGTGAATATGGGTGAGCACCATCAAAATGAAGTAATTACTCTCTAAAATCTAGTAGAAATCTTTCTATTGCTTTTAATATTGCACCAAGGAAGTTCTAGTCTGTATTCTTTCAAATTACATGAGATCAGAGCTTTATCTCATCCAAATTTCTCTGCACAATAAAGCAGACAACAAATTGCCCATCACTCATGTACAACTCAGTCTGCAATGATTAGTCAAGAAAAGGTTACAGCAAGCACTGCAGTAATGATTCACTCACCCATAGAAGGAACATTACCTATGACTGATTTCTAAAATAAACAAAAACTCTTTTTTTTTCTGCTAGTATCAGCTCTTCTTCCTGATACACTCACAGTAATTTTTTGAAAGATGTAAAAATGAACCTCTGCCCTTGCATCCAGCACATAGAGATATTCATGGCAGGTATACATAGGTGTGGAACAGTTCCATCTACACGTTAGTTGTATCTGGGATGCGCTTTGCTTTTCAGTGTTGTTTGGCTCAGAGGAAGACAATTGTGCAATCTTTCATACGCAGTTTTAATCTGATGTATTTCTGCCAGCAATAGTGGAAAAAAATTCGTAAAGTAGTTCCTTGGCTGGACACTAAACAGTCTTAAAAATCAATTTCAGGGTTTTGCTGTGGCTCAGCATTTGGTGTTAGAGACAGCTGATGTGTCCAAGGTCCCAAAGCACAGACACCGTGCTTCACTCTTACTGCCTGGGACTGTCTCACCATGTGTTTCTTTGCTTTGGGGTTACTTTCCTTTTGCCCCTTCTCCCAAAAGACTACAAGCAAAGTTTGATTTTGCTTGAGTATGAGTACTTCTTTATATTTTGACAGCTAATTTGTAGTTTATGGCCTGATGTTACCCCAGCAATCATTTTACGGTCCCTTTACCATTGTATGATAGCATCTTCCAAGCAAACACAAATTCTTTTTGCCATCAAATCATCATGCCAAAAACAGGTTTGCAAGCCGAAGTGCAATACAGAAGCCTCCAACAGACATCATAAAAACTCTGAGCAAGCTAATTCTGTGGCCAAAAGTAAATATCCATATTTGAGTAAGACAACCAAAAAGCTGCCAAAGCCTGACCTGTTATGAACATGTGACATAGGAAATGAATTCTGCTGAAGTAACTCCAGAATAAACTGGACAGTGCTGCCACGGGGCAGACCAAAAGACCAGAGAGTAGTCCAACAAATAGAGGAAAAAAGTCAGAATTTATAGCTAGGCAGTAAGTCCTCTGCAAATCCTGAGTAAGGGGAGGTTCAAATTGGATATTAGGGAAAACTTATCCAAAAGAGTGGTTGGTACCAGCACAGACTGTCCAGGGAGGTGGTGGTGCTACTGTTTCTGGAGGTGTTCAAGGAACATGAAGATGTGGCACTGCGGGCACATGACTAGTGGGCAATGTTGGTGGGAGGCGGATGGTTGGACTACATGATCTTAGAGGTCCTTTCCAACCTTAATAATTCTATGATTCTAAGCAGTAATGTGTGACTGTGTGACCCCAAGACTCACAGCTTGTGCCCAAGGTCTCTCCTGGACAAGGAGAAGGGGAACAAATGCCTTCATCCCTTCATCTTTGTTCAGGGCATCTCAGTCTGAGTACACATGCAAAGATTTCCTGCTCTTCATCTACACATAGGAGAAAACAAGGCTGTTTCCCAGTGCCTCTTCTGTTCACGGCAGTGGAAAAACCTGGGTGGAAATGATACAAATGGCTCCCAAATCCTTTGCTTGGTACAAAATGTTACTCCTAGCCAAACCTATCACGAAACTGTCACTGTCAGTCAGGGTAATAACAAGTTTTGCTCTTCTTTACAGCTCAAGAAATATTAGAAGAAAGTGAGAGTGAAACACAGGGGGGAAGTGGCAGGCAAAGCACAGGAGCACACAAAAATGCAGATTCAAGGGTGGGAAAAACCATCCACCAAATAGCTTATTATTTTAAGCAGTAGTATGTGGTCTATATATCTTCTTTCATAGACTTATGACATTATCCACTGTTATCCACATGTCACACTGTATCACTCACTTACCACAGATCTACGTGATGGATTTTCTCCCCGCTGGTGACACAGTGCTTTGGCATGTGGCAGGACAATAAATATTGATCTCTCTGAGCCACTCCTGACTCCAGCACACAATGTCCTTTTCTGCAGTCCAAGGCTTCAGCTGCCTCTTCTGCTCACTTTATCACTGATGTCTTGGCTGCATCTTCTGCTTTTTCTCTGCTTCTTTTTTTTTTTTTTTTTTTTTTTTTTGTACTTTCTGTACTTTTTGCCTTTTTTTTTTTTCCACAGATCTCTACTGAAGCATCAGCTGGAGAAGCAGCGAACACAGAGCTGAGATTTATATGATCTGAACGCTCAGACAGTTGTTTGGGATGGAAACTATTAGCTGCCAGAGCCTGACAGTTGATTTTAAGCAAACTTCTCTATCTATTTATACAACTGCTCTCACTGTAGTAGCACCTTTACATGTAAACCTTGTTGACATATTCACCAGAAGCACTGGAGGAGCTGCAGAGACCATTAGCTAAAGCAGTGAATTTGGGCTCATGCCTTTTGCTCTGCTGTCACCACTGCACATCGCTCCCAATGCCTCAGTTTCCCTCATAGGTCCCTGAACACACTCAGCACTAGGCTTTGCAAAACCTCCAGCTTGTTAGTGTAGACCCTGTTTCTGGAAACCCTGATTCCTGCTGCTTTGATTATTATTATTGTTTTTTCTTTTGCTTAAAAAAGAAAGGCATGAAAAAGGGGAAGATGATACTTCCCCAAGGGAGAGACACCATCCGGTAAGAATCTCAGTGCTGGCACAGCTGTTGTTAACCTTGAAGCTGGAAATGACCGTCTCAGAAAAGTCATAATAGAGACTAATGAATTCAGTATCCCAGAATGGGGTTGCATAGCCAGGTTACCTTTGTCTTCCCTTCCCAACCCAAAGTGCTGGAGGTCACTTCAAGCCTGAGTTGGACGGCATAGGAGGATGCTTGCAGGGGAAAAGCAGGAAGAAAAAAGTTTAAGTAAACAGAAGTTATTGCTTTGCTGGGATGTGGCCGCGGGCGCTGCTATTTCCTTGAAGCAGAATTGGGCATCCACCCACCATTTGAATGAGCTGGGACATGTGCCAGAAGATGGGGCCATGCTGGGGAACAAGTACTCCTTGTAATGGCATATCCCAAGGACCAGAGGAGCTGTTGCTTGGCTGTCCCCATTGTGTAGCATATACTGTTTCTTGCTGCAGGACACCAAAAGGCAGAAGGCATCCTTGTTCTGGATGGGAGATGCCATGGGAGTTCTCATTGCAGAGATTCGAAGGAAAGCTTCATGTTTGTGATTCCCTTTGCATGAAATAAAAGGCACCAAGATTGACTCTGGCCTGAGCCTGGCTCTTTGCCTGTGGAAAACATAACAGTATGCAATGTTCCTCATGCCAGTGGATAGCCCAATAACAATTTAATTACTGTTTATGGTAACTGAATCTCAATAGAGAATTCAATAGCACATTTTTAGGTTCTTAACTCACCATCAATACATTCTTTCCACATATTCTAGGTAGGATACTGCATTCAGGAATATATTGGCTCAGAAACACAATAATTATGTCTATGGGTAGTCATATTATCTCAGTCCTTGGCAAATTCAACCCAAGATTCTCCCAGAGAGTTTTGGTTGGTTTGAAGGGCTGATGGGACCAGAGGTACTTTGCAGCTCTGAGCTTTTTCAAAGAGCAATCACAACGTGGTAATGAATAGCTGAAGAGCAGCGGAAAAAATATTGTAGAAAGACCATGGAGAGCATGATGGCTTTACAAAATTAAGGCATTTATGTGGAGCCCTGATGGGGCTGGTGAAAAGGAGCTGTGAAGCAGAACCAAGAGCTCTGTCCCATTGTAGATGACAATCACAGCCTGCATAGGCATATACCCATGACTGATGGGCTGCTGTTGACATGCTGCCAACAGAGAACTCAACATTAACAACCCCTCTTCTAACCCTCATCCTTCTCACTGGACTCACCCCTTCTGGTTTTAACATTCTCAGCCCTCATTTTAATTAATAACAGCCAGCTACAGTGTAAACTGTCCACCTGTCTCCTCAAACTGAAGTAAAAACTCATTAAAAGCCTGAGACACGTGTAAGCTTTCAAGCAATGAAAGAAAAGCCTAGGAAATACCTTGATACCATTGTCCCAGGGAATACTGACTTTCATTTCTTTTCATTTCTTTAACATCTGGTATGAGTTGCTGTGGAATGATGCACCATTCAGCCTTGGAATCCTTCCACCCTGCAGATTCAGTAACAGAGTCAAGACACCTGTACCTAAAGCAAAACCATCCAAGTCTGATCGGATATGCTGCCTCAGAGACATTATTCTTTTCAGATGAGAGGTACTTTTTAGGCCATGACTATACTGGAAAGACAACATTGTAATCTGTGCAAAAGATATTAATTTCTGGCACAATAATCCAGAGTCAGGACATTTTCACGCTCCTAAAAATCCTCACCTTGAGTTTACAGTCGGTAGCATTAATCTTTATTCCCCCACCAAAAAACACAAACTAACTTTCTGTTGCCTTGCCAGCATCGTCTGGCCATAAAGACCCAGCCCAGTTACAATGATGAAGGAATGTGCTGCAATGCTATGTCTTGCCAAGCCTGAGGTAGGATTATTCTGGCTTCTCCATGCCTTTAAAACTGCTGTATTTTTCTGCCTACCTGCTTTCTTGATGAAGAAAGATCTGTGATGGGCAGGAGAGCACAAGACCCCTTCAGCCAAGCTGCCAAGAAGGAGGTATGGGGTGCATCCCAGTTGCTGGGCTGATGGCACTAATTTCTAGAAAAGGCAGGGTGGCATTGATGGACCAGCCTGCATTAGCACAGCTATAGCAGTATGCTTATTTTTGCAATCACTGCTCTTGGAGTGACCCCAGGCTGTCTGCTCAGTAGCTCCAGTTCAGGCTATTGGCCAAAAAGTGTCACTGCAGCATGAATAATGGAGACTTGCACAAAAAAGAGAAATATCCTCTGTGCTACTGGCTCCCAGAAAATAAACTCTGGTGTGGGGGTGACCATCTAGCAGATTATAATACAGGTTTCAGAAACAGACAATATCTCCAGTTTAACCCTACTGGGAGTTTTGAAGCTCGTGGTGCTGGCTGAAGGCAGTGGCTACTCTGTGTGCTGTGATGTCAAGAGTAAAGAAGTGGCTTAACAGAGCAGTGACAGCTCAGGTCACAGAGCATGCATGATGGAGGAGCTTTGGCCACAGCCCTAGACAGGTGGGATCATGAGCTGACACTGCCAGAGTGGTATATTTTACTGATGCAATATTATCACAGCATAAATAATGGTGGGAAGAGAAAACAGCTCCGTTTAGAACAGTCAGAAGTGCCACTCTAAATCTCAACTTGTCTCCAAATAAATTCTCTTGATGCCATTGCTCCACCACAGGCCTCGTCTAATGAGCAAGAGGCAGCCTGGAGGGCAAATAAATACCACTTGTGTCAAGATCACAAAGCACGGCTTTCCAACCTGGGAGTTGGACCACTCAGGTCAAGAGGCAAAAACCATCTCAGGTAGATCTGAACACCTCCAGGCATGAGCAAACAGCTCTGCAAGAGCCGAGTGCAGTAGACAAAGCTATTTATCATAGGCATGGGCCAGAAGCAAATGAAGTGACCTGTAAAACCAAATACTTTTGTGGCTGTTATTGAAAGTGCACAGGATATTCATGTTCCAGGATTCAACACAATGGCTGTGTCTAGCCGGATGTGCTTTTAAGCGAACTCAAGCTCTGTCTGGGCTCGGCATCAAGCTCCACAAATCTCTATCCAAGCCTCACACCTGATGGCACATTGAATCAGCCCAGACAATATTCCGGAGTTTACATTCCACTTCTTTGGTCCCTCAGTCCCTGCAGCATGCTGCCAGCCAGCCCGCCTTCCTGCAGGGAGATAAATGCACACGGAATGCTTCAAAAAGCAATGGAACCTCATGAGAAAACAGACTTTCTGCATTGATGTGGAACTTGGACTGTGGAATTATGAGGCCAGCAAGCACCTCCAAGCACCAGATACAAGAAATACAGCTATGTAGGTTCTGGTCAGACCAAATCGCTACAGAAAACAGTGCTGACTTCTAAACTCCAACAGGCCTCGTCTGGCCAAATTTTGAAAATCTCCAGAGATGGGGATTTTACAGCCTCTTTGGGACCGTATCTACTGAGCTGCCATCTCTTGTTGCTGTTTCTTACGGGCACAATCAGATCTTGCTGGTTTTGTTCCCATAGACTTTTCATTGGCCACTCTTCCTAGAGCAGCAGAATGAGACAAAAAACTTCAAGTGAAGCATTTAATATTGAACTCAAATCATTCAGATTTAAAAGAAAACTCAAAGAAACAAACAGAAAATGTTTGCTCTATTCATAGTGAGTATTTCAGGAGTTTCTCCTCCCAAGTTATTAAAGAGTCAGGATTGCTGCTGTCTTGATAGTAATATATAAAGTCTGCAATTCAGTTGAACCTCCACTACATTTGCCATAGACATTGGAATTTAAGATATAAGGAGGAAAATAAGATTTCCTGCAGCCCACTCACCTCAGAAATGAAGGAAAAGCAGAAGTCCTGATTCAGAAATTCATATAAACAAGCACTCAAGTGGAGCAACCTGCTGTTATTGACTTTGTTTTGAGCAGAGATCCCCTCCATCCTCAACCATTCTGTGTGATTTTAGTGTAACTTACATCTGAGGTTGTTTTGGATACAATTAAACATGCATTTAACTGCATTCCTAAAATTCAGTATTAGAGAGCAAGATGCTGATATCAATGAAAAGTGGATTAAAACTAGAAAATTTTTGAAAATAGGATTTTATATAACTCCAAGCCGAATCTGGAAATGAATTTAGTGGCTCTAACATTTTTCTGTATGAGTTCCCCAACTCTTATATTTATCAGCTTGGCCATATGGATTCTGCAGGAGCCACAATAATTTACAGTCTCTGAGGAACTGATTCCACTGTGTTATGTCCATACACTCATGCTGTAAACCTACCAAAGCCATTCATTTTCTTTGCTTAATTTATTGCACCAACCTCTGAAATTCCTCTGGATTCCTTCTAAAGCCTTCAGATAAACAACATAAAACAGAAAAGAAAAAAAAAAAGAAAAAGAAAAGGATGAAGAAGAGGAGCCTGTAATCTTCTAACACAGAATCCTTAAGGTTGGAAAAAGTCACCAAGCCCATCCCCAACCCATCCCACCATGGCCACGTCTCTCAGTGCCGCATCTCTGCAGTTCTTGAGCAACTACAGGGACAGTGACTCCATCACTTCCCTGTCAGTCTGTGCCAATATATGTGACTTGGTTAGAGAAGAAAAGGAGAGGAGATGGATTGCAACCCAAAGGTCATGTTTCTTGGCCCTTTGAAAGCTGTCAGAAGGATTGATAAAGCAAAGTCTACCCTGAAGATAATCATTTCCTATAACAATGACGAAGAACTGGGGATAACACTGGCAACAGAAAAAAGTCTCTTCATCGGGATAAAAGCCAGAACACTGATTTATTGCATGAGGAGGAGAGGATATTTTTTTTAACCAGGCCAATCTGAATCATCATAGAGGCAATAAGTTAAAAATAAAACCGGATCTTACGTCCTTTCTCAGTTTTGCTGGAGTCACTTGAACAGAAATTTGTTTGAACCAAGATGCCTGACATTACAGCTATTTTGAAAAGAAAGAATGTTTTTATTTCAGTTTGGTCAACCCCAGTGAGCTAACTCAGGTTAAAATAGAGGTGAGAAGACAACAAGAACACAGGAACATATGGATTGGGTCAGATCAAAGGGCTGGTGATGCTCAGGGGTCATACAAGCATGGGAGGTAGTGATTAATTCCCAAGCTATTTTCAGCCTTAAGAAACCCACATCTTTAGAAATGCCTGAAGTCAAAGGCCCCAACCAACGTGTTTAATGGGCCTATGCTTCAAAAGATAGCTCAGCCTTCACAATATCCCACAGAAATAAGCTCCTCAGCCTGGTAGAGGATTTGGAGACTAATTACAGCTGCTCTGCTAATTGAAACCCACTGTGTGGGCACCCCAGTTTCTTCAGCTGTAACAGCCCAAAGGTAATTAGGGTTATAGGCTGGGCTTGAATTTAAAACTCTAAACTGATTTGGAGTCCATGTTATCTTTTCTCCTTTTTCTTCATCCTTACTTCATACTTCAGGATGCGGAAATGAGCCAAGCCTAGGACCCTAGCACGTTCCAGGCTCCAATCTCCAGTTTTCACTTGAAATCAAGGGGAAAAAAAGCATAAATTTTTCAAATGGATGGTAACTGTTTATTACTCTACAGTGCACTAAGACTAATCTGGTAGCTGATTTCAAGAAGGATATATGACAGCTTTCTTCCGAGGCTGCATACATCCCTTCACTTTTCTTTCTTTTTCTTTTTAAAAATACTTCTGACAATTTCTTTCTTTGGCTTCTCAGGCCGTATTTTACATGTGTGGGCTAAGGACAGGCCTGGCTACATGGAAGGGTCACCATTCAGGATACAGATTAGGAAATAGAACAGTTTGTCAACATTTGGCCTAGACAAACTTCCAAAATATAAATACAGATGTTTTTATTTAAAAGAGAAAAAGTCCACATTCTCTTAAATGTTGAAGGTTGTTTTCTTTCCAATCTCATTTCTTTTCCCTGAATGTTCGGTACATTGGGTTCCATTGTTATCAAATTGAATCACATTTATGTAACAAAATGCAATTAGGAAATGGAAATAGAAATGGAGAGTCCATTGGTTTTGTGGTTTATTCAAGAAGTTCCTACTTTCAAATTGAGTAGATTTCACTATTTCTGGGAGTATATTCCCAAGTTAGAAGGGAAATAGAAAACCAATTAGAGTGTTATATAGAAGATAACTCATCTACTACCTCTGAGGACCAGACAATTAATCCACTTCCCTCAGAGCCTGACCTGTAAAATGATCAAAAAACATCTTCCACATGGCTGGACTGCTGTGGCTTAACCACAGTTTGCTGTGAGCTCTGATCCTGTGTAAATTGCACAATACCTTGATGAGATCTCACATTTCAGCAGCTCCTGCCTGACTAAAGAGAGTTCTTGTGACCTAGAAAAAATAAGCTAAAGCCCCTACAGTTCCACCTCTGCAACATACCTCTTTGCATCACAGTTCCCAGGCGTGCAGTGGGATCTCACATTACCAAAGCAAACTGCACAATAAATCACGCTTACCACCAAATGCCTGTAGTCCATGCCAACATAAATCATGCTAATAATCTAACAAAAGACTTTCAATGAATGGAATGATACAGCACTTGAACTGCAAGACATCAGTCTAATGTGCATCTCTGGTCTGACACTTTCAGTGACCTTTGGATGCTACCACCTTGACAATACCATACAATGAAAACTTCATGCCCCTGGGCTAATAACCCAATAAACTCACATCTTGTCATTGCTTCCTGTTTTGCAAAGGTTTTTCATATGTCTCTCCCCTAACAAAAGCAAAGGAGTTCATTTGCTATGTGAAGCACAGAGTAGACGATAGCCTTGGTTTGAATAAAGTAAAACCAGTGCTAGTGCTCCAACAAAGGACGTGTTGAGAAGTATAGAATCAGCACTGCGAGGAAAAGGTCTGGGGTAAGACCACCGTTTTATCGAGACAGGTGAAAAAAAGAGAATTCCATAGCTAGAAAAGCTGCATCAGTAGATAGGAAATGTGTGTTTGCATCTAAGATAACAAATACCATTATCAAGAAAACAGGAATCAGGAGCTCTCCACATTCCCAGTGAGGGGCACACAGAGAAATTGTCTCTTCAATGAACAAAACCAAGGTTGAGTATGATGACACATAGCTAGATGGGAGGGGACAGGCAGTGCTCCAGCACACTCTTTAAGGCAGAACAGGTATCTGTCCAACACAACCCAGCTGTACCTGATGGGGACAAGATGTCATGGACCTGGGCGAGGATCCAGAAGCAAATGGCATTTTGCTTCCCTCTGCAGCAAAATCCCCTTTTCTGGAATTTCTCAGTTAAGAGCCCCGAGCACATCGTCAGGCTTAAACAGTCTATGCAACTGATGCGCTGTTAGGATTATTTCCCTCCTTTACATCAAACATCCTGAATGAAGCAATAAATATATATATTAACATGTTCAGTCATCCGCCCCAGAGAAACGCTGCAAAAATTTAATTTTGGCACAGATGCAAAGGCAAACCAACCACAAGTAGAGCATGGCCTGTTTTCTCATGAGGACACTGTTTGCTTTCAATGACATTTTTGTTGTGAGACCATAATAACTGGGATACCTGTCTCGTGGGAGCAGTAGCAATTGACCTGAATGAGCCATGAGTAACATTTTGAGGTTTCTGCCATTGCAGAAAGGCTGGATTGTGTGTTGTGGGAACGTGTAAGCTGAGCACATCAAGTAGCATGACGCCTGAGAGATACTCTGTGGTCAGATTTCAATTAAAAAGTGGTTTTGATCCTCCATAGGATTTTGAGATCCTTTTTTAAAAGGAAATTAAATGTGGATTATAAAAAGGAGGAGACAGGACTACTCAATCTGTAACTTGGAGCTGAAATGTCAGAAGTAAAAACTTACTTTTGAGTGTCTTGCTAACACACACAGACGTTCCGAGGCTTTCAGCTGTTTCAGTTGTCATTGTGCAATCCAATCTGGAAAGAATTATTTATAATTAAAAAAAAAAAAAAAAAAAGCAAAACTAAACAGACTAGTAGCTGCATTTGCTGCAGCAAACACTAAAAGCCAGTATTACAGCATACAGAAGGAATGGCTGGAGGAGTCAAGTCCCCTACCTGGAGAGCAGTGGGTCTTTATACAGTATCCTGATATTGTGCTTAAGAAGCACACTGGCATCAGGGTCGCATTTGCACCCTTATTTACTGAACAGCAGCAAACGATGCCACTGAGGGAAGAGCCTACATTCCCCCAAAGTCTCAGCAGCAAAACTTCCTCTACACTATTGTAAATTTCACCCCAAAAAAATGCTGATTTTATCCCCTGCTGTGCCTTGTGCTTTGCAGGAGCAAAATTCTTGCAACACCTGTGCTTCTGTGATGCCAGGCAAACCTCGGGGGACATACCGAACTCCCAGCACACCAACGGCTCCGTTTTCTTAAAGAGGATGCAAATAACCAAGGATTGATTACATGACATACAACCGTGCTGGGCAATGTTCCCTGAAGCAATCTATCCCCCGTACCCAGATGGGAGCTGCTGCAAAAAGAGGACAGAGGTTGCAGCTAGCAAGTTATAGCAGAGATCTAGGAGACTGTAGATAATATTCCTAAAGCTTTCAGCTCTGTGTGCAGCTGTAGCACAGGAGGCAAACAGAATGTCAGTTGCATTGATAGAGGAATGTAATATAACTGAAAAGATTTGGTTATTACTGTACGAGGAAATTATAAGATCCTGTGCAGAGTATGATTTTGTCATGAAATAATATGGGAAATAAATTATATTGCTTCTCTAAGTTTGAGAAACATTTATTGTCAGAAAGAGTGGTGAGGCATTGGCAAGGGCTGCCTGGAGAGCTGGTGGAGTTACTGTCAATGGAAGCATTCAAAAAAAGAGTAGATTTCACACTGAGTGACATGATTTAGTGGGTATGGTGGGGATGAGTTGACTGTTGGGCTTGGTGAACTTTGAGGCCTTTCCCCACGTTAATTATTCTATGATTCTAAGATAGGAGATATATTCAGGACAATGGTCTTATTTCTAACAGCCTCTGTTAGATGCACCAGCTGCAACATTCAAGACAGTGATGCTTTGTGTCTGCTTGCCTAGTCTGGCTGCCAAAAACTTTCAAGCAAACCCCCAGAAAGTTTCCTGCCCTTCACAGCCACACACCAGCATCACCAGCACTGAAGACTGCTCCGGTGTCCGGCTCTGCAAAGCATCTCTACTTGGAAAAGGTTTCATTGCAATGCTACCAGAAATAGTCCCAAGGTGAACCTCAAAAGATAAACAAAAGGAAGAATCTACTTCTTAACATAAGGTAATGCTCAGGGTCACCTCTGGTGATGTGACCTCAGGTAACTTTCTTACCACTTGCAGACGTCACTCAAGGGACAATATTCCCAAAGCTTCTGAAGCAACAAACTGTGGCCAGCTTTGCTTCACCCTGAGATGCATTTCACGCTTTGCAACACGTAACCCAAATATTTTGCAAACATGACTTCAGCAACTCACCAATGAAAGAGAGGAAAACAAAACACAACTGTCACTAAATCAAGGCCTAATGTTGACTGATGAAAGAGATGACAACTACACTGTGAAGTCAAAAATAGAATAGGCTTTTTGATACACCTCCAAAAGTAGATAGCAAAAAATAACTGTCAGCAAAAACAGAGGCACTCACATTCATGAATGTATGGATTTGGACAGATGTCAAATGTCTGGGTGAGCAACACCCAGTGATTTGTCAACTAAGACTCAGGGATCCGTGCCATAACCACCAAGCCATAGCAAGCCCAGTTACAACACCACCCTGAGGTTCTCAGTGATAAACGTTTCTGCTATCGAGTTGCTTCAGGGAGGGAAGTAAGTCACCAAATGGTGCTCTTCCTGCTGTTAAGTGGCATATTTTAAAAGGCTGGTTGTTCACTGAAAGCCCTAGAAATTGAGCAGTTGTCTGAAACTTTGTGCCTACAAAAACATGGGTGCAGCATTTTAGATACCATTTATATTTTGTGAGGAAATACCTGATAATAATGTATAAAAAGCCAATGGAAATGGACATAGCAGAGGCTAGTTGAAGAGCTTCATGATGTTCTGGTCAAGCTTAAGAACAAGCTTCATCCTTTTCCATTTGACATAAACACAACACATCTTTCAGTACCTAATTATGACAAGAAAGGGAAAAAAAGCAACAAAAACAAGAGTGGATACAGAGACATAGGGCTTTATCAAAGCCTCATTAGAGGGATTTGCTATATTATTTGTTCTGAGTTTTACATATCAATCCCAGTTCTTCCACAGTATGCCACGACTGCCTTCAGCAATTCCACAGTAGCAGAGATTTTACACAATCCATTTGTGTTTTCCAGTACCTTCAGGAAAAAGAACAAAGAGAAAACTGATTGTGATTTTTGAAATAATCCCTATTGCTCTGTATGTTCAAAAGACCAGACCAGATTTCTAGCAGAGAAAAATTCTGCAAACAAGAGAAAGATCTGAAGGAAAACTGAAAGTGAGAAGAAAAATAAACTAAGGAGATCTATTTTATTCAGTTTTAGATCTCAAGTCTTACAGTTGAGCATTATCTGACTACAGACTCGTTCATTTTTGCCAAAGTATTTGGTTGTTTATCTTTTCTGCTCTGTTTGCCATGACATTTCTGGACTGAAAAAGGCTGTCTATCAAATTCATACCTTTCTACTCATTTCTTAACAAAGATCGGCTAATTGCATCATCTCCTCTCCCTGCCAAAGGGAGACTATCATTTTATTTGGCCCACTCCAACTTGTTTTCTGTAAGTCATGATATTTCTGGATGTTTCTGTCTCATTTGAGAAAATAAACTTTGAAAAACAGCATAAAATTTCCACAAACATAAGCTCATTTGAACCTTTAAAATGCTGTGTTCAGACGAGGATATTTCTCTTCACAATTATTACTCAGCATTTACCAGTAGCATATGAAAACAGACTCAGATTTTGTCTAAATCTCCTCAGATTCTATTACAGTGGACTTCAATGTAGCATTTCAAATCCTCAATGAAGAAACTGAGCAAAGCAAATGACAATGTTTGCTGACTTGGGGTATTTTGTTTTGCAGTTGATGCTGTCGCAGTCATACGTTAGAACAGAACATCCAAGAACTTCTCAAACTACCCAGAGTTTAGTTCCTCTACATAAAGAACACAGGAAGTATTTTGTGTTATCACTACTACTTCTATGCTTCCAGCTCGAATAAAGTTGTTTTCTTCCGCATCTCAAGTTTATTGGAGGAATCAAGATTTCTCTAGAAGATCATGTGGTTTTAGAGGATGCATTTGCCCTGTATACAGAGCCATATAGAAATATCCTACCTTCCTTGCATCCCTTCTTCTTGAGGCTTTTTGGAGGCTGCTGTGTGGATATACACTGGCTGTGGGTAATAGCACAGCTAGTGCAATATAATTATTTCTCACCAGACTTTCAAGTCTCAGTGCACATTTGTATTTGATGAGTATTTATTCTGGGAGGCTTTCCTATGTCTGAAGCCTTCTGTAGCTTCTATGTGCAAAGGCAAGACACAAAATGGTGGCTGTACCTCCCCTGCAAGGCGCCAAGCTTCTTTATTCAATTACACACAACTACTTTGAATAATGTGGTCTTGCTTTTTCCTTTGGGAAAGTCTGTTCTGCCCATATCCAAACAGGAACTCTTTGATGCTCATGGGCTGCAATGACACTGAGGCTGCCAAAGCCAACTGTCAAAGTGCAAACAAGAATAGACTCATTTGTCCCACCACAGTGTGCTGTTTGCAGACATTGCCCTCAAAGACATTTTGTTTGGATTCCTCTTTTCCATCAGTTACACAGCCTGGAAGAGAAGCTGGGTTACTCACACCACGGCTAGGTGGCACAGGGTGGCATCCTCTCCCTCTGCTGCTACAGGGCCAACAGCAGATCCACACAAGTCCCTTTGTAATAGCATGGACAGCTGCTGAGATAATGATAACAGGCCATACATACATCAGTGAATGTTTCTGATAGTCACTCATATCATCTCTCACTGATTGTACGAGCTCTGCTTGCATTCCACTGAAGCAGGAGACAGCATGAGCAAGTGGCCTAACACAGAGCTGGGAGAAGGTGAGGGTGTGTGTGAATATGTGAGATGTCTCCTCTCAAACAACTCCAAAACTGAGCCCAACTAGACTGAGCACTCTCTTAGCTCTCACCCATACATGAAGACAAAGCAAAGATGGATCCCTCCACAAAGCACAGAATTTTTGTAATTGTATTTACTGCCTATTGCTGAGCCTTACCTAAATCATTGCATTGAGATTTTAAGTTCAACCTCTGCCGAGGGCCATCATAAAGTGATGCTGAAAGCAAATCCTCAGCACAGGCTAAGCGAGAGTTTTGTTGCTTTTTCTCTTGGCGCTGCATTTGGGATGGCTACACAGACCCCAAGTGCTTCTACCAGGTGCTGGCTGAGCTGTGATCCACTCTGACACATCCTCTCCAGATCACTTCCTTTGGCTCCCAGCCCATCTCACTGTATCTTGCATCCCTATAAGCAATGAGGGGATGCCTCGTTATCACTCCAGTAGTGAGATGCAAATACATGGGCCCTGCTCCCGGGTCACTGAATCCTTGGCTATTTGCCCTTACAAATTACACTCTGCTTGCAGAAATCCCTAAATTCAGTTCTCACTGAGTGCTAGAGTCTAAAAACTTATTCTAAATCGGAAGAGCCAAGAATTTCTGCATCTTGTCATGGTCAGTTCACCTCCATGGGAACTTCCAGCAACTGCTGTGGCCATGGAGGGTTCTAACATCAGCTCCAGCTCTTATGCTTCAAACTCTATGACAAGCACTCTACTCAGCAACAACCATTTGCCATCACGAAAAATAATTTCTGTATAGTCACAGCTTGAACTTTGCATGGCTTGCTTAGAAGAAATAATAATACAGCCTGACCAAACTTTCATGTTTTCTGGAAAGATCTTGAGTTTCAAACCAATTGGGTATCCTAAAACAAACAAAAAAATGCTTGACAAAGAAGGGCTGCTTTTTGAAAGCATCACTGTTTCATATTTCAAAGAGAGAACTGAGAACACTTATGAAGGGTGTAGCTATTTACCAGGCAAGAGTGTTCTTATAAACAAAATAATATGAAACATATCCTCTTTGCTGCTCTGTTTTTTTTTTAATATCTTCCAGTGTATGACCATGTAGGGAGCAGAACAGAAGAGAAAACAGAGTTTCAAGAACTCTATTCCAAGAAGCATGTCACTAGATAAAGAAGGATTGCAATAGATAAAAAGGGTAAAGGACAAATGTGTGACTGAAGTGTATCTTAAATACTCATGACACAAGGTATTGGTTTCGATATCAGTCTCAAGACTTCTGCATGCAATCCAGTTGCAAAAAAAAAAAAGTGAAGAAAAATGAAGGCCAAGAGAAGAGTCCATTCAATGGACAAATGCACACAGGAAATCCTTTAACCTATTTGTCTGTCTCTTCACAGAAATTCAGGTCTAGAACTATGAAAAATACTTTCATGTACAAACTCATCCCTTGCAGATGACTTCCCAACAGTATATGGGGGTATTCATTCTTTCTGTTGAGGTGGAGAGGCTGTGGTGGGGCTTAACAGACAGCAAGGTGAAGCGAAGGAGCTGATTTGTTCTAAAAAAATCCAGAATTAAGTGGATTTCTGTAATTTCACATCTGGAGAACAGCTGAATTTATCCTGTGCTTCATCTGACCGTTTTGCCAGATTTCTGTTGTTATCAAGCTAACTTCTAGAAATAACATAGTAAGTGAGGAGTGATGCATTTGTTGACACTGTCCTCTTGATGCATCATATATCTCAGAGGAGCAAGCAGCCAGTTAGAAGAAATACCACGTGAAGTTTATTTCTGCTTCCAAGCTCATGCAATTCCCTGGGAGAGGACAGCTCTAGCTGAATCCTTGCCACTTTTACAACTGTAACAGCAAACTACCATCAACATGCATAACACATGGCTAAGTCTTGCAAGCCATACCAGGTCATATTCTGGACCTTGGAGAGTGATGAGATTGGTTTTTAGCCTTAATGTCCCAGATATGGGGTTGGGTTTATCATATATATAATATCATACATCTTTGTCTGTAAACACCTGCGGCCAAAAAGGAAAGTAGATACATCAACTCCAATGAGTTTGTGTCAATTTACACCACCACTGATACTGCAAAAGAGGGTTCACTGTGCCTTGAAAAACTGATTGTCCTATGCAAACACCAAACAAGTCATTTACATTTTCAGTCTCACAGCTCATGAGCAAGAACACAGTCTGAGCCATGTACTCAAGTACTGAAAAACTCAAAGCAGAATACCAGTTTTCTTTCATGAAGTTTTTGGGTTTTTTTTAATTGAAACTTTCCTTAAAGATTCTCATTCATTTGGCAAAGAAGTTGAACCAGGATTCCAATCGTATTTATGAGACACTAGAGACCAGTTATACAGATTTTCCAAGATATCAAAACAGACCAAAAGTTTTATCACAAGGAAGAGAAACTGTGTCTAATAAGGATGTGCCTAGATCAGAAATACCTCAGTTTGGTAATTGTCTGCTACTGCCTGAATTCATACCATGAAATGCCAGAAGACAAGGTGGTACATCTGCAAGACAGGTTGGAGGCAAAAAACAACCATCCCCAGACAAACTGAAGAAGTCTGCCAAGCAAAACATGAGTTTTTTTAGTGGTTAGACTGAGTGTGCTCTCATATTCCCATGAGAAAACTAAAATTTTCCAGGGAAAAAATGATTCCTTATTTAAAATGCCATGGAGTTCAAAAGACAGAGATTCAACTTTCCCATCAAAAAATACATAATAAGGAAATGGTTATCCCTCACACCATGTTAATGTGGGCACCAAAGCTCCCTGATGACTTGTACTTCTCTGCCTAGTGCTACACACAGTGGCTACTACATGCTTTCCTATCCACTGATCAAAAATCCAGCTTTCTGTCCCAGTCAGCATGGGGCAAAATAGTGACTAAAGATCTGAGTGCAGGCAACTGTCATAGCCACCACACTCATATCCTGTTCTCTGCAGGCCTTGATTGTGTATTTGGACTACTAAATGCTTTTCCAAGACACTTACCTCTTATTCCTGCCATAAAGCACTCAAAGATTATGCTTTGTGATGGGGTTGCAGCATAAGGCATGACAGCACCCTATTACCCTCTGACTCACTTGCATGAGGGTTGGCATCTAAGCCACCACATTGCCAACTAGAAGGAGTGACTGTGCTCAGGAAAAGGTACTTCCATGCCTTGAGGGTACCATCTGTGCAAGACACTCCATTCAGAGACCAAATGACTCAGTGCCCCAACATTGCTCCACAGCAGCCCACCAACACTCTGCAGTTATTTTAACAATAAGTCTAAAGCAGAAAGCAATAAAATAAATGAGGAAATGATTACCAACACAGTTGCAATTTAGTAAGCGGATGTTATGAAAACGTGCATCATGTGTACGTGAATCAGAGGCAGTGCAGTTTGCAGACCAGTACTTCCTATGACACCTGATGATCTTTTTCTTTACGTGCAATATCCCATAACAAATTGTGACCCTTTAATTAAGGAACCTTGTGGTGAGCCCCTATAACAGATCCCTCTCCACAGCTCTGCAGATGCAGGAGACACTGTTCATACCTTTTCCTCAGTGCCATCTTTAGCTGCACAACCACTATATGCATGAGATTTGATGTCATCTTTCATCCTGCTTTTTCTATGATAGACAGCATTTGTCCTGTAAATACATCTTCATCGGGGTGGCACCACTTCAGAAAATCTGCATTTTCCTAGAAAGGAAAAATGAAGGCTTGACTGTTACACGGCTGCTAATTCAGATCATGAATGCAAGACTGCAATTTGCTCAGTCTTGTTGTGTTTACTTTTCTGGCTGCAGAGAGAAAAAAAAACAAAACCAAAAAAAAACAACATCAAAAAAAAAATAGTAATAACATTTTGTGCCTGTGTTTCCCCATGTCCACTTGTTCACCACTGTGTTCACATGCCAGAGATGAGCAGCTAAACCTGGAGCAGAAATGTAATAACGGGCCCAGACTCTGTCGTAAAATGGTCTCATAAATGATATCCTGACAGTATTTTGTGAGTCTTTCTTTTATTTGTGCCTGGTACAGTGCTGGCTTCCTTTCCCAATCCAAACAGATATGGAAATCTGTATTAATTGTCAGTAGACTCATTAAAAAGGAAATGGTGATTCATTTTTACTTCCTCTTTAGCAGCTTTACTCCCACCTTATTCTCCACAAATGTATTTCCCCAACTGTTAACATGGTGTACTCCCAGAGCACAGCTTGTGCCTGAAAACTTGGAGACCTGTTCTACCTGTCCCTCCCTGCCACCATGGGGAGACAAAGAGAGGGAGGAGTGCAAAATGAGGGAGGATATTCAAGTCCCAAGGGCACAGAGCAGTGGCAGAGGACCATTTGCCTATCAGCAATAAAGAATAAAACTAAGGAAACTGCCGTTGACATAACAGCAGAAGCTGGGTTTTTGTCCAGGCCTGTAATCCATGGCAGTTTTCCAGGTTGTTCATGTCTCGGTGCTATTTGATCAGCTGAGTGAGCTGTTCCACTTCATTTTCTCTGAGGAAGGCCCAGTGGGAAGCCCTCAGTATGAAGCAGTAGAAACAATGACCTTGTTGTCTGCCCAGCCGTCGAGGTGGAAAGCTGCACATTAATTTCCAGAAGCCCAAATGTACGCTCAGGAAGAGCTGGGCTGCTCGTGGCTCTCTACCTCATGAGATATTCCCATTACTTTTCATTTGGGTGAAGCCGTGGTATCTCACAGAAGATGGCTTTCCTCATTGGAGGCAGTGCAAATGGTGACACTCTTCCACATGAAGCATAGAATCAAGGAATCATTCAGGTTGAAAAACAACCAAGAAGGCCACCAAGCCCAACCCCAACTCAACCCCACCATGCCCGCTAACCATGTCACTCAGTGACATCTAGTCTTCCTGAACACCTCCATGGATGATGACCTCACCACCTCCCTAGGGCCAGCCCAAGTCAGTGCATCACCACTCTTTCAGAGACAAATTTTTTCCTAATATCCAACCTGAACCTCCCTTGGAGCAACTTGAGGCCATTTCTCCTCATTCTATTGCCAGTTAACTGGGAGAAAATGCTTTCATGGAAAGGATGACAGGTATTATTTTGCTTACAGTTTCAGCAACAGAAATTCGCCTGTGAGACCTTTCAGTAGTAACTGTCTGGAGCAAGTTTGGAAGACACAGATTTATTTCCTAAACCCCTTGTGGCCCCAGATTAAGAGGGAAGATGAAACCATCTCAATGGGTCTTTACTGGCTTCTCAGTGCCAATGCTGCTCTTAGCTCATTAATGAATATTTACCATAGAGAAACAATGTGCTCTTCCTCTTCACACTGGAAAAAATTTAGGCTCAAAAGCAAAATCTGAGGAGGAATCTCCATTCTCCACCCCAGAAAGGGACCTCCACCTGCATTGCTGCGCCGTACCAGGAAGCTCTAGCCAAGATCTACAGATGGAAGAGCTTACGTGTGCACCAACTGCTCAGAGCAAAAAGTTCCCACAATGACTCCTTACAAAGCTGGAGGCTGGCTGAAAGAAGCTGAAGAACAAGAAACAAGATGGGACTGGGGACCACCTAAGCAGCAGCAGGCACCCTGCCGCCATGCTAGGCCAGCACCGCTAGGCTCAGACAGTGACTGAGCCTTTCATAACCAGCAGAATAAAATACTTTACTTCTGGGAGGAAGAGGAAAATGTGTTTGTGGTGGTTCAAAGCAGTGGGATCACCTCACATCCTGATTTCCACTCACCTCTCTGGTTTTTGGGGACTGGCTTGCGTTCAATGTCCATCACCAAACTGCCCTCAGATTTGACAAAAATGAGGTCTTAGACTCCGGTCTGAGTCTACATCATAGCCCTCCCACTCCGTTCCTCCAAATTTCTTTCTCTTTGACAGCTCTGCCCTGAGATTGCTCCATTTCGGCAGAAAAATTCCTCCCTCCACACCCAGACAACACCTCAGACTCCACCGTGAGCCAGCAAATGCCAACTACGTACCATGGCTAATTAAAAAAAAAAAAAAAACCCTAAAATTTTCCATTAATGTTTCTCAGTGCCAACAAACTTTTAAAAAGCCACACTTTCAAACATTAAAAAAAAAAAAAAAAAAAAAAAAAAAAAAGGCTGAAAGGGCTGTAATTTCAATTAGTAGATGTTGATTTTTTTTGGCATTTTCATCAACAAAAACTACTGTTCTCTTAAAACCACCTCACTTGAAAAAATGAGGAGGGGTTTGCTCTCATTCCATTTCCTTCTTGAATGTGACCAAAGTGCCTTTGGGATGGAGCAGTTGCATAAACTTCACTGAAATGTGTTTATTATTTTATTTTTTTTGTTCCCCAAAGATATGGCTGGCAGTGAGAAACCTCATCTATCTGCAATTTGCAAGTATGGAGCCTCACAGCACTCAGCCAAGCTGCTTTGCTGACCCAGGACCCCAGAACAACTCCAAGGCTGAATCTCAGATGTGAAAGCTTGGCTCACACAAAGCAATAAATAAACAAAATAAGTAAATAAATTAAAAAAAAAAAAAAAGAGGAACATATACCCGGTTCTGTAATACTGCATGTATAAAAGGCCTGTGTCACAAGATACCTGCTAATATCCCCAGTGTATGAATTATTAATATTTAGTACCTGTGACTCAGTAACATTTACTTTAAGAAGTATTTTTATAAAGTTTGGCCAGTTTTCTCGATGTAGGAGTTAATGGAGACTCCTGTTGTTAACGACCAGGGAGTCCTCCCTGAACAAACTTTTCTGGTTGCTGTTCAAACTGGGTTATGGGGTGCTTTTATGGCCCTAAACCTCTGACACTGAGTACTGAGGCTGCCAGCATCTCTACCAATGGCTCTGCTGAGACGCAGCTAATTTTAAATCTGGATTCTCAAGGCAAAGGCAAAACCTCTCTTTTACTGGCAAAACTGTCAGTCGAATGCTGTGTTGAGATTACGGGAACACACTGCAAGAGAGCACACACAATCCCTTTTTTGGATACTTGGCATTAATTTTATCTGATTCACGGATTATATAAGAGAGCAGAGACCTCACACAAGCTCCTTCTCCATCAGCATGAGACTGCCAGGGGGAAGCAGGGATCTCCCTGAACAAAGACTCATAGTCAGGCCACTCTGTGCAAGTGCCACCCCCAGCTGCCAAGGGAACAGAATGTGACCTGATCTAGCAGTTATCCTGAAGAAGAAGGAGCATGTGAGTTTTCTGGAGCTGTATCCTGAGCTGCCCACAATATTAACTAGAGTTGACTTTTAAACTCCTTGTCTTCGTCTAGACCGGAGGGTTGACCTTATAAAAACTCAAGTGCTTTCGTAATTTTATTGCTCTTGTTAAAATGGTTGGCACCCAAACCTCGATTGAGGGTTTGGGATTTCAAAAAAAATCATCTTTTTCTGATAAAGAATCTGTTCCCCGAGAATCTCTTGACTAGCAGTAAGCTCCTCAGCTTCGTGCGTCTGTTTTGCTGTCATGATTTAAGGCAGCTTAATTTCATTCGTGTATTTGGAAAGGCAAACACAGCCTGCTGAGCTGGCCAGATGCCCTCAGACACTTGGGATTGTTTCATGACTCTGAAGATGGGAAAAATATCCACGGTCTTCATCTTCCCATCAAAACCTTGTCCACAGACTGTGCTACATGTCTGGGGCAGGACTGGATCCCTCCACCACATTTTAGCAGTTAAACTCCTCTGCAACAACCAATACTTGGACTTATTTCTACACCCAGTGACACCCCTACATGGATGCCCTAAATTAACACTTGCCAGCACTTCCAATCAGTCTTTCTAGGTTTTTCCACCAGTATTTTACCTCTGAATTGGCAGGAAGAGGCCCAGGGGTCCCTTGGGGAACACACCTCAGGATCCAATGACTCATATTTCTGCTAAAAGACCTTTGGACATGAAAAACAAATGCCCTCTTCCCCTCCTGTAGTATTTTCACAGTTGTCAAGAGTCTTCCACTTTTCCTTTGCTCTCCACCATCCTTAGGGCTTTTTTTTAGCTCTCAGGTCACTTTCTTTGCATCCTCCCATACTTCTTGCAGTCTGTTGTTGTTGTTTTTTTTTTACAGTAGATATCATAGTTCATTAGAGAACTTAACAAAGCTAAACTAAAAGGATTCTCGCACATCTTACAGGCTCCATCCATCCTTGCACATCTCACACAACTGCTTCTTTGGCAGTAGTGTGACGTTGTTAGTGATTATTTATCTCAGTTGGGCTGAGTTACTGCCTTACTTTTTGGTCTCCATCTTTCATAATTCTTTGTATTACTATCCTCTGAGCATCGGGCAGTTTCTGCAGACTGTTTCTCCAACTCTCAGGCTGATCTCTGATTTCCAACCTTATCCTTCAGCACACTCTCCTTCTCAGCACCATGCTTTCCAACCCAGTAGAAATTTAATAACCACAGTCATCTCTGTTCTACTACAAAGATTATTAATGAAAACACTGTTCAGAATCAGGCTGAAATCACATCCACAGAGGATCGCTCTCCATAGACATAAACAGATCAAATGAAAAAGATTCGAACTCTAAGCCACAGAAAATTACTCTTCAGACATACAATTACTGACGCCTCGCATTCATCGGGACCGTATTTTGATTACAAACATGTCAAGTGAGATGGTATACTTCATCCAGTCAATCTGGGTTAGACATTATCCCTTCTGTCCTACTTGCAAGCCTGCTAAGCTGGTAGAAAAGAGAATTAGGCTGCTTTTATGATTTGTTTCTGGCAACAGGCACATCATCACCTGCCCACAGCTCTGCTATCTGCCCAACGCTCTAGGTTTTTCCCTTTTATAGGCTCATCTCTCATTCCTCAGCCTGAGTCGATCAGCTCGCACCATCCTGCAGTGTGTGTTTTCCCTAGTTGCCGAGGAGCAGTGATTACTTTGCTCAGCACAGAGGCATGTCGGGCTCAAGGATGGCTCCTGGGGAATTCCTGGCAGGCACTCCCAGCTTAGAGAAGTTTCACTTTCAAAATTGCCTTGGAAGGCAGCTTTTAGGGGAAGAAAAATAAGGAAAAAAACGAAGAAAAAATTAAAAAAAAACCTGATTCTCTTGCTCATTGGCATAGCTAGAAAAGGTGTTTTCTTAGCTTGCTCTGTTTCATATGTGCAAAAGATGGATGTGCCTTGAAAGAGCAGCTTCTGAAATAAAAACCTGAGGTTCTGCCAGGCACTTCTCAGTGCTGTATGCATTGACACATCCTCTCTTGGGGTCACCCACAGCCCCTAAACCAGAGGAGCTCCGAGCCTCTGAGAAGCAGCACTCATGAGTAAGGCATTCTTAAGCACTCAATTTTTGTTACAAGCCTGTGCTCCCATCTCCTTCAGTTTTTGGCTATAATATTCCACCTGAGCCTCCTGACTTTTAGCTCTCTATAAATAGCTTGTATTCAGTCTGTCACTTAATAGCACTATGAAGTGCTTGGCTACACAGTGGATGAGGGGGAAGCTGCATATAGCACTGGCCTGCTCCCATGGCACTGATGGTGGGAAGCAAACACTGCAGAGAAGAGTGCTGCATAAGGGAGACCTTGTCTGTTGATTTAACTCCATAACCCTATTTTAACCACTGTCAACAAGATATAAGGGAGGTTTCTATTTACACTGAGACTCCTTTACGTTGCTCTATCCACACCCTGAAGTGGCATAAATGTCTTCTAAGTGCCTTAAAGTAGGTCCTTAGTATAAATGAGAACCAACCCTGTCATTTTCAAAATGGCTGTGAAAACACTGCCTGCATCCATCCTATAAATGTCTCTGGGTTTTTGGAAGAACACCCATCCCAAGCCCATGCTATACATAGCCTCTGATGAGCTCTGCACGAGGAGGGACAGGCAGGAAGGCAGGTAACAAGATGTTTCTCCCAGAATGGGGAGCAGGAGAGCCTCTGCACCTTGGAATAAACTTTGAGGCAGCATTTAGCCCCAAATCAGAAGTACAACATAGGAAACCAGGAGTGCCATGTCTCCTTTCGACCTCTACCTTCTCTTGGATCAATGGGGTTTTTCCTCTCCTATCACTTACATTCAGCCTTCCATCTTTTACAACTTCTCCATTAAACCATGGACCTGAACCCTACAGCCAACTGAATGAAAACATATATTTTTCCCTCTTCTGCTCCAAGTGCTCACTTACCTGGCTTGCACACCTGATGTTTGGAATGAGAACACAGCTGCCTGCACTGTCATTCCCACATGGCACTCCCAATCACACCACTGTTTGGTGGATGAGCACTGGATTAAGCATGCTGCTCAAACAAGAGACAACAGTTAGCAAAATCAGAAAGAGCATCACAGTGTCAGGTGTCAATCCACAGAAAATATCAGCCTTCAGTTTTAATACATTGCTCCAGAGGAAAATGAGAAGCTAAATTTTGACCAAAAAAAAAAGTATTGTGGGGCTTTCTGTAGCACTAGCAAATTGGAATTGGAATAACTATCATAATCAGCAAGATGCTCTCTGCAATCCAAGCATTATCATGAGTTTTAATACCTATTTCTGCTTACTATTAATCTTTCCCAGCATAAGAGATTCAGATAAGAGATTTTCACCACAGAGGCAGTCAAGAAAGCAAGCAGAAACTGAGCATGAGCAAGTCCAAATGGACAGTTTGTAATTGTAGATTATCTCTACAACTTTCCTTCTGCAGAAATCACCAGCCCAGCAGTGCTGACAGTTGGTTCAGCTCTACCTGTAGCAGGCCAGCCCTGGACTACTGCAAACACTGCTGTATTTTATGCTGATCTTATTCCATATGTAACAGAAAGTATTTGTTTTCATGGCCCTCATGTCAAGCAGGACTCCCTCCAGTGGCTCAGCCTGCCTTTTTGGTCAGAAGCCATCTGGTGCTCGTTGCTTGGAATCTGAGTTATAAACCTCCCTGTCATCTTATTCTTTTAACCAAGATAGTATTGAATGAGTATGAAACAACTTGGTTTCATTTGTGGGACTGTGGGCACGGACGAGCTCAGAGAAAATTTCCAGAGGAGATCTTAAAAATCTATATACTTTTCCCTTAAAAAAAAAAAAAATTCATTTATTAAGAGTCTGATCAGGAAGAAGAGAGTTCATCTCATTCTTATTTTGCAGAATAACTTCATTAACCACTCTTATCCAACACTTCCATTTACTTCAACTTGTATATTACAGGGATTCAAAAGACAGACATGCAATTTCCTTTACTCCTAGGATGCGAAAAAGGATACGTCTTATTCCTGATAGGGTAAAGATTGACTTTTAAAGGTTTATTTGTTTGTCTGCAGAACAGCCTCCAAATATCTCAATCTAACATCTCCTGGAATTCTAACTCTAGTTCCCAGGATCCCAGCAATCCCAAATAGCTCAGGCTCAGTCTTCTCAATACAACCATTAATGACAAGAGTGGCATTCATTTGGGGGAGGTTTTATTTCACAAATAATTCAGAAATAAAAAGAAAAAGGGGGGAAGGGAGAAGGGAGCGAACAGATATTTTACAATTCTGTATTTAGAAAAAAATATATATAGTTTATAAACAAACACACAGCCCCTCGAAAAACATGCAAAGGCACACAAAAATTTACAAGAAACTTTTATACATAGGAAGTAGTAAAATACATCATTTTTCATAGAAAAAAAAAAAAGCAACTCTATGAACTGGCCCTAAATACATAGACTGCACAACTGACCAAGTACACGATTGGAGGCTCTTCAACCAACTGTTGGCTGAATGACTGCCGATGACTTAAAATGAAGAAGTTAATGGAGCTAGCAGGCCTGAGTGCATGCTGGCAGCTGGGTTAACTAGAACAACTACACAGCATCAGCTTTGCCATGAGTTTAAACAAATGCTTCAGCGTGGCTGCACCCAGGTGCGTTACTTGGCATGTGCTTACCAATCTGCAGAGCTAGGGTCTAAGGAGGAATGTGTCTGGAGATGTAAAGACCTGCTGTGTCTTTAAGCTGCATAGAAATATGTTAGGCTAAGAAATGTTTTGGTATTAGAAGTAAAATCAGTAAATATTTGGCTAAAAACTGGTACTGTCCCACCTATAGGTGAATAGTTAGCACACGTGATTACAAGTGATATATCATTACTGTCTTGGAGGACCTGATCGCACCTAATTCTGGTGGAGGTATGTTTAAATTAATAGCACCCAGGACCTCAAATAATATTTGCGTAGTAAAGTCACAATTTCTCTTTTGTACAACAAATACAAAAATAAACAGACAGACTTAAATTAAGACCAGTTTCTAAAAACCCAAACCAGTTGGCTGAAGATAAAAATATGCAACTTTAACTTGAATTAAGCATTTTAAGATATTTCTGTTGGAATGATAATTCCTACCTTTCTCTTTTTCCATCAGGTAGATACATCCCAAGCTATTTGGACTTGTATGTGCTCTACATTAATCCTCTAGGCTTTTCTTCAAGAGCCCTCACATTTATTTCCACTATTTTACAGCATACACAATTGTCACGGACAACATATTAGAGGTGGGATCCTACACTGGTTTTGAGGCATTTTATGTGCTCTTGCAATCTGCATGAAGTCAGTGGGAAGGAGGCCCCTGGATGCCTAATGTCATCTCTTACACTTTCCACTTCAGTCAATGGCCCTGTGGCTACCATTTGGCCTTTGATGGCCATAGATTCACGCTGCAGCATTTAACGGGCTCGAGCTAGACTGCATACAGCACAATTAATCACAGTGGGCACGAACAGGGAAGCCTTATCTCACTGCCAAGATCTCAAATGCTTCCAATCAGCAGTTTTTCTATGATATGTTCCAGCTGTTTTTAACATCATTTTACCTACTGAGAAAATACAAGTATTACTTCTTCCTACCTAAAGCTGTACACCTTGGAAGGCAATGCCGTAGAAACAAAGGTGAAAGAAAGTCATTTCTCTGTATCTCTCCGAAGGTAGGCCTGCTGTGCAGCCTTTGTGTTCGGAGACAACACAAAGCAGTTACAACTTCTTATTTTGCAAAAGGTCAGATTTCACAGAGAAACCCAACAGAGAGACAAATTAAGTGATAAATGTAATTTCCTCGCTGATTTCACGGCATTTGCACAATTTAAGAAGTGCTTAATTTTTGGTCTGTGTTTTGAAACAGCTTGAAGACATGGCTTTTAGATCTTCCTTGATTAAACTGAACACAGCCTGAGCCTAAGAATGGCTAGGAGACATCTGCCAAGTAGCATGAAGTATTTCCCAATTTGTTATACAATATTACAATCAAGTTAACAAGCAGAGAGACTCTCTGTTTACAAGGACTGAAGAACTAAAGTTTATGTTGCCTTCTCATGAACAGTGAGGTTACTGGATTTTGTGCATCAAAAGACAATCAGCCTTGTGTTTATACCAAGCCTGAAGTAAATTTCTTATGTGAAGCAAAGAATACTCTCTAGCCATAAAGAGTAGCTCAGGCCAGGCTGTTTTCTTGGCTCCTGAAATGCATTTGGATGCGTGCTCAGACATCGCTAACAAAACATTAAATAATGTCATGAAAATACCTATGGGTTTTGCAGAACAGCATCGTGGATGTTAAATGCTCAAGGGTACAGCATTTATACTGAAAGGTGGGATCTATCATTGTCAAAAACAGTGTAAAAAAACTCATCCATCCCAACTTACGTCATATCTTCCAAGTCTCAGAACTGCACACACAACAACAAAGAGCTTCACAAAGGTACAGTGAACATGCTTCCTACGGATGCAATCATTCCTAGCAAAAATAAGATTAACATTGTCTCTACTCTACTACTACAGATAAAACAACCAGCACTGCTGTATAAATACGCTGCATTTAACTGAAATTTTATTGTAAATGGCATGTAATATAATATGAGATGTGCCAGCACAGGAGCCCCAGTTCACTGACTTCTCATGAGTTACCAGACTTGCAAAGTACCTGCAAATGTTTGACCAGCAAACACTAAACCTGCTGTTGCGATTATGGGGTGGCCTCATTTTCTGCAGCAAGGATCTCTGCCACCATCTCATGTCCCACTCCAGTGCCCAGAAATCCCCGACGTCTGGTCGACAGAAACATTCTCTCCCCCTCCATACAACTTGGCCAAGTGCAACACCGCAGCAGCCAACATGGCGGCACCGATGCATCTCACCTCATTAGGAAAATACCAAATGCTCTCTTCTTTTGCACATGAATCACCAAACATAAACAAATCTCAATCTACTCAATCGCAGCCCAACCTCTCCCCAGAAGATGCAGCTTTTAAAACAGTTTCTCATTTCAGAAGGCCCAGCGCATGGACAGTTGCTCACTTCTGAGTCCGTATGTCATCCTGTCCACAGGAGAAGACGCTTCACACTCCAAAAAAGGCATCCAGGGCCAGGTCGAGATCCCTATGGCTGCTGTACATTGAGCCACTGCAGTTCTGTGCAGCACACCTCTCTCTTAAATTGAAAGTAAGAACAGTTTATCATTGCTGAATGCCCCTAGAGGAAAAAAAAATGCAAAACAAAAAGATACAACGCTGAACGGTGCGATGAGATGCAAACAGCTGAGTCAGAACCTGGTGTCCATTTTTTTTCTTTTTTTGTCTTTTTCTTTTTTTTTTTTTTTTTTCTTTTCTAATTCCCTGAAAGAGATTGGCAAGGAGGGTATGTTCAGAGCTGATGCTATCAGAGGAGCTTTCCTGTCTCTGGAGATCAATGGAGAGCTCTCCTGAAGAAACTTGCACCTTCCCTAGGAATTTACTGCTTCACAGCAAAAATTCGGAAAGCATTTCCATCTGAAGGACTCCTCAAGCTGGAAAAAAAGAAAAGAAAAGAAAACGCAATGAACCAAACATAGCATGGTAACTACAGGACGTGTGGTGCAAAAGACCTGCAGTCACCTCTGAATTTCTTTGAGATGCACTGATTCAGTCCCAGTAGGAGCTGCCGCAGGCAGGAGAAAGACAAAGGGTGAGAACGAAGAGGCAGAAATCTATCTGTTCACATCTGGCTTATGGTTTCAACAAAATAAAAAAAAAAAAACAAAAAACACAAAAAAACCTACATTCAAATGCCCACAAAATGGGCTGGGAAGCAAACAGCTCTCTTACAATGCTAGCTTTTATCTGGGGATCATTACGATGCCTATGGTTTGTGCATAAAGAGAAACATGTTTCACCAAAAGCAGTAGTCAATTAGGCTGGCAGGTTCCCAAGACTCATCTGGCCCATCTCCATGTGCCAGCAGTGGGAGCAGAGAGGCAACCAATATGTATTTTCATTTTCCATCTTCAGAGTTGCCCCCCAATAGATGGAGCAAAGGTTTGCTTGTGTTCTTGCCCCTGCTGTGCTGCACAGTTCCAGCAGAAGGGCAAAATGTCCTACCTCCTGCAAAGTGCGTGTACTAACAAGGGTGAAGATTCAGAAGATCTTCCCTTGTACAGAAGTAGATCTTGCCCAGTAGGCAAACCTGTCCACTACCTTTTTGGATGCATATCTTTACCAAATCTTATATCCTACATCCTGAAGTACCAAGTTCTCACCTTGATCTTTGAAATGATTCTACCATCCTGTGGGTTTCACAGCATGGAGATGCTCCTTATCACTGATTGGAAATAACACTTTCCAAATCTTCATACTCATCCCTACTGCTAGAGCATCTTTGGTTTCCCTCACCTCCCAAATCAGCAGCTGGTGCTCACATGATGTGTCACTGCTAAAGGGAGAGTCCATTCTTAGTTTTGCCAGAGCTTTTCATGCAAGGAAGAAGTTCTCTGTTAGTGTAAAAGATAAGCAAAAGAAGGACAAAGGTGGAAGAAAATTCATAGTAACTGTAGTTTTTGTGATGTAAATGCAAACTGAAAGCAAATCTGCCAGACTGCAGATCTGATGATCAAAATGCTGATCTTGGTAGCTAAACTCATATCTTATGCCTAATGCTTTCCTGTCTCAGCTTTTCTGCTTTGGCTTTTCTTTTCTGAGATGCTACACAGCACTTTGTGGTATTCATTGTTAGAATAAAAATATCAAACTTGTTCAGATTGCTTATGATTAATAAAAAAAGGAACCACACAGTGCAGTCAGAACCACGCCAATAGTGAGCAAAACACACAGCAGTGGCAGAAGTTATGTTTTCAAAGACAGAGAAATCAGCACCATCACATCAATGTGTGAAAAAGTGCATCACAAAATGAACCAGAAATAGAAAATGAGGAAGGACTGAAAGAGTTACAGTGACATAGCTGTGATCTCTATGGAGGTGCAGAGTTTTGGAGGCATTGATTTGACATTTTTCACCCAAACACCATGGTTAGACCAGAATAAGCTCTGAAAAATTACAAGGGTAGAAAATCCATCTTCAAAACCTGCCTGATCATCTCTGTAGGTGTTAATTTAGTCATCCTGCTTTTGGTGAGAATTAAGGAAATTAATTAACACGTCCCACAAACCAGAGCTCAATGCAGATCAAAGCACTACCCAGGCTGAACACTGCAGAAACACCCATGTTTATCTTTCAGATAAACAGGTTTGGAAACTTTCTTCTTCAGAATTTACCTCGTAAGCATTGTCCAATACTAACTGCTGGACTAATTACGACAGTGAATCTTAATGATATGGCAAGATGTATAAACAGTGTTGCATCCTTAAATAAAAAATTGCTTAACAGTATTTCACACCCTTCACACTGATCTGAGAGCAGTCTTTCACTTGTGGAAGGTGAGGGCAGGACAACACGCTCTATTTGCTTGAAATATCTTGAAATTCACAGTGATGCTCCTAAGCCGTGTTTCCACCCCAACAGCTTTGCTGGCTGTTATCTGCTGACTTTGACATAAAATTGAACGTACAATCGAACGCACCATTGAGAATAAGAGAAAAGTGCAAAGAAAAATGTCCCACCTCTCAGACTGGACTCCATTCTTTAAGGATCCGACGTAACTTTTCTTCTTTTCTACAGGCATCACATCCACAAAGCCACCTTCTTCATCTGCAATGACCCCTGCGTGCACTGCGCTTTTGCAGATACTGGAGCTCTGAAATATATGCCAGCATTTTCACTTACAAAAATCTGTGTTTTACATCTGGAGATTTACCTTCCTCATTAATATCATGTGTAAGAGGAGAATAAGAAAAGAGTGGAGCCAAAAAGCTATGAAACAATTCTGTCATTCTTAGGGATGGTCATGGGCCAAATCTTGTGGGTCCAGGTCTCAAATGCAGAATTGAAATGGCTGCAAGAAGATCCAGCACTGCTGCAGAGGACAAACAGCTGTTCCTGCAGCAAAGCTATGCCTGGGACACTGTCCAGGGCCAAAGCTGACTCAAGGGCAGATTTCCAGCCAGTGACTTTTTTGTCTGTACCGGAGAAACCACAGTGGTGAGACCTCTTTCCTATTGACCAGCCACCTTGGCACAGCTTATTCACCAGGTCTCTTGAAAAGTAGACACTCTTCCTGCATTAAGCTCAATGACCTCAAATTATCCCAGAGAATTTGTGTTCTTCTTTCTAGGAAAAACAGAATGGCTGCACCCACAGACGCGTAGGCTTTGGGTACCTGGATAGCCCCATTAGTTGTGTAGCCCCGTGTCCCAGTGTCCCACTAGTTGGATAAACCATTGTCCCACAAGGCTACACTGAGCTCAGGGGGATGTTAACACACCCCTGATGAAAAGATTAAGATTTCTCCATCACACTGCTCTCCTCAATGTGCAGAGTCAGAAGAGTAGGAGGAATACAAAACATGAACAAAAGATGACTAAGTTCCCAAAGCATCCAGGAAACAGAGCAAAAGCAGAGGAGGTTTAGGCATAGTATAAAACTTGGCTATCAACTCTCTAAAGGATTTACATACAGCAAGCTGGAGCAACGACAAACAAAAATCAGCTTTGCACAGGGAACTGCAGCAGGTGAAAATCCCAACTCCATAAACTCTCTGATGGCTAAAAACCGAACTACCACAAAACCAGTGCCAAGGGCAAACCTTCCCATCGCTTATGTACAATACAGATCGTTCCTTCTTGCAGCCATATATGGCAGGTTTGCCTTGTCCCCTATATATTTATCACTTTGGATCGCCTATCTCCTGGCAGATCCCCGAGTTTTGAGTGCCAATTTGGTATTTTACTTCTATAAATGGGCAAGGGAACACTCTGTTTAGAAGATACGCTGCAAATTTGCCCAAGTATGCAGTGGGAAATCTGCAAATCTAAAATCGGCTCATAAAATTAAGCTGTCCTGAATCAATTTGCAACACTCTCCACTGGGAGATATCCTAAACGACGTACTTCTGTTTTTTTCCAGGACTTGCTGTTCTGCTGCTTGCTCAAAGCTTTGACCAGAAGGCTTTTTATTGCATTCCCAAATCCTCCTCTTATCACTCTGTTGGATCACTGTCCTTTTCCATCCCAGTCCAAGTTTTGCTTTGATGCATTGCACACAGAGCTTTTGGAAGATGAGTCATTACGAGAATAAAGGTTTTTCCCCTCAAAGACAGAAGTACGACAACAGCACAGACAACGCATGGCTTTGCATGGCGTGGCCCCCTTTACATCTTCATCAACACCCATGCAGGTCTCCTGGGATGCTCTGAGAGCTTTTCCCGCTGAAGTGGACTCTGAAGCAGCCACCATAAAATGACAATACTTCTTTATAGTGGGCCATTAGCAAGAGACTGAGACTGTGCCTTCACCCATAATTTCCTCATTAGTGGGACTGGTTTAATCATTAAGTTCCTATCTCAAGAGGGTTTAGCCACCCAGCTTGGTTAGCACGGGTGATAAACATCTCCTTTGTTATGTAAGTCATCAATCCAGCTAATTGCCACAGAGTTGTGGATAAAGGGCCTTATCTCAAGAGCAGAGAGCCGTTTTCCCTCCCAGATCCATAGGGCTCCTGTGCAGAGATGAGGAGATGTTGCACTCCAGAGTCAGGCAGACCAGCGACAGTGTCTTGCAGAAATTAAAAGCTCTTTTATAGCCCTGATAAAGCTCCCTAGGTGTTCACACAGCTCCAGCATCTCCTTAGAACTGGGCAGCTCTTCAGCACAACCTCATGCTGATAGACACTTCTGTCCTTTCTCCCCCAGTTTTCTAACTCAGAAGCCTCACCATGAGGTTGACCATGCATGGTCATAGAATGGCGTGGCTTGGAAGGGAACTGAAAAGTCATCCAGTTCCAACCCCCCTGCCATGGGCAGTGTTTCCAACCACTGGATCAGGCACTGGATGCTAAGAGGCCAGAGAGCACCTGGAAGAGCACTGATCAGAGGCAGTGCAAAACACATCGTTTTCTTTTAGGTAACTCATTTAATTTGACTCAACTGGAGCACAATTCCCCCAGGGCCATGAAGGTGCCACTCCAGATGTGCACATTTGCAGCCCTGGAGACAAGCACTTGTCCCACCCAGCTCACTGTCTGCTTTAATTACATCTCAGCCAGGGCTGGGGTAAACTCACAGCATCCCTGCCTGGAGAGCATCCTGCTATACCTGCACACAGTGGCAAAAGACTCGGCCCAAATTCCCCCTGCTTCTTTCTCTGGATAGCTTTCCAGCCTGAGCACTCAGCAGTATCCACACCTCCCACCTTTTGCAATACACTTTTTACACCATCCTCAAACTCCTTTATCCTACTGGCTTATTTTTTCCATGTTTCTACTCATTCACCTGAAATCCAAAGTCCTTTCCTCTTTATACCCACAGCACACTATTAGCACAGGAGCCCAGAAAAAAAAAAAAAAAAAAGGTTAACCAAGCCCTCTAAGGAGGGACCAAATAGTCTTTCTCTTCCTCTGTTGTTTTTTTTTTTTTTACACATCCCCCTATCATGGTCCATGACCCAGTTTATGAATCCCCAAGGGGACGGTAGGAAATGGAACTTGGGCTTCATTGAAGGCCACTAATCCTTTTGCGTCAGCACAGATCAGGAAGAAATGCCTGGATGCTGGTCCTCACCTAAAACCCTGTCATTGCAAGCCCTGTTCAGGGGTAATCTGAGGTAGTGAAAGAAAGAGACAACTATTTCCCATTTCCTGCAGGCCAGAGCATGCGAGGAGGGGTAGGGCAACAACTGTACAATGGTTTTCCATGTGAGCAGAACAGTTTGTGCAGCTTGAGTAGAATAAAAAAAAACACATTTTCCCCTAATTATTGTATGATTTCCATAGGAAGTAGTTCTCAGGAATGTGCACAGCTCCACGTTCACCCCACATAGGGAATGTAGGAGCTCACTGGGACCCACGATCAGCCCAAAGCACGCTCCTGAGGCCAGACACCAGCCAGGGAGAGCTGGCATTTCCAAAGGCAATCTTAAGCAGAAAAAAAAAAAAGAGGCACCCGCAGATGGAAAAATGTTGAAACCCAGTTTTTAGAGGCCTAATATTAAGAGATTTCAAGAAAATGACTCTCTGCCTAGTTTTAGCATCAAGTCTCTGCTCATCCCCATGATCAGAGTTTAGAAAAACAAACCAATAAAACCAACTTGCATGCTTTCTTTCCACTGCTCCGTGCTGTGTTCTGACTACTCAAAAACACTGTTCAGCTCCCAGAAAGAGGACAGGAGGGGGAAGATGGACTATTTTTGCCAACAACATACCGTGGCTGAGTATGTAGGGTATATAATATAAGCCCATATGATATAATACCCCATGGTATTTATCTGTAGGTCTCTAAACACTTCAGCAAGACAAGACAAACACTACCACCATTTCACATCCATCACTCCCCAGTCACAGAGAGGTTAAATGACTCATCAAATCCCAGAAGAAGTCATTGACAAACACTGGAAGGGATCCCCAAGCTTTTCTGGTGCCATTTCTTCCTTCATGCACATTGACCCCAAGCCCGCACTGTGATAACCACGACAACTTTTGTTGCAGAGTAACCCCTCCTCAGACATCACATCACACAGTGCCATCAAGGAAAGGAGCATACTCACATCTGCATAAACGTTTGTGCCAAAAACCGGTGCCCAGTAGGATGGCTCATCTTTACAGTGGGCTGGACAATAAATCCTAGAAAACAATTTATTCAGATTTATTCAGGCTCAACAGGAAAGCAAGCTGCATTCTTAGGAGATTTCAAGTGCCTGCATCTGGTCTGCAGGTGGCAACAGTGAATCTAATTATTGGCTCCCCTCAGATGACTTTTGGTAGGTAGTGTAGAGCTTCAAATGGAGGGCATTTGAGGAGTAAAAGAGGGATTCATCTTCCACAGCATTTTCAAAGTGGAGTTCTTATAATTCCCAGACCCTTCCTGACTCATCTGGCCAAAAACCTCCATTCCTGTTGGCTCTCAGATTGGGGATCTCAGCAGCCCTGCTCCCCCTACCACCTCTCCTTCTCCCAAGCAGGGTGGGTTGCAATGGGACACAGGCTTGCTCACAGCACACACTTACCTTGGGCAATGGGTCGCAGGCTTTTTGAACTGGCACAGCTCAGCTACTGTGGTGTAGCAATCCAGTGTCTGTGCTGTGGAAATAAATACAAAGAGGTAAAATTACTAGGCCTAGTAGCCAAATCAAAATTATGATTCTTTGAAGGAGGGAGATTCACTCAAAAATATACAGAACCTGGGGACATTTAAAGAGTAGAACTCTACTGTATTTGTTTATGTACTCATCATAAGAAATTTTTGTAATTATGATGGGTCACACCTACTAACCCATTTCATACATATTTTGTGATTCATTATGCCTTTCCTTACACTTATTACATTAAATACTTTTTTTTTTTTTTTTCCCCCACTTTTTATACACAATTCACATATTAGACTCAGGCTTTCTTATAAGGAAGGCTTATCTTCTATCATATTACTACCAATATCTCACCACATTGCAGCTAATGTTTGGATCTGACCATGATCCATCACCAGAAAATGCTGTTGGAAATAGCCAGTTATGACCATTTTCTGCACCTTCCTTCCTCTTAGATCCCTACAGAAATTTTTAATATGTAACGGTGGAATTGCCCATAAAGGGTGATGGATCATCACCCTTCTGGGGTTTAGCTGTGGTATGGGGCCATTTCACATGATCGCTTAAAATGAAGAAGAGAACTGCATGAATGATATCTTCAAGCACTTCATAAAACTCCAGCAACAACAATTTCCTCTCAACTTGACAAACTCCACACTTACTTGCGACTTTGGAAACCATGAATGCATTGGAAGGTTTATTTTTCCTGCAAAACAAGCAGGGAAAAGTATTAAAAATACACAACATAAATTTACTTGAATCACTGTGAATATATATGAGTAACAAAAAACATTTGCTTGTATTGAAAGCAAATACAAAAACTTGTTCCCAGAGGTCTAACCTGAAAGATTCCACACCGTTCCTGGTAGACTTCACGAAGGCCGGCGTCCTCCCCTTCCTTGTAATATCAACAAGTCCTCCCTTGTTGTCCAAGATGCCATAGTGAATTGCAGCCCGACATATGCTTGATGACTGAGAAGAGCACAGCAAATAATATATGAAATAAATCTCACTCACAGAGCAGCACTGACCAACTGCTCTGCAAAGCATGAAGAAACAAATCACCAAATGCCAAATAGAAAATAACCTGATACAACTCTTTGGAATCTGGTTGTTAAATCTTACTCTCCTAACACAACCTTCATCTATTCCTATTATTACTATTATTTAAGCACAGCTTGGTTGGATGACAAAATATTTTTAAGTAAAAAACCGTACACTTAGATATAATTTAGAAGAAAAGCAGCACTGGAAATTCACAACCAGTATGAAATTTTTCCACTTCTCAACAGAACATTCAAACTCAAGATATTTCTGCTAAAACCACTTGCAGGAGGAGGATATCTGCAATCACACAAGTTGCAGGGCAAAAATATGACTTGTAGTCACAACCCAACTGCGAGAATGGGGAAAGCAACCATAAAATGCATAAATAGCCTTTTATATTCACAACCTTCCTTTGCTCCAAAAGTAGTTTTGATGGGAAAACAGTGCCAGCTCAAGATCCAACAAATCAACCCAGAATATTTCATTGTTTCAGTGTTTGTAGTGTGAAGTTTCTGTTCAGACTGACCACACTAAAAGAGACCCTTAGAAGAGCCTCCTAGTGATCCCCATCCATCGCTTCCCAGGGCTTTTATTGTTAAGGGCATTTACGACAGAATCAAGACTGGAATCACTTTGCCTTTCCAGACAGCTTCTTTTTTCATCACTAAGATGAGGAAAATACAGATAGTCTTTATTAACACCCAAATTATAGCAGCACAACCGGAAAATACAAAAAGCCAAATTACATCAAAATCATTGGCATTTCCCGTTTCTGTTATTACCACTAACTTCCCACAGATTACATCTATAAGCTTTTTTAAAAGTACTTACACTCTCGTAATAAAATGTTCCAAAGATCTTTCCCTTACTGTACAAGCAGCCAGCTGGGCACAGATACCTAGTGAAGATATATATCTTTGAGGGTGGCGAGAAAACAATTCAAGAAAAACAGACTTTGATTCTATTTCATTTAATAGTCATTCCATTCATTTCACGTAACTCTTCCATTTAAAAACAAGATTGCAAAATAACTACTTTTTAGAACAGTTTCTCCACCCTCCTTAAAAAACCCGACCAATATTTAGATTCTGTGGATTTGGTTTTTCTCCAAGTGATAAACTGTCCTGTTCTTTGCAGAAACCTTAACCAGAAGTTCTCAACTGCCTGGGAGGGGACGAGCCATGAATTATTGGTCTGGCTTAGACAGCAGTGGAACGCACAAGAAAGGCTCAGAAGAGATTCTGCCAACATTTATTAAATGATTTTGGACACCTGGAACTGTGGGTCATGATGGCTGCAGAAAAAACTGAGTCACTTTGCAGCTAGGCTTGGCTGAGGGCTTTATATTTAAAAAAAAAAAAAAAAATTAAGGCTTTTTTCAAAGAGATCTATTTAGTTACAAAAATAAATGTAGTATAGGCTACGTCTTGTTTGCATGGACCTCAACATTTTTAGCCCATTTTTTCCTGCACTGCTCCAATAGGTATCAATAAGACATTACCTGTTGCATGTTGAGCCTCTGCATTTGTCTCTCATCTTGGTCTCACAGGTAATGACTTGTGCTGGGGAAAAAAAAAAAAACACAAAAATTTAAATTAAAAACAAACAAACAAACAAAAAACACAGTACAACTTAAAAACATTATGTCATAAGAGGAAAGAGCCCACCACATCCTGCTTTGGGCACCATGCACCTTTCCAAGAAGTCTTTGGTGTAGCAAGGTTAAATCTTAACAGCCCGGAGCTGTTGGTGCCTTTTGATCTAGTTACCTAAAACAGGTGTTTTTGGGAGTATTAACAGCAAAGAAACATTTGGCAGCCAAAGGCTGATTTACAGCCTGAATTCTACAGACACTACTTTTCATTCTCCATTTAATTACAGACTCTCCAGATGCTGGTGGGTAAACTTGTAAAGGATGCATTTGCTTGTCTCACCTTGTTTTCAGAATGACTGGTCTGATGAACTGAACACGACTAAGTACTACCAACAGAGCATATCACTGCAGAAATCATAGAATGGCTTGGGTTGGAAGGCACCTCAAAGATCATCTGGTTCCAACCCCTGTCACAAAAAGTCTTTACAAGCAAGAAATAGAAAGGAAACCAACTAAAATCCCCAGAAAACTGCAAAAAGGGTAAATGCTGAATACATAAAATTGTAAATGAGGAATGAAACCTAAATGAAGAATGAAACTCCTAAATCGACTACTGATATGAAGACATCAATACTTTCTTTAGATGCTCCATCCCTGAAGGTGTTCAGGGCTGGGTTGGATGGGGCTATATGCTATCTGAGGTGCAATCTGATTTGGTGGTTGGCAACCCAGCCCACGTCCAAGGGTCGGAGCTGGATGGCCTTTGAGATCCCTTCCAACCCAACCATTCTGTGGTTCTGGGATCCTTCAAGAGCAGATGAGTATTGCACATTGATGTGCAGGTGGCTTTTCTATGTTTTGCTGCTTACTTCTGAAAGAACAAAAGCAAGAGACTGCCTTACTCATGTAGGAGCTGGAGGTGGTTTTCTTGGGCTTGATGGTTTTGCTGGGCTCATTCTCTGGAGGATGGAACCACACAGGCTTGTGCTCTGCGAGCTGTGGGGTTTCCACTTCGTTGGTCTCATCCGTCTCGGTGATGTAGGGGTCTTCGTAACGATAATCTTGTTAGCAAGGAGAAATTATAAAAAATAATTGCAGTGTTCACATCAAGTGGGAAATCAGATTTCTCTATCAGAATGGAGCTTCAGCCAGTCCTCCAGTGAAGCACAGCTCCTGCATGACCCCCACTGAGTCCCAGCTCGGTTGTCCACGGTGCCTCCATCACTCTCAGATCTCACCCCCCCATAGTGCCCCCATCTTTCACAGCCTCCCACTGCATAACCGACTGCCTGCTGTTGCAGCCCAGCGAGAGGATTTGGGAAATGAAGCCAGAAGAATTCATTCCACTTGGCCATTCCTCTGCAAAACCTTATGCTGTTTTCATTCTCATCAGTGAGGAAGGGGATGATGCAAAGAAATAGATAACAAGGCTCCCAACACAGCATTGACATGATGCACTCCAGTTCCCATCTGAATCCCAATGACCCCCAGCCCCAGGTAGAAAGAAATGAACGCAGCAAAATAACCCTCTGCTTTGGGCAAGCCTCCCAAGCATGGAGCTGCCTGCTTCTAAAATCCCAGCTCTTCATGAAGGAAAACACATGGCAAGGGAAAAAAAAAAAAAAAAAAAAAAAAAAAGCCCCTGATGCATGACCCCAAAAAATCCCACTTGCTCTGAGAGCAGTGCTGCTTCACTGGAGATTTCCCAGCAGCAATAATATTTTTCACTCCGTGTCTATCGACCACTATTCCAACAGAGCTCCTCCTCTCCTCCCAGAGACACGAATCGCTGTGTTTGATTTGCAGCCGTGAAAACCAAAGTGAGGAAAAAAAGTAGGGAAAAAAAAATAAAATAGAAAAGGGAATCGCTCGTCCCTGGCCAGGACCTGCCCACCCACGTCGCCTCCAGTAAGCGCTGGTGGAACATTCCCTTCCCAAACAAACCCTGTGAGGATGGGAGCGCTTCTGCCCACAGCCTGCCAGCCCCAAGCCCTGCCCCAGCTCCAAGCCAAACCCATGCAGCTCCTCCATCCTGCAATCGCTCACATTTTCACATTGAATCCGGACAAATCAGAGCCTTTCAGTTGATGATCTACCATTACACCACGATGCCTAGTTATTGAAGGTGGGTAATTAAAAGCCACGACTGGTCCTAATGAAACGTTTCCAGGTGAAAGCTGGCCCCTGCACAGCACACTGATCCCCAGCCCCACGTACCTTTGTAGCAGAGGTTGTTCTGGCACCCACCCCCGTAGCTGGGGGGGCACTCAGAGCAGGGGCGGCCGTTCTTGTATGGGGCTTCTCCAATCCAGTTGCCTCTGCAAGCACAGGAGCAATGCATGCTCATCAGATAGCCCTCCAAGCCCCACATTCTTCAGCCACTGAGACTAAGGGCACGGGGAAAATGGGTGTTTCTGTTCTCCATGCATAGATAAGTGTGGAAAAGACAGCTTGTCCCCTTTTCCATCCAACACTTGCTTTCAGCAATCCTGTCCGTCCAAGATACCAATCTCCCATCAATATCTGCAGCTCCCATGCAGCAGCACAGGCCAGGCAGGAGCACAACTCTTGCCATTGAGGAGCTGCTCCATTTTCCATCTGGAACCATCCCCAAGAGCAAGGTGCAGAAATCCACACCTCACCCCCTGCACAACTGCACGAGTCTGAGAAGCAGAGCAGCACTGCACCTTCCTTTTTGCCCGGCCCTGCAAATAATATTTCCTCTGAGGCTGCAGAAACATCATCCCAGTCTGGAGCAAAAGAACAAAGAGCAACCAAACAGCCCAGCAAAGCCTTGTGAGGAAAACGGTCTTCCTCATTTCACCTTCAAGATGATGGTTTTAGGAGTTTCCTCTAATGAATAGTGTGAAAAATCACCTTTAAACTCCACTGTGAATACTGTGATTTAGTAAGAAGACGTAGCTCAGCAGATTACTGCTTTTTCTCAAGGAAGTACCCAATAACAGAAGCCCTCCTTGGCCCTCACTGTTGCAAGCATTAGGGGCTGAGGAGGTTAATGGAGCTGGAGCTCAGGCTGTGCCTCTCAACCTTTTGGTTATTGCTCTTTCAGCCGTCTCCACCTATAAGGCTAGATGAGGACAATGCACACAGATGCCAGAGAGAAGAGATTAAGCAAAAATGGCAGAAAGAGAGTATTTTTCCATCCAGCAGGATGGCGTGCAGCGCATCGCAACTTGCAATGGGAATTCTGCAGGAGACAGTGGGATTCCATGCAAGGAGCAGGTTGCTGAATCCCAAACCGCCCAGCAGCATCAGTAGCCAACGTGGGGAGGAGGTTTCAGCAACACACCCACGGGCACTGCCTGGCTTGTGCTGCGAGCTCTGGCTTTGGCTGCTAGCCCTATCTCACACACCTTTTATCTCAGCATCATTCTGCCTTATGACTTCCAGTGGCTCTGAGCCACACACAGCAATTTCCCTATTCTTTTTTTTTTTTTTTTGGTAAGTTTTAAACTGTAAGCAACCCTACTATTCCTTCTGTAGCTGGGGCACAGAGGCCGCTGCTGGAAAGACGGGCAGCAGCATTAATCAGCCCCATCCCTTCCAGCTGCTGAGCCTCGCCTGGCAGCAAGCTCCACTCCAACCTCGCCATCTCCTGCTCTCCTTGCCATGGCAGCAACATCAAAGCTCCAGCCTGGCCCCAGCCCCTCCTTCACTTTTCCAGGCAATGCTCAGCAATGTTGAACCAGCTCCGTGCTGCAGTCTAAAGTAAAAATTTAAAGCCACAAACACCAGTCTAGACTGCCTGAAATCTCTTCCCCAGATCCTGGGCTAGTTAAGTAACCTTCCAGCACAGGGTCTGGGAAAGCAGCAGGGCCCAGCCCATCCGCCTTACTTGGGCGAGTAATTGCAGACCAGGTAGACGGCGTTCTCCCAGATCTCTCCCCAGACATTCATCTGCTTGCAGACGTTCACAGCACAGCCAATCTTGTTTGTTGTGGCCCAGACTATCTGCAAGGACAACGTGCTTATTGAGAACCCGCGAGACACGGGCATGTGTTGCAGTGACACAGGATGCAGAGGGGATGTGGAGTATGGATACAAATGCATCTCTTTTACCTGAGTGTAATGCGTGCACATGGGGCCTGTGCATTTATCTGGGCACCATGGGTTGCACTCATGTGGGTATGGGTACGAGTAATCCTTGACTTCATCATACCAGGATTGGACATGGAAAGCAGGAGAGCGATACCTGGAGGAGCAAAGCACAGGCATGGCTGAGAACACTCACCCCTCAAGTTATCACCAGCCCCTTTGTCATCCAACAGCACTTGTGCACTCCTGGCTTATTGCAAGGCAGCATCTCAGTTTTTAACACAAGCTTTGTGAATTTTACACTACGGTTTCTTAAGGCAAGTTTGTCTCATTGAGAAGGTGTTGCTTAAAAAACTCAGTAACGTGGGGAAAAAAAAACAACATCTCAGTGAAAATGTTAAAGATGATTTCTTCCCCAAAATTCACAGCTCGGTCTGACTTTCTGTATTATTTATAGGTTTGACATGTCCTTCAAACACCGCTGACCTGAGATGTCCTCCTGCCTTTTCCACCCAACTACATAAAACTTCTCGTTTGGCAGAGAGCTGTGTTTTGAAAGTAAACAGAAGTGAAGGTTTGCCAAACAGCTTCACCTGAAAGCCACCATGTACCGACTTCACCACCAGGCCATTTGCTAAATCTGGATGTCCACTAGCAGTTCCTACTATAAGACCTTTGACAGGAAGCAAGATTTTCCCCGTCCCGTCAAACCAAAGGGTAGTGCAGAGCACTTGGGGCTCTGCACGTGCTCCCCACCTTATTGCAGCTATTTCTTCATGCAGCAAGCTCCTGCGTGTGCTGCATGTACTTGGTGCAAACTATGCACAATGATTTGCAATCTGAGGCAGCACTGATGTTGCTTGTGCTGTTCAGGAGAACGTGAATGGTGTTAAAATTATCTGGAGAAATGCGTTGGCATTTTGTATGCTATGTACACAGTGAGCAAGCAGAGCAATCTGCAAATTCTGTCTCGAAGGAGAAGAGCATTTCAAACACTTTTTATTGCTTTCATCAGCTCACATGAAGCAGGCAGCCAGCAATACAAATGATATCATTACCAACTGTAGTTTGCTCTTCCAGCCAACTCTTCATTAAAAATCATTCATTAGAAGTGTTTTAAAAACACAAATCTCATGTCATTAAGTGAATACTTTCCGAATTCTATTTTACAAAAGAGGAAATTGAGGCAATCAAGTTAAGGCCCGTTCCTGAAAGCGCTGAGATAAAACTGATTTCTTTTTCCTCCCAGTGATTGCAGTGGGAGCAAGATTGGATCTACCACCATCAATAACCCATAGCAATCTTGAGCTTCTGTAGGACAGCCAAGAACAGTCTGATCTTTTGATTTTGTTTCCAATGGATTAACCACTCAACTTTCCAATCATTATTTAATTCTGCCAATACAAACGAGCCTGATATTTTTTATATCAGGCCAATTTCACACCAGCAAATTTCCATTACTTTCAACCAAGTTGTACCTGATATACAATAGCATAACTTTATGATCCATTAAAGTTTCCATGCACATACAAAATGTTTGCTTTACAAAGTAGGCTTGGCCTATAAAGACTTAATGACAGGGGCGTAACAATAAGCAAATTTCGCTGTAGGATGAGGAAGCAAATCCCTTTGTAAGTCTTAACTTCATCTTTCCCAGCTAGATTAACAAGTCTAGATTCAAAACCTTCCCCAGGAAGATGAAAAAAATAAATAAATGTGCAAAGTGATTTCAATAAAGACAAATTAAGAGCTGAGCAAATATTTATAGAAAATACAGCAAGAGAAAAATGGAAAGATTTAGATGAGTTCTCAACCAGCAGCAGTGGCTATTAGCGAGGAATTTCCCAGCTCTTACCTGCCCCAGTGAACTGCCAGGTTCTGACCAATGGATCTGATGAGGGCACTGGGCCCATGGTCCCAGATGCACTGCTGAGCCCAGGCGTGGGCTGATCTTTCCAGCTCATCGTCCCAAGTCTACAGGAAGGAAAAGAACAGGTCAGTTCATTCTCTTAAGAGCATTAGATTGAGAGAGTCAACCAGCAGCAATGAGTAGGGAAAGCGAGACTGAAGTACAGCTCATCCCTGGTGCCCAGCCTTGTGATGTCAGCACATTTCAGTGATGTACTCATACCTAAGAACATGTTTTTAAAGACAGCTGCCTACCACAGAAGCACAGGGCTCTACGGGGCCTCTTACTTTTCCTCCTCAACGACATGCTCCTTAGGAAGTACTCTGCATAAGTCAACGTAACAAATAGCTCTGGCAAGACCTCAAGAACTCAACTAGACAATCCACCCTAAAATACAGCGAGACATTCTTGGCGCATGGTTTTCTAACCCAGTCAAAAAATACAGAAATAAATAATCGGACATTCTAGTGTTTTCCTCATGGCACCCATATTTGACACCCGCAAGATTTACAGCACAAAGTGCCTCAGTGTATGATTTTCCATCTGTTAGCCATAACACTGGGACGTTTCCTTGCTCTCCACCCCCTGGGACTCCAACAGTGAATGTGCTCCTGCTCCCCACTACGGACACAGCCCACATCCCTAAACAAGGGATGAGTACATAACTGCTGTGTCAGTATGGGGCAGAACCTCTTGCTCCTATCTCCTCCACCCCTAGTAACTGTTGAGCCAACCGATGGATGCAGCTGAACTCAGAGGTGGCAAAATCCCCAAACTCCTAAGCCAGGATCACCCTCATTAAAACTGACATCAGGTTAGAACTGACAAATCCCACTGAAGCTCCCACTGAGGAAAAGGCCTCAGACGTCACTGAGTATCACCCAGTTACATGCCAAACGAGAGCTCAGATGCTATCCAACAGCAAATACGAAAGCAGTCTCCCTTGGCTTCATTATCCAGGAGTGCATTTGTTTTAGAGGCCAGACTTGCTGGATCTGGTAGACAATGCTCTGAATTCATTGTGTGATCTCTGACAGCTGCTCTATTCAAAGCAGTCCTAGGAGAATAATTTGTTGGGGTTAAAATATCATTGCACATTCCTACAAATAAAACCAAAAGGAAGAGAGACCATTCAGCTCCAGGGCCAGATTACAGCCCCTTCAGATGCTGCAACCAGCTGATCCTTTCCAGTTCCACCTTCTTGCATAAGAAAAGCAACTTCTCATCTCAGCCATATGAAAGGAGCTATCAGAAACCACTGGGAAGGCATTTAGGTTCTCAAACATTTGAAAAATATTGAGTGCTTATACTAAGCAAGCATCGAGCACAGTCTCGGGCAGTTCCAACTGGGATGGGGAATGATAGGAGATTGTTTGTCTCCTGGAGCTTGGTGTGTCTACACCATCTTCAGAAGGTAAAGTTGAGCTCACTGATCAAAGCTAACAGAACCTCTGAGAAGAGCTTATCATTAAGCCTCCTCAGCAAACTGAATTCCAGCAACATCCAGAGCTGCTCTGAGCTCAGCAGCTTGGCTTTGAACTCAGCAGCGGCCAAGCAAATTCTGCAAAACCCCGTGTGGACACAGCTCCGACAGTGGGAATGAAACCATTTTCCATCTCAGCCCTCCAACTCCTTGAAGGTGTATGAGATCCGACCCACCGCATCCACATTTCCAAACCTCTGTTCAGAGCAGACTATTGCAATTGTGCCCAGACACACAGCCTTTTGTGGTCTCCCACTTTGTGCAACAGGCAATGGCCGGCCACAGTCCGCCTTCCCATCCAACACACAAGCCACAGAAACTCTCCCAAGACGTTACACGCTGCTGGGACTTCAGACTTTCTAGCAGAGCCCTATTCCCTGCAGCCACAAAGGCGGAGGCTTCCAAGTCTCCTAATTTAACGCAGAGACTTTATGAGCAATAGGCTATTAAGTGGAAATTGATGTGAACATATGTTACATCTTCCTTTGATGCCTATGAGTAGAATAAATGAGGTTAGACAAAAGACACTCAACAGGCAATCGGGAGGGAGCTGCAGTTTTGCATGGCTTTGTGCTTGGTGAGTAGGGAAGCTCATTTCTGCAGGCGTCAGATTACAAAGCCATCCCATTTAAATTAGAGCTGTTATTTGCCTATTTCTTCTCAGACGCGAATGCGGTCGGGAGCCTGGAATAATTTCAGAGCTTAATAAACATTAAAAAAAATAAATAATAATAATAATAAAAAGATTTCAGACTTTTCCAGCTACACTTGCAGGAATTCTTTCTGCCAATATTCAAAGCAGTATCTATGAAGAACACCAAAGCCAGAGGAACTGTGTGTTCTACACTCAGTTTCTTATACCCCTTCTGCAACAATCTGGCAAAGCAGCTTCTCACTTTTTGGGGAACAAGGTTGCATTCAAATTCTTCCCTTTTTCCACTTAGGCTTTCTGCTATCAGACCACTCTGATCACAAGCAGCTCCCTTGTTTTGAAGACACCCACCAAGCCCATTACTGACTTCTCAAGCAGGGGTTTCTAAGAGCCTGTCGGTACACAAGATCCAAGTGATTTAGTACATGGATTGTCCTTATTCCTGCAGATCTGAAGCTGACTTTCAAAATCTGGTATGCACCATACGCGTAAAATATATACATTGCATCCGTATCTTATAGTGCAATAATCCTATAATGCAATTTAAAGCCTCTACCCTACTGTTAAGAGGAAGAATGAATACCCTGTATACAAAGAACTCTTTTTCTTCCAGCAGTCTGTACTGAGAACAATTTTGTTTTAACCATCTGTCTTTGGGCCTCCACAAGAGGAAAGATTTCTGCCTTTCATCACTGCTGAAAGCCATCTGAAAAGGTCAGGGTGTCTTAGGAACTGTTGCGTTGTTTCTACTCCGGTTTCATTAACAAGGAGTTTGCTATGGTCCTGGCTCCTGCACACCACTCTTGCATACTCCAAAGCCACAATGGAAGAGTTGCTCATAGAGCTGCTGTAGGATTTGAGCAACTGTACTGGGAAGATAAACACTGCTCACGCCTGGCCCATGACAAAGTCTGTATTTCAGTTTCCACCAAGGCTGAATACATGTGCTGGCTGTAAATTGACTATGCAAACCCAGCAGCAAAACTGTTTCTTTCTCCATTCCACCTTTATCCTATCTGCATATGCAGTAACTCTTTTGATCCCCGGGTGAGTCATGGGAGTTACTGTGCATTGCTTCCTTACTAATAGCCTCCTCTGACTGAAGCTCACTCGGCAGTAGAAAAATAGATCTTGTTCCTGGTTTATATTAGCTTCCTTTGTCACTCAAATACATCAGATACAGAACTGGGACATTCACAAAGCAGCGTTTGGAGACTGACAGGCAGTTCTACTTCGTTATCCACAAATCAGAGCAGCATGTCTCCTGTGATGCTCCACGCTGGCTCCAAAGGGAAAGAGAAAAGTTTATATACAGTGCTAAAGACAGACCATCCTCTTAAACAAGTTCAAATGAGAAATGTCCTACGCAGAACAAAGGATTAAAGTGAAATTCACATTCAGAATACACGCTGCATTTCCAAGTAACGTTGGGTAAACACGATGACATGAAAGACTGATTATAGCCTTTCCAAGGAGCACCGCCGTATACCCAGCTTCTTTCTTCGCAGCATATAGGGCCCTTTCATTTGCCCTCAATCGGCCATGAAGCCACTAGAAAAGCACACTGAGCAAAGACAAACATAAAAGCGCGACCGCGCTGCGAGCGTAAATAGCAGTCGGCCAGTGTGCAGCCCGCAACTGCAGCCCTCTCAGATCCTCCGAGCCAACCAAAACACGCTTGGCTTTCTCATGCCTCATGTTTACTCTCTGGAAATTAATCAAATCACCTCTTCTCTGGCAGCATCCTTTGGGCTGCCTGCTGGAGGATGGGCGCCTGCGGAGGAGGAGAGGCACAAGGCAGCGGTTCTTAGAAAGACATGTGATTTCTGACATGGGATGGAGCACCAGCGGTGCAACTGCTCAGGAGAAGCCACTGAAGAGCAATCATCCTTCCCTATTGCCCTCTGCTCGCTCTTCTCTTTTCCTTTTCCCTATAGTCACTACAGGGAGAATTTTCCATTTGCAGTATTCATTTCAGTGCAGCTGGCAAGAGACTTCACATTACAAGTGCTATTTCTCCTACCCTTTTAAACGCGGTCTTAACAAATCATTACTCATCCAATCTGTCAGCAGGAGCATATGGCTGAAGTCAGGCTAGCTTCAGTCATAACTATATTTGCACATTGGGAAAAGGCGCACACAAAAAAAGAAAATTATTTGCCTACATCATTTTCTGGCCCCACAGTATTTGGAGGGCTTGTCTAAAATAGCTCAAAGTAGGGTCTCTGGCATCAGGTGAGAAAAAACTATTCATCTGAATTGTTGACGGTAAAGGCATGTTTCATACCAATACTTCTAAGTTCTCCCTCTGAAGTGGGAGAATCCATTGACCAAACTTTTATTTTGGTTTCTTGAGCTACAGAAAGCCAATAGTGCTGACCCATCCACCTCTCAACTCCCCAGAGCCGTGCCAGCAACTTCCAGGGACTGAGCTCTGCAGATGGAGACAAATAGGAATCACAGAAATAAATGATCAGAGGGATTGGGTTGGAAAGGACCTAAAGACCACATCCTTTAAGCACTGCTGTCCTGAGAGCTGAGCAGATCCCCAGCAGTGTCATGGACGTGCCATCCCAGAACACCAGTCACAACAGTATGAAAGCTCTAACAGGGAAAACACGGGTTAAATTGTAGGGAAAAAATCATGCTTTTATGACATTAAGGTAATGGAAGAACCTGCTGAGGCAAGCTGTGGAATTGCCATCACTGGAGATGTGTCCAGGGCCGGGCCAGACGTTAGTTTATGAATAATGGAACCAGTCCCGAAAATATGCAGCGGATGGACGAGATGACCCTATTGCTGCCTGTTCCAAGCAAAACAACCCAATGATCTAAAGCATCGCTCACTCTGGAATGAAGCAGCACCAGGAAACCTCTCGAGAAAAGCTAGCTTCAGAGGAAATTCTGCACCTCTTGCACTATGACCAAAAAAAAAAAAAGTAGAAATAAAGCCAGGCATCAGAAGCTGTACTCACCATGTATTCCATATTGGAGGCTGATGGATACACTTGACCTCTTAATTTATTGTGGAGCATCAGTATCTCCTGTCGGTCTGAAAACAAAATGGCTCTCTTGGATCTGGAGTGAGCTTCCCCATCCTGATATTTGCTCAAAATGCTCTCCAGGTGACTCGAGTTGGGCAAAATAAAGCAGTGGGCTGCATTTGCCAGGAGCAGGACACATCCAAGAGGCAGGATCCAAGGCAGGGCAGGATCCATGGCTCTTCTACAGCGGGCAGAATTAGAATGAAGGCAGCAGAAGAGTTTCCTTTCAGGGTCTCCAGTGGCTCAGCACAGATCTGGACGTGGGGGAGAAACAGGCAGCGTGAACAGAAGATCTTGGTATGATCCCCACTGAAGAAGCCACACAACACAGATTTTTGCTTTAAAAAGATGCATAAAGTGTTATCATTCTCTTCTAGGACCAGTGGAACAGAGCACCAACGTGGGTAATGGGAATTCAAGTTTCTTTCCCCAGTGGTGTTGGGTTGGGAGCATTGCTTGGGAAGCACTCAGGCACGGTGCTGGGCACTCATCCACAAAAAGCAGTGGGGAGCACCCAGCAAAGCCCATCTGTGACTCTCTGCAGACGCAAAAAGGAGATGTTTGAAGCTATTTCCCCTGAGAGCAGTTGTAAAAGAGGAGAACAGATCTGAATACAAGGGAAAGTATAATTCCCAGGGAGGCGGATCGCCGAGGTCAGAGAGCAGCAGGAGCTATTTGAAGGCCCTGCTCTGCCAATAGACTGCAGCCGAGCAGCTGCCAGACCTCGAGCGAGCGGCTGTTTATGTGAAATGTCATCGTAACTCCGAATGCTCACAGTTCCTGCTGACAAATGACGCACCGGGGTGCTCGCTGACGCTGCCGTAGAGCGTTACAGCAGATGGGAGCATGGCCAGAGGGTGAGCTATGGTGTGGTGAAAAGCAGACGGAGCACCCAGCATCTCTCAAGCAGGAGATTAGGCGTTCCTAGGGCTGACCTGCTCAGTTTGATGGCTGTGTTTCATTCCCATCCACTTTCTGGCAAGATGTTGGATCTGTGAGGCTCCACCTGCCATTTCCCATTAATTCCTCCCTTCCTCTCCCTCCCTTCCCCACATTCTGTCCAATGAAGCTTGCGCAGCTCAGCTGGCTTTATTCAGATCGCAGGCAATTCAGGGAGGAGAGCATGGGCTGCTGTATGGCTATGTGGCCTCTTTAGGAGGGGATCTAAGAGCCTCCAGAACAGAGTTAGAATCATGGAATCATTAGTCTGGAAAAGATCTCTAAGATCATGTAATCCAACCCCAACCCATCCCCACCATGCCCACTAACCATGTCTCTTAGTGCCACATCTCCACACTGAACACCTCCAGGGATGATGGTGCACCACTTCCCTGGGCAGTCTGTGCCGATCCTCACTGCTCTGAGAATAAATTTTTCCAAATATCCAAACCTTATTGTCCACAAGAGGCAATAAGTACCCATGCAGACTGTGTGTGAGCACAGCATCCCTCTCCTTCAGGCTGAAGTTTGGAAGAAAGCTTCCTTATCTCTGCCTTTACGTCAGGATTTGGTTTTGATAACCCCATTACAAAGATGCTGAGAGTGTACCCAGATCATCGGGATCTATCAGAAAAGCTTCAACCCAGTGACACGGGGCTGAATACAGTCCCAAATCCCCTCCTCCCCACAACCAACAGCATCCACAAAGCAGAGCAGCTTTGCTCAGGTGGAGAAACTCTACAGTCATCCAGAAGCCCTGAAAATATGCAGGATGTCTTCACCAAAGAGCAGAAGTCTCTGTAATCAGGCAGAATGAAAACCAGCTTCTATCAGCCTGTCTGCAGGCAGAGCATTAAGCCCTTGCCGTGGTAGAACAACATAGGAATATATTTACTAAGTTTAGGTAACAGCTGATTGCCGTTTCCTGCAGAGCAAGCCCAACACATGCTCCTTGTCCCCAGGCACATCTAAAGACTGGGACGTTTGGTGGCCTGGGGGCAACCCCAGCTTTAAGCTCATTCCTGTCCCAGCCTCGAGTGCTGCCTTCCCCCGACTTTCTAACAGCGGGGCAGCAGAGCCGTCGCTTTGCTAGACTGTCTGACCCAAATCCCAGCAACAGTTCCTACTTTGAGGCACTTCCCTAAGAGTTTAAAAATAGATGCTCTGCCACCACCGTTTACAATGCAGCCATTTAGCACCGGCGATTTTCCCTGCAGCCTGCCCTGTAGGTAGAGCAGGAGGGAACAGGCAGCCAACATATGCTGCTGCTGTACCCCTTCATTTGGCCGGGTGCCCTCAGCTAAACAGGAGCCCGTACCCACCACCCATCTAAGGCAAACACTGAACTTACAGAAAGGGCAGCCTGGAAAGCCAGCTGCTGCTCCATCGCAGAGCCCCAGGACTGAGCCAACATGGCTGGGTTTGACCGGAGCTTTGCAACAAACAGTGCATTATTCCTGGTGATGTTCTTCCCTGCATCTTGCTTTGCACCTTCCCAAAAAGGGGTCATTTGAGCAGCCTTATTCACTTTGGGTGATCAAGACAATTCCCGTGCTTTGGCTGCAGGTGAGGAGCAGGGAACATCCAAGGGGAGGGTGAGGTGATGGGAGCAAAGAGAATCATGGAAGAATGAAGGTTTGAAAAGACCCCTAAGATCCCCAAGTCCAATCCCAACCCACCCCCCCATGCCCACTGTCCCTCAGTGCCACATCTCCACAGTTCTGAAACACCCCCCGAGCCTGTGACTCCACCACACCCCGGGCAGCCCGTGCCAATGCCCAACCACTCGTTTGGAAAAGAATTTTTTCCTAATATCCAACCTGAAAGAGCCGCAGTGCCAAAGGTTAACTGAAAGCAGCAGAGAGATGCTCACATTTCATTGAGTTCAGACATCCATCTGCTCACACCCCCGTCCCCACTCCGACAGCCTCATGCCCAGGTGCAACCAAACACTGGGCCATGTGTCAGAGCTCAGCCAGCCCAGCGCTGGGCAAAGGCTCCAGTCTGCACTAGGAACTCCTCATTAGGGAAGATGAAAAGCATATTTTGCCTTTGGGATGAGATTTGACATTTTTCGGGGAGAATGTTCAGCTGACAGTCAGCTGAGCGAGGCTCTGCTGTTATTTTCAAGGTTTTAGGAGCAGTGTTATGCTTCCCTTTAACTGCACCAGGCTCCTGATGCTGGTGCCAGGGACACATCTGGGAGTGCTCAGAAATGGGTGAGTCGGCAGAAAGCAGCTCCCAAATACTTTGCAAGGCAAATCCGAGCTGGGACAGCAGGAGCTTCTGCTGGGCTCCGAGGAAGTGAAAAAGCAGCACTGGACTTTGGAAAAGAGTATTTATAGAAAGCTATTTCCCCAGCTCAGAGCTGGAGCTGCATGTCACAGGGAACAGAGGAGCTGGGGGCTGGCAGGAGTGCTGCCTTCTGCCTTTCATTACGTCCTTGCCTCACCCTCACACAGCTATTGATCTTCAGCTGCCTCCTGGGGAGCACACAAGTGGGTTCTGCTCCTCCATATGGGAAACACATGCAGTCAAAGCATCCCGAGAGCTGGGAGTGATGTGTGGGACAGGCTGATGCTGCAGTGAAACACAAGGGCTAGCACCAAAAGCAGCAAAGCAGTGGGGGATCTGCCTGGGGTCAAACTGATCCCTGTACAAAAAATTCAAGTGAGGAAGCCACAATGGAATCATAGAATAACCTGGGTTGGAAGGGACCCATAAATCCAACTCCTAATGCACTTCATGCAGGAACTGAGATGCACACATTTAATGCTTTACAGAATGACCCCAGCTTCAAAAGAGGGGGACGACAAGATCCTTGGATTCAGCATCCTCAAGGCCACATGGAAACATCTGGCTCTGCCACTGCAGTCCACTCCCATGCAGCCCCAGTGGCTGAGATTCTATGCAAAACCACATGAAAAACCCACTAGAAACAGACACACCATGTGACAACACCGTGAAATTCCTTCTAGATGGGACTTCAGAGCCACACCATCTCCAGCTCCCTGGAACAGAATGGATGTGCCTATGGGCAGCCAATTAATTCATCATCCCTTATGTTGGTCAGTTTCCCCTCCACACGAACCCTTCCCATTCATTAGAGATAAATGCACATCAGTCCTTCATCAGCCTTTGCAAATCATACACTCAGACGGCTTGATGGAGAAGTTACTCACACTGTGCCAATTCGACTGCATAGAGACCCTCCTTGCATCCAAACACTCACCCCAAACCACAATTCAGATGCATGCAAACTCACCTCGTCGAGCACTTCTTAGGAAGCAGTCGCTCCTCCAAGCTTGCTGCTGGGAAATAAATTATATAGCTGCAATATTTCAGCGAGGAGAGGGAAAGGATGCAGGGAGCCCGGGGAGGTGTGGGGACGCGAGGTCTCGGCTCAGCAGCGAGCACCAACTGCGGTCTCGCAGAGCTCCCCAGTGGTATTTATGCTCTCCAGGCAAAGAGGACACAACTCTGGATCATCCCGTTTGGCAATCGGCCTGTAAAACAGAAGGGGAAAAAAAAAATAGAAAAAAAAGGAGGCAGGAGTAGAGGAGTGTCGCTTTGCATCGCACCGCTGTTGGAAGACACTCATTGGGGCGAGGAAAATTAGGACCGTCCTCCCAAAGGCTGTAACACAACACCCAGCAAGGAGAGGAGGAGGAGGCAGCAGCCCCATATAAGCGAGGTTACGCTCATTCTCTCTTCAAGCAGCTTGCAGGCAGAGCTGCTGCCCAGCCCTGCTCTCTGCCACGGGTATTCAGTGGTGATGAGCTTAGGGAAAAAAAAAAAACAACACCCAGATTAGGGTTTTTTTTTGCATGGGACAGAAGCCAGCTTCGTCCTCTCGCTGCTGGCTCAGCAATTCCCAGCACTCCATGGGAAAAGCCCAGCCATGCCCCAGCCAGGCAGCATCACTCCTTTTCTTCCCCAATTGGGCATCCGCTGAGCAAAGGCAGATTTCTATCCCTCTGAGGTCCGTTTCCAGAGCTCACCCAGCACTGACGTTCCTTGCACACAAATGCAGCTGTCAGCAGGAACAGCAGGAGCAAGCAAAGCACAGTGCAAGCTCACCTCTGCTGCAGGACACCCCAAGAGCCCAGTCAGTCCAAGATCAGCCTCCCAGCATGATCCTTCCCTGCGGTGTCAGCCCACATGCACTGTTGAAACGTGGTTTTATACTCTGAGAAAGGAAATGACTGAGCAAAAGATCTTATTTTTTTCTTCTTCTTCTTTTTTTTTCTTTTAATCAGACAAACAGGAAAAGCAAAGTGGTACCCTGAGTAATTACATAAGTGCATCACAGCACTCTGTGCAGCAGAGTGGGGTGGGATGCTACCACGACAGCACCCAGTCCTTCCTGCATGGTTCTTGGGGATAGAGAATCCTTCCATTCTTCTAAACAACAAATTATTTCTTTATGCAAAACAGCAGCCAATCTGATGTACAGTTTACGGGCTTCCAAGATTTTGCCACTAAGCACAGTTGTTTATCAAAGCTGCTCATTATCACATGAGCAAAGCAGAACGCCCCCCAAAATGAAGCCACATCCACGCCACCGCTGTTGATTTCATCTCATGCACCGTCGTCCCAAGAACTTCTGCAGAAGCAGCAGCAGATTCTCATTGCTTGGGGATCTTCAGCACTGGGTCGTGGCTTTTTACCCCCAGTGCAGCTGGGTCATAGAATCACTGATGGAAAGGGTTTCTGAGATCACCAATCGCACCCCACCATGCCCACTCACCATGTCAGTACCGTATCGCTCACACACATTCCAGTGTCCCCACTCAGTACAACACCAGACCCCTGCTGCTTGCTCTCACAAACGTATTTACTGAGAGTATTTCAGCACAAATTATGGACCGACAGCACACGCTCCATCAATCCCAACAGGCGATTCGGTGCCATTTGGGCAGCTCTCTCCCGTAAGGTTGAGATGCTGTCCCAACTGCGGGCCGTTCTAAGGACAAAACAGGGCTTTGCTTTGACATCTCTGCATCCTCCTGCTGCTCTCTTGCCGCTCCAGCAGTGCTGACTCACGGCCTCTGGAGGTGCTTCTCACCGTGCTTGCCAGAAAGTTGAGTTGCTCATTTAACCTCTCACATAGCAGCAACACAAATTATTTCCAGCTCTCTCAGGAATGCGGTTTTTTGTCATCTACACAAACGTTCCTATCGGAAATTATTCATACAATCATGAAGGCTGGAAAAGACCTCTGCTATCACCAACACACCCCACCATGCCCACGTCCCTCAGTGCCATATCCCCACGTGCACGGACAGTGACTCCATTGCTCCCTGGGCAGCTGTACCACTGCATCACCGCTCTTCCAGGCTAAGAAATTGTTCCTAATATCCAACACAAACCTCTCCCAACCCAATTTGAGGCCTTCACAGTTCTCACCCATCCTATGTCAATTTTCCATCAGCCCCGCTGCCATGCAAATATTTGGTGTTTGGGGTATTTTCCACCATACACCCATGCAGTCTCCCCATGCCCAGCAGCATTCAGGTATGAGCACAGCTTTAAACGATGCTTTCATTCATCCCATTTTGTTACAAGTCAGCACTTTCGGGTCCTACATTCAACCAAAGCCAAAACAATCAGAAGTTACTTTCAGTCACTCAGCATTATTACGGCCTTGATTATAACGTCTCGGTTTCATGTGTGGTAAAAGCCACATAAAGCAGGCTGTACATAAGTATATATTAGGAGAAGAAGCTTTTAATGCAATATCCAATGAATAGGGAGGAACACAGATTTCACTATTCGCCCCTAATTGAACACGCAGACAGCACGTCTTGGTTTTCAACCTAAATCCCCCTTTATTTCTTATTCCAATACGAGCTCAGCAATACCAGGACTGCAGCAAAGCGAAGAATGGGGAATAGACTCAAAGCCATGGCACTGACCTGCAACATCTGGCTCCAGCACTGAAGGGTGCAGTGAGATAACACAGCTGGAGCAAAGCAGGGATAAGAGAAAACATCTCGAGACTTGAATCTTCAAACCCTGTGCTACACGGCCAATGGTCAAACAAAAACGTCAGTCAGCAAGACGAAGAAACAAGCAGAAAAGCCACAAAAAGTTGACTGCAGAATGTAGGGGGCCAGCTTTCTTTTCCTTCCCCCTTCCCCCCCTTTCTCTTTCTTTTGTTACCCGTTTGCCCTCCTTTTCTCTCCTTTTCCTTCTTTCCCTCTCATTTTCTTCCCTATACTTTCCTTTTTTTTTTTTTGATCCTTGTCTCTCTTTTTTTTTTTCTCCTTTCCCCCCTCCACTTTTCCTCCTTCTCTTTCCCATTTATTCCCCTTACTCCCCTCTTTTTATTTCCATTTTCCCCCTTTCTTCTCCTTTCAAAAGAAAGCAACCACTAAAGTTCTCCAGCCCAAACCAGCTCAGAAGAATGAACCAAACTCTGACCTTCACAGATCCTACCCCAGAATAGGTGAATTGCAACCACAACCACCAAGCCCACTCTGTGCATTTGCTAAAACTCTCCCCGCATCCCTGGGGCCATAAAAGCCAAGGATTGTAACACAGGAACCCCTGAACACCCTGAGAACACTCACAGCATGCCACAGGAGCTACGGTCAGATGCACGGAGTCATCCACACATGGAACCATCTGGGTGTGCCACCACTGCCCTCTGCAGTGGTCTGCATACATGTACACATGGGAGAGCCCTATTGGAAGGGATCTGCTTGGCAGTGAGTGAAAAAGAAACACAATTGCTTTCATTATTAAAAGCTACAATCTCTCAGGTAAGTGAAAAAATGAAAAGCACAAGTTCTCCTGCCCCCAAAGAGCTCCAGGTATCGGAAGCCTTTCTCACCCCAGCCCATCAAACCATCAAACCATCCCTGATTCGTGCTGTGAGATTTTTCTAACAGCATCTCAGCCAATGAGATTTTCATCTTGGGGGAGTTTGAGGTGATTTTCCTTCTTTTACACAACTGCAGACAGAGCGAATAATTAGAGGGCTGCAAAGTTTGGAAGGATTTAATAAGGAAAAGAAACCGTGGTGGTGTGTGTTGATCAGACTTGCCCCATGGCTCGTACTGCTTTTTCCCCTTTTGAGTAATCCACTGCAGAATAAGTGCATTCGTAATATCCTTACCGAAAATCACAACAATTAATACCATCTGAGCAACCTCCATTCCTTACCAAGGATTTCAATGCTTGCCTTTACACTTGGCCATTACTCACACATAATTAACAACACCTGCAACCTGCCTGTAACAACCAAATGCACAGAGAGAGCAAACTGCACTTGGGCAGGTTTTTTTTGTTGGGTTTGTTGTTTTTTTTTTCCAGCATTCTCTGTTCCTTCCATATTTCCAATTCCTTTTATTTATTTAACACCTAAGGGGAGCTCCAGTTCCTTTCTATTGGCTCCAAACTTAGAAAACGGGCCTATGTGGGTCTTTTCTGAACAGAAAAGCTACAGGGCATCCAGCATTCGGACCCACAAGCTCAAAGCTTTGGGTGACACTGGTCAAAATCACCCTTTGTTGCAAGGACCCACTACCAACTAGCAATCACCTGCCCCTTCTGCTGGAAGGATGCATGAAACCCTCATTTTTCATGGTGCCATGGCACTGCAAGACGAACTGTTGCACAAAGCTGCTGCTGCTGTGTCTCTGAAGCAGTTGCTGCAATGCTAAGAGGTGCACAACAAGTCTACATTACCAGAAATGCCCATTTCACAACCTGCTGGAGATGCAGGTGAACACCAGATCAATGGCCTCCATCTTCTGGCAGCACAAAGATAGAAGTTCTGCAGTACAACTGAGCAGCACCAGTCGTTCCTACAAGAGAACAGCATAGAAAAGTCCTGTACAGGCCAGCTAGGCTTGCCCTGCCCCAACAGCTCATTGGTTCCTGCTGCAGGAGCTACGCATGTTAACAGCACAGCCCTGCATTTTAAATGCACCCAGGACTCACCATCACTTTTCTTTTTCAGGAAGCAGCCATGAATAAGCTTCCTGTCTTTTGCAAGGTGACTAATTCTTGCTTTGCTTGGGAGAAAACGCAAAGGGGAAGCCCATGTCAACAGACAAGTGTTGCAACCTAAGGCACTTACAGAGCTGCTTCCTTTCTCTTGAAAAGCCTTACATCACCTTACATGGAACCATTCAGGCTGGCATCCTGTCAGCCCTTCATGTAGGACACAGGGAGGATTCACTCCCCAAGGGCTGCAGCCTCTCCTCCCCGAGGTTGGTTACATCTGGATGCCAACAAATGGAACTCCTGAAGTTCCAAGGAGCTGTTAAAGACAAAAAGCACCTGCACTTCATTGCAGCAACATCACCTGTGCCCTGTAAAAAGAGCCACAAGGCAACGTTTAGGAGCTCAAGGCTAGAATTTACACCAGAGGAAAAACAAAACCCACACAAACACACGCCTTAAACCAACTTTGTGACTTTTATTGATGGGCGACAACTTTATACTTCTAGATATCACTAAACTGTGTACAATTAGGAACTCAACATTATAGGAGAGCAGACAGCAAAATTAAACAAAGCAGACTTAAAGAAATATCAATCTTAATTATTTTGCCCATTTTTTTTTTCTTAAATTTCATGTACACAGAAGCATAAATGCAGTTTGAAATTTCATAATAGCAATAAAGTTACAATCACCCATCTATATAGACTAACATCTTAACTCCAAATATTTGATCTGCAATGTGTACTTAAGCAGTTTCTCATCACACAATTATTAAAATGTGTCTTCCTATTAGGAACCAGCAACTCTGCATTTTGTACGTTTGTCCATTTTTGAAGCACGCAGGACCATCTCCATCTCATACACATTGGCTCATGTTTTACCACTTATCAAAAACTATTGGGGGAGCAGAGAGCACTTTTTTATTTTTGCTTTTTTTATTATTATTTTTATTTATTTTTTTTAATTTTAATTAAGTAAAGATAAAACATTTTCACAGAAATCTACAAGTTCTGTTGCTGGTGCAGCGTTTTCTTCTACTACGCAATTAGAAAGTGGGAATCAAATGCAAATCCCCTGTTTATTATCTTAGGATTCAGCATTAATTCAGATTTTTTTTTTAATTTTTTTTTTAATTTTTTTTTTTAATTTTTTTTTTTTAATTTTTGTCATTCACGAGACTCGAGTCTTTCAACCCAGCGACTCCACTTTGCAAAAGTCAAAGTCAACACAAACTACGTTGTGCACAAACCCACGGTAGCCTCCTTTTTCACTCTATCCCATAGTTGCAAGGGAAAAAAAAAAAAAAAGAAAAAAAGAGATTCACTCAAAAGAGCATTTACAGGAGAAGGAAAAAAAGTTAGTGATAGTTGGCGTTCTACAAAGCAGGTATCTTGCACACACAGCATAGAGGGAGAAGTTTCACAGCAGGTCAACTCGGCGGTAGTACAGGAGGTAGGCTGTGCGTTCTGCAGACGGCTTCACCACCTGGTACTGGTTGATCACCTTCACTGCCTGGTCATCGATGCGTAACCAGCCGTTGAGCCCGATTTGGAAGACGTCCGTAGTGTAATGGCCACCAGTTGCGCTGTTTCCGTGATGATAAACAACTGTGAAAAGAGAAATTTGTGATCGTACGCGACGTGGAATGGTTTTAATCTGAGACAGGAGAGGTTTAGGTTGGGTATTAGGGGGAGTTTTTCCACACACAGGGTGGTGAGGCACTGGCACAGGTTGCCCAAGGAGGCTGTGGATGCCCCGTCCCTGCAGGCATTCAAGGCCAGGCTGGATGTGGCTCTGGGCAGCCTGGGCTGCTGGTTGGTGACCTGCACACAGCAGGGGTTGGAGCTGGATGAGCACTGTGCTCCTTTGCAACCCAGGCCATTCTATGATTCTATGAATACCCACTGCCACATAGAAGCACGATTTAAAGTCGCATTCTGCTTTCTTCATAACATACTCATGATTCAACCAGGCAGTGCTACGTAATGCTTCTCCACCATACCGAATCTAATGATTCTGAAGGACACTGAAGTCAATTAAGAATGAAAAGCGCCATAACGCATTAAGCAACTTATTAAAACCAATCTACAGAACAGTCTATAAAGAAAACTAGAAAGTCTATAGATTATAGTCTAAGAAAGCCTATAAACAAAGGCTAAAGCACAGTCCATAAGGCAAACAATTGTAGAGCATTTTTATTCGCCAGCAAAATATTTGAAAATAAAAACCAGAGGGCATTAAAGCCACACAGCAGAACAGGGCACTGTTCAAACCAAGCCGATTGTAAAGCCAATTATTCCACCCACGATCATTCTTTCATTCTGTTCTTCACTAGAATTTTATTCTGAAAACAGGTTCTGTTGAAGCACCAATCTATAAATTTCCCATTTATTAGTTCTCAGTAATCTGCTTCAAATTTTGAATGGAACACAACTAACTGCTGCTGCTCCCAAAAGAGCACCAAACTGTCTTCTCTCCTCAATTACCGCCACATCCAAAATGTTTTCAGAACAGAGGGCTCAGCGGTCCTTACAAAAACCAAACCCCAATTCTAACACTGAGCATTCAGCATTATGCATGGACAGTGCCCCCAAATGGAAGAGGCTTTCTACACACATAAATCTAAGGATGCATGGAAGAAATTGCATTTAATTCTTTCTCAGAGCATGTGCCCATACCACACACTTAACAAGCCCACACAGAAAGCATTGCCATATTCTATCAGCAAAAGTATGCATTTACAAAACAGTTTCAAACTTCAATAGACCCAGTCTTCCTGTCCTAAAAGACACTTGAAACCTATCCCAAAGTTTTCTTCACTTGCACAAAACCAAACATTTTACAGTAATATCAAAGAGACAAAGTTTTTTGAAATTTACAAAATAAATCTGAATTATTCGTGTTCTAAAATTTATTTTAATCACTGGATAGTTACAATACCTGAAACTTATTTGTTCAGGTCACCTAAGCTCAGTGTCTATGGATGAGAACTCCTCAGCTGCCAGAAAACTATTGTATTTTTCCATAGGGGGAGTTAGAAATAATTAAGAGTGCAAACAAACTTCTTGAAGTCATTTTAAACACAGTCTCCAAATCTGCCCCATGAAAGTAACTTCCAATAAAATAAAATGAAACTGCCCAAAACAGTTCTGAGAGCCAGGTGCATTTTTTTCCCTCTGTAAACTCAGCGGTCACGAAAGTGGATCCAAATCACCAAGTCACATAAGGCCACCATTACTGGCACAGATTTGGTGACACAGAAGTTAAAATCTCTGGATTCTCCAGTTTATTATGTTCTCCTGTGTCAACAAAGAAGCAGGTGCAAATCGTAAACTGTGGAGGAGTGTTAAACCCCAGGAAATTCATTACTGCCAGAGACCGCTTTGTTCAGTATGAAAATCCTGCCCCTGCATACTTACGTGAGCTTCCAACCCTAGCTACCAATTTAAGGTATTTCACATACATTGCAGACTTAAAAACATCATTTCCTTACACAAATATCATCATCTCCTCCAAGCTAAACTTCTCCACCCACAGCATGCTGCTCACAGACTGCCAGCAACTCATCCTGAGGGCTCAACGGGACACGATGCCAGCATTCAAACAACAATTTCAATACACAGATGAAACATTATTCTGAAAACTTGGGCTATGTTTTAGGCATAGTTATACTGCAGCTGTATTTCAGCTGCTGCTATTTTTCAGGGTGGATCTGCTACAGAACTTTTGTTTGAGTTTCAAGCTGGAATAGTCAGCATGTAAATACAGATACAACATTACATGGGTATATGTGCATACACACACAGAAAAAAATCACTAAATAAGAGAATCTGACACCCATAAATTATTTCAGTTTAAAAATAATTTTGTAATTTATAGGAAATTATAATTTTTAAGAAAATATTATGTAATCCAGAACTCTACATGTACAGTTTGTATTTGCAATACAGGGACAAGAGGCACATAGATAAAATACCTGCAAAGAGCCGGTAGGTTCTTTGGCCTTTAAAAATTTTACTTTTCACACCAGGAGATAGTAGCTCTGGAGGAGGAAAAAGAGACACAAAGGCAACAGTTAGCAAACTCAGAAATTCGGTTTCAAGAGAGATCAATTATTTCTAACAGAAATCAACATTAGTAGAAACAGAAAGCTCATCTAAAACGTACATAACAGCCAATTTCAGGTCCCAAGTTATGGTGCAACTGCTGTTGTCAGTGATGGCAGAATCTACAAATATTCATTCTTTAAGACATTTTAATATTAAACAGTAAGCATAATGACAAAGTATATGTCTTGCTTGATGTGGAAGTAATCATTAATTTTCTTTTTTCTTGAGCTGGTTGCCAGATGAAAAAAAAAATGCATTTAACACTGCAGACTTCAGACGCTGGATATACGCAAGTTCTCACCCTTCATAAAACCAGCAGTTCTTAAGATATCAAGACAGACCTTTATCCATCACTAGCCTGCTTTCAGGCTCTATCTTCCATAAAATGTCTATCTCCTTTCACCAGGCACTGTTTGTTACAATGATTTGCCACTTCCAAGTGAAATCTGACATAAAAATACATAGAGTAGTTTGGCAACAGCCCTAAGAATGGACACGTCCTTTATTCAGGGGTCATGCCCAGTATTTGTTCTCACCAGCCTACATCCTTACTCCTTAGGTCTGCAGGAAGCTCTCACGTGGCCAACTCAATATCTAGGATGTGACAAAGGTTGTAAGATCTTTCATCATAATGTTCTTTGCACAGCAGTGGCCCAAACCAATATACAAGCAACATGAGATTTGTCAAGACTGAATCTCAGATAGCTAAATATATTCTTTTTATGGAGGGGAGAAAAAGCACAAAAGATATTCAGCAAAATTACTACATTTCTAGGTGGCAAGACCCTCCATGGAGAAGAAATCTCGTGCACAAAGCTGGGAGTAAAGAGGAGAACTGAAAGACACTAAGGAGTTAACGTTATCCTTCCCAAAACAAGGGAAACTTCTGTTAAAGACATCTTTACCTTTACTAATTTCCAGATCAACAGGATACTCAATATTCTTGATAAGCTTCTGACATCCGCCAGTCTTCTCATACACAAACCTCTTGAGGTGTAAAACAAGGACAGGGGGGAGTTCTTCTAGTGTCACTCTTCGACTGATCTCCACCTAAAAATACAGAACAAAGATGAATTAAATAGGATTTCTGCTGACTGCTCAAAAATACTACTTTAAAAGAGGAAGAATATTTGACTTTAACTGCACTCACACAAAGAAAGAAGTCTGTATAGCACAAGATGGTTTAGAAGCCAGTTTATGACACATGAAATAAGAGACCAGTGGTGTAACTGTTCAAAAATCATTTAAAAATCAATGAGATATCTGATATTCAAGAATTGCCTTGAAAAACAAAGTGAGTTGTTAAATAAGCTATCTAAAAACAAGCACCACCATGGTGAGGAGTTAGGGAAGGTTTCAGTAATGAATGATTTTTTTTTTATTTTTTTTTTTAAAGATATACCACATCCTGTAAAGATCCTGAAGAAAATATAGAGAGAAAACTATGAGTTACCCATTATTTATTTATTAAATATTGGCTTTTTTTTTTTTTAATAGTTACAACCCAGTAACCCAAAAAGTCACTGCCTGGAAATGTAAAACTGGGCTCAGAACTGCAGAACAAAAATGCTTCCCCTTCCTAGAAATTCTGAAGTAAACAATAAAAAAATAAAAAAATTCTCCAAGTAACTGCTTCAGGCTCCTCTAAGTTTCCAGATTCAGAAAAAAGCACCTGTATCCTTTTTATGGTAAATCATCAGCATACTCCTCTCCAACAGAGGACCCAATTCTACTACAGAGAGTGGAACAGAAAATCACCAGGAAAAACTATCACTCTTCTAAGCTTGCATACTAAAACTTAAGGCTCTCAGGATACTGAAGCAAGCAGGTTTTGCAGGGTGCATCATTTCCTCAGGGATTTGAGCTGATACATTTTACAAGAAATAATTTAACATTTCAAACAGAAATAGTCTCTACAAACTGTAAAATTTCACCTACATCTCAAGGGTTCAAAATATGCCTTTCTGCATCCAAAAAACATCTAACCACTGGCAACAGTGGCAGCTTCTCTGAGTCTTAAGAGAGGGGTTTTTTTGTGCTTTTTGTTGTTTTTTTTAACCAGCAGGCCAAACAGGGCCCTGTTCTTTTCCACTCAATAAGTGCCTGCTGGCACCCACCCATCCATCTTCCAGGAATAACACGCAGAAAAAGAAGCTCTAAGGCAGACTCTGAAAGAGAAGATGTGACAAGAAATGCACACAATTCTCCTATGAACTTAGGAGAGTTTGCATATTCCATGCGTTCTAGTGTGGAACAGCTGCTGTTTTCATGGAGCAAATCTGGAGAGGCTTTACATAGAGAGAAAATATCCTTGATTCAGAAAGTTATCACTATTTGAAGATTTTCCTGGAATTGAGGCTTCTCAAATCCAAAATTTGATTCAACTTTGTGCAGAACAAACCAACCAACCCCAAATACTTCACAGGTCCAAGCCCAGACCAAGACAGAAAGATACAGAAGAGTATCAGTGCAGCGGTTTAAGCAGCTGCTGTTCTCCTCTCTCAGTCAGAGCTGGTGTTTGGGAACGTGTGCCTGCACTTCAGCTGTGCCTAAAATCTCAGCTTATCTTGCAGATCACAGCAGCATTGTGCTCTGGTGCCAGGCTGAGGAGCAGCAGCTGAGGACCCAACGCATCCTGTTACCCTGAACACCAAAAGACCTGATTTCTGGTAGAAACATCACCAGCAAAAAGTGCTTCAAACGTTTGTTTAGTGAACACTGAGTCATTCCTGAGAAAATATTTGTGTAAGCCTCAAGAAGCAGTCTGAGAACTCCAGAGAATGTGAAGGAGTGAAGACTGCTTCAAAGGAGTTTGTGGAAGGTAAGAAGGAAAAGTAAACGAGAAAAGGCTAGCTTCTTACTCAAGTCTTCACTGCTGTTACAAAATATGAACAGGTCTGCAAATAAGAAAAAAGTCACTTCAAGTTAAAAATTAAGTTTTTATATGTATTTGGTGTTGAAATGTTCAAGACGAACTGACCTGCAAGACCAGAAAGAATCAGAATGGCATACAGAGCAAGAGAATGTCATTTCTCTTTAAACACCGAAGGAAACACCTATATAAGACACCTATTTATTTTCAAACACTGCAGGAGAAACTGATGATTTCCTCCTTATATTAACACAAAATTCTTATGATTAAAAAAATAAGCTAAGAACTCATTCACACATTTGGAAGATTATTCTTGCTGACAGTATGGCTTATGCCCACAACTTGACAAGAATACAATTCAGATTTTAAAAAAATCAGAACAAAAAATAAAGAGTAATAAAATAATAGGTTGTTCGTTTTTTTAGCTTTGTCAACAGTTTCTGAGTTCCCCACATGGAAAATGAAGATGAAATGCTTCTTCACAACATGCTTTGGCTTTCAAGACTATGCAGATAGTAATTTTCAATGCACCCACTGTTTTCACTACAATTTGTAACGTAAGAACAGCTCTTCTGACTTAACTTGTTTAGAAAAAAGTCTGAAAGACACAGTGAATGCCTGCATTTCTAGGCAGCCTCTAAAATCCATGCACACCGCAGATGAATTTTTTTAGCACTATATGCTCTAAGCAGCAAGACAACAGCTCATATGGGTGATGTTTGATTTATTAACCTGCATTGCAAGTTCTCAAGGTATATGCCAGAAGTATGTTTTTCTTCCCATGTAGTATTTCTCTATTGTAATTATTACTTTTCGATATCATATTGTTTGCAAAATATTATAAGCCATCAGCAGAGATGCACAGGGGTGCAGAACTGCTGCAAGATTCTTCTTCCAAGGCTACAGCGTGCTTTCAAGCAATGCTCTGAAGAGCTGCTCCTTTTAGTAAGATTCCTGGCAATCCCCAGGAATCAGTATGTTAAGACTAGCTGAAGGCATTTTACTTATAATAGTACATATTATTATCACAGTTTACTCTGTTAAATTAATAATATACTCAAGTAAAATCTTCAGAAAACGTAATTCACAGGCAGAGTTTTGTTTAGAGTTGGTTCTCTTCCTTGAATGCCTTTCACTGTATGTATTCAGATGCATTATGTTTTACTGCTGCAAGACACCAAAAAGGTTAGCATCTTTTTTATTAACACGAGGAGCAAGAGTTCAAGAAGCTATTTGTAAACCAAGAGCTGAGTAAAAACCCTTGAAAGAAGAAGTCTTAATATTTGACTGTAAAAAGGGGTCAACAGAACACACCTCTTGCTTGGTTTTTGTGGTATAACCCTGGACAGACTCTCTTGCCACCAGACTTTCCAATGCATCCTGGACGGTGCGTATCTTGTCAGACTGGATGTCCAGTTGCAGGGTGAAGAAGGGTTGCAGCGTTGCAGATTCTTTAGAACTCTGCTGGTAAACAACAGATCTATGGAGAGAGAAAAAACTGAATGTAAAAAAGGAAAGTATTTTTCAACAGTACAGAATCTTCAATTAAGAAGAAATCACTGTCTACATTGCTAACTCAGTCGACAGTTAAACCTGAACAAAACATACAAATACTAGCTTCAATAGCTAGCATCCACTTGATTCGGCAGCTTGAATCTGCTTTAATGCATTTATAATTAGTTTCATAACTCCTTAGAGCACACTGAATGGAATTATATTTTGATTATTTTATTTATGCAAGGATTTAAACAATTCTGGATAAGCATCAGTCACTTGAAGCTTCAAGCAAAGAAGTTTTTGGCCATGCCTTTAAAAGCCTTCAACCTGGGACACATTAAAACATATTACGATCAACTTTACTGAATTCCACCTGAGCTTTCACAAGGTTCTAACTTTATTCTGAACTGAAAAGAAAAAAAAAACAACAATTATGTATTTCACAGCACAGTTAAAGTTGATTTATTTTAAGAAGTCTCAAAAATTGGGAAAAGTTTACATATATACATTTTGTAAAAACTGTAAAAACAAAGCTTTAAAATCAAGTTGAAACTATACCTAACTGCATTCCTACCCAGGCCTCTATCTTTTGCTTTTCTACTGCTGAGCACAAAAATACCTCTGCTCTATGAAACAGATACTTCTGGCAAGTATGTTAAGAAAGCCAGCTCTTATTGCAGGGAGACTTTAAAATCATCTCAGCTCACAGCAAATTACTGAAATTATGCTTTAGGAACACATGACCAGAAATGCAAAGTACTGATCCATCTCCAATTTATGTTTTGCTGTAAAAAATTACAACCAAGTCCAGATTGTGCAATTAAAACACATGATTATTTCAGTCACTTCACTGTGTCCAGTTTCATAGTCACTTTGAATTGTTTGGCTAGATCTTGCCACATGAAATACAAACTACCCTCTGTTGAGGATCAACACTTCCTTCTCCTTCCAACATTTTCAATGTCCAGACTTTGTCCGTGCACTCCTCTATGCAGAAATGGGAGACTTTTGGAAAAACCATGTTAACAACACAGGGCATGAGATAATTTTTTGTAGGGCACTCAGCTGCAGCCTTTCAGCAGTGTGGCTTGGTGAAGATTGTTTTGTGCAGTGAGATAGCTCACTCTTCAACCACATCACTGCACTAAGTGCACTCTTCCTGTTTTCCCTGAAAACTATCAAGCATGACTCAAGAATTTATTTTCTTTTGAAAGCAGCACTTTGCACTGAAAAGTCCCAGCTGTTAAAAAATGTGATTTTATACAGCTGAAGAAATAAATTGCTTATTATATTCTTAAGCTTATTCTTAATGATAGTGCCTCACAAAGCTTGAAAGCAATAAGATAATTAACACAGCCATATTCCTGTAGGCAGGTTGAAATTTCTCTCAATCATGTATGAAATGCTAACATACAGGTGTGATTACTGCCAACTCCTATCCAAAGAGCCCCTGCAATTCAGGCCAAACCCCAAAGCAGCAACACACAGTCGATGCATCTTTAGACTGGCAAATACATATCCTTCAGAGGAAAGACAGCATATGAAAAACAGCACCATGTTTATTTCACTTAACGCTTCCTCCTTGGCTATATTTAAGGACAAAACCTTCAACATGGCAAGAGCAGTGTTTCAATAAACAAACCCTGCACTGTGTAAGTCCTGCTGCTTTTGGATACGTTCCTCAGCTCCTTTTTAAGCTAACTACTATTTAGTGCAATGATCACTAGAAAACTGCTACCAAATCCATGTATTAAAGATTCAATTACTAATATGGATGATATTCTGAAAAGACAATACCAAGGAAAAGCTCTTTCTTATTTTAGTTACCAGGACTGAAATGGCAGTTTCTTCAAAAATGTTATGCATTTGACAGCAAAATCTTTATTGGACTTTGGTTTTCCATTGTGGATGCCCCATCCCTGCAGGCATTCAAGGCCAGGCTGGATGCGGCTCTGGGCAGCCAGCTCTGCTGGTTGGTGACCCTGCACATAGCAGGGGGTTGGAACTGGATGAGCACTGTGCTCCTTTTTAACCCTGGCCATTCTATGATCAATTACTTAGTAGAATAGTTAGAAATTTCTATTGGTCACAGGAAAATACATTGCTGTCAATCTCACATACTGCAAGAGCTCTGCAGTCAGCAGTATTGTTTCAGGGTACATATATTTTTTTTTTTCCTAATGAAAACAGGCACTGCTCTCCTACTATATATGTTTTTTCTTTTACAAGTACTATTCATGGAAATATTTAGCAGGCCTCTAACTGGTTTGTGAACTAGTTTGTATAACATATCTCAAATTCACACAAGCTGAGAAAGCAAAAAGGACTCTGCATACTAACAAATCAGATCCTGACAGAACTGTGCATCACACTTACACCTCACGCTGCTATAAAAAATAAATTCTTTAAACCATTACACCCTGATAGGCATCTAACAGTCAAACGTAGACCCAAGGAGTGCTTAAAGTCACCCAGGCAGAAGGTGCCAATCCACACATTTTCCATTCCAGGCTTTTTCCATTTCGTCCCTTCCAATTTCTGATGCTTTCATTTGGTAGATTTCTACCAACATTTCTGCATTCAACCCTTCCTATCTCCACCCTCAGCCTCAGCAGAGGAAGCTTTCCAGCATCACAGCAGGAGATACTGTTTCTGCCGCAAATGGTGTGACCTAGTTTGGAGGCTAAATAAAATGGGTGTGGTGGAAGCAGACAACAGATGTTGCAGTGGTGGACTGTGTGGTTCTGTTGCTCATTGCAAGTTTTTGCCTTTTTCAGTATTACATTATTTGTTCTGGATTTCTGCAGAAGACAACATTCTCTACATCTTCCGAGTTTAATGGAATCATACATAGATGAAGATTCCAATCGTGATAAAAAAAATACCATAAGTGTTAACAATACCTTGGGTGCATGAAGATACCATCAATGTGGAATTGCAATACATAAAAAATTGGCAGGCAACCATTTCACGGAAAATATCATTTTATTTGCCAGCTGTCTGACTCAAATCCCTAAGGAAAAATTTCAGTGCGTTTCGTAGTCAGAAGGTATGAGCCCACATTATTCACACCTCTCAACTGAATATCTGGCAACACAGGGAGTCAAACACCAGCAATTAAGCGTCTGCCTCCAATTTAAAAATAATTCTTCAAGTCTAGCATTTTTGTTTTGGAATATGCTTTTAGTTATGTGTTTACATTGCTTTCGTATTAAATTATACATTTCTCCAAGCAAGTAATGAGGCATCCCTTTCAAAAAGTACTCTTTCACTATCTACCTTCTGCCTTCCTCTGGAAACAGGCCTGAAGGTAAGCAAAGGCCCACATTCTTTTCATTCCTGTACCATCTTGTAGAGATTTACATTTTTCCAAACTTCTCTGGCCTTTAACATTTTATTTATTAACTATTATATGTAACTTCTGTTCTTCTGGGAAGCACATGTGTTTAAACAACCACAAGTTAACTATTTCTTATTATTTAAATTCTTTTCCGGACGGGGTTTAACTCTCAGCTAATCTCACTATCCATGGAGTGTGGTCACAAGAATTTGTATACAATTTTTTTGGAACTCTTTAAATGTTAATATCCACATACAAAGCATACATTTCAAACTCCACCTCAATACAATTCAGGAGTTTTGTTCACTAAACTGATGCAGACTCTATAGTAATTGAAAGAATCTTTTGAATCAATTTTTTTTTTATTATTCTAATTATCCCTATCTTTGATTCACTTGCTAACAAATGCTTCACAGTAGAAATGTTCATCTGTCAAGCCTGAAGAAATTGTTTTCATCCATTGTGAAAAACAGAGCAAGAAAAGCAGAGGAAGAAATTATCTGCAAAGGCAAAGCAAGCTACAGTCTCAACAAGTTTTTAATAAGATACTACCTTATGTGACCACCAAAAATATCAGTTATTGGAGTCTGAACAAAGTCAGCCTGTCGAGTGACTGAGGATTTGTTGCGAGGTCCCACTTGCTCCCATTCATCCTCACTGCCTTCTCCTTGCTCATCTTGCTCCTCTTCCTCGTGAACAGCCTGAACCTCAGGGCCATTGGAAACGGAGAGTTCTTAAAGTGAAGAAAAATAGTTTTGTGTTTATTTTCTTTTCAAATAAAACATGCAAACCGATACAGAACTTAAAAGAAAAATATATATTAATTATTTTCAGAAGATAAAACTTTTCCAGAGATTACCCAGATTTCATAGGCCATAGATTTGAAAACGTAAATGAGAATGAATATATTCCTGGCCCTCTCACATCTGGGCATATCCAAGCATCAACAGAATGCAGCTCACTAATGACTGCATGTAAACAGATGCAGTTTTCTAATAAAGTTTCATATATTTTTAGTTATAAGTTTATGGAGTAGAAAAATAGAAAGTGAAGTGTTACTCTGGAAGCATAATTATGGCATTATTAAATACAACTCCTTTTCTGCACAGATATTTTACAGAGAACCCAAGGCTTAGCAAATATTATCTTTTCAAGTGCCAAAGTCAGGAGGCTAAAGAAGGTTTAGCACACAGCCAGAGAACAAAATACTGAATGATCATTTTATATCATTAAAAATTTCTACCCTGCTGAAGAGAAATTGGTAACTGGTGACCTGAACTCTGCACTTGGCTAAGGCTAACTGTGTTTTGTTTCACTTTTAAACGGGGACTCAAACATAAAGCCTCTGGAAAATAAAATGGTGTTTTAGACTACATACAAATCCAACACTTATTTCAAAGAAAACTTTTCTCCATCTTTGTCAGTAAGGCTTTTGAAATCATTTACTATGCTGTGTTGAATTAGCCATTAGTCTAGAGTCTCTACTTTCAAAAAGAGATCTTCTTCAACAGTGGTAAAACGCATTTCTATTTTCAAATCTACCATGGAGAGAGCCAAATCCCCAGTGAACAATTTTAATATCAAAATGAAGCCTTGAAAATATGGCATTCCATCCCTACCTCAACATCCACTCTAAAAACTTTTCTATATTACATAATTAACATAAAAATAGCGGAAACATTTTTACAGACAAATACTTGAATGAAATACAATTTGCAACAAAGAAAACTAACTTTCATTGTGTGGAGAGAGAAGTTTCTTTAGGGTCAGCATTTCTTCATGTAGTCCATTGAGAATAAATCCCAAGTATTCTTCAGCATCCTCTTGCCTGCCCTGAATAAAATGTTTCTTCAGTAATTGAAAGCATTGAAAATGCCATATAATGTAAAAGCAGATGAGACATTCAACTCCTGGCTTCCCTATTGATTTGGCAAGCTTAAAACACTGTAACCTAAGTAGCTTATATGAAAGTCAAAGAACATTTAAGTTTTACTATAATATCTGTTCATTCCTACTTCAAACAAAACCCAACGTGAGTTAGTAACCTACCAGGACAGTAAATACTTAATAAATGTAAGCAAGTTCATATTTGTGCAACTTCCTTTGGAATGAACACCAACAGCTGCAATCAAGCCGAAACTAAAAGACATTTTGGGTCATTATCTGTCATCCAAATTGAAACTAAACTTTAAGCAGTGTCTTAGCAGACCTCCAACCACCCCATGCTGAAAGCCAAGCATACAACTGCACATTGCTAAAATAAAAACCAATGTTATCTCCTCTACAAAAATAGAGGTTGTCCTGTTCCCCTTTTCTTACAATTCTGATACACCAAACTGTGCAACTTATCTGATAAACACCTTCATACAATGTACGACCTGTGGTAGTCCAGTATAATTACAATGAACTGCCAACTGGTTCATTTTAGAGATACTTTGGCACAGAAACTGATGTATGGCTTTTGCATTGTTCTAACGACAGCAACTGTCTTGTGATGCAACTACAGAAGTCAAAGATTGTGAAGTCACACCTTCTCTGACAGACTTGACTTGATAACCGTCAGAAGTCTATAGATATACGTAGGTTCAAAGGCAGCTCCTGGTCGGATGTCCCTCACAATTTTATCACCTAAAGCTGCAAGATAAAGAGAAGTACATATAAGTAGCAGCAGATAGAAGCTTTACTACATTCTGCTAGTGATGTGTGAAATAAACATCACAGATTTTGGAACCCAATATCATCTTTTATAAACAGTTTTATTACAGTTTCAGCCAAGTAACTCAAGTTCAGGATCCTTAAGACACAACTCCTGTGCACAACACTTTTCAGAAAGCAGCATTCTGCACTGACTTACTCATGGTCTGGAAAACTCAAAACTCTCTTTTTATATTCAACACTATGAAGATCACAAGAGTATCTATAACATCACACACACACACACACAAAATAGTTCTCCTATGCATGTTTTTTCTATTTAGTTCTTTTGCTTTAAAGTGTTTATAATTTAATGGCTCACTTTTCCTTCCTGCAAGAAGAAAAAAAACGACAAAAAAACCCAACCAAGAAACACTATGACCCGTTTGACATAAAAGTTCAACCTAATGGCAATAAAATGCATCAGAAAAAATACTTGAACACTAAAACACAATTAAAATGACCTAGAAGTAAAGTAAGTTGCATAAGACAGTAAGATTTGTTTTACAGAAACAAAACTTTAAAACAACAAACCACAGAAATGTCTGAACTGTTTGGAAATCACTGGAGCAACCAAGTCCTCATGGCATTTTCTTATAATGTTACATAAACACATTCCTGAAACTGATTTTTATTTCTATAAGTTTGCAATGTAACAGATTTGGTTTAGAGACAAAAGAATGAAACTTCTAAGAATGTACTTACATTGAAAAATACTCTATTCCTCACTATTTAACTGTCACTGGCCTTAAACATATATTATCAAGAATGATATACTTTCAAAGTTTTCATACTGCTATAGTACACACTTAGAATGCAGAAGAATTAAAAGGCATTGTCTGCAGGCATTCCCTAACTGCTGAAGAGATTTACTCTGGTCCTTCCTTCTTCTGAAGTCATGTGAGTGTTGAATAGTTAAGAAAACACAATTGAGCAAGCTGTTAAACAAAACAGCTGGAAATGCATGAAGAAGGAAATGGAATAAACACAGTGAATACCAAACAATTTTGTTAGGAAGGATATGTTCTCAGAAGACAGGCTAACAATCAAACAAACCCTTAAATAAAGCCCTATTCTTACTGTGCTTGCACACTGGGCCAAACGCACGGCCTAACACACATGATTTCTTTATACAAAGCACCAATAAAGAAAAACAAGCCACTGGCAGGAAACTAAATGTAAACTGAAAGATAGCAAGAAAACCTGAAGGGTTGAAGACCCACAAGGGGGATCAAGCATCAGCATTTAAAGGTCTGAAGTACACCACACAGCATGGATCTCTACCCCAATACTTTCCAATTGTGTTTTTAAGACCTTTTTTTCCCCCCTCCTCCCACTCACCTTGTTTTGCTTTAGGAGGTACAGGCATATTAGTGAACTCATTCATTAAACGAACACTGAAACAGAACGGAAGGAACAACTACACATGAGCAGCATGTTAAGACTCAAAGGGAAAAATCATAAGATTAGATCATTTTTATTACTGACAGCCAAAAATCCTAGACTACCAATACAGAAATCCAAATAAAGTTCAGACGAAAACTAACCAGACCATTGCTAACATGCTGAGATGGGAAACCAGTTCTCACAGCTCACTTTTGCACACAGAACACTAATTAAAAACTATACTAAAGCAAAAGGAAGTATCTGCCTTCACAACTCACACATAAAATACTAAGTTCATTATGAAAGCCAGCTGTCATTAAAAAAAAAAAGTCTTCTGTATGTATAAATAGCATTCATCAACTACAGTAAGCAATAATTTCTTAAATAATTCTTAATGAGCTTAATCAGATCACAGATTTTGTTTTAAAGAAGGAGCTACTTACAAACTGTCTATCATTGGTGTTGACGTACACGGCCGCTGTGATTTTGAATACATTGGAATGGACTTCATTAAATGATACATTGGAGGGCAAGCAACCAAGGCTTGCAGGGTCTATGCGGTGTCATTAAGGAAAGATTCAGAAAGCAACCTGCGTATCAACCAAATCACATTCAAGTAATATTAAAGATTATATGCAAACTTAATTCTTAATCCATTAACTACAGTGGAAACACTGGATGGTGAAATACTTCACAGTGAAGACGACTGCAACAGCTGCAGGGAACCCTGGATGCTCGGCTCAGTGATCCAACAAACCCCTGGACTTTGCAGATGCTGACATTAAACACCTGAACAGTAGCACAGCATGTGAAGACAAAGGCTTTTCTAGAAAGCTTACCAGATCCAACCAGGAAAAAAAGTAGAAAAATTAAGCACATTATATATTTATATATTCATTTTCCCAAGGTAAGGATACAGCATTGATGTAGCACCAGTTTCCTTTGTTGATCAGCCCTCGAGGTTGCAAAGACACTGGTTTATGCACTAGTTTTACATTTTCCAGTAATTCTGCAGAATAAGAAACGGTACATTTAGCATCAATTAAATGCACATGCTAGCAATCAAAAACAAACATTTGCTGAGGCATTACAAAATAATACACATCAGTCAACAAGATTCCCAAAAACTTTAGCAAGTAAAGCTGATATGGAAACATTGGCTTACAGATTTCAGTAGACATTAGCTTATGGCACAAATATCTTAAGTGTAAACAGCACAGACAGGTATTAGCACACTTTTCTGAACAGTGTTTTATTTACTGCTTCTCAGACTGACAGGATTATACGATAATATAATTCTCACTGTTTTCACACATTTGAATAGATCAGCAATGCAAGTTTAAAAATGAGAAATCACAGCACCTAAGTTTAAGTCTGTCGCAGTTATGAAGTGGAAAGCAACCAGGGGAGCTTTTCCTAGAAGTCTGACCTGTTGTTTGGGTACTTAAATAGAACTTGTTCAAGGAAAATATTGGATTTGGCACATTTAAAGTTTGGGAAAGATGGACAAGCAGCATGTGCAACTACACATACACACACAAAAAAATAATCACAGCAATTCCCTACTGGGAGGATTATTTGGTTTTATAATAAACACAAGGGCTTCTAAAGTTTTTCAGCCAGAGGGTGGTGAGGCACTGGCACAGGTTGCCCAAGGAGGCTGTGGATGCCCCATCCCTGCAGGCATTCAAGGCCAGGCTGGATGTGGCTCTGGGCAGCCTGGGCTGCTGGTTGGTGACCTGCACACAGCAGGGGGTTGGAGTTGGACGATCACTGTGGGCCTTTGCAACCCAGGCCATGCTGTGATTCTAAAGCCATCCTGCTACACACCGCACGGTGGTCCCTGCTGACAGTAATTCTGATTAAAACCAGAAGACAGATCTCAGTGCTCTGTTATACATGGAACCTGGCACCTGAAAGGGCACACAGCACAGCTACAGATGAAAACTCTTCCACATTGAGACACATTTGCCATGAAGTTGTTAACACTCAAGTTTTTCAGAATACACTACTAATGCAGCAAAGTTTTAAATATCTTGTCCACACCATTAAATCTTCTTAATATAACTAATCACTGTTTAAAATAAAGACAAAGACAGCGAATATAACTCTTACTTAACATCAACCAATAGCTTTGCAGGTTAAATGTATCTTTCCCCATCTCCTGTCACATCGAATAAAAATATTACCATGATTTTAGCATCCTCTTGTGGTCATAAAACTAAACAATGTCTAAAGCAACTGCAGTGAGTTTTCTTTCAACACAAAGATGTTTGTTTTTCATGATTACATTCCATACCACATTTTCATACCACATCTAAAATTAGGCAGTAATATTTACAAGAGCATCATAAAAAGGCAAAATACACTTACAATCACGAGAAAAGTCTCTTAAAGTGTCAGGACTGACTATAAAGCACACATCACTAACCAGAAGGAATTCACATCCCTTTTGTTGGTACGTAATTATGAAACATGGCTTTGGTTTGAAAACAGACCTAAAACAATGTTTCCATGTTTACTGTAGCACTGAATCTTTGTGACAAATGAAGCAATTCTTGCCTTATTTGCTGCAGTCTTGGGAAAGCAATGAATCACTGCAGCCTTCACAAATTTCTTTCAGATATTTGACGTTAGAGCCATAGTCAGTCCTACGGTCTCTTCTGAAACAAATAAATCCTAATTTCCCATGCTTGCTGAAACAACACGGTTTTTGAATGTTACTTCTCTCCACCACAGTTGCATCTCCCTGCAGAACTAAAGCCTGAGGAGGTGCCAACTTCTTCAAGTCCCCAGCAGTAACAACAGAGTTCTAAGAGCCATCTTCAATCTTTCCTACATGAGCTAGTATTAACACAAACTGGAAATATCATTTAGCCTTCTTCAACTTTACTAGGGACAAAGAGTATGAACTCTCTAGAATTTACAGATCCTCTTACTCCCTGCTACTATTCCCAACTACTTTTCCTTCATACTGTCTGCATGCACTTGATTTCTGTTCTAACACATCCTTCCACACTTATCTTTATTGGATTTTACCTCCTAATTTAAAAGCACTCCAGATTTATTCAAGATTTAATGTTTGTGTTCCTCATGTGAAATTCTGCCTGAAGCAAAACAAACTTTATATGCACTGTTGATTCCATCACCTACACAACAGAAGCACTGCAAGGAAACAGGACTTCAAATATCTTTTTAGATTCCCTCACTGAATTTTCCTGCATTTTCAGTTAAGTGACCATCCCTTGACTCCTTGCCAGATGCACACACAGCACATCTCAGCCACTTACTAAAACTGAGTAACATGAAGCCTATTCAAGTATTTTACCTACTAGCCCTGATTCTCACCTCTTTATCCTGTGAGCTTTCATTCACATTTGAGGATTAAGAAGCCACAGGCTTCTGCAGGCTGAATGAAATAGCAGCAAATTAATTTCAAGGTGCCTGTGAACCATTAATCCCCATGTAATCACTGGTGAAATTAATCTGTCTGTGGAAAAGACATTTTTGTTCTTGTCTCAAGCACCTGTTCTCAAATAAAAGCTGTACAGAAGGGCCTCAGAGCTCCAGCAGAAGACCTGCTCCTTTTGCTTGTTGAACTCAATTCATATCTGATTTGTACTTCTTTATGTATAAGCAAAGCACTTGATGTACTTCTTCCCAAGCAATTCTAACATTTAAAAAAAAAGAAGAAAATGAAGAAACTCCCCTCTTTCCACTGAGCAAGGCACTGTATACATGGAACACAGATCGTCAAGGAACCATTTTAAAGTGAAATCAGGTGCATGTGATCTAGAGTGTAACTCCTACCTAAATTAACCATGATGAGAAGATGGATTCCTTTCCACTGAGAAAGGATTGATAATCATATTATTCCTCTTCATCAGTGAAGGTGTAAAAGAAAACTGCATGGGAATACTGCTATGTCAATATACTAGAGACAAAAGAAAAGGCACTGCTCCCACCTGGTGGCAAAAAACTGTACAGAAACAGTCAATGTCTACAATGCTAAAGCTGCAGCAGCCCAGACAAGCCTACAACTGTGGTAGGCAGTTCTACTGTTATGGTTGCCACAAAACAGTCTTAAAATTCATCACCATCTGACAGCTGAAGTTTCTGAAAGCACGAAGTACTCTGCACGCTCAGGTTCTTACAAACCACCATACTTTGATACAGTCAACTGTGTTTGTGACACCCAAGTGAAAGAGACACAGAATTAGCTTTCCCCTCAATAGACAGTCATAAGCTGTGAAACCACTACTGAGTGAACAAGTGGATGAGAGGCAGGTACATGCTGCAGGCTGTTCTGAACAGAAATCTCCCCATCAGCTTCCAGTTGCAGTAGAAGAATGAGCTTCATCTTGATGTTGTCACATGTGAGCTGCTGCTGTGCTTGTAAATTAACTTCTGGCACAAATCAGTGGGATTTCACACAAGGTTTTCCACATGGACTATTTCACAATTTCTAAATAATTTTTTTTTTTGTGTAGTGACAAAACACAATTAACAGGCTATTTTTCTTCATATTTTTGCAGTTTCAGTTAGAAAACAATCACATTCAAGTTCTAGTATTTCTCATAACAACCACAGACAATACCAAGAGTCCAAGCCTTTATATCACATAATCTTTCTAAACGCACCCTTTGGACAGTTTCTTATGATTACCCTTTTAATAGACCACGATAACACTGTTTCTGAATAAAATAATATACTTTCAAATGGTTAAAGACAATTCCTCAATATTTGGAAGATGGATCATTCCAATAGCACGTCAATAAACCCAATGACTGTCTCCTGAATTGGAATTTTTGAAGCAGAACCTTCAAAATGCCAGCCATCACTTATGCTACTGTAAGCAAGCAAGAATTTCAGCTACTTTGGAATAAATACATTAACACATTTTGCTGCAAGGCATTATACACGATCTGCACTGGGTAATATGACACAAGCTTTTCTAACACGCCCTCCCTGCTACAATATCACACAGCTGGATGAAACTAGTCTGTTGTTTTAGAAATCACAGATCATTTAAACACACTGTTTGAAAAGCAGCAGTATTTTTACTGCACCTGGCTCAAATGATAACACCTTGCAATATTTACTAAGGTAAACAGCTCATTTAAAGTTACACCTGCCATAGCTGCATTCTAACAGTCACTCTAAGAACCTTCCCTATCAATACTGTACACTCCTGTTCACAAGCAAAGTTAATAGTACTCTTCTAACTGTAACATCCACTCGTGTGTAATAACTATACCTGCAATCTTTATGGCTACAGGATCCTCTGAAACTGGAACAGGCCCCTCTTTGACTTCAACCTGTTTTTCAGGGACCAGAGTAGATGTGGCAGGAGGGGTATACTTAGTCTCAACATAGACCACAGATGTGGAAGCAGAGGGCTTGGAATTGTGAAAAAGACTAGCCCACGACTTCGCAGGCTGATTAACAGGGACTGATCCTGCAACCGTGGCTGTTGCCTCAGTAGTAGGTGAAGCTTCCTCAGGCTTAGCTTGGTCTGAGTCAGTGCTTTCCACAGTGTGCAATTCTACCCCATTGGCAGCTGTGTCCTCACCAGAGGATTCAAGTGTTTGTCCATTAGTAACGCCATGACTTTCAGTAGTATCAGTACCAGCATAAGGCTGTACAACAGCTGTCCTTAAAGGGCTATCTCTGCCAGTCTCTGAGGGGATGCAAAACTGTTCAGAATTAGTAACCCTGCATACCTCAGGCTGCCCTGCAGTCCTGGTATTGTCTAGTGCGCTAGAAACAGAATCATCAGAAACAGCTTCGTGAACGAAGTCCACAGAATTGTCCGGGCTGTTGCAAGTCCTTGGGGTGGCCAGAGAGGGGATGTCCCCCGTCAGTTCCGTATCCTCAGTGCTGATACTGTTAAGTCCCGAGGAATTTGCGTGGCCATTTACAAGAGCTTCTGTGGGAGCCATGCCATCACTGACATCTTCCAAATAACTGTAGTATCCAGGGGGTCTTTTTTTCTTCTTTTTACGCTCCCTCTGTCCAAGGCCTCCAGACAAGCCGTCGTTTTCAGCATTAGAACCACTATCCAGAGTGAGGGTTGGGTCAGAGAACTGGCAGTCAATTGAGTTGTAGTTTGTTTCACCCAGGCTGTCATCAGGGGTTTTCTGAGCAGGTGCACAACTGAGAATGAATTCTGGAGCCTGAGGATTCAGAGTGCTTGAAATACTGTAGTCGGTGTTGTTTAGGACAGAAGATTCCGTTTCAATAACTTCATTAACACCAAATTCAATTCTCTGATATTCCTCCCCTGAATAAAAGAAAGTAAACCTGAGTTACTGAATGATATCCATCAAAAAACCACCAAAAAAAAAAAAAAAATCAAGAAAAAAATATATTTTCCTGCAACTCAGAAAACAAGCAACCCTCTCTCCAACAACAACCATTCTTATTCTTTGCATCAAGCCTAAAGTCCATTTCCAAAACATCATTTTCCTGAAATCTATGGAGCATTTCTTAAGCAGTTTGTGATTTTCAAAACTGCTGCACTGTTTGTGCAAGGAGCACCTGTTAAACTGACCCATTAAGAGCAACTTAAACCCAATGACATTAGAAATATTCTGAATTAAACTAGTTACTGAACAAGTTCGTACAGAATACAGTGCAATATTTAACCCCACATTTCTTCCAAAGTCAGCTTTTTCCACAGAAACCTAGAAAGCACAAGCCTTTGAAAGCTATCTCACATTTTTTCTTTTCCCTGGCATGTAAAGATTTATTATAACCATCACTAATTGAAAAATACTTTTAATTGTATGGAAACGATGTGCTTGCAGCTTTTTGAACTCTCTGCTCATCAATAATTTACCACGTTTTATGACAGCCAAATCCACAGCTAAGACATTGTGATGTATTTCTCACCTTAAGATCAGTCTCATATAACAGATAAACCCCACTGTAAGTCAACATTCAACTCATATGTACAGCCTGTGCTGAAAAACCAGTGGGTTGCATTTTATGAATTCATCCTGACATCTTCTTTAAAGAAATGAGACAAATACTCCCATAGTAAGCTGCAATATCACTGCATATTGTCAGTCACAAAGCATCACAATTTCATGGAATTCAGTTTTACAATGCACGTGCTCCAGCTACTGCCTAACTTATTTATAACTACTTCCATGAAGAGATAAAATTAATGAAATTTTGGCATCTCAGAATTGTTAAAGGTAAGTCCACACCGTAGTGCTTGCTGGTCATTTAGTTTTGCAGGTCTTTCTATGATACAAAGGTCGCTGTTTCAAGGACGTTTTTACATCCTATGTTCCCTCAAAAGATGTGAAGCTAAAAGGCACACCTCCAACTTCTAAGACTGTTATCTAAGGCTGTTATCTGTTATCCTCCTATGGAAGGACAGTGTCTAGAGAATATTTTGATACATAACTGTCAACAAAACTGTTCCAAAAGCTTTCAAGTGAAATCTAGAGAAATCATCTGGGAAAAATATTAACCAGAAAAAAAAAAAAAGTGAAATGCACAGCTTTATATAACACCAAATGAAGAGTAACACACATTCAACGTGTGCTGAGGTCCGATGCATGCAATAACAATACTACAAATTAACAAACAAACAAAAAAAATCAAGTAATAATAAACATTTTACATGATCAATATCTCACACAATTTCCAAATATAATTTCATGCCAATATAAAAACGTAAATACAGATGTTAAATGCTTTTCTCTCAATGCTTTATTTAACCAAATGAGAAGTAAACACATCTGATGTCTCAATCTTGCTGCCAGTTAGACTGAAGGAAACTTGAAAAGAGAGAGAAAAGTCTCTCATCATAATGGTTTGATTACTTTCCTACAGGGTGCTAACAAGAGCCTGAACTTCAGACCTGCTCAGCCCTCCCCACACACCTCAGTGAATGCATTTTCCAACACCACGCCTGCCAAGCCACCTTTCACCAATTAATTCTGCAGTCACTGCCTGTCACCAGAAGAGAGGGCTCAATTCTCTCTAAAATCAGCGGCTCAGAGGCAGGGAGGTGGGAAGATGCTGCTGATATCCACCTGAGAGGGAAGGGCTGGGAGATCTCAGGCATCACCTCACTCTGCTCAGCAGCAGCACTAACTGGCTCACCAGGGTTGTGCACAGGGTGACTGCTCACAACCAGTCACTGCTTTGTCTGCTTGCAAATGCAGGGCATAGGTTTTAAGGGACACTATTGCAGATTAGTTCATCTGCTTCTGTAGTAACTTGTTAGCTCACATATAAACTGAGAGCTAGTTCTCCACCTCTGGTGACGTGTAATATTCAACGATGGTAAGAACGAATGGCTGCACATTTCAAATTCCTACCAATTTCAAATGATCTGGAACTTGTTTCTTCTTCATAAATCTCAGTTTAAAAAAAAAATAACAATAATTGCTTTGAAAGAAAGACAGGGGTTTCCTTTTGTGAGTTAACTCTACCACAGCCCAAAGTGAGAGGTCTCAGGTATATCCTCCTCGCCAGCTCCTCCTGTAAGCTTCCATACCTGCGCTGCACAAAACTAACCTGGTGAAAAATAGTCCAAGAGGGTATTTTCTTCTGTTCTGGTGGACTAATCAGCTTACCATGGACTAGACAATCACAAGAGCCAACCCAGGGCAAGAAGAGAGCAGAAAACAAAATATGGCTTATCACTGAGCAGGAGGTTAATTTAGCTGAAGGCACAACATGAACTCCATTGGACAAAATCTAGCCAAGAGCACAACTGATATTCCAGCATTAAATACAAATTAGGAGATCGCAAGCAAGGAATTTAACTTCACACCTTACAGCAGGAATTAAATAATAAGCAGCAATAGCTACCCTACAGTTAGTCTACAGGCTGCCTGGCAGAAGCTCATTTGCCAAAAGATCATGTGAAACTCCTCTGAAAAATGAGGTGATTTTTTTCTATTTGTTTTGATTTTCCACTTGGCTTCTGGGCAATTTTGTTTCAATCTAGTTCACAATACAATTGGAGAATGGACTGAAACAGATGCGTCTGTCAGGAACAACATGACAGCATATTGAAACAAGTATCAACAAACGCTTCCAGGACAAAGTCTATGTACAATAACCAAAGCTGTGAACACTTAGTACTAATTAGTCTGAATATTAGAGCTTCAGCTGTGATTCGATTATTCCTAGTAAGTATTAACAAGTCTTCTAATTATGTAATAAAATTAAATGCTGAGATAAGTAGAAAAAATTAGGCTATGGAGTGACAACGTGGTCAGTACGTGTCGTCTCAATGTAATTACAAATATTCTGCATAAGCACAGCATTCCATTTTAGTTGCCACAGTTTCTTCTGCAGCCACCACAGCGATAACATACATGCACAATACAGTGCAAGCCCATTAAAGACACTTCTCAAGCAAAACCTAATTCACTGTCATTACCTAATCTCAAGGTTGGGAGGGACTCTCTCAGGATCTAGGAATGATCTGAAAAACATTTGTACAAACCAACTTTCTGTACAGCTTGTTAACATCAAAATCTATGGCTTAAATCCATAGTTAGACAAAGCAGGGTAAAAGAACTGGGTACCCCTGCCACCAGTACCAGTTTGGACCACCATAAAGCCCTTTTAATGAACTTGTCAAACTCCTATTTAAAATTACTTGGGATCCTAAAACTAGTCTTACACTACATATAAAGCTGCCTGATTTCCAGTAGTGCTTTCAAGCAGGGCCTCTTGTCCCTTTTATAACTATCTTATTTGCTTTTAAATGCAAGGCCAAAGTTGCTAAGCATAATACCTCATTCTTAAATACGTGCATTTGGGTCTCTGTAAGTACTTCTGAGAAATGTCCAGTTAAACATCTGGATTAAATGGAAGAAGATCTAGATGACATTTGTGTCATTCTCATTATGTCTGGGTAAATCCCAGCTTCCCTTATGTTCCCTAAGGTTCACAAAACAAACTCCAGTAGTTCCTTCTGTACAAGTTCACCAGCAAGACCAGCACTTCACAGTTTTACAGTTACATTCTACACTATTTGAGCAAGATGTTAAGATTGTGGCAGCACAACTGAGAAGTACATCCACGCTGATCGGCTGATGTTTAACACGACATCTTCAAACAGTCCCTTACAACATATGGGCTTAAAAAAAAGCAACCTGATGATACACTGCTGAGTTCTAATGAATAAAAACTAAAGAGAACCTGTACAGTTTTAGGGAAAGTTCCAAAACTACGTTTTCTCAAGTGGATGCTGAATTCTCACCACGATGAAACACTTACCTGTGGACTTAATGCCGCATGGAACTGTTTCATTGTAAGGGGGAAGCTGTATGAAGAAATGAAATAAATTCTCATTAATAACAGTTTCATTTGAAACATCTGGATACTTCAAGTATAACCCCGCTGTTAAAGTCTAATTTTCTGAGAGTGTGCCTTGAACTCATGGTTCTATATTTAGAAAATCCTTTACTGTAGCTTCAAGTGTCCTTGCAGATTACCACCATTACTGAAAGATAAAGATTATCTTGGTTACACACCATAGGCTCATCAACTTCTAAACCACTTCACCTCGCAGTATCAAGATCCTCCTTCGTCAACTCACTGCAGTTTTGAAAACAAGAAAAAAATCTTCCTTTCAAGTAAAAGCTGAAGCAAAGACAGACCATATCACTCAAGAAAGAATAAAAACAGAGCTTTATACAAAAGGTTTAGGTGTGAGTATCTTCGGACTCTTGACCTGGTTCAGCTACTAGCTGAAATGCTTCAAGGGTAACATTCTACCTAACATTGAAGTAATTAAATTTAACATAAACAAGTATTTCTGATGATCAATCTAAGCAGAACATAATCCCAGCACACAGAAACCATCTGGATTGTAAACTACTCCAGTATAAAACACTGGCACCGTTTTATGGACTTAAAGATTGATAGAACCTTTTCTATTGTACAATCAGAGGTGGGCAATTTCTAATACCTCCACTGCCTCTCCCTGGTCTTCCCCAGCAGGTGAATGCCTTCCCTCTCTTGTGCCTGCCACAGCTACACAGCAGCCCCACAGCTGCCTGGAGAACAGCTGAACTCCTCCAGTGGGAGACATAGGGCAGTTTGATGGGGCTATAATATTGATCTAACAGCACAACAAGTTTCAAGGGCATCCAGTGAAGTCTTTGCTTCCACAGAACTAAAAATCCTTACATGCTACCTATTTAAAGCACTGTGGACAATGGTTTATCATAGCTAGCTAGAAAATACTTATATAGCTACATTATTAGCAATGCACATAACAAGGACGTATATTGTAAAATCCATCTGTAAACAACAGAACATCTTATCAGTACATCAAATTTCCACATCAAAAATTAAAATGGAAGAGAGGCTCCAAGCTGTTAAGAATCCATAACCTAAATTAGCACTGAACACAGATTATATGTATTTTTACAGTTAAGGAAAAAAACTACCATTTAAATCTACCCTCCTCAGTCCACAATGAAACTTGTAATCCATTCCTTTTTCTGATTCCAATGGCTTACTAAAATAGCAAGTGGGAAAAAAAGACTAAAAAATACAACAGCCCACCTCCTGGTCACTATATACCTGGGTAATCACCACCACGTGTACAGAAGAGAGTTCTGAGTTTACTTGTTTCATGCAACCGGGTCATCTGAATAAATTCAACCAACTGATATCTGAGAGAACATATGTTCAAGAAGTTACCTCAGAAGAGAACTATAGACAACTTTTAGCTTTAATTAGTCTCTTGCCTCCAACAATAGGTAAGTAAGGGACTTCAGAAGGACACCAGCACCAACAGGTGCTGGGACTCCCAGGGCTGGCACTGTCCTCAAACACAATGTATGTCAAATACCACCTCAGTTTTATAATCTAGCTCTTCTTTTCCATCACCCAGATAATTAAAACATTGAAGTGAACCAGATCAAGGACAAATTTAAGGAACATTGTTCATCAGTTTTTGTTTTTGACAGCTAACCAGCAAGCAGTGCTCGCTCTTGAGACAGGTATTTGAAGCAGTCCTGCTTCATTTTACACTGAAGGTTCATGCTTCCTCAACATGCTTTGTGAGAGCAGCTTTAAAGAAGCTGAAATCCAACATTTTCACGTTAGGATACTTGCTGTGTGACACAAGCATCACGCTGCTGTTACTGTATTTAATGGTGAGGAAACATAATAAAAACCAGAAGAAACATTTTACCTGAAAATCTGTTCTACACTGCTTCCCATCTCCCAGAGAAGATACAAAACTATCCCTAAAGGCAAGTAGCAGTTATCTTTCAATTTCTGACCCACTGCCTACAGTCTCTAAGCATTTTTACTGCTGATAGAGGTATACTACACCAGTTACACATTCTCATTTCTCAGATCTCATGCACAGCCCTTCTGTTTTTTGAGTAGGTTTGATAATTAGAGTTTCTTTTGAAAATACTTAAAACACACAAAAAACAGCTTCAAAAGGCTCAAAAGATTTAGAAGCTCACCTTACTCACAACTAAGAACACTGCTGAAAGTTATCTACATTCACCTCTTCAGAAATAGGAAAGAAAAAGGCAATTAAATGGAGGTAATAGGGATGGTAGGGATGAATAACTCATTTTCCACATCTTATTGCTACAACGTCAGCTATTGCAGCTCTGAAAGATGACAGGAAGAAGACAGAATAATCCATTTCTTATTTTAAAAATTGACTTAACATCCTCATACATGAAGACTTCTGTTCGATACCTTCAGTTTGTAAATTAGCAAGCTAAGAGAATGACAAAAATTGCATAGTTTTATTTCAAATATATGCCAAGAGGTGCAGCTTTAAAATGTTGGTAAGGAAAAGTAGATCTTACCTCAACAGAGCAACGTGGAGTCACAAAGAACTGATTAAACTCATCAGGGCTGAACTCCCCGAAAATATACTACAAATAAAAGAGAAAAAAACGTATTTGTTAAAGAAGGACTTACATTCTGTGCAATTCATATATTCATACTAAAGTACCCTGTATTTTAAGATACTGGCAAACAGAATGGCTCATATGTTCAAAGCCAGAAACGTACCTGTTTGCATCCCAGCCCTCATTCTCCCTAAGTCTTTAGCAAACTATTTCAGCCACCAAAACTCTACACACTGCATTTTCCTTCAGACAAGAGAGGCAGCCACAGCATGAGCTCCAGCGCAACCCGTGACCAATTCTAAGCCAGCAAACAAGTGAGACACTGGAGTGGTGTCAGCTCACATAAGCCCCACACACCATCAGTTTTACCTTCTAGAACAGCACAGATACCCACACATCACTTCCCTGAGCAATACTACTACTGAGAGAAGTTTCGATGAAAGAGTCACATGGAGATGAGACGGGATCTTGCTTTCTTATCCATATATATTACTATGGATACTACATAAACCAAAATACGTATGGCAATGTAAAAATACTCCCAAAATTACAAGATTACAGTAGTGAAAAGCTAAACTTCATTGCTCCAAGAAATTCACAAAATTTCTTTTTAAGACAAAAATTAAGCTTGCTTCCAAGCAGAATCACATAGAATCACAGAACGGCCCGGGTTGGAAGGGACCTCAAGGATCACGAAGCTCCAACCCCCAGACACAGGCAGGACCACCAACCTCCACATTTCATACCAGACCAGGCTGCCCAGGGCCCCATCCAACCTGGCCTTGACCACCACTAGGGATGAGGCATCCACAGCCTTTCTGGGCAGCCTGTTCTAGCACCTCACCACACTCATAGTAAAGAACTTCCCTCTTGACATCCAACCTAAAAATCACAGCCAGTTACAGTTAAGCACTTGTGTTTTTCATAAATCAGTGAATCTACACCCCCTGACAAACATGGGCATCAGCTTGCAGAGCACGCCAGGCAGCAATCAATGATGTCAATGGCAACTCACAAGGTAGAGCAGGAATAATGCTTGGAGGAGAGCCTGGTCTTCCACAAATACCGGATTTGGGAATAAAGCTCTGTCATGACATCACAGAGTTGTGAAAATTTCCTATTGTAATGTTGGCCCTAGACCTACATTTGAAGATGCATAATCCCCAAGAGGCTTAATTCAGAGTTAAATCTGATCTACCTTCCAACTACCCTGCAACCTACGCACAAGCTTCCTGCTCCAGCTCCCAAGAAGCAATCCTCTCTCTTTCCAGCAGTACGAATTTCGCACTGCACTTCTCCTGCTGCTCTCCACATTAGCCACCTTTAAAGAACAACCATCAACTTGGCATTAAGAGCACTCAAGGATCCTTCAAATAACTCGAAAGCCTGGCGGTGAGCTCCATTTCTGCCACAGATAAAGAACAGTGTGAAAATACTCTCAAATTACGAATTTCAACTATCTTCCACCTGTAGCTAATAATAGAAAAGCAGATGGAAAACAACAGGCTCTCCTGCAGGGGGCTGAAGAAGAGGAGACTTTGGGGAACTCTTGGGAGAAACAAATCCACCTCTACCACCTTTCCACTGCTTCCAGACCTCTGCCTAGAATGGAAAAACAAGGCAGTAAACCTGGAGAGTACTGATGATCCGTTCCATTTTGCAACTCACAACTGCAACCAAATCTGACCATATGCCAGACACATATAATACGTTATTAAACCTATCCTAATGTTGTAATTAAAGGTCCAGAACTAAACTCAAAACATCCTTATGTAACATAAAAAAGCTGATACACACCAGAATCAGATACAACTGGAGTTCTGAGCTCCTGTTATCACAATACAAAGAGACCCTTCCCTTTGCCTCCCCCTTAACTATAATTGTGACACATTAGAACATTACACAAACACACTGCAGATGTAGTTTCTTTCAAAAGCAGTGTCTACCACTTTCCCAGTGTACTTTTTTCTTTCCTACAAGCTGAGAGTACTGGATGAGCCCACTGAAGCTGGCAGGGATTGAATTCCCCTGTGTCAAGTACACGCCTCCCAAAGTTCTGTCAAACATCTCTTTCACAGCAACACCCCCAGGATTTCTTAACAGTCATTTGAAACACCAATAAAATCGACAATAAAACTGAAATGCCCTTTTAAATTAATCCCTATAATTTGATTACAATAGTGTGAAATATGTCTGCATTCCAGCAAATTTTATGCCATTTTGAACAAAGAGTTCCATCAATGACATCATCTTTAAATCCTCAATGCTAACTGCCTGTGTTTGTACCACAAATTACAGAATGACAATTAACCAAATAAATCCTCACCAAAAAAATTTGTTTTCCATAGCACAGTAATAAAAGCAGAAGCACTTTTCCAGCTCTACCATAACTAATCTTAACTAAGCAAACAAAAGCAGCAGAAACACAACTCATTGCAACAAGGGGAAAAATACTCTCGGAGGACCCCAAAGGATCACAGTGCCTGACCTGCAAGCTCTTTCCATGTGGACTGTTGGGTATTTTTGCTGTGCTCTCCCTTAAGCACTTCCAAAATGTTACCTCCTGCCTGCAATGCAATCTCTGCTGCTGTTCCAGCACAGCCACATGAACCCTCTCCAGTGGAGCACGAGGAAGAGGAACACATTACACAGCTCTCGTCCTAGAAAAGTGGGTAGAAATAGCACTGCTCATGCATCATTATCTTGGCATCACCTGTGCAATAAGAAAGCTAGGAAAATGAAGTGTCAACTCTTGCTTTCAAGCAGCACTGAATTGGCTTTCATCTGATAACCAACAGCTTCAGATCTTGCAGTCAAATTAGTTTTCCAATTGCAAACGCTCCCACTTCAACTGCTTCTCCACTGGAGTAAAAAAAAATAATAATAATAATAAATGCAGTTTTTACTTGCTGGTGGCAAGAAATAATTCAACTCTATCTAAGCAGAAGGCATAACGAGTAAAGACTAGTTCACATATACATAAACTATTCAGCTATTTCACGTATACCACGAACTACACAATCTTGCTCACGAAGATGTCTTTAACTCTAAGTATGTTTTGTGGAAGTTCTCAGGATAAGCTGGAGTAGAGGAAGGAATTGACCCCTGCAGACAGTGCTGGCAACAGAAAGCTGTGCGTATGAGCACACCTGGGTGTCATCAGTAGAGAAAATACTCTTAAATCTTAAAGCTGTCCCAGCAGTACATAAAGTGCTTCTCTCACACCCTTTACTTCACACTTGGTCAAGTTTTCTTGAAAAGGAAAAAACAACCTTTCTTCAGCTTTCCTTCCTTTTGAGGCTGAAATCCATTAAGTCTTACCTTAGCACATGGACCATCGCTTGTTTGACACGAAGCCTTCTGATCTTTCAAACCCCATGAAACATATTGCTAAGGTGCTTAAAAAGCACAACACAAAATGGGCAAGCTCCCATATCCAGGAGCTGAGATCGACCACTGGCTGTCTTCACAGCTGTATCACAGCCAAAACAGCAGTATTCTAGGCAGATAAGTTTCTGGAAAGAAAAATGCTATGCTATCCTCCAGAAAGACTGAACAAAAAAAAACCCCAAACTACTAAATATTAAATTGTCCATTTTTGTAAAAAAGAACTACAGAAATAAGGTTGATTTAGGGGGGGAAAAAGCACATAAATGCTTTTAACAGTTGAAAACCCAATGAATTGTGAGCAAACTTAGCCCAGCTTTGAGACCTTTATCACTAGCCTGGAGCTTGGAACTAGAACATGAACAAATGCAGGCAGCGCCTGGAGACAGATCTGAGCTAGGTAAATGTAGGTCAGCACAGACCATGAGTCAGTGCAACTCTGCCTTCCTTCCATTTAAGCAATCATAGGCTTAACAAAATAAATAAATAAGAATGCCAACACTGCATGACTCTGCTCTCCCTTTTTTGTCAGTTAGGATTTCTTGGACCTTATTACAGAACCCCTACAGCTAAAGGAAGTTTGGCATTTTTCACACATCTCTGACTAGTATGAACACAAGCAGACCAATTTATCACGAAGACTCTATTTCAAATATGCACAAAAGCAGAGCAGGCTGTGCCCTTCCATTACCACTAGCTTTCATCAACCATGTACCATTTTAAGTGAGAACAGTGCACTGATCAATAATCATAAAGATATCTGCCAAAAGTCTGTCACCTTATACCAAAACCAATTCTCTTATGTACTCTCCTCTTTTTGTTACCAAAAATAAGGTATTTACTGGAATTCTTCCATTTCAAACAAACAGCAGCTGCCACAAAGAGTAACTAGCTTGAAGAAGCTGGCTATAGTTAGGGAGGGAAAGGTGGAGCAGAATAAAAATCATCCCATCACCTTACACAGACATCATTTACTTTATGAGAGCAGCATACCCTCCACACCCATGGGAAGACTCATTATCTTCCATCCTCCAAAGCAGGGCAGTTTCAGCAATGCCACCTCCATATTTCTCATTCACAGCTTTTCCCTCTGGAGATTTTCCTTCTGCAAAAAAGGAGGAGGCTCCGAACCAACAGCCACTACTTTACTTTTTAAGTAATGCTAGAACAGAGGTGAAGATTTTGTTTTTAATGAGAGCAATGCGCTTTTATCATTTACTTGGGAACCCAAAGCAATCACCCAGTGACAGCAGAGCTATAGCTTCACAGAGCTCTTCCTTTGCTAACACCAGCTCCAAACTGGTTGCTAGCAATTAGCAGACACCGAGTTCAATGCTCTGCTTGCACTAAACATGTTACTGCACGAGCATGCAAATTCTGAACTTTTCCAATAACGAAAACAAACAATAATCTGATTTACTACAGCACAACAAGCACTGCAAAGTGAAGCTGGAACATGAAGTTGTTCTAGAACACAGCCAGCCTAACTACTATTTTCTTGTGAGACAGTCAAAACAATCTCTTACTAATTTTATCTAATATTTCCCAGCAGAAATGCCTCAGTGTTAGCCCTTGTTCTTCTCTGCCAGACTGTAATCATTAAGGCTGTAACCTTTGTGCAAGATACCTACAGCAGAACGAAGCTCTGAGCGCACAGTAAAATTGGTTTTACATCTGGAGAATGATGTTTTGGCCACATAAAATAGCAAACTGTCTTTGAACAGCTCACACAAGCCCACCCAAATTCCAGACATACGATATAAACTGGTATTTCCCTGAAGTTTACAAAAGCTTTATTCAGCAGGTATTTTAGCAACTGAGATTTTTGGAAGGATCATTTCCAGCAAGCTTCTTTCCACTTGTGGAAGAACAAGCATCACATGTGCTCGCCCTCCTACCAGCTTAAGTTTGTAGCATGGAAGAAGGAGCACATTCCAAGCCAGGCAAGGCAGGATGCCCCTGGCTACCAGAACAAAGGCAGGCTACCCTGGAAGGGCTGCTAGCCAGCCAGCATCAAAGGTGCTTGACAGCACCCAGGCAGCAGAAAGTTCTTCTTCTTCTGTGCTTATTGTACCTGCTCTTACCTCGTAGGCAACTCTTATCTCCTTCAAACTTGCAATTTGAAATAAGAATAAAAAAACCAAACGCTCCATACCTCTAAACTTGGGCAAGGTTGTTAAGGTTACTAAAGAATTTTAAAAGAAGGTAGAGATATGGGAGGAAAATCTCCCTAGTTTTATGAAATTAAACGTGTTTGAATATAAGCACGTTTTGAAGTGGTTTAAGGAGATTACAATTGGCTTGATGAGGCCAAGGAGGAGGAAACAAGTGTTAAATGGATCACAGGATCAGAAGTTACCAGTGGAGACAGCACAGAAGAATGGAAAGAACTCATCTGTGCCTGTCAGAAATTCTCCTCTCCAAAAGCTGAAGTATCACCCAAAACTCTGGAACTGCACAAATGCATGACTGTCAGAAGTGCCTGTAACCCAACCACAGCAGCCTGCATCTCAGCTCGTGCTTCCTTCTCTTGTGAATTGCTCTATGAGCTCAAACAGCCGATGCCCTTTACAATGCAGTTACAGGTGCTAACCTTGTGAACACTACCAGTAGGACTCCAGTGGCACACTGTTATTTAAGGTAAGGAAATTACACCAAAAGGTTATGCTTCTCAAATAGAGTGCTCAAATGCAAAGCTGCATAAAAATGAAGACAGGTTGTATCTTGAGTCCTATTCATTTGTGTGCATTCAATACATTCTTTGCTCATTTCTACCGTTCACATCTTCTCAAAGGAATAATACTTCACAGGATCGATACAGACTCATCCCAGGGGATGATGTTACACCAGGCACTGCTCTTCCAATTTGTCAAGCAAGCTAAAAAACACACAGGGAAATAAAGAACTGTGGGAAAAGAATGGACAACTTCTTCATAACTGTTGTGGTGGAAAACTACAACCCATCCTCAACAGCAGCAGAACTGAACAAGTCACCCACACAACGCTTTTCACAAGCAATTACTCAAGGTAGGATTTAGGGTGGCTAAGATTAGGCAAGGTAAAAATTAGCTGTCTGGACTCTAACCTGACAAGCAACACAGATTAGCATTTCAGAAGGGAACTGAGCCCACCCAGCAGGGCTGCTGGGACTCCTCTAAAGGCCTGACAGAGCATTCAGTGATGCAGGCTGTGATGCTGAGCACTTGCAACTGTGGTTGCCTGAGACTTCACCTGGGAAGTTTAACATGAACCTCCACACGCCATGCAAAGTCCAACCAAAACCACACTGGCCACCAAAAATAAGACAGTAGACAACGCAGAAGCTAATGATACTCTGAGCCTACATAGGGGTAACTACCTGGCAAGGCACCACGCATTTAACAGTGGCAGTAAGAGAAAGCACTGCCTGACCATCAAAACCAAGTACCATCTGCTGCACCGCATTCTCCATAGGCACAGCTTTTGCTCTCCTCTTCCTCTTGCCACAATCCCAATCCATCCTTTTCTCCTGAGCCAACCCTGGCACACACTGAACAGATCAGCAAGATGATTCTCCTCAGCCACAGAAAGCTATCCAGGCTGCTTCTTCATGCTGGGGATCGGGATCAGAAATGAGGAGCCTGTACAAAGCAGAAGACCCAAGAGGTCGGGAGCAAGGAGTGACATTTTGCCCTCTGCAGCTGCACACTGCCAAAAACAGGTTGTAACCTTACAGGGAAACAGCTGAAAATGAAACAGCAATGTGGAGAGAAAAAAATAATAATAATAATAATAATAATCAGTAAATGACACAAGGTGTTTATTAAAGTAAAACATGACTAACCACATTAAAAATGTTACCTCTCCAGTGTTTTTAAGCTCTCTAACTGTTGACGTTTGACAGTAATTGAGCAGAGAGGTTCTTACTCGGTTGTCTCTCTGCAGGAGCTCAGGTCCCTTCCATCAGCTCATCGGGTGACAAATGTGCTGCTGGCAGACAGAAACTGAAGACACTACTATTGTTTTGATTCTCAGTACACATGCAGCCATCCATCTCCTCTCCCATCCTGACATGTGAGCAGTGGCAGGCAGAAACCTGAGAGAATGCAGCACTGCCCATGGCAGCAACTTCTATTCTGCAGGGGTACCGAAGTTAAAAAGAGAACTGGGACACCATGAGTGTGCCACCTCCTTCAGGGACGGTTTAACTGCTTAAGTACTTGTAGCACAATTTTATATACAAGACAGTTGTTAAAACAAATTCACAGACTAATGTAACGCTACAACTAAGTCACGGAATATAGGGATGTGAAACAGCCTTATTTTTAAATGGCAGCCTTAAAAACTGGATTTTTTTTTTTTATCCAATGGGTGCGACTATGGCAGCAGTTTTACTGAGTGATAATAACACTGTTGATATTAAAACCATTTTTAGGTGGCTTGTATCAAAAGAACATCACTGGCAGTGATGTAGCATTGCATCTTCCCTTACATGAAGTCTCCTGGTAGCACACAGCTTCCCTTTTGCACAAATGAGCAGAACACCAACCCAGCACCCCCACAGCCCTGCTCAGGCCCTCACCTCTGCAACCTCAGCACCTCCATCCTCTCCCCAGCACTCCAAAGGAGGTGAAACACTTTCAGGAACCCCACAAAAAGAGCAGCGGGTGCCACTTGATCAGCAGTGCTGGAGCAGCCCAGCAGCATGCTGAAGCCCAACCCTCACACTGCAACTTGCATGCTGTGCATTTATCATACTTTCTGCTTCCCAACAGCATCAATTTAAGCAGTTTTAGAAAGAATGCACTAACGTGAGTACACACTGACTTCCTCAGTGCCAAATGCAGTAAAAAAGAATGCTTGGAAATCATAAAAGCATTCAGTAAATAGAACCAGGCACTCAGCTACTGTCTGAATGGGCTGTTTCGTAAATACAGACAGAAAATACAAACCAAGTTTCCAATTACTGGGCTACCATTATCAAATATTGCAATTTGGCTTCTCAGTGAGCAGATCAGTGTGTTGGTTTCTGAAACTTGAAGGCAGCCTTCAAAGATAACATAATAAGCTTTTGTGCGCTAATCACAGGCATTTTTAAGGGCCGTCATAAAATGAATTTGAAGCACAAACAGTAATAAAAAAAAATTGGCACGCAAAGCAAACTGCTATTAAACACCTCAGCTCTCAGCTAAGCCTGAAGATTTTAAGCTACAAAACTCAGAATTCAGACTAACTGAAGTCATGCTGTCAAGGGAATCCATGCTCACACTGAAGGCAGCCCAGCAAACAGCCACGAGCTGCTTAGGGCAGCAGTGGGATCTCCCCAGCCCAGCACAGGCTCCAAGCACAGCACCAGCCATTACCAGCAGCACCACAAAGCACGTTAAAAACATCATGCACAACTGCCATCCTCATTCCAGGAGTCAGTGCCGATGAAAAGTCTGAGAGATCTCTATTTTAAGGATGCAATTATGGCAAATAATGGCCTTTACATGACAACCATTAGCTTTAAGTGTAATACACACCCATCACCCTCATCCACCCCATTTAAGACCACGTTGAAACACCAGCTCTGCCCTTTGCAGTCCCCTTTGACACACAGCAACAAGAGCGACTACCTCAATGCAATGTGATGCTTGGGACATGGGTAAAATTCAAAAGCCTCACAATGCCAACTTGTCAACATGGGCAAAGCCAACAGCTTTATTTCTGCTCTGAAAGCTGACAATTCCTCTTTCACCCTTTTTAGGACTCTGCCATGCCAACATTCTTTGCCAGTTGCAAATGCAGGATGATAACTTTATGTATCTCACTACTGAAGTATATTAACAGTGCAAACAGTTTTACAAACGCCTTCTTGTCTCATTTTCATGAGGACCTTTCATTATCTGCAATTCACAGAAGCTTAACCTGTGAAGGAACCACAGCCTGTGATCACAGCTTATAGCCAAGAAAATGAATACAGAGAATTGCCTAAATAAGTTGTCGTTGACTTTGTTTTTTATAACCATTAACTACTGCGTTCCATAGAACCTTTTGAACAGTGGCAGCTTTGGTTTTGTATCCTGAAGGCAGCAAAAGAACAGCAATTGAGGTTTTCCATGTTTTATGGACAGTTACAGCAGTTCTTTCTTTAGTAACAACCAGCTATTATTAGAGACCATATGATTCAATGGGTAGACCAAGGTTGACTGAACTCAAGAGAAATAGATTGCTCTTACAATTCAGCCATTAGCTTGTGCTGACCATGACTCTTTCTCCCTCTCTGCTCTATTTCCCCTCTCTTTTTATCACACCATGGTCCAAAAACATTGAGTATAATCAAACTAATTGTCTATTGCTACCTTTAAGCCACGCAGTGTTTTCCATCTGCCTCTTCACCCATCCCAATTCTTGCAGCAAGATACAAGAAGGTCACTATCTCACCTCCACCTCCCATTTGTTCCTGCCAGCAGTTCCCCTACTCCCACTGTGAAGAGTTAGCATTGAATTCATTTCCCCCTTTAAAACTCATGTGATCCTGACCAACCATGCAGCAGGTGCTGCAGGAACTTCGGCAGAAAACCAGGAGAGAGGATCCCACATTTGGCACCACAGTGCTGAGCACTGCCTTTGCACAGAGGTCAGTGTGAGCGAAGGGCTCGCTCCCGCCACGTGACGGCAGGGATCCACTCTGCATCTCGGGGCTCTTTGCTGCTAATATCAGTTGGTTTTAAGCCAACCTCAAACACGTGTGTTTTTGCAACAGTCTAAAGAGCAAACTATATAGAGGTCCCTACTGAGATAGCTATGTGCATATGGCAAAGCTACTGAGCACCCACAACACTGCTAACATTACCTTGACGCTGTAAGACCACTATGGGAAACATGTTGCTACACTACCTACGAAGGAATCCCGACTCCAACAAGACAAAACATTTTCATGACAAAAGCCTCTGCCTCTTTGCATGAAGGATATATGATTTCAGGGCTTTAAATTACACTTGTAAGCCCGCCAGCCTGCAAATTTGGTAGGGAGAAGCGATGCAGGCAGCCCGTGAATCACTGCAGCAGGCTCTGAATGTACAAAAAAAAACATGCCTGCTGCACTGAGGGAATGCAGCACTGCTATTTCTGCTGCTATGCTCAGTTCAGTTCAAACAGAGGGGAAAAAAAGTCTTCCATACGCAGAATTCTTTGAAAAAAGACTTCTTAAAATGCATCTTTTCTCAGAGCCTTTAGAGATGTTCCTCTATCTAGCTCTTCACAGATAGGACATCCTCCTTTTCCATCTCCAAGCCAAACCCCAATCACTGTATCAAACTGTTACCCAACCCTTAAGTGATTTTCCACTTGATGCTAACCTTACATTCAGCAAAGTTGACCCACGTGCCTTTCTTCCCAAACCAAATCCTGAGACAAACAATACACAACGCTTCCTTAAAACTACCATGCATTAATTCAAAAACAATACTGCAAACAGCCAAATTCCCAAAAGCACCTTTGTAAATTTCAGTTTATATCATGCTAACTTCTGTGACCATCGTGAAAACTTAAGAATGCTTTTCTTCAGTTTGTGTTAACCTTTGTTATGCTTTCCCATGAGGTGTTTGCTGACAGTGAGCCTCACACAATCACTTGGTCAGCACCGCTGTGATTTAAGCCACCTATTGCCCAGCTATAGGTGAAAGAACCTGACTTTGTGATGTGTGCTGAGGATTAATAGATCACAGAACAGCCTGGGTTGAAGAGGACCACAATGCTCATCCAGTTCCAACCCCCTGCTATGAGCAGGGTCACCAACCAGCAGCCCAGGCTGCCCAGAGCCACATCCAGCCTGGCCTTGAATGCCTGCAGGGATGGGGCATCCACAGCCTCCTTGGACAACCTGTTCCAGTGCCTCACCACCCTGTGTGTGAAAAACTTCCTCTTAATGAATATATCACCATGAGCACTGGTCTGGCAAAATCCTTTAAGTGTTTTAAAAACAATCCACATGGCACCGTTATTGGCAATAATGCTTAAAATACAGAGTTAAACCTATAAAACACAATTTCATAAATCAAAGCCTATAAATCCTATTTGAAATTATTAACTTCTTCATTATGGAACGTTTGTGCATATGTACGTACACACATACACTTTTTTCACCATGAAGCCTAACTCTTTGTTCCATAATCCCAAGTTGCATGTTTCATGATCACACATAAACCACCTCCATGGAAAACCGCAGTTCCAGCATCTTTAATTCTTTGGAATTGAACATCTACATTGCTGAAATGGCATTAGAGTGACAAATGACTATAATCCAGTGGCCCAAGGCCAGCAAGTTCTATTACAACAGCTTTGCCCGTTTTGTACTACACAGCACGTTGTGCGTATAGCACTGAGCAGCAATCAGACAGCACAGTTTACCTATAAGCAAAACCCCACTTAAGTTCACAGCTATTTTACCAGCTATACAAATGGAGAAAGCAGCCTGACTGCACGACTGCTAACAAAAGTTTATTTATTAATAAGTACTAGGTTCCATTCTAAAACGTCTCACTATCAGTGCTGCAAGTGAAATCTCACCGAATGTATAGGAGTGACTCACAAAAAGCGTACATTTCTTGCTATTAGTCGCATGCTGCCACACACCCGCCACGCACTTCCAAATTTAAGCTCTATGTCAGGTTTCCCAGACATCCTTTTTAAAGCCAACCAGCCCACTCTCCCACGCCGTACTACGGGGATTCACCATTCACATTTCAGAGAGACAACTGATACCTCCTGGCTACCTAACTCAGCTCTGTCTACAGCCTGAGCTCAGGGAAGCATGGAAGCCCAGGATGGTTCCATCAGCAACAGCTCTGGCAGCAGGACCTTCCCAACCAGTCCTGTGTCACGGAAGAGGGGCTCCTAGAACAGAAAAAAGAAGCCACCAATCCAGCTTCATCATCAGACCTTCAGAACACCAAAACTCAGCTCAGCTGTGACAGCAGAAGGCAATGTCCCTCCTGCAACACAGTGTTCCGAGTGCCCCCACCCAAGCCACAGCTTTCCATCCATTTTAGGAACTCAACTGACAGGATGCACACTGCCCTCTCTTCCAATCTTTCTGTCTGCAAGGACACACGGCATGAGACACATCTGCAGAGACACAAGGACAGCACAAGGAACTCCTCCAGCTGTAGAACAGACGGTTTTTTTTTGTTTTTGTTTTTGTTTTTTTGGGGGGGGGGGGGGGAAAGGACGCTGATTTCCCAATCAACACCACTCACAAACCTCAGGCCATACACTGCAGAGATGATACATGCCTGCAGACTTTTTCACCCCTCCAGAGCGAGCTCCAGCCTCAGGCATCCCACAGCACCATGTGCAGAGCTGGCTGCACTCAGGAGCCAGGTTCCAGTTATTCTGGTTGCCAGGCCTGGGTGAGCATGAGCAGCTCTCAAGCTTGTTCGGCTCCCTCTGAACACAAGTCCTACTGGTTTTTACTGGTGCTGGTTCTGGGGGCAACATGGGGCATTTCAAATGACACCGAGTTAATCTGACACCACCTGAACAGTGACAGAGCAAAACAAGCATAAATGATTCATTCTGCTACGGTATCCTTTCTTCTGCTTACCTTGTTTTCACAAGATTTGCAAATGAAGTGTCTGCATTAATGCACTCTATCAAAACGATAGGAGAGAGGCTAAAACAACTCTTCAGTATTACTGTTCCAAACAGGGAAACATTTCAGCTTTTCTCTTAAATGTCCTTCATGAGAAATGGTTTCCACTACGCTCAGCGTTAATCAGCTCCCCCTCTGCAGCACCACGCAGAACCTGTAGTGACACAACTGGTTTGTGTCTTGCTTGCCTCCAGAATTTTGAATACGCTCAGAATACGCCCAGAAAACCAACAGCAACACTTAAATATCTCATTAAATGATTATGAAATAATGGCACGGAATACAGAGGTACGAGCGACCGGCATTATCTGAACTGTGTTACCTCACTCTGATGCGCCTGCAGACTAGCTGGCCGTCCACATTTAATCCCTCCTTTGAAAATACACTATAGGGTCATGTTCCATGAATCATCTCTTAGAATGTGCAAAGCGACCGACGAGTGCTTCTGCATACTGTTACACGAACCCATCCATTGGCAGAAACCCTACAGTGCATTTTACCTATTTAGAGAGACTTTTCACTCACGTGGCAGAGCAAACGTCTCAACAACGGTGTGCTCCAATGAATCACATGGGAAAACTCTGGCCCAGAATGCAGCATTGTGACACGAACATAACAACTAAATTATAGAATCGTAGAATGACCTGGCTTGAAAACGACCATCTAGTTCCAACCTCCTGCTGTGTGCAGGATCACCAACCACCAGGCTGCCCAGAGCCACATCAAGCCTGGCCTTGAAATGCCTCCAGGGATGGAGCATCCATAACCTCCTTGGGCAACCTGTTTCAGTGCCTCATCACTCTCTGAGAGAAAAAACTATGTGGTCTTGTGCTTAGAATATAGCACATCAGCAAAACAACTTCATTTTTTCTACTGGTCTTCAATACTACCATCCTAAAATAAAAGGAAACATGTAAAATTGCTAAATTTATGTTCAGATTCTCCATCCCAGTGACCAGAACATTACTACCTTCCTTCAGTAGAATAGCAGTGTATTGCTCTAGTATAGATATCCATTTGAACCCCTCTTGCACCACTTAAATAAGCTGTTTAAATTAGAGGGGAAAAAAGAAAAAGAATGACACAAAACATTAACTGTAAGATAACTGGCAGATTCACTTCCTGAATTATTTACAAACTTAAACTGCAATCCTCACAAGACCAAAATATCTCTTTTTACCTAGAAAGTGCTTCGATTTAAAACAGCACACAGCAAGTTGCTACTGAAGATGAACATACCGTCTACTTTTAATTGCATCTATGCAGTGCTTCACACTAAACCAAATCATCAGCTCAGCTCTCCTCTTTCAATCCAAGGTACAGCAACTTAATTAAGTACAGACACAAAAATTTCATTTATTCTTCTAAATTGAGAAAATCTGCAACAAAGATGTCAGTCTTATCGAAGCGATACAGGCACTGCTGCCTGTACTGAAGGGAGACAAGGCAGTGAGCAAAAGAGCCTCTGCTTGGAACACTCAATCTTTTTGATAGACGCTGCATTCTAATTATCATTAATTAGGGCAGATGATGTACGGAACAGTGCTTCCTCCAGGTTGAAAGAAAAGCTAAAGGACACAAAATGTTGTAATTCCAGGCCATCACACTGTGTTTGAAACAAACTCCAGACACACAGCTGCCCTGCAAACACCCACCTACCAGACCCAGGTCCTTCTTCCTTGCCCAAGCATGAAGGAAGCTGGACAAGAAATACCACGAATACAATTTTCACCAATTACACGTTTTTCTTTTGAGGAAAAAACTCAGGCAGTGCTGCTAACACACTGCTGCTATCCACTATGTGCATACTGCAGTCACCCCGGGTTAAAACACAGAATACCAGATGATGCATCGATGTGTTTCAAACGCTCCGATTCCACAGAAGAATTCCCCACCGGAAAGCACGTGCTTTAACAGCAGGATTCATTTTACACACCAAGTTCCCTAAACTTTATCATTCACCAAACCCTGCGAGTTCACCTTAAGCGCACCGCAACGCACCAGACGCTGCCTCTGGTTGCGTGGAGAAAAAAAAAAGGGGGGGAAAGGGGGGAGGAAAAAAAAAAAAAAAAAAAAGCGTTACAAAGGCAATAGGAAACGCACCCGGTCGCTGCGTGCCATGCTGGCCGCAAACCCAGCAGCTCGCAGAGCCCCGGCCAGCAGCGCAGCTCAATGGGTGCGGGGGGGGGGAAGGCGGCCCCACCCCCCTTCCCGGCCCTTTGCACCCCAAAGCGCGGCGTGTTCGGGCGGGGGGGGAGGGAAGGGGGGAGGGGGAAGGATTACTTTACAAATCTTCTTATTCCCTTCCCATTATAGAATGGCTTCCATGCTGCCGTCCTCCTCTTTGCCCCCCTCCGAAAAAAGCCCGATCCACGGAAGCTTCCCCACCGCCTGTCCCCCCCCCATCCCCCTCCCCGCCGTGGCCGAAGGTGGGGATCGACACCGACTCCATCCCGCCCAGAGCTCCGCCAGGCCGCCTCCCGCTCCCCGCCCCGCTTCTTCCCCTCCCCGAGCACTGCCGCCCCCCCGCCCCCCTCGGGGCCGCCCCCAGCACGCGGGGCCGCTCGGCAGTGCGGTGTGAGCGCCGTAGCCCGGCCGCCAGCGGAGCCCCCCGCCGCGCCGAGGAGATTCAATGAAGCTGCAGAATCACCCTGGGCCTACTCCCGGCCACCACGCTCCCCCCCTCGGCGAGCCGCGCCGCGGGGCCCAGCCGCCCTATAGAGCCGCCTAGAATGCCCCGAGGCTCCCAGAACCGGAAAGAAGGGGCCTGCCGGTACCTGAGCGCCGTTCACAGCCATGACGGCCCGCTTCCTTAGGGAGCTCGGCGTCTCCCGTGCGCCTCACGCTGCTGCCCCCGCCGCCGCCATCTTCTCTCTCGCACGCACCAGCCGGGCGGGCAGGCGGCGCGCACCGCGCCTGCGCACAGCTCCGGATGGGAGGGGAGGGGCGGGGCGGGGCGGCTTGTGCGCACGCGTGTTCGGCGGGCGGTGGTGGCGGGTTGTGAGCGCGCATGCGCCGTGGATACTGAGGAGGGCGCGGGGTGGCCGCGAGGAAGGGGTGCGGGCGGCGGGAAGCGGAGTCTGTGGGTGCTGTGAGAGCGAGGTGGAGATGAAGATCTGCCTTCAGCCCTCCGGCGTCGTTCGGGGGCAGGCGGGCCGGAACTATGCGGGGAGCGCAGCGCCTCGTGGCTTGAGAGCCGCGGGCGGCGCTCGGTCCTGTCCGTGTGGGAAGGAGCGGTTACAGCTGAATAGTCTTCTGCTACGGGGAGCGGCGTTGGAAAAACACAGCTACTAAAGCAGCCGGCTTGCCCCGAGGACTAAATTCGATAGCTAAGCGCTTGGGTTCACGTCAGATTGCGTTTGGCTGCAGGCCACGTGCCTGGCGTCGCCCCAGAGGGGTGAGCGGCAAAAGCTTCATCCCAAATCACCACAGGGAATGAGGGCAGCGGTTGTTTGGGAAAAAATCACCAAGTGACTAAGCTAATCGCGTGATTTTGACAAGGCTGAGTCATAAGTGAATGCTGGGTTCCCCCCCAGGCAAGAATCTGTCAAAATTTATCGCTAATTTACTAACTTTTCTCCTGGAGTCCTGCAGAAGTCCACTGCAGTGTTGGAAAAAGCTTAACGGGGCTGAAAGCTGGAAGAGGTAAAACTTGTGGCTTTGGCTGAGGTTGACCAGAAATGCAAAGGAAACATCGCCCCCTCTTTATTCAATAAGGACAAATTTGTCTCTCGTTTTGTGAAGCACAGGAATGGGAAGGAACCACGCTCAATGATTTTCTGCATCGGTTTCTGTCCTTTTTCTTGACACGCCCTGCTACCACTCCCTGTCTTTTGTTTCTAGCAAGTGTTGCTCTTCTGTCCTAAGGCAGAGAACCAGCAGTGAAAATGGCTGTTTAATATTAAAAGGGAGAAACAAGAAAAGGAGACGAACATACAAACATGCACGGTTTTTGCATGCAGCATTTCCAACATCTGTAACCCTCCCAGGAGTCTAATTTACAAGGTAAATAATGGAGTGAAAATCCTGAAGGAGCTCATCTGGTTGAAGGCAAAATTTCCCTTCTGCCCACAATGCTGCCTGAGTAAACGGATGGTTTTTGCTGGAGAGATTGCCCCTTCCAACGGCTGAAAATACGAATGAGCACAGAGCCTCCCACCTGGAAACTGCTTATTTCAAATACCATCACTGCTGAAAGCCATTGCTGACAGTGAACGCTGAGACGTGGGCAGAAAGGATGTCACTGTCTGACAGTTCAGTAGCACCTAAAACACCCCCAGTTTTATCTTAGTACAGGCTTGGTGTAAAGTCTGTTAAAATTTTATCACAGTATTTTGTTATTTTTTCTGTAATTATTATTATTTTTTAAAAAAATCACAAATGAAGATTATGGCTATGGTAATCAGAAAGGATTGTCTGCTTTGTTTTTAAAAATTAGAAACGTTACTTAAAATGCCAGGAGTGAGGTTTCATACTGGTAGCAGCCTCATGCCTCTAAGTGGCACAGAAACAGTGTTGGGAAGGAAGCTCTTTCAGTTCCATCCATCCAGTTGTGTAGCATAAAGCACTTTCATTGGACCTCTTCTCATCTGCTTCTGGGTCCATTGGCTCCTTGTGCTTTAAGTTTTCAATAGAAAATCAGCTCACCCTAGGTCAGTATCCGGAGATGTCAGTGGTGTGGCCTGTGAAATGCAGCTGTGACAGACCTTCCCCAGACAGAATACGGTCCACAGAGACCTCATGAACTTTGCCAGAGGTAAATCCATCTGTTTTCACAGTGGTCATGGGGGCACAAAATTAATTACATGATATAGTGCTTCATGAAGAAGAAACAGAAGTCTCTGCCAAACCAGATCCTTTTTGCTGCTAATGGTGATAATAAAACATTCCGACAGACCTGATAAAGCTCTTCTTCTTCCCTTGTAGAACTTGCTTAGGTCACTGTTGGCAAGCATCTTTTTTTGGACAGCAGCTCGTGCACTGGATGGTATTCTACTGGGCAGTCACTCCTGAGGCTTTTCCCAAAGCATCACGCTTCAGAATATCACGAGTTCTGAAACATGCTAGCTGAATGATTATGACTTTTGAACTTTCCATGACCTAAACTGCACGGGCCAGCACCAGGCACCCAGGGTTTACCAAAGGAAATCAAGATAGCAGCAGAGCAGGAATGGTTACTGGCAGAGTAAACTACCAGTTTATTGAATAAAGTTCAGAACAAAACTGGATGTGTTATTCTGAAAAAACAGTAACAAAATGTTGCTTCCGAAATCCATATTCCCATGAATATAGAAAACTGCTACAAATGCACTTCATTTGTTGATGGAAGGAACTTAAGCATAAACTAGTTCAATTTAGCCTGAAACAATTTTCAAGCCTGGGCAAGTCTTTGACAGATCATGTAGATGCTTGACTCAATATATTTGTGTTTCAGTTACCTATGCAGACCCTTTGGCTGCATTATTTGTGTCTTGTCCAACCTTGTCTTAAATACAAGCTTTCTGCCCTCTCATGCAATAGTCTACTTCAGGGCTGCAATCTCCAAAGGACCTGCACTTCTCTGTCTTACCTTCCTTTCAAATTCTGTTCAACACTTGTCACTGAACTCACCAAAATAAAAACAAAGAAATGTTTACTCCAAAGCTGGAGATCCAGAAAAAGCCCATGTAATGGTAAAAAAATGCACGTGGCATCAACAAACCTGACACTGGACCGTGTCTCTCTCATCAGGAGTGGAGCTGCCAGAAAGGAAACCTTCAGAAAGGAGCTGAAGTTGGTTTATGCACAAACCTGCACTGCAGAGACAGCATCATCACCTGGTCAAGGCCTGTGTCTGCCCTGACTTTGTCTGGAGACAAACCAAAGCTGTAAGTTCATGATAATAATCACAATTAGAATCTACAAAGTTGGGCTTTTATTCTGCAAGGTAGATCGTTTCTGTGAAAGAACGCTAAGTGTTCAATTCTTTCTCTACATTCTCTAGAAGTGAGACCTTTTTTGCTGCCACTCAATAATACCGATTCCCAAACAGCAAGCAAAATACACCAGCACTTGAAAAAACAAGCAGTCTGATCTTTTACAGAGGAAAGACACACGTAGGCACATTTTTCTCGATGTAAGATTTCAGCCTGAAAACAAAAATATTTCATACTTCTTACTCAAGCTTTCAAAACAACTGCATCTCACATCATTTTTCCTCAGGGTATCCCAAGAGATTTTTGTTATCTAATGTTAGCATTGTTTTCTAACAGGCAGCAGCTCCCTGACGTGCTGATGCCGAGATGCATGTGTGGTGGAAGTGTAGGAAGAGAGAAACAGAGGGTTTTGGTTGATGTTCTGTGTCAGGTAAAATGTGTTTTCATCAGAATTTGGCAATGGGAGCCTTCTTTAAAATGAGGTAAAGCAGCAATTTTATCTCCCAGAGCAGGAAGAAAGCTGTGCTTCCTGACCAGAAACATTGTACAGAGCTTATGGATGAAGGCTGTGGAATGTTCAGAGCCAGGCTGATTCTGTAAGAGCAGTAGGATACTGCCTCTGCTCTGCCCATCCTACACATGCACAGAGGGCTGCTTGGACTGTGAGCATCAAAGCAGACATTCATTCATTCATCCATATTCTCCATTTCATTTGTGCAAAATTGCAGCGCACCGATTTCACAAAGCAGATCAGCGCTCAGGACCAGAAGTTACTGTGAAGCAGGATGTGCTCTTAGTTAACAGGCTCCTACCACTTCCCCAGTGATGCTGAGCCAAGTCCAGGCACACAGCGTCCACAGCGAAGGGGCACCCTGCCAGGCTCTGCTTTTAGCACTGCAGACTGCCCTGGGTCTGGCAAATGGTGATGAAATTTACAGCAACAACAGGTAGGATACCCCAGTGACCTCTGGTAGTATCAGATACACTCATTTATAGCCTTTGTTTATTTTGAAAAGAGGATAAATGGACCAGGAAAAGTAAAGCTTTGATGAGAACCGAGGTTATATTCTGCCTATGCAATTAAGCGTGGTGTTATGAAGTCCTAAACGTGTTGACCTAATCCCCATGGAACACTAATCTTTGAAAGCACCATAAAATGGATTGGGTTTTTGTAAGCATTGCAAAAGATGCAAAAAGTAATTTCTGACTGCCTGGTTTGGATGCAGAAAAGGTGGATTAGCCAAGGAATTTACATTTCTACTTCCAACTGTTATATTTAGCTCCTGCCTGCTGAAATGTTTCCATCATTACCAATGCTACCTAAAATAATTGCTCAAATATTTACAAATTCACTTGTTTCCAAGTTGTCAATAAGGAAAAGAACAGTTAAAACAATCCACAGGTCAGACAGTTATGAATACAATATTCTAAGCTGGGTTTATTTTTTTTTTCTAGACATTAATGTATTACACAAACACAATTAAATGGGTGGGAGGGCAAAGGAAATATAGGAACAGGCAATCCATTAACAAAAACAAAGCAAGGCCTTGACATTCCTTCTGTACTTACACATGAAAATGTCCCCTAAAGTTAAGTAGCTCTCAGTCATCATAGCTAGGATCTCAGATATATATAAAAAAAAAGCCTCACAACTCATTAATGTTTGTCATAACCAAATTTTAATTAGTTTTAGAATTTCAAAAAATGATTACCTCATGCAGTGTACAAAGGCCTTAGAACAAATTCATTAATGCAAATGAGATTAACTACTTTGGGTTTTTTTCTTTTAAACAAATAAGAAAAACAAAACTTCAAGGAGTTTCCAAGAAGTCATTTAAGCTAGTTTTCCTCAATCATTTTTGAGCACCTAAGAAGACACCGGTCACTTCCTTGCACTCCAGAAGTTCCTTCAGAAGTACATCTTTCAATGCAAAGAAGTTCTTGTAATATAACTAAGAGCTCTCTAAATTACAAGAGCTTCAAATGACATTAAGTGCAAAAATGTTTTCTTAGTGTTTTCCAATTAATGAGGTAAATAGTTGCTAAAAAAAACAAACCAAAACAACCCAAAGCCCAACCAACTAACCAAAACCAACCAACAAAAGCAACCAACAGAAATCCCATGAACAAAAACCAGGGAGTTAAGCAGGATATTAGCAGGACATCACCTCTATGTACACTGTATGGAAAGAAAAAGGCAAATCCGAAATACGTGGTTATGGTGCACAGGAATGATGTGAAAGGGGAAGAGAGGAGGAAAAAAACCAAACAAACAAAAACTAGAATCAATACTTCCCCAGCAGAATTTTAAACCAAACCACTCAGCAGATCCCCAATGGCTGAAAAGAAAATGTGTTTATTAACATGTCTGGTGAGCTGGACTATCAGTGGAGCGGCCACACAATGGTTACAATTATAGCTGACTGCCTGACAATGCTGGGAATGTAAATGCTGCTCTGACAGCTGCATCACATCCCAACCAACTACACAAAGACTAAAAGGGCCGTCCAATTAGGAGTTCTCACGGCAGCCACAATTACAGAGCAGTAGTTCCCCTACTCATATATTACATGGCAAACAAGACTGAGTTAGCAAAATGCGTTATAAAAAGTATAAAAGTTTTTAAAAAGTTTCTAAAAACTTACTCTTCTGGGAAGGAGAAATGTTAATCTGCAGCCTGGCATCATAACAATAACTGAAGTGGTTGTATCAGATTGCTGGTGATCCACTCCTTGCAAATCAGAGGTGCGTTTGTAAAATGCCCCAGGGTGAATGCCTGAAAGCCGGCCAGACAGTCGGGGAATTTCATTATCTACAGCACAATCAGCTGTGTTTGTAGAGGGTGAACTAACACTTGGGTCAGAAATCTCTTCACTTGGTAGGCAGAGAACAGCGTGAGACAGAGGATCTAACAGACAATTTTCAGTTTGGTCCTACTGTCCAGATCCCAAATGCAGTCCTGAGAGTATTTTAGGTTTCTTCCTATGGGACCTGCCTCGCTGGGGAAGGTGTTCTTCTGCAAGCTTGATGAAATGTGGCTTGGAATCCTGACAAAACCAAACAGAAAAGGCCATTCTCAGGAAAAGCCAGTTTGAATTTGAAAGACAAGGAAAGCATGAGCTGACAGCTAAGGTAAAAAAAAATAATCAAGTTTCTCTTCCACAGGATTACCAAACCCCAAAATTCATCATCCTGGTTGGTCTGCTGTTTGTCAGAAGGCAAATCTGGCCCCTGCTCACACTGGCTACTGGCCGTGACCACTGCGAGCTCCATTCAAAGGAAGCAAATCCCAGCTCATACAGGCTGGCAGGGCTGGGGAAGGACACACTCCTGCTCTGTGCTCACCTACAGAATCCTTCTGTCATTTCCCCACTCCTTGGAACGCTACTCAAGAATCCCCAAACTCATGGTGAACTCTTCCAATCCCAACTGGTTTAAAGCTCAGTAAAAACACAGCAGTTTCCATCCAAATCTTCAAATATTTTTTCTACTACTTTAATAGCTTTTTTTCCTCACTGCAGGGCATGTTTTAAAGCCTAAGAAAAACAAGCTCTCGTATCTAAATAGGGAAAATGTTGCAACAAGGCGTGCAAAATTCATATCACCTTCCCCAGATTTCAAAGTTCACAACGCTATCAATCCAAGCCCCAGTCAGCTCCCATCTATTCTTTGGCCACACAATAAGGCCTTCTTAATCTAAAGACTACAGTGGAGTTAGTTGCTGTTCAAGCTGATCTGACCTGCATTCACCTAAAGAAATACTTTCTTTGAATGCTCGAGTGTTCCAGAAATCTGATACTTAAAACTCAAAAATGTACTGTAAATGGCATCTAATGTTACTGAAAGAAATAATAAAAAAAACCCCAAGATTTACAACACTGAAGACCCATTTCATTTTCTTCTTAGCTTCTGAGCTCCTTTGAATTGCTCTGTAACTTCAAGCTCATCACTTTCTACTCCGCCTCTCACCTTTGTCATTATAATCCCAGCCAAAGATTCAACCTTATTTTTAAAATGTCAGCGTAACAGAATATGTGTGAGAATGCCAAAAACCACAGGTGACAAAAATTAATCCTCAACATTCAGGAGATTAGCATAACCTCTCTTGCCATATCACCCCTTACAAAGTAAAAGAGATTTTGGGGTGTTTTTTTTTTCTTGCTTTTGACCTTAAATGTGAGCTTAATCCAAAAAACACATTCACTGTACGTTTGTGAGGCTTCAGAAGATACCTTTTCCCCCTATTTAAAAAGAAAAATAAAGAATCAAGGTTAGAAAGAAATGATAAATACAAGGGTCCTTGGGAGCCCACCATTAAAGGGTGGTTATCCAGAAGCAGTCATCTTCCCCGATCCTGATGTTTTTTTGTTTTTGTCTTTTTCTTTTTGTCCTCTGTTTTGGGTTTCAGTGCACAGACGCATGCGGACACACCAGCAATCGCTTTGGGTAAATCAGTTCCTTTGTACCACTTATTTTTCTCCTTATCATAAACTTGGACTGTTTTGGAGAAGACCGTTTCTTCCCAGCTGTAGCCTCCAAGTATATAAATTTTGCCTTCCCAGACAGCCACCCCTGACTCACTGTTAGCTTGCAGCAGAGGAGCAACTCTGGTCCACTGGTTACATTGAGGGCTGTACGACTCCACGCTCAGAATGTCAAAACGAGCCATGGTTTCTATGTTGTCATCGCTGCCACCAATAGAATAGATATTGTCCTGTAAGGTGCACATGCTGTGCCACCCCCTGGCAGTGATCATTGGTCTCTTCTCCTCCCAGACATCCGTGCGGTAGTCGTAGCACAGCAGGTTTTTTCGGTACGGGCCGATTTGGTAATCGTGGCCACCTGAAATGTACACAAATTCCTTGTAGACTGTTCCAGCGTGGCCGTAAGTAAACCTAGGACAGACAAACAGAAACAACCCAGCTTAGTACTTAAGGATTTTAGCAAAATGCACAAGCATTCAACGAGAAGCAGCGCTGAAGAAAACAGGCAGTAACTAAAGACAGAATTCCTTTTATTTATGGGCATGATACCCGAGCTATCTACCTGCTGCTCTACCACTTCTGCTAAGCAGGTGATAACTTCTTTGGTCGCCCCAACACAAGGCAACAAGCTTCAATCACAGACCACCTTTCAAGTAAGACGAAACAAGATGATAGAAACCAACTTCAGACATGCTGTTTCCACAGGGCACAGAGAAAACCTCTTTGATCAGCTGTAATAAAGCTGCTGCAAAATCAATTCTTGAGGCTTTTCTTAACTTCACACTCAGATAATTCTAACCAAACCCTTTTGAGCTCTTAGAAGAGGAATGCTAAGTGAGGGACAGCCTTGGCTTCCTTGAACATACCCTTCCTGCACGTGCCTTTTTTCTCTCTTTTCTTTCTAAAAGAAGTAGCTGCAGTACCAGCCATGGCAAAATTGATAGGAAGAGCCCAAACAATTTAACAGTCCCAAGGCTGCAGAACAATGTATACTTCACCCTGCGCTCATGAGCCTCCGCTACCATCCTCTGTAGTCATGGTCTCAACAACTCAACCTCTATAGCAGACAAACTTATGTTAGCATTACTTTAGCCAGGAATGCTTTTGAACTGTGCCTCAACATGCTTAAAATTCAGTGTGGATAGAACCTGAAGGTGTTTTTATTTTGTAATGCAAGAGTTTGTCTCAGCTACACTAACTTCTTCCACACATAAACGCCAAGTGCTGTTATGCCAGGAGAATAGGTGCAATAGAAAGAAAGCCCACATTTACCCTGAAAGCATGATACTTTGGAGAACAGCTACAAGAAGCTCATTATTCTATATGTCTACCAAAACTTCTGATCCCTGACCAGTGTCTGAATCAGACATGTCAGTAAGCTCCTACTTCAAGAAACAGAACAATCGTTGACATGCTTGACCTAAGAATGCTGAGTGGCCAGGACAGCTAACAAGGGCTGATGCTTCAGAATGACACTGCCTGTTAGCCACCCAGAAAAAAAGGACAGGACTAAGGTGTTATGCAAAAAGACAACTCAAAAATTCCTCAAAAACAATCTGCCCAACTCTGGGAGAACAGCACTCATGCTTGGTATGTCTATTTGACACAAAATTCCCTGCGCACACACATTCCTACTTTTGCACCTGCCAGAAATGCTGTGGCAGGTGTAAGGTAGATTAGATGCATCTCTACCTTGTGTTGGTCTGTTAGGGACAAGAACTGGCAGCATAAGCCTCAGGTGGCATTGAATCAGGTTGCTGCAGATGCTTCTCTATATACACACGGATGGGTCTTAAAAGGTAGAGTATCTAGGAAGTAAGGATGGACAATGTTTGGGAAAAAAAACAGAAGATAAGAAAATAACCAGTGATATTTAGAGAAGTAGGATGAATATTCTCCTACAGTACCAAGTAAGAGGAATTCTATGCAAATAAGAAACAGGCACAATCCACTCTCAAGCGCATGAAGGCAGTCTAGCATAGACAGCTACAAAAAAAGCACTTCTGCTTTCCTTTTTGCCTCCATCCGGCAACGTCCAGTGAACTGCAATGGCTACAAGAGTAATTTGAAAAAGGCTATCCTATCTGAATCATAAAATTGGCCATCAACTTGTTATTTTCCAGTACAGGGAAATAGTACTGTTGAAATAGCTTAGAGGTGTTTTCACTTTGGCTGACGTATGAAAAGATCATTCAAAGTTGTACTCACACAGCTTTACATTAATAGAAACTGCATGAAACCTAATGCACAAATTGAGAACAATCAGTAAGAATCCTTTCTAGAAGCCATGTGGTTTCAACAGCAGTATTTCTAAGCGTGCAACACAACAGGACACTTCAATGCCATGGGTCCAGACATCCCCTGACAGAAAGCAGTGAGTGTTTTGGCAGCACCATCTATAAGAGTGGCCAGAAAAAAGATAAAGGCGTTAAGGAGAAAGAAGTTTCAATTCAGAACATCTATTAGAGCCAACTGCCAATTTTGAATCTTTCCCAGACATAACGCTGCCAAAATTACAGCTTCTGTCACAGTAACACCATTTGGTGAGCACTATCTACAATTTATGTTCTTAGGCAGAAGAAACCCCACGCACTTGGCCTAAGTTGATACAGCTTTGGGAATCCCCTACTCCAAGCAAAGCCCTGGCGAGCTGTGGTTGCTCAGAATCTTGATGTCCACCTGTTGCAACCATGCAAGATTATTCACGACACGACTAGTAGAACAGACACCAACATTTATTAACCTGTTCCAACACATTTCCTCACACAACTGCTTTCAGTTGTTCTGCCAAAGTTTAACCTGGAGCCACTCAATTAATTACACTGATGTCTACAGCAGACTTTTTCAAAGTCTACTCAAAATGAGAACACGTTGCACAAACCTCTGCTCTGCCAAACTCGTCAGTCACCGCCGTTCCCTCGTGGGCTAGAAACTATGTCAGCAACTGCTTCCAAAGAGCTTGAGAAAGTGCATAAAAAGATAGAGACCTCTCCTACGAATGGGAAAGCTCAAGACTCTAATGAGATTCAGGCAACATTCACTTGGAACAGACTTAGGTCTCACTTGTAGCAGACTTGGGCAAGGTCCATCATTTAGCGTGGCTAATGCTTCCTATGTCAAGCACCTGCCTCAAGATGCTGTGCTTTCTTTTCCAGAAGACAGCACTACTTCAGTCAAAACAACTTTGCTCCTTCCAAGGACGTGGTGAGGGAAAACAACGTTTTGACCATGTTGGGATGGGAAGGGGGTGGGGAGGAATATGAAGCAAAAAAGAGCCTGGAAAGGTCTTCCTTAGAGAAGCATTGCAGTTCCTGCACACAGTACTGTGGATGTAGAACTTGGAAATGGAGACTTGTGTAGCAAGGATGCAACCTCTGCCACGGCAAGCTATGACCCTTCCAAGAAGAAAAAAGTAATCACAAAGACAAACAAAACCCCTGCATTTTATGTATGTTCAGAGTAGAACCTTTGACAAATATATCTTATGAGAGTCCAACGTCACACAGCTCAAAGCAAACTATGTAAGCCAATACCCTAGAGCGATTTAACACTTCCCTCCAGCAACTGCCTGGAAGACAATTCCTCTTCTGAGAGCAGACAGAGACAACACCAGAGCCATGGGCAGGGCGCCTGTTTCTGCTGGCCATGTGCCTAAGAGGACAAAAACCTGCAGATTTTTTCTTCAAAGAGAAGATGACAGAAGAACACAGGAAACAAAAGGCTGTGCAGAGACAAGTCTTTCATCCCTCCAGCGCTGTCAGCAAACACATCTGAAGCACATCAGCAAAGGACTGCCCAGAACCCTTCCTGCAGCCAGTCTACTGCCAGTCACACCTCTCCTCGAGCTCCAGCAATATTTTTGTCCCTCCCTTAAGAAATGTCGTTCACTTCTATCCTGACTTTCCTTTCTGCAACCTGCATGAAGGAACAGGACAGAGCAGGCAGGAGAAAACACAGAACAACTTTGGGATGCAGCAATAACTTAAAATATTTGCAGTACTACAGCAGTTTATCAACCAGCTAAATCAACATAAGTGGGATGTCTCCCATGAGGGGAACTTTTGCTTAGGCAATCTAATAAAAAACAACAACAACACCAAAACCAAGAAAACCTCCCCAAACCAAAGTTCACTTTTAAATGCTGCAGCTGCAAAATTCTCAAAGCCAACACAGAGGTACTGGTAGGAACACGTGGACTGCCTCTTTTCAGACAGCCTGCTTGCCTTAAGCCAGCCGTGCAAGCTTCCCTCAGACCATCTAAATGCTGGGAAAAACATACCCAGGTCTGTTACAAAGTGTTTTTCCAGCAACATAAAGTGCATTCAGGTCATGTCCACATTTCATCAAAAATGTTACCAAAAAAAAGCTGTGCTACAATTTCTATGAGATGTTACTGCCATCTCACAGGTCATCCCAATTACTAGAAGGCTTTCCTCACGTGAAGCCTCTCAGGAAAGGCTGTGGTGCTTAGTCTCAACTGCTAGACCTGCCTGTGCGAGCAGAAGGAAACAGAGAAAGCATCCTGCTTCCTAAAAGCACTCAAGCCCAACTGTTAGCTTGGATCAGACTTGCTTTGCAGCACCTGCCCAAAACAGAACTGGGCAGCAGGCTTCTGTGCCTCCAGTGGCTGCCAATGGCTCTGCAACAAGGGGAATAGGGGAAAAAAATGAACTCCGAATTCAAATGATTCTAAGTGATTCTAAGAAAGCAGGTACTGCAGGTTGCAGACATCACAAAAATGCCATCCATACAGCCAACACCCCTATAACTTTGATGACTGAAATACTACAAAACCTCAGTAGCTGTTTGCAAATGAAACACTATTCTATCACACAAACAATTCAATATCCTGAACTGGTGTTACTTACAGTAAGAGTTGCACTACTAAAGACTTCCAAAAGCAAACCAGCTAAGTTTGTAACTCTGCACACATGGGGGAAGGGTCACATCTGCCAGAGTTATCTGGTATTTGAAATATAGGTAAATGTGGTTCATTTGCAACAGCCAATCTAAGCAGCCAGAGAGAAACATCTGACAGGACAACCACCACTCTGAAGAGACAAAGCAAGGCCAAATAAACTATAAAAGGCTTCAGCCAACATCTAATCAGTGCCTTCTGAAACTCAACTCCAAGAGACCTTGGGAAAAACGTTTCAAGAACACTAGAGCAAAATCACAAGATCTCTTCTGTCCTTCAGATGTTCCGCGGGACAGAAATTGAAAACACACATTGCTTGGAAGAGATGGTTGCTCAAATAACACATGCTGATAGAGTTTGCTACTTGCAATAACATGCTGGTCATATTGCCCCTTGCTTCCCTTCTAAGGATAGCCATTCATCATGTAAGCTCCCTCTATCCTTCAAACACAGGACAACCTTCCAAATATCTCCGTTACCTTGGCAAGCCTGCTATATAGGACCACGAATCCTTCTGAGGACTATAGGTCTCCACTGAAGAAAGAGCCCCATTTTCGTTCCTGCCACCAACAGCTACCAGCATGTCAGTTATAGCTCCCAGGTAGAAATCCACACGACGTTGTCTCATGGAGGCAACCTGCCAAGAAATAACATGTTGACATCTTCAAACACCTGGTAAGCAAGCTGACAGTGTACACTGCTGCCTGAGGATAATTGCTTCTTCCCTTTTATTTGAGAAGCTACCACTTTTTATCCATTACATTCATAAAACACTTGTGGTTCTTCCTGCAGGAGCACGGTACATTGCACTTATTCACAAAACAGGAGACAGCAGGAAGCACCTGAGCTCACTCTGTGAACGTTTCAGTTTCACATGGATGACCTGCCCAAACTCTGCAAGCGATGTACATTGGAAGCACTCCAAAAAACCCAACTGAACCTCACAGGATGATTGCTTCAAAACATAGGAACAATATCACGTTTTACAGATACTGCACTGGTTTCAGGGTTTTATGGCAGGACTGTAAGTGAATAAGTCACTCCAAAGCAGCACAGAAACGTTTGGCAAATATCAGAGATGTTTTCCCTTTGCATCGGACCCATCTCTTGTTTAGTTACATGTGCTACTGCTCAGAACAGAAGAGCTGTGCAGTCACATCTAGGTCTATTTTAGGTTACCTAAAGAGTTGCAGGTGGATACTGTCCAGGAATTCTACTGCTTAGATACCCAGATCCCAAGTGGAGTTGAAAATATGCATGCAGCTCAAGAGTTCAGGGCAGAATTTAAACATTCCCACCAAAGATTCCACTAAAATAACTCATTCTTTTTCCATTTCCAAGGGTTGGCACATTAGCTATTTTAACACATCCTTTCCTTCCACCAAAAAGATGAAAACACTCTGAACATTAAGAACTTCATACAGAGAAATAATACAGCTTAAGCCTCACCTTTATCCACTGGTTACAGCGGGGATCATACCTATATAGGAGGTTTGAAGCCGCATCCCCTCCGTTGTCTCTTGAAAAGCTGCCTCCGGCTATGAAGATGAAACCTCCCAGCACTGCAACACAGTGGTGACTTCGTCTGGCTGGCAGAGGGGTCTCTGCTACCCACTGCCCCTTTCTGACATCCAAGAAACAAGTATCATCACTCAGTTCCAGGCACCGTTCGGAAACCTCCCCCCCAACAAAGAGCAGCCTTTCCTCGCAGGTCCGCAGGGCTGTCCGCTTGTTTTGCAGCACTGGCTGAGCAGTGACGTTGTTATGGTAGTTTACTGCTTCTTCTATGAAGCCCTCACAGTTTGCTTCTTTGGGGAGAAGGGAGCACACAGCAGGTTTGACTCGATGGAGGAGATCGCTTTTAGGTATCAAGGGAAAGTGAATGTTATCCAGAACCTGGTAAGCCTCGTTCTCCCTTTCTGGGTACTGGGTAAGCCACTGCAAGGCAGCCTGCAGCAAATCATGCTCGCACTCCTGCTGCACATTGCTGCTGTCCAGATACTGGCACAGCTTCTGCAAGGAAACGTTCTGCAGGAAGTCTGGAGTGAAAGACAGCGTGCCAAAGTTCTGCAGGATGAAAGAATCAATGTAGGAGTCGAGGCGCTTCAGGTTGTAGATAGAGGCCAGCTCCTGCAGGTACAAATAGTTCTCCTCGCTGACTTCATTCTCCAGATACTCACAACAGAAGTCCACAACCTTCCAGATCTGCAGCAGGTGAGCTGTTTCGAGCACGTAATCAATATTGCCTCCATCCAAGGACAGCTCACTTCCGTAAAGAAAGTCCACCACAGCCTTGAGACCAATGTAAGAGGCTCCAAAAAGTTCAACTTCTTTTTGATGAGCTTCTCTCATACCAATGGTGAACATAGAGTTGAAGTAGTCGCTGCAAACAGCCAGGAGGTTCCGATGGGCAGGGACTCTCTGCTCATCCACAACGAGGACGATATCACAGAAGAGCCCTCGGTGCCTCTGTTCGTTCAGACTCTGAAGAACCAGACTAGAATGGTCATCCCATCTGTACACCTGGAATCAAAAAAACTACACATAGTCTCAGGTGTGTTATCCTCATCAAGAAGAATTTCAGCATTCACCAAGCATTTTCCCATTAGATGTATTTACACATAAGAAAAAGTGACTTCTGTTGTACATTGATAGCAAATTCTGGTTTGAAACTGTTGGCACCCAGCACACGATAAGCCCAGGTGCCTCTCCTCACTTGCAATGGCCTATGCAGGCTCTGCCTGCTTCCTCCTATCCATTTCAGTTATAATTCACTCCTACTTCCTCCACAGTGCTGCATCCAAACAGCCTCCCTGATGATTTACACGGGCACAATTTTCTGAAACTCTTCCACTCATTGTCTTCAAGATACAATGCTGACATTTCCTTTCTTTCCTGTCCCACAAACGACTTCTTACAGAGCTCTTCACAACTAAGCTACTGCCTAAAGAAGACACGCATACAGCAGTATGCCAAATTTTCCCTCAACCCCTGCACTGTTTGGGTTAGTGCTTGCTTGACAGCTGCCCCCTCCCAAGCCTTGTCAGCACTGTGCACTGGTAAGCTCGTGAGGGTAAAATTCCTCTCTTTCCTTATTATCCCAGACACACACGCTGCATTTTTGAATAGCTGTTTATTTATGTGCAAAGATGCACACATGAATAACTTACTCCCATAAGAAAACTATTACATGCTTCCAGAAGCCAGGTAGCTTTTGTTGTAATGAACAAGGCTAAATATTTCTCTTTTAAAGAAAGTGGAAAACGCCCTCTGTTAAGTGCCCTTCTGGGAATGTTCTGCCCCCAGGCATTCTTCCCACTGCTCTGTACCTGCCTCAGAGCTTTGGAGGCAACCTGTGTTCCCTTCCTTCTCACCTGCTCACCAGTCTTAAGAAGAACCAAATCAGAGTTATTTTGTCACCCCTTGCATGCCCTGCCTAACAGCTACAGAAAGAGCTGCATCGAGTGACACCACTCTGGGGCTCTTTCTTGCGAAGGAGCAGAATGCCTTATGGTACAGTCAGTTACCTTATGAGCTCTCTTAATAAAAGCCAGGTTAAATTAAAAGCAAATTCACAGCTTTAATTACCAATTCCCAAACAGATGGTTGTGAGAACATGTGAAATAAATGAAAGGAGGTAGAAAGGAAGCACGTCTTTACACTGTACCTACATGAGTTCTAAACAGCACTGGCTGTAAGGCTGGATCTTGCCCAGTTCTTCAGCCTGCATTCATAGAAATGACATCTTGTAAAGGTGCCTCAGCCTTTATCTACATTGGAAGTGGTCACACATGGACTGATGTCTCTTCAAGCTGCCCAGGCATTCAGCCTTTCCATTCCTAGGCTACGGATTCTCACTTTCTGCTCTGCAAATCCTAAATATCCTTGGCATTCCCTGATCCTAAGCAGAAATCACATGATTATTTCCATTAGGCCAAGCCATTAATGTGGGACAATTGCAATGGAACAACTTCTCTACCCACCTGGATGAGAAAAGTTCAAGCCCTAGGGCCAAGTTCTTTCCCCTGTGCTCAAACCTTACTCTAGATACTCAGTCTTGTATGTACAAAAGGATGATTACCAAATTACACGATAAGCAGGATTAACATGCATAGCTCACCACTGTCCAGACACGATGGCAGCCAATCGTCCAAAGTTAATGCCAATTTTGGGAGCATGACCTCCTACATCTGCCTTTTAGCAGCTGTGGTACAGCAGCAGGCAGGCTGCCAAAGATTAAACCCAAATTAATAACCAAATGTGTTGCAATAGTGATTGTTCAGCTGTGCAGCAGCATTTCCAAGCTAAACAGCAAGCTTGCTTCCCTAACACGACATACCCAGAAGCAGGCATCTGTGGTAAAACTGACCCTGGTCATTTACTTTCTAATTCAGGTCCAGAGTGTATGGAACAGCCCTCCACATACACCTGACAGCCTCAGCAAGAACCTGCGAGGGCCATGACTGCTCCCTGAGAGCTTCAACTTTCTCGCCTCGAAGCTGCTCCAAACAAACCAACCCACTGTATTTAACTTTTACATAAGAATTTGCTTTTCACATCCCCACCAAATGTCAAAACTTGACGGTTTCTCCATAATCACACTGTCATTGTTGACACTCGGGGCAGAGGGAAGTGCAGTACATCCAGACCTCTGTCTGCTTCTCTATTTAGACTTCGACTAAAGGGACTTTTACCAGATGTCTCAGTGACAGCCAACTGGTCTCCCTTGGGTTTTGCTTATGTTCTTGTCTAAATAATGGTGGCTAAGCTCCCACAAAGCTTCTGTTGGAGTAACTTTCTACACACAAACACACAGAGTTAAACCAACCCAAGTGATGGGGCTTCAATAAATAACTCTAAGTTTTCTGGGCCTAAACTCTTCAGTTTTCTCACCCTCTGCCTCATCATATTCTCTGAACTTAAGATGGTAACTTTGAGGGAACAGTAACACTGCCCGAGAGAGGCACCAGAAGAAAATACACAGGTTTTAAGCTTTAGAAAGTTTCATCTTCATGTTCCTTATCTTGAGAAATGAAGATGCTCAAGCAGAGTTCAGGGAGCAGAGGAGGTGGGAAGAAGAATAAAAGCAGTAAAGGACAGACCATACATTTGCAGCAGCTGTGGTGGAGGACAGAGGACAAGAGACAATAAACATCGCTCTGAGTCTGACTCACAGGATAAAGTTATCGGATTAAACCCAAAGCATAGTTGTATGTTTTTATAAGTCTTTGTAAGTGGCTGATCATTTCTCTGATATTCCCTAATGGCACCATTGTGCATAACGAGATTACACCAGGCTGCAGGAGTTGCCAGAGATTCCTACTGACTTAACCAGCTGTGCAGTCAGCAGCAATAATCCTGACCACAAACACACAGCACAACTTGTACTGCTCAAACCCGTGCTGCTGTGTGGAGCTGCTGCTACTTCAGAAAGCAAGCATAAAAATTGTGCAGCTGCTTCACACTTCCATTTGTACAGTGAGCAAATGACAGAAGCTGATAGCTGCACTTTTCTAAAGCAAGACAAATTTTATGATAAATACAAGCAGCTTTCACAAGCTATTACATATTATATTATATATAGGCCCCAGGACAGCTTCAGCATCATCCATAACACCAAGTTTAACAGAGTGACAGCTGCTGTCTAAACAAGAAAACAAAACAATGCTGTCAACTTAATTGATTTTTAATAAGATGAATCATTGGTACGTTCAGAATAAACTACGAAAATGGCAGGCAGGTCCAGCACCCAGGAGAAGATGACATTGCTAGGGATGCATTTAAAGATCTGTTCTGTTTATCCCTTATCTTTTGTTATTATAGCTTTCAGAATGTTAACTTTTTGGATTCAAAGATGTAATTAACTGTTAAAGCAGCACCAGGACTCTTGAGGGACGCAGAGGGACATGAGATCTGTCTCATTCCAGTTTGGTAACACAGATCTGGGCACTGAAAATTGTAGCAATTGCTGGCAGTGAAAGGTTCATTGCCTGCAGCACCCAGTGCTCACACCAGAACCAAATGTCACTGGTACAAAACAAAGTGAACGCAGTAATTAGTGCTATGTTAACAGCTTGCAAAGCCGAGGTCATCATCTTCAGCTCACCTGCAAGGGCCTTCTGCAGATTCCCAACTGGGGCCAATGGATTATTTCAGACAGAGATCTCATACCAAAACAATTACCTTTGCAAACCTAAGGAAACCCTGAGTTCCTCAGAACAGCTGCCTGTGGGATCAAGGCTCTCATCTACAGAATGAAGGTGACATCTAAAAGTAATCCTAGCTTTGATTTGGTGAGATGGGTCAATACGTAAAATTCCCAAAATAAATCTCGTTTAATGAGTGAAGCTTTGGCGCAGAGCAAACACTGCTGTGATGGTGTGGGTTTCTTTTCTAAGTTATGAGTCACGATGAGCAGCTCTTCATTCGCTGCTGCTTTTTTTCTTTAAAAAAAAAAACCAAAGCCATTAGAGAGCAACTTGCTTCTGAAATCAAAGCCTTGTGTGCAGGCACTCCGCTGCTCTCACACGTCCTTCTAACAGCTCAGAACATTCGCTTTCCATCCAAGCAGCGCATGGAAAGGAGATTCCCCTCACTTATTGGCACAGAACACAAACCAACCTTCGAGGACTCGCTGATTTTGTGCGGGCGGCAAATCCTGGTCTGCCTGGTGCTCTCCATGGCGGGCTGAGCCGCGGAGCTTCTGGAACAAAGGCAGAAAGAAGCGGTCAGCAGCGCACCTCAAAGCGCCGTAACAACGTTATACACCGATACGATCCATTCGCGGTGGGTGTTCTTTCTTTTCTCGTCAACGCTCATCGCGTCAACAAGTTGGGCGCCATAGGGCACAACCGAAGAGCGGTGCACGAAATACTGATGACACAGCGCTTACCCGCACCGCCCGTCCCCGCTACAGCTGCCCGGGGTAAGGACCGCTCCTTCCTGGGGAACACGGCCGGGCTCCGGACCCCGATGCCCACAGGTGGGGCAGCCCCAGCAGCGCCGACCCCGGCCGGAGGAACCGCGAAGGACCGGCGGCAGGACGAGCCCCAGGGAGGAGCGGCCGCGCCTCCCCGCTCCCACGGCCCGCAGAGGGGAGGAGAGCAGCGGGGCCAGCTCGGCTCGCCGGGCCGAGGGGAAGGGGAGGAGGAAGGAGGTCATTACCAGAGCTCGGCGCTCCCGCGGGGAAAACCCGCTCCGCCGGCCGCCGCGCAGCCGCCCCGCGCGGCCATGGCTCGCCCAGCAAACGCGGGCGCCGTGCTGGGCGCTCCGGGCAGGCCGGGGCCGGGAGTGGGACGGGCAGGAGGCAGAGCTTCGGCTGCTCCAACCCCGGAGCGGGCGGGGAGACCGCGCTGCGAGCAAATGGCGGCGGGGTGCTGCAGGGGCGGGATCCAGCGCGGCCGCGGAGGCGTCAGCGCGGCCCCGGTGCCGGCGGTGCGGGATGCCGGCGGTGCTGCCGGGCGCACGGGACACGCGGATGTTCGGAGTGCCGGCGCCGTTGCCCGCATCGTTAGGGTTGGAAACGATATCCAGTCCAACCAACGGCTTCCTGCCCAGCAGGAAAAAAGAGCCATGTGCAGAAGGTGGAAGTCTCCAAACTCCTGTATCAGGGCTCGCTGAAGCCAGAAATGCGGGTTATTTTCCCCTCCGTGCGTTAAAAGGAAAAAAAAAAATAATCCGTGAAAATGTGTTAAAGGCAAAGAAGCAAAGGGAAAGGGTCGGTCCTATGAGGAAGCATTGAATACGAGGGGTTGAATACAACCCAGTGAATGCAATTGGAACATTCCAGCTCCTGGGCCATAGCAGAGCTGATAGAGATGGAGCTTTTCTCCTTCTATGGGAAATGCCATTTTGGTCACCCACCATCCCCCAGGAAAGGCGGGGAGCTGAGGATGAGACAAGGACAGTCAGCTGGGACGTGTATAAATAGCAGTAGTGCCAATGGATGATGAATGCAGACTAAGAAAAAAACGTATTTTTTATGAGCACTCACGGTCAGCATAAAGACTTTAAATATATATATATATATACATATATATAGAAAATGTGTTCCAAAAGGAAATCAATAGAAATTCAGACCTATTAATGTGTGGTGATAGCATCATCCAGAGCCTACAGTATGGAGTGCCACGCACCTGCATGCTGTGTGCTACACCTGTGCTGCCTTCCCAAAGATTCCTCTGTCCCCAATGACATCACCTTCATCACAGCAATGCACTGCAGTAATAAGCTCACATTTGGGGCCCCGACTCTATAGCAAAGCTCACGTCATTCCAGAGCATGGAGGAGACTACTGGCAGGATTGGAGCTTCACACTGTGTGGCATTCAGTGATGCGTCCCACAGGTAACACAGGTGATCCTCCCCGAGGACTCTGGAAATGCTGAGTGGCAATGAGGTTTCTAAACGGTTCAGGCTTTCCATTTACAGACTATACAGACAATGCGTCGAATAGAAAAATAATCCCCCAAAACTGTAAAAAAATTGTAATCAATCTGAAAGAGATGGGATGCTTTTATCATGGAATGGTCTCTTTTATTATTAAAATTGCAAAATCCAACGTCCCGGGTTTGGTGGATTCTCACTGAGACGTGCAAGGAGTGGTTTTTAAGACTCTGGTCCTCAACATCTGGTGCGATCTATTCCAAGCCGAGGAGCGCTGCGCCAAGGACCCGTCTGTGCGTGCACAGTGCAGTCAGTCCTCACCACTGCGCCCCAAAATCGCCGTCTCCCTTTAGCGGACTGACTCACGGGTTTCTTTCCAGCACTGGAAGCGGAGCCCGGCAGGGGGAGATCTCCGCATCCGAATGGGGCCGAGCCGCTCGCAGCCGCCCAGCCGCCCGCACCTGAAGCGCTGCGGCCCCGTCCCCCCGAGCGGCCCGCAGCGGGCAGAGCCCGGCTCCCGTTCACCGCGGTGCCGAGCGGTCCGGAGCGCGCCGGGGCGGCTGCGGCATCCCGCACAGCGCGGCGGCACCGCCGGCATCCCCCGGCACGGGCGGGCAGCCCCTCTCCTACCTGCGCACCGCGCCGCTCCGTGCCTCCCGCTCGGCTACCTGCCGTGCGCCCGCCCCGGCTCGGGGCCCCGCCGCTGCTCCATCTTGCGCGGCGCTCCTCCTTCCTTCCTTCTCCTCCTCCTCCTCCTCCTCCTCCTCCTCCCTCCCGCAGGGGCTAAGCGGACACCGGCGGCCGCTCCGCGCATCACCGCGGCGGGCCCGAGAGCCCCCCTGCCCTCCGCCCGCCCAGCCCCGCATCCCCCCCCGGCTCTTGCATCACCCCCGGGCCCCAGGAGGGGCGGGCGAGGGCCGGCTCAGCGCGGGCCATTGGCAGCCGCTGCGCGGCGGGGGCGGGCCGGTGGCGGCAGCGGGTTCGGCTCGGCTCGGCTCGGCTCGGCTCGGCTCGGCGCTGCGCGGTGCGGTGCGGCTGCAGCAGCGGCGGAGGTCCTCATCTCCGCGCCGCTCCGCGGCCGCCGGCCCGCTCCCCCGAACGTCCCCATGGCCACCAAAATCGACAAGGAGGCGTGCAGGGAGGCGTACAACCTCGTCAGGGACGATGCCACCGAGGTGAACTGGTAGGTGCACCGTGGTGCCGGCATCTCCTGGACGGGCACCGATGCTCCTCTGTTCCCCGGCTCCTCTTCCCCCTTTCCCCGGGATGTTTTTTGGAATGCGTTCCTCCCCTTCTCCTCCTTTGCCTTCCATAAGGCTGACTTTTAAATCCCGTCTCCCTTCTCTTTTCCCCTTCCCAAAGGGTGACGTTTAAATACAACGGCTCTACGATCGTCCCCGGAGACCAAGGGGTAGACTATGAAACCTTTAAGAGGAAGTGCACAGGTAAGCTCCTTCCCGATGCCTTTGGCACATACAGGGGGAGAGATGGGAGAAAACTTGCGGGAATTGCAATTGGTGCTGCTTCCCCTGTCCTGCACGGTTGGGTTTCCTGCTGCCATGAAGCACAACTCCCTGCAGTCCATAGTTCAACCATTCCTTTGTTTCACCCCCGGACTTAAGATCCTTGGGGCTTTTTCCACCCTTTTGCACAATTTCTCATTGCTTCTCCACCATCACCAAGACAAAAGGTTCGATTAGCAGGAGTCCCATTGTTCGGCGCCGCGCTTTCAAAGAGTGACCTCTTGCCGACGAGCAAAGAAGCGTTCCGTTTTGGTGCCTAAAAATGAACTCAGACAGCTTGTTTTGCAATAAATGGTGCTAATGTAACCTCGTGTAGAAGGCTTGCTCAGATTTTTTCAGAAGGTGAAATCTGAGCTGCGGTTCTGCCCCAAACAATGCGCTGGGAACAGGCGGCTGTGGCACAGCACGACCCACCCGTGGGGCTCCGGGTTGAGACGTGGCAGCTGATCGTTCCACTGTCGGATGTGGATTATCAACAAAACCCAGGGAAAGCCAAAGATAAACAGAGAGATATTTAACTTCACCTGATCGCAACTTTCGATGCCTTTTACAAAGCTTTGACTTTGCTCCAAATAACTTCTGGGGGATGTGGGACAGCTTCTCCCCCGGCGTGGCTGCTGTTTAACAACACTGGTATGAAGCATTTGTAATGAACTGTAGATAATGCTGCTCTGCTGCCGGCAAAGCTTCCTCCCTCCTCTAGTTATAGAGCAAGTGTAAGGTCTGTGTTTTTATGTTATATTTGTACTGCAGAGGAGTTGGGTGCTGAACAATCTCTCCCTCCTCCAGGTGTGCCTGTGGCACTGAAGGCAAAGCCCCACGCCCATAGAAATGCCACTGCCTATTCCATGGGTCTTCCCTGCCCCGGGGCTTGGCTGCATTCACTGGGTCAGAGAGAAGGATTTCCAGTGACTTAAATGTGGGCAGGGTTTGGTCAGTTAAAAAATATCAAAGGAGAAAATATGTTGTAGCCTTTGCATTGCAGTTGGTGATCAGAAGGGTTCAGAATGCTCTGCTCTGACGTTTGCAGCGGGTTCTCACCAGGATTATTACAGCTACTCAATTCCAGCTGTTCTTGGGAGCTCTGCAGGGAAGATTCTCAAATCCTTTAGATGATGTCAGAAGAGCTGATGACGTATGTGGCAAAAACTCCTTCCCACCTAGCTCTTCATGTGCAATATTAGGATAAAAAAGAGCAGCCAGCATGCGGGGGGACCCAGGGCTCAGTGCTTCTGAAGTTCAGCCCAATGTTATCTCAGCATTGTTTTCCTGGAAGGTCAACAGCACCAGCATCAGTGCTGTGTTCTATGTCTCCTCCTGTGGCTGAGATAACCGAGTGTCTCCAAGTCCCTGGACATCTGAGGCTTGCAGAGGGACCTTCCCCATTTATTTCCCCTCATTTTTCAGGAGCTCATATCTTTATTTTGCCTGGACTGACTTTTGATGTTTTGTCTGGACTGGTACCCTCTATAGGAATGATTCTCATTGTCTCTGCCATAGCATGGGAATACTTTACATCAAGTGGATAAGCAGGAGGAGGGGCTTTGGCAGGGAGCAGTCGCTGGCCGGGCTGGGTTGGATGTGAAGAACAACTAATGGAGGAATGCATTACACTTTGGAACATGGCCAGTTTTGTTTTCTTGCCATTGCTTGCATGTGACAAACCTTTAAAAAACAAGGTATTAAAATAGACAGAGTTTACGGAAACTTTGATTTTTTATATCAGCAAAGTGGCAAGCTGGCCCCACTGCTGGAGTGTTTTTACAAAAAGGAATTTGCACACGTTTTAGGCATAAGCATGGTAATGGGAAGAGCTGAGTGAAAGGCACCAGTGGGGTTGAGGTGGCCCTTTAGACTTTGATGTGCAGCTCAGCCCTTGCAGCAGCTGGGTTCCCTTCCTTTCGCTCTTTTCTCATGCAGAGCTGTTGCTTGGCAGATGAGGGGCCAGGGGTTATTGGTTATTCCCCAACCTTCTCTGGAGCACAATCGCTGCAGGCCAGGAGAAGCAGGCAGGCTCAGGTCCCAGGCTCCTGGCTGAGCACCCAAAAGGATCTTCCTCCACTCACAAGTCAAGTGCAGCGCTTGCAGAGGGTGAGACCAGGTTTTGGTGCCTCCATCTGTGCAGCCTCCCTTTGTCTGGACCACTGGATTGAGAACAGGGCTCATGGGCAGTTGTCATTTCCTTCTCATCTGGAAGAAAGGTGCCAAATATTACTATGAAGAAGAGCTGGTTGGAATACTTTTACTGGAACAAAGTCACTAAGAAAGAGTAGGAAGGGCTGGGAAGAGCTGCTAGATATGATTCCCTCCTATTGCTGCATGTGCTACCTCAGCTCCTTCTATGTTTTGCTGGAGGAGAGAGGAGCTGCCACTGATGCAAACAGCTTCAGAAAACATGATGAAAGGATTAAAAAAACCCTGACATTAGAATGAACTTCCTTCCTTGTTTCAAATTCCTGTTTTGTGAAGAACACTGCCCCCAAAGCCACAAAGTGCTGCAGCTGCCTTGGGTAGAAGCTGAGCATAATTTGGTGGTTGAAGGTGAGAGCGTGAGCTGGAAACGCTCAGCGTGCAAAATGTCACCAGGAGCGCTAATTCATGTGGCACTGAGACCAGGGTGGCCTTTTGCACCGGTTTGGAGGACGTCTGTCCATGGTGGAAGTCTGCCTTGTGTGCTGGCAGAACCTGGGAGGTGCCGGAAGGGTTTGTTGGTAGCAGTGCTTCTGCTCACTCTTCTTTTCACGCAGCCCATGACTGAGTCTGTAAACCTCCTCAGGGAGTGAGAGAGGCTGAGGACAAAGGAAAAAGTAAGAATTTGCTTGAAATCGCTTCTTTTAAATAGAGCAGCAGCTGAAAATGACCACGTTAGGAGTCAGCCCTGCAGAGCCCCGTGTTTTGCTGCTCAAGGAAGGCGGTGCAGATGGAGTTGATCAGCCACGGGGCTCTTCCTCTACTCTCAGATATGTGTTGCACATGGGAACCGTGCTACATGTCCTGGGGTGGGGGCTGTATCTTCCTAAGCTTTTTGTACTGGCAGAAAACTTTAAAGTACTGTGTACTTAAAGTATTTTCACACTTGAAGCATTTTCAGTCCTCTTCTGTTGAAGATCCCAGTGTGACACCTGTGCTGCATGCACAGCCTCATCCTTGAACCTTTGCCTATCAGTCACTGCCATGCTGTTGTTGGCAAGGTCCGTATGAGCCCACAGGATGACAGAGACATTTGGGCTGTGAGGCTGTAGGCACTGCTTTAGTCTTCTCTGTCCTCCAAAGGCAGCCCAAGAGGTGTGAACACCTCTCCAGCCTTTCCTGAACGAAAGCCATCAGGCTGGTTTAAACCACTGACACAGTCAAGTTCTTATTAGGAGATTAGAGGTGGCTGCTGATGGCACGTCCTCCTGCAGTCCTGTGTAATGACCAGCCTACGTGACTGCACTGGCCTTTGGGTGACCCAGAGAGTCTGGAGACCATAAGTTAAGGGCATTAATTGCGTCAGGGTCATTAAACGCAGTGTAGACACCCCCTGTGTCTTCTGGCTGAGAGCTGTTTTGGTTGGGTTTAGCAGCACAGATTACCTCGGCACTAAACAAGGACTTAATTCAGGGCTTTCAATCCATTTGACTTCACAGTTGCAGCTTTTCCCTTTGCAGATGGCTTGGGTCCAGGCATAGCTTTCATTTGGTGTTCAGTGGTACATGGACATGAGTTCACTTAGGCAAAACGCTGAGCTGGTGAACTGGAAGCCAGAAAACCAGATAAGAGTTGAAGGTTATTGTACAGAAGGATGTTAAGCCTTCTGGGTTTTGTTGTTCCTTAAGTTTCATCACTGGGCTGGCGTTGCTGTTGCTGAGAACAGCAGGATGACTTAAAACTGAGATACCAACGTAAACCACCAGGCAGAAACATCCGCTTCAACTTTGGGGTGCATCAGTGATACCTGGCTGCACGGACAGCTGGGTTCACTTCCCATACCACAGAGCAGCAGAGCATTGCATGGCCTCTGTCTGTAGTTTATTTTAATGTCTTTTTTTTCATCCTGTCATTTAGTAGAGAGATGGGAAGACTGTTTCCTCCGTGCCACATGTGAGCACTTGTTTCTCAATGCATCTCTGACAAAAGAAATAATGAGCCTTTTCTTTGGAAAGCCCCAGCGCAGATAAATAATTGCGATGACAGCATGAAATGGGATCGTTATTCATGTGTCTGAAAAGATCAGACCAAAAACACACTGTGCATTCAGTGCGAGGAAGAACTGGAAATCTTTGGGCTGAAATAAATACCCTATAAAATCGTTCCTGGTTGACACAGAGAATTAGGAAGAAAATAGTAATGGGACTTGCTTCTGGTACAAATGTGGGCTTATGACAGTTGCCCTATAAACACTGGCCTGTATATAAAATTTAGGAGTTAAGATCTGAGAGAGAGATCACCAAGATTGCATTGGCACCTTAGGATGGAGTTAAGAGCTGTAAAAATGCACAAGGGGTGACGAATTAATGCACACCTTCCTTCCTTCAGGGAAGGAGACAAACTTAGTGCAAGCCAATGCCAGCATCCTGCCTCCACATGGCAGCAGGGCAGAGAAGGGCTGGCATTGTCCCCAGGGCAGCTGTGGCTTATCTACCAGGATGCTGCACAGCAGAGGGAGCAGGAGGAGCTTCTTCTTTATGCACGTGTGTCTGGGTGCCCTGCTCAGCCATGGTTGGTGCCCCAGCTGTAGTTCTGCAGTCAAACCTGATGTATTTGTCTTGGATGGCTTAATGAACATGCTTGCGTGGTGCAAGGCAGTATTGCAACAGAGATGCACAGGCTTCAGTACAGGGACAAAAACAGTGTGCTGAGAGGTTGGGATGGGTTCTGTCTGCACCTCCAGCCACAAGGCTGAAAGGGTGGTCAGAGAGGTGGAAAACTGACAGGCTGATCTCACATAAACCCAATGAAATAAGTCCTTCGCACAGCCTGTGGGCACTGCCAGTAACTCACTGTGGGGAGAGCACACACAAGCAGTTCTTCCCATGGGCTGCGTGCTGTGTCACCCTGATGGAGCAGGCAGGTGAAGCCAGGAGTGTGGCCATTCAGTGCCACCACAGGAGGCATTCAAGGCCAGGCTGGATGTGGCTCTGGGCAGCGTGGTCTGCTGGTTGGTGACCCTGCACATAGCAGGGGGTTGAAACTAGGTGGTCACTGTGGTCCTTTTCAACCCAGGCCCTTCTTTGATTGTATGGTGATGTGAGAGTGGATTTCTTTCTTGCAGCTGATAGCTTTAACTGATGAGTCAGTGCATTCTAACCCAATGGGAATTTTTGTGTAGAGCTGAAACAAAGGGTTTGAGCGGATGAAAAAGAGGAGAATGCCATCAAGGAAATCTCTGCAGCTCCACATCAAGCTTTGTTTACAGCCAAAGGCAGTTTAATCAGTGTATCTGGGAAATCCTGCATCGTAAGGGGCTTGGAGAGAAACAATAACTGAAGTCCATTAAGGCATTTGTTGTACTTCTAATTGTTTGTATAGCCCTCTTGCCTTGCCGTGCAACTGCACTTAAGGGAATAGTGATATCAGTAGGAATTAAGGTTAATTTCTGCTGTGTGTAACTTGTGAGATCTTCTCCAATAAAGCTGCTATTTCCATTCCACCCAGAACTATTAATAATATCCTTTAATTGCTTCTCTATGCCCTGAAATTTGTGGCTGAGCGATGAGGAAGGTGGCTGTGTAGAGCTAGGCAGGATTTCCTCCTGCAGAGGAAACCTTCTGTCTGTGATTTGTTGGATTCCCTCCACATCCAGCAAAATTCCTTTTTTTTTTAGGAGGGGGGATGGGGTGGGAAGGAGAATTATTAACGCCTTGAGGTTCTGAGCAGAGCCAGCACTGATGGCACCGATGGCTCCCAGCGCAGCAAGGTGATCTGGCAGGGCAGAGCCCATTAACTGTGAAAGAGAAAAATCTGGGAGCATAAAAGAAGTCCTGCTTTGATCCCGTTATCGCTCGGAACAAGCTTCAGACTCATCGTGAAACTCAACTGCTTCTGCTCAGGGATTTTCATCAGGAGGGTCACATAACCAGGCTGAGCCAGTGCTAAGATAGCCCGCATCTGTCCTGTTGTCCTGTTGGGAAAGGAGACAGGCTGACTGCTAAGGGCTCTGATTCACTTTCCCTCTTGGCTTCACCTGCATCTGCTGAAGAGCTCCTCAGCCACTGCAGTCACAGACCGGCACGCTAAGTTAAAGCATGGTGCACTGGAAGTCTGCACTGAATACACTGGAAACCTGCCTCAGGCAGGGCAGTGACTCAGAGCCCACATTTAACCTGCAGTTGCTCATTAAACTTACTGGGACCTAACACCATGAAGTAGTTGTTCAGCCACCCAGTGCAGGTGTTCTGATAGCCCACATGGAGCTGCTGGGTTTGGCTCTGGGTGCTGCCACTGATCGAGCTGCTTTCAGACAGGATGGGAAACTCCATCGAGAAGCAAATCCTGCTGCTTCCAGCGATCCCTGGGTTCATACTGACAGATCCCTAGTTTGGATTGTTCCCATTCATTCTACTTTTGCATTAGCTTTATTTTAAAGGAGTAGATTCCAAAGCAGGCTTCAGGCTCTGTAACAGCCTTTAGTAGAAGAACAGGGATCAAAAACCTCCACACTCAGAATGGAAAGTGATTATCCACGAGAAGGGCTGTGACACAGTTACAGAGCTGTAGGGGACAGGACTTGGTGTCATTAAAGTGCCTTCCAGCACTGAGTTCCCATAGGAACCCCAGTACAATTCTTAGCAAAGCGTGGCCTCCTTTCCTGTCAGATCTGGGAAAGCAAAGTCTTCTTTCCATAGAACTGTTAATAGTAACGTTTGGGGATTTGCTGTCTCTCTTCACCTTGGGTATTTCCTGGCTGTCTGTTCATTTATGGCTCTAATCAATCTTGGCAAGAGGATTTACTGTCAGGAGCAGGAGTCTCACCGTAGGTTTGGTGCACTTGCCCAGTAATGGGGCTTCTGAGAGGGAAGTTTTGTTTGCCTGCTCTATCTGTGCACTTGGCTCTTCTGGTCTGCCAGAAGATCCGTCTGAGTAAGAGCTCTCTTTTTCTTCATTTCAAATCTCAGATCTTCAGAAGAGTTTGTTTGAAACGCTCCAGCAGGCTCACACACCCCTACATACATTTTCCAGCTTTCCCCAGTACTCCTCTGTCAGTGGCAAAAAACAGAGAGAACAAAACAGGAGAACGCAGGTGTTTGGCTCCTTTTGGACTTTAAAACTTGACGACATTCATTAAATGGAAGTTGTCTTTACTGACACTTTGGCAAAACACGGCGTTTAAGAATCTGAGATGTCATCTTTCAGAGAATATTCCCTTTTTTTTTTTTCCTAGCAGCATATTTTCTGGGGATGAGCAATTCCCAGCTCCTTTTCCCCATTCCCTGGAGCTGCCGGGGCTCTTGTGACCCTTCCTGGAGCGTGCTGACCTAAGGGATGGAATTTTGGCACGTGTCACTGCACCTGGAGTCCGTGTTCTCACCTGGCAGCAGTCGAGACAGCAAGTACCTACAAAGCACATTGAACTGGTCACAACAAGCGTAACCAGAATGAACACGATTCTTCTCAAACAGCAAGTCTGTTCTTCTATTTTGAGTCATCTCCCTTCATTAAAAAGGTCTTGAGCGCCCTGTAACAGATGCAGTAGCTATGATTAGATATATTCCACGATTGCACAACTGTCCATCTGCTCTGCTTCTCTGCACAGTCCTGGGTAAGGCTCCAGCATCCTGCGTGCCACTGAGGCTGGGACAGGATGGATGGTGTCACATGCTTATCAAGTGTCTGTTATCATGCAGGAGTCCAGCAGCCTCAGTGGACGAGCTGCTATGCAATGAAGGTACAAACTCTTCCAAAGAGTGTTCAAGGTTTTTACACATAGAGCAGAACTAAATAACTCTCATCTGGTCTGATATGGCAGAAACTGGATGGAAAGCAAAGATTTGAACATTTTTTAAATCCAAGGCCTTTGTCTACAGGGCTTGGGAAAGAGTAGAAAAGCACATCTGGGGAAGCAGCTTCAGATTTGCTTTAGATACTTCTACCCTCCTCTTTTTCTTGCAAACTCACACTCCAAGTGAGCCAGAAATGTTGCTGAAGGGAAAGCAGGAAAAGGATCAGATTTGCACAGTGGCCAGTTTCTGGGTGTATTTTATAAAAGGCGATCTTGATCTGGCTATTCTCTAATAGACAGGCTGGGAAATCACTTTCTTCTCTTCTTGAGCAGTGACCTAGAGATGAATGATCAGTCTGAATGTGTAACTTGGGTTAGCTCTGGGCTGAATGTGTAACCAGGCTGAGCTCTGTGCTCTCAGACTGCCTGTTGATTGTGTGTTAGCCATTTCCAAACTCATTAGCAGTGCACTAGTGAAGCATGGGCAAAACCAGATTCTTCCCAGTCGTGCTTTGCCAGCAAAGGACACGTGAACAGAGCTCCTGTGTTGCCCTGTTAGTCCAGCACAACGCTGTCATAGTGCAGTATCAGTGCTCTTTGGTCTTTAATCTGTGAGCAATGGTCTTACTGCAGAAAGCAGTGAGGGGAGGATGTTCCTGGTTTTAATCACCTTGTTTCTGTTGCTTTGTCCCTCCAGATGACGTTCGATTGTTTGGCTTTGTCCGATTCACCACCGGTGATGCCATGAGCAAGCGAGTCAAGTTTGCCCTCATCACCTGGATTGGAGAGGATGTCAGTGGCCTGCAGAGAGCCAAAACCGGCACCGACAAGACTCTGGTCAAAGAAGTAGTACAGGTAACCCTTCTCAGCCAGTTCTCATTGCTTTTAGCTCTGCCAGCATCAGCAGGAGGTGAGAGAGGGGGAAGCATTGAGTCATGCTTCATCTTATTGATTAATCCTTTAAAAAGAAGACCGTTTCTTATTGCCTGACTTCTTACTAAGAGGACTTGACATCTGCCCTTCGAGAACTCAGGCATAAAGAAGCACCTTTGAACTTAAACACATCTTAATTATTACCAGAGGAGAGAACACGCGCTTCCCCCTGTGTTGCCATTAAGAAGTTTCTTATCTCTTTCCTTGATAAGAAAATGACATACTATCAAGTGGTAGAGAACAAAGCATTATTAAGTTAAGCAAATAAATCTAAACAGAAAGATCTGTGTCTGTTTTTAAACTTTTCCTTTGAGGCCTTTTGTCTCTGTGCAGTGAATTCATGGACACAATCAAATGGAGTCTAAGGTCCCTAGCAGTACCAATTAACCGACGGCTTTTAATAGCTAACTAGGTTTGAATAGTCTTCTGTTTGACTGTGGGCATATCAGAGAAGAGAAATGTGCTTGGTGCACACCTTGGAAGGACTGTGCTTGAATTGGATGCCCCAGCAATGTGCCCAAGCTCTGTCAAAGTGAGGAAAAGCAAACACCTACCAGAGAGAAGTGAAGGGTGGAAGGCTGCTGCTGGAAAGGCAGAGATGACGCTCGTGTTCAGCACATGTATTCTGAAGAGGCATTTAAAATAAGATTAGCTCTTTCAATGAGACCTAAGGCCAGTTGCTCAATTCCTTATAAACTGGTCATTCTTGCTGCACCAGGAGAACAAGCTGAATATTGCAATAATTTCCCTTAATTATTTTGCTCTTGATGATGTAAAGATATCTTCCAGTAGGACCACATGGAGGATGAGAACAAAGCCCCCTCAGTTCATTGGTATTTTGTGTGATAACAGAGGATGTTTAGATAGGGAGCATGAACAATATAACAAAATCTTCTGAAAAAACAACTATGCAGAGGGGCTCCTTTTGAAAAGAAACTTCCATACTGATACCTGTGAGACAGGACAGCAAATCTCTGCTTATGTGAAGCAGCTGAAACTGCGTTATTGCAACTGGGGAGGAAATCATAGAGTAACTAATGAATGATTCATATTAGAATCACTAAGACGAAGATTTTTAAAAGATGTTTAGACAATTTATTTCTGTTGGGCTGAGTAGCATTCCCAAATTCTGTTCTAAGATCTGTCCCTTAGGTCTGCTATGGATGATTTGCAATTCCACTTGTTTCACATTTGATTAGTAACTTGTGTGAGTTAAGAATCCAGTGCAACATGAACCATCCCTGGCTGCTCGTGAGGAGACTTCTTTGTACAGCAGATAAAAGCTTCCAGTTCTGTGATCTATGGGAGAGACTGGCTGGGCTTACAGAACAACACATCTCCAGTTTGAGAAGCGAAACTTCAAGGGCGTTTGCCATCTTGTAATATCTGCAAAAGCTAACTGGAGCTTTTTATCCACGACCAAAGCACCACTGTGAGAGGAGCCTGCTTTATACTCTCTGATATGTTGTAGATGCACTGATGAGCTGCGGCTGAGCTCTGCTCAAAGCTGAACGAAAGCCAGCAAACATTGTTCTTCCACCAAGAGGCTCAAAGGGAGAGAGTCAGCTTCAGTACCTCCCAGCAAGCAGAACCCACAGAGCTGCATCTGTAGGACGAGGAGAGTTCACACATGGTGATTATTAACTGTCTCCCAGTAGCACCTGCCATAAGGAAAACCAGAGGGATATTAACCGTTGAAGAGTAGATTAGGGGCTCCTGAGCAAAAGGATGCAATGCTACAAAGCAAGGAGAGGAACTGGGCTCTTGCCCTTGCTTTTGTATTCCTCCCTTGGATGGGGGAGCAGGTGCTGGGAAGGCTGTGGGAGGTGGCTGGGGAGTGGTGCTGCTGGTCAGTGGAGGAGGCTGCCAGGAGATCTCTCAGGAAGCAAGGACAATTGATTTTTAGCTGTTACAGCTATAAAATTATAGGGATGGATCTCATCAGATACAAATAACTGTATTTCCTCTGAACAGTACTAGCTGAGAATCAGATCTTACTTATTTGGAAATGTCCTCATTGACTCTTTGATGTTGTTGGAAAGAAGGCTGTGCATTTCTTTTGAATTGCAGAAAAAAATGCATTTCTCATTTAAGGAACACTGAGTAGCACTTTTCACGGCCGTTTATTTTCTCAGATGCAGCCTGTGACTTGGTCCAAGCAGTTCAGCTGCAAGGAGGTTAGAAGTAAGGGCAGGACCAGGAGCAAAACGTCCAGCTAAGGAACTTATTTGACAAAACAGTAATCCCACGATGACTCCAGCTAAAGGGCTTCGTTTGTTTGAGTACACAGAGCCACTAACTGTCATGCCAAGGCTGCATACAGATGCCAGCAGATACCAGCTAAGCAGAAGGACTCCGGGAATATTTTCTGCTTGGCTACAAAGGAGACCATCCAAAACTGGTCTTAAACTCACCTTTTATGTTCCTGGCAACAAAGACATCTCTGCCTTTTCCCTTCTTTCCCTTCTTCCCAGCATGGCACAAGCCATGGCCCACTCAGCATTAGCACAGGAGACTCCCTCTGCTCCAGCTGTTTTCTAACCTCCTTTATCCCAGAAGCTCAGGAGACACAGAATTCTGGCCTGAGCCCAGAATTCAAAGCTGTTGTGAGCTGCTCAGTGTGGTTATCAACGCCTGCTAGCATGAGGTGCAATTCAGCCATAAAAATTTCTGCAAAGTCCAACCTGGCAACGGTGGGTTTAAGTACAGGAGAGTCAGGCCTCCCAGTAAATGGCCTCATTCACTCTGGGGAGAGGCAGAAGGATGAGATTACATGCTTTCTTTTGAGTAAGGACAAGCTCAGACCCTGTGGTTGCAGGGCTGGGAGTGGCAGTGCTGCCATGGAAGGGTTGGGATGGAAAGGCTGGAGAACTGAAATCAAGACTTTGTTTCTCTGAACGTTGCTTCCTCTCCACAAACTTGTTTCCCTTCATGACTGCACTTCCTACCAGGTGATTTTAACCCTTCATTAGGCAGTGTGGAGCTCTTTTTCCCAATGGGACTGACTTCCCCTGAAGAGCTGTTTGAGCAAGGGACTGACCAACCTTTGTCAGTTTGCCTTCCATAACTTTTCACTCCTCTCTGTTTTCTCCAGCACTCCTGCCCCCACAAAATCATGTGCTCTATTATTTGCATAAATCATATTCAAAGTGAAACAGTTCCATTTCTGTGAGCAAATATTCATGGCATTTGATTCATTATTATTTTTGGTGAGGAATTCGCCCGACTTTAGTGATGTCAACAAGTTTGCCAAATTCCTGCTCTGGAGCTCATGGTCAGATCTTCATCTTCCTTGCCTGTTTCTCTTTCCTCCTGGGCTCCTCACTGCACTGATGCTGCTGTCATGATGAAGGACCCACTTACAGGGTTATTGTCTTTCACCAAGGGCAAATAGACCGTATCTAATGGTCTATCCATGTATGTGCACTGGGTTTCTTATGTGAGTATGGTAACTTAAACAGAAAATGATTTAATAGTTTTCTGTTTTTTACAATCAGAAAATCAAATTCATATGTGGTACTGCTGGGAAGGGAAACAGAATTGCACTTTTTGACAGTTCTCTTCTGGTTTATTGTGATGACCATACCAAGTGGATATGGATGTACATGAACTCCTACTCCTGATTTAGAGAAGGTGGTGACTTTATAAGTAACAGAAGTAACTTCTTTAAGTAGCCTCCCATCACCCCACATCTGAAACACAGCCCTGTGACTTCCCCAGTGGGATGCAGAACGGGTAGGAAGAATTTGCAGATCAGCTGAAATGCAGTTTCCACTGCTGTGAGATGTGTTTGCCAGAGGTTAGAGCTGGCTTCTCCCAGTGGCTGGAAATGATGTGTGTAAAAGTTGGCAAGGTATGAAATGGAAGAGAGGAGTTTTGCTGATGGCTTGGACTCCCTTATCTGATTGCAGCACCAGGTTGGGTGCAGCCAGAGTGGAGGGCAGTGGTGCTGTATTGCAGTGCGTGTAACCTTGTGGCTCTCCTTGCTCTGAGGGAAGCCCTGCTAGAACATACCTTTGCTGCAGCCATAGCACATTTCTCATCTTCCTACATAACCTCAGGTCTAGGACTCACACTATGCTGGGAAAGAAACTTGGACTATGGACTCTGTCAGCTCCTCTGAAGCAGTACCTTATGCATGGAAAACAAGATGTCCAATGGATGGGAGCAGTGACATTAAGCAGGGTGGATCTGAGGATTTTGAGCATCAGTGGAGGCCACAGCAAGGCCCAATGTAAATAGAAACAGCAGGTAACTGCTTGACTACCTGGCACCATCACTCACTGCTAAGAACCCCTGTGTCTATAGACGATACGAGGATTTTCCTCCTGGCTGCAGGCCTACCCATGCTGGGATTTATAATGGCCTCCGCAGATCTTTTTGGTACAGTATCTGCACCAGGCAGATTTTCCCTTGGCCAGCTCAGGGAAATTTTATGACCCCAGATGCTAAACATTCAGAGCCTGGATTAGGCAGAAAATCTACTCCACCTTTTTGTTTTCCTCCTTAAAGTTGTCTGGAAGAGAAAGTCTGGACCGACCTTGCTGCACAAATTTCACACCTCCCAGGCTCTGCTTTTGTGACCTGGCCTGCATGGTCAGAGCCCCTTCTCTCCATAGTGGCACATGTCACAGCAGACTGCATTGCTTAGCTGTAACCCTCGGCTACTCAGGCACAAAGGGAAGCAAGTGCCAGGTTGGTATATTGAAGAGCCATGTGTAAATTGCACTTTCTGTGTCGCCTTCAGTGATTTAAGAGGCAAAGCATAGCACTGTGGTTACTGGCATGTTGTGTGAGTGATAAATGGTGTCATTGTTTCAGTTATCTGCAGGCTGCTGGTGACTGGTGTGAACACAAAGGCTGGGATTCTGCAGGGCTTGCTGTGGTTGTAAAAAGCTTGGGGGTAGGGGATGAAGAAAAGGAAGTAGAGGGGGTGAAATGAAGATGCTTGTCAGCATAGCGAGGGCTCAAGCATCAGAGTTATGCATCATGCCTTAGGCAGCTACAAGTATTCTGCAATTCACTTGAGAGACATTAGATAATGGCTTTTGTGAGGGAAGAAACACCATGGACTTTCCCCACCCCTAAGAGAAAGAAGCTCTTAAGGAAAATCTTGTGGCAGAGCAGAAAGCTGACTGAATCAATGCTGGCATTGCTGCTAGCTACTCAAAGCTCCAATCTTTTCTTGAGCTTTGTCTGAGCCAGTCTGCTGTGATCAGTTATAAATAACTGCAGATGACAGTCACAACAAATAGGGACCATTGCTTGGTTCAGCTAACATCAGACCTGATTAAATCAGCTGGGAGTTGTTTTTTTTTCTGGCATTTTCAGCAGGATCAAAAAAAAAAAGAGTGAACTCTGGTAACATGGCCCTTGGCTGAAAAGTGCTGCTGTTGACCCTAAGTGTTGGTCTCCAATCTGAAGCCACAGCCTTCTTGCCCTGATGGTACAGGAGTCATCAGATGCTTTTAACAATCTTAGAACGCTTCCGTGCTTCCCTTCATCTTATGATTTGTGCCCCGCACAAATCTTCACAAAGCTCAGCCCCAGAGAACTCAGACAGTTCAGACAGTTCAGAGCAATGAGTGGCTGGAGAAAGGCCAAGCACGATCCCAGAATCAGGAATGCTAGGCAGTAAACTCACCACAAGCACCTTCTCCCTTGGGGCCAGGCTTGATAGGACGCCGTGGTGGGGGAGAGCCATTGTGAAGAACCAAAGGAGTCCCTACAGCACCTGCAAAGAGAAAGGAATAAACTTCTGTTATTTATAGCAGTGACCCAGATTGCTCTGTGAGGGCACAAATCTGGCACAAGAGGTGGCCCCGTCAGCTAAGAGGATATTGAAGAGTGGCTGGGAACATAACCCATCTGGCCAACTGCTGGGGGGAAACTATTCCAATCTGGTGTCCCGGTGGCTCTGACATGAAATAGTGACTGACCCCCATGGGGCATCACCCAGGAATCGTCTGGTAAGTGTCCACTTGAGAAGTGTCCAGTGTTTGAGTAATTATAATTGCTGGTGCCTGGAACATAGCTTCCCTCTGGCCATACATGAGTGGACTTGCAGCCTAATTTCAGATACAGCTTAATTCTGCAGACCAGGCATTAAAGGAAAGCCTCCCTGCTTTATAAAATATGTTTTTCATGGAACCTTTCTCAGCAAGGTTATGGGCCTGACTCAGTTGTCACTGAAGTCAAGCTAGCACTGAAGCCATGTAATCGCATACATGATTTTTTTTCCTAAATAAACACTTTATTTCCCATTTCCCCTGAACTCTGCTAAGACATGGATGAGTGCCTGTAGCATCTGTCCGTCCTCACACCAGAAAAGCTGAACATAGGTTGAAGCAGAGCAGACAAGGCTCCTCCTAGCTACTATAAGCCTTTTTTTTTTCCCTAATCAACCCTTCAGCAGTGAGGATTTCCTACAGTGTGAAACAGGATCAGTGCAGCATGGGGTCTAATGGGGAGGGAGCTGCTCTGCTCTCCCTTCCATTCTTCCACCGCATGAAAGAAGTGCTGGGGCTCTTTCAAGCTGCATCCTTCTCCACCCCCTCCTTTACCCAACTGCAATCCCAAACAGAGACCCTCGAGACGATACCAAATAAAGAGCTCTCTCATGGCTGAGAGCCTGAAACCAATTAGAAACTCTCTCTGCTATAGGCACTGTGCAGTCCTGGTCTCAGAGATCCATCCTGAGAAAGGTTTTCTCTGTTCCCAGCCTCACGTAGCAGCATGCTGCCTAGGGCTTGCCTGGCTCACACTGCTACAAAGAGCCTTCGAGCAGCCAGCGAGCTGCCCTGCAGTACACAGTGCATTAACAGAGCGTGTCCTTAAAGGTCACCTGGGATCATTAGACCACAGAGCACTCTGGAGCTTATTAACAAAGCCTTTCTAGGACAATATCTTGGTTGTGGACATGATGTGAATTAGATAGTTCAAAGGAGAGGTCAGTAAATCTACCAAAGTAGACTTATATGCTCTTGGTAGCATCTGCATGCTGCTCTGCCTTTATCAAAGCGTCCTTCATCCATCCGGGGGTATGGCTTTCTTTTTAGGAGAAGGGCTCCCAAAAAGCACTGGGACACCAACAGGAATGGTGACATGGCCAAGGCCATGCTGAAGGTTTGTGGCAGCTGTCAGCTCGTTAGTTTCCACACTACTTAGGGAACTTGACCTAACCTTGCTGTGCACTTCTTGCTAGGACAAGCTACTGCACAGGGCAGGATTAGCTCTTGCAGCTGGTGCCTGTAGAAGCAGACCCATAAAATTGCTCAGTGTTGAGTCACAGAGTTGTAGAATGGCTTAGGTTGGAAGGGACCTTACAGATCGTTGAGCTCCAAGCCCCTGCTGTGGGCTGGCTGCCCAGGCCCCATGCAGCCCGTCTCCTCCAGCACCTCCAGGCATGGGGCATCTTTACACAAGACTGGACAAGCATCCTCTATTTAACAGGCTTTTTCTTTACCTCTTGCAGAACTTTGCCAAAGAATTTGTGATCAGCGACCACAAAGAGCTGGATGAGGACTACATCAAGAACGAGCTGAAGAAGGCCGGGGGGGCTAATTATGATGCACAGACTGAGTAACCACAGGAACCTCCTGGCACCAACACCCGGATCTCCAAGGGAGGGGAAGCACAGCAAACTAACACAGCTGAGAGATGAGGCAGCTGAGCCCCCAGCTTTCTGTGTGCACTCCTCAGAACTCCCTTTCTTTGAACAGCGGACTTCTATTCTCCATTCCATCTCATCAAACATTCCTCTTTGGGGTTCTGTTCCCCCCCCCCCCTTTTTTTTTAACTCATAACTCTTTCCATGTTCTCGCATCTGTGGAATTTAAGTTTTGCTCTGCTTTGGTCCATATTCAGCACTGTGTTTGTAGCAGCTTGCCATCCTGTCTTTCTTTGTCTGCATGCATGTGTGTATGTATTATTTAGTTGGGCTCAACCTCTGAAGGGAGAAAGTTTTGGGGGAGTTGTGATCATGGATTCTTTTCTTTGTTTTTTTTTTCTAATTGGTTCTCACTGATACTTTTGGGAATGATATTTTTGTCTGATCTAGGCTCAGGTCAACACGAGTTGAGTGCACTCCAACTTTGATTAAACTGTCTAAGCTTCAGCATCCAGCTCAGAACTGATCTAGCAGCTTAAAGAACAAAGTGAACAAACAGCAAACCTTCATCTCTTAATAAATGGGAATAAATTTGCCTTAAACACTGCTTGACAGTTGCTATGCTACGTGCTACATCTCTACCCCTCCCTCTTAAAAATAAGATCCAACGCGATCCGAATGTGGGGGTTTTGTTCTTTTCTGAAGGTATCATGGCACAGTAAACCGGGGGGGCTTAGAAATGTCTGAACATTTGTTCACTATTTTGTGTACTTTGGTCTCTGGGTTTGTATTTGACTTTCCAAACGCTGGGGCTCAGGAGGTGAAGCCGAAACGCGTCGATTTCCTTTTGAACATCTGCATAAATGGCAGCCGCTGAATCCTCGCAGCCTCCTCTGCCCGTGAGCCCATCTTTGCAGCTCAACCCAACAGCCTGAGCGATGCGGGGCCGCAGGCAGTGCCTCCTGCACTGTGACCGAGGGATGCAGCATGGAGCTCCGTCCCAGCCAGGCTGAGACACCCAACAGCTCGGGCTCAGAGATGACCTGGGCGCAGTTTGTTTGGTACCAAACTGTCAGTTTGGGGGCTTCTCTGTATGGCTTTCTTTCTTTTATTCCATCAAAGGTAATGGTCCCCAGAATCATGTGTAGGGGAAAACTGTTGTACTGAGGCTTGGAAGTCAGCGCTATAAACCCATTATGGAAATAAATGTTTTTCAAGAACAGTTCTCAGAGGCTCTGTCGTTATTCTGTCTTCCCTGCAACAACAACCCTGTATTTAGGAGCTCTCTTAATCCTCGGTGTAAGGCTCTGAGCTCTTGCAACCTCAGTGCTATTGGGAGAATTAAACATTGGCTTAAATGTAAAATAATTCTGGTGCCTACAGCCCTTGCCTGCTCTGAAAGCAAAGAGGTGACCATGGCACATCTGACACACTTCTGTTCAGCAGCTCTGTGCCTACATTTCCAGCACCAAAATGCCAAGTGGAAATTGTAATTAGGTCAAAGAGAATTTCACACCCATGTAAAATAACCATAGAGAGCTTGGGAGCAGATCTGGGAGTAAGAATGACACTTGGAGTGAAGCTGGGAAGTTTCCTGCACAGACTTCCATGGGGCATTACCATTCTGGGACCAACCTTACTGAGCTTTGCACTGAAAGGAGGGAAATAATGGTTATTTTAACAGGGCTGACAGCAAAGAGAAGCATAACGAAAGGGAAAGAGCTTTGCAGAGAGCCTGAGACACTCTGGGGCTTTGCCTCACTGCTTCAGTGGCCACAATAAACTTTTACGTGACAGATTGTGGGGTACAACTGAGAATTTCTACAGATTATCAAAGATTTGTTTTCTCTGTTGGGGCCATTCTTGCCCAGGGCTGACAGCCCAATGCTGATAGAGCTGGGAGGGGAGGCACTCCAGTTGCCCTTGCCTTGGGTTTTCTCCTCACTTTGCAGTGGGTGTTCAGAGCATTCCTGCATGATAACCATCCCATTTACCTCAGTCATTCAAGCTCACAAATCCCACATTGCTCTCTGGATTGTCCCTGGGGTGTTCTCATGCACATGGTCACATTGTGACCACAGGAAGATGGGGATCACACTGTGAGCTCAGCAATTGCATAAGGAATATAGGATACTTCAGAGAAAAATGAGGAAGACAAGGAGCTACTCATCTGTGGTAGGACACCAGGACAAATCCTTATGGAAAAAACAAGCCCAGTGAGTGACACTGATAACAAACAACTAGTCATTTTACTGTTGTTTTCAGCCTCAATTTCATCTTCTCGGGTGGGTCCCCAACCACACCATCCTGCAAATGCTCTGAAGAACAGCAGCACAGTGGCAGCCAAGAGAATCACGGTCACACTTGTGGAACCTGCAGTCAAGTGCAACATTAGCTGTGTCACTAAGAATGCTGTGGGCGCATGCCCAGCCCCAGCTCTGCTCAGAGCACGTGAGCATGCCCCCCAGGTGGCTGCTTTGCAGTACCTGGGACAAAATCTCATTCAAGAATCTGCTATTCCCCTCCGTCTGTGTGAGTGATTTCTCTAAGAGCAATCTAAACTACAGAAATTAAATGGCTTTGCTTATAAAATGCTGCTGATACTTTGCCAATACTAAAAAAATTTTTACTTTCCTCAAGAGAGTGATTATTGGTAGGAAGTCAAACCCTTCCCAAGCCTGCAATGGGAGCAGCTCAGCGAGCACAGGGTGATGGGCCTGGGGAACTCACAGCCTCCTCTGCAGGCTGAAATCTACCTCTGGGCTCTGCTCTTCTTGGCTACAAAAGCACCTTCCCCACAGTGCCTGTACGCATCATCCTTCCCTGTTAATAATTAAGAATGCAAGAAAGAATTCACAGCCCTTATCAGAACTGTGCTGATAACACTGCATCCTGGAAGTTATGAGACATGGATTTGCCTTTTCATTTTTAAGGTAAAGTGCCCTGCTTTGCCTCCAGTTAGCATTTGCAACCTGTTTTTGCCTTAGCAGCCTCTCCACTGGGTTTTAAAGACCCTCTGCTGCACAAAGGCTTTGGGGCCACGTTCCAGGAGCCTACTGTGCCATATGTGCCATATGCCAGGGCTTGGGGCCAGGGGTGCCTCTGGCAGCAGCTGGGGCTGTGCCTGGAGGGGAGCAGCCGGAGACAGCACAGGCTGCTTTAGATTTGGCATCGCCAAAGGATTTTCTATTCCTCCCCCCAGGTAATGGATGCCAGGCAGCACCCACTTTTAGCAGTGAGCTGAGCACAATATCCTCCAGCATCTTCTTGATGAACACAGAAGATAACTATTTCAGCAGGTCCTGGTGGGAGGTTTTTATGCAGTATGGGCAGATAATGGGAGGGGATGGGGGTCAATGATTGGCCCCCAGAGGAGGTTAGGGGGTCGTGGAGGCCAATGGATAGAAAAAAGGGGAATATTGTGGTTTGAGCATGGGGGACAAGCAGGGCTGCTGTCAATCAGAGTAGCTGCAGCACACTGGAGGGCAAATTCTGCCCCCGAGGAGTAGGGGGGTTGGGACAGAGAACAGCAGAATCAGGCAACCCCATGGAAACTGGCTTGTGGAAATGGCTGGCTGTGCTCTGCCTTGGTTTTTATAGTGCTGTCCTATAGAGAGCATTATGCCAGATTACTGGCTGATGTTAATCAGGCTCCGCTCTACGGCTTCCTGGGGTGAGCTAATCTCTCCGGTTTGAGCCCTCATGGTTCTTTAGCATCCCTGGAGGGGCTGCAGACAGGTGAAGAGGAACTGTGAGACGTTTTGTGTGTTACAACACACAGCACAGAGGGCCACGTTGTTCAGTGGCTGTCAGTCCAGGAGCTGTGCTCCAGGTGTGACAAGGTGGCTGTGGTTCTGCTTACTGCTGGCACACCACTGTCCCTGAGCACAGAGCTGGGAGCAGCCAGGAGATCTCCCTGATTTCCCCAGGTTGTAGATATGGGCTTGTGGAAGAGCAATATAACTGCTCTCTATTGAGCTACTAAATTACATCCCCCCCAGCCCAAAATGTCACACTTTGGGGAACATGCTGGCATACGATGGGGGCAAGGTGCTAACACAGTCCTAAACTAAGGCTATGGGCAAGTGAGGAAAAACACAGAAAGAGGTGTTTTAATTACAGCATGATGAACTTGGTAGGAATAAATGCAATAAAAGACCATTCACAAGTCATGGGGGCCTTAGTCCCTATAGGGTATGGTCTTTGCTTGTGTGATTTGCACCTCTGCTGGCAATCCATGTGCTAAAAACAGAACCTCTCCAGCTTTCCCCACATCTGTTTCTGGTCTGGAGTAGCTCACTTTGCTCACGAGGACCAATGGATTTGTGTGAGTCTGTCTGTGCTGGGAAATGAAATCTTCCCAGATATTTCATCTTTCCTCCCTCCACCATCAAAATGTCCAATAAGGTTTTTCATTAACCTTAAGACATCTCCAGAATGAAACCGTGTTTCCATGTAAATACAGCTGAAGGGGAACAAACAGCATCTGTTCTGCAAATATTAAATGCGGGCAGTGGATGAATAGACTGATCTCCTCTATCGTGATTAGCCACATTTCTGCCTTGTAATTTTGGCTTATCACTCAGCAGAAACTGTAATCAGGATGTGATACATCCTATTGGCAAATTACAGCCAGGCAGCTGTCTGAGGCAGCAGCTGAACCCTTCAGTAATTTCAGCAAGGTTTTATTGCAGCCAGGGCAAGGCTCCAGTCAGTATATTAGCAGCGTGCTTTAAAAACAATAAGGGTTGGAACTCGTCCCACTGAAGTTAATTCTGACGTTGCTTTCCATGGGAAGATGTCAGAAATCCAGCAGGTCTCAGGGGTGTCTGCAGCAAAGGTAGGGACTGGGAGAAGCACTGTACTCTTTTGCACATTAAAAGCGATTTTGTAAAGGAATGGCTTCAGATTGTTTGGATGATGCATCATCATTCCCTGCAGTGCCCCCAAAGCCGCTGTTTCCAATGGCCTTGTGCTGGGTGTCGTCAGATATCATATTTTATGTGGAACTGTTTTGACTTTTCTACAGCACTGTGACATTTTTACAGTTTCGATGGAATCACGTGGCTGATGGAAAACATCCCAAATAGCCAACAAAAAACACACGAAGCCACAAGTAAGCACTTCCTTTTCCTTTCAGCTCTCAGTTTGGCAGGAAGCATCTTGCATCTAGCTGTGCCATCTTTCTGAGACACTTAGGCAAACCTAATGGAGAATCCTTACGCCTCCGGAATCGCATTGCTGCTGGGATAAAATGGATGCAGGTATGGAGTGACCTGATAGAGAATCTCAGTCGCGACTGTACAGAGTAGCACACCTTACATTCAAAGCACAAGAAAATGCATTACCCTCATCTTGCTTTTTTACAAGTGACAACCTGTCAGATGAAACAATAAATCTGCTAGCTGGCCTCTGCTGCCCCAAACCTCTTAAGGCTCCAGCTCGTGTTTGTTTCTGAACACTCTCAGCCAACATTTCATTTTCCTCTCGTACTGATACTTAATGCCTTAAGTGCTTGGAAAGATAAACACTGTCTTTAAGCAGCACAATCTCTTGATCAGTTTATCTGAGGATTATTACACGAGTGCACAGAGGAGTGAGTCATAAATTGAGCACATTTTTGTCCCAGCTGGTGATTTCATTGGGACCAGTGAGATTGTGTATTCCAAAAGAACCATGAAAATGGGACACGGAGGAGATTCAGCTAACAGTTTTGTCCAGTTAACAAAACCCACTGTGATGGGGCAGCAAACTATGGAAGTGTGGCCCACGCTTCCTGGTGCTGGGGGGTGGAGAGAAAAGATGCTTTCCTGGGATCAGATAAAGATACACTAGCCTTTGTTAGCAACAGTGCTCTTTTTCCCTTTCAGTGCCATTTTAATAGATTAAGTTGTCTGAAGAAGGGTTTATGACTTTTGCCAAATGCTACTTTCAGAGCAGCCAGAAAAGCTGATGTGTCCCAATGGGAAAAGAATATAAGAGATGAAGTGGAATTAAACCAGCACGAGTTCATCTTCTTAAATCCAAACCAGACAAGAAACAATGGTTTGGAAAGTTTGGTTTTGGTGCACGTTGGACCAAAATGTAAGAGTCTGAATGATGTGCTGGGGAAAAGCTCCAATAGAAACACCAGGGCAGATTAAAACAAGGGGTGGGAGGCACTGCCAAGAGCTGCCCCCAATCAGCTTGCAGAGCACTGTGACAAATGACAGTGATTAGAACTTAAAGTTTGAAGAGTCCAGTTAGGGCAATTGCCAATCAACTGATGTTCCATTAATGCAGCTGTCCCTGATATCCTAATGATGCTCTGCTTACAACCTTCCGTTCTGCAAGGGTATTCTTCTGGTGAGTTTTAAAATCTGGTGAGTGAAGAAAGTTCATGTTCTGCATTCGCCAGCTCACAAACACCCCACACAGGCCAAAGTTCTCTCAGAATTTAGCTTTACTGGTCATATAAACCACAACAACAAAACAGCTCTGACTTCAAACTTCCTTTCCAAGCTTAACCAGTCCCAAGATTGCTCCCTGCTGACACACTTCCATGCCAGTCTGCAATTTCTCTCTTATATCTGTTTGCAACTTGTAAAACTGACCTGCAGCTGTGATCCAGCAACGTTCCCATGTGAAGAGTCCTGGTATTTGAACTGAGTACAGCTCTGCATTTATAAGAAGGTTGACAAAATTACTACCCAGTAATGATTCATCTTCTCAGATATTCACAAATATTCTCCCAAATTCACATTTTACTACATTATTTATACCAACAGATGTCGAGGCAAGAACACACTTCAGTTCTTCCTGAAAACTGGCACTAATTTTAGGTAGGGAATGCATCTTCCTAATGAAAACCATGTCAGAGGCAAGGATGTTTTCAAAGCAACCGATTCTGGCATCTTACACTTTGAAACTAAAGCCATTTCTTTTCTGAAAAGATTCCATAAGACTCACACATACTTAGGACAACAAAAGATCTTTTTGTGTGTGTGTGAAAGTTGACCCATCACTGGACCAAGAAATCCAAGCTAACAAACAAATGTGCAATGATGGTAGATCATTTGGGCACTTCTCTACAATGTAGGTTCTCGGACCATTCATAGCAGTCATTTTTGAAATTCTTTCCTTTTGAAAGGTTCTTTGTGAGGGAAATGTTGCTTAGGTTGAATCAGGGATATGGAATGGGAACAGAGTCCATTTTCTTATTAAACAGAGTACTTTTCATGTTATAAGCATGACAGAGAGTATACATCACAGCCTGAAGTTTGATATTTGAATCCACAGCTAGACTTGACTTCCCACTCTATTCCAAGACATGAGTAAGGACACATCTGCAGTTTATATTCTGCCCCATTCAGAGGCCACTGACCAGTTCAGAAAGAACCTGAGAGCTTCAGATTCAGCATCTTGGCTGTGAACTGGTGTATGAACTGGGCTCAGGAAGACCTGGAAAGACCTGGGAGAGCTGAGAGCCCTCAGATCCACCCAGGGAGCTCTCAGATTTTCCAAGAACAGAAGTAGAGAGCAGTGGAGACCTGTCACTTACTGCAGCCTCCTTGGGGCCAGACATCGTTAGGTTATTGCAAGCAGAATCTAACACATTTCCACAATTTCTTCATACAGTGCCTCCTATCCCTCTGTCATCTGATAGATACAAGCTCTGTTTGTTATCCCAGCACTGAGATGGTGCCTTGCTATTCTCTTTAACAGAACTAGAAGCTTTTCCACTTCACCAGGATTTCCGATCCAGACAATGTTCGAACAGTTACAAATGATAAATATTATCATTTATATGTGTTATAAGAGCATCACCAAAGAAAACGTCTTACAAACAGTGATCAGGTTTCTGTGCTACTTCTTACCCTTTCAGAGCTAAAGATAATGTTCTTCATTTCAGCAATGGAGTACAGAAGAAACAAAAATAACCTTTTGTTACAGGTCACCTGGTCCTACTTTCTGTTCCTTTGGATTAAGTGGAAAAGAGCAAAACGGACTCAGAGCTGTGATTTTTTTTTATTGTGCATTCAGAGTTTTATGTTAGATTCAACGATGTGAATTATTACTGAACTGCATCTGTTAAAGAAACCTGCCCAAGTAAGATCAGCACCTACTGGCTCCAGCTCAGCTGCAATCCATAGGCTTTTTACCATCAATATTTATATGATCAGACGTGAGAGCTCTCCGTAATGGGCAGGCAGACACAGTGTGTCTGTAAATGAAGCCAATGCTTTTCAGCCTCTAGCAAGACTGTGTTCTTAATTAAGTATGAAAAGGAAGGATAATTTGATTCAGAAGTAATGTTACCTCTCCTCTACCTGGGCTCACACCAGAAGGTACATTTGCTTTTGCCATTATAAATCAACCACTCAGTGCATTAAGCACACATTTGTGATGCTCAGAGCTTCCTTTCTATGCCAGCTAAAAACAAGAGCAGATGAATCTAGAGCACGGGGCCAGGTGTCCTGAACTAGTTTTCAAGCAGAGAGTGCTACAAAGAGAGGGTTGGAGGTTGGGCATCACGCTGGGTGTCTATTAAATTTAAATGGTGTTTCTCAGCACGATCAGCAAGTCAAGATGCTCTACTTGATGAGCTCAGGAAGAAACAATCAGCAAAAGGGATGGATTGCCACGCTCTGAGTTTGACAGCTTCATAGCTGCCATGTGGCTGCACGTTGGACTTTCCTTGCAGTGCTATGGCTTCACACTGACTCAAGGAGCAGCTTAATGCCAGCAGTGATCTGTCCCCACTGATGCGATTTCCTCAGCAGCTGTAACCAACTGCTTGATGCTGCTCTTCGAAAAGTATCCCACACACAGAGGCAAGGCTTTTTTAGGCTAACTTAGGAATATACAAGTGATTAAATGATTATTTTCTTCCTTCATAGATCTTTGCAATGCCTTTGAGAAAGGCTTTAAAGGAGACCAGTATCACAGAATCATAGAATGGCTTAATTTGGAAGAGACCTTAAAGATCACTGAGATCCAACCCCTCTTCCACAGGCAGGGTTGCCCCTGACCAAGTTCTCCATACTTCTTTGCTATTCAGTGATAAAGGAGAAGAATACAGAATTCCTGAACCTCCTTATCTCCTGTCTCATTTTCCATCTTAGATTACAGGGTTCAGATCAGCGCAGATAGAGCAGAGCAAGGGTCGAGCTGCTAGATGCGGACTGGATCACAGATTCCTTGGTGGGAGAACTACTTTTCTGTGGGTCCATGATGCTCCCACCATGATAGGTATTTTCAGTAGAAGGCACAGCACTGTGAGCCAGCCTGACAAAGGAATGACAGTGCTCAGAAAAAATAACTGACCCAAAAGGCATCACCGCAGGTGATGGAGTAGATGATGGCATCACAGAGAAAATGTCCAGAACGCCCTGAGAAACAGATGCATGGGGAGACTACTTAGAGTTAATGAGAAGATTGCTAGTGAGAAAACTAATTCACCAGCCACAATTGTCAGTGTGTCCAACACTCAAGGAAAATTAATATTAACATTTATTAACAGGCATGTATTTTCTCCCTCATTGAAGCTCTTTCTTCTATTTCAGCACTCTGGAGTGCTCAGATAGCCCAACTCTGACTATGAATCCCAGTAGGAGGCCATTTCATGAGTCTCTTTAAGATAAAATATTTCTACAAACATGGAAATAAAGCAATATTCCATGGTCCTTTCCAAAAGAAACAGCATCAGAGAAGTTCAAAAAACCTCTTCTGATCATCACAGTCCCTTTCTCACTACTGAAGGATGTAGGGCTCCAGACTGTCTGCCCAAAACACAACCGACAAAGGTGCAGCTGTGGTGTGTGATATATGATGATGGCAATCACTGAGACTCATCTGGGGAGCCTGACTTTCATTATTCTGTTCCACATCCTTGCTACTGACCCCACCATGTGGGTAGTTTCAACGTATTTTGTCTGCTAAAGGGCCACAAAAAGAACTGGGGCTTAAGCTTCAGCTATTACATCTGCTTTCCTGCATTCCTTGAAGGTAACAGAAGAACCTGCTTTGTCTGCACTAGTTTAACAAAAAATCCCCTCTGCTCATCTATTCTCAATCAGTCCAAAAATAATTATCCCTTGACTGGGTTTGACTGTAATACAACCTGCCCATCTGATTCAAGAGTTCAGGTTGTTCACAGAATCATAGAGACCATAAGGAGAAGACCACCAAGGTCCAGTCCAACCATCAACCCATCACCACCATGCCCACTAAACGATGTCCCACAGTGCTGGATCCCAAAAGAGTACACGTATAACAAGATGTGAAATTGTGTCTTTCCACTGACATTTCTATTATTGTTGTTTCTTCAAGAAATAAATAAGAAATCAAATAAATGCAAACCATTCCACTTATTCTTTGTTTTGTTTTCTTCAATGCTAAGTGGAATTGACACAATGCAGGGTGGTGGGGGATTGGTTTTGTAGAATCAGCATGTTCCAGGGAACTTATATCCCATAGGAAAATTCATCCACTCACACTGTGTTCTATTCTTGAAAATGCCTCAATTTTTATCAGTTCAGCTTTTCTATTCTGGATTATATTTCTCTCTGACAGGAAAAAAACATCTGTCAACATCTGAACACCCTGCTTGTAATTGGAAATTTAATCCAGCATACGATATTTTTTCTTTTTCTAGAACAATGGAGAAAAAGGCATTTGGGACATATTAATGGTACTAATATGAATGTGTTTCACATGCTAGGCATTGTTGGATTGCCATGGCAATTGTCTCCATGGAGATTTCTAAAATATTGATTCCTGGGTGCAATTGTAAACGTTTTTCCTATTGAACAGAGACTTGTCTGGAAATCCCCAAATCTGTTGATAATAGTGTATCTATGTGGCGTTGGGTTTCAAAGGAATTAGAACCAACTTGGATGCAGTTCTGATTCTACATTCCCGAGCTGTTGTAGGAACCCTGCATAGTCCATTTTAATTCACTTTCACAGTTTTCACTCACCATTAAAATTACAATTATTCCATTTAATGTAGTTAAAAGACGATGACAAGAAATGGGGTGGCTCAGAATTTCTGCAGCTGTTAGTATTTAGAGTAAATAGCCAACAATTACTGAAGACCAAGACTGAATAAAGAGCCTTATAAGACACAGGCTTTCACACCATAATTTGCAGACAATGAGGATTCCATGGACTACTTCTAAGGGATCCATGATGCACTAATAAGAAAAGCAATTGTGGGCTTAAATTCACTATTCAGGGACCACGCTTCTAATAGAAAAACCACAGCTCAGAAATGACTGAGAACCTTTGCCATGGGATTGATTTGCAGCTATGTATGTGAGTAGCAGGACTCACTTTTGCAAGCAATGATTTATTTCACAACGAGTCAAAGAGGGAGTGAGATCCCATCACAGCAGTGTGGGAAGAAGCAGGCTTCAGTTTTATTCTTGCTTCTGATGTTCAACTATTGCCTAACCTGGGGCACACTGCTTTTCCTCTCCTTGCCTCTGCTGCTCCCCATCCTCCCTAAGTCTTGTGTTTTTCTAATGGAATTTCTTCAGAAGAGGGGCTGCATCCCATTATGTATTTACCCAAGGCTGAGCACAACAGAGCTTCACTTCTGCTTAGAACCTTCGCCAGCAGAACATTTCATATGGCTCTGGGCAGCCTGGTCTGGTGGTTAGTGACCCTGACCACAGCACAGGGATTGAAACTAGATGATCTTTGAGGTCCTCTTCACCCCAGACCATTCTATGAATAGTTCCACCCAGTCATATTGCCTATACACAGCAGTCATTTCCATAACAAAGAAACAAATCTTAATTGTGATCACTGTACACACCTGAGCATATTTTTCTTCCGAGCAATCTTTCTTCTGCCTCCCTCCAGCTTTGCAAACCCCACAAGTGCCCATGTTAACTCTCCATCTGCAGGAGCACTAGAACAAACTGCCCCTACAGCCCTCTGAAATTATTTCTCTGGGAAACCTCTCCCTTGTTTCCAGTGATGCCATGAGAGAGCTGCAAAATCGTCCTGGCTATTGCGGATGTGATGTGAGATTCATGGTTATTATTATTTCTATCATCACGAGGATTTAGCAGCACAGTCTGAGGCCCACAGAGAAATGTCCCTGGTTAGTGAGGCACCTGTGTCACACAGTGAAATGGGCAATAAAACTTATAAAACATGTCTCTGAGAAAAGCTTTCTTGCTCAAGTACTAGAAACAAAAAGCACGGACTGTTTTGGGCCACAAAAATATCCAGAAAAAATCAAGAAAATTTGCAATCAGGCGTACACTCTTGCTCTCATTAGGAAACCAGTTTGGAACAGCTATGTGCTTTACATGGAAATATAATTAATTTCCTTAAAATCAGATGCTATTACTCAAAGGAATGAGTTCATTACATCAACCATTTCAATTTGCTAATCTTCTTGCTGTGAGAAAGCACTTAAATTATTCCAGTCCTGGCTGCTTCAGCCATTTGTGTAGATTTTTATGCTACCAGCAAATGTTGGGATGGGGCCATCTTAGGAAATATCTTCACGTGATGGAGTGAAGATGAATAGTTCTCCATTACAGCTACTAAGCTGATGGTTCACAGCTGCTTTCTTGTTTGGCAGTATCTCCTTAGAGTCCTCAATCTTTCCAGAACTTAAAGAAGAATTCCTTACAGGGATTTGCCTGAGCAGCTTTGCTCAGTTCCCTGCTGAAAGGACCTGCAGAATTAACTACCTGGACATCCTCCCAGAAAGCACTGGTTCTTTTCTCAAGCATCTTCCCATGCTTCTGGCCCAACATCCTGCTTCTGTGATTGTTAATACCAGAGCTCTGCACTGCTGATCTGCCAGGATTACACATTTGATATGGATCAGGCATTGGCACGTGACTGTATTTCTGATGAATTAGCTGGAGTGCAGAATGCTACTTTCCCATAGCCTAGAAGGACAATTTCTGATGGAATGAAGGAGTTTGAGCAGCAGTAGCAGGAGATGCTTCACCTACAAGTGAGGCTTCTGGTCCAGTGTAAAAATTACTTTTTAATACTTCTAAACATGCAGGTTTGCTTACTTTGCATCGGTGCTGTATGGCATGACTCTTCTGATCTGAGACAAGGAGCCCTTAAGCTGGATTTATCGTACTGCTGAATCCTGACCTCAGGGATTTGCAAGGGAAATGAGCCACAGCCAAGTGCCAAAGATTTAAAGGCAACTTAGAAGTGGAATCTTGGCCACATTGAAGTCAATACTCTTTCTTGGAAGAAAACACTTGATTTCTGAAACATGAACTTCCTGTAGGAATATGTGGGCTGGGTTCAGTGAGGCTTAAATTTCTGTTCTGAATAGTCAAGGAGAAGAATACTCACTCCTGGAGTGATGAAGAGCCCATTTCACTCTGCATGTAGGAAAGGGGTGGGAGCAGACTCATGGGGATCCTGGGCATAAACATGTTCCCAGCCAGCCTTTCTTCTGACACAGCCACTGCAGCATTTATGCCCACCTACTGTAATTTACAGCTCCTACGTTTGCAGTGTTCAGGCATTAGGAAACACCAACGTGACGTAGCACAGGTGTCCTTCCAGCCAGTGGAGAAGCAGCCTGAGCTGGGTCAAAGCCATTCCTACCTGTCTCTCCCTCACATCCCTTTTCTATACAGACTGAAAGTCCCAAAATCTATTCCGCTGCAGAAAGAAAATATTTTGGAAGAGAGAATATAATGTGGCTTGTAGCTACTACTCACATATGTAACTGCTATGTATAACTGCTATATAACTACAGGAAGTGCAAAGCACCCCTCTGAGATGCAGTGAAATCTTTCATTTGGTTTACATAGCAATTTCTGCTTCTAAATGCCCATGGGTAACGTCTGGGACCTGAAGCCCTGCACAGTGCTTTGTGGTTGGGGCCACTCTGCAGGAGTGGAACTTTCCACACACTCCACCCTGATTTATTCTAATAGGACTTTCTTTTCTACTTTGTGCTGAAGATTCAAGCAAGTACAATTTTCATTTTGAATTTCAAGCAAGTTCAGATTATAAGAAAATGAGTGTTGCCATTCTTAGCAAATTCTCCATTGCCAAATTTTGTGAACCACTAAACCAGCTGAGTTACTTTTTAATCTTACTTTGATTACAATTGAATTTTCTTTCAAACAATAAATGATCTTAGCTGGGAAATGATTTGCATTAGTAGAGTGCACTGGTTGACTCAGAGGCAAGTTAATTACGGAATACAATACAGAAAATCTTTGCCTACATGAAAGAGATTGCTACTAGAAGAAAAAGAATAGGTGTTATCTCTTTTAAAACTAAATTGCCTGGTACAGAGGTTGGTTCTTTACTCAACATAAGATGGACTTTAAATGAAATGAGGAAGGAAAAGAGGAAACAAGACTGAGAGGAAATTGGGAGAAATAGAAGAAAAAATACATTAGACAAAACAGAAAGTCTAAAGGAGAAAGGGTATTTTTTTCTACAGTGTTCCAAAGACTCCAGGGGAGGCTGTGGTAACAGTGACAGATGCAAGGAGGGAGGACAGAACTGAATTGTGTTCTGTCCAGTACTCTGCTGGCTTAAGGAGCTTCTGCTGTGGTTGCAGTCATTAAGTCAGAGCAGGGCTCTAACTTATGCCAAGAAGAGGAAGTTCTGAATCAAAACAATTTCTATGCAGTTACCACAGATGCTCTTGTAATTGTGTTTGGAAGCAAGGAAAAATCAAAGCCTCAGCCTGACCAGACCAGGCTGAGCCTTGCTTTCAACTTTGAGTATCTACATGCAGAATGTATAACTGCCAAAAAGAGCTTTAAACACTAGTGGATATAATTCTGCCTTTGTGTTGATCCCTTCCAGATTACACATGCAGATATTAATTATGGAAGTATATTTACCATAGGTACAATTAATTACATCAATTACTTGTGCTTACGGGTACAAAAGTGTGTCATGCCAAAGGTGAGGGAGAGACCCCAATGAAATCCTCAATGTGAGCTCCTGGCCCTGTGTTGGGATGGCAGCAGCCTCTTTGACAAGACTTCTGGAGAACCTTGCTGCAGATGGTAACATTTGTTCCAGTATGGGACCACTCAGAACTGGAAAGTGCTCCCAGACTTCACTTCTTGGGTCCAAAAACTTTGTATAACCACGGGAATTCACTCAGAGAAAGAAAAAATAAAGATTATGTGACACCTTTCCCATAGCTGTGTGTGCAATGCATGCTTACAAAGACTGCAATTGTTGTAGGGGTCATTCTGTTTAATCTCATGTATAAAAGGCCTAAAAAAATGCTGTGGTATCTGAAAAACTCACGTATGATTTCATATCAATACAACAAACATCAGGATAGAAAACTATAACATTACAGTTATAATGATGCTATCAAAAGCCTTGGATATTATGTGCTAGATGGGTGCCTGTGCTTTCTTTTATTATTTGTTCCTCATTCAATCCTTCATTTATTCAATATCTGGGAAACAAATAGCATGTGAACCATGCAACACTTCATCTGCTATTCCCCCAAAGCTCAGGATGGTTTGATTCATTTTTGAACACACCTTTAGTTCTAGGTTAGACAAACTGGTAATGACAGCTTTTTAGAGCCATTTCAGCATCTCACATAAAAACAGATTTAAGTCCCTGCATCTCACAGTACATCACTTTTATTGTCTGTACAGCAGATCTGGGCATTCTCAAATTCTCTGCCTCTCAGCCTGCCCTATTCTAAACCACCGCTCCGATCATAAATAAAAAGAAAGCTGTTCATGTAAGTATCCAGAGATTTATGGGGGTCCAGGAGTGAAGCAGACTTTGTTTTAGAGTGAATCACTAAATGCTTTATGGCCTAGTTATTACACAGACACAATTTTCCAAACCTTTCCAAGCTGCATGCAGTGTATGCACTGGGGAAGTCCTGTGCTCTGTAATGCTCACCTCTAAGAGAACCACTGAAAACTAATTTCTTTATGGATGCAAGAGGTTCATCTATAATCCTATAATTCAAGCAATGGACAAGATCAGATGATGCCAGAAACCAGGAATGTCTCCATAATTAATTCTCTGAAAACAACAAAATAGATTGAAAGATGTCATTAAAGGTGCAATTTAACCTAACGAGCCATCATTTCAACATAAAACAGCTTGGCTCAGAAATCATTGCCAGTTTGCATCTGAGTCTAGACTTCCCTTGCATCTATACTGGCAAAGGCGATGAATGGGTACAGGCTCGAGGCAACATGTGGAGATTTCCACGATGAAGGATAGGGCCACTCTGTGTGGAACTGATCCTAAAATGATCCTGATGTGTCCCAGAGCAACAGAGAGAGCTTTTAGACAGATAAACCTCAAGGAGCAGTGGAAGAAAAAAATATTTTTCTTCTCAAGATACAGTTAATTGCAAAGGAGTTTTGAGCAAGAGCAAAATACCCAGCATACATGGGCACTAGCTTAAAGCAGGTCTCTCAGTTGAATACCACCCTGACATTTGAGAGCTGACCTACTAAAACTTTACCAAGGGATGGAAAACTTTGTCCAAGAGCTTTATCCCACTTTGGAAATTGGGGTTTCAAAGCCACTCTGGTACATGGCTTTGTTGCCCAAGCCAGCTGGATATAAAGCCATCCATGCTGTGACTGGTGCCAGTGTTGACATCGCTATGTGGGATACTGCAGCAAATATAATGCTGACCATGTTTACATACACTTGTCATTGCTTAACGCTGCTTAATTAACAGTGTACAGAATGCCTTTGGGACATTCTTCTGCCCGAGCAGCACCACGGAAAGGGCAAGTCTTGTATAGGATCAAAGCTGGAGTAGAGCTGAGGAAGGACAAGAAAAAACACCCCAGTGAAAGGAGACGAGGAGTGTTTTCAATCCCTAACTTGCCAGCAGTAAATCAGTATTCAGCAGACAGAAGGAGGAATGGTTTTCTTGTGCTGAAGCACTTCAAAACCAGTTCTTGAGAAAGTGTTTCTAAGCATGCAGAGAATGGCTGAAGATCTTGAAAGAAAGGGCTGCATTCACACCAGCTCTTGGCTCTCGCAAAGATTTTAGCTTTCTATGACCTCATGTCCTCCTACTCTTCTATTACTACCATCCAAAAAGAAATATTTTCATCCAACTGGCATCCCATGTAATAAAACAAGCCAAGATCTTTGTGAGGGGTACTGTGTTAACTGGTAAACTGGGCATTTTTCTGGGCTTCAAATGCTCCCAGCTCTGATTTATTCCCTCATGTGACGTTTATTCCCAGCACAGCAGCACTAGCAGTCACAAAGGGCTGCACCAGGGAAGGTTGGGTGGTTACCAGGGAGAGCAGGATCCTGGCGAGGTAAGGCTGGGGCAGAACATCCAGAGCTCCCCAGTCCCGTGGAAGGCCTCACATGGTGATGGTCAGAGGCTTTGGGGAGGGTGGTTTTCCTGCACCAGCAATCACAGCCCCATCACCCTGCTGGTAATGAAAGGTGAGCTCTGTTTCCCATGATCTCAGTTCAGCAATTTGTGCAGTTTCTTCCCTTTTACCTGGCAAAAGCATTCGGGACTATATATGAAGAGTGGCACAATTCATTTTGTCTGCTAGAAACCTTGGGTAGAATCAGGACCCAGCTTATTTCCCTCACTTTTTAGCTCATCACAGAGTCTATAATTCCCCTTAAGCCTTGAGCTCTTTCAAAAAATTAAATCATTTAGTTATGTTACTGATCATTTTCTTGTTTTCCCTTCCTAGATTAAGTGGGATACTACCTGTACAGCACTTTGAAGATGTGAAACTGCTTATTACTATGGTCTGAAAATAAACGGACGTATAAAGTTGAAGTACATAAACACTGTAACACCCAGACAACACCAGGGAGGTGATGGTGGAGTCACCATCCCTGGAGGTGTTCACAGAGATGGGGCACTGAGAGACACGGTTAGTTGGCATGGTAGGACTGGATGGGGTTGGACTAGATGATCTTACAGCTCTTTTCCAACCTTAATGAATCGTAAGGACACGGAACATCTGACAGATTTCCCTGTTCTCCAGTAACTGAAGAATTGTTGTGCACTTAGTGACAGTGCAATATAGAGCAGAAAATACATTCAGGTCAGATGTCACAGTTGGGGAGGGGATACTGAAGGTGAGAAAATGGTGTACCACAATGGCACTTGTTTATCTTCTTTTATCTCGTGGACATAATCCAATTTGGGGAAGGAATGTACTGTGAAACAGGAGTCTTACCTTCACTATGAAGCTGTTGAGGGCTCCTGGGACTGAACCTGAACTATGCTGCTTTCCCTATAGGTTTTAAAACTTGTTTGCTCCTTGGAGGCCTCCCTTTTGGCTCTTAGGAGGAAAGTGCTAATTGCTCTGTAACCAGCCCCACAAAGGCCAAATTAACAGCTATGCCTGCCAGCTAGGAATGGGTCACTCTGCTCTGCCCAGAACTGCAGACCCTGAGGATGGGTCTCATGATTGTGACTAAATTTAGTAAAAATGTTGTAACTTGGGTCCTGTTTTCTCTCTTCCTGCGGAACATCCCGAGTCACTTCTGTGACACTTGTCCTTTTGGAAAGATTTCAGTCAAACCAACCAGAAGAGCAGAGCAGCCTCAATTAGAGTTGTTTTTCATTGCTTATATGCCTTGCTGACCTTTTACTGAATCCATTAACACCGGTCACTGTGACACTTCAATTTTCCCAAACAGCAAGAAATCAGCAAGCCAAGGGCCCCAGCTGCAGCTCTGCAGCACTGTGCAGTGAGGGTGCATCTGGGCTGTGTGTGTGCAACTGAGTGCACAGTGCCTCCCCAGATCACAACATGACAGCACCCACAGTGCATCGCTTCACCTCTGAACTCAGCTTAACAACATGACTTTAAGCTGTGTTTTTCTAAACCCCAGAGGAGCTCAGAGAGTAGGAACAGCAATATACGCAGAACTTTGATTCAAGGGTCTTGCACCTTCTTTATAAAGAGCTTTTCCAGAGTATTAACTGCACCTGGAGCACTCCGTGCTTCTCTGACAAAAAACCAGGTCTGCTCAACCAATGCTTTTATAATCCTAAGAACCTTTTGATAGGATTATTTTTTGCCCATTTGAAATTAGGTTTTGAAACCTCTTACAAATGAGCCATCTGAACTGATAAGAATGAAAAATTAGCTCAAGTGCTTATCAGAGAAATACCCAGACAGCCGGCTGCTGCTGTGCAAGGAACAACAGCACTGAGCCTGGAACAAGAAACACCAACATCTCTTCAGTCCCCTTCCTGCATCTACACAGGAAATTGTGTGAGCACAAGTCAAAGAACGTATCGCAGAGCTCTGAGATCTGACCTCTGCTCAACCCCAGAAATGGAGAGGCTGAGTACGTGTTCCTGTTTTTCAGCAGGTTGGGGGAATATGTATGAAACAGGTTGTTTGTAGCTCCTAAATGTAAGGATAGGAACAGAAATTCAGCTCCTTCCTTGTGCAACATAAAAAAGGAGCCAATAAAAGTTGAAAAGATGTTGGTTTCAAGTCTAGAACAGTGATAAGGAATAAGGAACACTGTTATTTTAATTTCCCATCTCTAGGGTAACTGACAGGGCACTCACTGCACTGCTCACTGCTTTAGGCATTACAAATACCTTCTACATGAACTCCACCATACGTTGAGTTTACTGTGTAATCACACAAAAGCCAAGAAAACATGGAAGAAATGGAAACAAATATTCTAATTTCAGATGTTAGTTTTGGAGCTAAACAGACCAAAGAAAAAAAATCTGTTTTCACTGACTGGTTTTTTTTTGTCAGCAGAAAAGCAGTGAGTGGGAGGAAAATACTCCCTCCAGTGACAGAGGAGCTCTTCTGGCCTTTTGTTCTGTGCTAGAGCTGCGCCTACTCCCTCTTACCTGCACCAACTCTGCTCCATGCGCGGATAGAAGAACAAAGCGCAGATACTGTTTCTCTAAAACCTGACTTATTCCCAACAGTACTGGAAGACAGAGTGCCTTTTGCTGGATCTGTCATGCATGGATCACACCATGAAGCAAAGCATCCAGGCAGTGGATGGGATGGCTTTGGAAGGCGTTTCTCTTGGAGCTATCACTGGATTTTTGTCATGGGACTCATCTCGACTTCCACATTTGGCCCTAAAGGAGAAGTTTCAGTGTGCAGACATATATCAGCTCTTCAGCTCATTTTCCTGGTACAAATGTGGTATTTTGCATCATTTCAGTAACAGAGATGGAAGGAAAAGATGAAAATGGAATCAAACTAGATGAAAGCAGTGTTACAGATGGACGTGCCTACAAGGATGAAAGGAAGGAAATGGCTCAAGATGATGAGAGCCTCTTTGGTTGTGTCTAACCTTTGGGGACAAAACGTATGACCTGGGATAGCTCCAGAAAAGCCTCTTCAGTCTGAAATTCTGACGTTTTCTTGCTCTATGAATGTGAGAAAATTGGCTGAGGCCACTCCAGTGTAAGTAAAGTCTCACCGGATAAAAATGGTATTTTAAATTGTTTGGTTTTTTTTTCTCCTCCAGAATGATGCTGTGAGGTGAATCCAGGTAAACACCAAATGATTCCAGTTCCATTAACCACACGCCCTGCACTGATATTGACTCCGAGAAAGCATGATAAATTTGACACTGAACATGAGTGACATGCTTTCACTCATCAAAGATAAAAGGCTGGAGAAAGACAACATCACTATGGTTATCATCATCAACTGTTTAATGATGATGCAGTTCTGAAAATGCCACTGTAACACTTTCCTCCTGTTGAACACTCAATAGTGGCAGCAGTGCTGTAAACTGTTAATCGTTTTTCTCTTACATGCACTTCCCATTGAAGAAAGTCTTCTTGCAGTGTTTCTTCTTTCTCAGTCCCTTTCAGAAGATATGGATGTGTTATTTCAAGTCAGTGCTTACATAAAGAAAGGGCTTTACTGAACATTTGGACCTGGGAGACCAAAGGTCTTTGATAGCTCCTTAGTTTCTCAGAGCTGAAGCATGAACCTAGTGCACTGAAACAAAAGCAAAAATGATAATGCCAAGAATAGGCAGAGTTCAAGGCAGATTAATTTGCAAGGGGGTTTTCCACTTCTCTATCCACTGAAGTACAGAGGAAATAAAAAACAACCTACTTAGATTACTCATGAAATCAGTAACAAAGGCATTCTGGAAGCCAACTGAAAGTGACTGCACAACCTCTCCTCAGTTTTCGTAATCATAACTGTCTCTGGAAAACACCACAGTGGGCTCTGCTTGGGGTGGGATAGATGCTTGATGAGTCCTTCTCAGAATCACAGGAGTGCTTTATTCAAGATATTAAACCATAGACTACAACGATTCTTGCATAGATTGCAAGCAGTTTTAATTATATTATGTTCTTATTTCAAGGAATTGGTGACCTTACTTGGCATTCACAATTCACACTTTTGCTAGCAACAAAGAAAAAGGTCTGTGATTTTAAAAGATGTTGAGTCAAGTTTGTCCACAACCAAAGCATCAGGGAATGACCTGTCCCATTTTGTGCATCATTTCTCTGAGTTTGACTGTTTAAAACAGCAATTGCACCTGTGTCTGAGCAAAGAACAAGACCTGTGTAGCCAAACATATATAATTCATGGTGGCTTTTTACTACACTAATGAAAGCACAATGTCTGAGTGCCTGCGATCTGACACAAAACAAGAAGTTTTTACTGTCAGTGATTGCAGCTCTACTTTGGGCACTATAAGGAAAGAAGAGAAGGAATGTCAGCACGGCTGGAGCATTGATGAGATTGCATTTTTTCTTTTACACACACATTCACTCACTTTTCCACTCTCCTCCCATAGAGCTTTGGCATACTCTACTGCTACATTTTTTGCCTGCAGCAGCTTTTCTCTTCCTCTCCAGTCACCCTCCCACTTCCCATCCCATCCTTCTTCAAATCATGAGTTTTGACATCCATTTCCCTTCTGACCCTTTCCCACATCCATTTCTTTGTTTCCTGTACTTATCCCTGGAATGTTGGTCCCACCTTGCTCTTTTCCTGTGCTTGCCTGCCTGGTGCAGGGAACCTGCCAGGAGCACAGGTCATAGAATGAGCCAGCAATGTGTGAAAAAGGGCAGGTAAGTAGCATGTGAAGGATGAGATTTAGTAAAATAAGTAGGTAACAGCAGTGCAAGTAAGTACATACTTCACGCTCAGAGCAGACATCAAGATGTGGAAGGAGGCCTGGTTAATTTAGTTAATGTTTGATTCAGCTGATAACCCCAGGCTGATCCACCAGATCTGCTCCATCCCTCTGCAATCTCCTCAGGCCTCTGCCTCGTCTGGGGATTGTCATAAAAAATCAAGCATGGTTAATCTCACGTTTTGCTTCATGCTGGGTGTGCTGGTCTGTCTGTGCTGAGTCCTGCTGGAGGACACACAGTTCCAGGACCCACTGGTGTGCTGCAGGTACAGGCTGACCAGCTGGAACCAGGAACAAGCTGTAAATGCTCAGCTGAAGTGTTCATTACCCAGTATTTGGCAGAACTACCAGCACTCTCCAAAGTCAGCGGTGAATGCCAAGAAGTGCTGAAGTGCTGTGAGCACATCACTGAGTATGCATCTATGCTAAGCAGCCAGATTATATCTAATGCATATCTGATAAATGTCAACCAAAAATAATTGAAGTAGATGCTGTAAAATGTGGGCTAGATTTACTAGCTGCCTTCCCACTTTATCCCTACGAAAGGGATTGTTAAGTTTATAAACATGCCACAATGTACTCAAGATATGCTGCATCTCCAGCCACAGCTAACTCAAATGAAACACAAAGTCTTGAAGAGTGCACATAGCAGCAATTGCTCCTTTAGGATATCAGACCAAAAATAGCATCCATTTGAAACAACAAGAAGAAATTAGGCCAGGAGAACATAATTACCCACGCTGGAGTTTGTCCAGGTTACTTGGATTACTGCTGCTAAAGAAAGCAGGAAGGGACCATCAGTGAGCAGAAGTGATTAGAATCTGTGTTTAGAAAAAGCTTTTAAAGATACTAATGTGAATTAAGCATCCCATTTCAACCAACTTTTGGTACGAGCCAGGCATCTGTTTCATTAAAATCTCCATTTTAGGCTGTAGCATTCAGCAGCTACTTTCTGGTTACAGCAGTAAATGTAATTCAGCTTTTGCCTAAGGTTTAAATGCAAAAAAATTATATATCACAGAGGTTTTCCTGAGTGAAGAAAAATGATATTAAGTGCTAAATAACTGTCAGCTAGACATTTCTTTCTGCCCTTTGTTTTTGGGCCCTCTGTGGTCTCAGTCTTGCAAGGAACTTCCAGACTGAACAGGATTAAGGGCCCTCATTCTTACGAGCTCTAAATTGATATCTCCAGCTGTAAACCTATCACAAAGTCAACCAGTTCCCTCAAACCCACTGCAATATGCATCTGTAACATACAATATATTTCCAAACATAGGTGAAAAGGATAAATGGGTGATTTGGTAGAATATCCCAGCGCATAGTTCTCTGCATTCCAGCCTATTTTGGTCAGCCCGACCTGCTCTATTATAATCTGTCACAAACCAACACTTCTCTTTGCCTTCTACACACTGAGCTTTCAAAGAAATTAGAAATAGTGGACCTCTCATTCCCAGAACAATATTTATAGCTAAAGGAAACTGAAACAGACTCAGGCATGCTCAGTGTTGAATAATCCCTGTCAATTTCCCTCTCTGTGCTGCCTGTCCCTTGCAGATCTATCTGCTGTGTTTGCTGACTCACAAATCTTTCAATGTAGCAGACTTAAAAGACTTTATTATAAATACACCAATAATCTGAGCTGTTGCTGCTGCTATCTGCTAAGCTCCTGCATGGGGCTCTGTAATAATGAGCTCTTATATTCCTTTATTTTTGACGAGGGAGATGTAAACTGAATGGATTCTATTATTTTTTTTTAATCAGCCATCTGCCCTGTAGGATTCTACAGCTACTTATTCCTGCTTTCTGGGGAAGAGATGGATTGCCTTGCTTGTTTTGCCTGCAGACAGAAAAAAGGCAGTATGAGCAGGACGGCACCACTACGTTGACTCCTGGTGAGACTGTGCCTCCAGCTCAGGAAGGAGGCACTGACTTAAGCATAAGCTTAAGCATAAGCAGGGGAAAAGGAAGTCATGCCAAGCCTCTGGCTAGCAAAAGTTCATTACCAACTGTTCTATCTGCAAGGCTTCACTGCCCACCCTGCAACCCAGCACAGTTCATTCATACTTTTATTCAGTGGTGCTAATCAAGAAAGTTAATTATATGTCAGCCAGGGTTCACAGTGGCAGGAATCACAAAATTAGAAACCACCTCCCACCCCCTCACACTTCTGTTCCGCTGGCCCCAGAGTATTACTAATCCCCAAACACCTATTCAGTTTAATTGAGCCCTTATAGTCATGGCAAACATGCAAATTAGACTTTTGGCCCCTAATTTGCACAAGCTCCAGGGTCTTGCACATTAAAAGCCTTTACAGATCTTTCAGAGAAAAGGTGCCAAAACTCAGCGCCAATTTGTGGTGCCACCAGAAAGGACAGTTAGTGCTGTCCTTGGTTTTCACATGTTAGCGTGTGAAAGAGACACCAGAACACGAAACACTTTGATGTGGTTAAAACATTCTACCTTGGATTTGTGCCCAGAAAATGTAGTTCCTTGTTTACTTTAATGCAAAGTTAATAGGACTGACACTAGAATTTTTGCAGGACTGTTCTGCCCTGCAAACACGTTGTGTGTTTGAGGTGGAAGGGTCTTCGTTCATACTCTGCAATGTTCATTGCTAGAAATACGATGTGAGAGCTGCTCAAACCCAGCGTCTGCACAAAAGATCTTCCCACAGCAGGCACTGAAGGCGCTGCTGAACCAACCTCTTGATTTAACAATCATCCAAGGGCATGACTAAGTACTGTACATTCTGTTCTTTAAAGCTCAATCAGGCAATAACAATGAAATACCTCACACCATCTTAATTTTCTTTCTGCTGGTAATTCCTCAGATTGTCCCCATTTGCTTTTGGCCTGAACTGCTACTTCTGTTCAAAACTAAAAGAAGGAATTAAAATCTCTTTCCATCTGATCCAACAAGTACAAGATAATCAAAGCCAGATATGCCTGGAAGCTCACGCGGCATGTTTTCTAGTGAATTGAAAAAGTCTTTCTGGCTGAATAGTGCCTATTTCCTGTTTGAGCTGCTGTGAGGCAGGAAATCCCCCCACCCATCCAGCTGGCTACGCTTTCAGCCAAAGGATGTAAGTGCAAATGTATCGTTCCATAAAATGTGCACACCACACCCATTTATGTAAAGGACAGACTTAGAGGGATTTGTTTCAACAAATGGACAAAGTCAACTGAGATAAATCAGGAAAAATCTGGAGCATAGCAATAAAGAAAGCTCCGCTTTCAGTCAGTTGATCATCTCATGGTAAATTCTGGTAGCAGAAAGGTGAACTGAGCAGCCACAGAGTCCCTGATAGCACCGAGTTTGACTCACCGCAAATACAGGAGATATTCTCCCTCATGGCACAGAAAATATTATCTGTGTAGGAACTCATCCTGTCCATCAGGGACATGAAGGCCAGTGAGTTGAAGAAAAATGCTCTTTGCACTCTAGTCTAGAGGAACATGTCTGAAGTGCAACACGATGAGAGGTCACCAGGAGATATTCCTCTACACTGAGGGCAAGCAAAGGAATTCCCTGAATCTCCTGCTCACCACAAAGATCATCAGATGGACAGAGCTTTGTGTGAACACCCTATTTGCATAAGTGGGACAAGGATAAAAAATTACAAGTCCAATTATGCCACCATGAAAAGATATCCACAGTGGGACCAAGCAAGCAAGCAGATGGCCAAAACCATCCCAACCCAAGGAGGAGTCAAATAAGTTCCCACCCATGGAAGCTCACAGTACTCCTGCAGCCTGTGTCAAGAAATGAGCATGGAACCAATGAGTTGTTTCTGCAGTCAGGTCAGTAACCTTTGGAAGCAGGCCGTATGGAACAGAAACATGAAATAGCTTGGGTTGCAATGGACATCAAAGATTATCAAGTTCCAACCCTCTGCTGTGGGCAGGGTTGCCAACCACTAAATCAGGCATCAGATCACATTGCCCAGACTCCCATCCAACCCAGCTTTGAACACCTCCAAGGATGGAGCATCCACAACTACTCTGGGTAATGTAGGCGAGACTAAGTTCTTTTAAATCACTGCCTCCCCATGATTTAACAGAGCTCATCTCTCAGAGCCCTAGAATTTTGCCACAGAGATTTCTTGCTGCTGTGAGAGTGCCTTTCCAAACAGGGTAAGGCAAGACTGACAGCTATAGACCTGAGCCCAGCAAGGCAATCTGGAAGCGAGCAGAACCATCCAGCTGGGTGATTTCATTGCAAGGATCCTGCTGATTTAAGTAATTGGAAAGCAAACACCTGATATTCCCACCGACTCCAGGAGCAGCTGCATTTGCTCAGCGTTGTGAAACCAAGGAACAAAGGGCTGCTAGTGCACAAAGAGGCCGTGATAACACTGCTATAGGCCCATCTGCTCTGAAGTGATTTCTGTGATGGGGAAAATGGGAAAGAAGAGGAAGAGAGAAGAGCCCTTAAAGCTTGAACCTTTTTGGGATTCAGTATGAACCCTTCACAGTTTGTGATTGGGGTTGCCATAGCAATCCCGAGCCTTTTTGAATAGATGTAGATCTGAAGCAACACAGAAGTGCCTTTTAAACACAAATTCTTCTTTTGAAGCCCCTTCTCCCTGTGCTTGCTAAGCCACCTTCTTTGGATAGGGGCAGAGAATACAAGCAGAGGTTGCTCAGCACCCAGCAAAGCTGCCCTTTTGAGCAGGTTTTCAAGGTCTTTCTGTGGTCTTGCTGGAGCAAAGCAAACCTGAGATCCAGTGTCGTGCATGGTGAATTCATTGGGAATTTAAGCCGTCTTCAAGCAAGACTGAATCCTGGATTGAGGTAAAAAAGAAAGCAGTGCTTCACTTCTAAAAGTGCCAAGATTGGTTCTGCAAAACTCTGCTTACAGCAACCAGCAGTCGTTGGCTTGCTGGAATACATGCAACACCTCAAAGGGAGCCATTAGCTCCCAGGATACACAGAAGGTGATCACATTGTCCTGCAGGCACTTTCTGTGGGGTCCTATAAAAAAGAAAGCCTGCAGCTCTGCGCTGTTAGAAGAGGAGAAAGATCTCATAGCAACTCCTTTTGTGCAACTTTCAAATAGAAATTTAGATTGGGGAGGAGGAGAGCACAGGAGGCAGGTGTAAAACCACAGCCATGACACATCTCTCTCCAGGGTGTTTGTGTTTTCCTCACATTTCTTGACTCCTTCATCGTTGTTTGTGTGGAGGTGAAGCCAACACTTGAAAGTTTCTGATTGCTAGAGAAGACACCAGCAGCTACGGTTCCAGCTCAGCATAGCTTCAACATAAAAAAGGTCAAAGCAGCCAGCTCCACAGAGCTGTGAGGCCTGCTAGGATTAAAAGGAAAGACTCTCAGAGAAGCTGGTATAGACTTACTCTTCAGCAGGTTCCCCAGCCTTCAGGGGACTTTGCCATACAGCTGATTTTGGTGCATAAGTCAGGTTGTGTTAATGGGGCAGGATGGCAAATGCAATGACTTGCTTCTCCTCAAACAGGCTTTGTGCATCTGATTTAGTGCACTTTAAGTGGAGGTTCTCACCTCAGGACTGTTTGGAGAATATAGTTCTGAAGACATTCTGAGGAACTCCTGGGAATTGAGTGACACTGGAGTAAGATACTGGGTAACGTGGCTGTAGGAACTGACTTAGTGCAATCTGGACCAACCTCTTGTGCCAGAAGAAGCATCTACTGGCCATTTGGTTAACCCAAGCTAAAGGAAAAAACAGACCGTGCTGGGAACAAAAGAAAAAGATAAAAAAAGAAAAAAAAAATACTTTTTAGGCTAACCAGTTCTCAGTTCAGGTCACTGGCTGGTCAACCAGGGAGTTGCATGAGTTGGCATTGCTGTTAAGAGAAAAACACATGCTGAACTTCCTCTCTGGCCTTTGGATGCTACTCAATTTTTGACACATCACAAGTGATGAAAGGCCTGGTGGAGAGTGAAACCCACAGCCCTCATTCAGGCTTTGGTGCTGAATCTACACAAAAGCAACAGAATCTACTCCTGGTACATGGCTGGAAGAGGCAAATTATGATTCCTAGAGGAATCTTCATCGTAAGCAGAAATGGATTTTGCCCCTTTGTTCATAAAGCTTCTGAGGAAGTAACATTTTCAGTGAAAATATCAGACCTCGGAAGGGGAAAGAGTTCTCCTCCATTAGCCAAAACCTGTGCATTTGCCTCACTTGAGAAGTCAGCACAGTGTGGCTTTCAGGAGATGCTGGAGTGAGGCTGAGTAACACTTGAGACATCATCCCTTTATCGGGATGCAGGCCATTGTTTTCTATAGATTCATATACATTTTTATTCTGTTACCATTGATTTTCCCAATTCTGACTCTAAAGCCAAACAGCCTGTGTTGCTAAACACCCAGCTACAAGAAACAGCTTTTTTAATGAAGCCCCTGTTAACCCAAAATGGTGGCTTTCTAATAACCCCCTGGACTCAGCATGCTTTGTGTTGCTGCAGCCCACAAGAGCAGTTATTACACACATTACAGTGGATATTGCATTAAACATCTGCTGTATGAAATCAGCAAACTCTCCAGCTGAGCAAATTGCTGGGTGGTGTTGGGTCTGTGTTTGGCCTTGTGGTCATTCACTTGACTTAAAAATAAAATAAAAACCCTACCATACATGCAAGCCTTAACAAGGGACTCCACTGCACGCCAGCTGTCAGGATGAGAAAAGCACTGTAATTGGAATGATTAAAAGCTCACAATGGCAACAGACATGCTGCTTCACTTAAGGTGGAGTGAAACTGTCTGTTAGGAGCATTATTGCTGCTCCATACAGCCTGCCAAATTGGCTCAGTCATCTTTACCTCAATGCTTAAAATTCTGCAAAACAAAGCCCAGCAGCTTGGCACCTCCATAAGCACCTCTAATTACTACTGGGGAACCAAAGCATAAAGGGCTCTGATAAACTCCAGTTGTACAAAGGGTCTGTGTATTAAGAAGTACATATGCTTCAATATTTTACTAAAATACTGTCAATTCTGGCACGTCATCCCTCAGGTGACCGTGGGAGGGCTCACATTTAATGTTACAGTGCAGGAGCAGTGGTCTGGGAAGAAGTTTCCACGAGACTGATAGAACTCAGTAAGATCTCAGACAACACCAGTGGGCTTCTGCAGGTGAATCAGCCTCTATCACTCCCAGTTGACTCAGGCAGTGTGGATGTGCAGGATATCTGCATCTTCTCTGAATTCTTTTGGAAAATAGCATTTCACTTCTCTGAAGCATGAAGGAGACCTTGAGGAAAAACAGTGCTGTCCTATCTCTCAATGCCTTTTCTCTCTATGCACATTTAATGCTGGATAAAAATAGCTTTAAACCATGGGTTAAGTAAGCTTCTTACAGTCAAGAAACCTGTTTCAAGCAGACACAGAGAGGCACAACTAAGGCACCATAAAAAGGCCTTAGGTTCCAGTGGCTGTAAATGGAAATATCATCCTGGTGTCGCTGCTGGTGCCCAGGAGGGAACTTACTGACACTGAAACACAGACTGCAAAGAGCAGAGTAAGCATGAATGTGGAGATGTTTGTGAACATCTCAGTTCTCCTTTCCACGTTTCTTTCTCAAGATCAGACTAAGTTCCTTTTCAAGACTAACTGGAAGCTTTGCAAATGAAAACCAACAACCAAAAACAAACAAAAAAAAGGATTGACATGTTGACATGCAGAATAGATTTAGATTTTCATCTTTTCCCTGTCTCAGGGATACATCAGCAAAGGGGAGTAAACTTACAAGTTGGACAAGATCTTGGCTACAGAAGTATTGTCTGTGATCAGGCTATTTCCATGGCTTAGTATTTGTTAGAGAGCTTAAAAATGAAGAATTTCTGTAGACACCCACTTCAGTTACTTCAGTTGTAGTTATTTCTGAGTTACAGTTCAAAAGTGAGGACAGAGAACAGAAAATGAGAGTGCTTGCTGCATGAAGCACTACAGGTCTGCAAATTACTTAGGGTGTCAAAAGGCAGCTGGGGAAGCCAGACCACTGTCTTACTAAACCTAATCAAGAGTGCACAAACAAAAGAGGGTTGACCGAATTAAGCAAAATATTTGGAGAGCTGTTTCTACCACACTATTAGCCTGGTTTTCAGGCAAGCTTGTTTGCTTCATATGCCTAATTTTCCCATCAAACAAACAAACAAAAAAAACCACTGAAATGGTTCAAAGAGAGTTCCTTGCCAAAGTCAAAGCAGAAGCCAAGGCACATTAAAGTCACACAATCCTTCCAAAAAGAGATGCTCCCAGACCCCACTCTCAGCATCATGGGTGCTTGGCATTGTTACAAATAGGGTCATAGACCAAAAGAGCAGGGAGCCAGAAGAAAATAAGGTGGGTAGACAGATTTTACATGTACTGATTTCTTGTGCACTCCCTTCACAAAACAGAAATTGCTTCCCAGATTGGGCTGCACCTTCCTACCAAACAGCCCTTCTTCAGTAGGTCTCAGTGTTGTGCTTTCTTTTGTGTGCTTTTGGAAGAGCTGCAGTAGTTTTTCCCTGTTGATTATAGAGAGCCCAGCCAGCATCACAAACAAGTCCCTCAGACCACAGTTATGTGATTAAAGACTTCATGTACTGCCACCAGCTCATGGTAATGTCGCTCATCTCTTCCTTGCAGGTTCCCACAGCATGAACCTGTCAGGAGACTGATCTGTGTGGCTTTAACATCAGGTGGTTTTTAAGCTGGATCAGTTCCCTGATCCACTTTGCAGTACAACAAATTCCTTTGACGAAACCAAAAGGGAAGTACAAAAACAGGAGCAAGAGAAAAAGGAAGGGAAAATAAAAGGGGCAGGTACACAGTAATCTGGCATCACCACGAGTAAAGTCATTCTGGTCATAGAATCCTTACAGAAATCACATTACTGTGCCCCAGACAGAGTTAGATATTAATACTGCTGACAGAGAGTTGTGGAAAGCTGCTTGCACCCTTGGCCTCAGAAGACTTGTGCTTGATAAATCCTCACTCAAGAGAGCTACTGAGCAGCCATCCTTTCTCAGCATGACAGCGGTTAAATACATCAATAAACGAGGAATATCGTATGAACTCTGTACAACACAGGCACGACTGCCACTAACAACATAAACCATCTAATTGGGAAGACCTGAAAGTTTAAGGACACCCATGTTAAGGGGGGGAAAAGAGGGAATTTACAATCTAGGCATGATTTTGGGTCTCAGAGCAAAAACTACTGGGGAAACTTTGTGGCCTCCATCCTGCACTATGCAGTTTAGAGCATTATGATCAGTTTACTCACTTCAAGAATTAATGTGCAGTGGGGCACACAAGAAAATAGACTTCTGAAGAAAAACCAGCAGTAAACAGATTTATCAGAATGACGATGTTCAAGGCAAAGCAAACAGATGAGGTGCAGGCTGTGCCTCCACACACTGTGCTGGTGGCTTCTTAAAGGCAGGACTGCAAGTTCTCTGCCTCAGACTAACCAGTGCACAAGGACACATTTGAATGTGAGCTGCCTATTGCCTCAGTAGAAAGATTAAGCTGATGAATGCACTTTATGCCACTTGCAACCCCTCTGCGTAAGGCTTAGATTGCTCATCTAATTTTGCTGCCTTTCTTTTCACACCTATTAACAGATCTTTCAGAGAAACTTTTAAGCATTGCTTTCAGTGGGAATTTTGCCTTCCAAAGCACACTGGACTAGGTGTATAGGTGCTATGAGGATGCTGCATGCAGTACAGTAAGGAAAAGGTGACAAAAAAAAGGGAAGGGAAGGGAAGGGAAGGGAAGGGAAGGGAAGGGAAGGGAAGGGAAGGGAAGGGAAGGGAAGGGAAGGGAAGGGAAGGGAAGGGAAGGGAAGGGAAGGGAAGGGAAGGGAAGGGAAGGGAAGGGAAGGGAAGGGAAGGGAAGGGAAGGGAAGGGAAGGGAAGGGAAGGGAAGGGAAGGGAAGGGAAGGGAAGGGAAGGGAAGGGAAGGGAAGGGAAGGGAAGGGAAGGGAAGGGAAGGGAAGGGAAGGGAAGGGAAGGGAAGGGAAGGGAAGGGAAGGGAAGGGAAGGGAAGGGAAGGGAAGGGAAAAAGAGCATGATCTTTTTTCACACAGAGGGTGGTGAGGCACTGGAACAGGCTGCCCAAGGAGGCTGTGGATGCCCCATCCCTGCAGGCATTCAAGGCCAGGCTGGATGTGGCTCTGGGCAGCCTGGGCTGCTGGTTGGTAACCTGCACACAGCAGGGGGTTGGAACTGGATGAGCGTTGTGCTCCTTTGCAACCCAGAATTTATGATTCTGTGATAAGTGAGAAATTCAGAACAGGAAAACACAAACTGAGCACCACGAAGAAAATCTCCCAACCTTGATTCTCACTTTTTGCATTTAAATGCATGACTAAGAACACGGCCAGCTATTAGCTCCAGAAACTACTCAATTCACAAACCTAAATACCACCTTAGAGAAACTGTCATTTCATAGATCACTTACTTTCAACGCGCACAGCTTTTTAGCACTTACTTATTCCAATAGTTTATGAATAATTTCTAACAACAAATCCATCTGAGAACTTTGCATTTTGTCATCAAACAAAGGAAGAGGCCAAATTTCTCAGATAAATTAGTTTTAATGAATTATTCACCAGAGTTTGCTGTACAGGGAAGCAGAGAACAGTTCTACCTTGACAGACAGAAGTAGAATAATGATCTAACAGATATTTTCCCATTGTTTGTTTCTACAAGATAAAAGGATAGAAACCTCCACGTGCATCATCCTTCTCTACCTTTAACACCAATAGGACCTAAAGCAGATTCAACATACAATAAAATAGCTGCTGACACAACACTCCATCGTGTATTTTTACTGCTTCTAGTGCAAAAACAACAAAAGGAATCCTTATAAATTTAAAGGCCAATTGCAACAAAACGTCTCTGAAGTCTATTTTAAAGCGCTTGTCAGGGACTGGTTTGCCTTCAGAGCATTCCTCCTAGCAGCTCTACCCCAGAGCCCATTCAAAGCCAATCAATCACTCTGTACCTTCATCTTCACCGCTTCCTCTTAAGCAATAGCTGGAAATGGCCCCATCTGCTCTAAAAAAAAATAAATCAAAGAGCAGCAGCTGGCAATCAGTCCTCTCTCCCAGCCTGTGAGACTTAGGGATATTGTCCTGAGCAACTCAGTCAAAATTAATTATAACTTAGAAGGAATTAATTACAGGCTATCTTTATTTCATCTCTATTGTTGCGCAGACAATTGTTTAGCTATTCCTCACATGACTTGGTAATTACAGTAAGATGAAACCGTTTGAGATGTCCTGATGTCCTGTGATTCAGGCTTACTAAAGTTGTGGAGGTGGGGGAAAAACACCCATTGTTAAATCTAGAGCAGAGCTACACATGCAAAAAGATCTGTCGGTTTCTGTTATCGCTCTCTTGTAGCATCAGAAAAGTTGCTTCACAACAATGTGTTTCAGTGAACTCACATGAGAAAACAAACAGAAGCTTGCACAGCTGCAAGAACACAGGTCTTAAATCAAAGAAACCTCCTGAAATGTAGGAATCAGTATTTGTACCTTGTGCCATGGGATTTCTTCCAGGCACTTTAATACCACTCCAGATCAAGGGGCTCTAACCAGCACCTCCACAGCATCCTATGAGGGCAGGCCTGTGCCTAAAAGCAGCACAGATGCTTCCCAGACTGGTGGGACAGCTAAAAGGAAAGGGTCTCATCAGGACTGAAAAGCAATGGTGGAGTTCTGTATCTGATTAGTAACCAGCACTCTTTCTACTGACTTTTTTTTTTTTTTTTTTTATCCTATTCTACTGATAAGATTCTCATATGTAATAATACAGAAAACATCTGAGAACAGCTACAAATTAAAAAATTGTAATTTGGTAAAGAGAAAACCCACCCATGTAGTTGTCATCTGTTGTAGTGACTTTTCTCTATAAACACAGAAAAGCTGAATTCAGCTAAAATAAGAATCTCTTCCCTTTGGCTTTGTGGTAGGCTAAACAGAAGATGACACTCCCAATAGACACAACTGCTTCACACTTCCAGAGGTAATAAATGAAATATCCACTGTTGTAACTGGCAAATGCAGGCTTGGCACTCCTGGGAATTAAGCAAAGCTGAGACTATGGCACAAAAGTGAAGGTAAAGCTGAATGCTTAATTTACGTGGTGCTGCTACTAGGAAGATGCAGAGGCCCTAAGTCACAAAGAGACTATTTTTAGAGAATGAATTCCTATGAAATTACCATGACTTTCAGATGTATAATACATGAGGGCAGGAAGGTCTGGGCTCAATCTGGCTTTTCTTCCAGCGAGAGCTTCCTGACAGAGCTTTTACATCACCAGTCAGATGGCAACCTCAAGTGAAGGAAGGAAACAGCAAGGAGAACTGGTTCTTCTAGGGAGTGCCAGACTTCTCACTTAAACACAGGAGCTACATGCTTGGAAATCAGAAACCAGCTTGTTTTCTGGACATGTTACCAGAGCAGAGCCGTGCCAGGGGAAGCCTACCAAAGCATTCCAAGTTAAACTCAATTCTCTGCACCAATGCAGCTCTCTCTGCTGCTACACCGCTGATTTTCCCATGCCATCAATTATGTTATATTCAGCAGAACTGGAAAAACTTGAATAATTAAAAACAAAATCCAAACATATGTGTTTTTTAACACATGTGTTTTTTATCTTCCCAATATGTAACTGGTTTAATGACTAGCAATTTTGTCTAAATTCAAGCTGGCCACAAAATGTTCTCCATAAATTAGCAAAAACTTATTGAAATGTGCATCCAGAATCCTCAGTACTTCACACACTGCTGTTCAAAGGTATATTTCTCATTTTAATCTAAATGGCCTAGGACATTTACAGTTCCTGCTGCATGAGAAGGGTATTTAAATACTATGTGTCCCAACCAACCACATGATAAAAAATGTTTCCTGTGTTTAATTAGAAAATAGATGAGATGAATTTATTTAAAATGGTACTCAAAGTAAGCAATTAAGTGCTTCACTAAATAGGAGCATGTGCTGTAGATCTGCCCTTTCATTACAGGCGCAGTTTCTAGCTTTCTAGTACCAGACAGGAGCTTGTAGGCATTGCTTTAATAAAAATATGCTATTTCAGAATATTGTGATGTATTTCTGCTGCCTCTGGGGGACTTAAGCTAATACAGCCTATTATCTGGCCTTATAACATAGAACTAAGTGTGCAATTAATTGCCAATCTGTAGTGGATTATGGGAACGTTCCAGATGGATGGGGATTTATCACAGTATTTTTCACCAGCAGCTACTGCCATTTCCTACATCTCAGACACTGCACTTACAGGAATACGTTTCTTTCTCAGGTTCATCTTTTGTGCAAGAATTTCCATTTCCTTTTGACATCAGAGACAACAACTCAAGATGTACCACAAAGCACCAGCGAGATAACACAATATTGCTACAGCACACGTTTCTTTGTGATCAGACACACAATAGGACGTGTGGGCTGAACGCTCCCTCAAGAAATGAAAATGCAATCAATTGACTCAGTTAATATTTTGCTCTGTGGGAAAAACTCCATCAGACAATCTGGAATTTCATTAATCTGTGGCACTGCATGAGCTGCTGCAGCCTAAGAACAGGAAGGCAGCTTTGTGCTTTATTCCCCCTGTGCCAACACTCCTTAGCAATTCAGGAGCAGGGGATGATGTTAATGTCTGCAGCATTCCCCTCCAGTGCTGCTGAGGTTAGATTAAAGCTGGGCTGACATACCTGGAGCTGCATTACAGGTGGCTGTGCTCCGACGGGAGGGAAGCTCTCCTGGATGCTGAACCCAGCCTACAGCCCTTGGCAGCACATGGCCAACTGGAGCAGGGGTATTTGGCACACTGCTCTCTCAGGAACTGTTCTGTAAGACATTCAAATACAATGTTTTTGTTCACAAACAAGTTTACATGGTTCTCTTTCTACTGTAGGGGTAAGTATTGTTGTTCCTCAGACCACCTAGGTTGGGGTGAATAACAGATCACTTTCAAATAGCACGTGTCATATACCTGCTATATGCTATGTTCTCAAGACTTCCATCTTCTCCACTCACTATAAGTACACAAGCAGGCTACTAGAACACAAAGACAAGAGTTGCATTCTTGCTGTTGGTCTAGGTATACAGTTCCCTAACAATGAATAGCTTTCTGCTTTTTCCACACACTCAGCAAGTATCAGAATTCTTGTAAAAGCTTATAAACGCATATTTGGACAGACCACAGCTTAGCTCAGTAACCTAATACTCATGTGAACTGCATGCTGCGCTTTAACAATTTTCAGTTTAATGCAATTTAAGATGTGCATCTGACTAAAAAGTAAAGCATCTTATTCTCACAGCTACACCTCAACCTTCTGCTGACTTCCCTCCCTTCAGAGCTTGCCACCCATTTAGTTTCAGATGGAGAGCCATGTCCCACTCCCCACCCCCTCCTTAAGCTTCCATCAACAGACCCACATGTACTCACTGATCTCCAAATTGCTTTTGCCATGTGTTAGCATTAATAATTAATGAAACCAGCTGATGGTTCCAAGTGACCTATTCTCCTGTGAGGGCAGAGATGAGCCAGAGAGAAGAGAGGATTCATTTCTGAACCTCCAATTTCAGTATTGAAGTTCAAAAGCAATACACCGTCAGCAACGTAAATCTGTTTATCTCAAGAGATCAGGTTGTTCTGAGAGGTGGCGAGAACTGCCCCTCAGCCTAAAAAGCAGATATTGCCATGCTCAGGGCTTCTTACACATAAAATATCACACTTTCCTTCAGTGTGTGACATTTCTCAGGACTTTCTTGACATTTAAGTACCATTCAGGCATTTAATAATAATCAGGAAGAGAAACAGAATGGGAAAGAGAAACAGAATGAAAGATTAAAGGAAATGAATATGTATAGGGTATAAAAAAGAATGAGATGCTGGTACACAATGGAAACCACAGAGCCACAGAGCGGAGTGGGAGGGCTTGTGTTCATTAAGTGTTGATACAATGGATTTAAACAAAATTGAATAAAATCCAATTTAAATGCTAGAATAAAAAGCCTTGAATGATCAGCTAGGGAATAGCATGGCTTTCTGCCTCTCAGAGGTCAGATCACTGGTTGACCAACAACAGCTGCAGATGGTCTGACAGCAGACGCCTGCAGGAATTAAAAAATTACAGGGTTAGAGCAAATCTGCTGCTTCTTTTTCACCCTGTTCTTTGCTTCCATTCCTCTTTTTCTAGCAAAAGAATTGCTCTGTAGTACACTCACAAAAACACACCTATCACAGCTGTGATGCCAGAGCTGCTATCTTATTAATTTTTGTCATGTTTCAGATTACGTTTGCTTCTATATGTGTGAGCCTAAGAGAGTTGTATGCAATTGTAAACAAATAATTGATTCTTGAGCAATCAGACAGCAAATTCTTCCACTCAGAAAAAGCAAATAAAAAAAAAATACACTACAACTCATAATTTTCTTCCAAGTCATGAGAAAAGCTTTCCCAGAGATAGCACTGCAGAGCTTGTTAGCAGCCTCCTGTTAATGTAGACTCTGTGCTTAAAGATTATTTAGGGAGGACTAGCTCGTGTTACATTTATTTCCTCTAAACTCACCCTGGGCTACGTGAAGAGCAGAATCAGTGACCATCTGGGGGAAGCTTCACACAGTGCCACAAACAAAATCCAGAGGCTGAACAATTTCTGTGCAGCCACCCCATGTCACGTGCAGCTGTACCACAAGAAACAAAGACAAACCCAAACATGCAACAGTCGTGTCTTCTGCAAATAAAGAATAAAGAATTACATGCCCGGGGATGTGAAAAGCATGGAAGTGCCCAATGTGTGATAAGCAAATCAGAGAAGGAAAAGTTGGTGTTTGGAAAGACAAATTGGGTATTTTTTTGCTTTTTTTCCAGTTGTGTCTGCTTTCTATGTCCTTACTTTAGTCAAAGCAAAAATGACTTGTTCCCCATTCTCCAAGTCAGCCTTTACAGCCTGCAAGAGCTTTCTTAGGAGTCATCCAAGTGCCACACTATCAGTACATTTTTCAGCAAATGACTCACTTTTTTAATCCCCTGTGCGTAGGGCACAGAAAACACGTGCGTTTATATTGCTTCTGGTTGGCTGTGCAGCTAGAAATTGTACTGCTGTGACTTCATCCTCACCAAGGGACTTGCTGTTACAGCAGGCTGATCATCATGTTTTAGTCATGACAAAAGGGAAAACCTGTGCGTGGCTACTTAAGGCAATCACTCAACCACTTTTAGTATTGTGGCATGATATTGATTTGCTATTAACAGCGCTTGGCTTTCAATAATGCTTATGGCACTCTCATCCTACCACGAGGCACACGAAGCATTTCATAGTCAGGCCCTAAGAGTGCTTTATTTAGGATTGTGTGCTTATTTTAGGATTCAAAGATTAGCCTCTAACAGATAGATCTCTTTAGGACAGTACAGATGAAGCGTGCTTACCAGAGGTATTCCTGCATTCTGTCTTCATGGAGAACAGTTAACCTACATTTTGATTTTCCACTCAGAAAGATGGGCTGGAAACTCCAGCTGTCAGATTGAACACTTGGAGCATCCCTGCACTAGTTAAAGGAACAGCTTAGTGGTCTCTCATGCTGCTCCCAGATTAATCTGATATTGTTATGCCATAATACAATGATGCTTTTCTATACTGATTCACAGCATCTTTCATTCTCCAACACCAGCCTACATTAGGAACTATATTGTAAGCAAAAGACAAACATTTCATCTGCACACTTGGAGATGTCTACCACCCACTGCCCAGAGCTGGAGGTATCCGTGTGCTTCTTCTTTGTAGATTTGCCTTCAAGACCCCCGTTTTGCTTGCCCATCACATTGTTACTGGAAAGGGACAGCAACTCTTTCCCACCCAAGATGAAGGAAGGGAAAGAAATAGCCTCAAAAATCAGCCTTGTTGTCATGGAAACCAGAACAAGGATTTGGGAGGCCAAACTGGATGCATTTATAAATCAGAGATGAAAAAAATCCCACACATTTATAACAATACCTTCAGTGGGAAATGTCTTTAATTACAGCAAGTCAGGCCAACAACAAACTCAACAAAAGCTACAGCGTAAAGAAGTGAGTAATTACTTTCTCTAAATGAACACAATGGCTTTAGAAGCAGTGGTAGTACCCATGTTTGACAGAGAGGCAGAGACAGCAGTAGCCATAGAAGCAGTTTACTCTTCCTAGGTGGCATAAGGTGTTTGTAACTCGGTTCTGGTGATGCCCTCACAATTGCCAGCCAGGTGGCTGTGGTGGCCATCCATTAGCTGCTCCCAAACACATCCAGTGGCTCACCTTCTTCCCTACCCCCATCCTCCTGAATCTCCTCTTGCCCACGTCAGATGCCAGCATCTCTGGCAAAGCTTGTTGGTTTGTGCTCTGATCTGTGACAGACCTCTTGTTAAGTGTTGGAAATCACTGCTTTAAACTGCAACTTGAGCCCCATCAGGGGACACACACACTGCCAGCCAGTTCCAGCAGGCAGGTGACTTACACAGCAGCCTTCAAAGCTATCACAGCTCTCTGTTATGATCTTGATCTCTTGATATGGTACCTTACTCAGTATAAGTGCACGTTATGCTCTCGAGTGTGTAATGCATAATAGGGCCCAAGCTGTGAAAAGCCAATCTGATCTTCAAGACTGCTCACTGTACTGTGGAGAATGGCAGGATTTATGGTTTAAGTCCATTTGTTGTTAATGACAGTTTCACCCTAATAGAGCAGGGCAGTACAACTGGAAAACGGAATGTAGAAACAGCTGGTAAGTTCTGGAAAGCATCTGTGAGAGACAGATCAGCCACACTCATTTCGTGGGATTACTGGACTAACCACACAGGGAATAAAGACAGAAGATGAAGCAATTTATTGCCCTACATCCCTCCCTGTGGCACTGGTAGCCGGGACAGCTGGACCACATAGGAAACTGATCCAGCAAGAACTGCCTTGGCAAGGACTGCAGTGGGCAACAATCATCCATACGATCAGTGGTATTTCTTTGCTCAGGGCAAAGTAAGCTAAGGACTTGGAACTGCCAGCCACACTCACATAACCTGGACAGAAATATGGAAAGCAATCAAAAAATTCCTCCACATCAAAAAGTAAACTATACTGCACAAGAAGAAAAATAATCGGTTAAATTCAGCCCATCTGGTAGGGATGAAGCAACATGTAACAATTAAAGCAGTGAAATACTAGCTGCACAAACACCCTAAAACTGCAAGTTTATTAGATTAGTTCATAGCTTTCAAAATCACACGAGCCCTGATCATGTCTGCATCACTTCTTTTCAAAACCTCAGAGTTCACCATGCAGCAGATGACAAAACACTGGTTTCTGGTTGCACGGTGGGTGTAAATACTGCACAGTGCCAAGAAACACAGCTGTCCTGCTGAAAAAGGCTTCCTTCACCAGTAACTACAAAACTAAGATGTTTGTAAGGATTTTTCTCCCACTGCTTGGAGAAAAAGAGTCTGTGTGTCTTAACAGAGGTGAACAAGGGTGAGAATGGGTTCAGGAATGTTACAGAGATTTTCCCAGCTCCTACTCAAACACTTGTTTCCCAAATACAATGCTCTACATTTGTTTGATTTCTTCACTTCATTTCCACCTTATTGTCCCTGCTGGTGTTAACGCTTCCAGGCTTTTGGTTCAGCAGACCAAACAGTCTGACCACAGGAACACAATGGTGACAGCATGCTGTGAGACCATCCAAACTCATACAGGGCTCCAAAAATCTGGGCCACGGTGCTACTGCTATGAAAAACACTGCCCACATTCCAAATGCAACAGATGACATGCAGACTGTGCTCCGAGGAGCTGAGACCTGAGATCCTCTGCTTCTCATCCTGCAGTACAGAAACAGCCAAATTTCCGAAAAGCTTCCTTATTAGAACAAACCCTGTGAACAAATGCACAGATTGCATATTTCTTGGAGAAGGTTCCCTTGTCAAAGGGATTTGCCTTGTTAAACTATATGAATTTATATGAAGATTACAGCAGATGGCTTCTTAGAGAAAAAGATCTCATCTAACTGGGACCATAAGGCCTGCTATGAAAAAAACTTCTAAGTACCACATAGCAAACTACGATAAAAGCAGTTAAAATGGCCAGTGTTAGCATCCCAAAACTAGAAAGTGGCAGAGTTCAGGACAGCTTGTTTTGGAGACGGACCCAGGAAATGTGAAGGAACTTGCTTTTGTGTTTAAGGCAAAGGAAGCTACATGCAATCACCTCTACTGCTATTTACTTTTTACATTATATCTAATTACTACAAGACACAGGAAGTGTTGTCCACTGATACAAGTTAGATTTACCCCAGGATAATGAAGAACAGTCTATCTCACATGATACAACTGTGATAGAAACTTCAAATGCCTCACATAAATAAAAGAACAAAAACAACTATAAAATTCTATCCTGAAATAGAAAAGCATCCATGGTCAGTATAATGGAAACAGGGTTCAAAGGGAGCTTCTCTGCACAGCCAGCACTCATCATTTTTCCTCATTTTTCCCCTGTTACTTACATCTTTAACAACAGGTAAAAAATTAAAATGAAAAATTGTTTGTAATAAGCATTTCCTTCTCACAGCAGCAGCAAAAGGATAACATGATGCTGAGCAACAGAGACTGGCTGAACTCAGCACACAACAGAAGTAGGCTGGAGCACTGCAGTCTTCCTGTAGACACAGAGGCTGTTTCTTGGTGACATTAGTTAATGAGCTGTGCAGAAAGCTTTTATCCCACCTGAAAGTACATTTTTTAGGATGCTGCATATCATTATCTTTACTCATGATCAGATCAAACTCTTCACTGCATCATTCTGTTGATTTTTTTTTTTTTTGCCTTTTATAGAAGGCAGTTGGTGACTACAGGCAGAGGTTTTGTAAAGGGAAGTAGGGAGACTTGCAAAACACAGCACTTCCTTTGTGACTGCCTAAGGGTGCAGTTCTGACTAGTCAGGCTCTTTCTTTTAGCCATATATGGCAATCTCACTAAAAACAGAAGGCAAACCAGGTAAGCAACTGTAAGGCAAGGGGTGTGACAGGAGCCAATTAAATGTAGAGCTGAATAATATATGTGTAAAAGGGCAGCGGTGTGTAGGTCTAAGATGATACCTTTTGCAGTCAGTTTTGTGCTATAGGATGAAGTGGGCTAAGCCTACAACCAGTTTGATCAAGTGTTTACATTTCTGCAGGATTTCACATACAGTTACCGTACGTCGTTTGCAAAAAATAAAAAGCAAGTTTGCGATTAAAACAGCCCACACAGAGTCTAACAGAATCAACAAGAAGTACAACTATGTTTGTGTTCAGTAGACCCTAAAACACGAACAAGGTCTTTGCAATCTAACTTCACTGTTTTTTCAGTTCAGTGCCAAAAGCAATGTAAGGTTCTGCAATATACGGTGCTTAAAATGCTGAGGAATAATTGGAAAGTTCAATGAATGGAACGTGTTTCCTTCATGCTACTTAAAAAGCAGTTAGAAATTAGAGTAGGGGGACTGGAAAAGAGTTTTGAAACCCAGTGTTTTTTTGGGAAATATAGTCAATATTTGTCTACGTTTCAGGTTGTGATCTTGTAGTGCTTTCCCTGAACAAGAAGTGCGATTATTAGAATTGCTGGGAATTAAAGCTATCTAGGTTTGCCACAATCTTGGCAATCAAGTGAAATCAGAACAACTCAATTTCATACCAGTCTAAAATAAAAATGGTTAGAAATTATTAAATATAAGAGTTTGGGACCTTGAGAGTGTGCTTTTTGCATTCTATAACCAAACTCACACCAGTTGCTAGTTCACAAACTGGCCGCAGAGATTTACAGAGCTCTATTTTGTCCCCTTTCCTCCACTTTCCAACACAGCAGTAAATTCCTGAATGTCCTTAAAAGGCCTTATGGTGTATTCTCTCTTTCTTACTGGTGGAAACAAAGTGACTTGTAAGAGTTCAGCATCTAAAAACACACTTGAGGAAGTGATTAGTCATTCACAGAGCGTTGCAAATGACTGCACTCATAAACCAGGTTTCTAGCTTGATTTTATACGCTCTTGGTGCAAAAAGGTTGTGAAAAGGTGTCAATCTGTGACCTGCCAGCTCTCCCACTATAGGAGCACAATGCGTGTGATTTACTGCTAGTGTCTCGTGGCTGTAAGAATACATGTGCGCTGTGGAGGAGCCCAGTATTACCAGGCAAGTGACCAAACGCCATCTAGCAGCTGCAGGAAGATCTTTGCTGACTGACAGGGCAAATAAACCGAGTCACCTCTGTTACACACGGGCAAGGCCTGAATAAAAAGGGCAAAACGTGGTTGTAAAAAGCAGCTGCTTGGAGTGAGGAAGGCCGGATGTCCTTTAGGAGCCACAATAGTTAAACAAGAGAGGCCATGTGAGGCACGGTGCTGACTGCTGAACTGGTGCAAGGTCAGCAGAAGCAGAATCTCTAACCCTGCATTTCTAGAGCGAGGCAATGCCACATGGAGCTACAGTATGGAGTGCAACCTGAAGAACAAGAGACAACGCAATCGCATCTGAGACTGTTCACAGAAATACCATCTCTTTAGGCATCAACTCATTAACGCTGATACGAACCGGAGCACCACAGCAGGCCCAGCTTGAGAGACGCACCGCGAGCGAGGAGGACGGGCAAAGAGATTAAAATAATTTACGACCAGAGCTTTTGTTTCTACATACGTGCAGTCAATCATCGCGAGGACGCATCCTCGGCCGTGCTGAAGGGCTCGGAGCGAGCTGCACGTAGCTTTAACGCACACCGCCACCGCGCGGCTGCGAGGCGGCACCTGCTGTGGCCGCAGGGGCGGAGCCGCGTGCTGAGGGGCGGCCCCGCTCGGCGCCATTCCCGCGCGCAGCCGCAACGCGTTGCTCGGCGGGCGCCAGTCGCTGAGCGGGGCTGTGCGCAAAGGTGCGGGGCGCGACGGGCGGCGAGCGGGGCGTGAGGGGGCGCCGCGGGGCTGCTGTGGGTTGGGTAGGAGGACGGACTCGGCGTAATGCTTTTTTCGCTATTAAACAAGATCAGAGTGGAAGTAGCAGCCCTGAACCGAAAGCGAAGTGCCGGAAGTGGTGTGGAAATGGAAAGCAAACCGCAAAAAAGGGCGGATGGTGCAGTTTGTCTTCCGTGTGCGGCTGTGCCCGTAAGACGGGGACATGGAAGGCTGTGCTGCCGTAGTGCAGCTCGGGATGCCGGGCACGCTGCTGGGTCTGTGCTGCTCTGAAAGCTCGTGCGTGTGGCCCAGGCAAACCCCCAGCCGTTCAGTTAGTCGCTGTAATGCGGGTGAAGCCCGAGACACTGAGAGAGGTTATAAGCGTAGCGTCAGATGTTTAAACAAAACACACGAAGGAACCCAGCGCCTTGATGCTGTGGGTGGCAGCTGCCAACTGGTCCCGCAGTCATGTGAAGCCATGAGGTGGTGCCGTGTCTCCAGTCGTACCCTAACTCTGTTCGCCCCCCTTGTTTCCTCACGGATTTCTGAGTCAACTCATGAAGAAAAACTCCTCATGCGATCTTCAGAGTGATGGTGCTGCAGTGCTGTGTAATGTTGGCAGGCGCAGCTTCAGTCTGTTAATGCAGCAGGAAGATGCAGCATCATCTGGCATAAACAATCCATAAGTAGGCTGTTACCTTCGCCTCACTGATGTATTCCAGCTGACAGGCTCACGGTCACTTTGTGCGAGCTGATTTAATCATTAAATCATACTAGTTTTTCCATTTGAGGCCTCGATGACGTTTGAGTTGGTAGACAGGGTGGTCTAAGCAGAGAGCTGACTGTCCTTTTTTGTCACAGTTACTGCTACACGGTTAACAGTAGTTTCTCATCAAACTCATTCATTTGCTCCTCTTGTAGAACTTGCACTGGTATGTCAGGCTGCTCTGTGTGTCTCTTGTGACTGTTGTGATACCGTTCTGTGTTTGCGTTTATTTTCCTTTCCCTTTGCTTCAGGTTGAAAAGATGGGAAATGCAGAAAGCAATGCCTATCGGAACCACCTTTCCAGGTTTCTTCCTGAGGAGCAGTCTGATGTTGATGGCGTATTTGATACCTTAGCGGGATCAAGCAGCTCAGCAGCAGCCAAAAATGGAAAAGCTATGAAGAAAACTGTCACTCTGGAAGCACTGAAGGCAAGAAAATAAATTATTCTTGATACATCTGGAACAGTATATTGAATGCAGTTCTAGAAAAGAATTAAAGACATGGCAATAATTATTTTTAAGTCTTAATTTAATAATATTTTGTGGTAGGACACGTAGTTAATATTTTCTTACAGATTAAGCTGAGAAATGACTTCTGAGTTGGTATTTCTCTCCTGAGTCTTCCTGTTGCATCAATTTCTAGCTTTCCTGATCCTGAGATATGCTGGGAGGTATGAAAATACTTTTACAGAATCTAGAAAAGTGGGAGGAATGCTTTTCCCCCAGGAGTCTGTACGTGTAATTTATTTATGGATTTTCTCAAGCTGTCACATCTCTGTTTTTGACTGTATCTTTCTCCTTCAATTGCATCGCTATCTAATGTTCTCACTTGCATCAGGAGAGAATTCAATTTTGCTTGATTAAGCTGTAGCTCCCTATTTTATCTAATTAGTATATGTTATGCTCTCTGATTACCTTCGCATTGATATTCTAATCAAGAAAGAAGTAGAAAATGATTCATTGTAATATTTCATAACTTCAGTTAGATAGGAATCAAGTGGCCAAATGAATGTAGTATTAAAGTGCATTGGTACATACGCTACCCAATTAATGGACTCAAATTAGAACCACGTGAGAGATACAGGATATTTTAAGATATTTAACAATGCATCTGCATACAGACCAGCTTCAACTTCCTTCCAGCCTGGCTGTTTGTCAGCTCTCACCAGTTTGAAGCAGTGTTGCTGCTGCCCAGTCTTTCAATTCTAATACCTCCTTCCATGAATCTGGTCCTTGGTGACCTGGAGGAAGTTCTTTTTCTGGCTTTGGCCTCTCAATGGGATTTTTGATGAACCTTTGCCTATTCCCTTTGCTTTCCCTTTTGCTTGCCAACTTAAATCTTTGGACAGACTGCGTGGAGGTGCCTACTTCCTCATTACAGGGGTGATTGCAGTGGTGTGCCTGCATTGTAGGCTCCTGAGATTGACTGATACATGGCATATTTGATCTAGCAAGTCTGATGACATTGGCTGGGCCCCACTTACAAACTCTGGTAAATTCAGCTTTAGTACAAAGAAGCTGCGTGGCTTCTGGGCCAGAGCAGGCTGCACTGCACAGTTGGAAAGCAGAAAACGTAGGTATCTCTAGATAATTACTTGAAGCCCTTTACAACAGGAATTCTAAGGTGTCAGAGATGTGTGTTTGTTAGATGTTTTCTAAAGCTTCCCTTCCTACTGTTCTACTTCTCTTCACCTGCCCTGTTCCCCTTGAGTCTGCTCTTGGAATAACTGTAAGCATAACAAAATAGTGCAGCTAAGTGGTGGGTGGAAAGGATATGGAGTGGGTGGGTAATACTGCAGTGTGTCCAGTGTCATGTTTTTAATGTTGTTTCCTGCTGCCTATGTTACTTTAGGCTCATGCAGTGCTGCTAGAAAGCCTCTTGAAGGCAGCTGTACCCCCTGTGACTGTCCCTCCCTCTACACGAAGCTTTCTATTGTGTGTGACTGTGGCTTTACTAATTCTGCTTCTGCTGAAATCAATGGGAGTTGTACCACTGACGTCAGCAGAAGGAGGGTAGAGCTCAGCACGTTACATCTCACCCTATAGGCACAGCAACAGCCATTAACATCAAATAGGAACATCCCTGGTGGCTTTGATAGGGGTGGTATTGAGCCAGCAATAGATGGGTAATAGCAGCTCTGCTGAATTGATCAGGAGTGCTTTTATGGAGGTGGGGCTCTGCTGATTTTAGTGTAGTCCCCACTGGGCCATGCCTCAGGTCATGTATTCAGCATGTTCTGCACTGTGCCTCACACAATGAAGACACTGTAATAATATCCTAGCATACAGATGTGTTTTAGATGACTTATTTTTAAGCCCTGTCATTAACTGGAACACTGTGAATACTTCTTGAACACGGATTCAGATCTCTTTGTGGTGTTGTAATGTGTGCACACGAATTGAAGTCTAACTGAATTCAGTGGGCCAGTCACACAGCTTAGGTGACCAATCCCTGAATTCAACTGTCTTAGCATTAAGGATGCCTTATGAAACTCAGATGACCTCAGTTCTGTTCCACATGCACTGAGTGAAAAACATTGCCCACTGCCTGCATTGTCATGAGACCCAGTCTGAAGATGCATAAAAAAACCTTTCTTCTGCTTGTGATTTCTACTCATCTGTTAATAAAAAAACCTTTGCTCATAGCAGTATATCTCAGTGCACGTTAACTGTGTTCTTCATTTCAAAAGTATGTGTTATTCATTTAAAAATATACATTCTTTCTGTTTTTCTCCTTGTAGGCATATATGAGGGAACCGCTGCCAGAGCAAATGACTGTTAGGCTGTACAATGGAATGAGAAGTATTGACCTGACTGGAAAATCGTCTGCACCCAGTGACCACATTGCTAAGGAGCAGTTTGTAATTTTCATGTCCAACCTCTTAAAAGGAAATGCAGATGAGAAGATTACCATAATAATGAGAATGATCTCCTCCACAGAAGGACCTGTGAAAGGCAAGGAAATCCAAGAGGTACACCAAAAGCGAAATGCATGTTTTGGGGGGCAGTAAGAGAGCACAGGCTTTGGTAGGTAATCTGAAGGTAACCCTTAGGACGCAAGATGATTCAGAACAGATTCATGGCTGTTTTTCACTCTGCTGCTGGTCTGCTGATATTGGATAGATGGCGTTGGCTGGAGTCAGCAAAGAGCGAGGTGTGGTTGGTGCTTCTGGGAACTGAGCTAAATGTAGCATTAGCCACAGGGTAGATCAAGTAAATATCTTTTGCAAAGTAGAATTCATCAGTGGCTTCTACCCTGCAAACCTTCAACCCCTACCCATCTTTTGCATTCTATTTTACAGGGACAATTTGGGATGTGATATTTAAAAACACACTTTTCAAGCCTTATGACACTGATAAAGTAATTACAGAATCACAGAATTACAGAGGTTGGAAAGGACCTCTGGGGATCACCAAGTCCAACCCCCCTGCCAAAGCAGGTCCCTTGGGTAGGTTATTTCTGACTTCATGAGAGGAGATGCTTCTGTCATGGGGATTACAGCATCAGTACTGCTTGGCTTTGCCCTTAGAAAGTCTTTGGAGCACTGTGCAGCGTTATTTAAGAAATGATGGCATGGTGATGTTTTAACCTTTTAAGTTCACAGAGGATCTGATCAAGTCTGTAGTCCATGTACTGAGCTACAGGAAGGAGCTGAAAGGTTGGAATTTGGAGAATACCAGGGATTCTGCAGGTGGAATAAAGGCTCTGTCTTCTCAGCTTCTATCAGAATTGAAACTTGCAGGTAAGCAACACTGATGTAGTACATCCCAAAACATCACAGAGCTTGCATGATCTCTAATCTCAAAAGAAATTTGCTCTCTGTGCCATAATTCAAATGATGAGACCTGTTTTTCTAAACCTAGTGCTTTGAGAATAACTTGGGAACTTTTGATTATTCTAGCTTTCTCCAAAAATTCAGGATTGAAGTCACAGTTTAAGCAGACATGCAAACCTGTTTTACAAGTATCTGACCTGCAGGTGACTTTTTGATGCATCTGCAGATGTTTTCTGATTGTATGTCATTTTGCAAAGCCCAGACTTACCTTTGCACTGTTGCAGTAATAGATTTTGCTGTTTTCCAAAGAACATCTCATTTGTTGTTATACTGTGAGCCCACATGTTTTAATTATTACAACCCAACCAACGTCACAGCTGATGTTTCTCAGTTCTGTGCATGCATCTGCTCGATGTAGCTGACAGCTACACGAGTCTCTGCCTTTTTGTACATGATTTTATGTCTAAATAAACGAATATCTTTTTTATACTTAAAAATGAACTGATTGTTTTTCTAAAGGAAAGTACAGTGCAGCTTACTACTGTTTCCGTGTCTTATTATTTAGATGGGACAAAAGCTGTGAGTCCTCAGCTGATGGAGATGAACTTTGACAGAAGTGTCATTGAGGACTGGGTGTACCGAGTTCCACAAATCTCAGCTTTCCTCAGCGTTGTTATCAGGCAGGGCCTCCATGTCCTGCATTCTCTCCCAGACCAAACCAAAGACATAGTCAACCTGGTTCCAGGCTGCAAAGGCATCAAAGGAAGAATTGTCAGCCTCTTTGACATCCCATCTGTCATGTACATCAACTCCCATTTGCCTGCAGAGCTGCAGCATAAGTGGCGGCTTTTATTTTCTTCTAAACTGCATGGAGAAAGCTTCTCCCAGCTGTGTGCACACATAGTGAACAAAGGTCCCTGCATTTTGATCCTAAAGGATGTAGATGGCTTTATCTTTGGTGGCTTTGCATCTCACTCCTGGGAGGTGAAACCACAGTTTCAAGGTAAAACTCACTTTTTTTTCTTCTCCCTGTTAATATCTCACAGTTCAGGAAAACATTGCTTATTCTGCACAGGTACAAGGATCCAGTCTGCTTAATGGATATTGTCATTTTATTTTCATAACAGATAGCATTTCTAATAGCTTAAGTGTATTTTCCCGTGTCAAAAATAACATTCATTTTGGAAGTGTGTTAAACTACATGCCAAGTTCTTGCTCTTGTGCCTGGCCAGGCATATTGCTGAGGAATGCTTATCGTTTGTCTGTCATTTGATAAGACTTTTAACGCTGCAGGACGTATTGATCATGCTCTCCTTGTCAGTCAAATCTGTCAACTCCTGTAGCTCCATAGGTGAGAGTGGAAGCAACACAGCATGTGTTGAAGCAGCGTTTAAACAACGCGTCCAGCAGATGGCAGTCTTTCACTTCAGAGCTGCTGAGCCGGCGGTCTGACCTCAGATGTTTTTCTCTTTGCAGGTGACAACAGATGCTTTCTGTTTTCTGTTTTTCCCTCTCTTGCTGTGTATACATACACAGGATACAATGACCACTACATGTATTTGAACCACGGCCAACAGACAATGCCAAATGGACTCGTAAGTACTGAGAAATAACAGTTCAGAAGTTGGATTTATGGCTGAGTTTTGGAAGTGTTTTGTTTTTTGCTTCTATTACTTTGAGCTGATTTGTTTCACTTCCTTTTTCTCTGAGGATGTTTCCATTCTTTTCTATGCTAGTTGTCTCACAGTTACTAGGAGGACTATTATTATTTGCTGCATGAAATCATCAGTATAAGGCATGAACTGTGGATACCAATGAAGAACTGTCTGCAGTTCTAATAGAGTTCTTACTTTTCTTTATGGTTGGCATGTATACTGAAGTACCACATAACTAGGATAGGCTTTGTTCATGTCTGGCCCAAGCAGGTGGGCTTGGTGAAGGTTTGGGTTCTGGAGATTATGGCAACGATGTGTGTTGGGTTTTTTTTTCCCCAAGTTTTTTGGGAGAACTGGCAGCATCTGTCCACATTATTGAAAAAGCAGGAGCTGGCTGAGCTGTGGAATGGAAGAGCTTTGTATGGCTGTTCTCATTGCCACAGTGATTGTTTTTTAAGTGATGGAATTAGAGCACAAGAGTTTTCTGTAGGCTGCTGCTGCTGTGTGGGTCCAGCGGCAGAAACTCCCTTGACTCAAATCCATGAATGAGCTCCTCAGATGCAGAGGAGTTTCTGCAGAACCACAGAACGAATTCTATTTGGAACAGTGTTTTACAGATCCGTTGTGTTATGTGCCCTAACTCTGGGAACTGCAGGAGACCGAGATAAATTTGCAACACAGAAAACAAACAGCATCAAATTGCGTTACCCATTTCTGTAGTTACTTTTCTGGATGGAAGAGATGCAGCTAAACCCAACGCTTCCAATCTGTTTAAAATGGAGCTGTCAATCCATAAACAAAAGCCAGTGAGCTGCATTTCTGGCACAAGGCAGAGCCGAAGTCCTTGTAAATCCTGATATTCTGTAAAGCACACAGGGAGGGCAGCATCACGCGGGTAAGTTCTTATTTGTCTTCAGGAATGCTGGATCCGTGTACAGATCAGGTTCACTCAGAATATGTTTCCAGCTACCCACTGAGCATGGCATAAATACAGAACTTGGCAGCGTACCAAAGCCTTGCTTTCATAACTTGTCTGCTCTGTTTTACATGTGTAGCAAAATGCTCAACGTGCTGCTTTTGTTTACAGGGCATGGGCGGGCAGCACGGTTACTTTGGACTCTGGGTGGACAGTGATTATGGGAAGGGACACAGTAAAGCAAAACCTCGATGCACCACCTACAACAGTCCTCAGCTGTCAGCTAAAGAGGATTTCACACTGGATGCCTTGGAAGTCTGGGCAGTGGGAGACATGCCTGAAAGTGCAGAGGTTGGTGAACAGGGCTGACAGCTGTGAAATGGTGTCGAATTGGAATGGGAGGAGATGGGAATGAAAAATGTGCAGTTTCGGTTTTCTCATTAACACTGGCTCCCTACTGTAATGAAGAATGTTTTCTTTAACTCAACATTTTGTTCCAAGAAAATTGCAAAACAGTGAAACGGATGGGAGTTCTAGTAAGAAAAAGGATCAGGAGCTGTGAGGTGATAGAAGAACAATACTTGATTCAGAATTTCTAGAGGCCTTTCTGATACAGAGGAATGGCTTCAAGGGAGGAACCTCCTTGGAGGGGTTGAGTGAAACCCAGTGTTTGTAAAACAGAAACAAAGGCCTAGAAGTGCAAAAAGAAGTCTCAGCTAGAGCTCAGGAAGAGAACTGAAAGAAGCAAAACGTTTCTTTATCAGTGAGTTGCAACTTACTGTTGTTTTGCAGTAGATTAGCCATTTATAATCCTTGCAGCTCCAATCTCAGCACTTCCTTATCTAACAGAGACTAATAAAAAAGCAGCAGGAGCTGCATTTAAACAGCTGATACTCTGTATAGAGCAGTGATATTTGAAGTGCCTAGGAAACCTGCTTTCAGCCGGGATACAAAGAGAGAGCTTTGTTGCTTAAATAGTTTGTGATTAGATTTATGTCAGTCTTTCTGCACCTGGCTTATCCCTGGCAATTAGTATGAGACCTCTTTCCTGTCTCCTCTGTCCCTGCAGTTCATTCTCTTATTAAACTGTCTGTTCTGCACAGTTGCTTGGGTTTTTGTTTTTTTTTTTTATGGCTGTTTTTGTTTTAATTTTATATTTCTTTTCATACTAAATTAATGTATCCTGTCTGCTCACTGGACACAAAGAATTTCTGAATAGAAACGGAACAAATTGTTTACAACAACTGTTGAATTGTACTTGAATCTATTCCTTAAAAAAGAATTCACATCCGTGCTGGAAATTGAGGTCAGGCTCATAGCTTGAATGAACCTGAAACAGTCCAACGTCCCATCAGACATTTTGTTCTTTCTATTTTGTCTATTTGTTCTTACTATTTAGTCGCTTGATGTATCCCAGTGAATCTTAGATGCCTTACTTGAAAAGAATGCTTGCTTCATTGTGACAAACTTGCAAACCACATTTCTTGTGGACTTTTGAGTGTGTCTCTTTCTGTAGCTGAATACTGAATAACTCACAGTGACAATGTAAACTGACTTTATTTTATTTTGCTTTACAGACTAAAGGTAAGAAGAGTATCCTGGATGTAGACCCTGAGGCTCAGGCCTTACTAGAAATGACTGGGAAAAGTCGGCACAGCGAAGGTTTACGAGAACCTCTCGAAGATGAAGATGATGATAACTGAAAGGATTTGCTCCTCCATGTTAATATTCCTCTTTTTTTCCCCCTTATACTTCCTTAAATATCTAGAGCTACCCTTAAGCCTCACAATTACACATTTAGGGTTCAGTGCAATATTTCTGCCTGAAGGGTTTTAAAAAATTAACTACATACTTCAGAGATACCTATAATTAAGTGCCAGCTGACTATGAAGAGCATTCCTACTAGATCTGAATTTAAAAACAAAAGTTACTGACAGTACTGCATACTGACTTGGGGAAGAACTGATGTGTAGTTACATGAAAACGTGTGGACAAGACATCGATTAAGGCACTTATACCTCATCTACATGTATTTATTTGTATGCAATCAAATTAGTGCAAATTTTATTATAGCTTATGTTGGTAAGCACAGAAAAGTCTCATGATTCCATATGAAGAATGTTATTAATTTGCTTTGCTTCAGTTAAATCAAGCAACTCTAGGGGCTGTAAGAGGGGCAGAACTCTTAAGAATACAGAATCCAGTTTGATGGTAATACTTGGATGAATTTCACTAAATATGATTCTGCAGAAACCTGTTGTTTTTAAACATAGTAAAATGAAGCCAATGCGTCAGTCAGTCATATTTATCCTAAGAACAAGCAAACCCTGGGCTCCTGGAACAAACATACCTCAGCAGAAATTCCCTAGGGAGGAAGGTGCCTTCTGTAGTGGCCTCAAGTGGTGTAAAAGATGGAACTGTGAAATGGATTAAGCAAGAAACATCCACAGGTAATCGTGAATAATAGCTGCACATAGCTGTGGATAAATAAATGAATGGAAGTCAGGCTTATGCCTTTAACTCCTGTAAAGAAGACTACCACACATTTTATTTCCACATACTTAATCAACATTGCTGTATCACAAAACAGATGACAAAAGCATGAAACGTCACTTGCAGGTTGGGATTCTGATCGTGGGGCATTCATTTGTTCTCTTCTATGTGGTCTTTTCCTCCTTCTGATGCTTTTTATAGAGAACCAGATTTGAAATTCCAGATAATCTGCAATTGTGTCTTAATGTAGATCGCACTTCTTTTAATTAAGGTATATAAGCATTTGTCTTTGAGAGGACAGCACAAGAAATCACTCCAGCCATATATCCTGCAATTCAGCTGTGCATTCAGTGCCACTTATAAGTGGTGTACAATAGAAAATGCTGTGCAGACAGCAGCTCATTACATGATGCTTTCTGTAATCGTGGCAGTGCTGACTTCTGTTTTATTGTCAAACTCCCACCAAACACCTCAGAAGTATTCTTTGCTCAGGCCCCATCAGCACTTACTAAGTACTGCCGAAGCAGAGAGCAGGCAGACACAGCTGAATTTCTGCAGTTACACAGTAAGTAAACACTCAACTTACCTTTTTCTCCCCCATAGTGAAGCAGAGACTTTTTCTTGAAGACAAAAACCACTTGTAAGGATATTTTTAAAACAGCAAGCATGGAGGGTGAGTTGCACAAAGCTGTTCTTCACCAAAAATTATTACAATTGCTGAGTTTTCTTCAAATTAAACTGTGTCAGTGGAGCTGGTTCTTTCTAAGCTATGAATTGAAGGTGTAATCCTGTTTAAGTATCAGCTTGTGGAGATTGGCATAGCATTTTGAGCTCCAAAATTCTGTTTTATGACAAGATAAGAGTCTCAGGCTTAAACTTATCATGTTAAGTGGAGAAGACTGATACCACAGCAATTGCAGCAGATATCAGTGAAACACTACTTACCCAACCCAAGCAGTTGGGATTGTTCAAGATGGGCATGGAATAATCTCAACTTTCTTTTTTTGGATTGAGCAATCTGTGTTTAACACATCAGTAAACGTCCAGAAAATGTGCCTGTTCTCAGCAGCAGGCTTGATCTAAACATCTCTCACTTCCATGCAGTTGTTGATCCAACTTCAAAGCTCAACATCCTGTGCTCTTGTGAGAGTAAGCCTCTTCCCCATTGAACCCATCCACCACTGCTCACCAGCTCAGCCAAACACTTTGCTCCTTCTAGTTACACAGGGACAAAAGAACCACTGCAGTGTTCAGCAGAGGCTGACAGGAGTGCTGCACTTTAACTTTCAACTCTCTGTTTGAAAACTCACCCCAGATTCCTTTAGAGTCTGGTTGGATCAAAGCTAGGGATCATGGGATCTGGAAACGCTACGGATTGGTGATAGAAGTGCTCACAAAGGCAGCTCTTTTCAGCTAATTTAAAATAAAAAGATGGGTCTAAATCAAGAATCTTCAGATACTTCTGTGCATCATTTTGAAACATAGAATTTTATTAATAAAAATCACTGTGATTTAAATAAATAAAACTTCAATTTATGCACAATAGATTTTTCTGTACAGGTGTGAAACTGCGTTACTCTGTTTGGGGGCTACCAGCATTCTCAACACAAAGATCAATGTTATAAAAATATACCTGATCTTGCTTTAAAACAGGAGTCATTCCAGAGATGTCTGTAGACAGCTCACGTAGCTTATGTACAGTGCACAAAAGGAACAGACTGGAGTGGGAAGAAATGTTTGGTACAGATTCACTGGGGTGTCTTCGGAAAAGATGCTATTGTTAGACCAATGCATTGAGTTCCCCAGCATCACAGCTCTGCTCTGGGCATCAGTTACTGCATTCCTTGGTGTGCTTCTGGTGGCAGCAGTGTTTTTCACAGAGTTTGACCAACTCAGACACGATGAAAACTGAGGAAGCCAGTCCAGTAAGAAAGAGCAAGTCTGTAGAGAGGAAACAGAGCGTGGGCAAACACAGCTGGATTTCGTGTTGGGCTGAGGGCCATCCTTCAGTACATACCTGTTCTGGTGCATCAGCACAGAGGTACAGCCTAGCTATGCTCGTGGTAGTTGTTGAATTGGAATAGACTTGTCTACTGTCTTGTCTATTCTTGTCCACAGTGACACGCAGTCACAGCTGGTACAGCCTATGTGATGGCTGAACATCACTGATCATTTAGAATCACTGAACCCCACTTCCAACAAAGTTCCTAATGTAAATACGATATAATTTAACATGGTAGAGTTTGCTCAGTCTGATTCAGATGGTAAAATATGCATTGCATTTCAACTCAGCAACATTTACCGAGCTTTTTGCAAAATGAAGCGACTGCATAATGATCCTGGATAGATTTATTTAATGAAAAATCATCAGACAGAGCTCATGGAAAATCTCAATCTGCCTGCGTTTATGTACAGTAAATCAAAATTGAAAACCTGGAATATCATTAACTACAAGCATTTTTGTGTAACTGCTTCTCTGTATTTAGGTATACGTGCCACTGCCTGATTGCTCCCACCAGCAATCTCACGGGAGCTGTCACGTAGCAACTCTGCAATTCCACCTGCTTTCTGAAGTAGCTGAGAAGATAGATACGTATTTTGTAACTTACCTAGCACTCCTAAGTTCTCTGTCTGGAAGATCTTCTGTAATGGAGGGACGTATATAACAGCCAGCTGTCCCAGAAATGACCCGAGCACAGAATACAAGAACATGCGGTTTCGAAAAAAGCCTATTTCCAGTATCAGCTTTGTCTAGAAAAGAGGGAAAAAAAATAAAAGGAAACACAGCATTTCCCAATCTCCTGTTGGTATTTGAACGTCAGGCCGTGTCTTTGCACATAAACTCTGCCACTATTGGGAGTACTGAAGTTACATGAATGCTAACTCGGACAAGAGCTGGACAGCTGAAAGCATCACAGTTGAACAACGATGGGTAGCAAAGATGATAAAAATCACACTGCTCTGAAGGACTGTTAAAAAAAGCCTTCCCATGCAAAACGTTTGCATTCTAGTGGGTTTTCTTCAGACCAGAAATTGTTGCTGATACGACGATCTCACCTGAGAGCGACACGTCAGAGCATTGAAGAGGTCAAAAAACACAAAACACGTGAAAGTCATGGTTGTGGTCCGGGGGGTTATGCCACCTTTAGGATTCTGAAAGCACACACACAGTTCCAGGGGTTAGGTTAAGCCTTGCAACAGTAAGTCCATGCAATAGGTGAACTAAACATTCCCTGTAACGGTCCCAGGCAGTTCAAAGTACAGTCAAGTAAAGGAATAAATCTACTTCTAGTTAGTACAGGCAGCATTGATTTCTCCCTGCTAATTGCTGGGTTTATGATCTTATCAACCCTATTTTTAACTGATGCAGATTTTGAATGAAGCATATTCTAAACTGAATTATCTACACCGTTACAGCACTAATAATTTTAATTAACCAAAATGTGTAGTACTTACATGCTTGATATTCTCTACATCTACAGAACTCTAGAGGCAAAAGCTGCCTTGGAGTGCTGGAATCGTTTCAAGTCATAGTTTTCTCATTCTAGATAGAAAGGGTCAAATAAGAGACAAAACAGGAAGGCAGAAACAGAGCAAGGACTCTGGCTTCCTAACACTCTGCCCTTACTAATCCTTTCCCATTGGATGTATTTCAGGGAGTTAACGTGTACTGCCTTCAGAAATTGCCCTTCACTTTGTTCTGCACCCTGATGAAAACAAGATACGATTGCAGATTTTCCTCACCTCCTTCCAGAAGACAAAGAGGGTTCCACTAATGATAATTAGAGCTGACATGAAGATTTTCAGGATCAGTGATTTGCTGAGTATAGTGTCCGTAATACATCGGGGTGGCTGTTTGATTGTATCCTTATCAACAGGTTCAACTCCCAAGCTGCCTCAAATAGAAGAGGAATGCTGCATTTAGTTAACACAGGTTGTCCTGAGATGATACTGCTGGTAAGAGAAGATGGATCTGGAAGATTAAATTCTTTTAAATAAAGCATGAGAGATGCCAGTGTTCTGGCAATGTTACATAAGGCTGTATTATCTGTGAGAGCAAGATAAAGGGCCTTTTTTGTTTTGCAAAGCAAACTGCTACAATGACATAATATTAAGCTATCATAGTGCATCGTACCCATACATCATCATAGAGAGAAAGCTAGGGGTAAGATTTCAGCCAACATCCCTCCCATAATGAAGATGCTGTAATTAGCAGTTCAATGAGGTTCTTGTATCTTGTGATTTTGGTTCCACCCCAAAACAGGAAGATGTCAAGCCTCAAGTAAGAAGCAAGTAAATAGCTTCAGGAGGGACCAGAAGGGAATACAAGGACAGCTTGTCTTATTTAGCCATCAAGTGATTGGCACAGCGATAAGAAATCATAACAGCTTGTGCTCCTAAGCCAACACAAAGCTGTTACGTTGCTTATTTGTCTCTTTTATACCTTTGGGCTGGGGGCCCATCCATGATGATGTTGATCCATAAGATCTGCATGGCATTGAGTGGATTAGGTAGGTTGAGCACTGTTGACAGAGTAATTAAGCTCAAAGCTGAAATGCTCCTGCAAAGCACAAAAGGAGGTTTAGTCTGCGTGGCCTTGCTTCCTCTGCAGTTAAAGCAAACAAGAACTCACGTGCTCAGCTGGAAACGGACAAAGTTTTTTATGTTGTAAAATATTCCTTTTCCCTCTTCTATTGCGTTCCTGGAAGGGAAGGGAGAATGCATTTAATAACTAACATTAACAGTGTTTCACACAGAGCTCTTCCTATGACACCTGAAGACAAGTTACCTTCTCCAGCTTTTATCTCAGCTGAAATAAAGGCCTCAGCTTAGAAAGAGGAGAACAATGTATCTTCTCAGTCAGAATGATTTTATCAGGACTAATCAATCTGAAAACTGTGGTTCACGTGGCCAGGTCTTGGTTCATAAAGCAAACACGTGACCTATTATATCCTCACTCTACTCTACCTTCTGCGCCTGTTGTTACAAACCAACGGAGTGTTGCAAATTATGCATCTTTCCTCTGAACTTCTTGCACAAGGCAGAGGGAACAAGTTAAGATTACCCAGACCTGTAGGCACTTATAAATCTCCAGGTAGCTACAGTAACTGAGGAATCTCTATAGCTACAGCAACAAGAAGCCAGGGCTTTCAAGTGAAAGCTAGGTTTGTCACCACCACCCGAAACAAAAAAGTTATTGCAGTACATGCAACTGAAAGTGAGCCAGGCCCCGCTGAGGAATTCATCTCCACTTACACGTCCTGCCTCTTGTGATTTTCCCAGGGCTAGTCACATAACAGCCTCATTGCAATGGATAGCCAGAAAGCACCTGAAGTAAGAAAGGGTCAGATACTAAGGAAGTCTCTGAACCTACATTACTGTTGAGAAGTCATCGTCCACAAGGATCATGTTGGCAGCCTCTTTGCTGACATCTGTACCCGCCTGCCCCATGGCAATCCCAATATCAGCAGATTTCAGAGCCACAGCATCGTTAACACCATCTCCTGTCATTGACACAACGGCACCAGCTCTCTGCAGAGCCTGTGGGGGAGAAGAGAGGAGGGACTCTGAAGCCAGGAGAAGAGAAGTCCTGTTGGCAATCGCAGGGCACTGAACAGAACTGCTGCACAGTTTTGAATGCAGACTGCTTGTCAATACCAAGCATAATACTACTTGCATCTCCCAAATGACCCAGGAGAGGTGGGCAGCAGAAGCACTAATGATATTGTTGTAAGCAGTGCCAATGCTTTAGCTTTGGTTTTCTGGTCATCTAAGTTTGAGCTGATCTTGTCCTGGGAGACCAGGTCATTGACACAACTCCTGAGGCCCACCCTGTGCCTTATTTTTGCCAGGTTTACAATGGATTTGAGAAACTTTTAGTACCTTTATGATTTTTAGCTTATGCTTTGGACTTGTTCTAAAGAAAATGGAAATCTGAAAAACAAAAACACATGATGGTATGAGATGGATGCTAGTGGAGATGGAACAAGGCCTTGATACTGTGCTCAAAACCATTACGTTTTTGACAGTTGATGAGAGTTCTGACTCTGCCACTTGATCCAGCTCTTCCCCGGACATGGCTTTCAGTTTTCCATTGCAGAGACCAATATTCTGCCCTGCAAAGAGAAACCCAGAATAAGATCCGCTCATCAGCTCTGGAAAAAGGCAACATTTCCTGACTCGAGGAGCAGGGGCAGCAATTTAAGAGCTGATGAAGGCAGTCACCCTGGCAGTGTGGAAGCAATGCAACACTCAGGACTGGAGCTGGTACTGTGTCCAGCCCTCTCCTCTCTGCTGCTTGCACAGCGTACTTCTAAAGGCAGAAGGCAAAAATGGGAAGCACAGATGCTCACACTTGGAACATTAGCAGAGTCCATAATCCCAGCAAGGCCATTTATCTCATTTAAGGACATTAAGGCTGAGATTTTGCCATTTCTTGCTCTAAAATAGCACAAATCTACAGGAATTTGGCCCATAGTGCACAGCTGTTTTATCACTGCATTTAATATTTGTTTCAGTGGAAAAGGCAGGAAGTCAGTGATATTTAGAGCCTCTATTACACAAAGAACGATACAGATAATCATTGACAGGTAATGTAACACAACACTGGACTGATCTGACAGAGTAGGAAGGAAACCAGGTTCATTACCTATAGCCACAGCAGTTTCCAGGGCATCTCCAGTTATCATCTTTACTGAGACACCAGACTCAACAAGGACCTGCACAGCTTCTTTCACTCCAGCCCTGGGGGGATCAATTATTCCAACCAGGCCCAAAAAGGTCAGTTTGCCAAGTTCTGAACCTGAAGCCAAAGCGAGTACTGGAAACAGAGGAGGGGAAAAAAAAGACAACAAAGCAAAATTACTTATAATTCATTTTCGTACATTAAAATGAACACTTAGGGGAGATCTTAACTTTTCAGTTTTCCAACTGAAAAAGTCATTCAAGCCACATATTCAGATCTTTTTATATAGGAGGCTCAAAAAATTGCTCTGCTTGAACAGCATTTCTGTTTCCTACATTTCCCTTACAATTTATTCCTATCTGATTTAAATACCTACTAAGTCTTTCCTAAAAGCAGGCAGATTGAGACAGTGCAACATTAGAGCAGACACTATTTAAGTGCTGTGTAAAACAATAGTGCCCCTGTGAAAACAGAAGTGTTTGAGGTTTGATTTTAATCTACGATTTGAGAAATAAATCTGGTGAAACTTTCATCATGTGAAGCAAGGCTTCTTCTGAGCACTCTGCTTCTGTTCTCACTGCCCAACCCACATTGTCCAATTGGTCCTGAATAACTCCGGGATATTTTGCCAGGTGTTCAGGGCAGCATTGCTCTGACGACTGAATCACAAGCTCACAGCAGCTGCCTCAGCTAATTGCTTTTCTTTTGGAAGGTGATTTGCCATTCACAAGCCAGATTTAGATATTGCCAAGCAAGCTCCGTACACCAGTTACTAAGCAGAAGATGCAGGACTGGAGAACACATACATTAACTACATCTTCCAGACCTCGCTGCCAAGACATGTTCTCATTTACTTACATCCTGAGAACACGCGAAGGAGATGAAATGTCTCTGTTACTGTGTGAAAGTCTAAGATGTTTCTGATGTGATCTTTCAGCAATGAAGGAAATGCCACATTTGTAACAAATTCTCCACTTCGTGCACTGACATGAAGTCAGGATCAAAAGGAAATCATTACGTTTGGTCCTAATAAAGAATTGAAATAAGCATCAAATGAAAATGTCAGGGCCCAAATCCATGCTCTGATCTCCCTTCACAGTTGCTTTTTGTTGCTCTTAAAACAGCTCTTCAAAGCAAAACTTGGCAGAGCACTGACTAGATCAGGTGAAGCTCTCAATGCAACTTTCACTCTGTAACTCAGATGATCACAGCGCTTCAGGGAAGAGAAACATTCACTGGTACCAGTGCTTATTTTCAGCTCCTTTCAAGCTCACTAAGTTAAATCCAGCAGGAAGGGAAAAAAAAAAAAGGGAGAAAAAAAGAAAAGATTAATGGTAACCAACATCCAGCACACTAAAACCCTTGCTAGACTCTGACACGTACCATGGAGAGATCATGTAAGTGATGCAAAGGGTTAAGCCTCTGCCCATCCTAACCAAAACTGAGCAGGAAGGTATTGGGGCATAACAAGGGACACAGGCAGCAAGGACTGACCTCGTAGACCTGAGGAGCCCATTCTTTTCTCTTCCTGCTGGTAGGAGGCTTTCTGCTGAGGTGTGAGCATTAGTGAGATGCCACTGCTGTTATACATAGTGCAATGTCGAATCACTTCTTCAAATGCCCCTTTCATGAAGTAAATATCTTCCTGATCCTTTAGAGGGAGAAGATAATGTATTTTATCAAAAGAAAAAAAAGAAAGAGGACATTAAAAAATACTGGCAATGCATAAAGCTTTTCATCTGATACAGACAAAGTCCTTTCCTTGCTCTTTTGCCTGTTTCATAACATGCCCACCTGCAGGTGTTATTTATAGGATGCAATGGCTTTGCTTGGGCCATTTCTCATGCTCAGCCACTGCAGACACAGCCTGATGAAAGGGTATGAGTTGTTCACCCAGAGAATATCATCAGCTGAAACAAGCTCCTTATTAAGCAGGGAGGGAAGAACGGCCAACATTTTCTTCCAAACATCACATCTCCCTTCTCCTGCCAGTTTTCACCAACAGCTTCTGTTTTCCTGATCAAACCACTCCACAAAAAGAATTCTCCTATTCGAGCACAGCACTACCAACTAAAATTACACCCAAGTCAGGAATTCTGAGGTTTGCTCAGTTTCTCCTCCTGATACACTTAACTTCTGAAAGCACTGTTTGCTGAAGAGATACCATTTCATGCCCATTGTTGAAGTGCACAATTAGAAACACGAAACCAGCCCACAGGACTGCTTGCTTTACCTGATTTTTCAGTGTGCATTTCACAGCCATCCACTTTTGTTCAGAGCTAAACGGAATTTCCTTCTTTCTTGCATAAATATCTTTTATGTCAGCTAATTCCATCTGAAGTACAGTAAAATAAGAAGAGCACTGTAATGCTGAACAATGCCAAAGCTTGTCTTTACTTTTTATGGCACAGATTATGTCAGGAACTGACCATGTACTTCAAAGGCAGTTGTGTTTTATAGAGCACAAGAGAAAGCATTGGGAAGAGTAGAATCTCTATTTCAAAAAGATCTTTCCCCTTGGTGCCTGATATGGGATAAACTAACCCCTAGTTCGAAGCTTTTGCAAGAAGCACTGGGCTCTGCAAGAGCACTAACCATGGAGCTACACTGCTGTCCAGGCCCTCAGTGGGGCTTTGGATCAACTTTGTTAGAGTTACAGGCTTAACATGAGGAGCTAAACCAGATGTCTGCATTGCTTCATCAGCCACCTGCTGTAACTTATAGCCCACCTGAGCTCAGAGGGCCACAAGTTCTGCAGGGTTGATCTGATGATTCCTTAGGTGCTTATGGCCTTCTGTCTCTGAGTATGAGTACAACATTCATTCAAAATTCTTATTTTACATAATCATGTTCAGAACAATGTAAACAGCTACCAAATGATCCAAACCCAGGGTGGCCCTATGCTATGCTTTCCGGCATGGCCAGTTCTTGCTTGTTTTTCACACTCGTCTTCCTCCTGAACTCTTAACTTGAATCCAGAGGAAATGTAAACAGACATTTTGGTTTGAGCTCAGAAGAAATCTATGCAGAATAGCTGCACTAATTAACCAAGCAAAACAATTACTGCTGTTAGCACAGAAGCTCGGGGAAGGTGTTTGTCCATGACAAGAGACTTACATGGGAGAGGTGTACATCTACAACCCTGGGAGAAGAGAAAAGGAAAGAAAGGATAAAAGCAGTCTGCAGGCTTTGAAGAAGTCTGATCACTGCTGTCAGACTTTACAGGTCCAGCTTTTCTTTTTTTATTATTTTTTTTTTAAATTCTGGAATATTTTCAATCTCAGCAATCTTACCTTCATTGCGAGAGCAAGAAGAGCTCCTTCCGTGGGCTGTCCTATCACACTGTTTTTCCTGATAATGGCATTATTGACCACGCAGCCAGCCTAGAAAAAGGGAAGTACTCACATGGCTCATTTCTTCTAGCACTAAATTAATAGCTTTTTCCATCTCTTTCAATGAAATAGAGAGAGATTGCAGAATGAAAGCAACCACATCCCAAAAGATGTACTACTCCCTATAACTGCATCTCCTGAGATAAGTTCTTGTGCTTTCTAAACCTGCTTTATCCGCAGAATGTACCCTTTTTTTGGGTAAATTTTACATTTTGGACAAATAAACCTGAAGCAAAACTCTCTCTCTCTCTCTTTATATATATGTATATCAAACTAACTTCAGAAGTCATGAAAACTCAGACCTTCCTACCATTGCTGCTAATGTGCAGTATGGGTACAGTAAAGCCTAACCTCCATTTGAGGCTCCAGCTCAGATCGTTTCACTGTTCAAACACTCCACCTCAGCCTACACTCAAATGCCCAAGATTATATTTAATGCCAACATGAAATCCAGAGACTGTGGCAGTGCATTTACATATTGATTGCACAGCTGGCTCAAGTCTAGAGTCTGTCTACATTAAAAACCTGAATGTGGTAACATTAATTGCCCTGTCCTCTGCCAGAATCCTAGCTTGTTCCAAAACATCAGTGACACTCAACTTGATGACTCTGGCCTTTCCCTACACATCTTGATTGCTGCCTTTCACCAATTAGCTTCACGTTTCACATCATGACTACTTGGAGAATTTCTCCCTGACTGCACTCACCAGGCAGCTTGTTTAAGTTACAAAAGAGATAGCTTCACACTCTTTACCCAAAACAATCTATGCTAATTAAAACTGAATGCAAATAGGACAAGCTGATTCATAACTTATACTCACCTCCACTAGTTTCCCAACTGAGACGTTGGAAAATTCTTTAAGTATTTCCTTTGATGGCAGAAGAGAAACATTTCCTTCTCCATTGTAGCCCACCCCACTGACCTGAGGAAAGGAGGGAGGGAGAACAACTTTCTCAGTGCCAGACAACACCACACCACGTCTCCACACACTTCAGGAAATTTCTGATTTTGAAGGGATTTTTCTTTCTAGCTCAAGGCAACGCTGCTGGTAACGAATGTATATTAAGAAAACATAAGGACAAAAAGAATCAGCTCGTCTTCTGAGCTCAAGTTCTGTGGAAGTGCTGTGCAGCTCAGTCAAGAGATCTTGTTCTTTGGTTGCAGTGGGTTCACTGGTATTGTTAAAGCCCTGATCATGCCTGCATTTATCAACTCTGCAAGCAGGTAAATGAGCCAAATATTAACGCACTCATAATAAATATTCCTGTAACAGATAGATCCACAAGGCTCAACAGCAGATTTCAGTGTTTACAATTGCAGAGAACAGCAGATGAAGTCAATTTGTTTATGTTATCTGAGTGGCTTTTATACAGGCAGAGCTGGGGCTGCATGCCTCTCCAGCACTGCAGAAGTCCCTTCTCTTTGATTGAACCAGCAATGAAATGCTTTTTTGGGACTGACTCAACACTCCATATTTGGGCTTCACAGAACTAAAAGCAAGTCAGCCCCACTGAGCTTGAATAGGAAAGCCCATATCTCATCACCACCTCCATACCTCTGCCTGGAAGCCATCTGAGGTCACAAGTCGAGTCACTGTCATCTCATTGGCAGTCAGAGTGCCCGTCTTGTCTGAGCAGATGACATTGCAGCAGCCTGATGCAAGGAAGTTTTTAAATCAGAACTCATTAAGTTGTAAGGAAAGGATGACAGGAAAAGAATTTGATTATGCTTCATGGTATTGTGCAAGTAATTTGGTTGTGAGATGCAGTAGGAGACATCTGAAGATGTCTGCATTGTCTCAAGCATCAGGTCTCGAGCAGCCAAAGAAGACCATCATCTCCAGGAGGTGACCAGCATATCCAGGCACTGCATGCCAACAGAATGGCTATTATTACTATGTTCCAAGAAGAAGTATCAAATTCTCACTCCACCACATGCTTCCTCAGATGGGCCGTTTAATTAACCTTTGCTTCCCTATCTCTAAGTCAGGAACAGCACTTTCCCACCTTCCCAGAGGGTTGTGATGCTAGAAGTGTTGAAAACTGCAGCAAAAAGCACTTTAAAATCCAGCTACAAGTGGGAGCTGCCCCACTCACTCTTTGCTTTGTGACAATAAAGCATGTTTATACCAGGGCCCATTTACAGCAGAATACAGCGAACAAGGGAATGAGAATAGTTAACACCATTCTATTTTCCATTCTCAGAAAGGGAAAAAAGATGACTTTAGCACAAAAGAGAATCAGACTTCAGCTCCATTTGAAGTCTGAATATCTTCCCTGGCTCCAGAGGTGATTGTACAGTTTAGCAAAGACTCACCAACATGATTTCTAGGTAAGAGCCTGGAGAGAATAAAATAGATTGGTCTGTGAGTAAATTAACTGCAGTTTTGACTTGACTAGCTTTTCTGTGCTATCACCTCTAATATTTCATTTTCAATTATTTACAGTTACAGAACCAAGTAAAGCTGGAGGATCATGGCCTCAAGTTGCACTAGGGGAGATTCAGGTTGGACACTAGGAGAAATTTATTCTCTGAAAGAGTGATCAGGCACTGGAATGGACTGCCCAGGGAGTGGTGGAATCACCACTGGAGGTGCTCAAGGAACATTCAGATGTCGTACTGAGGGACATGATCTAGTATGGAAATATTGGTGGTAGGTGGATGGTTGGACTGGATGATCTTGGAGGTCTTTTCCAACCTTGGCGATTCTATGATTGTTTTTCTCCCTTTGAGAAGTTCACCAGACGCTGTACAATTTAGGTATGGAGAGTACAGTTTTTTCCACTTCTAGGTCACCTGGCGGAGTACCTGACATCTTACAGCATGTCTATTTGGGCGCAACCCTTCCAGAACAAAATTCTTAATGAGATAAGGCAGTCTCAGATGTCTGGGTCAGGGCAAGTACAATAAAATCAGAGTGATAAGATTCTTTAACTGCAGAACAAACAAGGGCAGTTCAAACAATAGCAGCATTTCAAAGGCAGACAAATCTTAGCTGAAGATCCAGCTGCACAGCAGATATCTTGAACTACCTGGGCCAGGCTTGGCACTTGGTGCACATTTTAAGAGTGGTACTAAATGCACAACACATTTTCCCCTTCATATAATTGCCATAGTGACCAAGGTCAGAATAGCAAAGCCTGGAATACAGTGACCTGGGGATGAGGGCCAGTTTGAAGATAAGGAATACTTTCAAAAGAGTTTATTCTGCCCCGTGCTGCGAGAGTGAGCTGGATGCCTTCTCAACATCCTCTCTTATCCCTACTTTCCACAGCCCTTTGAACACGAGGGAGATGGCTACACAGACTACAGGAAAGCCAGATAGTTTTGTCTATGCCATCAGGCTCAACTTGAGGGGCTGCAAGGCTTTTTAGCCAGACAGCAGAGAAGTGGATGGCAGGGACCTGCAGGATGGTCCCATGGAATGGGGGAAAAGGAGAAACCCAGCCTTTCAACTCAGAACAGGCGAGGCTGCAGAGTACTGCTCCCCACGGGCCACTGTCGTGGGATGGGTTGTAGCAGGAGGAAGATGTCACAATTGATTTATCTCTGCATCACTCCTAAAAGATGACAGCACTTGATCAAGTTACTGTCACTAAAGTAAGGGAAAAAGGTGAGGAACATGAAGTAGCATTTAAGTTTGAGTGGGTTGCTCAGGCCCAGTAAGCATATTCCAAGATAGAATACACATATTTTCATATTAAAATAATAAGTAATAAAGCAATTAAATAAAGTAATAAAATGATAGAATAAAAATCAAACTGAGGCTCACTTGGCCTCAGCTGAGTTTGTACGAATGACCAAAACCTCTGGCTCCTCTGCAAACTCACCTAAGGTTTCTACGATGGGCAGCTTCTTCACAATCACTCTTTTCTTGGCCATACGAAGAACACCCAGCACCAGTGTCACAGTGACCACGATGGGAAGGCCCTCTGGGATGGCAGCCACTGCCAGGCTGGGGGCAACAGAGAGAAAATGGTTTCAATGTATTGGTCAGACTGCAAGTGTTGGCCAACCATTGCAAAGGGACATCTCTGTGGGGTGAGTCTTCCTGCCTACATAGCACATGTGAGTGGAAGTGGGCACTGCTAACCACTGGGACTGCTGAGAAAAAAAATAAAAAGCAAGATATCTATCCAGCCCTTCAACATTTTCCTGGGTAATTTTGACAAAGCATTCACTTTTCTTTTTCATGTGGTTGAAGAGCATTAACTTCTGGTTCAGCAGGGATTTAGAGGTTGGATTTCATTCACTTGGATGGAACATAAACATTCCCTGACATCACATCTCATCCCACAGCTACTGACTCCCGTCCATACACAGCCCCACATCTCCTATATGTGGGTACAAACTACGTCAGCTGCCCAGATATCTCTATGCTGTGCACACTGAAGGGGGCCAGCATTAAAGCCCACAACAGCTGGCATGCTAGGAAAACTCAGACGCTGGCCATATCTCTCCTTCACTCATTTCCTTGGGTAATTGAGCACTTCCACGTGTCTCCAAAGCGTAACCAAGGAGGACTTTCAGCCACGAGCTGCTCCCCTACATTCAGAATTTACTGCTTTTCTTTGCCACCACACCTCATTCCCTGTTGCTCTGTTGTCCCCCCATCTGTAGTATTGTTTATATTTATTTATTTCCATGGAAAGCTTTTCTAAAGGACTCATTTGAGAGTCATGACAACATCAAACGATAGATTTTATGGGCGCTACTAAAAACACATGGTTTGTTTGATTAAGAGCTTGCACATGCATTTCAGGTCCATAAAATACACATTCCTGTCATTATGTGTAAATCTAGAAAGTACAGCAAAGGTTAATATTTGCTGTTGTTACACTCCCACTGAATTCATAGTACAGACAGGAAAGGACATTCATGGCAAGATGAGCTGGGAAGTGCCAGTGAAGATTTTCAAAATACCTGGTTCAGAGAAAGTAAGGAAGAATATATTTGAATGTAATTGATTTCCAAAGACATCCATGCTTCTTTTTCTGTTAAACTCAATTATAAAGCCAACGTCGATCACACCAGGTGCAAGATCAGCATGTACTTCAGAAGGACCTTATGCAAGCTCTCTTCTGTGAAGTGCCCATTGTTTTGAACAGAAAACTCCCTGGAATGTATTTCAGTACAAATCAAAGAGAAAAGGAGCTTTCAAATCCTTACCTAACTCCAATGGTGAACATGCTGAGAAGATGCTTTCCTTGTAACCAGCCAATGAGCATTATTAAACCTGGCGGGGGAAAAACATCAAATTAAAAACACTGAGAAAAGTATACCTCTCCAATCTGCTTTAGCTGCTGTTGAAGAACGAATTATGCAGCGAAGCCCCCAGATCTCTGCTTCCACCTCCCAAAATCTCAGTAATTCCCACCAAGTACTTTTAAAAGCAGCAGCCCTGGATCACAGAAGGCTCTCCCAGCTCCACACACAACTGCGAGCATTGTGTTCAACTCACCAATTATGCCAAAGGAGAAAAGGGTGAGTTGCTTCCCCAGTCTGTCCATGCTTTTTTGGAGAGGTGTTTTGGGAGTCTGGAAACATGAAAGAACAGCTGTTTTTCTTTGTGCATTATGAAAGATGAGAAGATGAAGGTAGGGGCAGAATGATAGCCCCACACAGACCTATCATTATTACTGTGGTCCTTACAACTGCCCCATGTTGCCCAGTGTTTACCCACTCCAAACCTGAGATCAACAGTTGATTAGTTTCTAACACCTCATCTGTGTTTGGTTCAGAGATGCAGCCAGTGAAAGCATGGCATGTGTACAACTAAAAATTGATATACCTACAGGAAGTGGAGGAAAATAAAGAAAGAAAACCAACCAACCAAGAAGTCACGTGGTTCAGGCATCTCTCAGTCACGCAGGCATTCAACAGCAGAGACAGATCTAACGCATTAACCCCCAGCAGTGCTCCCCCTCATGATTCACCATTTCCAGAGTGACCCAGAGACTTTACCTCTTCAGCTTGCATCATTTTGAACACCTCTCCAAACTGTGAATTTTCACCTGTCCCGATAACTACACCCTGAAAAGAGGAAAAAAAAGAAAAGAAAAAAGAGATGAAAAATCTTTTAGATAAGATTCTGTGGCTAACATCAGGGAAAAGACTGGGGGTGAGAGGACTCACTTTTCCCTTCCCATATCGCACCAGGGTCCCCATGAAAACAACATTGCTCAGAGTGGTTATGTCTCCAGCTTCTAGTAACACACCATCAGTCTTGTTGCAAGGCTCAGCTTCTCCTGTAAAACTGGATTCATCCACCAACAGATCTGTAACCTAAATAAAAACATGTAATTTCTTGCACTGGTAACACACCCTTTCAAAGCTGGCCCTTCTCCACGGAGCTGCATTTACCTCTATTAGCCTGAGGTCTGCAGGTACCCTATCACCAACAGAAAGATATATGATATCTCCAGGCACAAGCTCTCTTGCTAGAAGATGCTGCAGTTTTCCTTCCCTCAGGCTAGATTAGACAAATGGAAAAAGAAGAGAGGAAACCAGGCTGTGAGCTCATTATTCTTTCTGCAGGCTCAGGAATGACAGGCAGGAAAGCAAGAGCTCTGCCCCAAGGATCTTGGGGTGTAAATAACAAAATCTGCACTAAACATAGCATCATAGAATGCTTTGTGTTGGAAGAGACCTTAGAAATCATCTTTTCCCAACTCCCCTGTATGGGCAAGGACACCTCCCATTAGACCATGAGAAGAGAGAGTTCCTTCCATCTTGCTCAGTTTAAATTAGTGAACAGGTGGGTACATCACAGAACATTTTCATGTCACCAATAAATGACATGAGGTCCCTATTAGTTATGCTGCAGTGCTGTCTCCCCAGAGCTTTCTCTTCTCCAGGCTGAACAACCCCAGCACTCTCAGCCCATCTTCATCTTGCAGACACTGCTTTCTCATTACACCAGCAATGACCTACAGTCATATTCCTTGCCAGCCAGTCCTGCCCCATAACCCATAGGACTCATACCCTACCAGCCAGCTGCGCCTCACCAGTTGCACTCAGGAGGAACCAACTTGTTCAGCTCTTCCAGAGACTTTTCAGAACGATACTCCTTTTAAATCAGAAAGGAAAAGAAACCAAGTTAGGTGAGCAGCCTGCTGGGGGCAGTGGGGCTGAGCCCTGCTTCACGTACCTGGATGAAGGCCACGGTGACCACGATGAGCACAGCCTGAGGACAGAGAGGTGTTACAGGCACTTTGGCTTTGGGAAGCAAAAGGCTGGGGAACAGGAGATGTGCACCTACCATGGTGATGCTCGCAGCATCCTCGTACTCCTTAGTGATGACGCTCACCAAAGCGGAAGCCAGCAACAGGAGAATGAGGGGATTTTTAAACTGGAAAAGGAAGCAAAACGAATCAGAACATAAACATGGTCTGAGTTGGTCTCAGAGTTGTTCAGAAAGGGCTGGAGATGCTGTCTGGCTGCAAGGACCTTCCTATATGGAGTGGGTGCAGTGTTTGTAGTCAGATTGGGGTCCACGAGGACAGCGCTGAGGCTCACACCAACACACACCGATGTCCCCACTTTCCCCCACCCTACACAGGCAAGGTTTGCCTTTTCAGACACCTAGGGCAGGGCTAGCACTGAAATCTCCTTAGAGGCATGACAGGCACGGACAAAGCCTTTTATTGTCTTTTAGAATTTGATACTAGAACTCCTATCTTTTTTCCCCCCACCCTCCCCTTTTCTCCTCATTAATCTGCCAAGCTCTGCCCTGGTCACAGGAGCCAGCACTGTCAGGTGTTGCAACCCCCATCCTCCAAAATGGGAAACATCACCAAAATCAGCAGCAGAATGGGGAAGCCACGCATGATGGGAGAGTACTGTCACTTTCTCCTTCACTTGTGGCAAGGATTTTAAGGGCCCTGCTCCCACATGCAAAAATCACCACTCCATTTAGCTAGCATAGGAACTGGTAGAACTAAATGGCACTGAATAATTTGTTTCATGTCCTCAAAGGAGAAATAATTTGTTAAGGCAGTCAAGGAAGAGTCAAAAAACAAAACAAAAACCAAACAACCAAACCAGCATCTCATTTTTTTATTGAAAATAAAAGAATCCTTGAAGAGATTGAGTGATCTTACATCACTTACATCAAAGCAGTAAAAGTGCATTGATCACACAGGAAAAAAAGGATAATCCATGAAATAAAAAGCAAGCCTTCCAAAACAAAGAGAATCTTCATTACCCAGTTAAGACAACACCAAAGGGAGCAAAGTAGCAATAATAAAAATTAAGGAAATAGCCAAACAGTCAAATTGCTAGCTGAAAACAAATAGGTAAACAAAACCACTCTTCCTATTTGGTTAAAAACCTCAAAGAATCACAGAATCACCACTGTTGAAAAAGATCTCCAAGATCATCCAGCCTGACATCCATCTACTGCCAACACTGCCCCACTACACCACGTCCCTTAGTACCACTCCTAAACCTTTCCTGACCACCTCCAGGGATGGTGACTCCACCACTCCCTGAGCAGAGGAAGTGATCTTCCAGAGAACAAAAATTAACAAAAATTCCTTGGAGAGGTGAAAGATGCTTTCAATGTATATGAGAGTATTTAAGAACATTCAAGATAAGCTGGCTGGGGAAAACAAAGACAGCACATCCACCTTCTGCCTGATTCCTTGGGTACAGCTGGCTTTCCCAAACCTTCCCTGATTTTATCGCTTACCTTAAAGAGAACAGATGCGCTCAGAAACCAGTTCACTGAGCTATAACTTTTGATTTGTGGGCTGCATGGAGATTAAAAGGTTTATTTTTATTTTAAGATGTTATCTCCAGGTTAAATGAAGCCGCATCTGCACCTCACAATGGCTTTACTGTGGGAACAGTTTCTGGATCTGGGGCACATCCTGTCCCAGGGCTGAATTCATGGAATGTTTCAATATAGACACTTGCCCAAGCCACCCCAGTTAGGGGCTGCCAGCAGGAACCAGGAATCCATGCCAAAAATACTTACCTGGTCCAGGTATTTCTTCCATATAGGCTCTGTTGAATCTACTGAAAATTCATTCCAGCCATGTTTTAACCTTCGCTGCAGCACAGAAAACTCAGAGAGACCAGTCTGTAAATCAACCTAGCAGGACATCAAAGTAAAACAACATTACGTGGTGTAGGATACTCACAGAAAACTACAAAAGCAAGTCTAAACATCAGACTCTCACTTCGCCCAGGAGCAAAGCAAGAGAGACTGAGAACCTCCCTCTTGTGCCTCAGTACCTCTCCGTCCATCTCACTGGCCATAAGCAGCAGTCACAATGCCAGGCATTGCACCCAGCCCTGCCAGGGTCAGCATCCCTGCTGGGGACCAGCAACTCCACTCAGCAGCAGCAATGCTGTGAGCAGGGGATGGGGGCAGAGCTGGAGCATGAGGCCAGGCTGTGAAGTCAGCTGAGGGTGATAAAACCAGGAATTTTGTCTCTGAAATTAAACTTGCTCTAAAAAGCAAGTTTGAAATATTTTGTCTGCACTCGCACGATGATTTTTAAGGAGCTGCTGGTGATTTGGGTCAATAGCTGCACAGCTATTGTTATGTTTCTGAATGTAGCTAAAATCCCTTACGTTTAAGGCTTTAGCCAAGTCTTCTTTATGGCATTTACAAGCATCTTTTGGTAGCAGAACTGTCACTTCCTTCTCCTGTTCAATAACTTTCAGCTCACACTCCTGGCTCTGCAGAAAGGAGATAAAGCACTTGTTAGATGAGGGCCCCATCAGCAGAAACCATTTAGCATTTCTCTACTCCTTCCTCAACCCCATTCTCTTATCCTATCAGCCCTGTAGTCCCATAGGTAACAAAACCACATCCCCACTACAGCACTTTATAACACTCCTTAATTAATCCTCAGCCCCAAAGTCAGGTGCACCTCATTGCTCTACAGCCCCAGCGTTCACCCCAAGGTTGCTAGGAATGCTGGCTCTGTCCCTGCAGGCAGGAGATCCTTCCTGTGGGGGTGGGAGAGCAGGACATTTGCTGTGCTGTCAGAATGACCAACAACATCATTACACTCAATTCTGTTTGGTTATTAGGCTAAATTTGCTCACCCCTGTGTACATCCAATGGTCAGCTCATCATTGCAATCCCCTCCAGCTGCTTGGCAGAGAGGGGCAGGCAGGGACTGGGACCAACTGAGTGGTTTTCTATCAAACTCTCACAATGACTGAGGTGCTGCCTGGGTTGAAAGGCTGTCTGAACCTTCTTTAGGGTTGTTATCGGCTGGCAGAAAGCAACACGATTAGGAGCTGAATTGCCAAAAGACAAACGTGGCAGTGCTGTGGGTAGGAAAGCATGAGGGGCCCTGTTGTTTGCAGGGATCCCACCCAAGATAAGCATTTTGACATGCCGGAGATACCAGTGTTTCCCTCTGTGTTCTGTGCTCAGAGAAAGGAAAGCCTAGTTCTCCTTGTTAAAAACAAAACCAACCTGCCAGGGGGAAAAAAGAATGGTAATGGTGAGCTAGGACGATCTCTGCCCCAACAGGAGGAAGCAGACCCTGCCTCCATCGCCTCCAAGTGAGAGAAACCAGCCTCATCTTATGGAGCTTATGGATTGATGAGAGGTGATGGAGGATGGGAAGCGGCACAGGCACGAGGCAATGTGCCTACAGTTTTACACTGCTGGTGGAGCAGCCAGGTCTGCCAGCTCTATCACTGGTATTTACCTCAGGAAGGTGTGGAGAAGAGGAATGATGGAAGCACATGTGTGATGTCTGAGCACCATGGCTGCTGTGAATGAGTGCTTTTACTGCTGTGAGCTAATCCATAGCGATCAGCCTGTGCCTGGCCATGACTGCCTATCAGCATGGTGTGGCTTTTACTCCCAGGACAGCTCCAGTGATGTACAAGTTGGGAGTATGTTTTGCATCGTTTTCTATATATGTTTTAAACCAGATGTGGGCTATCAATATTAACAATTCACATTTTCAGCCCTTTATCCCTTATACGTAACTGAAGCACAACAGAGTGACATCATACAGCTGGGCAACAAGACACAACAAAACCACAATCAGAATTTACCCGTTATTTTGCAAGCTCAGGGGATGCTGGGGGACAGGAGAACTCTGTGGCAGAGCTGTGCAGCTGCCTGCCCTGTCACCTCCATCCCTGACCCCAAAACAAGCCATCAATTGTTATGCAGCAAGGGGAAAAGCATGGGGCTCCTGGACCAGTCTGTATGTTGTAATCTGGTCATAAGTGGGCTAAGTTGTTTAGTCTAACAAGAGGTCCTTTAAAGCCTTAAGCAGAAGCCTTCTTGTGTATTCTTCATGCTTATTGAATGAAATAAGCCCACCTCAACCCTGAATGGAGGACAGGGCTGGGTAGTGTCTGTGCTCAAGGCTTTGGCTCCTGAGACTCGACTGGATTCAGTGCCACAAGGGAAAGGACAGAAAGGGTTCTGCAGATGCAATGTGCATGGGGTGTCAGGGAAATGTGAGTCATTTACCAGGCTAAATCACAGCCTGGGAATATGCTGCTGATACACCAAGTTGTTCAAGCCATGGCGGTTACTGGGATGCTTACAAAATACAAAGAATTGTTGGGTGAACTTAAATAGAACAGCTTGGAAATTTTCTTTTTGAGGGTGTAATAACTGTGCTATTCATTACTCCACCCCACAGACCAGCAGTGATCCCAAAGACCTTGAAGCAATTTCTATTCGTGACAGCATTATTAGAAGCTTTCCTGGTGTGCCCCTAAATGACATCTATGAAGGCTCTGGAATGAGATCCCTCCTGACATCCTCCAGCCCCTGCAGAGCTGTGCTGCAACAGCTGCCTTGTGTTCACCACCAAGGACCTGCTTGAAGCCACTGGGCTTTCACATCTCTGCCTACTTGCCATGCCCACAGCAGAAACTGGTCATCCTACCATGCTATGAGCATGTCACACTCTGCAGGAGCAGAGCTATAATTCAAGCAGGGCGTACATCTCACAGTAAATATGTATCACTGTTTATTTTGGCACAGCAGCAGAACAAGCCAGCCTAATTGCTGGAGGCACTGTGACTGCACAGTGTTAGAAACCTCAGCCTCCCATCGAAACAAGACTGCAGACACTCGCAGCCTCAGCTGCATTGCTCTCTCCTTGGGGTCTGGGGCTGTGCTTGAGGAGCACGGAGCAGCACCACACACTGTGCTGCTATGAGGAAGAGCTCAATGCCTTGCTTTCTTCTCTCTGTCACGCTGATCAGCCCCTCTGCTGGAAAGACAAGGCTCTGAAAGGCTCAGAGGATTAGCAGAAGTGATATCTGAGAACAGGCCTCAGCCAGATGATCGCAGGAAAGAACCTGAGGATCTGGAAGCGTATGGATGGTTTTGTTGAGAATGGACTAAGGGCAAACCCTGCATGCTGAGGATCGGGTTCATGTGGGAGAGCACCGCATCGCTCTGATGTGTGGGAGAAAAGTGTGTCTTGAGCAATGGAAATCCCTGTGCTGAGCAAGTGTGGCAACAAAAGAATCCCAGCCTGCAACTTTTAGTGGAGAAAAACCAACAGTAGCAACACATGTGACAGCTGAACCACTGTGCTTTGACCCATAGGCAGTAGTGATAAGAGGTGGTAAAAACCAGCATTCGTACATCAGCATCTTTCAGGAAAAGCGAGCATTGTGAAGCAGGCTCCTCAAGCTGAGCCCTGCAGCCCAGCTCAGTGCAGCAATGCCCAGGAGCAGCACAGGGAACCCACGGTGGGTGCACTGCCCAGCTACCCACAGACCCTGAGCGGTGTGCACTGCATGCAGCCCACAGAAACAAGCCCCCTCCTCACCCTGCTGCCTGGCAGACATCGTTACCCCCATCCCAGCTCACAGCCACAGCCTCATCACACACTCCCACGGCACAGAGCAGATCGGCAGGCAGAGGCGACAGACTGAACCCCAAGCACAAAAAGTATTTCGGCAGGTCCCAGCAAGGGCTTTGGGAAATCCTCACCTCCTCTTCTGGCTCGGTGCTCCCAAGGGGCTGATATTTCTGTACGAAGCGAGCAGATGGCCGTTTGGGGAAGAGTTTGGCGAGCACTCCTTCCACCATCTTTGCCGGGGCGGTGGGAGCACCCGGTGCCACGGGCACTGCTTGGATTGCCCTGCAAGCACAGGGCTGTGGTTACAGGCAGGGAGAGGCAGTGTCACCTGCTGCCAAGTCACGCCTTCGGCTGCAGGTGCTGGAGGGAGGCTGCACACCCTTCGCCCACAAAGCCAGAGGAAGCCTGTCTATGTTTAAGAGAGGTTGTGGCGATACGAGAGCGTGGTGTGTGTGTGCACAGCACCTGGAGATCACACTGAGAGCTTAACAGCTTGGATTTTCTTCTGCTTGGGCACCGATGCATGGCGTGTGTGTAAGGTGAGCCCCCACCCTGCTCAGGTGAACCCACTGTGAGTTTGTGATGCTGATTTATTAAATAGCGTGGTCGTTCATCTGCCAGAGGGGAGTGTTTTCTTGGTGGATCTCAACATATGGATGAGGTTAACCAGCTGTGTACTTTGGGAGATTTACAGCTGCCTGTCAGGGAGCATCATGCTTGGGTCTGCACCACGAAACCTACACACTCCCCCAGGCAGTGTGACTGCAGGGCTCATGAGGTTTAAACTGTCCCTCTGGGGTAGGCAAACTGTGGGATTAAATCCTACCTCTCCAGGGAAAGCTGTGGTTAGGGAACAAACGTCATTCCCAATTAAAGGAAAAGAAATGGTGCCATTATCTGCAGAAGAACTGTTTTCTGCCAGCACCCCAATCTACCTGTGATGCCCAAAGCCTGGCCAACTTCCAACCACTGAGCCTTTCAGTGCAGCCTTACTTGCATCTTCCAGGTCCCAGCTCCAGCAAAAATGGAGGAGCCCTAGGGACACCCCACATGATGCTGTAAGGTGCAGGGAACACTTGTTTCCAACACGCCATGCTCCACTGCAGCAGCCTGGATTGAGGATTCCTTTCCAAAGGCTGAGGGAAGAGCAAAATGATTGGGAAACACTGCAAACAGCCAGTCTCTTGTAAAACAAGGCTGGGACTTCCTACTTCTCTCGGCTCCCGATTGAGAAATGCTTTCTTAATGACCCGAAGCGGATGCGTCAGGCAGATGAAGGAAGTTCCTGCATCACTGCAACAATGTTCCTTCCCATGGGAAAACAGCCAGGATCATGCTGGGCACTGGTTTTCAGGCAGTTCACATCCAGGTCTTCAGGGCCTTAGTCAGGGCTTGAAGGCAGCCAGGGCTCTCAGAGGCACTGGGAAGGTTCAAAACTTAGCAAAATCTATAGGAATGAGGTGGCAAATTATCCCAGCATTCCACATGCATTTGACTACTTTCTATCCTTCTGTGGCTTTTGCAAAGAGCAGAATTGCATCCAGCTAGCTCTACCATGGTCCTGATAAAAAGAGAAGGCACTACCTCACAAGAAAATGCATCCCTCTGCTCATCTGAGCACGTTTGTCACGGGCACAGCCTTGGGGTCCTGTTGAATCATCCCTCATGTCCTGATAGAAAAAATGTGAAAAGCATTTCCTCCCTGTCTGTGCTTGGAGGAAAGATCTGCCTGAGCTTGTCCTTGCTTTTCTGACCCCCAGACCTCTCCCATCACCTATACAGCCAGCACATGGCAGAGGAGCAACCAATAGGCAAAACCTCAGCTCCTCCCAAGGCCAGCTTTGTGCAATGTGTGTGGGTTGTACAATCCCAAGTGCGGCTTTTGTAAGCCAAGCGCTGCTGACAACGCAGCTAATTGAGCAACAGGCTCTTGTTGCTGGTTTCCTCCTATAACTTCCTCCTCTTGGCACAGAGCTGCTGCTTGTGGAGACACACGTAGCTCAGTACTGAATAAACAACCCAGAGAAGAACAAAATCCTGAGTGTATGTAGGGTACAGAGGCCAACATGCCTCAGCCCAGTGAACACTGGGGCACCCACTGGGTGCTAAGCACCGAAGTCAGGCAGACAGGTGACACAGGATTGTAGAATATCCCATGCTGGAGGGGACCCCAAGGATCATGGAGTCCAACTGCTGGCCAGGACTAAATTGAATCAAGAAAAGAAAGCAATACTGATACAAGCTGTTTTTCTTCATTCTGGACTAACACATTTTTCACACTACAGAAAAAAAAAACCACCATAGCAATTATAGTTTTTTCTATTATTTCCTATTTTCCTATTATTTTTTGTTACTGTGAGGAGGAAATGTTTCGCTCAGAGGGTGGGGAGGCACAGGCACAGGTTACTAGAGAAGCTGTGGATGCCCCATCTCTGGAGGTGGGGCCCTGGACAACCTGATGGCAACCTTTGCCCATGGAAACTGGATGATCCCTTCCAACCCAAACCATTCTATGATTCTATGATTCTATGTGCGAGCTCGAAAAGTTACCTCTGGGTGCTGCTTTCTGTCCAAAACAGAGCATTTTGGGCTCTGGCTTGTGTGAGACAAGCACAGTCTCCTTGTGAGCCCCTCTGTGGGGAACAAATCAATATCCCACCCCAGCCTGGCAGCATGGAGGCTTGATCCAGAGGAAGATTTGTCAGCAAAGCAGCATAGGCAGAAAGCTGGCTAAGTACCACAGAGGGCTGCTTTCTTCACAGAGGCCCTATGGATGGTGCAGGATCTCTGCAGCATGAGGGTGGCTCAGTCTCCTTCACCTGCTTCCCTCTCCATATTCTGGGCTGGTTACACTTTTGCTCCTCTTCTGCCACCTTGAGGGAAAGAAACTCTGCTGCATGGGATGATGGAGTTTGCTGCTGCTCAGGTGTCCAAATATTCTGCTTTCAGGTCGAGTTTTTCCCATGCCCCTGTGCAGAATAACCACTGCTGCCTGTGGGAACAACGACCTGCCCACACGGGTCCTTCTTGGCACATCCTTCAAATGAAAAATCTCTTTTGATGAGAAAAAGAGAGCAGTGTGTTGTGCAGCCTATTGTGCACAGCGAGGGGTGGCAGAGAAGAGGGGTTTTTGACTTGAAAGCTCGCAACCTGTTATAACAGCAAGAAATTAAGATATAGGCAACGGTTCCTTTCCATGTTTTCCAATGCTGTTGATACAGGGCAGATAATAACCTGGCTTCATTATTACTCAAGATCTGCCCCTCGTTTTGTCACTGGAAAGGGGAATTTTTCTAAAATCTCTTGGTTTCTGCTCGCACAGCCTCTGCTGCTTAAGCTGGGAGATCTGTCTGGTGGGGTGGCCCTGGCCAGGTGCAATGAGCCCCATCATTCCTGCCTCCAGCACAGAAAATGCCAAAAAGCCTTGTTCCTTCTGCACAGCTTTTCCCATAAGGTTCTTGATACTCTGTCTGCACAAGCTAACGACAAGGAGAAAATGGTGGGAAGAAATAGGGCTTAACCTCTGTAGACTCATCAAGAGAAGGTGTCTTTAAACGGGCTTTAAACAATGCAGAAATCCTTTTAGGTTTTCCCTGCTGTACCCTGTGAGTCCAGAACAGAGCTCTCCTCTGTGATCAGAAAAAAAAGGAGTAACTTTTAAAACACAAAGTGCTTCACAACCATATTGTCAGGACTCTCTGCCATTAGGGAAATGAAAGGCAGGGGTATGTGACCTCTTTCGTTCTTGCACAGTTTGCCAGAGGCAATCGATGCTCACCTGACACCACCTCCAGAGAAAAGTCCAGCTTGAGTACACAGTGTGGGATGGTAGAGCAAACAACCCCCATGAGCAAGTCCTGCTATGTGTGCCAAGGCTCCAAAGACTCTTCCGTATGTTGTCTCAACCTTATAGACTTCTTCACATTGCATGGAACTGTGGAACAGCCTCCTGAAAGTAGCCAAGCCCCTCCTGCACCATCGTCCTTAATGGTATTCTGAACTAGGCATGTAAAAATCACAACATTTTGTTGTAGTTATTCTCATATTTACAACTTCTGCAGACTATTGACCTAGTGATGCACTCTGCAGTTTTACTGCAGATCTCTGACTTGCTAGATATCTGTTGCAATGTTCATCCTTCTGTGGGCTCCAGCTGCTGGGCTTTTGGATGTGCTGCTAGCACTTCAGTGTCATTCAGAGCCCAGCATCAGCCTCTCGTTTGCTTTTCCACTCTTAGAGGAAGACTTGGCCTCCCACAAAGCTGCCTGAGCAGCTGCCTGTGCAGTGCAAAGCACCTGAGCTGACAGCTAAAGGCCATCCGGCAGTGAATGACATCTCAGAATTGACACAGATGTCATTGGGATAAATGCCCAGTCCACTGAAAAGGTCACCTTTTATCTGCCTCATCAGCCCTGCTCTCCTCATAGCACTTTCCACCAGCCTGAGCAGAAGAAGATTCTAAGAACTTCTGCCCCACAGAGGTGGTCCCTCCAGAAGAGGACACTGGTGGTGGTGGATGTATTTTTGGATCTGACACATCCCTTCCCTTGGAGAAAACTGTCTTCCTGTGTTTCCTCAGCTTCCTTAAACTCTGTTCTTTCTTTTCAGAATTTAAAGCAAAGCACCTGTCAAGAACACACAACCAAAACTAGGCAGAGCTGGAAAATATCCTGGTCACGTTTTTATTGAGCACCAAAGTGGCAGAACCTGCACCCATCAAGCATAGGATGCATGTATGGGGAAGGGTCCACCCGGCTCTGCTGCTGGTCCTCAGCTCCCACGGGGCAGAGCAGCTCCAGCAATGGCAGCAGTGATGCGTGAGGATCCAACGGACTGCAGGCATTGCCTGCAGTGATACTTGTGAAGTTGATCATAGCACCAAACATGCTTCAAGGTGTACATGGGGACAAGGAAAACAACCTACATTCCCTATTTCCTACTGAGCTTCGTGAAACTGCTGCTAAGCCATTTGTCTTTGGAGAGAAGAGTAGATGAAGACAATCATTTGGTGTGTGCCTCCCTTCCAACTCGATGGACAGCGCTGTCGAAAACACAGCATTTATGCAAGCTGCTTCTGGAGCTTCTGTTGCCAGATCTGACAGCTGTTAACTTAAAAAGAATTAACTTGAAGAAGCAAACACAATAGCACCACGAGGAAGGGAGACGTCTTTGATAACATCCAGTAAATTCATCAGGAACACTTTGCAATTGGAAAAATATCTTTACCAACTCATCCAGCAAAGTTGTCAGGTATCTGCTTTCTCCTGCTACAAAATAACAGCCATTGCAGTGAATGCATCCACTAAAATAAAATGTATTCTTGGATCAAATTATAGAAGTAGATCTGTCTCAATGTGGTGTTGTATTTAATAGCTAGAGCTTGGAGCAAAGGAATGGAGAGTGGAAAGCAATTCAACAAATGAAAAGATTTAGGAAAGTGTGGAGCCTTTCATCTGTTCTTTTGCTCCATAAAGCACTGAGGAACACGTCTGTTTACAAAAGGAAACGGAGAGCAGTTTGGAAACTTTCATCTCTCCAGCTGCAAATGTCATATGCAGAGTACCAAGTGTTTTATGAGCATCTGAGCTTTAGCTTAAGCCATTCTGTGAATGGAAAAAATCTCACAGTTTGTGGGAGAAGGCAAGCAGTTCGTATTTGTGAATTGGGTATTTATAAACACTGCTACTATTCTGCATACTCAAATGCTAATTTTATGCGTGCAGATGGGGACGTGTACTAAGCAAGGGAGCCAAAATACCTTCCTTTGCCTAGCAATTTTGACTGATTTGTCAGAATTAAATGCTATGATCCCTTTAGGAGCATCCATAGAAATGGAAAACATTCACAGAAAATGTGTTTTCCATTTCACAGTGCTAAACAGCTATAAAAAGCTGTAAGGCCAAAACACAAATAACATGACCCTAAGGACTCATGGATTTGACATAAAGGTACAGGACATCCAGAGAGCAGCAGCCCATCTGCCACACAATCCTTCTGAATGCATGTATTTATCCTGATTTTGCTTTTCTAAGATGTGCACAAATAATCCAGACTTCAGCCCCACTGCTGAGGTTTTGCAGGTACAAAAGGGCAGACACATTATTTGGGAGTATTAACTCAGGTGGCTAAAACAACTTTAAAAGGTTGGCACGTGTCTCTAACAGCTTAGATATTGCAGAAAGAAATCTATTCATTAGCTCACAGCCTACAATTCACCAGACTGAGAAGCTTGAGGAAAGTCAGTTAAAAAAATATTTTAAAAACCTGTTTTTCTCCTGCCTCCTCACATCCTTAAGATTTAAGAGGAAATCTGGTTTCTTGATGCTTGTGAGAAGACTCACGTAAAGTAGTTGTCTGAGATAGGCAGGGATTGGACCTGATGTAGAGAGCTCCTTTAGTCTTCATCTTGACTTTGTCATGTTACTTAATGTTTTTATACTATTCAGTTGTGTTGACAGTGAAATCCGAATTGGTCACCTAAGACACATAGAGAGCAGGCTGTGTGCCAGCAGCCTGACAAGGGCACTGTGGTTTGCAGGTGTTCCCTCTGTGGTATTTACATTTCTTCAGTGGAAAGGCAGCTCATAAACGGTGTGGTTTCTTTCAGGGATCACATTCCTCCCCATGCTGACAGGCTTAAAATCTGGACTCATCCTGTTTCTTGAAAATTCAAAGTCTTTATCGTTGATGGGTGGGGATCAGGGTAATGCTGGAGATGGCCTCATGGAGATTTGGGACTAGAATTCTTCCAAAACGTAACTGTTGAGTAAATCATTCCTTGAAAGCTGCTTAATAGAGTGGTCCAGCTGGGTGAAAATTCAAACAACAATAAAGGAATTAAAATATTTATCCTTATGAGGGTGTTTGTATAGAACTTGTCCTTACGTAGCCAAGGAATCTTAATAGTCATCCTGACGTAGGTACAAGAAAGACACAATTAGCTGCTTTGTTTTCATAACTGACATTAAACTTAATTTAGTTTTAAAGTGAAGCTAACAGTGTTAAGAATACCAACCTGGAACAGAATCTTTGCTATAATAAATATTTTCAGTCTTGCCCAATTCAAAGGCTGATAAAAAGCAATGGAGCACTTTCAGCTGGCTTTGGTCTGTTCAGACACGAGTTCATTTGCCTGAACTGGTCACAGTGTTGAGGACAACTGTTCATGCACATAAAGTTACTCCTTTAAGTCATCCACCTACGTAAGCAAGACTGACCCTTACTTACAACCCATCTGGAATAAAGCTTTTACTTTCTTGCAGTATCACTCATACCTATATTAAAAGAAGCCTCTAAATAAAAAGTTTGAAGTCTTAAACCTCACAAATTTTTGCAGCACTTTTCACCCTGAAGATCACCCCATCCACTAAATGCCTTGAAAGCAAGGGGTTCTCAAGAAAATCAGGTTCACCTTGTGAAATTAGAAGAAAAAGTGAGAGGAGGAGAGTAGAAGTTGGGAAAGACATCAACTTCTCCACGAACATTTTGCAGAGCTCTCCCCACAACGCCTCAGGTTCTCGGGATAATTCTACAGCACCACCTGTTTGTCTGCAGAAGTGTTTGAGCTCTGTTCTTAGAGCCTGAGGGATGCATCTGTGCAAAGGATGGAGGTGTTGTCCTTACAGTGATGTTTTGATGAAAGGTAATTTCAGCCTCAGGCAACTTTTTCTTTAAATAAGTGCTTACTAAGCACCAACGATTTCCACCCAGCTCTCCCTTTTCTCACACACACTTACCCAGGCATACTTCTGATTAACCCAAATGCTTCTGCTGGTTTTTCACATAGCCGACCACATTGTTGGAATTGCTGCCTGTAAACAAAACTCTGTAAGGTCAGATTGCAGATTAGTCTGCAGCAAAAAAATAAGGATTAGAAATAAAAAGCTAACTTGCTTGGGAAAAAAGACTGGTTTTGACTGAGTTCCGTATCTATCTGCAATGAATCCAGAGCCATGACCAAAGCTCCAAAAATAGACTTTCAGATAACAAAAGGTTGTAGCATTGGGTGTTTCTCAGCCCTTAGGTGGGAACCCCTAGCAGAAGGCTGTATTATTCAACAGTGTGTCACAGCTGGCAATACTGGTTCCCAAGAGTCCCACAGTCAAGGCAATGCAGATCTGAAAACAAAACCTTCTTGACCAAGGCACGGAGCCTTGAGATTAAAGAATATCTTTTTGCTATTTGCAGACCTTCATTTCATAAGCAGCAAATTCACCATAAACAATGCAATAACTATGAGGCTTTCATGCCAATTGCTTACCAAAATACTCCTTGTAATACTTATGCCTCAGGTTGCGTCCATCTGAAAAAGAAAGTACATAATGACAACACACCAGCCAGCCTTCATCCTCTGAGTGGGCTACTGTAATGTTCTGTCCTTTTCAGCAGCTATGAGTCAAGGAATCACAGCTTTCCACAAATAAAAGAAAATCTGCTTAAATTTCAAACTGGCTATTAGTGATCTACAAAGTTCAAGTTCCAGATGACTTTTTTGGTTTACCATTTATATTGTTATTTAATCTCCTAGAAGTAGCCAATGTTTAAGAACCGCACAGCTATATATTATATTAGGGAGGTTAATAAAGGAAAAGATATGAAATAATAAAACCAAAGCCCAAACCCCACATCTTACTGGTGTCTGCTTGACAGAAGAAGAAAGGAAGGAAGGTTTCCAGTCAACTGACCTGGATTTCCACGGAGCTTGATGCATTGGCCCCTGTTAGGGATTCCTTCAGCTGTGTTGCCAGGGTTGATGATATGGCACTCATACCCTGTGGGGCAATGCAGAGGCTCATCGCCATCCTCAGTGGTGCTGCAGGCCTCAGCTGCAAAAGAAGCCTGAAGGTCATAAACTGTGGCTTTATCACCCACAGGTAAACAAAACAGGACAGCACAGCCACTTTCTTCTGTGCCTCCTCCCAGACAGGATGCTTCCCCAGACTGCTTCAGACCACTTCCCAAGCAAGGCTACCACAGAGCTGACACCTCCAAAGACATCTGGCACAGTGGAAGATCAAGTTCACACCTTACACAAAACTTGATGTGTCCAACTCAACACGGGGAGTGCAGACCAGCCCAACTATTGGTAACACCACCCTACCCACAGCCTGCTGTGCGGGCTCTGTGCTGGACAGCAGTGGAAATAAACCACTATTGGTGGTCTCTCGTGGGTGCTCTCACCATGCTGCTCTTGCCTCCAAGCAGCCATACCTCTGTTCCAGTGTTTTGGTCTGGGTGAGGAATTTGGAGAAATACAAGCAGGAAGCTGGCAGTTTGCTGCTTTGTTCTTTGCTCCACACCCAGTATGGTACTGAAGAATCTGAACCTCAGATGTGACTCATTGTAGAGTACAGCAGCACCACCCCTTGTTGCCTACAGAGGCCTCCAGCACCTTGACTCTGGATATCCAGCAAGTGTGGAGCAGAATAAGAAAGTAAAGCAGGTCTCACAGGCTGTATCTGCATACATGAAGTGTACAGGCTATGCCAGGACACTCCACCCTTTCATTTGACAAGAGTTTTAATTTTAAGAACCTCTGCTGTAATTCCCATGCCATGACTGATGGGTCTTACTTCACCAATTACTCCCTCGAGCTGAGATAAGGTGACAAAATAAGAATAAATAATGCAAGCGTGACAGGGATGGATGAGGAGGGACCCATTTAATCTTATTTCTAGAAGTGCAACTCCAACCAGCTGGAGGCAGAACTTTCTCTTGAAGAACTGGGTGTTTCCATAATGGATGAGAATCAAGGTTCAGTGAGTCTGATAGCATCTGTGTAGGACCAAAGAGGGTAATTTATTGGCACTACCCAAGTCTGACTAAAGCTGATCAAAAGCTGGAACAGACTTTCCATCATGAAATTGAGAACTTCAGGCATCCTATACATTTCAAGATGCCTCACAGAAGAAAATTTCCTGCCTCCCTACTGTCTCATTGCTTCCTTTTGAAATATATTTCATATTTGAAAAGCGTAATTAAAAGAAGTCCTTTCTCTATGGAACTAAGAAGCCCAATCTCATTAGCAGTCCCCAAGCACTGATGCTCCCAGAAATGTCAGCCTCACTCAGCTCTGCAGCACTTTGCCAAGGCTCTTGTTTAATGTATTCCCTTGACAAAAGAGCTGGGGTTGAGATCCCATCCCAGGGCAGCAGTCTGCCCTGCAGGCTATGGCATCTCCTAACCTATGTCTGCCCACAGTTCATCAGGCAGCTGGTGGAAAATACTGTGTAAACCAAGAAAGTTTTTTCTAAAAAAAAAAAAAAGATATATGTAATTCTACTTATTTCAAGAATGGATAAAAATCCCATTCCCAGGAGTACACCTAGTGCTCTGCTGCCTCCAAGGTCTCCCCTGTGTGCTGCACTTGGTTTTGGAAGGGCAGATCTGATCAGGCTCTCCTAGCACAGGATTTCCGGCCAAACCCATAAAAAGCAACTGATTTACTGCACAAGAAACTATTTCCCTGCACAACACAGTGTTACATGAACAGAAACCCTAGACAAACACCAGCAGCTCCAGCATGTCAACAATACTGGCAAGCCGTATGACAAATATATTATTTACTGTCTTTTGCATAATCACTCATCTCATGGAAAAGACAGTGAAATGTACTGTACCTTGTAAGACTTCCTCTGGGCCATCCAAAAGCCACCCGTTTCCTCCCAGCCAGCGAGGTTTGGGCTGAACCAACCAGTCCAAAACTGTAAAAGAAACAAGAAACCACAATGTTGAGGCATGCTCCTATGGAAAAAAATCACAGATATTCTACTGGCAGTGATGAAGCTGCTGGTATCCTGAAGGACAGATCTGAATGGATCCTCCATCCCCACTGCGTGGAACAGATGAGTTGGTTGCCTGGCTCCTGTGAGCACTAACTCAGATTGAGATTGTACTTTAAAATTTTTGAATATATAATCCCAGGAAAATAACCAGCTTCATGTGCACTGGTGGACATTGTGCAGCATCAGCTGGTTGATCTTAGCTCATTTTGGATTCAACAGTCACCCCAAATTCACCTCCAAGAAATCAGAAGTGCGGAACCGAAGTTTTATCCTTGACTCCCACTCAAAGGATGCTTCAAACCGGCAGCCTGTGATGCTTGGGGATGCCCACCAGAATCTGTACACGTTTCTCTCTACCACACCTGGCTGGCAGTACCTGGTGGGGGCTGCACAGACTCCAGGCAGGCGTAGATGCAGCCGTTGTAGCAGCAGCGCTTGTGCCTCTCGCACTCGGAGTCGGAGCGGCAGCTGGGCACCTCGCAGGCTCTGTCTGGCAAGGTCTGGGGAGGCGGTGGGCAGCGGTCGTTCTTCTGGTAGTGGGCACTGTGAGAATGAAGAGGGTACTCATAATCCTTGCAAAGAAAAGAAAAGGAAACAAAGGTTTGGCATAAGGCGGATACCAAACATCCCATCAGTTGAAACAGAAGGATTTTCAGTGTTGGTCTCAGGTACTTTCTAGGCAGGAAAAGTAACTGTTCTGTTTCCCCAGCCCTGACTTCAGTGTGCTGGAGATAGAGATATGTGACCACATTAGCACATTTCTTTGGAAACACCAAGCCATCAGACTGCTGTGTGGAGTTCATTAGTAATTAAGGTGACTGCAATGGCAATGAGGAGGTAGAAATCCTTAAAAGTGGGCATCATCGTGACAAGCATCCCAAAATGCTCCTCTGGTAAAGCAGCTGAAATATGACATTGTTATGCCTTGTTATGAGATTACATCCCCAGAGTGACCTGGAGCTAATGGTCAGGTAGTGCCTGTCTCTCACATAGGCTCCCTTTCCCCTGATCCCATCCTTTTGGACCAGAACATGGAAGGGAGAGGTTCAAAGCCTTTCAGGCCTGTCCTCTGTGGGGTCTCGAGTTGTTAAATTGGAAACCATTCTTAAAACCAGAGGTGATGTGGGTGAGATCTGTGGGGGCGATGGCAGTTCATCACGAAGCAAATGAGGCTGTGCTGAGCTACAGCAGAGAGGAGCCCCACTGCTCACTGCACACAGAAAGGACAGGGAGATGTAAAGAGGATTAACAGGCACAGGATTTTACCAGGAACATTTGTAAGAGGCAGCATTCAGATATTATCCGTGCTGGTGGCATTCAGCAAGAAGCCAGCTCCCCTTTCAGAGCTGAATCAGCCAAGCCTGTTCCTTTCTCACCCTTGGTTAAACTGCTGAGCTTGAGCTTAGCTCTCCAGAGCATCACACAGTGCTCATAAAGGGCAAAAATCAGATCTATTAACACACATTAACAAGCTCTAGTCAAATCAAAAGACAAGTTCTGGATTTGCCCTTTTAACAGAGCAAAAGGAAGAACACGGAGCTGCCACCTGCTCACTGGGTTAAGAGCTCTGTAAGTACTGGGCCCCACCACCCTTGTGTTTCAAAATCAGTGACAAACCATTGGGGCTGTTATTCCAAGAAACAGTGTGGTGCAACTGTCCTCGAGGGAGTCTCCAGAAAATTTCAACACCAGGCTGTGGATACATCTGATGAGACTAATATCTTCCTTTAGCTATTCTGCATTCCAACTGCCAAAAGCTCCACACGGCTTCTGTGGAGCATGTGTGTCTCTGCAAAACAGCATGTCCCCACATGTACTGCCCAAAAATATGTCCTGGGAGAGGCCCCAGGAGGCAGCCTGCACTCATCCCACATCCACAGGCTGAACACTCCCTTGGTAGGTTGAATACATCCAGTATGGTGTAGAGCTCGGAGGGACAAACATCGACTGTCACTCACATCTCTCACATCTCTTAGGATTGCTTGCAAAACTTCTGCATTCCCTGATGGATCTCTAAGGGGGCCACTGCTCCAGGGACAGACTGCTGGCCCAGCTGAGCACCAAAAGAAATAACAACGCATATTATTTCTGTTAACAATGGGAGAAGTTTTACTGCCGTGCTCTGCCACGTATCGTATGTAGGACATAATGGCATCGCTAATGTGGTTGCTTTTCCATCAGAGCTGATCCCATTTCTTTGAGTGACAGCTAGGGAGAAATGGACAGCAGCACATTTCTCAGCTGCCTGCTTTGCAGTGACTGAGTCAGGAAATGCACGAGTACAGAGCAGTCAGGACGAACAAAAGTTTTAATTTATGGAAGAAGGTGTACAGAAGGAAAATCCATATCCTGGTTACATCTATACCTGGTTATGTGTGCGAGTGTGCATGTGAGAGACAGAACTGCTATTTATGTTTCCATAAACCACAGCCTCCGCCCTGTGCCCACTATCAGCCAGCTCCCATTGCCAATACATTTTTTTCCTTCTGTTTTTGCCTTCATTGCTTACACACAGTGAACATGAAATTGCCCCCAAAGGACATTAAGATAGCATTTAACAATAAATCTATGCAGTTCCAACCATTTCATAGATCTCCTTGTCTGAGGGAGCATGCATCCCAAAAGGTCACAGCTTACCACTCTATTACTGAAATGTCAGCTGCAGGCTCAGAGGCAGCTATCAAAATAAAACTGGTAAATAATGGATACATGGAAGGAAAAAACCCAGCGTTACGGCAGTGGCTTTACAAATGATTCAGAAACCAAGAAGCCAAAATCACAATGAATAGTCAGCTTAATGAATGAGATTTCCATTGGGGAACAATGCAAAAGTTTCAGCCAAATTCCTCTGCACTTCTGACCTTGTTGCCCATTTCCTCTGATGTGCTACTGCTCTTAATCCCTCTCTTTCTAAAACTCATGGCCAATAAATTATTTTCGTGGACTTGGTCTAATGAAACTATTGCCATCAGTTTATGCCTGCTGAACTCTCAGTGGGAAACAGGATTCCCTCATTCACAAAACAGCTGGCTGCAGAAGACTCCAGGTAGGGGCTGCAAGGTCTCCTTTAAAAGCTCTCCTAAGACCTTGGGTTTGCTTGGAGCACAGCTTGGATTTATCATTTTTACAGATTGTGACAACTGTCAAAATTTCTCCCTTAAGGAATATTTTTCCATTCAGGAGGCAAATTGTTTCCTATGGTGTTCCCCATTAATGCTTCCCATTAAATCATTTTTATGAGAAGATCTGCATTAGAGCTGTACAAACAGAAGGTAAGGAGGAAAGTTCAGGGTTCAGCTAAGAATGCTGGAAGTCAGCATACATGATCAGGAAAAATTTGAATGCAACCACTCACTTTCAACCTGTATTTTTAATAGTGACTGTGAGATGCAGCCTGCCTTCAAAAAATCCCACATCTCTTCTCTTATGTGCACCTGAATCTGGGCGCTGGGCTTGTGTCAAAGCCAAGTTCTCTGCTCACACATTACTCCTAGGCACATGATAAGTAAGCTAAGCTGGCAGACAAAGAGCCTATCTCCATGCAGATGTATGATGGCTAGCTGGAGAGTAAGTAAATTGTTGGAGGAACGTTACAGCAGCTGCAAGGAATCTTTCGTTACTGGAAATCTGTACAAGAAGGCTTGTAAAGGGGGATTTTTTCCTAAAATGTTTGATGTAGCTGACACTGGAATAAATTCAAGACTGCCCCAGGTTTTCCCAATAGACACGTGGGTGTCTTGATAACAAAGTAAAGCCCATTCCCAGCTAGTTCCCTTCTCTGCCTTCCAGGAGCATTCCCCCAACTGTGCAGGGAGTTGCAGAACCCCAGCTGCAAATCACTGTGCTTAGTGAGGTCTCTCTGGCTGTAAAATAGACAAGTTTGCTAAAAGCTGGAAGCCCAACTCCTCCATCGCACTCTGACTGCCATTTTTCCTTCTCACTGCATTCCCTCTCTTTCCCCTGTCTCCATTACCACCCAACTCCTTGTCACCAAGTAAACCCTTCCTCAGAGCCCATAACAAACAACTCCAAGGCAGTTCCTGACCACAACACCTGCTCATTGTTCTGCAGCCACTGGTTCAGTGAACACATTCCTTCTGCTGTGGACTTGGATGTTTTCATGGAATCAGAATTATTAAGGTTGGAAAAAACAACTAAGGTCATCAAGCTCAACTACAAACCCATCACCACCATGCCCTCTCAACCATGTGGATTCAAACACCACTTCCTCTCACCTCCTCCTTTCTCCCTTTCAGCCCTTGCCCATCTCCCTCTGGGTGTCTCCATTTGTTATCCCCCTACACTGACTCACTATCAGCTGTTTCACCTGCAGCCTCTGCTGTCCTAACTGTAGGGAACAGAGAGCATTTGGTAGAAAAGAAAGCCTCTCTCTGATGCACGGGGGCTGCCAAAAAAGACTCTCGTGAAGAGAAGAATGGAGGGAGGACAGCCTTCCTCCTTACAAAAGAGGAGAAGGAAACAGAAAGGCATTTGCTGTTTTCCCTAGATAAAACGATTTTGTCAATATGAGCCATTCTAGCAAGCTTGCCAGATCAGTAGCACCTGGATTCATGGCTGCCAGAAAAAACAGCCCTTTGAAGAAGCACGGATTGAAAGAGGAGGATATATCCTCAGGGGAGCGGGCTGTGTGCCTCTGCACAGCACATTATCTGAAGATCAACATGTAAATACGTGTTCTGCTCCTGTCCTGTTTCTCTGGGTCACTGACACTGTGATCCTACTGAATTTGAGCTTCACGTTGAAATACGACAGAGGAACATACTAATAAATATGCTTTCCAATGAGCAATTTTGGATGAAACACAGCTTTTCACTTCATCATTTTCCAAATAAACTGCAGAGCAGACACTCCATCCCAAGAGAGGCTGCAGCGAAACAAAGTTCTGGCTGGAAAATAATGGGGTACCTTTTAAAACATTAGCACAATTTTCCTGTAAAATTTTGAGGAAAGGGCCATATTTCATGTCACCCAGTGTGGGCAGATGATGCACGTCACACTTCTGAGGCAGCAGTCACACAGACTAACAGTACTTATTCCCAGATATATTGCTCCAGATGAAATGGGCCAAAAAACATCCACTCAAAACACAAAGCTGCTGTGTGTGGCTGCAGAAGGCAGGTGGAGGAACTTCCCGTGACACAAGGAGCTGTTTATGCACATGCAATGGCTGTAAAATGCAATTAACTAAGAGAACACAGACAGCCTGAGACATGTCCCCATGCCATTTGAGTAGCAGGAGCTTTGGGTCAGCGTTGGCTTTTAAGGGTGTAAGTTGGATTTTCAAATTACTTCTTCTTTTCTTTTTTTTTCTTTCTTTTTAAGCAACAGGTCCTGAAAGTCAGATAGCAAATCATCTTATTTCTTTTCTCCTTTCCTCCATGGCCATCTCTCGCAGTTGTTTGGCCCAGTCACAGCACAGTGACACTCAGCACACTTTTTTCCTCTATTCTCAGTAACTTGTTGCTGCTCCAGTTTCAATTCCAGTGCTATTACTCCATGGCAGATTTGGAAGAGGTGGTTGTGCTCAGTCCCCCACTGGTGAATATCACAGGGCTCTTGCTCTCCTCTGACATACTGGGCAGTCACTGAAGTGCTCCAGTTGAAGATATTTCCCCAAAGTTACCCCAAAAAGCAGTGGAAGAACAGGGCAGGGAACCCTTCTGGAGATAATGACGTTATCCTTTTTGCACTAAATCTGTTCCCAAACACATCAGTTTTGCATTCCCCATTCCTTCCCTTGCTGCCCTATGATGCTTCTAGGAAAAGCAGCAATGACTGCAGCACCGATGTGTTTTCGGCACGCTGCACAAGTTTCCTATCACAGCAGCTAGGTGGCAAAAGTTTCGTACAGCTTGAGAAACTTCATGCAGCCCTTTTATAAAAGAGTTGGGGTGTGGATTCAAACTCTCCTTATTCTAAAACACAGATGTAAAGCAAAATTCCATCTCACGGTGAGCACACCCAGCCCCCCAAACCGCCCCACCGCAGCCTACTCACATCGTATTTCTCTGTCATTTTCAGATGCAGAGCTCGTTTCCAGAGATTCCTTGCACAGCCTGAGTCTGCCAGCAGAACTAAGACACAAAAAGCCACAGCGAAGATCTTTTTGCAGAAAGGCAGGTCTGACAGCATCCTGGAATCCATTTTCCCAATGAGAGATCAAGTAGGGAGCTCGGCTTCCCAGGATCCGGGCGATTCAGTGCTGGCAAGGAGGGAGGGAGAGAAGAGGGAGGGAGCGTGAGGGCTGCTGGCTGGAGAGCTCTGTGCTGCACGGCTTCTGGGAAGGGAAAGGGGGGAAAAAAAAGGAGCCTGCAAGCAGAAGCCAGGAGCTGCTGTTGAACTTCTTTCCACAAAGTTAGATCAGGTTCTCGGCTCACATGTTCACACAAAGCACACGCTCTCCTTGAATGATAGATGGGAAGATTACTTGGAAAGATTATTTTTAGACCTTTGTTCCCAACATCTGGCATCCTCAGAGAGTCCCATTCAAAGCCAAAGCGTGGGATCAGATGACAGCTGCCGCAGGGGGAAATAAAGGTCTTGGAGGGGTGGGCTCACAGCAAACAGCTCACCCAAACTTCCCCACTACTCAGCTCTCCCTTTGTGCGCTTCCCACTGTGCCCCAAGCTGTGGTTTTGGATCGTGTTTTGACAAAGTGAGAACTCCGTATGAAGACTGCTTGAAGGAAATGACTTAAAGACATGATAAACATGCAGAGGCTTTAATTAAACCAAGTTGACGTTAGCTTTCTGCAAATGATTTTGAAGAAGAGGAAGATGCGGTCAATGGGTAAAAATAAATCCATGTGCACGGGTGGGGAACTGGGAAGGAAGGCACTTCAGAAATGACCACATGGAAAGTGAGGAAGGGGCCATGAGTCAGCCCATGCCTGACCATGGGAGGGACAGCCAGCCTGGTTGTGTGGTGTGAGACACGTATATGGACACTGAGGTGCCTGGGTGTCCAAAGGGACAACCCTAAGGGATCAGGCTGAAAGCATCACGCACGGGCAGGGACAAAGGTAGGTGCCAAAGAGCAGGAGAGCAAGGTACCTGGTGCATAGATAGAAGCACATACATAAACGTCAGCTGAAATCAGGAGTTGTGCTGAGTTACTGAAAGGCATGCTCAGTCTATCCACAGAGGAATATATCGGTACCATCAGTCTTCTATTTGTGGCTTTATTTGTTATCGCTCAGAGGGCTCTGTCTCATGCAACAGGATGCCACCAATTCTTCTTAAAAACAAATGTCCCTTGTTCCCTGCAATGTTAATATCTGCAGCTTGACAAAGCACCTTTCGAGCACAACCAGGAGCTCCCACCAGCATTCTGACTGCCGAGTTGTAAAGAGACAAATGACACAGCTAGGTCAGAAGAATAAACAAGGCTTTTTCTTACAGTATTGCTACTTAATTTTAGTCTTTGTGCTATTTCACTTGTCTGATCTCTTGCTGAAACTTGAACCAGTGTGAAATAACTGCTCACAATAAATCTCCCTAATTTCATAGTTGTTCATTTCATAGACTTGCAATCTGGACTTGGAACAACTACTTCTAAAGATTAATAGCTACTACAGGCAACATTTACTGGCCCTAATTTTGGCTGATATGAAGTTTTGCCATTTAGGCAGGAGAAAGTACTGTCTGTCAATTACAGTATGTATGTAAGCTGAAGAAGTGTGGATTCTCCTTGAAAGAACGTATTCCAGCAGATAGTCATGATCTTCATATAAAATCAAAGCTAGTGTTGTGGTATGTATGTCTCCCACACATCACACTTTTCATCTTTACCTCCCAAGGCACCACATACAATGCCTGGATTGAATTATTCCAACTACCAGCTGGGGAAACTGAGGCATAGGTAAAGGATGGGCTGAAAATAAACTGCCTATCTTTGTGGCCAGAATCCCAAGGGTTACAAACAGTGCAGGCTGAGCTGAAGCCTTGTGCTTCAATGCTCAACCTTCATATCTGATAGAGAATTCTTCACACCATCCATTTCCACTCCTCACACATTTCTACCCCTATCCTTGGAAAATGGGCAAGGGATTTCAGTTTTTTATAGCATTAAGAAAAACTGCTTTAGCTGGAAATGTTGGACAGAATATATTTCTTGGCTTTTGGAAATTTTTCTCCTTGGTGGTCCCTGGCAAGGCTTTCTTCCCAAGTCCTGTCAGCTGGAATAAAAGAGATAAGTATAAAGGTGAATAGGGTAGTATATCAGTGCTTTGGTAGTATATCAGTGCTGAGCAATTAGCTTAGTGAAGGTGTTAAAATGAAAATCTATGCTCCCAAGCAGCCTGACTGACAAGGTGCAAACTTGGGTGTGAGCCCAGCGGAAAGCACATTTTGTACTAGTGCAAGTTTCCAGAGTGCCCAGCTGTGCTATTTATCATAAAACCATTTATTCTTATACCTGTCCAGGGAACACACATACATTGCCAAGTTATCTCTGCTTCAAGATTTGTGGTGTAGTTCCTCACACAGAATTCCCACTGTCTCTAAGGATGTTAAATGAGATAGCCTCATTCATCACTAAGAAAAGGGTCATCTTCCATGTACGGATCTGTGCAAATCTCCATTCCACAAAAGGCTTCAATGGGGAAGATTCTGCAGTCACATGAACTGCAGTCAGATGATGATGTGGGAACGTGGCTGAGACTTGAGCATCTCCTCAGGACCTGAGAAACCTTCAGCATCATATGTTACAGCAAGGAGGAGCTGAGGGAGATGAATGCGTGTTGAAGGGCTGGTGTTTTATCCAGCTCGGAGAATAAAGGCTCTTCTGGAATCACTTCTGCTGCCTGATTGGAATGAATTAATAATGGTTTTTAAAAATGTTCTCTGGGAGGTTCTGAAAAGTCACGGGGTGTTTGTGCAGCCAGGAAAAATGCCTTTGTCCAGCCAAAAAGCAAGGCAGGTCAGCCCAAGCCGAGACTTCCCCTTTCCCAGAAGAAAGATCTGACTTTTAAGGAACAATTATGTCAAAGAGAGTTTCCTCAAAGCACACAGCTCCGGCAGCACAGGGTGACTCATTTCAGCATGACACAATCACCTTCATGCCAGGGGCTGCTGCAGTTCTTTATCTGTGGATTTTACAGGCTTGCTGCTTCCTCACCATCCTTGCACCAGTCCTGCTGCCAAAAGCACAGGGCAATGCTCTCCTAGCCGTCAATCAGGCTCGGGGCTGTTGATATTAACAGGTCCTGTGCAAAGGGAAGCTCAGCATGCTCTGCCTCTCCCCATGCCCTTCAAAACCAGACTGCAGATCCCTGCAGGTGCACACCCAAGTGTTTGGATGGGCGTAGCTGTGAGAAGAATACAATGTCCCTGAGAGGTAACACTGGAGATGCTGCTGCCCCTCACCCAGAGGGTTATTTTAGGGCCAGCTCTACAGGAAAACACCAAATCTGGGTTTTCAGTGTGGGTTTGCTCCTTCTGTGAGCAGGAAGAGCTGGCCATTGTGTCTGTGCCAGATGTGTGCTACCAGTGAGGTCCCACAGGAATTCACAGGATGAAATACAAGATCAAAGCAATACAGAACACAGGCAGGTGATTCTCCTTAAGCATCTTGCCTAAAGTACTCACAAAAAGGTCAATGTTATGTGGCCTCAATCCATTTGGAAAGGCCTATAAGGAACAATAAAAAGTGTTTCTACTTTTAACTAGTTTTATTGCGTATGAGATATAAATTAAGCAGATGAATGTTATTAGAAAAGCAGTCTCCTGAATACTACATCCCACTAACTAAATTAGCAGGAAGTCTTAAAACATATAATCCAAACATGGCATTCATTATGAAGGGGGAAGGTACCTTGCTGGGAGAAGGCTGCCAGCCTCTGCAGTGCAGTGTGCTGAAAGCTGTGTGCCAGGGGAAAGCTCTGCTGAGTCCGAAGAGTTCCCCCTGGGTAGAACTCTGAACCATAGTTCTAGTCCACAGCAGCTGAGTCACGGACTGGAAATCTCAGCAAAATGCTCCAGGAGGACAGATTGCATCCTGAAATGAAAGATGTGGAGCGTTAATGTCTCTCTGTGGGTTCAGAGGGATTCGACAACGAATTCACAGCCCTCTGCTGTGCTCTGTGTAGCAGCAAGGCTGGGGTCCCCAGGAGCAGAAAGGCTGAACCCTGGCTGCTTAAAACATCAGATCTGCACTCTAGGGATTCAAATCAGGAAGACCATGGGGGACATGATATACTGCTTGGACCATGGTAAGGCATAAGTCAGAGCCAGGGACCATGCAATTGTGGGGAGCACACATAAACCCAGCTAAGAGACATGCGCCATTGGGAAAACAGGGATCTTACACGAGACAATGAAGCAGGGGTTATTTGATGGCTGGAGGTGTCTGATTCCCTGCACTGACCCCTGATGGCTTGCTCAGGCCAGACAGTTTGGTTTGGGGGCTGCATCTCTGCAAGTCTGAAATTTGCCTGCCTGTAATCCTGAGACAGATAGTTTCCCATTACAAAAGTGCCCTGCCTACATCCAGAAATAGCAACTTAATACACAGTGTGCTTGTCAGTGGCACCTGCAAACACTGAACCAGGCAGATGTCATTTATACATCATCGTGGTACTTGTAGAGGAAATCTTTCACCATAACCACACACCATCAGAGATGAACTCCCTTGTACTCTACTGTGGCTGCTCAAAGGCAATGAGCACTTTGGCAAAGGCAGCAAATGATTTTCCATGACCAACCACAATGCAAGTGACTCGAGAGCTCTGTCTCATTATGTCAGCTCTGGGGGTGCACCAAATCTCTCCAGAATAGCTAATGGTGGCGTGCACCTCAGGCTGTGCTTCCATCACCCCACAACCTCTGTGCTCAGGGAGCATTGCTGCAGCTCTGCAGCCATACAGGGACACTAAGACTTGAAGCTGGTAACATTGCTTTCAAATTTCTTACATGAGATCCAAGGATTTGGAGTCACATTTGATGTATTATTCTGTTGCTCTTAAGGAGTTTGCTATGAGAAGGCAGACAGTTTTTCTTATCTTCTCTTCCAAGGAGAAGGGTTAAATAAGTTATAGAAAATCCCACTTGCCTTTGACCTCCTGATAAAGGCCTTATCTAAAGCTGGCTGAAGATGAACAACTGTGTTTTGAACCACTGCAGACTGAACTTATCTGGGAGCATTCCCTTTCATGTCCTTCAGCAGATTGCCTGGAATGCAGCACACATGTTTCCATCATCCACCTGGTCTGAGGGCACTTGCAGGCTTTCTCCTGTCCAACAGCTGCGCTAAGTGGGCTGGATCTCATTCACTACCAGCTCCTGGTGCCTGGACAGAGATCAGACTCTGCATCCCATCCCTGTGCTCTCCCTAGGCAATGTTTTGAATCTTCTCTTGGCTTGGGCTGTGAATAAAATTAGGTGCCATCCCAAAATCAGAAATCGAGTGACAAAAAACCAGCACTGCAAAGCAAAACCTTCCTGTGAGAAAGTTCCACGAACTGCTCTCTGCCACCCACACGTGCTCTCAAATGCCTGAGGATCAGCCTTCTCCAAAAGCCTTCTGGGCAGTCAGGAAGCTCCTACAAGCTTTGGTGTGGCAGGAAAAACCCAGGAAACATCAGAGAGTGTCCTTGTTTTGATCTACGTGCCTCTAATTAACAGGAGGTATCTCATAGCTTGCATCTTGGCTCATATCATTTCCTTGCAAAGCAAGGCACTTTTTTAGCAGTCAGCTTAATTTTTTGAAGGTGTGGGAAGAAGTATAATAGAAGGGGTTTCTTCCCCTCTGGTCTCTGTGTGAGGTCTCTGAGTGATGGACCTGAACAGAAAGGTTTAGTATTCCAGCTGAATTCCTTCTGAATAGCTCAGCAGATGGAGAGAGATACAAGATTTTCCATCTTTTATCTCAGCACAAAACTTTTCATCTGAATAGAATCTCTTTAATGAGAAAGTCATTGTCCTCCAGTGAGCCGCTCATTTTTAGGATGACAGCAACTTGCATTTTCCACAGATGTTGCCTATTATGGTGTTTCCCATTCCTGACATAAAGGGGGAACATGAAGGTACTTCAGATACACTGTGCCTCGGCTGCAGTCAGCCGGTGCCGTGCTCTCACTGTGCTTCCAGGCTCTGCTCTAGTGCAGCTGCAGTAAACTATCTGGGCAGGGCAGAGACAGAGAGCAGAGAAGTATGAGTGGTGTTTATACTAAGGAGAGCAGCAGCATGAGAAATGGTGACATCTCGCTTACAAAGCCAGTGTTTTGAATACTGCATGGATACTTTGGCAATGGGCGTCTCTATTTCTGTAGCAAAACAATCTGGAAATTGTTAGCTAAGCACAAAGCAAAAAACTCTAAACACCCAATTAGCAGCAGGCAGAGAATAGAAGCAGTGCTTACAACCTGACTGTAGAGACCTGGGTTCTGTCATTACTTGGAAGGCGTGAGGATGGCCACATCTCTAACTCCCATGAGAGTTCACTCCCAGCTCTCACAAGACAGCTGCTGTAGCCATCCACCACGTGAATTCAATATGCTGGAAATGGTTTGTTCAGTTTTCGTTCAGTGTTCTAGTTAGATGTTATATGTTATATAATTACATGTGCTATATAATAATGGAATTATACATAAATTTAAAAATAGAATTCCATCTCCAACATGTTTTTGGTTTGCTCATAACTCCCAGCCTGCTCTCCTCCACTCCCCCAAAGTAATGCAGCAACATCATCACATCTATTTATCTACAGTCTCTTGGTACATGATAGATCCTTCTGCTGCAGGCTACTTCATATTTGCAAAGCAGGTACGCAGCTTGCCAGAGTTTGAGTTTAGATTTAAACTCATGTTTTTCCCCCTCGGCACAGTTTTGGCTTCCTTAGGGTTCATTTTTCAGAGATTTCCAATCTGCAGCAGTTCTGGACGTGTTCCAATGGAAATAATTTCTACCAAGCAAGTCATCATATTTTTTATCCAGGCTAGCTCCAGACATGGCAGCTTAAGCCCTCTGTGAATAGGTATCTAATTAGGAGGAGAAGGAGAATGTGCTCAAGGTATCTTAGAGACCATTAAGCACATAAGTGCTTTGGTGGACTTTGTGCTTTGGTGACTTTGTGACTTTGGTGGATTTTGTCTGTGGAATCACAAATGTTTTACCAGTCTACACTGAATGGTGTGACACAGGTGTCAAAGTGAGGGGCTGCCCCTGCATTAGGCTGTGAGACTTGTCTTCACTTGGGGTCACTGGAGCCCCAGCACCGTTCAGGCATTACAAAGGTCAAGGTTTCTCACTGATCTCTCTTTTTAGCTGAAGTTTCCAGTGTCAGGCCTTGAAACAGGGAGCAAGGGAAAATGCTGTACCTCAGGCAAAAGAGAGGAAAAGACAAGACTCTCCGAATTATTATCAGGACAACTCCAGAATGGCACAAACCAAAGAAGAACATCTGGTTTATCTGGACCGTTCTTTTAGCACCTTTCCACAGCATGGGACAAATATTTGCAGTTGACTGGAAATGAGCTTCAGATCCCCTTCCAAGTCTACCTGTCTTCCAAAGCCATTAAGCTGTCCTTGAGTGTAACCAGCCCCATTACATCACTTTTTGTTTTGCTCAGTCTTCTCAAACAAGCTGCATTATTTCATCATCTGCATTTTCTTTGGTCTGAGAGTGTTATGGAGATTGGAGGAAGCAAGCAGTTAAAAATTCAGTAACTTTTTCACAGTATCCCTATCTTTTCTTTGAAGACTTGAACTTTTTTCCCAACTTACATCCAACAAGTTCTTTGGCATGAGAAAGCTCAGATGAGACTTGACTCCTTAATTACATTATTGGCAGACTGTGGCATTCCTTTGTTACTTTCCTGATATAAATCCCATAAAGAGCTGAGAAAAGGAGAATGCCGGATTAATTTAATCATCACTTCCAGCGTGGTTAAATCCCAACTCCTTTATTGTCCACATACCTTCTGGTGCTTTGAACTTCATCTTTCCTACCTACAGTGAAAGCCTCTCCCACCGTACTGTTTTTTCCTCTTTATGTCAAAGGAGTGATGCAAACTGAAGTTTATGCACTGAGAGTAGGTGAAGACTCAGTAGCTTGGAGAAGAAAATTTAAAGCTTTCCTTATCCCACAAAGTCCTTCAGTCTTCAGCTGATGGCTGAAGGCCACCTCCCATAGCTCCAGGAGCAGCTATAGATACTTTGCAAGGAGGATGCACAGCACTGTCAAAAGTCAGTGCTGGAGCAATGAGTTGCCCAGAGATTTTGGGAAGCAATGAATCTTGCAAGCCCCATATTCAAGTTTTATGTGTATGCATGTGTATGTAGAGCAAAGATCCTTCTCATGACAGGTAATGGAGACAAATGCTGTACAGTGTGTTTCATCTGGGGCCTCAGTTCAGCAGAACCTACAGTTATTACAAACTTTCTGTCTCAATTAACTCAGTGCTTCTGCCAAAGAAAGCCAGGACATGCTGTTTGCAGCAGGGCAGATTTACTGTTCTGTGCAGACTTAACCAGCTGTTTCAGACTGTGACTGAAAAGTGATGGCATTTACAGTTGAACTTTTCCAGACTCTTTATTGAAACGTAATAGCGGAAGTGTTGGTTGTGTCTCCTCATCTCCGGATACGTCTCCCTCAAATTTGAAGCCTCCCCTCTTTGTCTCGAGGGATGAAATTGCAGTTACCAAATTAGCTTTGTAGAAATCCTGTCTAGCTTCATCTAGGTTCTCATTCCTTTAGCTCTTTTCCTGGCTGGGGTCAGAGTCCAAAGCAGCCTTTGCAAATTGAAGCATTTGAACATAAGGCTCCAAGGGTGGAGTCCATGGGACGGACCCAAGGATCCTCACGGGTCTCTTCCAATTTAGGACATTCTATTATTCTGTGAAGCAATTTGCATCCTCTGCATGGCTCTTTATTGGACAGTTACCAGCTGGATGAGTGGTTAGTCCTGCTCCTACAAACTCCACAGAAGGCCTCTGACTCTCTAAAACATAGAATCACATAATGGTTTGGGTTGGAAGGGACCTTAAATATCATCTTCCCTTCTCTGCAGTCATGATTCTCTGCGTCAACACTGACAAAGCAAACTCTAAAATGTGCCTCGAGCTGGATCTTCCCAACTAGCAGCCTAGGATTTGTTGCTTGAGAATAGGTCTCATTTGGAGCTGTGGTCTTGAATTCCCATACAGGCAGTTTTTTATACTGCTGTTATTAACCTAAATACCTCAATAATCAGCTCATATACAATAACTGTGAATTATTACAAAGCACTCACCGTCTTCAAAGGTCTATTAGTGAAAACAGATTGAAATTTTGAATCAATAGAAGGAAGTTATTCAAATTAAGAGAGAGTGAAGACTAATTATCCACTCCTGCAGTCTATGCTATAGAATGGCACCATTACACTCATAAGAAAACATTGGAATTTGGGTCAGAAATGCCATAACTTCCACACAGGTCACACATGACCTGGCACAGCAGCCAACCTCCTGCAGTCTTCCCCTGCTTGGAAGAAAACATGCTGCTCTCCCTCCTCTATACATAGGTTTATGGTTACTTGTAACACGCTGTTACCCTGATTGATCTGAAAGCGATTATCTCCTAAGAGATTACAACAGATACTAACTGGGAATACAAACAACTTCCTTCAAGTGAATTTTTGCAAGATTGGTGAGAGTCTCAGCCAGCAATTTCCAAGCTGGCTGCTGGGACAAATGCAAAGTCTCAGGAATGCGTAAGTAAACACATTAGGCACAATGCATCCATTGGAGCAATGATTCATTAAACAAAGCAGCCTCTGGAAACATGGAGAAAGCATGTTCAACACAGATAATAGCTTTACCACTCCAAAAAAGGAAAGTAATTATTTTAAGTTCACAGAATCACAGAGTTGTCACTCCTTACAAATTGGCCACCTGAAAATGTGTACTTTAGATAGCAGTACTCACTCTGCATATCACAGACCTGAATGCCAATATATTTCATCAGTTTTCTAGTTTTCAGGAAAAATAAAAAAAATAATAAAAAGAATCCTGTCAACTCCAATTCTCTTCACTTGGAATGGGAATTTCAAATAATCACAGAATTGCAGAATCATAAAATGGCTTAGGTTGGAAAGGACCATAAAGATTATTGAATTCCAGCCCTACTGCCATTGAGAGGTTGAGTTTGCTGACCAGTTTCAAGAGACAGTTTCACCTTCTCTTTGTTAAATACTAGCCTCAAGTGGCTTAAATTTCCATGCTCAGTGGAGAACAGAAGTATAAAATAAATTCTGGATTCTTTGAAACGTGAGCAGTGTATTTTTGAATCATGGCTCTGAAAACTAGCTGCCTGTGGCCACCCTGCAAAGCAGGACTTGCTGCTCAGACCCGAGGCAGAGCCCTGAAGCTGAGGGGTTACTGGCAAAACCAATGAGACAAGGAAAGGGTTCCAGCAAGCCTCACCGAGCCTGCAGATCCATAAGAAATCTTGGCCATAGCCCTGCATATCTTGGGGCATGAGTAATGTCTGCACTTCTGCCGTTACTCTGGTCTAACAAATGCCAGGCTAAATGGCTAGACCATTACCCTGCCCGCTATGGGATGGATCCAGCTCCCACTGGAGCCAGCTGGAGCCTCTCCATGGCTGAAGTGGGGAGAGATTGGCCCCAGGGTTGCTGTTGTTTGCCCTTCTATGGTGCTCACTGCCTCCCTCCCACTGTGCAGGGACTCAGAAGGAGCCCAAGGTCAGGAGATGAGGGCAAACCCTGGAGTCTGCAGCAATTCCTTGCAAGGGACAGAACTCCTATTTAAGGAAAGGAGAGAAACTGAGAGGGTTTTATGACTAGGTCCAGAAAGAGGCAAAGAAAAACACCCATGTAAGCAGTTCAAACCAAAGCAGATGGTCTTTGAGTTATAGTCAGCCTGTCCCTTGAGAACTGCTGGATGGCAGTGCCAAGGTGCACCCTAAAACTTGTTTGTTTGAGAAAGTTTCATCCGCTGACATTGCAAGTAGGAGGGTAATACTGGGAGGTCTCACTGCAGAGCAAGGGTTTTTTCCTCCAGCTACTGTATTGAATCAACACAAGGACGGTCCCCACCCAAAAGCTTGGAATTAATCTTGGAATCTCTGTTCCCCAGGCTGTAATTTTCGACCCCCTTTGGGAAGAAGGGCTGGTAGAACGGAAACACTGGAAACCTAGAGGAGCAGTGACGGTTGACAGGAGACCAGTGCTGACAGCAGATGAGTGTTTCCAAGATGTAGGGATGAGCAAAAGGTTTTGTTTACAGACTCTTAGGGCTTCTCTGGTTCAGGGCACTGAAACGTAATACAATCCCACTCCCTTCCCACCCAGGATAGCAGTAAGGGTTTCCAGTGCAATAGGAATCAAATTCTAGTTCACAGACTCCAAAGATTATCTGAGGGCTCCACATTCAGCTCTCTCTACTTGGCCTTCAACTTCATGCATGCGGAATATTTTGGGATTGATTCTCATTTATGATCAACTTTCCCTGCTGTTTGGATACATGCTACAGAAAACAGCAAATAGGAGAGAAACCCCAGCCCTGTAAAATAGGAATGGGGGAGATTGAAGTCAGAAAACTGACAACAATGTAAGAAAAATCTAAAACTGTTTCTAATTCATTTTTTCAAGTGTCAAGGTTTCAAGTTATGTCCTTTCTGATTTAATTTTCCCAATTAGTGGCAGATCCTCAGCTGGGCAAACTGCTCTGGTACCACTGTATTTTAGGACGTATTTTGTTCCCACCACAAATGAAACTGCTATTGATTTTCATGGCTTGGAGTTTCCAGCATCTGTGCTGAAATCTGTGGGTTTCACACTCTGCAGGGGAGCAAATATTGGCTTCAGACACAGTCTTCATTGAGGTTTTTATGCAAGGAAACATTCCAATAGCTCAAAGGCTTCATTAAAAAAAAATGCTGGTTCTGCTGCAGATTTCAGTTAAGACTTACTCTTTCCTCATGTCAGTACCAGCAATATGAAATAAAAATGGCAAAGGGTTCCTTATTAAATTCAGAGAGGTGAGGTCAGAGGTTAAGAAGCTCTGGAAAACAGGAATCCTGAGGATGCACGTCTGGTTCATGTCTGATTTGGAAAGTTGCTTTGTTTGAGCCCTTTTAGTGATGGGGTTCACAGAATGGAAACAATGGCTGCTGACAGATATGAAGAAAAGCCCTACATCTGAGAAGAGAAAGAGAACTGAGATTCCCTCCCTGGGCAGTGGAGATTCTGCCTGTCTTTTGGTGGGAGGAGCTGCTCCCTTGGGATCCCAAAGTCAAATATGTCACTCAAGCAACAACAACAACAGCAACCAAACTGGGAGATCTGATATTATTATTTCAAATCATTGCAGATGTAAGGACGACAAATAAAGACACAGATTCTCGTGGCTTTCTCGATGAGGAAACACAGTAGTCTGCCTATTGATGCTCTGCAAAAATCTGACAGGCCACTCAGTGTCAGTGCCAACAGATGCTGAGGACTGGAAAAAAAGTGTTTGGAAACATGTGGGAGTGAGAGAAAACACCTCCCCTGCCTCTAAAGGGTGATGCCATTATATTCGAGACTGTCTCTCTGCATTCTTCTCTCCCTAGAGTAAACAGCTTTCTTATTTCTACCTTCACTGCCCTGCGCTGCTCTGATTGCTGGTAGGTGCAGATGGATGGAGCTCCAAAGGCAGGAGCCCCTTGGTGCTGATCCTGCAGAGATGTTGGCACCTGGTCTGCTGCAAAGAGCTCCTCCAGCTCTTCTCCAGGTCGGGGACAGGCATTCACAGGCTGTTCCATTTAAAGAAAGAGCCAGTGTGCATTCCTCTTGGATACAAGTTAAAATATCTTCCGAGAAAAAAAGAAATCGGTGTTATTTTCTCTCAGATACGTTGTGTAGGAGTATAATAGGGATATAATTACCTTAAATCAGACATAGACCACATAAGAAACAGATATTTGTTCCTTTTAGAGATTAGGGAATCTTGCAGACTGCCTAATAGGAAAACAGGCAATGTATCTTAGCATATCTAGCATAAAGCACATTAGAACATTGCTCAGGAAATAAGTAGATTTTATGACTTTTAAGAACAAAATATATAAAGTTTTGATCTTTTTTTTTGTTTGTTTTTTGTTGTTGTTTTTTAATTAATCATAGACTATAGCCAGATTTCATTTATTTTCAAAATTTCTAGCCTCCAGTATTTTTTTTCTGGCCAGCTACACCTTCAAGGCTCTGGGCAGCCTGGTCTGGTGGTTGGCGACCCTGCCCATGGCAGGGGAGTTGATACTAGATGATCTTTGAGGTCCTTTCCACCCAGGCCATTCTATGATTCTGTGATTCTAGTTCTGCCTGGTGGTTTGAAAGAACAGAGATTTACACCCAGCGCCCACGACACAGCCATCAGCAGCCACCCCTGAGTGGCCAAATGAGGGTTTCTAGTTCAGCACTTCTGAAGAGCTGCTGAGCATCTCCTTGAACACGTCAAAGCTGAAACCAAAGCTGAAAGGACCAGGGGCTGCTTCCCAGACGAGATCAGTCCCAGGAGTACCATTTTTGCCTTTTTATTTGACCTTGTGTCCTAAAGCCGGCTCAGGAGAGGCAGGAACCTTAAAACATCCTTCTGGCCTCTGCTTAGGAGAGATTTTCTGGTTCATTAAAGCCTTGATGCATTAATGGCCTGTGTGTGATTTCAGAGACTGGTGCGCCGAGCTCCTGCAGCTCAGGCCTGGAGCTTGTTAGTGTAATTTTCTAAAGATTAGCAAGCATTGATTCCACTGGGCAGCTGTGGGGAAATGCTGTTAATCTCTCCTGACCGCTGCGGCCATGCATGTTGGTGGAGGGCACCTGCTGGGGTCTGCACTGCTGCAGGGAGGTGCAATTCCCAAGGAAAGCTTTTCCTTCAGAAAGAGTGCATCGAAGCACTCGAGAATCATTAGGTAACAGCAGCTTCTTTGAGTCAGATGCTTCATTTTGCTTCCCTCAGGTTGTCTGAGACCTGGAGCCTTTCCCCTGAAAACAGATATTGGCTTCAGTTCACTTTTGGTAACATCATAGGGTCAGACAGGCAAGAATCAGGTGGAATTTTATGTGGTGGAAAGACAGCATCTATATTTTAACACAGATTACTTGTGTATAATCACACAGTAGAAAAAAAAAACCAACCTGGATAATTAAATTTCCCAGCCAGAAGGTGGAAAGTACTAAAGCTAAGCAGAGGTGGTAATTCAATTTTCTGGTTACAAAACAGGACATCCTTGGTAGAAATAAGGAATGAGTGCTGACTCCTGGACCAGTATTTACAAACCAGATCTCATGGCATACATATGTGTACAGTATTTTGTAACACACAGGGCAACAAAGTGCCAAATTCTACATTAGGGCCACCGAAGGCAGGTCTTGGATGCTAGCTGACGTGTTTTTAAAGCTTTTTATCAATGCTATATGAGACATGGAGCAAAGGATCTGAGCACTGCCCTTCAGTTCCCCTTTCCCAGCACACAATGACTGTGCCTGACCTACAGCTTTACACGGGTTAAAGGCCAGCAGAGCCTAACCACAAAATGCTATCAGCTGTATGTCAGCCACCTCCAAAATAGGGAAACAAGGAAACCTAGAAAGAAAAAAGCAAAGCGCATCAGAAAGGACAAATTGTTTGGACAGCCCAGGCATTGTTTTTGTATCTTCAGCTAAACGGGGGAAATGGATTTGTTGGTCCTGACAACAGAGCCCTTTGTAGGCTGCAGGAGAAGAGACCCTGGGGGCTGGAGAACAATGGGCTTCCCATGACACAGGGATGGATTGCCTTCAGGAAGCGCGTGTGCATTGCTCCGAGTGACTGAATTCCAGAATTGCTTTTTCAGGATCATCTAGTTATATTACAGACTCTATCATGGGCCTTTAAGTGGCCACAATCTCTTTTACCGCAGTAATGGAATAACCACTGCTTAAAATGATGAGTATTTTTTTAATATGGGCTCAGCAGCCAGCACTGGCGTCGTTCCTCTTGGACAGCAAAGACAGAACGCCGATTTGCTGAGTGGGGCAGCCCAAGAGCTGCCCAAATGTGCAAGAACAGAGGCAGGATCAAGTGTAAATCAATTCCTTCTTTTCAAACTGGCCTTTTGCTAGGGTGGATTAAAATCTCCTCTTTATTTACAAACATCAGCTCACTGAATAAACGACTGAGGGCTGTAACTGTTGATCTATGGTAAGGCCATCCGAAACATCAAAGCAAAGGCTGGTGGTGAGGAAGGGCTGACAAGCCATGGTAACTTGCCTCTCTTCCTTCCCAGCTCGGCACAGCAGCAATGGCTCAATCAGTTCAGCTTCTGTGAGCATATTTTAGCAGCATAGTTTGCAACTTTTATGGGCTGAAGATTAAATACCAAAGGCAGTCTTGACGGCAGCAAGCACAAATCTCCTGAATTCCTCAGCTCCACAGTGCTGTTTGCTTCTATTCAGTGAATAAATATGGAAGGGCAGACACAGGAGATGAAGGGGAGGTGAGACCTGGGTTTTGGAGCACGATGCTGAAGGCACTGGGCTATTTAGGCCCTCTGGGCTGAATTTAGCAATTAAAGCCACTGGTGCAAGAAGTCAAAATGGCTTTATCAGTATCATCAAAATGATATAAAATTCCTGCTCATTCCTCACTTTATGTTAGTAAAGAGATTCCTATATCCCCTCAGTCTTGGGACACAATTGAAGATGCCCCCTTCAGGTTCACCCTCTGATTTCCCAGGCTGCAGATCCCCCAGACACCAATCAGCCACTCTTCCCCATCAGTTTTGATTTTCCTCAGTCCTATTCGAATCAAGACAGTTGTTGCTTTTCATTTCATTTTGCCCTTTCCCTCCCCTTTCTGCCAGGTTAAAAACACTAGAAGGAATAATTCATATTTTCAGATAAAATCTTCCACCAAACACCTCTGACTCCAGAACTGGGGCACTTGCAATAGATTTCAGATTCACACAAGAAATTACTCTCTTTTTTTCCTTCAAAAAATTAACACATATGCAAATCAAAGCTATCAGTGACTTAGATTCTCATCAGAAACCATAAATAACTACACAAGCTATTGACAGAAATACATATTGAAAACAAGTTTCATGTCCCCTAAAAGCCACAAAGCAGACTAAAAGGAGGGGAAAAGTTGACAGATTCCTCTTGTTCCCATTCCTTTCATAATTCTATCTACTCCATTCTCCTATCCTACCTTGACATTTACCATCTGCACCCAAATGGGCACATTTCCACCAACGAGAGAGGACAGGCACAATCTAGAAGAACACTTTTCTTCCCTTCTGTGTCTGACTACTGACATCAGCTGTGAATGACACTTGAGCAGGGTTTGCAGCACATATTTGCCTAAATATAGCAACCCAGAGTTTTCACAAAACTATCAAGGCATCAGTTTAACCTGGTGTGACAGATTTGTTTTGCAGTCATGAAAAACTTTGGACTAACTATCACATTCTTACGTGCTGACCACTGGACAATAATGTGATATGGTCTCAGCAGTCCTTTCCCTTGCTACACGGGCAAATACTCTGACACAAAGTAAGTGTTACAATATTCTCAAGACCTCTTAGCTCTGTTCTTTCTTTGCCTTTTGAACCAACGTCCTGTCTTAGGTCCTTGCATTTCTATCACACACAAACACCAGAGGGCCACCCACCTGTTCCTGTGAAGTGCTACACATATTTCCCACATTTTGAGAGCAACCCAAAGGAAAAAAATCAAACTATGCGCACTGAGTGTTTCAGCAATCTTCAGGTGACGTTTGCTTACATGTGTAAAAGCAGAGCAGTGTTTGCAGAAGGCTTCAGGCACACACTTAACCTCAAGTGGGTAAATCTCACGGAAAGAGGGCTGCCACTAAAAACTGCCCATGTGCTTAAAATTACAGGACTGTAGGGTGCTCCTGGTTTGAGATCCTGGACCACATAACACAGAAAGGAAATCTGCCAGGCTTCAGATGAACACAAGGGCCAATTTAATCTCCTTAGAAATGTGCGGCTGACTTGATACAGATTTTCTGGTGCACAGATCAAAGAAAGATCTGGGCTTTATATACACTGGGCTAGCACGTACTTCCACATGTGAAACACGAGAAAAATGGAACAAATGCAACAAAACAAGGATTGGGATCTCAATCTCCACAAGATTGCCTACATTTTGTAGAGAGGCTTGGCTGCTGGCTAGCAGCAAGGAGTGGGGAGTGCAGGAATTTTGTTGCTGTCTTGTGACTGCCTCACACGGCCCACAGAGAGCTGCTGTAACTCCTGTCATGAGCATTTGCTGCCTACTTCTTTAACCTCCTTGGAAAAATGGATTCCTTCAGCCTCCTGGGAGAAGTGGTTATGAAGAAGTGATTCCAGATGGAAGAGGGTGGCTTTTGTCTTCATATCATCTGTATGGCTCATATGGCATTCGCTTAGGGAACTAGGTGACAAGTTGTATAGCTCTCTGAGGTCACTGCTGAAATCAAAGAGTAAGGAAAAGAGCTGGCTTTGAAGCTTGTGGTTTGTTTGGATTATCTCTGCATGTAAGCATGTGGCATACTGCATGGCCCCTTGCATGAGGGAGTCCCAGAGGTGTCCTCTCAGTAGTGTAAACTGGGACAGCACAGCCCAATCAGCCAGACCCTTCCATCAGCCTGTCCTCTTGTCCCAGAGGAGACAGGAGATAGCCTTGTGCCTGCCTGGATTGCTGGGTCGGGGAAATAAAGTAATAGCGTCTGCGGGAGAATGTAAGTGGCAGGACAGAAATGTGCTCAGAGCAAGAATCTGAGGATTTGGTATTTTTGTGAGCTGTCATAAACCAGGAATCTGTATTCTTCCCCAGACAGGTCCCTGACAGCAATCAATAACGAGAAAAATGAAGTGAACTGTTGGCAGCAGGATTTAATATCCCCTCAATACGGTACTTTGTTTTATTTCTCTGTCTGGCTGTCATCTACTGGGACAAGACCTGGGAGAAGGGAAATAAAATCCAATTTTTGTTGCATCTTCCACAGTAGGAGCAAATCTATCATAGGCCACGAGGTTGCATCACTTCAACAAATAACTGCTCTGTCCGCTGCCTGTCCCCACCCCCCAAATTCTTGAAAACCTCTAAAGTTTACATGTAGTTCTGCTTTGACCTGGAAAACAAGAGATGTCTAATCTACCGCTAAGGATTAACTTTTCCAAGGTGCATTATTTAACTCATTACTTCGGTGCTCAGCTGAACTGTCAGATTTGGTCTCTGTTGTGACACTTGGAATAATCTCCAATTAGACACAACAGATTGTGCTGGGAAACCAGACAGAAATCAGCACCGAAGCTGAATGGGCAGGCTGAGCACAGCCCGTGCTCGGGTCACCCTGTTTTGCATGACTGGCCATGACAAGATTTGCTGGGAGGTATGTGATGTGGGCCAGCAGAGCAATGCAGGTGTCAAACCCTCGGCACACTTGCTGTGCAATGTGAGGAGACAACAGGCAAATCCTCAGTGTAGTACAAAGGCAGGGGCTGTCTTAAGGGCAAATGCTGGCTTTCCGCTGACTGCAAGGAAAACAGCTGCCTCTTTCTGTGAAGTCACAACAGTTTCCTCATGGCAGTGAGATACTGGCATTATCTGTGGTATTAAAAGGCAACAAAGGGCACAGAAGCATTTGTTTGTCCAAAACAAAATGAGATCTAAGAGTTGGATGCTCCCTGGCACAGCTAAGATTTATTCTGAGATCTGTTCTGACTGCAGAGAGGCTTCAAAGCAGTGCTTATCTCAGGGAGGGGTGGTGCACCCACAGCCAAGGCTGCTTTACAGAGCTGTGTAAGACCTTTCTGCTCCGAGTGTTTAATAGGACAATCCCCATTTCATCCTCAAATCCACTGTAATTTTCAGAGTACCAACTGAGATGGCTTATGCTGAGATTTGCAGAGGTTTTGTTGCTGTAATTTTGTTTGAACCCTCATTTAAGACATTGTGGATGTTTCCTTTACAGACTCTCCACTCCCTCTACCAGGAAAACATGTGTTTAGTAAATAGCTCTGATGACATGAAGCACTTTTTATTGTTTGAGTTAAATGAACGTAACAGACTTAATTAGTTACACATTTCCCAAGCAGGAAATGGGAAACCATTAAAACCACTGCACTGAAATATCCTTCAATTAGTGCTTCTTCACACATGATTTCAGTTTTATTAATCTGCCTATTCCCACAGGCAGGGTGTGCATGCACACAGTGCAACCAAAGCACTGACCAGATCAACAGGGCTCCTGGTTTCGTGGTTCCACCACCACAGTTTGGGAAGGAAAACTGGAAACTGGCACGCCACCCAAATCATTGCTGACCCATCCACTAACCAATCCTACCACTGCTTTTGGTGCCTCACTTGTGGTCAGTACTAGCCAAGAAGAGAAGGATCAGGAATCAGAGCCCCTTGGATTAAAAAGGGAAACTGAAGCCATGCAAAACCTGGATCTCTGGTGTGTATCTGCTTTCCTGTCACCTACAGCTCAACAAGCAACATCTGACCTTTCGGACAGATTTTCTCCATAACAAGGAAAGAAATAAAAAAGGCACAAGGATAGAGGATGAGCACACAGAAAGCCTTTTAATTTGTGTGAGTTCAGAGCAATATGGTCAGAGGATAACAAGTATGATGTACTGCTCATATCAGTTCAGGGCCATGTTGAAATAAACATAGCCATTTAATTAATGAATGTACTTAGAACAGGGAATAAAGAGATAAAAATCACTGAGAGGTGTAATTATTTTGACAGATGCAGCAAATAAGGTCCTGTAATTCCTCATGGAAGGATCAAACTGAGCTCAGGGAAATGCAGCCATTCCACAGACAGGCTCTCTTTGGGGCTCTTGTGCCTTGGCCATAAGGGCTGGAATTTGTCCTTCATTAGGACTTCATCCAGGGAAAATGGAGAGAGGTGACCTCATGCCACAAACACTGTGATGTAGGTTTGTAGGACAGTTCTCATAGATGTGCTTTTCTGGGACACTGAATTCACCCCTATGCTAGTGCAAGTATGTACAGCTGGCCACAGTCTCTGCTTCTAGCTGCTCTGTAAACATCATCTGTGCTGACAGGTTTTGCAATTACTTAGCAAGATATAAGGAAGGGGGGGTGGGGGGAGGAATACAAACTTACTATATCTTTCAAATGGACAATGTTTTAGTTTCATGCCTTTTTCTTCTAGTGGCAGCCATTTGAACCAAGCCTCCAGCCAGGCCCATGACATCTTAATCTTAATCTTAGAAGACATCAGGATCTAAATATTTAGATGTTTCTCTTACATTACTGATTACTGCTCCAGGCTTCCCAAGTGACAGATCCACGCACTTTACTACATGGTGAGACACACTGCGTTGGATGGCAGCATCACAGTGGGGCCAGGCTCTGCCCCAGAACAGCCAGCTGTTTCTGCACTGCCCCTGCTTTTGAAGCAGCTGGCTTGCAGGTCTTTAACTCTGCATGGCACGTTGTGTGGAAACTTCTGCAGTGGCGATTGAGAAGTCAGAGCTGAAACTTTCTGGAGATATCTGCCACTTGGGATGAATATAGAGACAAGCACTATTTCTGAGTGAGGTCTGATTGTGTTTGGAAATTAAATCTATTTGCATAAGCTCTTTGCAGCTTAGCAGCCACGGATAAACCTGCTGTAAACCCGAGCAGCATTACTGCTTGTTTGATATTGAAAACTGCAGACACACATTTTCTAATTTCAGGAAGATGTTTACTTTCCTATTTGATAGCATCTTGCCTTTTCTGATGCTTCAATTCTTCCATTTCCAGATACAATTGATTCTTCCATTACTTCAGTCATATCAAATATTGTGAAAGAAGAGTTACACAGAAATACTTTGTTAATAGTACTCAGCAGGAACAATTCAAAAAGCATTCTAAAAACTCTAAAAGCCACTCAGAAAAATAGATAAGACTCATTTAATTTATTTTAGTGATGCTGCTATTGTCATCTTCAAATGTCATACCATTTTCTCTTCTTTAAAAGCCAATTGAGAATCTGACTGCAATTCTTTTAGCCATTTTGCTACAACTGTTGATCTAACTTGAAAAGATGAGTGTTTTTATTGCACAGAAGATGTCACAATAGAAACAGCCTTGCTCTAGAATACAAGGATCCTCCACCTTTTAAAAGCGTGGCTTGGTGCAGCAAACTGAGATTAGCCTGGGGATTTGGAGCCATGTTACAGTATCACTGGGAGATGCTTTGGGCTAGATAATTAAGAATGTTTTAGCAATTTCTTAAGTATCCAATTGTTCAGATTAAAAAAAAAAGAAGAGTTGTTTTCTTTTTCTAAAATGAAGACACTGCAGTGTTCATGCATATAATGCTTTCTTAACAGCAGGAAGAAGATACCTAGTCTTTGTTGCCCATGTAATGACTCATGAAAACATCTGCATATGCAGGCTGAGGTTCAGGAGGGCAAGTGATGATTGATACAGAACTCCCACGAAATGGAGACTGGGACCTCAGCAGCATCTGGGTGTCTAGCTGGTTCCTGGTTTGCTATACTACTTGCTAGTGTAGGTATTATGAGTTGCCTGGGATACCACCTATTTTTCTACCTTTTACAGCATTGATTAATGTCAGCTAAAGACTTTCCACTCACTTTCACATTCCATTGACAATTTCTGATTCAGATTTGTCTCCAGAGGCATAAACCACACGTTCTACACAAGAAAATGGCATAGAATAAAGGCTGTGAGATTTTAAAATCTTTATCCCACATTTATTCTTCTACATGGATAACCTGACACTGATGTACTGCCTTTTTTCTCCACTGAATATCCATCTGAGAATAGAAGACACTACACAGATACTAAAAGGCCTCTTAACATTGGCTGAACTGCTTAAGATGAAGGACTTTCTCCCAGAAACTTGTATGGCCTCTCCTACCTTAAAAGAAAATCTATCCATGTTTCATTGACAGCTAGAAACAGTACAGCTGTAGCAGGTGCTGCTACTGCATTAACACAATATCATGAAAAAGTTCTTAGGATAAATTTCTACAGCAGCCATTACCTGTCCTCAAAGCTGTCAGACTGCAGCTGAAATGAGGGAATTGCTCCTCTGATGTTCATGCAGAGACATTCCATAGTTGAGCACTTCAGACACTGTCATGTAAGGCAATCTTTCTTCCTAGATGAAAAAAGTAGGCAAAAATGGAAGGAAGTTACTGAACATGTTTGTCATTAGCCATACGAAGCTCTACAGGATAAGGGCACACATATCCCTTTACATGATGATGTGAAAAAGCACTCAGCTATATTAAAATCATGACTTCAAAGAAAAAAAGTACACTAAGCACAGGGGAAGCATTTCAGCAGATCTCATACGGAACAAAATATTTGCTGAGTCTCAGGCAGACCTACTACTACCATCACCACGGAAATACCCTCTTACAAGCTTGCTGGAAATGGTGGGGGCTTCCCAAGAATATTCTTAAAGTTCATCCTAGCCCAGCAAATCTGCTTTGCAGACACCTCCTCTTTGGTTTCCCCAGGCTCCCTCACTGCCCTACACAGCTAGCTAGGAGACCTGCCCTCCAAACACAACGTGGGAACAGCTGGTAGGGATATATTCAAACCTTTATACAAAAAATAAAAGCAACACATAAAAACCAAAATAAACCAAAACAAACAAACACAAACGCCAATCACACTGCGGTGCTACGAAAAGCACCTGATTATAACCTTTGTTCATCTTCAATTAACCTCACAGACAAAACAAGAAGTCTAGTCCAGAAGTGCTGATGGAGCAAAAGGCAAAACACAGCTAGAAAAATCTCCATTGCTGCAGAGCTACAATGAGCAAAGTGGAAAAGAAACAAACCAAATCCAACACCTGTATCTGCCATGTTAGCCTGACACATCACTCGCGGAAAACTCCTTTTGTAGCAGGCAGGCATTTATTGAGGCACACAGTGCACTTTTGAAGAGAAGTTTTAGCAGCTTAGCAGAGAGAGAAATAAAAAGAAGAAAAAGATGAGTTTTTTCATATGCTGAGTGTTCGGAGAACTCTGCAATGAAGTGTGGAAATAAACAACTTCTTGCAGATACTGCCCTCATGCTGCCTTCTAATTGAACTACATAGATCAAGGAGTGCTGCAGGAAGAGGAAAACAATATGGTGAAGAATTTAAATGAGTCATAAGAAGAGATTAGCAAAGTTGCAGTCAAGTCAGGATACTGTTGTAAATATCACTGATCATAGATTTTGGCATATATTGCCTGCATCAATTCATACAGGCATGACCCCAAGCCTGGCTCCACATCCTTTACTCCTTTCTTGTATGTTAAGGATGTTACTGCAGATCACTCTTGTGTGAGCCCTCACTCCTGGTGTAGCATCTGCACACACAGATAACACCTGCTTAGATAACTCCAGTGCAAGGCCTGGGAAGCCATGTCCAAGGCAGCCAGCTCATGGGGTGTAAAGCCCTTACAACATGCACTGAGGCCTGAGAAAGAAATCCTCTAAAACTTGGGTCTCCCCATCTCCCTGTGAAGGGACCTTGTCCCATCAGCTTTTCCCTCTCCTAAGCAACAGAGGTTGCAACACATCCCTTCTTCTCACTAAACACAAGCACATATTCCTAAAAAAACTCTGTCTTCAAAGAGGGCAGGCTCTCCCCAGGAACAACCCAACTGCCCACAGGCGAAGGAAAGCACTGTGTTGTGTTTTCTAATTAACTACTCCCTATTGTGACTCACTCACAGTCAGTCCCCAGCTCTGCTCCTACTCCCTGCTTCTTCAGCTCACCTGGCTGTTTCATCCCCAGGGGCTCAGCCCGCAGTGTCAGCACCACGTACAAATAACCGCAGATCCCCGGAGCTATCAGATAATAAATAATTATATTGATTGTACCCCAAAGAGTCCCAAACCCCAAAGGCAAAACCAGAGTTCCACTGAAGTCAGTGGGAGTTTTGCCAGAAAGCTCAATGCTGGCAGCTTTTCATCCAACATTTCTTTCACATTAGATTTAATTAGAGGTCAGTAATGAGGTACTTTTAAAATCCTCCACATCTGGTGAAAGAGAACCGTGATTAGAGTGTACAGTTATAATTCACAAATTGGATTGTTAGAACTAGTTTTCCTCTGCTTTTTTTCCCCTTCTTTGCCAGGAATAACACAATTAAACTCAGCGTCTCCATGCATAATCCAGTCAGGAATGACCAAAGGATGGGGGTGCTGCAGAAACCTGCTGCAGACTGCGGAGGTGGAGGCCTGACTGAGGGTTCTCCTTTCAGTTTTGATGAAATTCTGATTACTTTACTTATGGTGCTTTACAAATTACATATTAACAAGTCATGCCAGAAGATGCCTTCAGATGGAAAAGAAAGTGAAGAGGCGGTTAGTGGAAAAGAGTAAACACCCTTTTTCCTCCATCAGGTTAATGAACACAGGCATTTTTCTTGCCAGTGTCCTCAGCTCAAGGCTGTGCTCCTGGGAAATGAGCACCCTTCAGCATGCCAGAAGTGAAGGGGCTTTGGTTCTGCTGCAGGATCTGCAGAAGCCCACGTGGTGACACAAGCCCTGCAATGCCATGCCCCACCGTGATGCCTTGCTGCCTTAGTCCTGATCATGCCTAATAGTGAGCTTGGTTAAGCTCTACATTCAACTACTACAACATTTAATTCCCATCCGAATGACTGAGTCTGACAGATCTCTCCCTGAAAACATCCAGGAATTAGGAACTGAATGGAGGAGAGCATTTCATTTATTTTATGACACTGAGCAGCAGTAAGAAGGTACAAACACCCAGAACTGGATGTTGTATCGGAGCGACCAGCAGTGCTTGTTCCAGAAAATGGGTTCTGGGAAGAATCCACCCAATGGCTTTGCAATCCATGCAGTGACGTCCACACATGGGGAGGAATACACTACAACAGGGTGACACTGCTGGTACCAAAGATGATGATGGAAGATGCACAAGAAGAAAGTTGCCCTTGTTCAGAGAGTAGGGAAAACGGGCTGCTGACCAGAGGAAGAAATCAGGAATGTAATTTCATATTTCTTGAAAGCAAAACAGGAGGTTTTATATTTTGGCATTCCATAGGAAGCTTTTTGTTTGATTTCCTAAGCAAGCATTTACTTGTTCTTATTCCTTCAACATTCCAGGTCAGAATGAAACTAAAGACTGGAAGCTGAGCTCAGCATAATTCTGCAACATAAACCAAAGTCAGGCACTAGCTGCAATAGTGGCTGGAAATGTGGATTTCATTTCCATTTGCTTTCCTGAGTAAAGGCTCAGTGGCTTTCATTACCTTTTGGAAGAAATCACACTGACTCCAACCTGATTAGAAGGGGAAGCCAGTAAATTTAACATGGATTATGGGATCACTGTCTGGATTAAGCTGACCAGAGAATGGCTTCAACCTTCACTTTCACAAAATACAATAGTTTCCATTTATGGATGCAAATGAATGCACAGTGTAGTTATCCACAACCATTTTTTATCTCCCTTCCTCGAGGATTACTTCATTCACTCAGAATAATAAGCAATTAAAAAGTGGGCTGTAAAATCTGGTGATCTGCATGGCTTTAGCCACAACCTGTTTCCCAGCAGCAAATGTTTGCTGTCCCAGGGCACAAATCATAGAGACAGGAGGCTATGGCCAGAAGCGTGCTGCAGCCATGGGAAGGACAGACACACATCCAAAGGACACAGAAGGGCCTTCCTTGGATGCAACCCACACTTGAATCATAGCATCCTTAGAGTCGGAAAGGACCATTAAAGGTCATCTAGTCCAACCCACCTGCAATGAACAGGGATATGCACAGACTGCTCTTCAAATGGCCTTTGCTGCTTCTGTGGGAGTGTGGACAGGTGGCATTGTTTCATTATGCAGCTCAGAAGAAATATCGAGTTTCTAACCTGCTCTTGGTCACTTAACAACAAAAGGAGCGATGATACTCAGCGTAACTGTAAGATCAGGTGTTGTCAGTAGCCCAGTGCAAAGTGTAGGCCCTCATTCTGCCCTGGAGGTATCATAATTTCATCCTTGTCAAAGTACAGCTTGTGCATAACTACCAATGTCACACCCACTGGAAAAAAAATAGATCTTGCATTATCCATGCAACGTGAGATACTGTCAGCGATGCTGAAGGAACTTCGACTGCTGTGTAGGCTATTTAATGCAATCAGGCTCCCATACAATTTACATGAGCCTGTTATTGGCATCACCTGAAATCTGATTAAAACCACAAAAGAGCTGTTACCCTTGCATAACCCTTCCTCTGCCTGGGAAGTACCTATCAATTTTGCAATGAAGGGACTCGCTTCACTCCTCCAAAATGCTCCTGGAAATATGCAACTTTCAGAAAACAGGATGAGGCTTTGTGTTCTGATGAGCAGCTGAGCAATCGCTGTACCAGAATTTCATGCTCTAACTAGAAATGGGCATTATGGTACACAAGCTTCCTCAAACACTTGGAATTTCTAGATAGCAATGGGACATTTTGGGACCTCTCACCTCTCCTGATGGCAAAACTCCTGGGAGCACAAACATGGCCCAGAAGAATAGAAAACCTTCTTCCACTTTCTCTCTTAATCTCCACTAAATCCCTTTACATTATGTTGAATTAGATAACAGGCAGGGCATTAACATTTCTGCAGATAAGAAATAAGCTGCCCTCAGTTAAACAGACCCTATTATTTATATCCATGTGAGCAATGATCATGGTTTAGAAGATTCCACTTGCCTGGTTTTTTGTTGTTTTTTTTTTTTAATTTTAAATCCATGTGCATATTTCAAATAAACTTGTGAAGCTGCAGACAGAAGTTATTAGAGTAATGGGAAAAGCCTGATGGAACAAAGCTGATCCAGAATGTGGATTGAGGAATATTACATAACTATAAAATGTTTCCAGAAAGCAAGTGAATAGTGCCCTGAATCTGCAAAGATGACATCACTGCCTCCTAAGAACTTAATTCCCACAGATCCATTGTATCTTCTTATTTACAAGGGAAGCACAGAGTGAGATGGTCTCCAAATGCAGCCATTAGGCTTAGGAAGGGCTGCTGCCTGTAAAGGCTTCAGGTTGAGTCAATGGCATATTAATTTCTTTGCTTTCAGTTAACACGTATGGCAGGAGTCAGATATTTCCTTCTGCCTACTTGAGGTGAGGAAGATCTGGACAAACGACCTGAAATAACTTCTTTGATGAATGGTGTAGAGAGAGTATGCTGTAGTTTTTCTGAATGTGCTTATTATGGTAAATCATTTGCTCTAACAAAGGAAGATAGACTGTCAAGAGATAAACACCTGTGGTTATTCAACCTGTATATTTAGACACATAAAATGCATCATTTGCTTAATTTTCTGTTCCTGAGTGGAAACAGATTATTCCTCTAACAACATTTGCCAAGCATCTTCTTGTAAAATCGAGCACTTGTGCACCAGTGTGGAAAGAAGGAACAGGATCATGTAAACAAGAGATCCCCACCCAGACTGTGGCATTTTAGCCACTACTTTGGGTTCTCCTGCTGACTACTCTCGGCCGTGCCACGTGCACAGACTGTTCTCTCACTTGGATACCCTCGCAGCCAAAGAATCAAACCTGCAAATCTCCTGTCACACCTGCAGTTCCAATAAACCCATTAGAAATCCCAGCTGCGAAGATTTCACAGCATCAGGCAGGGAGATCACGTTAATAAGTTACATCTACAGTGTTTAAGCCCCGTAAATCTCTGCAGGAGCGATTATGCGCTCAGCGCTTGCTTCAAACGGCACAAGGCGGCACAAAGGCAGACGAGCAGAGGGAAGGCATCTCCCCTTGCCTCCTTAGGGAGCAATCTGCTCAGAGAATCGTTTGCTGCCCGAGCCCCAGAGAAGCCTTTTGTGCAGCCAAGTGAAGAAACAGCCTGACAGACTGCTCCCTGTGTCTAATCCTGCAAATCAGGACCAATAATCGTCTTAACTGTTCAGCAGATCTATTTTTTAATGAGTACCACCCACTGTCTGACTTTCAGCTCCTGACTCCAGATGTGAAGCTATTGGCTGCTGGCTAATACTGGACTTTCACTGGGACCGTATAATCCAACAGGATTATTCAGTGAGATGCTTCCCTCTTGCTCTTACATAACCAAGGGGACCTTTCTGATTTATCACCACAATCGAGTTTTCTAAATTCAGGCCAGAAGAGCTGTACACTGATGTTTATCCATTTATGCACACAGCAAGCATGCTGGACTCAGATAACTAGGCTTCTCATTTAAAGCCTTCTGTGCTTCAGTAATTGTTGCAATTAAATCTCAAATAGTAACACGTCTCACTTATCACTAGAATCAATTTTTCTTTGAAAAAAGGAAAAGCCCTAAAAATAATCCCAGCCTACACCCTCTGTAACTCTTAGGGTTACGACGTGTAGTGCATTGCATCCGATGACAGCTGCATTTTGAAAGATACACACACATGGAGATTAATGTCACCTGCCAGAATATCAATTTTCTTTGATTTATAGGAACTCACACTGCTTTCCTTCAACTGGGGGAAGAAATCCGTCAATGTTTTTCAAGTGCCACATGAAATACCTCCGTTGTGACAAGAAGTGGGTGGGAAGATGTTTCCTGTTATCTGAAGAACTGTGAGATTTTGGAAAGGTTTCCTGTTGTGTGCCAGGACAATCCAACCACCCTTGGGAAATCTTCAGGGAAGAGAAATCAGATTTCTTGGTCAGGGTTACCAGTCCTTTCAGAATTAATGATTCTGTAGGGCTCAGTTACCTGAATGTCTTATGGTGCTCCAATTAAAACAATCCCCTCAAGCACAAAGCAGGGAGGACCCCATGCCATGGCCATGTGTGAGCAGTGGGGACAGATGGCCATGTTACCCATTTGATGGAGAACACACACGTTTCTGCCCAGAAATCTTACAAATATTAAATATTTCCTCATTGATTAATCAAGGAAAATAGTGTGATGGTATTTTAATTTGTGAAAACTTACAAAAACTCTCCCCACTTTGACTGTACTTCGGATTTTCTTTTTTTTTCCCCCTATAATCTCAATCTTAAAAAAATAAAGGGGGGGAGGAGGGCTTTACTGCTTATATGAAAGGAAATATTTCAAACACCCATTCTCTAGACAGCCAAATGTCCAGAAATCAGAGGATTTTGCAAGCGAAAGCGTTCCTGAAATGCACGGATCTGGGTTGAATGTTTGTAACAGAAAACAAAAATGTGTGATTTCTTGAACACAGCACCTTTCCCTCACACCTTCCTTCCCTCCCATTCTGTCCTACCGAGTGTTTCTGTCGTGACCTGCACGTTTCTGACGGCAGCCCCTAACACAGCCTGCAGATGTTTGATGTGTGCCCTTCCCAGCCAGAGCTGCAGTGCAATGTGAGCAGCTCAGGCAGGGGCTCAGTCAGCCCACGGGGGGACATGGGCAGGATGGGTGATTGCAAATATATGTTTCCTAGGAAACCTGAAAATCCTCTAAATGTAACATCTCTTCACGACAATACTTCATTAAGTGATTCAAATGCCTCTTCCATATTTCATTTGGTTCCAACTAATTTTATTTTTTTTTTTCATTTTGACTCTGAGTAGTAAAAAACTCCTCTAGACTATAGGATATATAGGATATAGTCTAGAGTATAGGACTATAGAACTATAGGATTTGTGCAGAGATACAACAGAGGTTACTGGCAGAACTGGAGACTGACCTTCCATCTCTGATCTTTGAGACCAGTGCTTCATCCCTTCCATAGATAACTGAGACATTTTTCGTACCATCTGTTGTCCTAGCTGGAAGTTCAGATTTATCATTATTATGTTTCAATGATTACAGAGCACTTCAAATCATGGCGTGTTTGTACCAGTTCCACAAATCAGTTACGCAGCTGAATGCAATCAGATTGCTCTGTGTGCTTTGTCCTTGGTTGTCTCTCCATCCCTAATGGATTCAAACACTACATCATTGTAATCTGATTTAAAAGGAGAGATAGCCATACACATCTGTTGCTTCATGGTTGGCTTTGGTAAACTTCTGGGTATAATGCATTGGAGAAGCACCACGTTGCTGAAGTCCCCATCCCTTCCATCCAGCCTTTACTAACAACCTCCAAGAACAAAACCTTTAGAATGACACAGGAGCAGAGCGTGACTGAGGTCAGAGCTCAGAAGAAGATGTCACACCAAAGGTAGATCAAAGCAACCATGAGCCCCACACAAATACATGAGTGTGCTTGGAGAAGCTCTGGCTGTGCAGTCATCCCACAAGCAAATGTGCTGTTTGCTCACCCCCCTCCTCCAGAGGATCATGGCTATATGGCTGGCATCTGGGGGAAGCTGAGAGGGGGAGAGAAGTCTGACTGTGAATGTGTACTATGAAACAAAAGTAAAAGCAAGCCCAGTGATTGCACATATGGGTACATTCATGTCATCTCTGATTTTTTTCCTACTGTGAAACAAAATAAACTACAGGAGATTCATCAGCAGCTTTCCTGGTTGCTTCCAGCTGTGCTTTTATAAATATTGTGGATTTAGAGAATAAACAATATTTCCTGACTCCCCCAGTTGTCCTCCAACCCCAGTGAAACTCATGGGTGAGAGCAGCAAGCAGCACTGCAGGTCACTTGTGGGCTTATAAAACAGCCTCTGCCCCAGCCAACCAAGTCCAACCTCCGATATTCGGTTCTGGATCCCAGCATTCCCACTGCCCAAGAACTTTTGCCAGTGAGAGACCTCAGACAGTAATTGTAGTTATTAGCCTATAAAAAAACAATGAAAACCGAAAAGACAGCTTGGCAAATTGTCTACTAAGAAGGGTTTATCAATACAGCTTAAAAACAAAAAAATGTGCAATTGGAAAAGAGAAAGGAATGAACGAGTTGGCTGTGTTGTGCAAAACATATTATTCAACATCCCCAGCAACACTCCACAGACCAAAGGGCCTTAGGATTTCAGCAGACACTTCTCAGTCAGTGCACATGACTGTTCCAGTCTTAAAATCTCTCTGCTAACAAAATTTACATAACCCAGTGGCAGATTGGACTCTTAGTGAGGAGAGAGAAGAAATAATCAAGTGCAGGACAGAAAATCCCAGACACCCACTTGACTTTACTGCCAGAAAAACCACGTTGGCTTCTTAAATTACACAGAACATGTCAACAAATAGCAATAACGCAGTGAACTGTGGCACAGAATGGCTTGATCCCTGTACTGATACAATGCCTGCCTTGTCCAACTCGGGTCTAATCTTCCTCTTCAATATTTGTGGTGAGAGAAAAAGGAAATGCAACATTGGCACTGGTCTTGCAGAAAGATTTTGTGTGCAACAGAGAAGTGTTTCATCTGTGTTTTCTCTCTCCTAAAATATTTCTTTGGTAGCTAAATGGGATCAGTTGAGGAAGGAGGGCATTTTTTTTGCTAGTTTTTTTTTGGAGGCTGATTCTTCTAAAACAAGGTCTGTTTACATATGTTACAGCACATGAATTAGCACATCCATAGGATAGGCAAGGCCAGCACCCTGGTACCAAACCTAGTCTCCCTTTGTGCTGAGGAAGCCATGAGGACAGGACTCTGCTGTTCTGCTCCACTCTACTTTTTCTTAATACCATAGAAACCAAGAGAACAGTGATTTATATGTTTCAAAATTCTGCGTTGTTTCTATCCAAGCTAATTTTTAAAATGATTTCAAATTGGGTTATTTAGCATATTGGCTCAGAATTGCTTTTTTTCAACCAAGAAATCACAAGTATTTTACCAGGTTTTGTCTCCTTGTCTTGTTTTCCATTTCTTGATCAGCACTACCTTAGTTGATAGAATGGAGATGATGTTCTTCCTATGGAGATGTAGCAGAAAGGTTGCTGCTTTGCTCTGATGTATTTAATGTTAATTGTTCTTTACTTTCGTTTTTCTCTTACATGTGTCATTTTCTCCTCCTCTTGCACTTACTTCCTCAGATTCCTTTCATTTTCTGCCCTCTATATGGTCTGTATACTTCCAATTAATTTCAGTGTCACCCACACTCCTCGCTCCTTTAGATCTTTTCAACTTGTGTCTGGTGGTCTTTGGACCAGCAATTTACACCTATTGAGTATCCTGCTCATACACCTCCTGAAGAAGGTATCAAGCTCCATTTCCACAAAGGAGAAATGATTTATTCCAGCTGACACACCAAATGGACATACAGATCTCCAAGGATGTCAATTCCAACACCTGTCCTCTCGTTTGTTTGAGTCAACCCAGTAATGAAAATAAATGCCTCAGGCCTGACAGAAAGCAGGCGGCTGATTGCATTAACAGTGAGTTTTCCAGCCAAAAGTGGTTACAAATTAAGTAGCCAGCTGAGATGTTGAATAATAAACCCATGTATTTTGGCACAAATTGCCATCTGAGGCTTGCTCACTCAGGGTTCCATCCACAGAGGCGCGGACAGCCTCAGCCTGCATCCAGCAAAGCGTGGGAGCAAGTGATGATAGTGAGGACATGCAGTACATATGAAGCCCAAGGAACAACTCACACAGTGAACAGTAAGCCCACATTTAACAACTTTGCTTCAATAAGCCCAGAAAACACTACTGAATGTTTAGTATATATAGGAACAAGCACAGACCCTTAAATAAAGCAAGTGATGAGTCACTTCAAGAGTGCACTATTAGGAATAAAAGCAGTATTTCTCCTGCAGATACAGACAGCCCGTATTACTTGACAGAATTTAATATTTAAACCTGGAGCAATAATATTCAGAAAAAAGATTGGGTGCAAATTATTTCAGCCGACCCCACCAGCCATGCTTCTCATAAAGGCTGATGTCATGTGTCTGAGGTTCACAAGTTGCAGTGTAAGCAGAAATATAATTGAAACATAAAATCCAACATCTTGAGGACTTCCAGGTTACTGCCTAGGTGTTCAAATTCTTTCCACACGAGGCAGCTTTGTGGGAAAACGTTTCAGCTAAAGCCATTGCTGCTATATAAAGAAGCCAAAAATCGACAGCTCCGTGGGTGTGAACTGCAAGCAGCATTTTCACTGCAACAGCACTGTACAGAATCTATGCTTCAAGGTTTCACAGCACCAACTCAGAAGATCAAATGAGTCTCTGCAACTTTATCTTATACTTTTTGGTGCTTTCCTGTCCATCATGAAGTTCCATATCCAGGAAGCTGGTGGTTCCAAGAGTTTTAGATTATATTAAAATTAAAAAGAAAAATAAAAAATCAACATGAAAACTTCATGGTTGCAATGGAAAGATTTTAAGAGTAGCCTAAGTATGCTTTTCAGAACCAAACAGGAGGTACAAGTTAAATTTCTTCTTTTTTTTTTTTTGTTTTGTGAAGCAGTAATTTAGGAGGCTTAATTTGTGATTTGATGGCAATGCTGTGCAAAGTAGCTGCTCCAATCATATGAAATCCGGCTGATTGGTTTGAATAGCTGACTTAAATTGCAGCACATGAACAACCACACTCCTATACCAGAGCTGTCAGAGGGATATTCCCCAGCAAGATTGAATTTTAAGATCTCCAAATTTCTCCAGCAGAATTCCCTTTCTACTTGCCTACAGTCACAGTGAAAGAAGTTCTGCATTAGAAGGAAAATTAACTGCATATGATTTTGATCACTGTTTCAAGCACTGAAGAGGGAACTGCCAACAACTTTCAATGGTTTCAATACTGAAGAAATGTACTTGTTCCTTACATTGGTAATGTTTGTTCTACTTTCAAAATCAAGTGTTGTCCAGTGCCAGAACATCATCTCAAATTCTACAATGCTAAGATATACTTACAGTATTCTCATTATGAAGGCCTTGACAATGTGACCCATTTCCCTGCGTAGGACTTAGAACATCCAGTTTGATTTCATCAACTTTGTGCACTCACATGTCTTTTGATGGCCTTCTGCTGCTTCACTGTGTGCTTCGTGGCCTTGTTAAGAAAACAAACAAGTAAGACCTGCTCATCTCAATGTCATCCCCTGCTTCTCTGCCCTAAAATCAAATTTCATGTTTAGTTTTTTGAAATGATCAGAAGGCGCCTTGAGGCAGACTACAGGCCAAAACTGATCTACTGAACTGCATTTGTTCTCCTTTGTAACAAAGGAGACATCATTCTTTATACCAAAGAATAGCACAGTGGCTGCTCCGGGTTTATCGCATCAGCAGGCAGGCAGACGATAACAGCAAACACTGCTCCCACAGTTCCTCACAGTCCCATGATAAGGGCAGTCAGCACAGCTTCTTTTTTATTTTTTTCAGTTCATTTGCATTTTTTGTTGAATAGATGACCACCAGCCCCAGATGTCTCTAATAATTAGAGCATCTGAGTAATTCAGTACTCCCAAGTACGAGCACCGTGAAGCAGAACAGATGGCCAATCCTGCTGCCTTGGATGTACATTCTTCTGACGTTTGAGAGGGAAACTGCAGCACGGGAGAAGGGAGGTTTGGGGCTTTTTATTAGCTTTATCAGGTGACTGACAATTTGCTGGAAGACATTTGGGCTATTTCTGGTTTCCACGTTATGCTCATACCTAAATTGGAGATGAAATCTCAGCAAGAAGTGAAAAGTGTCACGATGCAGCAGACAACAGAAGGATGAAAGTCTAGATAGATTACAAAACAGACACATATTTTTAACTTAATATTGAAGGGCATTCTTAACAACACGAGTGAGTGGACATATTCTGCTCCGTGACAAAAGAACCAATTTTCCCAGTACAAGAAAGTGCTACAAAAGTAGCAACAAAATGTAGTGAATGTAGTTTGCTGTTAGGTCAACTTCCTTTAACAATCCGAAAGGACTAAAATGTGTGTTAAAGTGCTGTGATGCACAATTATTTATATGAAATCTGGTTTTGAATTTCTGAACTTTTCTGCTGGTTTTAATCCATATTCACTTAAATGTACACATCAAACCAAAAGCTTCAGTTAGAAGTTAGGTTTCTCTGCCATATTTCCAGAAAGTTTGAACTCTAAATCTCACTCCACTGCCCACACTGATGTTGTGTTGACATATGAAATGAATGAATGGTGCTTTATGCTGCCTTCTGTATGTTATGCTGGGCAACAATATGCAGGTTAATGCATCCAAGGTCGGGAAAGTGAGAAGTAAGAGTTCCCCTTTGAGTGCTATCAGATACATTCATTACAAGACTTGTTATTGTTACAGAGATCATACATAGTCCAAGTGTTTTCCTGCCAGAATTCCATGTACAAAAATCATTTCACCTATTGCTATCTGCAGTAACGCATGATGCAAGCCAGCCTCTGCTTTGCAGACAGCATATTGCTGTGCTGTATGAATCACTGCAAACACTATGCAAACATCCTCAAGGGTTCGATCCTTTCCTAAGCTGGTAACAAAATTTCTATCTTTTTCCAGAAGTGCAGGATAAAGCTCAGCTCTGCTGGTTACGGCCCACACAACAGCACAGGTTCCCATCTTTACAGCCTGAGATATTCTGCTACCTTTGAAAAACAAAAACACAAACACTGTAGCCTGGGGCTGTGAAGAATATTATGGCCTATCTCCTGACATAAGAGGAGGGCAATAAAGCTGTCAGAAGGTCTGGAAAACATCACTTACAAGGAAAGACAGGATCTGGGAATGCGTAATCCAGACACTGAAAGAAGTTATAGCAGCCTTAAACTACAGGAGATGATTTTGCTGACTGCTTTCCTCTTTGCATATCCACTGGTGATAGACAAGAAAGAATGGGCTTGAAATGCAGAGGGAGTTTGAAAATAAGAAAAAAGCCAACAACTGCCCTATTGCATTGGAGTGGATCAGCAGGGAAGGTCTGAGTTTGCCACTATGGCAAAGGAGAGGGGTGGATGTCAAGGAGATCGGCTTAGGAAGATACCTGTTAGAAATGGCACAGAAGTCATTGTGCCTGCTTGGGGATCAGGATTATGTGACCCCTAGAAGTTCTTTCCCACCCTGTATTTTATTGCTCTGTGTTAAGTACAGCTGGACGATTCCTGAAACGATGTACGTGCACATTTTTGTGCAGCAGGTGTGCATTTTACCAGCATGGAGCTGGAAGTGGGTACTTGTCAGACTGCTGGTGTTTCAGAATGTATCCCCTTGTTCTCTCTGAGCTACTCACATTATGCTGAAATTATAATCCAGACATTTCATTTTGCTCTATTGTGTCATGTATTTTACAAGGATATCCAAAAAGGGATTTAAAAACTGAAACCTTTTATATATATTAATTTGGAGCCCATCACTAGAACACATAATGTACTCTTGATCTACCTGCTTCTTTTTTATTTACAATGTCATTATTTACTCTTAGTGCATTAATAGATAGAACAGGTTCCAGTGGGAGAATTGTTGTGGTGGGAAAGCTGACCACTGAGCAAACCCACACTGAAAGGACTGCGTGCCTCGGGTAGCCTAGAGTGGAGTCATCGTGCATCAGATGCAATTAGGCTTCTTAGAGAAAGCCATACTCACATGAGTATGCAGTGCAGGAAAAGCACTGCCTGTTAAAATATTGAATGGCAAATGAATGCCCAGCACCTTTATTATTCCTGGTCACTGAAACAAACGCTTTTATATTTAATTATGGCAGAGAACTGGGAGAAGAACATCAGACACACTGAAAGGCAAGTATTAGGTTCTTTTTACTTAATGAGCACTATGCTGCCAGTGCCAGGTATCCAGAAACCCAATCCAGAGATCAGCTCCACAACCAGCGTGGGTCACTTGAGCAAGTAACCTGAATACAGCTTAGTGCCCTGCAGAGACCGGCTGTGCCAGAGCAGCTGTAGGGACCTGCTGGTGCACTCAATGTTTTTCTTGTCCTCTGCAGTTTCTAAGAGGTCCTGCAGTCAAAGTTTCTCATTGGCTTTACTGAGATTATGCTTTAAAAATAACATTTTCTTAACAATCTGACCTATGGGACTTGTACACTGTCACACAAAGTTAGACACTGGCTAGAATTCCCTGCAAATACCACCTAATAATAAAATCACTAAAATATTGTGATCATTTTGCTGTAGCTGTTGGACCCAGGCTCATGACAGCCTGAGAGATGGGCAGAAGAACATGTTCCTTCTCATTCCTTTCAGACTCAAATATAATCCTGAAGATAATAAATATTCATGATACTAAATATTTAAATTCTTCCACCCTGCTGGCCTGGATACTTCCACATTCACCCAAAAAAAAAAAAACAAAAAAAGGCAAAAAAAGAGTTGTAATGTAAAAAGCTAAACAAAAAAACCTGTGCATTCAGAAAACAAGGGTGAGTTTTCAAGGAATAACAACAGTGATAAAACATTCCATACGGAACAGAGATGAATATATTACAAAGGCATGGCAATGATAAATGACTTTCTCACTGTGAAGTGGCTCACAGAGAACTGCGGGTCAGGGTCAGCTCATTTTACAGACCTGGAGGGTTAGATATAAATTCTAGACCCAGTTTGATTCTAGAGCTCTTCGTGCTTCAAAGCCATTTGCCACAGGGCTGCCACACTTCATCAGCAGCACATGCTTTTCTTTCTTGGAATAACCAAGCTGGGGGTGGAAGGCATTAGTAAAACTCACAGTCACATTTCAGTGTTACTGCAGGGCAGATATAATGGAAATATAAAGCCACAGATCCTCAAGTCAGACCACTTTCCCTTTTCTTTAAACATCTTATTCATGGAAAGTGGAAATGGGAGACAGAAGTATAAGGCCAAAGCAGATAATACTGGAGAACCCAGCTATAGTAAGCTCTCCGTGATGGCAGTTTTCAAGTCAAGCACTTGTAGCTGGCGTGTCCCCATAGCAGGCTGCAGAGCAGGCATCATAGCACTTGCAGGGTTCCAACTGGTGAGAACCTCTGTAAAAGGAGCTGCTCCTCTCCCACCAGGCATGGGAAGGTTCTTTTGGAATCTTGATTGAGACCCAAATGATCTGCTCTCGTTAGATACTCACTAACTGAGGCACCCAGATCTCCTCTCACACTATTTTTACTGGGTAGCCTTTATGTTTTCCAAAAAACCAGAATAGCTCACAAATCAATGAAAAAAAGTTGACGTAAGCATGTTGAGTATGAAAAAAACCCACGAGGAAACACCTTCCAGATATATGACTAAAGTGAGACTGATCCCATTTATCCAACTCTAAAAACACAAAGACAGAAGCCAACAAAAAAGCCAAACAAGTTTAACCTTGGCAGCCTGAATGAAGCCTTTCTTTCATTTCCATATGTGTGAATGATGCTGAATTACTACGTAGTTTGAAAGGCCTTGCTCCAACACTCGGCCTTTGATTATAATGTTTTGTTCTCTAGTTCTTTCTCCTACTTTCTATTCTGTAATCCTGGCACACGTGAGGTACTTCTAGTTCTTTAGATCTTCAGGGTTTTGTTCACGTTGGAACAGCTGCAACAACTCATTTTACTGCAGCACCAAAATGTATTATTATGCATTACACAGTGATCAGCATCAGGAATGCAGAGTTCTTAGGGAAGAGTCAAGAGTTCAACATTTTCTAGAATCATTTTGAAATATTCTCAGAACTGGAACTCAGAGGGAGTAAAATGCCCCGAGCTGTGAAATTTCAGATATAATTTCATTTTCAGAATTTGAAGTTCTTCAAATTTTCATGTCAAGCTTTTAAATATAAATATTTACTTTTTTTTTAATCATGTATTTTATGAAATCATGTATTTTATGAAATGTTTGGTGTAAAAATTTGAACAACATTACAAAAGATATAAAATGTGCATAGACTCACTGGACTCCTCAGAAGCTTTAAGAATTCAAGTAACCACAGAAAGCAGCTACTTCCAAATGGGGATGGAAACTCAATGTGGGTTTTTAGGACTGTAATTCTGGTCTTGAACCCATGACCAAGCACTTGAGGTTGGAAAAATATCATTCCTAGACAGCAACCTATCCTTCCTTCCTTTGCTATCAGAGATAATCTGCTTTTACACAGCCAGTTCATCCACCAGAGCTTTCTAAACAGTTTCCAAAACCTTTCTATACTTTGCCCTGGAGATACTTAACACAGGAAAACATATGGGGTGAGAAACCTTATTACACCACTCTCTTTCCTCACCTTCCCTAAGACAAAATGTTTAATATGAGCACAATCTGCCAATGTCACCCACACGACAGCGCTCAGCATCTGTGTGGCCATATGACTGCTTAATCTGCCTGTTTCATAAGATAATTACTGAATGAGAAATTAGTATTAGCACAGCAAGCCATGGAGTGTTTAAATTAGTCAAGTTCAGGTATAATTTTGTATGGAACTTCAAGCGCTTCATTGAAGGTGTGTCCTTGCCAATTCAGGAAAAACACTTTTCTTCTTAACGAATTGCTTCTTCACGTGTTTTCTTTGGATATATTTTGTGACTGCAACCAAAAACCAGTGCTACTGTCCTGCAAACCAAATGGATGCGACCGACACCTTTTGATGCGGTGCTGACAAGGCGCAAGGAAGCCCAGCCTCGGGTTTCGGTGTTCTTAGCTGGCAAGGATGGGCAGCAGGGATCCAAGGCAGGAGGGCAAGGTAGCTGTTGGCAAACCACACCTAACAGGCTGATTTCAAACCAAACATGATACCAAAGAAGAGATGGGCTCTCTGATGACAGACGTAACCTCCTTCTCATGTAACTGTTATCTCCTTGACTTAGTCACTAGTTTTAATGATGAACTTTCACTGCCTATGAGAGAAATTAGCTCAATCAAACCACTGCTGTTTGATTACACCATTAATAAGACATGTGACACGAGCAGGACTGTATACTAAAAGTAGGAAAAACAGCCTTTGGGAAGAGAGAGATTTTCCTGCATTTAGTGTCAAAGGAAAACCATTCCAGTAAGAAAGCAAAACCAAGACTTGCCAACACAAAACTGTCCATCTGTCATGCATCCCTATACATATAAAAAGAATGAAACATAATAATAACAGTAACCTACTTTGGGATTTTCAATGACTAATGTCTTGAAAATAATAAGACAGTTGGAATGTTGAGGTTTTTTCCATGAATACAGTATCTTAAATGAGACAGTAATGAGATAGTACTTTCAGAGTCCTCATTCATAATAATACAACTCTTAATAAAATAAGAATGATGAATAGATTCTATTTTTGTCTTCAAGACAGACTAAACAAACTTCAGTGCAGCCAAGAGCACCTGGAGAAAAGAAGGAAAACATCTGCTGGTATTGTAACATGTCCCCCAGGGCCTTGCCTTGTGAAGGGTACGGCGAAGGACAGCCTTGAATTCAGCAGCAGGAGAGTGCTGGGGTTGGGTGAGATGGTCACAGTTGCTTCACTATGCTGAAAATGACTCTAAACCAGCCATTAGTAAACCAGCAGTCTGTATTGTGTGCATGCCTGGGATCAATAATTAAAAATTGATTTTTAAGAACCTGAATGTAATGGGAATACGGGGATATGGGAATATCCCTATCTCCATAATGCATCTTCAGCTGGAATTTCTCCCTTTACAGTAAATCCACTCCAACTTCCACATATCAGGCATATGAAATCAAAACACTTATACAACCAATTTTGTGCATAACTTATCATTAGAATTAGAAATCTCATGAAATGAAAATGTTAATAAAATATTCTGAAAACTCTGGAATCTGCTATTAAGGAGAGTAGCTTCTGACTGCATAGCTACAGCTGCTTGAACTGTGAGGACACCCTAGGAGAGAGCCATGTTGTGAATTTAATAGGACAAAGCTTCAGAACAGCAAAGAATTGTCAGTGAAATTTATTATTAAAGGTTGAAGTTAAAATGTAAAACCATTAGCAAATTAAGTCCATAGTAAATAGATTCTGGAAGGGCCCACAATTCAAAGGACTCATCAGCTTAAGATATGCTAAAATCAGCCAAAGAGTCTTTCACAGCCTGCAGTGAATTTAAAGTTGAAGATATGAATGATATTAACATTCCCTCCCTACAGACTTTTCTGCACACAATCTAAAGCTCAGTATTACTTTACTGTAGTCTAAAACATTCAGCTTTGGCCTTGGCCTGAAAAGATAAGGTCTCTTTCTGGAACAAGAGCTGACACACTTTGCTTGTCCTACCCCTGTAACAGTTTCTAACAGTTAACAGGACAGCATCTTGTACGACTGAATGAACAGAGTAATCCTGGGACAGAGGTGAGCATGCTTACTCCTTATATTGTATGTATAGATTGGCAAATTGGCCAATTAATGATATGGGAATTCAATGGGAGTCTCGCAGTGAAACCAGAGACCCAATTTTGCCTTGAAAAGAGAAAATGTTTTCAAACAGTTCCAAAGGCCAAACAAACTGCAGCTCCTGGCATAGTCTCTTGCATCTATTTCAAGGGTGAGCTTTCTGACACAGCACCATCTGTTTGTCCCATGTTTTTACCAGACAAGAGGGTGTCCAAGTCTATTCCTTGGATTCTTAATCTCCGCTGCAACACCACTAATGACCACATAATAGCAAAAACAATCTTGTCTTTGCTGGCAAGAGAGACAGCATTGATTTCTAGACAATACTTGTGTAACAAAATATTGGTTTTTGCTGGAAATTGCTGAACCATAATAGAGCAAAAATATTAGAGGAAGAAGATGGTAAGATAGACGTGTTGCGGAGGTGGTTGTATTCCAGCATCCTGAAATATTTCGTGCTTTGAGTTGGAATTTAGATTATGAGATACATGAATGATACATGCATTAAGAGATAACACTTCTGTAACAGTAAAATAATTATCTGCATGACCCAAATGTGGACCTGGAAACGGAGTCCTTCCAAAGTCCTGCTGTCAAGCTATGCTGGGCTATGAAGCTTCACAAAGCTATTTCATAAAATTAAGAACCCATTCTAAAATGAGGAAGATATTATACCACTTCTCCTTTTCCCAATCACGTTTAGATCCTTCCTTCTCATGCCACGAATAATGAAGAACTTGCAGTCCAAGCAGTGCCCTCCACGTCCTTGGGTCCTTTTTAGCTCATCGCAGAGCTCTGCCTGAACTCTGTGACCATTTCTGTTGACGATGCACAAAAAAGAAGATGATTGAGCTGCTTTTCTCCTTGCAGGATTGCTTCTGCAAAGCTGAGGGAGAGCAGCACTGTCAGTAATAGCAGCAGTTCTGAGTTCAAGTGAGGAATCAGAGGTGCTGGGTAAAGTGGCACAATTTTTACCTTAGTCACTGTTCAGAGTAGACTGCTTTCAATTGATGCCCTCTGCTAATCTTTCATTGAGATCGCAGCATCTCAAGTATTCTCCCTGTTTTTATCTTCTGATGCATTTACAGATAAGGGAAGTTAGCATATGCATTGATTTTTCAAGCTTTTGCAGTAGCGTGTGATGCAGAGCTCAGAGGAGAACACAAACAACAATGCACCATCCTGTCAGCTAAAGAATGAAAAGTTGTGCTGTAATGCATAGATTCATCAGCATGGACTGATACACCCAGGTGAGGCCTGGCAGGAAAACAGGCTGGTGGAAGTTCTTGTGAAAAGGAAACTGCAAAAGTAGTGCAAAATGGCAGCGCCAACAAACAACAGCAACAATCGGAGGGGTGGAGGGCTACGAAAACTCATTAGGTGTGTGATTAGGAACCAGGGAGTTGAAGCAGGCCATCAGAAATGGTAGTTGAGTGACTTTACTGATATTTCTGCTGCCAATGAGCTACCTATTACCTTACAACAATTTGGGTCATTTTATTCTAACCAAAATGTTTTCCTCTATCTAAACAAATAGGTTGGACTGATGGACTGACTACTTTTCAAATCAGCCTCCCCTGTTAACTGAGGCAGATCTTTATGAAGTAATACCCTACATTTAAGTCTTTCTATAACATTTTTAGAAAGGAAAGCTCTAAATAGCAACATCTTGGAGACAGAATTCATCAGTGCCCAGTCTGTAAATAAACTGCCTGCTCTGATGTAGAATGAGCAGGGAAAGAAAGTTTCTGCAGCCCATGTCTGAAACAAAATTTTTTTACCAAGGCTAAAAAGATTTCAACTAAATATGATGATATTGCATCTGTTCTATGTGAAATTGGTTAAAATGAACTACAGCAATTCTGACTTGAGCACATGAAGAAATATCTCTGCTGCAATGAGCCTTCAAATTCCCTTTTCCCTCTTGCTTTCTGCCATACAGTTATACATAACACAACTGCCCAGTTATTTCCCAGGCAGGCAATAAGAACCCACCTGGTAATTAAGTTACCTCACTTGAATGTCAGATGTATTTTGAGTCACAGGAATATTTCAGCATCTCACATACCTTTCCTGTCCCATTGTTTAATTATCAAAGGAGCAATGAAAAGGAGAACAGGACTGAGGTGTAGATGAATATGAATTATTGAAAGGGACTAGGAGGAAAGCACTGCAGAAACAGGAGCAGCTGTCATTTAAGCTCTGCAGAAGGGCCACCAGGATGTATCAGAGAGATTTCCTCAGAGAAGTCCTCCTCTCTTCAGGAGCCTAAGTGACCTTAGGGCAATTTCTCTTGTCCAGCCAAAACATCAAGACTGACATTTTGTATCTTTATTTTAACCATTCATTTTACTTCATGTTAACACCCATTCCACAACTACAGGTGGTTACTATGTTACTGATAATGTCTTCTGTTCTTTCTCTTTGTTCGGTGCGTGCCATTCTTTTGCCCAAAAGACCAGAATTTCATGTATGATTTAGCTCTGCAAACACTCTCCCTTTCCCATTCTATGTGTCCTTTTCAAACAGTAAAATTCAAAGCCACAGAAACTGAAAACTCTACTCCAATTTAATCCACGATCCATGTCATCATCTTGTTAAATAACTCTGCAAGCATCTTTTGACCAGTTGGATGGACTACATGAATGGAATGATGTCACATTTGTTTTATGCTATCCCATCATATTATACAACCAAGCTGCATTTCTGCTCTCCAGACACTTGCTTGGGAAGTGTCTGGAAAGCACTGCATTAATCTTTCTTCCTACTTTATTTCTTTTTTCCTTTAGATTATCCCCCAAACTGGACATATTAGTCTGTTTTCCCCCATGTTCAGTCTAATTTTATTAATGCTTACCATTTTCTCTAATCTCTCGAGCTCCATCACTGTCTCTCTATCTATCCTTCCAGACATTTCCTTAGATTTTATCATTAATTAGAGCATATTTGTAAGGTTTACAACAGAATCTCGTTTAGAGATGTGATTCACACACCATTTGTTGCCCAGTCGCTGGCAGTCAGACCTTTTCCAAATCACCGTGTTGATAATTTTAAGATTACAACAAATGAAACACTTTCTGATTATTTTTCCCCTCAGTGTTCCAGCACTTGCAGATAGCAAATCCTCATGACTTTGGAAGACTGCAGGAGGTAGGGAATACAGATTTGAGAACAGACAGTAAGCAAAACAGAATGGCCAGGATGTCAGCAATGGCTGGGGAAGCTCACAGGGTGCACCTGAACCTTCCCAATCCTCGCACAATCCTTGCATGCTAAGGCAACTCCCTCACGTACCTTACAGTAATTCTAAAGTTCCTCTTCAGGAAGGGCTGACAAAGCACCCATCTACTGACAGCAGCCATGATACAGGTTATGCACTACTGAATCTTTTTACTACCGAAGCCCTGTAGTCCTGCAGGACGAGAGAGTTGCATCCTTGGGTGGCAGTTTTCAGACAGATTGAAAGATGGGTCTGAAAAGGAGGCTGGAGGGAAGAGCTTGGGCTCTCACCCAATGGTGAGCGGTTCACTAACAATGCTCTCAGCAAAGCAAGTGAAAGAAAACCCAAAACCAGCACAGCAAAGTTAAACAGCTACTCAGAGCCCACCGGATGGAGATCTCATGGGTTTACAGAGACCAAAATGCAAGCACAAAAGCTTTTTCTATCAGTTTTATATTCATATGATCAAATGATAATATCTTTGTATTTAGCCTGAATGAAGCTAACATTTCATTGGTGAAAACAGATACAGATATCAATAAGGAACTGGCTAAATTATTAAAAAGAGCTTAAGGGCACTTTCAACAACTGGGTGGTACAATATGCACAGCAATGCCTTTTATGTATATTGTGTTTTAATGCAAGGTCTCAAGCCTTGGGAGAAACCATGATTAAAATGATTTTTTTTTTTTTTACATTTAATGCATCATAAATGCAGAACTGGATTTGTATGGTAATTCATTTGAACAGTATGATATTAGAGAAAAAGTAGATGAAGTAATCAATCACCAGTAACAACTATAAACATATTTTCAGACTTTCCTTTGCAACTTTTTAATGATTTGAGATATAAATCCTAACAGAAGAAGGGAAGAAAACAGGTGATATTCAGTATTCAAATCCACCTCACCTGCTTAGTGATTCACATTTTAATCTGGCAGCTCATCACAGCAGTTAATGTTTCTGTTTTCTGTCTGAAAACAAAAAGCACTGCTGTACCTGATTCTTGAGCTGCGTACCTACAGATGATCACTGTTACCAGTAACTGATCTACCTATTAAAAACGGTCCTCTTGAGCATAGTTAGTTAAGACCAACTTTTTAATAGCTCCTGTCCTTCCCCTGTAATTGGAGCTTGCTGTTCTGTCTCAATAACAGAGCTCTCCTTACAGGACCACAGGGCATTTGATTTATGACTAGGAAATGAAGGCTTAGAGGCATTCAGTGATGTGTCTGGGATGACATACGATGATTTTAACAAAGGTAAGAAGGAGAGAACTTCTGTTTTGTAACCACAGTGCTGCCTTTTCTCTTTCAGTACTGCATCGCCTGATGGCAGACATCTTATGGTACACACTAAGTCAGGTTTGTGTTTATGGACACAGAAAAACACCCATGACCCTGTGATCTCCAATACCAGTGGTACTCACAGACATACGTACACTGCCAAGTGAGCTCTCCCATAAGCAGAGAAGGGCGTTCAAGACATTTGAAACATCTCGTTAAGTTTCTTCAGAGCAGATCTGCAACACCTTATTTTGCCCATTTTCCTCTTTTAATCCTTCAACAGGTGTTATTTTTCTCTAAGTCATACGGCGGCACAAATGCTATTCTTTTCAACCTACCCCTGTGTAGATAACCCCTCAATGAAACAAAGGTTATCTTAGTCACATCTCTTCTTTTTGACTACAGAAATGCATGAAAATGATAAAAACAACCGTCCAGGTACTCCAATGGCAGTCAAATATCAGGCTTGTGGAGGGCCTTTGGCTATAGCAGGAGGCATCTCAAAATCTGTATGCTCTTTTGGGCATTTGTGGTATTTCGAAGATCCTCAGGTTGATCATTGCAATGACTGTTTTAATACCAGTCATGAAAATGGTGTGATTCATAAATGCTTTGGGATTTTGAAATGGTAACTACTAGGTGAAAAAAGAAATGTTTATATGATTTCCAATTTTAATTTTACCAAAGGTTTTACGATGTTGAATGTTCTCTATTTTACAGATGCATCAACACACACAATGTAAATCTACCTGCAGTTAGAGGGAAAATGAAGCAACCTCCTATTTATTAGCAGCAAACTCGTGCTGATTTTTATCACCAGGGACTTTTTTTAATTCCTCCAGCTTCCAGGCTCTCAGGGAGGAAAAACATGCAGCCCATCAGTCTTTTCCTTGATGTGCATGCAGCCAGACAGATGTGCCCTTTCGTTTGAACTCAAGCAAGGGAAGGTTGCACACGTTTCCCATAAAACATTTTGGCACCTCCTAATGGACTGGTGCTCAGAGATGGTGGAAATGCTTCTTTCTGAAATGTGCTACTTGTGCGTGGCGCTCAGGGTGAGAATGAGCACCAAAACTGACAGCAGGAGGGAATTATTCTCAAGATCAGGTTATGAAAGGCTTCAGATTGTCTCTCCCTCAAGCTTTCTGATTACCTGGGTACGACTCAGCATCTCTTGCTATGTGAACGGATAACAGCACTCAGCTCTAAGCCATGGCATTTTAGTTTTGTTTCCTCTGCCCATGCCACATCACACTCCAATCCTTTAAACCTAGGTGATTCAGCCTTAATGCAACATGGATTGACATAGGATCATCCATTTGAAATCAGTTTCCTTGTGTACCGTACACAACAGGTATGATTTTCTGGAGTCCAGAGGAGATGAGCATAGAAAACTTAGGGTAATAAAACTGAAGTTAATTTCTAGGTGCAGCCATTGTGCAAGGAGGCAAGTGAAAGGACATGGAAATTTGTGCGTTAGATATCATTAACCTCACTATAGTTTTCTATATCTGATACAAGCTCTGAATATTTATTTGGCTTTAGTAGTATTTTGCTCTATTTGGCTCTTTTGGCACTTTCTGGCTTTCATCAAACTCGGCAAAGGAAAACCAACTTATAAAGACAGTGATGGAGAGAAGGGAGAAAGCCCTGCCCCAGTATGTGTGACTCAGTCTTCCGAGACAGTTTGTGGTGCATCAGGAGCTTGGATCATAACTGGCGTTTATGAATGCTGGGATGAGCAAGCAATACGTTACACAAGTGCTTAACAAATCAAGGGTATCACAGCCTGATTTACCACACGCTCCTGTGCGAACGCTATCATTATTCCGCTGGAATCAATAACACTGCAACTCGCTAAGGCTTGAATAACGAAGAGGTGAATCTAGCCCTTTACTGTCAGTTTAATTATCCATACAAACCAGGCATTTGGCAAGAAAGGCCATTTCTATTGCTCCATAAAGACAAATTATGAAGGAATAAACAGGAACATGAGGCTAACATTGCTGGACTGAGTAAAATATTGGCGTAATCCTGAAAGTTTACCTTGCAATACGCGATGCGATAATTGAACTAAGAAAAGAAGGCTAAGCTCTTCTTTATGTCCACTGAATAACATGAGGATATGAAAAGATGTTGAATTTCCATGTAACGAGGCTATCTAAATCCAATTACAGCCACACATGCTAACCACTGAGTACTGAATTTTAAAATGCTCCTTTCAATTTCACGCTGACTATTTTGCAAATAAATGAAAAAAATACGTATTTTATTGAACAGAAGAATTCATAAGGCACAAACAAAAAGAATCTGGGAAAGGACAGGTGTACACAAAGGCTGAGTGCTAGAGAACAAATCCCCACATGAGCACAAAAGGCCTCAACTGACAGAAAAAAAAAGCCACGCAACCATTTAGTGATGAAATTGCACCAACTGAACATTCAGTGCTGGGCTAATTTCTAAGCCAACGAATGAAAACAGCATAGGTTTTTTAAGTGAATTTATTCCATTCTTACTTTTTTTTCCCCTTTATATGCTTATTTTTTTCAGTGCATTCATATTTCCTTAAATAATTATTTTGATGTACACCTTTGTTTTTTGACTTTAAAAGCCTGCAATTCATCATCAGTTACAGGTGTCAAGGAAAGTAATTATCTTCGTACTATATTTAAGTATTACAAAAAGCCCAGTTGGGAAGCAAAAAGAGAAGATTAACAACACTCTCTTTATTAAATTACATACCTGCTCCCTGCAGAATGATTGGAAGACTTGGAAGTATATACAATTTCCAAGCATACATTCTACTCCTTGGTAAGATTGCCTGTTATAAGCAGACATAATTACTCTGGAATATATATAGTCTGGGATATACATACATATACACACAGTTTTGTCTCCAGCAGTTTTTTGCTGTTCTAATGGAAAAATACTGTCAAACAATGAGTGCACGATCGATTCAGAGAAGCTCAGCCAACCTAGCAGAGTCCAGGCCAACCTCCTCTGGTTTCTCAGCATTAAGGCACCTCCATAGGGTCCAACCAGTGTCTGTGCAGCCCCCCAGTACAACACCAGAAACCTTGGAAAGAGCAGAAAAGGGCATGTGTGCCCACTGCAGTACTTCCACCACAACACCTAACTTAGGCTACCGATTTTCTGTGTCAGAGGTTGGATCCACATGAACTTGCTGAGGCCTTTTCCAAATCCTGCTCACCACAGTGAGTTCCACAGTATTATTGTGTGTTTGGTGAAAAAAAAAAACCCACTATATATATATATACATAATTTGTATATATCTACTGCTTGATACAGCACTCAGCAAGGTATTACAGACAGTGATTTTTGCTGGACTTCCCATTTTCTATAGCAATTAACCATTACAACACCTAAATACTAATGCCATAAATGACCTCATTACCCAACTACCTGGGAAAAACCTGTTCACTGTGATGGATGCCTTTTAGCAGATTCTTCTCTGCGTTTCAAAGGGACGTAGCAATAGCTGCACCATCATACACACAAAGTTCCATCCTAGTAGATCTCTGCTGTGAGTACTTAAATTTGAATTCTGTCAAATAATATATAGCCAAGATTGAGGCTTTACCCCTGATTTATGCAGGGCTAGGCTTAACCTATCTGAGAGAGTTACACAACAGCATGCAATTGCCTTGTCCCTGGAGCTCTCTAGAGAACAACCACCTCTGCTCAGCTTGCTTCTCAGCTGCAGTATGTCGGCCTCGTTGTAAAAGGGGATGAGAGGCAGGTCTATGACATTGTAATAGAGTGGCAAAAATAATAAAAGGGGGGAAACAACAGGGAGGAGACAGGAAAGTTGTTCACATCAACAAATAAATAAAGCATATGGAAACTGCATGAAGGGCATGTAAAAGAAGCTGATCTGACCAGATGGCTAAGGAGCAAGGAGAGAGCAATTCCAGAAAGCAAAGGGGAACTAGAGAATGGAAAAAATAAGAACAAAGATTTTGATGTTAATTCTGAATAGGGCAAATTCAAAGGGAAATTAACAGGAAAACTACAGCTATTATTACAGAAAAGAAAAAAAGATATACAAAAGCAAGTCAGAGGTTTGAACTGATGCAGAAATAAGTCTTTCCCACCTGGAGAGAGACTTAAGTTTTGTGGTCTCAGCAATAACAGCTTTAGATGCTGAACTATTAAGGAGGATCTGTACTGGATCTTCTGCATGGATACTTTGGCAATGAGGCCATGATGTATCCACAGCCAGAGCTCCAAGTCCCCGTAAAACAAATATCAGGGTGCCCAGTACTGAAGGTGAAATTGTAAACTTCAAAAACATGCATTTCCTACTAAATAAGAATAAGACTCAAATTACTGAATTATGTATAATATTTACTCACTGATTTGGATTTATTCACCTTTTTGTCTGCTGGTTTCAGAAATGCAACCTTTATCAGTTGCTAAAGGGCTTCTCAAGGTGAGAAGGAAATGCTAATTGGTTTTATCCTTTGGTGAAACAATCCATCCAAACTTAATTAGAATAGGTTTGCTTTTTCTTCGAAAAGAAATAATCCATAAGAAAAGCTGATAGGCAGAGCAAACTGCATCTCGCACAAAGGTGGTAGGATTTAAGTGATTTTGAGCTATGCTCCCAGAACTCAGTTGCCTTCAGGCATCTATCTGGCCTTTCTCAGTGGATGGCATAATTAGGACCTGAGTGTAAACCCCAGTGGTGCCAGCTGATAAGAAGTTAATCTTTCGGGCACCACGTGGGCCAAGAGAGATGTGCCAACAGGTCCAATTAGCAAAGGCTTCCCGTTCCAGACTGTGCCATAGCATTTCTCAGCACGGATAAACAGCTGCAGGATCTGCTTCTGAGCTGCCTCACCTCAGCAGCGCAATGGGAAGTAGCCCAGGGCAAGCAAAGGGCTTCAGCTGCACCTTGTACTACCAGCTGCAAGCAGTGCAAACACAGCTCTGGGGTACAAACTCCTAAAGGCCTTTCCATGGAGCATTCATATGCCCAGTGGCATGTAAATCCCACAGATGAACCCAATCCTGTGGCAATAGGATTCAAGTCCAGGAGCTGCAACCACACTGGGTATAAACTGGCATTTCTTACTGAATTTAGGAACTTCATCAAGGGTACTTGTCATTAAGATCTGATCACAGACCACTTGAACCCTCTGACTGAAGCTAAGCAAGCAGAATACGGGTCAAACTCATGTCATCTCAACTTTACACAGAGGCAGCCCAAGACCTACTGGCAACACAGAACACAAAAGCCTTACAGCAAGCTCAGCCCCCACAGCCACGTATGAGAAGGTGAGAAACATGTTATGTGCTGTTCCCTTTCATCCATACAGGAGAGAGAAGAAAGTTCCTGGTTGTTGGAAAAGCAATGAAGATTTGCAGAGTGCTCAGCACCTGCTCTCTGCAAGATAGAGAACCTTTCCTTTAAAGAAGGAAAGCACTTTCCTGGCAGCCAGTGACGTGCAGAGGCCCAGCATCTATGGGCATAACAATTCCCTCTAATAATGTTTAAGAGCAAATCCCAGTCTCAAGAGGAATATAGCACATTGAAACTGCTCCTGAGGAATTTGACTGGTGTTGCCAAGATGACCACAACAATGGCAGAAGTTCACAGGGATTAAAATTGTTTTATTAAGTAGGTTCACCAGAATTTACTTATTAGCAAACCTGATTAGTCGGAGACTGTCTCCATGTTCCTACTCAGTTGCTGCCTGCTGCCTGCTGAACAGACAGAGGGATGCTGGAGAGATTATTGCTAAGCCCTTCCCCCTTCCCTCTCCCCTCCTCTTCCAGGACCACACTGACAGTCCCAAGGGAAACAGGAGAGACAGAGGGGGTAGGATCCTGCAGCTCTCGCTCAGCACATTTCACCAGAAAGCCCCATGAACCCAGGAAGAGGAGCTGCCACTCAGGACACTGACTCTTGAGCAAAGGATCTATCAGTACAACATATAATATATGAACACGTATGAATATTTTCCCCTTCCAGAGGACATAAAAGAGGAAAGAGACTTGGATCTCCAGAGTGCTACAGCAATTCTATTTTTTTTTTTAAATTTATTTATTTTGTAATCAATACCATTAAACATCCCCAGGTCTTTCTGCTGGATCGTAACTCAGCTGACCAGTTTGCAGCATGCATACTTCACCTGCGGGGAAGCCTGGCAGCGGGCTGCAGCCCGAGGCACAGTGGTAAGTAACTTGGGGGAAGTTTCCTTATGATTTTTGTAGTTTGCTGCCTTGGAGTAATGAATTCCTGTGAATCTTTGGAGGGATTTGTTCCTGAGAGAAGGAAGGGAAGGGGGGTGTCTTTCAATTGCTTTTCTCTGTGAGCTGGTCGTTTTCTTTCTGTCCTTGTAACAAAGTTTTCTATAGGATGGGTGAATGTTCCCTGTATTTTCTCAGTAATTTGCAGTGACGTGAGACCGAGCTGATAAGAATACTTGTCATTTAGAAAGCAGTTTACTCTTAGAGCATTGAACAAACATGTACTAGTTAATCCTTGCCATGGCTCTGCGAGGCAGGCAAAAGAGGCGAGCAGTGAAGAAAACAGGAATTAGAATCTGAGCATTCGAGTTAAAGCAATTAAGAACTTTGCATCCAGCTGATGGCAGGTAATTGACCACTCTAGTAACTATTAAGCAGCTTAGTTAAGTTAGTGTGTATTCAAGGGTTTACAGAAATTAGAGAGCCATGAGACAACTGCTGGAAAATGAACAATCCAGCAACGACTGAGATATTTTAGAGCAGAGGCTGATCTGCTCTGGTTTGGATTTGCAGGCGTCCGACCCTTTGCGATAATTATGAACGAGGCTTTAGCTCTCCTCTGTGCCTGTGTGTTGCCAGACAACCAATGAGGCTGCAAAGCAAATCGCATTCACAGGCTGCAGATTTCAGGAGGAGGCACAGGGGTGACTTTTACTTACAAACACTCATTAAATTGGTGGTTTAGGGAAGTACCCGAAGCACCCTTTCTCTTGCAGTAACCTCTACTATGTTTTCTCCTTCCTCACGCATCTTTTGGCTGGCAGATAACCCCGGTCTGATGCCATTTCGGATGTCCCAGTGAGAACTCTTAGAGATGCCTATTCTCTCTGGAGGCAGCGACCAAGACTATAGTAACATTAGCTACGCTTCTTGTAATTCCTTGAGCCATTTCTTTCCTGTCTCCGTTGAAACTCCTTCTGTCAAAGGGGTCCATTACCAAAGAGCCAGGAGGATTTACCACCCTGATCAAGCCTCTGCAGTCGATCTAAAGACAGAAATTATGATAAATGTTGGAGGCATCAAATACCTGCTACCCTGGAGCACTTTAGATGAATTTCCCCTGACCAGACTGAGCAAACTTAAGTTTTGCAGCAGCTACGAAGAAATTATTCAGCTGTGTGATGATTACGATGAAGACACCCATGAGTTCTTCTTTGACAGGAACCCCAATGCTTTTGGGATGATTGTCAGCTTTCTAGCAGCAGGGAAGCTGATGCTCTTAAGAGACATGTGTGCCTTGTCTTTCCAGGAGGAGCTGAGATACTGGGGGATTGAGGAATCCAACCTGGAGAACTGCTGCTTTCGAAAATTATTTCAGAAACTGCAGGAGCTGGCTGAGGTACGGAAAGAAGAGGAGCTCCGGAGGAGCAAAGAAGCTGCATGTGTCCTGGATGAGAAGACCAAATTTGGGCAGTTTATGAACAGACTCAGAGATATGGTAGAAAATCCTCAGTCGGGACTCCCAGGCAAAGTCTTTGCTTGTCTGTCCATTCTCTTTGTGGCCACCACAGCTGTAAGCCTTTGCGTTAGCACAATGCCAGATTTAAGAGCTGAAGAAGACAGGGTAAGTAAGTCTTCTTTAACTGATCTGACTGTAGAATTTAAAGTGTGTCTGCTTTGCTAGGTATGCATCCTTAAAAAGATAAAACAGATACAGAAAATCCATAGTGATGAGATCTGAAACTGCTCTGAAATGGAATTTTCTACAACAGAAAATGCAGTAATAGCTGAAAGTACTTCTGTCAGTTTCAAAAGGATGTTCAATTAAGAATAATTTTAACAAAGTAATTTACTAACTGTGAGCTAAACTACAAGAACGTATTTCTGGACAGAACTCTCACGTAGCATTGGGTTCCCTTCCCAAAAAGCAGTTGCTAGCATAAGTTATAAACTTGTTACACTGAGACTCTCCGACTCACACTGAGGAGTTTTCAGCACACTTTACTCTTTGGTTACAAGCAATCAGTCCATAACAGCAAAAGAAATACTTTCTATAACATGCAGCACTAATATCAAATACCAGCTGAACTTCTAACCACATATAGATCCTTTTAGTAGGGTCAGCTGCAGTAATTCAGGGCAAACTGTCCAAGCCTGTATCATACATGAAGGATCTTTTCTATAATACTGTTGTATTTTAGCACTGCAAAGATCTGTTATTCCAATTATAACATGGAGGAAAGTAAAATCTAAAGTTATTTCAGATGCAGTAACGCCCAAATTTATCAGATAGCTTTGACTAATCCGTTTAATTAATCCTTCACTTCATTAGCAAACTGTCCTTCTGAAAGTGGTGAGAAAATAAACTCCCTGCCCAGCAAGATAAGACATCCCAAAAGTATTCTGCACTGATGAATAAAGACATTTTCACATTTATAGCACATTACGGTATGCACCACGCAAATATATGTGCCTACTTTATTGCTCAAGCAGTAATTCAAGGCAGCACAGCTACAGCAAGGACATGTTACGATATGTGATGTCTTTCAATGAAACTGAGGACTGAATAACCTTTATTTGCATAAGAAGACTACTAACTTTCAGCAGTAAGTCTGGTGCTCTCGCAGCTCTCCACAGCTATTACTTCTGGCAGAGAAAACTGATACCCTGCTCCAGTGCTTCTTCCAAGGAAACACTTTAAAGAGAGCACATCTTTCTTAGAGTTAGATGTAAAAACATTACAAGCCCTGCTCTGGGAAGTGCTTCGTGCTAACTTTGTTAATGGAAGTTGCCTGATGGATTTTGTTGTCGTTATCCAACCGCTGCAGAAAAAGCTTTTGTGAATACTTGCCATGAAAAAGAAGCACGTGTTATTTCAGATCTCAGCACCATGTAACATGTTGTGTGCTTTTAAAGCTAATTCTCTGTGTTTTAGAAAGGGAAGGATTTTCAGGTTTGTAAGGGTATCTGGTCACTGAAGTATTGCTGCTTTCCATGGACCCCCTATAAAGCACAGATAACTTTACTTCCCAGAGACCTGCATCTGTATCACTACTTTAAAAACAAGCAGACTGGATTGAAACAAGCTCTAAAGTGAGAGTGCTTGAAGTGCAGGGCAGAGCACGAAGGCTGAGCTTGGTCCAAGGCATAGATTTATCCAAATAGTTGCAAACATCTCACAGTTTACACTTGAGGCATTAGAACAGTGCACCTCTTCGTGGAGCCACAGAAGCACAGAGCACAGTATTGAAAGCCTGGTTATTTGAACCATTTAAAATTATGCCAGAGAAAGCACAGGGGAGTATGTGAGACATACTGCCCACACCCTGTGGAAAAGCAGAATATCAACTACCAAATATTTTCTATCTCCAAATTCTTAGCCTGCAATACCTAGCATTTTCCTACTGGGATTTCAGAACAGCATTTTAGCAACAGCAAAGCAAACCACTAGCAGAGCTTAACTGATGAAAAAGCCCACTTCTCAGTTGTGACTCCCAGGGAAACTGCACATCTGCATGGAGATTTGTTACTCAAACCTGGTCACTGACTGACCTCTGAAAGCGACTCCAGCATGAGGATGTGCACCAGCAACCTGGGGCAGGCATGCAACACCTCAAATTTTGGTTCTGTGGGCTGAATTTAAAAATCCCATGATTCCCTTTTGCTTAGCAACAGAAACAGTCAAACTCCTCCAAAAAAGTTTCTGAACAACGTGTAATTTCACCTCTGAATCTAAAGATGTCCCATTCTGAGGTTTATTCATTTCTGAGCTGAAGTTTGACTAAACCTCTATGCTATAAAGGTGCTTAGAGGTATTTTAAGGATCTGTATTCCAATGTCACTTACACTGGAAATGGAATGTATCCATTCTGAAATACAAGCAAGAAAGGCTTTACCTCTGGTGCGTTTGTACCACTCGGGGCTCCTTTTTCCAATCATCACAGCTGTCACACTAAGAGGATGAGAACTGGCTGGGTTCCAGCACAAGGAGGATCAGATTCAAATGAAAGAAAAAGAAAAAAAAAAAGAAAAGGAAAAAATAATACAAGGTGACTTCCATTTCACTCAGAGGCTGACGCAGGCACATGAAATCACTCGTTCTTTCAGCAGGTGCAAAGCCAGGGCTCGTTCAGAAGGAAGAAAAGCTGCCTCGGCAGGCAGGAGAGCAAACAGGAGTGCTCACCATCCAAGGGAAAGTGAGAACTCCGGTCTCTGGGAGAGGGATGGCAAGGAGCCAAGGCAGGAGCATCTGCACCGGGGAAGCCCATCACCCTGGCAACCAGAGGGAGGGATGGAGCCATCCGCATGGGGAGCGCAGGGCGGGGGCTGGCTGACAGATCAGAGCGCAGCCCAAAGTCAAATAAAGAACGAGGCACTGGAACTGACACCGTGCACATCTGCCAGAATATTTCAAACAGCATTAGGAACAGGAAGAAAAAGCAGATAGAAGAGCAAACAGTTCTGTATCGTGTGAGTGCCTGATGTGAATCCCAGCCCAGAGGGAACGGCCCCAAGCGAAGGAGGCCAAAAGTTTGGGAAAAGTCCAAGGGTAAATCTGTGAGGCTCTATCTCAGGTCTGAGTCTGACCATGAAACAGATGCCACACAGCTTTATCTATGTATTTGTGCCCATTCTTAAGGGAAAGCAAACTGTCTTCAGTAAGGAAGCAAATACAGCATCACCAAAATGTAGTAATCAAGGCAGATATGAGTGTGGGGGTAGACAAGAAATCATACTTGGGAGTGAGGAACTGTCATTTTTATTGATCCAAACAGGTATTGCTGGCAGCATGAGAGAAGCGCTGAGCTGAACCACAGACTGTATTTAGGATGAGAGCTGAAATTCTCTTCCAATGAAGGAATTAAGATGAGCTCATTAGAGTCACGGCTAAAGTCTCCCCAAAAGTCAGTCCCATGCAAGAGGTACAGCCAGGATCCAGGAGGTGCAAATGAAGTAGGCACTGCTCAGCACAGATAATCCAAAGGGAAAAAAACCATCATTACACCTGTGAAATATGGAACAAAACCAGCACAGAAGGGCTCAGACAGGACTGTGCTTTGAAGCACCCTTGGGATTTTCTTTTGGAGGAGATTTCTTTTAATGAGTCCCAGAAATCAGCTTTCTCTGGAGAAATGACTCAGCAGAAAAGGTGCAGCAAGGTCTTTTCCTCAGGAAAGATAAGCAAATTAGGGTCAGTGAAAGAAAAGAAAGAAGAACCCCCAGACATTCCCATTAGCTGTACCTCAGCACAGTACAACCACAGCTTTTCTCCTGGTGCAGAAGCTCTCAATGGGTCACACTGATGTGATGTCCTATGGCCTCTGCTGAGAGAGAAGAAAACATCTATCCTCTGTTCTCCAGTGATAAATGAGGGGTCAGACATCATTACTACTAATTTTTGTGTTTGCCCATAACTGATCTTGAGAAGCTTGTAAGTGCTTTCTGTACTGCACAGATAACCTAATGAAACAGAACCGACATGCGATGCACCCAGCATCGTCAGACCTCATGATTTTATCTTGGACCTAAGTATATTCATTTTCTGAAGTTCCAGCTCCTGCGATCATTTGATTATGTAGAACTCTAATTCATTTTAAACAACATGCTTTTAGTCACTGATTACACTGAGAATCCAGAAAACATGAGAAAAAAAAAAAGGGGGGGGGGAAACAGGCAAACAACAAAGAGCAGATATATAATAAATGGAACCATATTTTATTATTTGTTCTTCATTCTGTGCCATTATTCTGGAGGCCCCGTTGTATGTTTTCCAGTGTTTGACATCGCTGTCTGTATCACTGCACCTACCTGGCTCAGACCCCAGAGGAAACTGTTGAGAAACACATTTTCTGTAAAAGTAGAGTTTCAGCGCATTATAGGAGAAAAGGCAAGGACTTCCTGGGGAGACAAAGGAAACCAGACAAGATATTTGCTTCATGAGGGTTACTATCACCTGGGCTAAATGGGGTAATTATAAAAAATCACACTGACTTTGGTTAAACACAAACTTTAGTTAACTGGTTAAAGCACGCAAATTTTTGTCAGTGTGAAGATATGCTCACTGTGTGAAGATAGACACGTATGAGACAGAGCCTCAATATTCAAGCTATTAAATCCACTGTGAAGACATTAGAGCAAAATGCTCCAGCCCTGCCCATAACCTGCAAATAAAATTAAATCTCCTCAGTGCATTTATTAAAGGAAAACTTGAAGGACTTGGGAGTGACTGGAGAAGATAATAATCCTTATGGAGAATGTCACATAGAGGTGTACAAACCCAGTCCTACTGCTCACAGTCTGCAGAGACAAGACTCTCTGTCAAAGTGTAATTTGGCCAACTGGCAAAAACAATCACCTGTGGTAAATTGGATGAGACAGCTGCGTTTTGACAGATACCCCTGGCTACCAATTGCATAACTTTTAAATAACCGGGGCTAAGCATTGATCAAAAAAGAATTTTCTAGCTGATTAGCCAGGGTAAAAGGATTTTTGCTGAGTAATATCTTTTTCAATGAGTAGCAGTTCAGAGTACTATTAATAAAGCTGGGCACTATTCAGAGAATATGTGCAAAGAAGGGTATTTGTCAGTAACTCTACGGTCAAATGCATCTTCTAATGCAAGGCATAAATCACACAAAGCATGGCCCGGAATGACTTGCTCTGTAGCCAAAAAATTAATAAAGTTCTGACTTTCAGAAACACTTAAAATACTCATTTAAAAGTGTAAAACCAGAAAAGTACATGTCCATGCCTATCTGTAAATTTATCAGTATATGGAAATGACTCGGTATCACCTGGGACAAAATAGAGCATTAAATCTAATACGTCCCCCATTAGTGAAGTTTACCTTGCTGAAGCCCTGCTCTACACAACCAATGGGCACCTGTGGGGCGGATGCTACTGAACACCTGTGTCAGTATACCATCACTGCCACACAGAATGATTATCTTTGGAAACTCTGGACACTCCATTTCAGTGAGTAAGTGGTTTTTAAAAGCTGGTTCTGCCAGTTCAAGGTCCAACATTTGGAAGGCACAATCTGACATTATTAGTTCGCCTTAATTTCGTCCAGCTTTGGCTGTATCTCAACAGCCATGGGACTTCCAGCTTGCACGCTATCCTGGGGGGACACCCAGCAGCTCCAGCTGCTCTGCAGTGGGCTGTCACCCAAATGCAATGTGGGACAGCACATGTGCTTCTCACTGGGGATCACAATTCCTTTTCCTGCTTTCAAGTTTGCGATAGCTACAATGGGAAAAAACCTGTCTGCTTTCTCCACTAAAGTCAGCTCGGGAGGTTCAGCACAAGTGACTTTTTAATAAATGCCTTCTTTGGGGAACTGGATATTTCCTTCTGCAGCCAAGGACCTCTGCCATTGGAACATGCTATCTGAAATCAATGCATCCTCCAAGTTCATAGGAGTAACGCAGCAAATACTAAAAACAAACAACCACCCAAATTTGTACATTCTTTAGAAGTTTCTCTTACTGCTGCAGTCAAATTAGAATGTGGTATTTTAGTTCTGGAGATGTTTGAGCAGATCTAATCATTAATTTCACAGCACCAGAGCTGTGAACTGCATATGTTGTACTTATTCCTGCAGTGTCAGCTCCTCCTGTTAGCGTGAGTATTTATAACAAGTTCAATGCCTGTACACAGGTACAGAGACAGACAGACTGCTGCAAAGAACTTGCAATGCAATGAGGGAAGAAGTGAGAAGGAATAATAATAGGGCTAAAGCTATCATCAGAAGTAAAACTGGAAATTGAATCTTTCTCCTAAGTCCCATATAGATACCTTGTCATTCTGACTGTACTGTTCCTCACAGTTACAAAACGAAGTCTGCTAAATTTTCTACTAGAGAAAAAAAATAAAAGATAATGCCTCCACATCTCTCTCCTAATAAAATGGTCTGGGCTCACCAATCAGATTGAAATGCTTCAGATTGATTCTTACAATATTTGCAGAATAAAGAACCCAAGCATAAAAGTTAATTGAAATATTTTATTTCAGTTACATTTACTCCCCAGATGAGATAACCTGTGCTGGGTACAGAGATGATTTCCCCTTCCCTACGTTCTTGTAATGTCCACATTCATATAATCCCACTATTAGTTTAGTTTCCTCAAATGTACCAGGTTTAGTAATTGTTTTCATAAGTCCAAGTTTCTTACTTATAAAGCAAAGTAAGTGGAAAATTGTTCTGTGATCAGAATACACAGCACTCCTTTAACCAGCTTATCATCCTGTAAATCAGGTTACAGTCTCTCTCTCAGCAGGCAGTAAACCTTTTGATTTTATTGCATCTGTCTCTAACTATAATTCCCAGTACTGGAGTGATCCATCACACGGGCTTTTCAAGTTCTCCCTGACCATCATTTGATTCAGCAGCACGGAGTTTAATTATTCAAATAATAGCAGCAATGCGGTCGCAGTGATTCAGCAGTACCTGCAGCACTGCAGCTGGATCCCACAGCTCCAGGTAGGCAGGGAACACAGACTGGTACAAGACTTCCTAACTGAATTATCACTTTACTGCCAAAAGAAATGGTAAAAATGCTGCAGAGAGGGATAAGAACCCCTGGGAGATGGTTCAGTGTCTCAGCTGCACAAAGAGCTACACAAAGGTGTTTTGCTCCACCTTAACCACTCTCAGACTTGTAGACTCACTCCTGAATCTGTGGGCAGGCAATAGCAAGAACTGAAGCTTGCTTTTTCACTATCACATTAGCTTGCATTTTTTTCACACAGAAGGCATTCTCTGGGGACAAGATCCAGATCAGGATGCATCTGTAACCTTGAGAAGTGCAGAAGGCTGGAAGACAGCACCGTGCCCAGGAAATAAGTCAACCTTGGGCTTAGAGAGGAAAGTTCCTGCGAGTTTTACTTCTAAATGCTCCACATCCAGGGCTGTGTTTTGCTCTGCATGGGCTGTGTGGGCAGCCCCAGGAGCAGTCAGTCTGGCTGAGATCAGCCTCCCTGCTAAGCACTGGGTAGCTGTCAGCTGCACACGTCAGCAGAAGGCAGGCTGGTAGCCTGGATCCATCTGCTGCCATTTCAATGGCCACTGGCCACTGTCTGCCATACAGCATGTGGATCAGACAGAAAGATCTGAGTGCTAACTGGCTTATCTGAATGTGGTAAATAACATTTGGACACACCAGGCTAAGTTCAGCAGATGTGGATTGTGACCTTGCATCAGTAATGCTGCCAGGCATGCTGGTGTGAAAGATGACGTTCTGGCAGCTTGTCCTTCAAATGCAGAGTGCTAAGCAGGACCAGGTCCTGCCAACCAGTATTTAAGGACACTCCTTTCAGGCTCCACTAGAAGTCTGAATTAGAAGAGTCATGTATATTGCTTTACTGAGCTCCTTCCCTGCTCCATTTTGAATGACTGCTTAATGTTTTCTGGGTGACTGAACACCAAAACTGCCTTCACTCTGAAGCAATCACAGCTACATTAGGGTAGATCTAACTGGGAAGAGGTTCAGACCCTTTCTGTCCATTGCTCATTTGCTTTATGATGGTAAGCCAGCTGCTTTCCATAAAGGTATCCCACAAAGAACAACATTTGCACACAGTGATTCAATCATGACTCCTAATTCAGCTCAAGGACTTTTATCAGCCCAGCTTCCTAAGTAATGTTACTTGCTTTTCTCAGAAGTATGCTGGATAACCAACACATGCACACATTGCTGGTGTAGACTTTGATTTCCTATATGAAGTTTTGAAAGCATTACTCTCTGCAGGGATGATGTGATTCTGAAATAATCCATATATTGACCTAGCAGAGCTTATTGGCCAAGTGCTCTACAAGCACTGGTGCAACTTGGGGCACTTAACTAGGAAATGGACAGTGTGAGACAAGAAACACATAAAATCACTAACATCATCATTAACTGCATTAACTGGCAAGCACAGAAAGGAGATCACGAGCAATGCTGCAGGTTTGCCTTTTCTTTATCTCAGGCAGCACTCTTTCATATGCTGTGGGAAATCCCAAATTACACACTATGGAAAACGGGTTCAGAATGCTGCCAATGAACTTCCACTGAGAGTCATCCATTGGAAGGGCAGAAAGTTGGTACCACAGCCACAACATAAGCAGTTGGGTGCACAACACTGCTGTTCAGAAACCTACCAAATACTGCTTGCTGGTAAGCTGGCAGCCATTACCTCACAATCTGCATCACACCACTCATTTCCATGGTGCTCTATAGAGGACTACAAAGAATGGATCTGTTCCAACCAATACTGGTGAGGTGCAATGTCCAAAATATACATTCTCACTGCTTTGTATTTGCTTCAGCATTTATTTAAAAATACCTTGCAGTGGATTAAAGGGTAAACATCCACTTCAGAAGGTACTGAGGTATATCTTCAATGGTAGGAAATTAATTGGTGATCAGGTCATGATTCAGAACAGGTTTTCCCTAGCATATTTTAATTATAAGATGCTTCAGATGGCAACCAAGTGGGTCACAAATGGCCAGTGCAGAGCAGGTCCTGAGGGCATGAGAACAGCTCTCATCTAGTTATATATAAATGAGTTTATAGTAGTAACTTTTTTTTCTTGTCTATAAAGTGCAACCAAGTACAATGCATCTGAAAACCAAGGTGGGTGGACGAGGTATTTATTCCACAAGGGAGCAATGCCACTCTGTCTGGGCACTGCTACCATTATTGGTACATGTACAGACATTATTTTCACAAGATGAGATTTATGTCTGTTGTAAAATATGATAGTGCTGCATAATTTTGAGATCTGGTTTTATTTACTGTCCTAGATGTCATTATGCTGTAACTAATGTTTCCTGGTCAACTAAGAGGGCAATTGGCTGGAAATTTATATTATTTATCTTATCTAGTGAGTGGCACATATCTCAAGCTTATTTAACTTGAATTCACAGTTGGGGAATAAATTTCACTCCTATAAAGTCACCTGTGCAATTGAGATTTAGATGCCACGCATCACCCTGGCATCAGAGGGTGCTGAATTCCTGAACCTCTGATCCTATCTAAAGAAGGCACTGCATGAAGGCTGCAGTAAAGCTTTCTGGGACCCCGATGTTCTCCACTATTAGTGATAGTACTTTCTCTCACTGTTTCTACAGAGATCCATTTTGCTTAAGCTTTTGTTTCTCAGGCTGTCAGGATGGGCACTGGGCTGATGAGACTTAGCACAACTGTTCTTACTTTTTATTATCAGCCTTTTTTTTTTCTTTCATATCTAAAGAGGCTTTAGTAAAAGCATCCTAAAATGAGCATTTTCACTGTATTATTATAAACATCCCAGTAAATAGAGCCCAAAAAAATGAACCATTACCTTATACAGCAGAAAGCAATAATGAAAAGGAACTATGAATTGCTTATTATCTTGGGTGCTAAAGAACTTTGAAATGGCCACTTTACCTCTTTGAGGTGGTTTATAAATCTAAGAAATCATTCAATATTTCAGCCATCAGGCTCGATATATAGCTTGTTACATACAAATCATTGTGTCCTTCATTGCTGAACCTAATGTTCTTTTCATACAAATGATCAATACCAGGCTCTCTTTTTATTACATTTATGCCATACGTTGTGGAATTTCAGCTGGAGACACGTTCCATAAATCCTGATAAATTCTTGCATTGCTCAGAAGTAAATCTGCAGGCTGTATGAAGCGTTGGATACTCAGACTGCTAGCTTTGTTCTAACTGATCTCCCATCAGAGTCCGTGACAGTCAGTGCTGGCTGATGCTACAATAGTGCAAAGCATCTCAGGTTGTGTTGAAAAATCCTACCCCAAAACAATTTTATAAATAAAAGTTCATCTTTCCCTCACACTCATGGTCAGTGCTGCATTAGTCTGGAGCTTTTGTAAGTTCTACTATACCATGATACAGAAAAAGAAAGAAGTCGGTGATAAATTTGATATAAAAATAATAGCCCAGAATTCTGCTCTGGTTAATGCTTAGAGAAACAGAGGAATGTTTTTGTTCTGCTTTACAGTCATTGATCATGAGAATTTCCCAAATATGTTTGCTTTGTTCAGTGAGAGGCGAGATATAGAAGCTGTTGTGCCACAGAAACTCCCTTATTGGCCATTTATGCAAAACACCCCTCATGGATCAGAATATTTGGCCTGCAAGTTGACAGTTCACTGGAAGGAGTTAACGTCCAAAGGGAAGCTGGCAACAACTGCGAACGTGAGATCTACCACTGACACACAAGTACAAGTATTTTGGAAAGAATATGGTAGCTGAAATCACTGTGTTATTCCACCAGCTTTTTGGACAATAAAATGGAACACAGAGCACTCAGGTCTGAAATTATCCAAAATACCGGAGAAACAGAAACTGGCCTTGGTATTTAGTCTATCTCCCCGTCTTACTGTCCCAGTATTTGTTACTTCTGAACGGGATATTCAAAAGGATCAAGAATCTTCAACATTACTTGTGTTAGGGATATTCCATATAAACCATCTCACACGTAACACACAACAAATGCAGGTATTCTCATACAAGCATACTGGATAAAATTTATCTCCCCGTGTGACATCGGTGAGCCTGTTCTCATCAAATCCTACAGACCCTGGGTCTTCCAGTCTCTTTCCAGACTCTGGCAATAGAGAGGCCGAGGTATGAAACGTTTGTGTCAGATGTTGTATAGAGATTGACTAACTAATGGTATGGCTACATTGTGTAATGGAGTGAAATAGTGCTGGTGGGAGATGATAGCCCAGCTGTGTTGTTTACAGTGCTCAAATGAGATACTTCCATATAGAACTACTGTACTGCATGGATAAATCAGTTCCCTCTGAAATAAACAGGGCTGGTTTTGCAGCGTGCCTTCATACCACGTAGGCATTTCTGAAGCAAACATATCTTTCTTCTTCCATCTTCCAAAAAAAACCAAAAAAGCAACCAAAAAACCACGAAGCCAAGAATTCACTGCATTAGTCAGTGTCAGAGACTGTGATACTGTACTGTAACTCCTGGTTTCCTCAGCAGAAAAAGAGACCAACAGACGACTTGAATCATACACTTCTACATATATATTTCTCAAGTGTCTTTTGCAAAGCATATAAAAAAGACAAAGCATGCTAACAGGGGAGAACTCACCATCCTTTACATCCACAACTGTGCACAAAAGGAAAATAAAATGCACATCAATGTTCATGAAAAATTTGCTTTGAAGGATGTTCTGCTGAAAAACAAACATGCCTTTGGGAAGCTGATTGCACAAATTGCCTTCTCTATACATAAATAACTGAGGATGGAGAGAATAAAGCTCCTAACCAGCTCTTACCATGCTGCACTGTGACACTGCATGTTTAGTTCAGATCTAGATTTAGTCCTAGATCTTAACAGTTAAAATTCCCAGCAAACAATTTTTTTTTCTTGCATTTTCGAAGGAAGGAATAGGGAAAGCTACACAATGATCTGAAAGCAGTGTCTCTGTAGATGTGTAAAGGTGGATAAGTAGCAGATGTAGTGGAAATTCACCCCAGTTAACAAAAGGTAAAATAAATCTTGATGGTAATGATGAATAATTCAGTAGTGTGACCAGAGGTGGGTGTGTGCAGAGTGCAGGCTGCACTGTAAGAGCAACTGAGAGCTGAGACAAAGTGAGCACCTCATAGCACAACTGCTGATCACAGGCAATCTTATCAAGCCAAGTCAGCAACAACGCGAACAGCTCAGCACTCCGGGCTCTGTCGGGGCAATGGCTTCAAACAGGGCTACAACCTCATCACCCACACATGACTGTAGCAGGACTGAGTCTGAGATTATTTTTAAGTGAAAAATTATGATTCTGACACTCTACTGTGCAGAAAGATGGAAATCCCCAAGGAGTGCTACAGAGCTACGCTGTTCTGAAGGCTAAGCCAGGTAAAATAACAACAGTAATAACAATAACATACAGGGTGCATCACAGTTTTCTTTGAGGAGTCTCAGCCAATGATCGTAACATGTGAGAATGCCAGAGCTACAGGATATAAACAATTCCTGAACAAAGAGAGCTGCTCTCTCCCAAGCTGTAATTCAACACAAAGGGATGCTCTCAAAAACATCACATTGTAATGCAGAGTGTAACTGAACACTGGGACAAGTTTAATTAGTCATAGGGGTATGTGTTTCCCGCAGAGCTTGTAATCAATACTGCTTGTGAAATGTGGCTGAGAATGGATAATACTGTTTCAGGAACTGCTCCTGTATTCTCTTGTTTACCAAAATAATCAGTTCATTGTTCATAATCATTGTTCATATAGAAAGAAACATGATTTGTATATGATGTAACTGAGCCAAAGATCCAGATGACTTAATGAATAACTCTGAGCCACTTTTAATTGCACCAGAGTATATAACATTTGCAAAAGCACCACGCATTAAACAGCACCAGAAGTTTGCAGACATTCAAGCATTAATCTTTCTTTTGAAGACACACTAATTTTTGTGCAGACTTATAAATCAGTCAAGTTCAAATATACGTTTTTTGAGAGCTGGAAGTTGGACTGATTTGGAACTTACAGCTGTGTGTGCAGACTTTAGGGAGAGTTGAGCCTTTCACAGGCTCACAGAAGAGCTTCATTCATTTCAAAGAAGCAAATAAAACAAGCACGAAGTACATCTCATCTGGACATTTCATGTGCTTAATACCTCCCATATGCCATTGAAAAACAGCTACCTGCTAGCTGGGATGTGGTTATTTCTGATACTGGTGACTTGAGTTGATAAACATTTCTGCTCCTCTAATGTTTTATATGCTGGTTTGCAAACAGTTCTTTTCTTTAATTCTCCTTCCTTTGTGTGTGTCAGGGTGAGTGTTCCCAGAAGTGCTATTACATCTTCGTCATAGAGACCATCTGCGTGGCTTGGTTTTCTCTGGAGTTCTGCCTCCGATTCATTCAAGCAAGGAGCAAGTGTCAGTTCTTCAAAGGGCCCCTAAACATCATTGATTTCTTGGCTATTTCACCCTATTATGTTTCCCTCATCTTGGCAGAGGACGACTCAAGTGAAACGGATGACAGGCCAAGCAGCAACACTTATTTGGAGAAGGTTGGGTTGGTGCTACGTGTTTTACGTGCCTTGAGGATCTTGTATGTCATGCGCCTTGCCCGGCACTCCTTGGGCCTGCAGACCTTGGGCCTCACCGTTCGCAGGTGCACACGAGAATTCGGCCTGCTCCTACTCTTCCTATGCGTGGCTGTCACTCTGTTTTCTCCTTTGGTTTATCTTGCTGAGAACGAATCTGGCAAGGTACTGGAATTCACGAGCATACCTGCCTCTTACTGGTGGGCCATCATCTCCATGACCACCGTGGGATATGGAGACATGGTGCCACGGAGCATCCCAGGTCAGATGGTGGCTCTGAGCAGCATCCTCAGTGGCATTCTCATCATGTCCTTTCCTGCAACATCAATATTCCACACTTTCTCCCATTCCTACTCGGAGCTGAGGAAGGAACATGAACGCCTGCAGTCTCGGATGAACCGAGTTAAAAATGCCAATCACTCTGGTGAAAGTGACACCTTCAACGAGACAGACAGCTTGATCCTGGAGGAGCCAGTATCACCCATCAAATACATTTACACAGGGAACTAAGCCTAGCTCTAAAGCATTCCCAAGAATAGGATACACGTGTATGTCAACATAACACACAAAGCAAAGCAACAAAATACATTACGCCGCTATTTTTCTCTGCCAGGAGATGTATAACAACGCAGCACAAGCCAATGCAGCTGGCTCCAGCACATCACAGCACAGGTGGGGGTTTTGAGAATGTCTAAAGTCAAAAGCTTATTCATTAACAAATATTCATTCAATAGGACTAATGATAAGATTCAGCTTTGTCTCTGCCAGTTACGTATCTTGCTGAATACCTAATATTGAATGCAGAGCAAACTAAACAGCTTCTGTTGGCACAAAGACATTTGTTATTTTATTTGCCTTTGAGTTTCCGATGTTCTTTGCAACACCTTGAGCCAAGCATTAGGAAGGATTTTTTCAGGGCTACACACCTGTGTTATTTATACAATGCTCATCATCCAGGCATACTTTAGAAGCCTCAATAAATCAGAGTTCTCTATCTAAGACCACTAACAAGCTAAAATAAAAGCTCTACATGTGAAAGCTTTCCAAGTTTGCCTGTCATCAGATGATCTGTCTCTAAACAACAAATTGCACTGCTGTTGTAAGATACATTCTGTTTGCAAGAGAATTTGCTTGAAATGCAATTGCAGTCTGAGAACTGTAAACATTTCATACTAGACAGGAGAACTTTTCAAACTTTTTTTCGTACACTTATTAAAAAAAAATAATAAAAAAACTTATTGAACATGTGAGATGGTGTTTTGTGGTTGTTGAATGCTGATGGCTTTCCCAGAAAAAAATGTTGAAAATAACAAGAGCTTAGAAGTATTCAAAGGTATAAATGGCAAAAAATGAGAGGAATGATTGCTAAAGGCAGTGGGAATGATTTCCTAATGTAAATGGGAGATGTCCCTCTTGGCAGATCCAGGTTTAGCCAGAAGAAAACAGCAGGACTATACAGAGGTCAAAAATGGGATATTCCAGATGATCTTCTATTATTCAACCTTTTAGAAGCTGTGAATGCAGTTAGTGGAAACTTCCACCAAGACAAGGTCAAGTCTGCACAAACATCAGCTCATGGGTCCTTGGTTTGTAAGCAGATGTGCAGAACGTTGACTCACTGGACATTAGGCATGTATTTAAGTACCGAGATGAATCAAGGCCTAAATTAATTTTTCAATCTGATTGTCAGCTTTTATTTTTCCATTTCTTAAATCCTACCACAGTGCCATGACATTGTTGTGGAGCAAGGCCTCATGAAGTGATCCCTGGGCTCCATTCTCATGCCATTCTCAGGCAGAGCAGCTCACATCCCAGGGGATCCTGCAGTGTCCCACATGGGCGCACACACAGACAGCAGCAGAGTTATGCAACTCCATGGAGGCATTAGGGAGCTTCAGTTTTCAGAGGCTCCCCTCAATGTGCTTTATAGCTTAAGTGCAGAAAAACACAGTTGTTGGCACAGTTTGGATCATGTGACTCATTAATCTCCTAGGTTTATCCTGCTATCGACTCTGATCTAAAGCAGAGAAACTCTAGTGCATTATGGATGGGATGTTCCAGTACAACTGGAGCAAGTTAATACTAGATGGCAGGAATTTATATTTGCCACACAGCGGGGAATTCCCTCTGTTTCATGCATAAATCCACCTGATTTTTACATTTTATTTTCTTGTTTAACTTTTAATTTTGCCAGCAATTCTCTGTAGCAGGACTACTCAGACCTCCCTGATGTGTACCACGACCCAGACCTCCAGGGTCTGCAATGCCACCTGCATCTGACTCTGTATTTCTTTACCACCATTCCAGCTCCTTATGAACAGCCACTGCACACTGCCACAATGCCCATCACACCCCATGTCTGAGGCAGTGCTTGCTGCTGCTCAGTGATTCCCGTGAGAGTTACATACCCTGCTGCAGAACAGTCCTGAAAGACATTTATCCCCTGAAGCACCAACCCGCTCTTTGGAAATACAAGCAGTTAGGTAATAGAATTGATTTACTTTTCTTAATTAACAGTTTTCTTGCTAGTTCAGGAGTCAGTTCAACACGGTCCCACAGAGAGTTAACCCAAGCACATTTCTCTCAGCACACAGATAGCTGGAAAAATACAGGGGCTTTCACTGCACAAATGCCCTACCACCCAAATGTCCAACAGGTTCCCTCTCTACTCGGCTCTTGTGAGGCCCCATCTGCAGTACTGTGTCCAGGTGTGGAGCCCTCAGTACAAGAAAGACATAGAGATCTTGGAAAGGGTCCAGAGGAGGGCGACTAAGATGATCAGGGGGCTGGAGCACCTCCCCTATGAGGACAGGCTGAGGGAGTTGGGCTTGTTCAGCCCGGAGAAGAGAAGGCTGCGGGGTGACCTCATTGCAGCCTATCAATACCTGAAGGGAACCTACACCCAGGAGGGGATTAAACTCTTCAGAAGGGCTGACAACAGCAGGACTAGGGGAAATGGATCCAAGTTGAAGGAGGAAAGATTTAGGTTGGATGTTAGGGGGAAGTTCTTCACAAGGAGAGTAGTTAGGCCCTGGAACGGGCTGCCCAGGGAGGTTGTGGATGCCCCGTCCTTGGATGTGTTCAAGGCCAGGTTGGACGGGGTCCTGGGCAACCTGATCTGAATGTGTGTGTTTGGTGGCCCTGCTAGGCAGGGGGGTTGGAACTACATGATCCTTGAGGTCCCTTCCAACTCGGGTGATTCTGTGATTCTGTGTGAGTGTTTATGGGCATAATTCTGCCCCCTATATCACAGCACTCCAACCTTCAAAGAAAAGAAACAGAAGAATATCACCAATATTTAACAGTGAAGCAAGTGCTGGTATTTTTGCCACAATCAGGACCATGCCATACATGCCCACATGTAACTGAATTTCTCCTGATAGCTGGGCCAGGCCAGAAGCAGCTTTCATAGAAAATATCCTTCGTGATTCATTGTGTTATTAGGGAGGGAAAAAATATGTCGAGGGGAACATTTAGTTCCTGTGTAATTCAACTGAGAAACAAATTCAGAACAAGTAGTTACAATTAGCAGATATTGTTGTTGCCAAGTACATATCATTTCATAACTAGACTTAATTAAAAGAGCAGTTTAGGTGCCTGGCATCCAGCCTCTCTTAGTTCAGAGCCTCTTCCCCGAATCCAAATCCCAGCAGATGCAGAGGACCAGCACTTGTTATCCAATGTGAGCCACATGCTTCAGTTCTCCCCAATGCATTACAACCCTTGTTAACATTCTGGTTGGTACTCTGATACATCAACATCTCTGCTGAGCAGTGAAGGACCCACAAAACTCCCGGTGATAAGGTTTTCTTTGGGGAAATCAGTAGATATCCTCTTCTGCAAATCAGCAAGCAGAGGGACAGGATCGCATGAAAATGCAGTACAGGACCCTTCCAATTTGCAGTCTGGCTTGAGACCAAAACACAATCAATGGGGTTTGATCACAAAATAATTGCAAGTGTTCTATGATGTTGAAGCAGTACTGAGGGAATAAGACCTCTGCTTTGACCTCGCTCTGCCTTCAGGGATTCTGCAAATTGTTCCAAACTTTCACTGCGGCATTTCTACCTCCCAGCTACTTTCCAGCTGGGTTTGACTTTCATCAGTTTCTCTGGTAGCAAGGGATTATATAAAAATGGAAATGTTATTTTGGCAGGGAAGTCCCATTACTTTCATAGGTTCAGTATTTCTCGGCCTACTCTTGGGTCTGCTGCAGGCTGATTTCTAACTGTCCTCAGCAATGTGCAGTTTGCAGCCAGTCACTAGTATTCATACATATTTCAGATATCAGGTTTATTATTTAAGCCATAAATTAATTGGAGGGAATAATACATTATTTAAGTGAATTATTCTATAATTTACTCCTACACTGCACATCCTACGCATAAATTAGAGCTGAGCTAAGGTGGGTGGGTTTTTTTGTCAATATATATATATTCTTGATTTCAAACATACCCAAACAGTACAGCTAATTACTTAATTCCTTTGGTAGTTGTAAACCATTAAGCATATCTGCCAATAAAAATTATATTGACTATATTCCCTCTGGTTTTATTCCAAATCAAAGATTGTAGCCTTTCTCCCCTCCTCCCTAGGACTTTTGTTATCTATAAATAACAGTGAAAATCTAGAAGGTCAATGAAATGCACAGCACATTCCCTGCAAGAACATCAGAAAGTTTTCATTCCTGTGAATGATGAATTGTCAGTCTCATGGTAAAGTAAAACCTTGGTAAGAACTTTCAGTTCTTAGTTTACAATGTTACACGGAATTCTAACGCTCCAGGGTTCCCTGCTTCTTTCCTGGATAACTAAAATTGTAATGTCAAGGAAAAGGGGAAGAACTGAGGTGTTTTGCTTGTCTCTGTCTTTATCATCTTACTTTCAATAGAAACTAAGTCTCAAAAGTCTTGCCTCCAAAGTTTCAGTGCCCAGTAGCTCCCTTGTGCCAGGATCGGGTCTCCATGACACAGAACAAATTTATCCCAAAGTTACTCCATTACAAGAGAGACACATCCTAGCAAGGACCAAGGAAATGATTTAAGTACAAACTGCAGGCTTGGACCAATAGCACAATTAGGAGAGCTCAAGGAGCACCTGAACAGAGTATTAAAGTAGGTTCAGCAAGAGGGAATGGTAAAAATTCATACAGATTTCATCATACTGGATTCCTGTCTGGTTGTACAAATAAAGAATGCATCTGAAGGAGATGGGATGCAGAAAACCCTTTGGGTATTTCTCTGCTGAAAGCTACAGTTTGTAATGACATGAGTAAGAAGTACTATAACCAGTAATAAAATGCAATCTTCCAGATACTACAGCTAATAGCATTTAACATTTTAAATCGTAAATGAAAACTTTTACTGCTTCACACCTGGCAATTTTGTTTTTAAAAAATTCCTTTAGTATTTAATGTGTCAGCACAGCACCGTGCTTGCAGACGGCAGAGCCATCATAAGTTCTCAAGTGCTTGCCAGTTCCAGTGCTCAGCCAAGTATTCGTCAGCTGGACTCTAAGCACGAGTCAACAGGCTTCACCTCCACCTCTTCAAAATAATTCCTTTTTAATCACCTTTCAGGAAACTGTGACTATTCTCACTAAGAGCAAATGGGGTGACGCAGAATTCTCCTGCCTGAAGTCAAAGTAGATGAGGTGTGGTTTACATTGACCTTGCACAGCAGTGAAGCTCTTGCAATGCTTTTGTGAGCATGGAATGACTTTTTTCAGTTAATTTCAGTCAAGTTGCACGACCATTTGCCAGTGTTCCACCACTTGCCTTTAACTCTGCATCATGGCTCACTTCACTCTCTACATAGACAGGGCTCTGACTGAATACTCTCCTCATTCCACAGCTTTTTTTTCCTTTTTGCCTGCTCACTGTTTGAACCCCATGTCACAAACTGTTTGTTTGTTACACCAATGGCATCTCATGAAAGAATTTTCCTATTAGAGTTCATAACCTTACAGCTACAGTGTAGAAAATTCTAAAGATAATTGAATTACATTCACAAACAGAGAATGCTTTTAAAACAAATCTGAAGTGCTTTTATTTCCTTCAACCAACAGATCTTGTATCATCCTGTATGTGCCAGACACATATGCTGTCTTTTAAGAATAATCAGTCAACGTTTTCTAATTAAAATTTAACATGGAAATCATTTTCTTGAAGTACCTACAGCAAAACAACAAGGCAGGTGACAACAATAAACCTTTTTGCCTTGCTGATCTATTTTTCCTCCAAATCACAAAACATTCATTAGTCAGATATTTTAGCTACACATCCTGGAGCTTTTCTAACTCTGCAATTCCATACCAAATTAGAGCTGTTCTACCTCTGAGAGACTTCTAGATGAGAATTCCATAAGTCACCCGAGCTCAGACACAAACTCCTGGAAACTTCAAAGCTTCAGAGAGAAGAGCTACGAGGCTAAGAGCTATGGATGATTAAAGGAAAAATCACAGTTCAGCAAAGACACAGGAATAGACTTGTACAGCACAATTGTCTATGGGTTTTTCAAGATACTTTTGGGAAACAGAGGGTAAAACCAGAAAGGCTGATGTTCTGATCACAGTCTGAGGAGGAAAGGTTTCACACAATTCTAAGTCTGGGGAAGTCTGTGTCAGATCATAGAATCACTCTGAACATGGATAACAGCAACAAATCTACCCTGTTACTGCTCTGTTACTCCACCTCAAATCACAAATGTGTACTTTTTCCATTATAACCAAAGCCAACCCCATCCAGCCTTGCCAGGGAGATCAATACCAATAAGGTGTAACACAGTTCACTTGGAATCTTTCTCTGCCTTTCCCAGTGCCAGCAAATTTCTGGTTCCACTTCTACTATTAACACAGCTTTATTTGTAATTCCAGCACTGATATAGAAGATCCTAACTGGGATGGTGCCTGCACATAACACTAAGTGGATGTTTTCAGAACAATCATTTACAAAGTCAATAAAGATGATGCTGTCAGTTTATTTAGGTGTAAGTATGCATGCAAGAGCAAATGAAGCTGATTTCACACCAACACAAAGACACCTCAGGGAAATTAAAGGTCAAACAGATTTGTTCCATCAGTGATTCACAGACTATGAAATGTTCTAAGAGATTAAATCTAAAATTGCATTTTCCTACAGAACTTTGCTGTTCTACGTAATTTGTGACCAACAGAACTTTCCTTTGAGTAGCACTTATAAAAAATATTGCATTTCAAGAGAAAGATTTTTGGAGGGCACACTGCCCAGAACAAAAGATAAATCAGTTTCAAATTATCTCCCAAATTTCCAGGTTTTTCATTGCCTGCTTCAGTATTGCTTTCCAAAGGAAAAAAAATAAAGGAAGGTAGCCTAGCTGTGCTGTGAATCACTGTCACTCCTAAAATTCATAGACTTCAGCCAACTTACCACAGTTGAGAACAGGGCAGTAAGGACTTCTGCACTGCTGCAGTAACATGTTCACTTCCATCATCCTGCTTCATGAAGAGGTTCTGAAATGCAGAAGAGACTATCAGAAAGCTGAAGAGAAAGATTAACCATCTTTTTACCACTAACCATGACCAACACTTCAGCTTTTAGAAGTTCAGCTGCACTGTGAGACCTGCAACTTCCCTGTTGACAAGAACTGCAATATCAGACACAAAGATAAACCTCTGTATTTCCAGTTTTATCTATTTACTGCTGCATGCTGTCATTTCAGATAGATGCAGACAGCCTATGCAGTCCAAAACTGCCACACCAATTCCACCCAACCACCTGCTCTTCCAAAAGGAAGCTCCTTAAGACCTTCAAAGCCAATGCCAGATTTCCAGATTCTGGGAGGGAAACCAGAAAGTCTGGATCCATCCAATCTCCAACAGAAAGAAGAGGGGCCTTTAAACGCTCTCTAGGAGGAGGGAATATTCCAACCTGCAAATCACTACTAGATGATCGTTGCGTTCCTGTACCTGGGAGAGAATACACTAAATAGAACCACAGGGAGGTGCTGAACCTGCTCCTCATAAGGGCATGCTTATTTGAGAAGAGCTGGCATAACCACAGCTGTTTGCTTGCTCATCTTTGGCTAAAAAGCAGCACTCAGGACTGCCAATATTTATATTATCCTCTCTCATTTTGTTCAGAGTAAGAGCAACCAGCCAACAAGTCTTGGAGCACCACATAACAAAGCAGCAATAGCACTCATTTCTTCCAACTGCTTTTCTGTTGAATAACTGAGCTTATTAGTTTTGGAGGTTTTCCTTTTCTCTAAAGTGGCAGGTAAAGTCAAGTGGCTTCTAAGCTGAACACTGCACAGAGTTTAACCCTGTCAGAAGTTCTGCCTGGGAATTGTCCCAGTGGCCTGCATTTGTCTGACTTGGTCTCATGAGACAGGAGCAAAACATGTCTAGAAGAACAAGTATTAATGGGGAGTTTTTCCTCAGGAAACTTGGGGGATGTACCTGTAGGAAATTACTCCAGTTCCGACAACTCATTGGCTGCCACAGGTCTAGTTTCCTATTCCTTTTCATGCCTTTTGTGCTGCCCAGCTGCAATCCACATTTTATTCATAGGCTTTAGGAGGATCAGTAAATAGGCTGTGCTGTTACAGATAGTTTTTAAGCTAACACCTCCCCAGTTACAGCCTGCAGTTACACAGCTGAGGATTTAAGAGCATCTTTGTAACACTGCATTGGTCTCCCTCCCAATACAGTCACTGTGTGCACTTCTACTGACTGAAGAAAATTACTGAAGAAACATCAAAGTATGTGCCAAAAGTCCAGATGAGAGTAATTGAATCTGCAGGGACACTGCTGTGGTGTGGAGCCAATATTCAGATATCAGCATTCAGGATCTTCTCCAACTCTTCCAGTCTATCGAGGAAGAGATGCACAAACGGACAGATGATGTGCTCAGTCTTTAAGGACTGTGTTCCAGCTCTGTTCCATCCAGGTCTGAGCCAAAGGCCAAGCAGGAACCCACTGCCCACTGTGCTGGGTCACCGTGCTGGACCCCTTCTTGTTCAAGCATCTTACCTATTTTGTTACTGACTTCCAAGATGAAGGCATTATATCATTGCAAAGCAGTTTTAAGATGCACTTCTAATGGTGTACAACAAATTATAAAAGTGAGTTGAAAAAAAAGCAAGATAATCCAGTGATAATCCAGTGATGCAGCCCATTTTGCCTTTGGGAATCCTCCCTCTTCAACGTATTAATTACTAAATCAGACTTCACACACACTGAGGTTCATTCACATCTAGATGTTCTTTTAATGAACAACGATGTTTCAAGTCATAGAAACACCATTCATCATGATTAAATCTCACTCCACCTCCTAAACTTGAGAGTTAAGACCCTGCCACAAAACCACTCCACAGAGGACCTTCCTTGACCCTTCATCTGCCCTGCATGCCACCCAGAGGCACCCACTCCTTTTGCCTGACAGCCACCTAGTGGCACCCGCTCTGCCATGCAAGGTAAAGGTGCAGCTCAGATCTATGGGCACATTTCCAAGCTCGCAAGACCACTGCACTCATTTCTAACTACAGACATCATTCACTGGGCTTGAAACATTACAGAAGCTGCACTGCCCTGAGGTATTGAGAACTGTGAAATTAGCAGTAAAGTATCTTGGCTAGCTTAGCATGAAGGCAAGAAGATTGCAAATTAAGTTTGATTCAGGTTTACCTAGAGGGCAAGAATGTACTCCAGTGTTCAGGGAAGAAAGAAAGGTTAAAAAAAAATGAAAATGAAGAGTCAGCGTGAGTTTTCAGAGTCAGATAGTGTTACTTCATATATTAAAAGAAGTGCAAAGGGAAATCAACTGCTTCTGCTGTTTTACCTCAGCAGTACACAAGAGATGAAAGAAAAACTGACATGGTTCAAGGGAAATTTTCATTGTGAAAAGCACAACTTGGTCCCAAGATAAGCAGACAGTCAAACTACTCCTCTTCATCCCACCTGAGGGGTATCAGGTGAATTACTGAGCCCAGAGATCCTGCTAGAACAAAATGCTTCAAACTGCATTTCTGGGAACCTGAGTTCTGGTCAGCTACAAAGATGAGGACAGCAGCAGCTGTCAGCCTCCTGAACTTCAGTTTTCATTTTGTTCTGCTTCCAATACATTCAAGCCCTTTCTCAATTAAATTCTTCAGCCTTGTCTCCACAGAAATCCTCTGCAGAGATCTCGCATGCAATGTTTTCTTCCAGTATTCAGAAGAGATGTACGAAACCTCAGCACTGATAAATAATGCAGAAACAACCAGTTCCAACTCTGAGGACTGACAGAGAACACCGCACTCACTTCCTCCGGCTCAAATTCTTTACAGACAAGGAGACACCTTTCCTTCTGTCTGCCACCATGCCTGCCTCCTGTCCCAGACCCAGGTACCTGAACTTTCCAAGAGGTCCAAACCACTGCTCTTCATGGCAACCTGTAACAATCCCCAGCTGGCTTTCATCTCCCACCCTGGTTCATTAACACAGAAATTTTTCTGTGCTTGTGCTGGTTCCACTCTCCTTTAAAAATCCCACAAGCAACCAAAATGAAGAGCTTTAGCTGGCTCTCCTGGAAGCCTATATCTTTATGTAGAATATAATATTCCTAGAGAGGAAGATGACATGGTGTTTCCCAGGACACAGTGTAGCAAAAGGATGTCGAGCTCTTCAATTCACAGCTGAGCACAGCTGCCTAAAGAAGCTGTGAGTGCCCCATCCATCCCTGGAGGTGATCAAAGCCTTGGATGGGGCCCAGGGCAGCCTGAGGTGGTTGGTGGTAGACCTGCCCGCAGCAGGGGGTAGAACTGGATGATCATTAAGACCCCTTCCAACCTAAACCACTCTATGACTCTGTGAAATTCACAGGCAGCTTTGTTTGCTCTTACTATAAAAAGGCAGGCAGTTTTGTCTAAGGCCCTTATAATTCGTTGCACAGTTGAGAGGCATCAACCACAGACCCATCTCAGGATCAGCCCTTCTGCCCAGGAAATTCATGCCAAAAGAAGTAAACAGTCATGGTTAGTGATGTGTGCCTTTTGAGAATGGAAATCCAATGCATGTCTCGAGAGCTATCTGCAAGCTCCTGGTAAAATGCAGTGCTTCTTTTTTTAATGTATCATATACTGGTATATAACTGGTATATATTTGAAAATGGCTTGCTTTTACACCAAGTAGTGATATCCAATGGTAGTCAAAGTACAGCATGTGATTTTTACAATAACTGTTCTTGAATACAGTGGTCGTTGCTGTACGATGCTACATTAATAAAGCACCAACAACTGTGACACTATGAAAGACACAGTTTAGTTCATCCAATCTGGCTTACAGACATTTTCCCCACATAAAGCCACCCAAATGCCTGAAATAATCCTGACTCAGAGTTACTGCTTGCTACCTGTAGATCCAGCGACACTGTTTACTGAGTGTATTACTTGGAGAGAAAATTAAATTATCCATTTGAAGGAGTTCACAGATCATGCAAAGGGCAAAGGAAGCAGGATGATTTATTACGACCATTTTCCGTGTGTCTCAGCGATTCCAAGCTTTTATATAATGTTCTTATTTTCAGACATCTATTTTTAAAATTTCAGAAGGATGTGCAATAAGTGAGTCAGGGGGAAGATCTGAAGGAGACAATTCAAAAAGAGAAAGATAGAGGCACGCAGGACAAGGTTCAGAAGGCAAATCCTTGCACAGGGAACTGGCCCGAAAGATGTACTAAGGTAGGAGAATTGTCTCACTGCCATAAAAGCACATTGTGAAACATGGCTTTAATGGTTGTCCTACAGCTCATTCAGCAGCAGCTCTCCTTGATTTTCCCTCTACTGCTGACTTGCCTGCGAACTGTAGTCAAGTCTTCATTTTGTGTGGCATGCACAACAAAAAAGTGACCGCTGTCACAAGCTGGTAGGCTTTATTTTCCTACCTCTGGTCTGCTCTAAGAGAACATAAAATGAAAATGGCAAAGAAAAAAAAAAGCCATCTATGATGCAGATGCCCAAAATAGCTGAGAAGATTGCCAATGTAGAGTTCACTGAAAATAAATAAATTGAGGGGAAAAACACACATTTCTTTTTTTTTTTCTGTTGTTTAACAGCAGAAATTATGACATAAACTGACAGCCAGTAAAACATGAATTGTTTCTTAGGCTGAATTATCCCTACATGTTTCATAAGGATTAACTAGTACGTTGTTATTAGAGTAGTCAGTGATTCAGTATGCTAGAAGATTGGAAGATTAAACAAAAGCTAATCTCTAGAAAAGTAGGACAAAATCCTTTGCTTCTTTTTCAGGAAAAAGATTTTACAGCTTGCAGGTTCCAAAAGCTGATTTTGGGAAGACAAAAAGCTTTCCTCAACTGTAGTACTTACTCCTCCACCTCTTTCAGAGGAACAAAACATCCAGTGTCATTAGGAATCAAGAAGGGCTAGTGTTGCTCACAGAATCATATATTAATCGTATATTAAGTGTCAGATATTAAGTAGACTTCTTGCATACTTGTACTGAATACCCTACAGTGCTGGAGAAACCTCCCAGCCAAGTGCAGGACAGTGGTCAGCAATGGCAGCAGCACAAAGCTCACAGCTCCTGGGAGGATTTATCCCCAGAACAGTCAAGCTTTGAAACATATGGAATTTATACCGAGTGATCTCTCACCTTCCTCCAGGCTCCCTCTGCAGTCATGTTCTGCTGAGTCCCCATCAAACAGCTGCAGGTGCTAAAATTAGCTACCTCAACCATGACGTAGCAGCACATGCCTTTCCTTGGGACCACAGGCATGGCAGTGGCACAGCTGGAAAGGTCACCCAAGAAGCTCCTGCTCATCTGCCCACAGGTCAGATCTTTCCCACGGCAAGGTCTGACCCAGCAGCTGACAGTGGGCACTTTCTGTTCTCAGGAAAGTTCTGCCAGGGATGCAGTGATCTGTTAAGGAAAAGTCAGCTGTAGGATTGAGGCCTTAGTTTGGCAAAGTTCCCTTCAGCTGTGCTATGTAGGATAGTGTAAGGACCAACTCTGATTTCCTGAAAGAATTTAGTATTTCTTGTCAACCTCACCGTCTATAGCTTCAGACTGAAACTCAGTGTGGGTTTGGCAACACACAGGTACTGGTAAACTGCAGGAGAAAAATGTTCAGACTTCTTAACAGAAATGAAGTATGCAACTCATCCACCTCAACAAGATCAGATGGCCTCGTGCCCACCTGTAGTTCCATGAGGTTCCCTATGGCTGTCCATGTGCTATTATCACTGAACTGAAACTTATGATACTCTGGGCTAATGGTTTGCAGGGGGTGTTTATTAGTCAAATTATATACTCACCATCTTGTTCTGTTCCCACAGGTTGCTCTATCTCCAATCCCTTAAAATTAGAATAAGGACTCCTAACAACAAATAAAATTTCTAGAGTTTCACAGTAAAAAATTGTTATCAGTGTTAGAATACTTAGCATCTGCTGCGTGTCATTCACTGCTAGTCATCAGCTCCTCTATGGCTCCTTAATGATTTTCTTAGAGAGAGAGGCAAGGATGAACTACATCCAACCCAAACTGAGATGATTTAGTTCATGCTGGCAGGCAGATCTGGCAAATGTTTGTCTTGACTGACATTTCTGATGGACGCTGTTGCAATGATACACGCCAGAATAGCATCCATAAAAGAGTAACGGGTGAGCATTCTGTGCAGGTCAGCTGAAACAAGCTGTAAGGAAGAATTTAGAAGGCATTATTGTTTGCCAACAGCCATTCTGGAGCAGAAACAGCTCATGTAGCCTCAGTACAATGGCAGAAATTTGTTTTGTTTTACTTTCTCCACTGGAAAATAACTTTCCTAACAGGCCCAAAATCAGATGGCAGAAGATCTGCTCAAAACTTTACATGCATAATTCTAATTTCAGCCAGCACACATCCACTGAATAAATAAATAGAGCCAATCTCTAACAGTTCCATATTTAGGTACTGATTTCTTAAATGAACTCTATGAATTTATTTCTCTGCAGTTCATTCCTAAGGGATGACAACACAATGGTGTCCTCTTTTTATATCTGGCACACAATGAACCTTAAGAAGCTTTTAAATACACAAACAGTGATGACTCACATCTCAATAGCTGGCCTCATTCTGCGATTCAGGTGTGGTCACACACCTGCTCAGTTGCTTGTGTTTTCATTAAATAGTCATTTCTTGTTGACACAGATTCCATCATATTTTATTATTATTCTAGGATCTAGGTTTTCTGATTACATTCAAAGCTGTAGGGACTGGTTGGAATCATGAAAAACAAAGAAGGACAGCAATCCATCCAGAAGGCCTAGCATAGCAGGTGGGAGGGGACAACACCATGGGCAAAGAGAAACACATTCCTATTGCCAAGATCAATCTTGCACAGCTGGCAGCTTGCAGAGCAGATCTGCCTGGCAACAGAAATCCCATCAGTGGGTCTCATCTCTGTGGAAGAAAATGGGAAAGCTGGAGAATCCCATGTCCAGTGCTCCCAAATCATTACCACTCCCACTAATCCCTTGTATCTACGGAGTTATAAAGACTTAATTACCAGTTAGGATTCTTACTGAGGGTGAGATGCATAAATAGAGTTCACTAGAAATTACAAACCAGGTAGCAGAAATCAGGAAACCTGAATTTTATTCTTAACTCTGTATTTGTTAGCAATCCTAACAACAGTTATTCTATACTCAGTTTACAAAATGGATAAAGAAGGAATTAGACTTGTGAATGACTGATCACCTTTCTTTGTTTCTAATTTTGCCTGAGTAAAAGCTGTAAGTCTTGAGGTTGTAAAATAAGTCATAATATAATTAAAACGTGCCAGAATTTCAAAGGAAAATAATAGTATGCATTAATATTTCGGTCTTGAAATAACAGAGCCCTGAGGTTTACTAGCAAGAGAAAACAAATTATCTTCTTCTATCCGTGCTTTCACATTGTTTATTTACAGATGAGATGATATCTCATTTTTGTCTATAACAGTCACTTGACTTCTCTATTAGCCACCATCTGCTTTCTTAATTAGAAAAAAATGTCCCATTCTACCCAGGTTAAAGTAGCTAAACTCAGAATTTAAACTGGATGTACATCATCCTAGAAGATGAGCGAGCTATTGCTTACAGACACAAGGATCATGCAGCAGTACAAGCATTTGTGTGTTTGGAAGGCAGCTACTTCCAAGCTCTCAAATAGATCAAGCTCAACAGTGCTCACTGAAGCACTGTATCTACTGACAATGGATATAAATTGCTTTATTTTACATAATGAAAGTGCAATTTGTAAAGGCAGTGTTTGGAACTGAACTATGCTGTAAACTGACAATTTTAGGCTGTCAAGCTAAAAACCTGTCTGGAGAGAATGGAATTCAAAGACTGAGATTTACCCAACGTCCAAAGCAAGATGGCCGCTACAGATTACACACAAACTGTGTGAGAGAAGAGAAAACCACTTAATGGTGTGTGATAATTCTGTTTGTTTGGGGTTGGCAGCATTAATTGGCTTGTAACCTCATCACAGTCTAGAAAACCTTGGCTGTTCCCTTCCTCTTCTCAGGCATGTAGGCAATAACACTCCTGCAGTGCACACATAGGAATCGGCCTCAGCATGCAGAAGCAGAGAATTATAATTTGGAAAGCTGAAAGACTTTTGATTTACCCAACTGAAATTATGAAAACTTCATCCTGAATTCACCTTCAGATGCAAGAGGCAGAGACTTCTCTAGAAAAACTGGGCCTTATCATCAGCCATGATGGACAATAATCCAGCTATGTGAGTTAGTGCACGCCCAGCCAGCCAGAACAGGACTCAGCTTGGTAGTAATCACGACCCAGCCCCATAACAGCACTTAATGTCACCAGTCATCTAAATTTACTGTGATAAATGGAATTTTCCAGCAGATCCCTAATGATTTCTATTATGAGAGTATGAAAGGCAGAGACCTGAAAAACCTAAATCACACATTTCATTGCCATTTGAATGATAATAGCTCTGCTGCCTGTTTTCCTGGCAAGCAAGGTGAGTCTTGCAGAGAAAATGTGGCAAGCTCCGACTGATTTTCTTTTCTCTAACCCATTTTAATCAAGCAACACTTGATCTGGGAGACATTCATGTTACACCTGGCACGTTATCAGAAAGAGAAGAAAACTGCAGCCTGAAGATGCTGGAGTCCACATTTGCTCTCAGTATGAATTATTCTCTAGCCTTTTAATTTTTTGAGATCTTATCCTGAATTGTCTACCAATATAATTTATTTTAGCAATGGAAACTCATTTTAACCACTGTGCTTTCTAATTTCATTGCAATTGCAGTACTCAAGAATGAAAGGGTCTCAAATCACATTAAAATGTTCAGGAAACACTCTGGGAAATGCTGCAGTTGAGACATCAGATAGCAACCTGAGGCTTAAGCTCAGAACAATGGACTGTACTAACCAGGTAAAGAAAATAAGAGTTAATTTCAAATTACCTGATTTTAAAAGACACTCAGCTGTAGCCTTCCTATAATCACCAGATGAATTCTCCAAGGACTCAGCTCAGTTAAAACATGCCATTTATCTAGTGTGATTCGTGCTGTACTTCATTACAAAGAACTGTTCAGTCATATACTAGGACAACTTCACTCACAGTGTGCTGAAAACAGAACCAAACATGGGCACTGATGGCACAGAGCCTTCATGATTTCATGCAAAGCTGCTTCCCCATGAATGTTCATTTCACTGCAGGACACTTGGAAAAAATCCTATAATCTTACGAGGCTTTTAAAACTGAAACAATCTCTGAAACCAGTGTTTGTCCTCTGTGTTCAAATAATTCCCCAGTTCTGTCCTGTCTGCTTCAGAAATTTGTTTTTACAAAGATTGCCCATTTCAGAGCAACAAAAATGATGCTGTGGATTGGCATCTCATGAACTGGAACTGGAAGTTCTCAGGTGGTGGTCAGACTGCTACAGCCATCCTGCATTAGGAGGCTGCTGTGAATCCAAACTAGTCAAATAGGTGGAAGTTCTATAAAATGTATCTACACAGATTTAAAGCTGAATGGTGGCAGATTAAAGCTGAATGGTGATTAACCTGAGTTTAACATTCAGTAAAAAGCAAAGGTAAATGGCACCGCAACATGAACAGACAAGTGCCAAGAAATAAAGTTTACTACATGGATAAGGAATTTTAGAACCAAAGCTTGCACTGTAAACCTATTAACTAATCAAGGACATTAAAAAAGATTTCATACAAGCCACTGGTACATAATGTCATTTTGTGGAAAAGCCACAGTGAAAGGAAAGTTCATATCGTGGTCAATGGAATATTAAAGTAATGAAATTTTGACTCAACAAGATATTTTAAAGCATATGACTGGGGTCTGATAATCCTATTATCTGGTTCATCATGTGGTATTATTGAGAAAAGAAGCATTTCAGAGAGTAGATGAGATGGAATAAGCCTCAAAGGCTGTGAAGAAGGACCAGGATGTCAAAACCCAGAGCTTAGTCTTCGCAACAAGTCCTGAAAATAACACAGTTGGGACTGAGAATCTAAAATGCAAGGAAAGATGGGAAATGGATGCAGGCCCCTAATTATTTCCTTAACGATTTCCTGAGAAATTGGCATTCTGTAAAAACACTGGAAACACCAGGAGTATAGGATATCTCATTAGCAGAAACCATAGATAAACCCATACAGTATAAATAATAAACACTTGACCCTATAAGCAGACATTCAGAAGTCCTATTTCCCCTTATGGGAACTATTAACATAAAAAATTCAAGCTGGCATTACACAGGGAGAGATTTGCAAACATACTTGCTACAGAGCCCAATCCTGTTGTCTATGTATCGCACCCAAGGAGAACCACACACAAATGTGCTCCTCTCCAGATCAATATCCAGGATCACTTTGCATCACACCAGATCAGGCTGAGATCTACGATACTCGGAGCAAGTTCTACTTTGAAAGCTCCTTCCACAGAAAATTCCACTGAAGGAAAAATTTTGTCCCAACCCAACAGGTGTATGCAAGTGCTAGAAGAAAAGGATTTCTGCACTAATTCCTACGTTACACTGGATGAGAAAACAGAGCCATGATTTAAAGACTGGGACAAATGATTTTTGTGACAGCACCCAGAGTTCTCCATACCTTCTTGAAACAGAAGTTTTAGGACACCCCCTCATTCTTTTTGTGTTTCTTGGTTTGCTGGTAAAGCACCAATGTTAACTGTAGCATACGAGTCAATTCTGTTCAGCTTTTGGGCAAGACTTACCACCTTATTCACGCTTCTGTGGCCAGCATTCTCAAAATATCTTGCTTTTCAATGCAAAGTCTGCAGCGAGCAGCATTGATCATTCCATTATCACTGTGTTACGCTTAATTTCCTCTTCATCTCTCAAGTCAAACACCATCTCACACTGCATCAATAGCAGTGGCAACATGCTGATTGATTATCCTCATCTTTGGCAGGCATGCATGCTGCAATACGTTGTAAGATTGTTCTTGTCCTACCCCAGCACAACTGCACTCTCCTAAGCCATTCCAAGAATCAAATAACGAGTGTATTGAGATCTTTAAGCACTCTGATTTGACTTTGCAACAAGCAATTAATTGTTGCAGACATTTGACAAAGCACAAGAAATCTCTGCTAAAAGCAGGACGGTGCTGCAAGCATAAAGCAGCCTCAGCATCCACCTGGGCAGCTTCTGGCCCCGGCTGCCCCCAGGTTTGTCACTGAATATTGTGGACGTTGTGATTATTCCTATGAGAAAGTTCTATCAAAAAGAAAGATCCTAAAGAACCTCTGAATCTGGTTTCCCATCATACTCAGGACACTGTCAGTCATTTGATTTCTACAAACAGAAGCATTTTGCAACCACTCCTGCAGAACTGCAGTCCATGCATACATAACCCAAAGCAGAACAGACACTGAACTGCTGACACTGACTGTCCTTTACTTATTTTTTAACATATTTAGACCATTTTAACCATTTCTCTTAAGACAACGGCACCTGATAGTTCTGGTACTCGTCAGATTTAGTACAAGTGAAAATGCAATTCCCAAATTGGTAACAGTATGTAATACATCATTTATTGCTCTAAGTGCATCTCTTTTGTGCCTACCTTTTCTTTCTTTATCTTCTTACCTCCATGCTAGATACATATGCACAAATTAAGAAAGCATTTGTGAAAATTAATTAACAACAAAACTCTTGCTCCATTTTATTCTGGTAAGGTCAATTTAGAACTCACAACAGTAATTACAGATGCTCTCAGTCTACTACTGTCTATGTTCCCCAGATGATCCCAGACACTACTGGTACAGATCTGAAAAGAAACCACAGTATAACAGTCAGAATGGATCATTAACTCTGTACTAATTTAATTTCAGCACTCTTTGAGTACGGAAGGTGAAGGAAAATAACCACTAGATTTAGATAGAGCTTAGATCACAAGCTGAGTAATGAAATCACACCAACAGTACTGATCCTCCAGTATATACCACATGGCTTCCAGAATCCTTTTCCAGTTTTAATTTACTTTCAACATGTGTCTCCCTCTCCCAGTTTCCCTTTCTTTATATGACTGTGTGTTACTGACCCTGCCCAAATAAAATGTTTTGATATATCAAAGTAGGAACCTTACTATATGATCTTATCTCTTTCCTTGACAGTCGTGCATGCACGTACAGTCCTTGACACAATAAATTGCCTGAAGTTTTTCATCCCATGTAGCTTCAGAGCAGGGAAATGAAAGATGATCTCATTGTGTTCCTTATGCCTCTAATGAATTTCTTTTATAGCTTAAGATACCGTAAAAATGAGTTTCTAGGATAACGTAACCAGAATTATAAGAGTTGAATTTTACTGCCATGCAACTGTGGTACTGTTAAAGTTTAATTTCATTTCTTAAACTTTCTGGTTGTTGCACCCTGATGGGATACGACCACGTGAGCCTCTCAGTAACCTCCTGCTCAGCACAGGCTTTGTGTTTTTGCACAGAGCTGGACAAACATGAAATCAGAACGTACGCTCTTACAGTTTGATACTGCATATTTTTATCCATCTAATTGTATAAATTAGCACTTTGTACTGAACATCAAAGGAAATGTATCTAGGAATTGTTTCAGTCATAGACTGGAACCAATAATCAGGTACTGTCAATGCAGTGTGTTGAGACCCAGGAACAGGCATGCTTTCTCACAAGCAGACAAGCATAACTCTCATTTATCACACGCTCTCAACATCTTTATACAACGGATAACAACACAAATCAGTAGTTCTCTCCAATATTGGCCACTCATTTTACCTACAGACAAAGAAAAAGGCATCAAGAAGACATTCAAACTTAGTCTTCACATCTGGCAAGGAAACAGCCCTGTAATATTCTCCTAACACTCAATCATGGATACAGCAACACACAGAATGCAGCATGAAGAACACAGCTTCCCATAGGAAATGCTGACGTGAAAGAAAAACAGAAGCAATTTGGATCAGTGGACATTCTGTTTCACAGCCAGATGTTAATTGCTTTCACCGCATTCATTTCTCAGAGTCCTGTTTATCCTAGCAGAGGCATAAGTCCAACGTTAGGAAACATCTGCTGTTACGTTCACATCATGAGATCTTGTTGCACTACAATGAATAAAGACAGAACAGCACTGTCATAATCTGAAACTGGCACAAATGGATGGGGAAAAAGCACAGAGACCTAATGGGATCTTTAGATGTATGTGTGTGGGACTAATAAGGAGGAGTAATAACATTATTTTACAGCACAGCTGAAGCAGAGACCAAAAGACTGCTTTCAATTCTGGTAGCCACACTTGAAAAGGAGATTGAAAAATCACCAAGTGATGAATGAGCTGTGTCTGGTACCCAGGGTTCTGTCTGACTGTTGCATGGCAACAAGAGGTGCACGCTTTCAGCCCAGCTCTGGCTCCCAAAGGAGCTTCCATCAAGGCAAACCCTCTGCATCACCTGGCCTAACCCATAAAGTGCTACATTCAGTGACAAATTCTGCAGATAAAGAGATGGGGCCCAAAAAGAGATATTCTAGGGACACTGTGCCAAAATGAAACACTGTTTAAGGATGCGTCAGAAAGAGAATATTTAGCTGAATGCAAACTGTGAAATTGAGTTGAACTTTTTAACCTTATAAAACTGGGTTGGACCTTGAGAAACCAAGGTGAGATTCTCTGACCAAAGGATGGCAGGAGAACCCAGGCACTGAGGACCTTCTGCAAAATTACTTAGAATAATCCGAGGTCTGATCCACATAGATCTACCCATATCTTATTAATTATGTTTTATCTTTCTTTTTTGACTGCATAACACAACCTGTGAAAGAATATTCTTTGCCACAGCCTTCCCATAATTAAAGAAGATTTTTTTTCTATTTCAAGCACCTGATATTGACCATTCTGATGTGCTTGAAGAAGTACCAGTTTCTCCTTTGAGCTGTTTTTGCTGTGATATGTGGCTTCCATGCCACATTTACAACTTGAGGAAACCTCAGTTTCATGGCTTGAATACTGTGTACTTTCTTAAGCACACAGTCTTTCCTTCCTATGGCAGAGCAATAGGAATACAGCTGTATTTTATGCTCCACCTCTGACTCTAAAGGTGAAATAATAAATGTCAGCCACACTGAGACAAGTGATGTAGTTGGTGCCTCATGCCAGCACCCTGAAGACTCCAAGATCCAAAGCCAGATCCCAAAACCTATGGGACTGTCCCGTTGCTCATGTCCACCTACACACAGTGTCTTTCGGCCCCATTATCTGTTGAAATAGATCCAAATGAGGCCCAAATCCTGCTTACAGTTGTTGGAGAGACCACTTTCACATCAGTGAGTTTTGCTGTGGGTTCCTTGCCTGATGCTGATGCACAGACAATGCCCCACTCGTTCCCAACCCAACCTGATCTAAACTGGCCTAAGGAGTGCCCCAGCACCAGTGATGAGGATTGTGCCTTCAGTTAATCACTGCTCCCTTTGGAGTGCAAAGGACAGCTGGGGAGAAAATGAACACATTATCAAAAGCTCTGCTCCTGACAGAGACAAATCTGGAGAGTTTGTTTACATCAGAGGCAGTGACTGAATTTCATTTGACATGCCACAAACATCCAGCCTCTTGGCCACAGCTTCAAGTGAATAATTTAGCAGGATGCTGTATGCCAAGCAAACAGGCCGTAAAACAGTTCTGTACAAAATGTGGGCTACCAGCTGTACAGCACCAAGGCACAGAACAGTATTTACTGCTTATGCACTGTGCTGAATCGCTAACAGAATGGCCCAAAATTAGGAAATCAGGGAAAGAATGACAAACGTGGATGAGTACTTTTTTGCAGCCCACACTAAAACTCTTCTGCCAGCACATGGACAATCACAGCAAACACTGCAGGACTGGAGGCACTGCTTTCAACATCCCTAACACCTGAAGAATAGCCCATATTGGTGCACAGTTTGGGCAGGAAGTGAACTTTAATGAGTAATCTGGGAAAATAATCGTAGAGCACAGTTTGCTTAGATGCTACAGTTAGGAAACCTTCTCTTTCCTGTCGTTACACTGAACAAATAAACGCTGGTTTTATTCATTCCTATGCAGGTTTGTTTTGCACAACAACTCAGCACTGACCTGATTCTGAACACCTTGGAATCAAAAGGAATTCATTGCTAGATTCATTCAGAATAGGAATGGGCTACCACTGCTCCACGATGTGCGATGGTGCAGATTTCCATATTCTGCAAAGCCTTTAGAATTGCCCCATTATTCAGAGTGGCTGCAGAGCCATTTAATTGGCCTCATTCCTGCTCTGGCTCCCCTGCTGGCTTCCATTTGTTTTCCATGCGCCACCTTTGTTCGTTTGCAAACGATGCCTTTCTCATGGCTTTGCAGTTAGAATTGGAAGGAATCTTTCCAAATTTTGATGAGCAAAACTTGGCTGTCTGTGCTACCTAGCTGTTAATTTGCATCTTCCACGCCAAACTTCTTTCAGTACAACAGAGGGCACAAATATCTTGTCAGAGCAGACACTGAAAAGAGTTACCTGTTCTCCAGTATTTAAGGTAATTAAACACATCCAGATTTGTTTGTTCGCAGTAATTGGAACAGCAATGAATTCTCTAAGAAATGTTCACAGAAATCTCATCCAGCTCCATTCAGAGTTTAAAATTTCAGCTTCTTTTTTGCTTTCTGTCATCATCATCACCCTGAACAATCTGCTCAGCCACAGCTGGCACGCAAACACAGCATGAACAAGTAAGAGATCCCTCTCACACTTCTAATGCAAGGTAAGTGCATTGGAGCTGAGATGCCCCTGACGTTTTTACATGACCCCACACCAGGACCAAACAGCAAATCCAAAGAGGACACAGCAGAGTTTATAGCTCTTTACAATGGATGTCAGACAACTTTAACTTTATGCTCTCACCAAACAACAACGTTGATACTGAACATAAAACAGTATCAGAAATAATTTAAGGAACAACAACCTCAGTGCCAAGCACTTGCTCATGATTAATGTTTAGCTCTGAGGAATTCATAGGCCCATAAAGGAATTTTAACACTTAATAACATTCTTTGTGGGAATGTGTATTACTTCTAAATGTATCTTTTAAAAGCATTCATTTTGAATTTCTCATAAAAGAGTCCAAACTGAATGCTACCTGTGATACTTTCACTTCTTTTCTGCTAGTTCTGGGTGGAAAGTTAACATTCAAAAGGTAGAAAGCATCTAAACAAAACTGCTCACCCAGGAGAAGCAGGAAATAAAATAGAAGAGCATTTCATTATTGTGAATAAGAAACTAAAACAAGGAAATAAATCACTGCGTGATCTCTGTAGAAAGAAATGAGGACTTCAGCAAACAAGCTGTACATGGAGGTACATTAAAACGTGACAACAGCTGTAATTCAGACAAAAATGTAAAATCACTACAGCAGAGAAGTTCTACTAACAGAATGACAAATGTAATGAATGTAGAAGACACGAGAATAACAGTAACCATTCCTGTCAGAAAACACTCTCAAGCATCTGTGTTCATATACTAGAATTAATGACAATAATGAGATCTCAGGTACAGAAAGGTGAGGTACCTTACTGTGTAGTTACTGCTGGGATACACTCTGCAGTATCCAAGCCTCAGCAGCCATTTGTAGGATCAGACCCTCAGTCCACATTCTCTTTTGTCACAGAAGTAGACAAGGTTAATTAATAGGATAAAATTGTAAAGATGTGGGCTTATTTTTAAATGAGATGAAGCACAAAACAACTTAATTGTACTACACTCCTGTGACCCTCCAAGTAATCCTCTGGTTTGATGGATTAGGCTTTGAGTGTAAAGGCTGCCAAGAGTATCCAGCTTTTCTAGTTGTTATAGCCTCAATTTAAAACTGCAAGCTACCCTGCTGCACAAGTGTAATTCCACTTCTAGCTCAGAAAAACTACAGCAAAATTACATGGGTTATTTAGCACTTATTATCACTTGCTTAACTTGGGAGTGTGAATGGCAGGGCTGCATGCTCAAAGTCAAGTCCAAAACAGTTTGGCTGCATCTTCAAAAACAACAAACGCCCATGGAAGTGAATCAGACGTTGGTTACACATCCACTCCTGAGGGCTCAGATTGTGGATAAAGCACTGAAATGTCTCTCAAAGCATAAGCACATCTCTTTGTGACTAAAAGCAAACTCCTTTCTATGCAGTCTATGTATCTATAAAACAGCCTCATCTGTCTCTGCTCTGATTCACCAGGGAATGCCAGGATTCAAAGCAAAGGAGGATTCCTCCTGGGACCCTGCACCTCCTAGGTTTAGGATGCCAACAGCCACCCAAGAACCTCTGACAGCAACACTTCAGTGACTTTACAGGAAGAGTCACCTGTGCTAAAGGGAAAACCACCACGAGCTACACAGACACTACAGCCAGGCCCAACAGAGTGAAACATTTTTCACTGGCACTGCTTCTCAAAGAAACTGAACCTCCATTAAGAACTCCTGTGTTTCTGTGCTGCAAATCGACTTTTGTTACAGAAACTTACAGCCAACACTCCTAGTAATTACTTGATTGAAAAATCCCATCACTTACAGTTAATTAGCAGAACAAAACTGTTCCTTCTATCTATAGTATGCTTGCTTTACTCAGGAACCTTAATGAGATGCCCTCTGGAACGTTTATAATTGAAGGTAAAATGGACTTTGAGCTTAAAAAAATGAAGTTCTCCATACACTTAGGTCACAAATGTCAACGTGTGTGAGAAGAACACATTTCAGTTTTGTGCATGGTCCATGCTCCACGTAGCCATGATGAAAGATTCAGTATCTAGACATTAACATTTTGCTTTTAAGGTACTGAGCATCAGAAAAATCAGCTGCTATTTGTTATTAAGGGCATGACTGAACCTGAAGTTGGCAGTGAAGGAGAGGGGCAACATAGAGACAGCTATCTATAGAACTTCCCAGAAGAATCCCAGGACTGCAACGCCACGTTAGCACAACATGGCTCTTTCCCTTTCTCCCACACTGCTTTCCAACACAGAAGTTCTCTTCTAAGTTTTCTCAGGGTTGCCATGCACTGAGCCAGGCACCAGATCAGGCTGCCCAAGTCCCCATCCAGCCTGGCCTTGAGCATCTCCAGGGACGGGGCACCCACGTGTTCTTCTACACGTGTGAATTATCTTTGACTCTGTGCCTTCTCCAATCACTGAGATAACAGATGTCAGTATGAAGGTAAAACATACCTTAGTAGCTTCTTTTAAAACTCACATATTGACCATAAAAGTACCGTTGACTTTTCTACCAGCATAATGTCTGTTTTCACATATATACGTGTCCTTTTCTTTACAGAACTATCAGTATCATTAAAGAGAGCAAAGTATAATCTTACAATCTCTTCCTTGTTCTTTTATAGGGTGGTTGCTGAGCACAGCTCCTCTTGTCCTGGCCCCAGAGATGCCAGTAAGGACTGTATTAACATTATTATGAAATGCAAAGCAGTTATTATTAAGTAACAGATATTGCCACACGTTGTCACACTTTGCTTAAAATGAAGCGGAGAAATGAGGAGCAATGACAGTGAAGGAGTAAAATGAAATTTGATAATAATACTTCCTATCTCCATATCTTACTTTGCTCATTTTCCTCTGGTCCGACCTTCTGCAATGAAATCTGTCTGCTCTTAATGAATCCTGGCTGTTCTTTCTCTTCCCACACGTGGCCCAGAAGATCCGGAGATGCAGGGAGGCGCTCCTTGCTCAGTTCTGCTGTGGGTAACATCCAGCTCATCAGAGACTGAAAAGGCAAGACACAGTAAATTACCAGAGCAGAATAACTACAGCAAAAGTGATTTAATTTCTTAGCAGGAGTGAACTTCGTGTAAGAACTACTCAGATTAAAGATATTTATTTTAGTTGCTGAAAAATTGGTCTATGAAGAAAGGCTGAGGGAACTGGGCTTGTTTACTTGGAGAAGAGAAGCTCCAGGGAGACCTCACTGTGGCCTTCCAGTACTTGAAGGGGGTGTATAAACAGGAGGGAGAAGGGCTGCTTACGAGGCTGGGCAGTGATAGGACAAGGGGGAATGGTTTTAAACTGAGACAGGGAGGTTTAGGTTGGATATTAGGAGGAAGTTTTTCACACAGAGGGTGGTGAGGCACTGGCACAGGTTGCCCAAGGAAGCTGTGGATGCCCCATCCCTGCAGGCATTCAAGGCCAGGCTGGATGTGGCTCTGGGCAGCCTGGGCTGCTGGTTGGTGACCCTGCACACATCAGGAGGTTGGAACTGGATGAGCATTGTGCTCCTTTGCAACCCAGGCCATGCTATGATTCCATGATTCTATAAGAACAATCTGAAAATAATCACAGTAAATTGTTTCTGTTTTGCTCCAGATCACTCTTCTGCAGCTTCCACACACTGTGCTTTAACTAGTTAAACATTCACAAGTCATGATATTGAACATTCAGCTTTCCCTTCACAGTTCTTTTCAAAGAAGAATTTGTTGTTTAATACATTTTGACCTCGTGTACAGTTGACAGCCTCTAAAGAGTGCTGTTCCTCTGGAAGTAATAAATGAATTCCATTTGTTATATTTTTCTAATTTCTCCAGAATTTATGCTGTGAGCAACTCAGGCTGCAATGAGATATTAAAATTTCATTCTCAAAATGTCATCGTAAGTCTTTGGCTGGAGTACAAGAAACATATTTTTATGTGCTGAGTACCTTCAGATCCATAAACTCAGCACACTCACATGAAGGAGTAAGAATGGTTGCAACAGTCTGAGTGCACATCCATTGTACAGACAGTACTACCACGATTACCTGACATCATCCAGGAGCCCAAATAAGAGCTGATGGACAAAGCAATTAAAGTACTGTTGCAAAAACAACTGTCTTTGCAAAAATTGCCTTTGGGATTTATTTACCCTTTCATTAGCTGCCACCTAATCCCTGTCCTGTGATTATAGGAAAGGAGGTATAATAGCAAATACAAATTCAATTCTGTACAATTAAGCACTTAGGTGATTTTTACATTAAATAGCATAAAAAACAAACTGTTAAATTAACAGTTTGATTTTTATTTTTCAAGTGGTTGCTTGATTATAATTATATTAAGCATTAACTCTGCATCACCAGAGTAAACAGGAACAAATCTAAAGATGCCAGTGCCAGAAATCTGTCATGTTTCCACCAAGGCAAAGCTCATTTTGAGTTTTTGGGAAAACTGAAAGTGTGCTGCTGCTGTACACAGCCTGACAATGCCTTACTGCTGTATGGGCCAAGCACTCTGCACTGCAATTACTTATCCCTGCATTAAAAATGAGTTTCATTAACAGTTCTTAAATCAATCTTTGTAAATTCCCCTTGACTTTAAGGAACACAACAGGCTCTTTGCTGATTCTGATAGTCCTCCTTCTCTGTACAATTTAAATTAAGACTTTGCCAGTAAAAAAAACTAGCAAGATTATCCAGCCTTCCACATCTCCTATCATTTCAGTAATCTCTGACCATTACTGTGAGGGAATCATTAACCCTACCAGTGCTCCCTGCTTAGCTTTTTTTCTGCATTTAATCTCAAAAAGAAGACAAAAAAACCCAACCAACCAAAAAGCCCTTGATATTAAAGGTAGTCACTGTCTGACTATGTTGTGCTAAGAGGTGAATCATGAAAACCTTTTATCCTACCATGAAAAACAGTTCCAAAACTTGTGTGAAGATTAATGTGCAACTGCTCAATAATTTAAAAACCATCAATGGCACAAGGAATCCCTTCATCAGTTTGACCAGGCTTCTTGCATAACCAGGACTGCTATACCACAACGTTAAAGTGACAAGTTGAAATCACCTTGGACCTCTCCAAACCTGGAGCATGCCACTGGAATTTCTGAGTTAGAAGAGGCACCAGCTGAATCTACAAAGCACCCCATCTGAACTTGCCAGGACCACTACCAGGACAGCCACAGTTACAAGGTGTGGAAACCAACTCGGGAAGGTCTCGTTCTCACAGGCAAGCTGCCCCAAAACCATCCACGAGAAAAATAAGCTGGAGATGAAGCTGGCCCATGCTTCTGCTTCTGAGACATGCTCAAATGGTGCAGGGGAAGGGATGGCCCCAGCAGACACTGCTGACCAACATCCCTTGGTGGTCTGCACCAGCTGAAGGACAGCTCAGCCTGAGCCTGCAGCACTGCCTGCTGTGTGACTCACATCAGCACCTGGGAGCTGAGATATCTCCTCAGTGTGCATTTACAGACCAGGTATGACAGCCTTTCCAAAGCAGCAGCTCTTGAACAGTCATAGAAACAACCTTTTGTAAACATCAAACAAACGGGAGTAAATTTCTTAGCTTTTCTCAGAACTAGAAGCTATATTTACATTTAAACAGACGACATTTCCCCAAAGTAGCACTAAATTCTATTTTTTATTACTACTGCAGTGTTTCAGAAGGCACATTAATAATGCAAATGCCCCACATCTCACATTTGTTAGCAGCTATGGGATAAGGCTGAACATGCCAGCGTTCACTGCCTTCACCAGAAATGAGGTATTTGGGAATTATCCCCTGCTAATGGCAAACGTTCCTCACCTACAAACGCACCGTCAGTGCTTTACTTCAATTTGCTTAGATCTTTTCGCAGTACATAAATAGGCAAGCTGCGTGAACATCAATTCCCCTCACAGACGACAGCCACAGATGCGTGGCTTTGGTCGAAAAGCCCATAAATTTGCACTTTGGGAATGCAGCTCCTGCATCCATCCCCACAGGGACAATCCAGCACACGAAGCTCTGCAGTCCCTCAAGGACCACATTACTGCGCTCTGCGCCAGGGGAGGCTCAGGTTGGATATCAGGGCGTATTTCTCCTTAGCCATAGCTTAGCGGGGCACTTGTAGTCTTAACTGGACGGCTGAGCTTTGCCGATCCCGCTTTTCCAACCTGCACGTCTCTGTGGGAGAGAAGCGGCCGCGCGCTCCCGTCACGCGCCGACTGTTCCCGCCCTCAACACCCCGCAGGCGCTGCGGCCGCGCGGACCGCACTTCCCAGAATGCCGCGGGAACTCATCTTCTCGCGAGAGCTCTAGGACGGAAGTCTCGAGGCGCGGCCCGGAAGTACCGTTGCTGTGGAGCCCGGGGTGAGCCCAGCCGCTGCCGAGGCCATGGCGGAGACCGACCCCAAAACCGTGCAGGACCTCACGGCCGTGGTGAGCGCGGGCGGCTCGGGCGGAGCGCGGCGTCCCTCAGGGCGGGCGCTGGAGGATCCCTTGGCCTCGCCCCGTCCGTGTGCTCTGGTTCTGCCTCTGGGCCCTTCTGCATGGATCCCACTAGATATCACTTGTAGGGTTCTGCCTGCCTCGGCGCAGCTCGCCGTTGTTTTTCCCGTGGAGGCAGAGAAGAGGCTTTGCCTGCTTAGCGGGGAGCTGCTGCCGCCTGCTCCGGGTTTGTCGGCTCTCTCTGAGTTTCCGTTCTCGTGTGTCTGTGTGTACACGTAAATACAAGGTGATGAGGAACTGTGCTGTAGGGCTCGTGCTTTGTGGGGTGGAACGCTGCAAGAAACGGGTCGGTGTGTGTTCTGGTAAGAGAAGGCGATGGCCTCTGTAACGAAAGCAAAACAGGCTTTTTTTTTCCCTCTCTTTCTGCTAGGTGCAGACATTGCTTCAGCAAATGCAGGACAAGTTTCAAACCATGTCTGACCAAATAATTGGACGAAATATCCTTTTCTAAAGCCAGATGGCTACTGTACACTTTGAACGCTGAAGCAGTTTTACGTATATCTGTGGGATTTGTAAGCTACTTTTAAAGCAACCATAAAAGTTGAGCAGTGCCATAATTGCAATCAAACACAACCAAGAACCTGTGCACTAATCCATTACAGTCATAGCCCTTAACCAGAGAACTCGATGACATGAGCTGCCGCATCGATGACCTGGAGAAAAACATAGCAGACCTGATGACACAAGCTGGAGTAGAAGAACTGGAAGGAGAGAACAAAGCCCCTGCTGCTACTAACAAGAGCTAAGGTGAGACAGTTTGCCTTGCAACGAATGCTCAGGTCGCTTGAAATTACTGACTGTAAAAGACAAAAAAAAAAAAAAGAATTTTTGCTTTGATTTGTGAGGTAGGCTGAAATTCCCATAGAGAACTGCTGTATGTTACAATACAAGAAGCTTTCTCACAAGATAAGGGCAATGCAAGATTGCCAAAAGCATACCAGCATAAGCAGGGGCTGTGTGTTACAATATGTAAGCAGGAAAATTTTGTTTTGGTTCATGCAGAACTTGATTTTTATAATCCATGGAAAGCAATGGGGAAATAAACACAATGGTAGATAACATTTTTTTTAAGGGGGTTTAATAAGAGTCTCAGGCTCTTATGTCTGAAATTCAGAGGTCACACCTCAAGTACCGTGCAGCCTGTTTGAAACAGGCAGACTTGCATGTTAAGAGAGTTTTTGGCCGCCAGTGCCATTTTCCTTAGCTTGAAACTCACAAATGAAAACTTCTGATCAGTGTGTTTTTTTCTTAAATTCTTCTCAGTCATATTCACGTTATTTCTTGTTCCCCCACAGGTTGCCAATAACTTAAGGTGAATGCTGGAAGACTTTGGTTTTTTTTCTATAAGCCCTTGGAATTCACAGAACAGCTTTTTGCAACTACTGTGTGTAAAAGCATTTTTATATTGTTACAGAGCTTGCATTCTTAATGTATATTGTATAGCTAGGATAGGTTAGTTTATATTTCAATTTGTGTACTGTAATTTCACCTCTCGAATTCTTGTTACGAGGATCAATTAGTTGTTATTAAAATGCAGATCTTACGGATCTCAATTACCGGGTGTATTTTTTTTTTGTGAGGTCACTTTTTTCCCTCATATACTTTTTCTAGACATCTCATTTTTGATAGCTAAACAGATAATGACTGCTGTCCAGTGGAGATCTTTAAGTTGTCCTATAACTTTAACTGTAACTTTGTGGAGTGAAGCACAAGTTTGAAACCTGGCATTAATCTTAGGTCCAAGCATCATTCTCTTGACTAGAGGATGACTATTGTTTTCTCCTCATAAATGTAAGTAAGGTGATTTTGGAAATATAAGACATTGAATATCAAAGTCATCTCTTGTTGATATTACCTTACCTATGTGCTCCTAGAATGTAAAACAAATACATGTTTAACAGTAGAGACGTGTGTACACAGCAGAGCTACCACTGCCATTCTGATCTGTTAAGGAGACAAAGAATTCTCAATTAGAAAAAAATCTCACCATGGTATTCTGCTTTTTGTGACACTGTAAAACTACACTTTGAAACTGACAGTGTGTCACTTAGGAGCATCTTGGAACAATAATGATTAAAATATTGATACTTTACAGAGTTGGAATGGGATTGTGGGAACTTGTGTATGGGATCTTTCAGTTTAAATCACTCATCTGTTGTATAAAACAAAGTTTGCTAAACAAAGCAACGATATATCGAATAACAAAGGAGAGAATCCAGTTACAATTGTAGAGCCTGGCTACTCTGAGTAACAAACAGCTGGGAGTCTCCAAAGCACTTATTTAGAAAGCTGTTCGTTTTATAATCACATCCACATTTATGGCCTGAGATGACAGCATTTTGGCAATGAAGTGTTCCTAGAAAAGTCTGTACTGTGTCACTATTGTGAAGAAAAATGACCAATGTCGCATATTACTGACAATCATTACAGCCCTACTGCAGCTTGAAATACAAATGTAAGCAAGCACTGGTGGCAGTCAGCAGTTACGTGTGGGCCACTTAAGGCTGCTCTCTGGATGCCACTAAATTAGTACCTGTGTGTTATGAAGGCAATATGACAGGTCATTTTTCCAAACTGAGAGGAAATTGTAATAAAAACGCATAGGGCAATTTTGTGAACGTAGGAGCTGTATCAATATATCTTGTAATACCAGCCTTAGGCTATTTGTAATGTCATGAAAAATCTAATAAATTATGATGTGTTACCAAATAGCCAGGTTATGTATATTAAAGCAAAATCTAACACAAGAGGTTGTAATTTACTTATAGAAAGACTTGAGTGCAATCACTGTAGAATACAGACTGGCATATAGGTCCATTCTGTATAATAAATGGCTGAGCACCATTCGTGCCTTACTAAATCAGCCTTTTATACACAGTTACATTTCAGACCAAATGCACAGGAATTTATCCCAGCTGAAAACACGATATGTAAGAAGAAAATTATTCCATATATTCATTTAAGCCAAGCTCTGTGTAGGGCTGTCATTTGAAACTGTGGCTTGCATTTTTTATTTAGTTATCTGTATATTTAAGTCCATATAACCACTTTCTTTAAAGACAAATTGTCTGCTTTCATTGTGGTAACATATTGTTGTATTTTGTTACCCACATATTTACCTCTTGCAGTTTATTCTCACAAATGTTTGCTGGTTAAACGCGCCCTACTTCAATTCCCTTGCAAAACAGAAAATGCATCTTCCACCGTAGCTTTCAAAACCAGTGCAATTTTGTACAGACTTGTGTAATAATTCCACCAAAAAAATCTGTATTAACAACAACAAAGACAATCTGACAAAAATTAGAAGTGACACCATGCAAGCCAAGCTTTTTGTAGCATATCTAGTGGTATTGCTTTCTGTCTGAGAATCCAGAAACAAACTGGAAGCTGTTACAAATGCACAAAGTTGTGTGCACTGGCCTAAGGATCTCACACTGGGCAACAGAAACAAATCTGAAACTTCTGTCTCATCTCTTCTGCTGTATTGATTCCTATCTTTCTAGCAGGAGCGATGCTCTCGTTACAGACATCCAAAACATAAATCTCAATTTTGAAACACTCAGGCCAACTGATAAGTGATACAGAATTATGGAGACCTTAAGTGGATCTTTAATCTTTGCTCTGAAGACAATGGACAGTAATTAGAACTGCATACAGATAGCTCTTTAGCTCACCCCATCTGGTCTGTGCAGCAAATGAAGCTGGGTGTAGGTCAGAGAGACGCTGAGCTTTGATACCTGCTGTCTGTGAGAGTTAGTTTCAAAGCTTTTCTTTCCCTGCGTTGGACCCAGGCAGGTTTCCTCAGATTCCTGGTAAGTACTGCGGCCTGTGCTGCTGCCTGATGTAGGACAGAGCTCAGAAAGAGTTACTGAGATTATACCTTGTAATTCTTGCAATCTATTGTTGTCAAGGGAGACAAGAAAATAGGTGCAAATTCATGTTACCTGGCTTCCTCTGGACTTACTGCCTCAACACTTCAAATAAGCAGCTCGGTTCCTTTCTGTAGCTGGAGTGAGCCACAGGAAATTGATTTGCCTTGAGATTACAGTGGAAATCAGTGAGACAGAGACCTCACCCTCCTCTTCCAAACCCTGGGGAAGGGCTCAGAGCGCTCACCGTTCCTATCTAAAGGCAGCTCAAGAAATTCATTCCTTCATATTATAAATGCATCTGTCACTGTGACTCCAAAAAGCAAGTAATTTTGATTCCTCATGGTTTTGCAGTGCAATAGCTGTGACTGTGGCTAGACACATTGCCCACTCCCTAAAACTGCACCTGTCTGCTGTTCTGGAGGTATTCGTGGGGAATTCTGTCCATGAAGCTCTTTCTTTGCTCATTTTATAACTAGCAGATAGTGCCTTCTAGTGGGCACACACTCACTAATCAAAGGAACACTACTCAGATTAATTATTTGGTTACCTTTACTCCACAAGTTCAGATGTTAGGACTTTAATGAGCCACATGCTGTTTTGAAATGTGGTTATTACACAAGGCACCCAGGCTATGTTTACAATTAAGAAAATTAATGGGATATACAAATCCCTTCCTGAGCCTTAAGCCTCGTTGTGCTTTGAAAGGCCTGCTGCTTGCAGAGAATTTTTTCTGACTCTGATGTAAAGGTAATGAAATTAGATCATTAGGAAAATAAGGCGTGGGAATAAAACCTTGACATCATATAAGCACTCTTGAGATAAGAATTGTTAAACAAATATTGTCTCTCTGAAAATATGTGCATATATTAATAGAAAATGTTCTTTTATATTGCTTTGCTGCAGACCCGACTATTTATGAAGCTCTGGTAGTTAAATACATTTGTAAATATTCCTTCAGTTTATGAAGCTGCAGCATACACAATCCTTGCACAAGAAATTAAATCCTATTTGAAATAGCACCTGGAGAATGGGAAGGGATGCAGTTCAGTGTCAAGTCTCAGAACCTGCCGTGTCCCTGTGACATCCCAAATGTGACTTGTGACCCATTTGTGCAAAGCTGTATTGCAGGTACAAAACCCACAGAAAAATAATGCTTTGTAGTCTGCTCGTCTTTAGCAAATGTATCCCAGCACAGGAGATGTTTTGGCTTGCTCATAACTCAGTCCAATTCCTCCTCCTCTAACTATAAATTTCACAAGGGATAAAAGTTCTGATTCCCACAGAGCTCTAATAAATATTTCACTTACTTCTTTCTAAGGACCAAATCCCTTTGAAGCACACTAGAGAAGGCTTTCACATCTGCCACCACACCGGGGGAAAGAAATCACTGAACCCAGCTGCCTGTATCTGGCACAGAAATGTCAGATTCCTTCAGAGCAACACAGGGAGTTTTCCTGGAAATTGTTTTCACTCTCACTTGGAGACACCAGGAGGCCAATGTTATCCAGGTCAGACATTGTGTAGCTTGGGGAAATTAAAGCAATTGATAACACAGAGACATGCTGTAAGACACAGAGCTGTCTGCTACTATCTATGCATGTAGGAGCCAGGTGAGAAGTGTGTGATGGAGCAGCTGTGTGAGCTCTGACACACAGTGCATCCCAGAGGCAGCTTCGTTTCCTTCCCCAAGGGCTGCCCCACAGCACAGCACCCTTTGTTTCGTTGGCCAACTGCTACAAGCCAGGACAAGGCTTGTGTCCAATTCAGTTACACTGTAAGACAGAATTCCAGCCAAATCCTCTCTTTAAAAACATAGAATTAAAAGCAGTAAAATAAAAACACTGCAGTAGGTAAATATCTACAGCTCAGATGGGCAGATGTCAGTGATCTTTACAAACATCGATTCTGCAAGGATTGTGTTCGCTTGTGAAGAAGCGGAAAGAACCTTCCAGGCTCATCACTTCAGCATAAAGGATCTGAAGCTCTTCCTGGCTCTACACAGCAGCAGGTTTTGTCTGAAAATGATTGGTGACCAAAGATAACACAACTGGAGTGCCTGTGTGCCTGAAGACACAAGGGAAGGACCTCAGCCATGCTATTATCTGTTATAAACATTCCTCATTCCAGCTGCTGAAGAAGTGATTGTCAATGAATGTTAATGTGATATAAGGGGAAGAAGAAAACAACAAAGAAAACCTCACACTTTCTTAGCGAAGCCAGCTCTCCTATTAACACACACACAAAGAAACATAAACAGACCAAACCTTCTTAAAACCTTAATGGGACTGCAAAAGTAAAAATTAATGGCAAGTGTAATCGACGTTTGTTAGAAGAGACGTGGCTGAATCTGCAACGAGTCAGGCAAAACATTTAATCAGGTTCCTATCAGAGGGTTACAAATAGATGTGTCATTTTAATAAATCCAACAAGCGTACCATGCAACTGAAAACGAGGTGCATCTTAAAAGATAATTAACCAGGAGTCACTGCTCTGGAAATTCCTCACAAGACTTCTTTTCCAAATTATTGTTATTAATTTATTGCATGAAGAGGAACAAAACTGCATTTTTTCTTCATTAACAGCCCTAGTTTTCAAGTTGAACTCTTGTTTTAATTCCATTTCTAAAACAACAGGCATCCATAAACATTCAGCAGAATCACAAAAAAAAAAAAAAAAAAAAAAAAAAAAAAAAAAAAGGCAGATGGTGTCTTTTTTTTTTTTTTTTTTTTTTTTTAATCTTTCCAGTATTTTAAGCCATGATCTGGTTAAAAATACTGACAATTGGCACTGGAAATTAGGATTTTCTGCTCTCTAAATAATCAGGACTGAAAACAAATAAAGCACAGGTTTCCATCTCAGTTTTCACACATTTTTGAGCTCGTGAGAGATGCCTCAAATTAACCCACTCTTGCCCCATATTTATGGGAGGGGATCTAGAGAGTGCTCAAGCAAATTCCCTGAGGTTCATCAGAGGCTCTACGTTCAGCTGGACCCCCTAGGGCTAGGGACAGAATTCTGCTTTGGGGAGATGACCATGAGATGGATGGCTGAAGGAGTGGAGCAAGACAGACCAGCCGCTTTCATATCTCTGTTTGGAGCCCCATTATACCATGGCTGCTCATCTGAGGCTTAGAACAGCAGAAGTGCATCATTCTTTCAAACACGGTGTTCTTATAGTGAGACGCAATGGGAAGCAGCATGGAAATTCCTCCTGCCTTTATGCAGCTGTATCCTTCCTGTCCCGGCCTGTTTTATGAAATCCCTCTCCGCTCCCCTGAAAGCGCTGCACAAAATTACTATTTCACACATCACATGAAATTAAAAACAAATTTATTGAACCTGAGGTGTATTTAAAGATCAGGAGGCTTTTCATGCTGTAAGTTATTTTAAAACATCTTTGAAACTACTCCACAAACTGGAGTTAAACAATTAAAATGCATAATCACATTTAAAAAGCAGTACCAAAAATGTAAGTCATTTTGTCACAGAGGCTGCTCCAGTATGGTTTGATTATTTAACATTATGCTGTAAAACCAATTTATACCCTACGCCCTTGATCTCTATTTCAATTCCAGGATGTTAATATATGCGCCGTTGCTGTATTAGCTGATAGGGCAGAACAAATACTTTGAGAGAAGTCATGATTGGAATTCGAAATCTCTCTTGGCCACATTTAATACCCAAATGCACTCACCTTGCTGGGTTCTGCTGTAGATTTCCTCCTCTGAACCCCACATTTTATACCTAGAAAGAATGATTAATCAGCACCAGATGAATGTGGAGCTCTACAGGGAACATACAGGTGCAGTCACACCTGCAATGAATGCTGAAATCATCTGTCACTGACTGCAGCTCTTCAATATGAACCGTCTCCAGGTGGGGAGAGCCAGCAGTCACCACATCCCATGCTGCAGAAGCCTTAGGATCCTGGCAGCTTGGCTGGATTCCTGTATTCCTTATTGTGTTCCCCACAACTCCAACTTCTCCAGTCTTTCGTTGCTTGTGCTGACTTTGTTTTGCTGTGCACAACTCTGCCACGAGGAGATGCTAGAGGGCCTGGCTCAGCCTAATGCTTTGAAGCCACTAACACAGCCCCGAGTTTCATTCGTTCATTACCGAAGGAAACAACATGCCAGGTTAACAAGGAGACAGAGCCACTGTTGCAGGACAAATTATTTTGTATTCTGAGCACCAACAAATAAATGAGTGAAATTTCAACAGACAATTATTCATAGAAATTTAGCTGGCAGGCAATGTTAACACGGGCTACCATCCCCTATATTACTAATGCTATATTAATTGCATGCATACAGCCAGTAAAGTGATTCATTACCCTTTGTTGTTCCAGATACATTGTGTATAAAGAGCCCACTATTGAAATGCCCATTGCCAGGCATCTCAGACTGAGTTCTTGTCTAGAAGAATGGCATAATGCATCCTCATGCTCTGTAAGGAAGACACAGTGGGGCAGACTGTTCATAGCCTCCTTGAATTTTCTGAGAAAAGACTCACGGATGGTTGCTTGGAAGGCATGGGGAGATGGAGGCACACGTATCTGACTCACAAACCAGAAGGTGGAGATGCAGGTACTTTCCCCTTCAGATGAAGGTGTGGACGACCCAAGTGCCACTTAGAATCATAGAATTATTTGGAACTGGGCTTTGCAAGGGTTCAGTCTGCTTTGGTAGAAGTGCACTGTAATGCTTCCAAGTGGTACAGCAACCATTTAACAACCTTTTCTATGTTTGCAACAGTACTGCTGCTACAGCCTGCTAAAATAAACCTGATTCCTATATAAAGAAGCAGATAATTTGGAGGAGAGAGCTTTGCCTGGAACTAAGTGAACTGTTATTTTCACTGCAAACTCCAAATCCACTCTTAAGTATCTGCCTGGTGTTTCTGTAGTAAATCTTCATTCTGAGGACAGAGCTTTCACTTTGGGCATCACTTACTCTTTTTCTCACCATTTTCAGAAGGAGATGGAAATCTTCCTATAGCAACCTCTTAGAAAAGTCAGAAACAAGTGGCTCATTCTCAGTAGTATCATCCATCAGTTCTCAGAGGCAGGCTTACTAAGGAAAGGGACTGCAACACTTAGTCTGCCAAAGTTCTGCAGTTTGTCTCACACAAGATACGGAGGGATGGCAAAAGCAGAGAGCTGTCCTTCAAGTGCCCTTGCCTAGACAAAAAGAACAGCTTGAGTTCCTATCATTAGCAGGCAGAACACCTCGGCAGGAGGCACGCCGCTTGAAATCCAGAGAATTCTGCATGATTACGGCTAAGCAACTCCTCAAAAATCAAGCTGGAAGTTGTCCTGAGGGAATTTTTCTATGAGAAACTGTTTACTCTAAGGTTAGCATGCATTAACGGAGTCTGAGTAGGAAAAAAAATGTTATTTGGAGATCAACAGGGAGTTTTTGCTCTCAGAGAGAGAAAGGGTTGAGGGCACACATCCTCACTGCCAGGACAAAGATGTGTTCTTCACCTCCGGGTGCAGTGAGCAGCACCTCCAGCTCCAAGGTGAGGGTGAGCACACTCTCACAGAATCACATAAGTACACAATCACTCACAGCAAGCTTCTTCCAGGCTGGGAAAGGCTACTTGCCACACAGTGCCAGCCTACTTGAAAGCTTTTCTTTTAAACAGGAATTGGAACTGCAGAGCGCAACATTAAGGCTTTCCTGGTTTTAGAACCATAGAAAAAAAAACTAGAATAAACCTTGAGAAGTCAGTTAATCCTGCAGCCTGTCCTGATGCTCTCATATCAGACAGATTCAGTCTGACAGTTCCAGCAGATGCTCAGTGAAATTTCAGTGAGGTTTGGTGATTCTGGAGCATTCCCACTGGACCCTCCTCTATGACTGATCCAAAGATGATGCTCAACCTGTCACCCTTTGGGCTTCAGCTGATGCATACAAAGGTGGAAAACTAAACAGGAGAACAGGTCAGGCAGGTCAATATTTGTATTAAAAACAAGGCATCTGTGTATTTTGATAGGAGGAATTCCTACAGATTATACTTTATCATAAAGTAAACATACATCATTTAATTCTTCAGAATTTCTACACAAATACCACTAGAATACTTAAACAAAACCCTAACAGATTTTTACTTTATAAATAGCAGCCCCACTTACTGTTACGACCGTTTGTCAAATCCAAGTCTTAGGGCAATTTTAACTGATCAGATTTATACCGCTCTCACACACACAACTGAATCATCAGTTGGGTGGCAAAAACCTTATTAACAGACAGAGGAACTACTTTTGTAGGTTCAAAGACAGAAATATCTTTGTTTCTGAGCAGGTATCTTAGACCTGGTGCTACATTTTGATCGCAGGAGCTTATAATTACAGCTTAAGAATTTTGCCTCAGTTAAAAAATTATTCACTGCTGTTTCAAGAACCCCATAAAGCTGGCTGACACGGAAAACACACAAGCACAAGTTGTAAGCACAAGGCATTGCTTTGATTTGATCACTTTTCAAGTATAGCTGTTGGAACTGAATCACTTCTGAAGGGATCACACCAGGGAGCACCCACAGGCCAGACCCAGCCTAGCCCCTGAGTTTTGGTTAGGTTCAGAGCCACACTTCCTCGTCTCTGCCTTTAGCAAGATAGTTCAGCAGCCTCCAAATGACATCCTACACCTGCAGGAGTCTGAGCCTCATGATGACAGCCAAAGCAATCCCTTGATTTTTTTTCTGTTCCAAAGAGCAGGAACAGATTTATTGCCTGAAGGGAAGGAGTGAAGGAACACTAAAACATTTACAACTGTCAAACCTAAGGCCCATGGGATAGCAAACCTTCCAGGTTACATTAAAAAAGCAAATCTCGTTCATTTTCCCCTTTAGATAGCAGGTGTATACAGCCTTGAAAACACACAGGACTGCACCATTTAATTCATTAGCTCAATGCTTGTTTGAGTTAAGAATCAATCTCCATTTACTGCAGGGTTCTGGGCCATCAGGTGGATCCTGTATTCCCTTCCTCTCACTGATCTGTCGTGCCCTGTGTTTCTTTACAAGTGTAGCTGGGAAGCATTCAGGAAAGTGGGATCTTGCAGTAAACTCTGAGCTGTTTGTGGATGGCTAAAAGCATATACAACAGTGAAAGATCCTAAAACTGAAAAGTATGTGACTTGGATAAAAATATTTTCTATTAAATCTGTTGAATAGTAATTTAGAATGACACAAAATCATACAGGAAAGTGGTTGGAATAACGGGTTTTCAAAATAGCTCATGTGACTGTAACGTACTGATGCTGTTACTGCCCGTCATTTATCATCAGTGTTCAGCTCCAACCAGAACACATGGCAGGACTTGCACTTAGCTGAGGGAGGGGAGCAGGCAGCAGAGAGCACGAGGATGTATCGATAAAGGTAGGAGATCATTTCACTTTCCTGTGGGAGTTACAGAAACACATCAACCTGATTCAGTAGATGGCACTCTACCCTCTATAATGAAGCAATGTTTCAGCATAGCGTTAAAGGAAGAACTACTGGGTTCTGGATGAGAAGTACAACAGAGATCCTTACACCTTGTAGTCATTAGATGCTCAGACACCGTGGCACTGAGTGCTGCTGCCGGGCCATAACAGATGGCAGGACTCGGGTGCTTTCAGCTTCAGGCTTGACAGCCCAAGGGCCCAGCTGTGGACTAGATATTGACATTCTGCCTCCCAAAATTGCTGTGAAGTTGAAATTGGGCAAAATAGCATCGTTCATTTCCTGTCCTAAACTCCCTGGTCATTTCAGAGCCACTTCCCAGTTCAGCAGTGAATTATATTTCAGCTGGCGCCGCATGATTTCTGCCTGTGTAAGTAAAACACTTGGGTAATCCACTGGGGATGTGGAAACACCTCAGACAGCAAAGATGCTTTGCTTAGGCTTAGGGAATTCTCTTCACAAGTTACAATTAAGCAAGAAAGTTCATAGTCTACCCGTTTTGCTTAGCAAGTCTCTTTCAGGGCCTGCTTCCTTTCCTTCAGCTCTGTCTTTGCTAAGGATAGGCATTCTTTTATCTCAGTTTAAAAGAGAGATATGAACACATCACATTCCACTAGCAGCACCCTTGTGGACTGTTGCAATATGGGATCAGACAACAACCAGATTCTCCAAGGCATTGAAACTGGACAGATTAGTCTCCTTTACTTCTTAGCCCAAGTCACTGCTAATTGCAGTATTTCTGCACATCAGCTGCTGCATAAAACCATGTGGGCATACATATTCTGAGTACATACTGCCAAACTGAATGCAAACAGGTCAACATTCTAAAGGTATTTTACTTACTGCATGACCTGTGCCTGAAAAATAGAAATGGGTCAGAATCCTAGAAAAGAAATGGTGTTGGTGACCAAATAGGTAATGGCATTTCTGGCCTACTTTCTCCTACAAAAGTAGATGTAAAAGGTTTAAACTTCTTTTCAAGCAAAGCAAGAATCTGTAGCATCTGTGTTTTCTTTGTAAAATTCTTTTTCTTCTTCTTTTTTTATTACCCCAGCAGAAACTCAGAAACAGCTCACCTCAGTGAGGTAGAATTGGAAAAAAGGGTGTGAAGAAATAAATCTTTTTGCTCCCGAGGGCTGGCATCATGCACGAGAGGGGATGGATGGATCCTTCCTGGTACCTTTCTCTTGCTCCAGCTCAGGTTATTAAAACCCATGACTCTAGGGATGGTGAGGCAGGAAATCCAGAGAAGCCACAGATCATATCGTTGTCTCACTTGTGGAGGAAAATAACTTTCTTTATATTTGCTTGAATTTCAAACTCCATCTTGACAAATGCAAGATAAGCACAATTTTGGACTACAGTGAAAGTGAAATTTATGTTGTGCCTCTATGCCTTCAGTGTTCCACTCTCAGAGGAGAATATGTAGTCAAAAGAGGTGTCGTTTCACCCATCACCAAGAGCAGTCCCATTTCCCCAAGCAAGAAGAGGAAAGAATGACAGATTCAGCATTCTTCTGGTAATTTATCCCTGCTCCTCAGTGTTTTGGTGTGAAAGACTCACAAAACCCATAAGCCTCCACTGTAGTTTTGAATTGATTTCAAAATGAGCTCATTCTGCCATGATTCTTCTCATGACACTTTCCATGGTTTTTCCAGATCAGCAACTTTCTAATAGCAGCAGAGAAGGAAAGAGTAGCTCCATAAAACAGCATTAAACAAGGAGGCTCACTGGTAATTAAAGTGGGAACGGAGGTAAAGGAATATTGGGTAAAGCCTGCTGGAATGCCTCTTTGGGATATTTCAAACAGTTTTTTGAAATAACATTTCTGTCTTCCTGGAGCTAATTACGCATTTGCTGCACACTAAGCAGAAGGCTAAATTAATTGAAAGAACAATGGTAATTTGTTGCAGGTTGGAAGGAGGCCACGGATATTTGTTTCCCTTGTGGGAGAAGAACTGATGACCTATCCTAAGTTTGTCATCTGCAAAAGAGACGCAGGACCAGAACATACAGCCCACCCAGCCCAGCAGTATTACCCTCCAGCCTCCTCTTCCTCCCTAGCTGTGCCAGGCACTGTGACTACCAACTGGGTAGCAGCAGGTGGAAAGTCTCTCTGCCTCTCTTTCCAACCCCCTTCCATTCTTTCACCATCTGCCAGTAGACTGCTTCAGTAAGAGCTGCCAAATTCAACACGTCAATATTAATCATGAAAGTCACAATGGAGTATTTTTGAGGCCCATACTCACATTCTGCCTGTCAAATAGATCATCTCCTTTGTGCTGGTTCTTCACAAACATCTGGAGATTTTTAAACATCTTATTAAAACAGAACAGATCATCAGCAGCTGGAGCATTTCAGAGATGAATGGGCTGTATGCCAGGAAATATGGTACTTGCCAAAAAGCAGGTGGCAACTATACTTCTACAAGACTGTTGCCGTTCCTATTGTATATATTGATTTGGACAGGCTACACCATGTGGGACAGGTATTGAATACCTACCTCCTTTCCCTAGGTTGTCAGAAGTTGCAAACACAACACACGCTCTCAGACTTCCAGCATGTCTGCTTAAATACAAAGCAATTCACTAGCTCCTTTCTTTTTCTTTTTTTTTTTCCTGATGAAAAAAGATATGATCAAAAGAATCTGCTGAACATTTGCAGAAAATCAATTTCTCTAAGGTGCAAGAGAGCTTCTACTGCCAGACTTGGAAGCCATTCAAAAACATACTTTACAGTTTGAGGTGTTAGTGCTTTTTTGACAAAACACACACATGCCGTTGGTGTCTTTAAACACAGTTTTGTTCCCTTGTGAGAAGCATTTAATTGGCTTCAAAGAAGAAATCACTGTTTTACATAGTACAATCTTTCACTTAATGCCCAAGAATCCATGTCATGTATTTAAATTACAAGTAAAATACTTACTAATGAGCTCATGTTTTGCAAACACCCATAGAAATTTTTGAACTTAACCAATTTCCTTTTAAACAGGACATGGTCTAAAGAGAGAGAGGTAGCTTTCTCAGCTAAGAACAGTGCTGATGAAAGAACATGGCTGTTAAACAGAATGGTAGCCCTTCATTTTACTCCCAACATTTCCCTCTAATTCACTGTTTAACTTCAGGACAGACACTTAACCTCTACGCGCCTTAGTTCACCCGTCTGTAAAACAGCAGATAAGTCACCTAATTCACAGGGATGTTATGGAGATTAATTAACTAACGTCTGGAAAATGTCTCCAGATCCTTCTGTGAAAGGCATTATAAGGGCAAAGGATAGTAGTATAGCCATATGCAAAGGGCTTTATCACTTGGCACAAGGCAGTTTAGTTTTATCCTGTTTCCCTCTGCAGCATCACTGAGTATTTTTACAGAGACCGTTGGCTAATGGCAGGCTCACACACAGCCCTGCAGAGTACCATTATCTTAAGTCAAAGGACATGTGCTTTCACCCTAAATAAAACTGTATTTAGTCAGCACCTGATATTGCTTCAAGATGCCCAGTGAGGTCAGAGCCCTGGCAGGCACAGTGCTGTGCACAGAGTCCTTGAAAAAAAGCCCTTGAATATGTAAGAAAGCTGCATCTATTTAGCAGATGAGATCTTCAGCTAATTTAATTGAACTGACAAATGTGCGATGTGGGCTGTCTTTAATGGCAGTCAATTTTCACGGCCAGCTCCAGGTAGGAGCAAAACAAGCAGTTGCCTTGAGCAGCAGATTGCTGTGAAGAACAAAACGGCTGTGGGCTTCCTGCCAGCTTCACCTGTGCTGGACCTATGGGAAGTCTGACTGATCAATGCTCCTTCCTGCCAAAACCAGAGTTGCAATGGGCTGAGGGTGAGTTAGTGATCCTTCCTACTCCCAAAATCAGTGGCGGTGGGCTTCCATCGCAGCCTTCAGAGATGCAAATCTCTGCCACGATTGTTGGTGCATTTGTTGACATGAAGTCCGACCTTACATTAGTTCAGCTTTGCAGTACCAACACTAATTGCTCTTTGATGCTTGCCTCATGAACTGGGAAGAAAGAGAGGAAAAAAATAAATAAGGAGGAACAGAACAGGGACAAAATGAAGAACTGATGTGCCCAGCAATAAGCGCCAGAAATAATTCCCAGAGATCCTCAATCCCACATCTAGATACTTCCTAATATGCATGAGGGACTTGGGATTTGTTTTCATCTACCACATTTTCCATTAACTCATACATACTATCTGATAGAGCCTTTACCCAGGAAACAGCATCATGCTACATCATCTTCTTTACCGTGCAGTGCATGCAGCTTGACAAGCTCCACTCCCCCTCCACTTGTTGCCTGCTCTTAGAGTCAACTTTAAAATAGAAAAGTACCTGTCACAACCAAGTTGCCTTCAATTGCAGCACAGCACATAGCAATAACGTTTTGTATTGGGAAGAGAGCTGGAAAAATTTGTTTTGAAGTAGCTGTTTATCTTCTTGTGCTGTTCTTATTCACAGCTTCCTCTTCAAACAGCAGACCTCGAAGGGCAGGGGAACAGGGGGAAAGAAAGGTTTGGTCACAATTTAGAGTCATTTGTTTCTGTCAGAATATATATGAGCTAAATCTCAAGTCTGGGCAAGCCTTAATAACTATCATATTTAAAGTTCAGCTTTACAGGGGATGACTTTGTTGCCCAAGGGGATAAGAAATAGAATACAGAACAGTTCACCTTTCAAATGCCCATTCATACCCAATGCAGCAAGGAAAGGCTGGCTCTGGCCTTTCAGAGACATACATGATATGAATTTAGCAGTCTCCAGCTAATCCTATTGGACTGAATGACTGCTAATTGGTGTCCTTGATGGATAAAGTCACTTAGAAGGTCATTGGAAAAGCCAAAAGAAGTAGCTTTACTGCTGGTCCTGTGCTGAAGAGATGGGAAATCTCTACAGTCTCCTAATAAACTGACCCATCCAAACAATATTTAATGTTCTTACATATACTTTATCTTTACAAAGAATATTTGACTCAAGAGCATGCACCCTACTGAGACAGTACTCTAAAAACGACAAAACGTGTGGGCAGATGGGCTTTCTGCAGAATGAAATGAATTATGGACCATAAAAACAAATGAAATCTCTGCTACCCCTCCATTGGGTGCCACACGTCATGAATGGAAACATCCTCACAGAAAACTCAGGAACAGCTTGAGCAAAGTATTTTTTTATAACTGCAGACTGCTAAGAAATCAACAATAATGTGCCAAGCGCCAAAAGGCCACGAGCAGACATGCCTCCCATCACTGCCCTCGAGATCAGAGCTTCCCTGTCCAGGATTAGAAGTCTGATATGAAGAGGTTTCACCCACTAGCCTTGGTGGATGTCCTCTGGAACAAGAAATCTCACTAAAAACAAGATTGGGAGAGTGGGGGGAAGAGAGATTTGATAAGAAAATAAAAGCAAGAGGATTCTCCCCTAACCACCGTGGCCAGGGAAGACACATCTCTCCAGCACTAGAAGCTGGTGCCTCTTCTCCAGCTCTCCATTTGTTTTGGCAAAAAGACTAACATGAAAAGGTCTGACATTCTGCTTTACTACTTTATCTCTCTCCTGGTGTTCCCAGGGGAACTGGGGATCCAGGGCATCTCTTTTGCATCTCCCCATCTCTTCATGTAGAATCTGGGACTTTGTGAGGAGCTTTATGATACGATGTGCACAGTATCAGTGTGGGTCAACAGTGAGAAGTACATGAGCATGAAAAATAACACAGGGGAATAAATTTCCTTATTTTTTAACAATGATCTCATAATTTGTTTTAAATTCTGTAAGTTGAAGCTGAGGCCATTTTTCAGTTGATACCACCAGGTTTTACACAAGAGAAAGAAACAGCTCTAAAATTAGACTGAGTAATCTCAGATTTAAAAGCATTGCAAATGCTGGTCTTGTAAACACAGTCATCAAGAGAAATACAAGCATGCTTGCCATGTAATTGCATATTCAAAAATAATACAGAGAGGGTATTTTGCAAAGAAATGCAAATTTAGCATTCAGGAGAGTTCCAGTCCGGACAGCCCAGAGCATGAAATTGCCCTGCTGACTCACAAGGAGACAGAGCAATAAGCAGATCAGCCTCCTCTCAGTTCTGCTCATGGAGGAAAAATATCTGAGCAAAGAGCCCCCAGCTATACCTCCTCCATCCTTTTGCTGCATGATCACAGGCAGTGGATCTGTAAGAATACAAGTCCATGGATGTTTTGTCTCAGGCTTGTCACCAAAAGACAGCAAACTGCTTGCTGTCCTCATTTCATTTCCTTAGAGCACCAAGCATCACAACACTCAGGCACAACCTTTGCTGTGCCTCTCTGACTGCTGGAAATACCACATTTTTTTCCGAATGCTTTTTTCACTGAAAAAAACCTGGAGATTTCAAGACAAAGGGGTGGAAATGAGCCTCAAGGGCTTTGGTGTGGGCCAAATACAAATTCTTCCAGTGACCTAAAGCCAGGCACTGCTGTGTGCTCAAACTTCTGACCCAAATTCTGCTAGATTTAATCATCTTCAGTTTTTCACGATTACATCGAATGTTGGGTCCTACAGAACTGCTACCTACTTACTGAATAGAAGCAGAAGTTATTACTCTGCAGCTTCAACATCTCAAAAGCACATTGCTAAAATAAACCAAATAAACCCAAACTCCAGTTTCCATCCTCTGCTCACCACTTGCAGGCAGGTCTAAGGAACAGCACAAAGCTACCAGATTGTGTTGTGTGTGCTTACTGAGCACACGTTCAGGGATCAGATTGGAATGGCTTAAAAAACAATGGACATAAAACCCAGGATGTGGTATAAATAACAGATCTGCAACTCTTGAAGCACATTAAAACACAGACATGTTCTTCAAATCAAGTCTGAAACTCTGCTATAATCAAATGATATTGAACAATACATTATACTGCTTAAAATATCCCCAGATACTGGGCGTACCAGTTATTGTAACTTTAATCTGCAAGAACCTTTTCACTGAGGCTTAAATAGTTTCCATATCAAGAGCATAATACAAATCCTATCTGGTAAACTTCAGCATTTGCATTCCTTTTTAATACATGACCTCATTTACAGCATGTAAAACGCAAAGCAAGAGCTACTGAACAATATTTTCCATGTTAAACTCAAGGACTATTCTTCCAGAGTGATTCCTGTGAAAAACCGGTTTATCAAGGGAAGCTTCAAAGAGGGATGGATGCATTTCGTTCTCACTGCTTTCATTCAGATGCTTTGGTGGTGGCATTTTTAGTGAGAGATGGAAGGGCGGTGGGAGAAAGCAGTATGCTTTGAAAAAGCACTTTGAAAATACTTCAGTGGGCACTTTCTAATGTGATTTATGTGATAAGATCACTTGCAACTCCTCTGAAACTGTGTCAGAATAAGGAGGGATAAATGCAGAAATGGAGGTCCCCAAATGTTACCAAAAAGGAATTCTCCATTTCATTTCCCCTATGCTTGTAGTAGTGCCCAAAGACTTCCAAAAAGCTGCCCTGAGAGCCTGCTGTGCTGGGTTCTCTGGACTTACTCCAGAAGACACAAACTCTGTTGAGCTCAGGCTAATGTGGCCTTGCTATTACAAGTGCTATTACTGTGCAGTATCAGTATGTTAACAGTGGGTGCACAGAGACTGTACTGGCATGGATGCAAGCCAACCATCTTTTTGAACAGAAGAGCAAGGCTGTACATAGATGGGAGACGTTAGCAAAATATACCAAGATTAGTCAGTGTACAAAGAGGAGACATCCTTCTGCCTCTGATAGTTACTGCATCCAGCTATGACAGAGCTGCCCAGGGAGCTCAGCAACATCACCCTGAAGGCTCCTCCTTCAGACAAACAAGCCCAGCTTTCCATCTTGCAATACAGATAATCAGGGCAAAATTTATGAGTGATGTTCTGTTGGTGCATTTGCTTTTCAATAACAACGAGCGTGGTCGCATCCTGGCACAGATCAAACGTAGCACCTATTAGATGCATTCCCTGTAGGATTAATCATCAAAACAGGGCTGGAAGAGAACCCCAAAGGTCATTCAGCCTGCCTTTCTGCCTAAAGCAGGCTAGGCCACACAAACTCTTCTTGACAGAAGTTTCTCTAATCTGTTCTTAAAGCCTTTAAGAAGGACTTCACCACCCCCAAGGAAATCTCCTTGATGCTTACCATGCTTGTAGTTCCAAAGTTTCTCCTACTAAGGAAAATCAGCCCTGGTTTAAGTGACTCGTGAAATAGCAAAACAGTACAAAATGAGGTCAAAGAGACCTTTCTGTCTCTGTCTTGCACATTTAATAGCTTCACCCCCTCTGCCCTTTTATTAGCCAGAGCCAGTCCTGAGTTGAGTTCACATTCAGACAGAGCCCTGCATCGGGTCTGTCCAAGTCCTCAGACAAGTGATGGAATCATTGTTGATGAACTTCTTAACAGTACTGACTTTCTTTCAGATTGTAACGAAAAAACCTGATAGAAGCTTGAAGTAGTGCCTGTAAAAAGAGGGCATCTACAAAATTAGTTTCAATTTTCACACAACCTCATTGTAAATTGGACCCTTTTCACATATAAACACTTCCACGTTTTTTTTTTTCATGCCCGTTTTTGCTGTGACACAAGCAAAGCAAAATACTGATTCAGAACAGATTATTTTGGCAATCATGCTTGTATGCATCCAGCTTTTAAAGAGAGGCTTTTCATAAGGTTTAACTTGACCTGAACCAGCATTGCTTCCACCTACAAATCTCTCTCAAATCTCAAGCCAATGATTTAATCTCATAGAGGACCAAACAGAGGTCAAAGACCTAAAGACAAGTTCTTCTTCAGGAGTTCAGAATATTTCAGAGGGACTTGACCTTTGATCAAGATGTATCGATTTTAAGGCTCAGCAAGCGGCTCAGAAGAATAAAATTGAGGACTGGAGCAACTGAACAGGAGCTCAGGAAAGGGAACTAACTGCAAGAATACGATGAGTAGCAGGATCATGCAGATAGCTGCCCAAAGCCAGCCATGAAACACACAGAACTCTGAAGATCCTCCCAAAGCACTGCAAGTAGTGAACAGGTCAAAGAGCCAGGTCTGTAAAAGCAAGTGAAAACAGTCTGCAGAAAGCTTTTGCATTAGCTAAATAGAACGTGACAGCAAATCTTCCCCCAAGCATGGGTTTACAAGCTTTCAGTTCTCTACAGTAGTCTTCCCCTTCAAGCTGAATTTAACTCAACCGCAGCACTCCCAGAAATGGAGGCACAACATCCAGAAGATGGTGCTCTTGGGTAAAGCACAACTGCAGGATATAAAATAAAAAGGTTTAAGATAATATTGGCTCTCTTGGCATTGTAGGATTCTGCACATTTGTTGTTAATTCACAGAGGCAGCCTATGCAATGATCACCAAGGAGAACAGAGGAAGGCATAAGGAGGCAGAAAAAATCATGTAAATAGCACTGTGCCATTGAGGAAATCCTCCCCCTTCCTATGCCTTTGCGAGGACATACACACAAACCATAAAACAGCAAAAATAAACAAGCTCACCAGAAGTTTGATCAAGATCTGTGCACAATCAGGGCACTACTTGGAGTCTTCCTCTAAAAGGCAGTACGGAAAACACGCCAGAAATTGCAGAGGGAAGGAGAAACAGCTAAAAAATGACAAACGTGACGTTACAATTTTTGTCAAGAGCACTTATCAGAGGCTCTGATGAGCAGAGCATCACCTCTGACTTCCCCACAGATAAGGGGTACTTCCACTGAGCCAGGGGGGAAAAAACAGCAGCATCGTGAAGCCTCACTTATCGTATCATTTAGCCAGCACACCATTTGTAATTGCATCTATCAAATCAACATTTTGTTTCAAGGATCCAAGTACCTAACACAAAATAAACGTGACAGTTTAAAACAGAGATTGAAGCGGCATTATTTTCTCTGCCAAGGAAATCAACTCTTCTTACCTTTGAATACAACAGAACAACCATCGCACTGTAACTTTTTCTTTCTTTTCCTTCTTAAGGAATAACCTTGCACCCTCTGAAAGTAAAACACTTCCACAAAAATAAATGAAGACCAGACCAGCAAGCTCAGAAACCTCTATTCCCTAAGCTGAGAGTCAATTAGTTATAATCAATTAAATAAAATTAAAGAAAACAAAGTCACATGGGCTTGGGAGTGGAAAAATGATAAATGAATTACCATTGTAGTCACTTGGGGAAAAAATGTCACCATCAAGGAGAAAAAAAAAATGGAAGCAATTAAAAAAGTATAAAACGTTCCTTATTGCAGGGAGACTGGGGAGCGCGCCAGACCCCCAAGGTTTTCATCAACTCTTTTCAATTCATTTCATTTCTCTGTCTGTGACAACAGTTTCTATTGGGCTTGGGAGCGTCTGAAGCCATGGGGCCCAGGAGCCTTGCAGCGTGCCCTACTTTGCAAAAGCCCACCTGTAGCTGCTGTGACTTGGGCTGTCACAGCCCAGCTGCCTACAGCTGCCTGCAACCCAAATGGCTTGTCCCCATTACATGGTAAGAATGCCCTCCATGGACAAAGGACAATCTTACAGTATTCACTGTAGTGCAGACTTGAGAAAGTGGATATCCACAGCCAGGAGCCTGACTAATTAGACTGCTCTACTTGCTGCATTTACCAGACTTCTGAGAAGACCCAGAGAGAAAAGATTTCAGATGAGGCATGCAGGTTACAATAAAAAAAAACAAAGCAAAACCTCACAACTCCATGAAAGTCCATATTGTCCAGATATCTTCTTGATGATACCTTCAAAGTGTGCACTGATCTAAACACAGGCGAATCTGGCAAGGCTAGTACTCACGCATCTCACTTTTAACACAGATGAAACTTCCAAGACACACTGCCAAAAAGAATGTCAATGAATACCAGCCGTGGTGGTAGCTTTCAAAAATCAATATCATCAGCACAGTGTTCTATTCACAGCTTAGAAATTGCTGTCACAGTGGCTAACTTCAGAGCCCTATCAGTTCCAGAAGCCTTGTTAAAGCTGCCTGTGAAGTTTGCTGGACTCAGTTTTGTCAAAAGGCATTTTGCCTGCAGCTCAGCACGGGCACACTGCTCAACATCTGCCCAGAAACTCCTCACACTGCAGCTGCAGAAGAGAAGGAAAACATGCTGACACAATTTCAAGAGCTAAGGTAGAAACAGAATCAGAGTGTTTGGAAATAAACTTTTTTCTTCCTACTCAAAGAAGAACTCTTAAAGGCCATGGATTTTCAAATCTTCAAACAGAAACAAAAGGTAGAAAAATGAAGCAATTATGTACTGCTTCCTACTTTAGCAGCTCATATTCACACCGCAGGCTTCCAGACATCTAGGAGCACATGAAGGCTGAAACATGTTATTTTCCACCACAGGACAACCCCACGCTGCCCACAAGGCACATATCCTTTCAAGACAAATTCATATCATTATTAACCAACTAATTTAGTCTGTCGCCTAGCAGGTAATTAGGCAATGATCTCAGCACCTACTTTCTCTGAGCTCAAATATTATTTCAGGATTCCTGTGCTGTGTGCCATGGATCTGAATTTGGCCATATTTCATAATCTTCCTATATCTCACCTCTCCAAAAATATCCCAGTTTCCAAAGAATTTAAAGAAATCAATTCTTAGTATAGCTCCCTTGATTTCAGCTGAGTTATACCCTAGAGTTTCAAACGTGTCAACATATCCTTAACATTTGGAAGAATGAGGTGTTGTTCTTCCTCCAGACAATCCCATAAAACCTGAGTTTCATCACGATCATTAGCTGTGAAATGTTATTTATTGAAGTACTTGTTGTATAGTTTGTCTTAGCACTGTTGAGATCTTCAGAAATAAAACTACCACCTAAATAAGATGGAATAATACTACAGCAAATCTACTGAAAGGGAAGCAGTCACAAGTATTGAAGGATTTGCCTAGGACAGTTGAAGGAACCTCTTATTAGGGCTGGGAAATACAAATGAGGAAATATGGAGGCCCTTCCATTCTTCACTCAGCACTTTATTTTTGGGATCACTGCCATCTTTCTCAGAAGTTAGTTTCAATAGCCTGGAAAGACAACATTTAACTGACTTGGATGGTGTTATCTTCTCTGATTCAGCCCTGCAGCTCCAACAGACAAGCTGGGAAAGCATGAGTCATCTCCAAGGACAAAGGAAGCTCCTGCTTTTCCAACAAGAACACACAGTAGTAACTTCTTGTTTCTTTCTTCCCAAACAATTTCAGTAATTTTAAGCCACAGAGATTAAAGCATTATTCTCAAGATTGTCCCTTCATAGCTGTGAAAGTGAAGAAATATTACATCTGTTGTTGTCAAGTTTGTGATGCCAAAACACCAAACTGCTACAGCTTTAAGCTTTATTGGATAACTTAGTATTTTGTGCTGAAAGAGATAAGGCACTCAGAAAATACCTAGTATGACAAAAAGAAGTCTTTGGTTTCAAAGGCTCTCTCAACTGTCAAACTCCCCACCAAATCTCATTCTAGAAACCACTCATTCAGTTTTTCCAGCAAACCAAATCACATCTTCAACCACAGTACAAGCATGCATGCAGACGTGTAGTCACCCAGGAGATACTCAGTTTTTCAGTCTATATGGGACACTTAGCTGCAGATTACAATCTAAGCAGCTGGACTATCTGCAATCTACTACACATCATCACATATCTACTGAGAATTTTCTCATCTGTAACTGCCCAGACTTTCTCTTTTTTTTTTTTTTTTAATTTTATTTTTTTTTCTGGAATATTTGCTGCATTCAGAAAGGGAACCACGTGGGTGCAATTTGCTCAGGTTCTTCTGCATCCATTATCTCACATTACATCACAGACATTAGTGAGAGACTTAATTTGAATGCTTTCAAACATCAGCTATCAATGCTAAGAATACTAAATCAGACCAAAAAAACAGATCTTGCTAGAACTTTACCACCCTCTTCCCACATTATCCTCTCACCGTGAGCTCACAGATTTATGGCAAGATAGTTCCATTTAAAGCCCAACCCGACTGTGTACATCACCCTGGGCATGTCACTTCTTTTCCCTTAGCTAAGTGAAGTGTCTCAGGTGAGGCTCTCTTGCAATGGCAATGTCTGGTGTAAAAATCAGTGTCTACAGAGAACATTCACCACTCCCATAAAAGAGGGATATCAAGACAAGGCATCACTTACATGGATGTTATTCTGTTGGAAAGGTATCAGAGACTTAGATGAAGCACAGTACTTTTCTATGATTATGTAAATTACCCTTATTACAACCACTAGATATATTTAAATAAATGACACTGATTTTTCAGAAACACTCCTCCTTCAGGTGTAATTTTGCATGCACAATAAACCGAGGACTTCAGAGAAGCACTTTAAGCATCTAAATATCAGACGTTGCCTACAAATTGTTCAGACAGATATTTTAACACTGTAATTTGTCATTAAAATTACCTTAGTGGGCAAGACTGTGTGCAAGGAGGCACTCAATAATTAAGACCACCACGCTGGAGCCTACGGCACCGTTTTAAAATCTTTTATCTAATACCTAAATTTGGCAAGCGTAGGGAAAAAGCACTTAAGGAGAATGCACGTAGACAAGCAGCACATAAGCCTCCCATTGCACCACACAATCTAGTTTCACTTATTGCTGAAGATTATTTTTGAATGCTCCGATTCTAAAGTTATCAGAATCGGCTATTGTAAGTAGTTGATGCTGCTTGGCTTTTCAAAGCCTCATCAAGTTTTTAAAAACACAGATGGCTGTTCTACAATAAAAGAGAATTCACCTGCAGTGATGCATTTACACCAGAATAATCAGGTTGTAACAAGAGGAAGAACAAGGCATATATTCAATACGGAAAGTTACATCCATGAACTCTGGTGCTGACAGGATAAACAGGTGCTACGCTGAAAATGTGAAGCCTCATTAATGCACCATTTAATAAAATGCACCATTATCTTATCTTCCAGATCTCTTTACATCTTCCATAAAAATTTGTTTTTCTAAGTTAACCATCTAAGTTAACCAATGATGTGATAGATCTCAAATCTCAGAAATGGTTCTGACTACAGCAGTTGACAACATAAAATGCCATACAAAAGAAATACTAAAACCTTTATGTATGTGATTAAGGCTACTCAGAAAGCTCCATCTTACAGCCATGGAAATAAAAAGCTTCTTGCTGCTTCAAAATGTTGCTCTGGCAGCATTTTAGCTCAAAGATGTTGCAGGAAAAACAAGAGACAAAAAGCCTCCAATAATCCTCCTTGCATAAAAAACTTTAAACACAACAAATTTCACAATGTCAAATCAGTAGCCTACAGCTTTTTTGCAGGCTCAGTACCTGCAGAGGGGAAGTTGTCCAAACCAACAGAGAATGATATGAGAGGGACATGAAAATCTTGCAGAATCAATGCAGGAGGAATCCTGGAGAAAAAGAAAATGAGAGGTAGTGGGGGGGGAGATCAAACCATCATTTGGAAAGTCATTTCTCTGTGGCCAGGAGAGAATCCTTTCTGAATCAGCCTACTGACAAAAACTGTCTTCTCAGAGACAGAGGAGACCTTCCCAGAGAAGTTGGGCACTGTGGTCTCTAGCTGTGTGTGGGCACAGAGAGAACTCTACCATTTGAGCATAAAGAGGGAACACATGACTGGGTTGCTCTTACCGAGAGTTGTTTCCCAGAAACAGCTCATCTACTCAAAAAGTGAATTGCAGTTTACAACCTTAGTTTTCCCCACTTCCTCAGGTTAGATTAAGCTTCTGAATGTCTCAGTTTGAAAAGCTCCCACCCTGTAGAGCTTAAGAACTCTGAGTTTTGTGATACAATTATCCCTAAGGATTTCAGATCTTCAAACAGGAATTCTCCCAAGAAATGTTCACCTTTTACACTTTCCACAAAATCTTTATGTCAGGACAATCAGTAATTTTATGTAGCTATAATCTGATTTCACAAGCTTAGATTTAATTGCCTGGTGTAACATTCAAACTTTCAATTTGTTTGAGACCAGCTCCATTTCCTACAGAGGTGCAACACATGAACGTGACCTGCTGCTCCTCGGCTGTCTCTTGCTTTGTGTTTCTATATCCCCTGGGCTGGGCCTTGGGCTCCTCTGCTGCACACAGTAATTGTCATGGAACACAATCAGGAAATGTCCAGGAGGTGTAAAGTCTTCCTCTGAGTCTCGAGGCACTCGGTGAGTACAGCCCACTTGGGGTCCACCTAGGGAAACGAATGGATCCGAACCCTCTCCTCTTGAAGGCTTTGGAATTTCAAAACCAAATTCAGGCTTGTGTTTGAGTGAATCAAATGCCTCATTTATACCGAGCAAATCAAGTGAAATGTTGTGACTCGTGACATTTTAATGCTTCATGCTGGTAAGAAGTTAATTGTGACAAGAGCAGTATGGAAAGTCTGTAGTAGCAATGGGAGCAGCAGATACATCTGTTGCATCTGCATCGAGAACTCTCACTATCAACAGTAATGACTTCTTCATGAGACTTCATTTACCTACGTTACTTACACAGACTCACATGGATGCTCTGATTTCTGATAACATGACTTGAACTTACATTGCAGCCTTTTCTATTGTAAGGCCATCCATTTGGCTTTTTTCTCCCTGCCCAACCACCAATTTTCACAGAAGTTGTTAATAGAAACTATCATTGATGCCACTCCATCTCTGTCAAATTTAGTTGGAAATAGCTAATAGATTCAAAAGTTATTAGAGAAACAAAGAAGAGACCATGTTCATAAATCTTGTTTCTTAATCAAACAAAGAGATGACATGCTGTATTCAAATAAGAAAATCCTGTCTTAGAAATTGAGTATTTTACCTGTTGATAATAATGATCAACGATAACATTTCCAGTTCCTTTCAGTCCATCTCCTTGAGGAGATGGATTTTATTGCTAAAAGTTATAATGTTAAGCTGTGCTGTCCCAATAATCTCTTAGAGAGCAGTTTCTAATTTAATGAGCTAAGAATCTTTCATTGAAATGAAGACAAATAGATGAATCAAAATGAAGAAATCTTTTGTTTAAACAGAGATCACAATCATCTAGCTGGTAAAGTTGAAAAGTCCAGGCTCTCATTACAGCTGGGCACAAATTTCTTTGAAGTCATGTCACATAGCTCCCTCTTAACACTTCACATGCTGCACTTTTACTTAAGCAGATATTGATGTTCTGAACTATATTCTTATAATTAAAAATGGCAAATTTCAAAATAAACATCTTTTTTACATTTCAACTTGACTATTTATGAATGGAGGTAATGAAGTGGCCTCAGTGACAATAAATCCTTCTATGACAGTAACAAGTAACAGCAGCACAAACAAAACTTCAGTGCAGCGATGATAACCACAATCAGAAAAATTATTTGGTAATCATTATTAACAATCATTAAAACAAACAGAACAGCAGATATCAAAGCTCCCTCTGGCAGCATTTTCCTAAAGTTCATTCTTTTGTTCTATATCCTTATGTCATCTTGAATGCTATTTTTTACTTTAAATATAATCAGGGGAAATGAGAAACTAATATTCTCAAATTGCAATTATGAAATAAAGTATGCAACATTTTAGGTGCTTCATTTAGAGAACATTCCAGGTTAATTACATGATTTTTCTAATGAAGATATTTCCATGAATACTTAGGATTGTTGCATTCATCTCATTTGGTAATGAATAGATTGATACGCAGATGATTTCAGCATTTCATTAAAATAGCTGCAGAATAAATGCTGAAATTCATTCAAGTGAATTGAGAATGCTAGTTCCAATTACGCTTCTTCCCAAGTTTAATTAATAAGTTGTATTGTTACAATTAATCATAGTCAGATGATTACAAAACGTGACTTCTTATGATCTGAATGCTTTTTTAATTGCACACGGAGATACATCTGCATCATTCAAGCCCACATGCCATAAGTCAAGTCATACTTAAAACGATGTCTAAGCACTCTGAACCGACCGCAGAGCTGTACAGCACAGTATCCCCACCAACTGGACCTTGTACGAGTACCATTTGCTAAAGGAAACCAGGAACCCACCAGTTCCTTTTACATTACTTTTCCCCCTGTGCATGAAGAAGCAGAGTTTGGAGTCTCCTTGCTCCACCTGCTGCAAGTCCTGGCTGACCAACCATGCCCACAGCCCTGCTGCCCCCTCTACAGCACAACCCTTGTCTGGCCTTTTAGATTCCTTAAGAACAGCTCTTGTTGCTATTTCTAAGCTGACGTCTCCCCTCGCTTTGTGTCACAGCCATAAGAGTAGCACAAGCACTTCAGATGTCAGTTTGCACCGACACGCTTTCGTTTCCTTGCACTGGAGCAGTGAAGTCTCACTGTCATTCTCAATTGAGGGCTTATTTCTAACTGTAAAAACAACAACCTTTTCCTGACCTGCTAAGACAGCATTTGTTTTTCTTGTTTACCTGGTCCCTCTGCAGTTTTCTACTCCTCCATATTTTACGGTGTATTAAAATAAAATCTCCTTTTGACACTGCACTTGAAAATGACTTTTAAGGACTTCTCCCCAGTAATAAACCCAGAGACTGAGCCAAAGGCCAGAGGAGGCAGAGGAAATATTTCCATTCCTCCATTTCAATGGGCTTCAGATCACAGCTTATGTTTACCAACAGGTTTTAAATGCTTTGGAAGTATGCTTTTGTCACAATTCTGCATAACTGAGAGGCTAACACAGTGAAGAAATAATGCTCCAGACATCAGAAGTAAAAGTTTCCTGATTTTTTTTTTTTCTTTAAGCTTCTATCTTAAAGACAAATGCAACAGAAAGGTATTGGTTTTTTTTTTAATTTCCAATTATAGTTATGATTTTTAATAACAGCAAACCGCAGGCTGTTCTCAAAGGATCAAAGATGAATTGCTTTCAGTGGGTTCTGTTTGGCTGAACACTGAAGTTCTGCTAATGCTTATACATACACCTTTCTTTGCAAAGAATGCTGAGATATCATTTCTACATCAGAATGATACTCACTTTTCTAATAATGTCCCTTGAAATTATGCAGTTTGTTCTTCATTGCAGAAGTGCCATAATTATGAGCTCCTGGTTCTGTCATTTCTTAAAGGATGATCTCTTAACAAGGTGGTTTTTTGACACACCACTTATTTTGGGTTGGATGTGGAAAACAGCTGAGTTGAATAACTAAAAGCAGAAGTTATTATCTGATAATTACCTTTGTTTGAAGGCTTAGGCCTTCGATGTTAATTCTAACACCACTGATTTGTCTGTGGGTGCCTATGTGCTAGATGTGGTCATTATTTCTATTAAAAAAAACGTGATAACAATATAGGGAATATAACAAATGTTAATGAGTGAGTGTAATGGACAACTTTTCATTCTGGTCAGAAATGACTTTGGATACATATAGATATTTAAATATTCTCTTTTTGTTTGCCTCAAAATAAGAGTAGCAGAGAGCCAGCCCTACGGAAAGGCTCTACTCTCATAGTTGAGAACATGAATTTTTTGCAGCAAAAGTTTTGATTATTTCACGCACAACTTTTAAGAAGAAGAGAAGAAGAAAACCTTTTCCCCTCTCCCCTGTGGGGATAGACATGCTTTATCTCCTTTTTATAACTGCTCACTGGTTAAGGACTTTTGGCCCACACGTCGTACCTCCTGACAACACTTCACCAACCATGATGTAACCGCGCTGTAAGCGCTCTGCAGAAACATCGCCTGGCCAGCCCTGAGCAAAGCAGGACTTATGGGCTCACGATCTTCAAAAGACCCTTTGGTGTCTACTGGAATCCTCACACCACAGAAGGCAGAACCAGCCGAAGCAACGTTTTGTAGTGTGGCACTCTTCAAGATTCTTCTCTTTTCCTTCCTCAGGAGCAAATGCTTCTTTAAAATTGTAATTGGCGTTCCCATTGTCAGACATAGCAGTTGAACACACCTAGTAGGTACCTGGTTTTGATATTTCAGACACAGGTGTGCTGAAGACCAAACTAGACTGTTTCAGGAGGACTCTGATACATTCCAAAGAGATGAAACATTAGAAAGGGTTGGGGAGGCAGGAGATGTTACACTTCCATAAGACCGAGCCGTAAAATATGAGGCAGGAGCAATAAGGACTTCACTTTTAGCTGTCTATTAAGGCAGTTGGAACCAAGCGTTCTGCAGGATGAACACCACAGTCAGCCTCAGCTAAGCACATTTTAGACAGATGATGTACAGATTGGCGACAATGCAAGTTCACTTCCAACGTTTTGCACTCATATGAAGGGAAGTTTAAAGCACAAAGTTTGATGGTATAGCATCATTCAAGAAATATGGTTTCTTCCTCGTAAAAGCAAAAGCAGTGCAGCAAAACCCTCACTGACTAAGATGACTGGTCTTTAATAACCACTACTCTACATTTCTTACCTGATATTGGTGACCTAAGATGCTCAGTCATGTTCCAAAACGTTAATCAAGACCAGGAAGCACAGCACCTTGGTCATACCCAAACCCATATAAATGGAGAATTTACTTTCTATGGCAGTTTCTGCAGGTCACTTATGCTAAAAGGTGTTCCAAACCATTAGTGTAGTATATGAGAAGACACCTATGTTTCTGGGAAGCTCCATTATAAAAAATAATAATAAAAAGTGATAGTTTTGTGATGGCTCTCCACATTAATTGGTTGATGTGGAAAAGGATGTGCAATCAAACCACATCACTGCACTATGATTTTTTAATTAAACAATAAATTAACAGTGTGAAGATCAATACTCAATTCCATTTGAAAATGCCAGATGGGCCCAAATTCAGAAAAGGTCACACACATTGTAGATGAGCTCTCCTGAAATAATTAGTGAAAGAAAATGCAGTCTAGCCTCTTAATTTGGAGCACATTTTGAAAAATGTGAGTAATTACTTATTTTCAGTGTTAGGAAATTAATACAGAGATTATTGAAAGTCTGGAAATTTTACAACAGTAGGTTGTGAGATGGATGCTACCTTTAAAAGAAAAATGTAAAGATGCTGGGCAAAACCAGCAGAGAGATGAGGTCTTTTGTTCTGATCTCCTTTGAAAGATCTTTTCAGCACAGACATGAAACGTTGAGCCCTGTAAAATGCCTTCTTCTCAGAAATCAATGGAAAAAAAAAAATATCAAGTTCATATATATATATTTTTTTTGCTTAAATATATAAGTGTCAGGAACTGAGTTGAATAAAGTCCATAAATGACTACCACCCACTGGGCTTCAAATGATATCTAAAGAACTGATCTAGATACTTTTTTTTTTTTTTTTCTTTTAATAAATATTGGAATTTCAAGTGCATTTCTCTTAGAAGTTGCAATGTGATATTTTACTACATATTTTACTACATGCAACAGCTAGAAGGAAAAAAAATCACTCTACTGACATCAGTTTTTCCCATCTAGCTTCAAGACCAGCTTTCCAACAAAGCTGAGATCCAAACTAAAGATAATTTGATCCAGAGAAACCAGAAGTAGCACAGGAAATTTACAAGAGATAAGAACTTAGTCAAGTGTCTTCTGATCATCAAAGCAGTGTTCTATTTTGCAGTTTGGACTGATTTTTTTATTGCTTTTTGACAATTAAGCCTACCTCACCCAGAAATAGGGCAAGCAATGCTAAGCCTCACAAGAGTGCTCCTTGGAAGATTAGGATCAGCCTCAGCAGCAATCTGGTACTCTCCCCCAGAGAAATAGAAGTGTCGTCTCATGACACTGAAACCACACAGCAATTTTTCCCTTGTTCAGTGGTCAGTTCAAACTTCATGTTCATTTCTTCAAACTCCTGAGCAAATCAGTACACTGCCCTTTTAAAGGGGGCAAAAAGGAGGGACCCAAACCGTCCACCTCGAGTTCCCAAGCTCAGATTCCACTTCCCTAGAAAAGAGGTTGCCAGATGATCTTTAAAGCTCCTTCCACTTCCAGCCTTTCTATGATTCTGTGATCCCTATATTAAACATTTCAGATCATAAGCTTAATTTCAGAGTCCTGCTGTCTATTTATCATATTAAGAGATTAATTTCTCTAAGCTTCTAATGTATACTACTAAGTTTAGTCAGCACTAATCTCTCTTTCTGCCTTTCCCTTTTCTCCCAACTTCCCCCTGCCAAGATCTCACATTACTTAGGCCTCATGGATTATGTTCAAGACAGAAAGTTTCAACCCAGCAAAATGTTCCCCAGCATAACTGACAGAAAGAAAGATGCCTAATTATTTTAAGCAGCTGCATTAATGGGACTACACTTCAGGATACAGGCAGCCTTCTGATGCTCAGACTAACCAGGGAGGGCTTCAGTTTACTCAAATTAAGAGCCTAGCTCAGAAGTGCTGAGCATAGATTAGCTTTGTTACTTGAGATTCATTATGATATTGATGAAGACGATATATTCCTCAACAGAGCTAAATAAGAGTATGAAATGGAAGTGGATGCCCTGTAGAAGGACTCGTGTTCCAGAACCTTCCACCTCTCGAGGATCTTTCTCTTGAAATAAGCATGAGCCTGCAAACGTTCATAAATAGTTCCTGCAGTTAATTAGAGATGTATCAAGCTGAAATGGCACCTCAAAATGGGTATGACTAACTTAGCAGTAACTCCTTCGTTAGTATCCCGGTAGCAGCAGGCTCCTAATTACATCCAATATTTTGTAGTCTATTAAGTATCTGATGCAGTGTTGAAAAAAAAGTGCACGGAAGGACGCTGAAGGCAGTGAGCAAACACACAGATGAAGCATCTATCTTTCATGAGAGCTCTTTCCCTCTTCTTCTACACAAAGCAAACTCTTCTACAGCAGATTGGAAGATTGATTTCACACCGCAGCTGATGCCTTTCTTTTTTTCCTTTTCAAAATCAAAGTGCTATTAGACCAAGAAGTAGGTGCCAGTCTGTCTGACACCTTTGGCAGAATAAGTGCTCTTGCTCTCTCTTGTACCCTTTAATAGCCTGAAAAGAAAACAGCTCTCAGATGGAAGAAAATGGTGGGAAACGCATGCACTCACCTAGAAGAAACACAGACATTAGTCTTAAAAAATATGTACAATAATTCCTGTTCATTTAATTGTACTGATGTAATGAGGCCTTGAAGGAAAACATTTTTTTTCTGTGGGGCTTCTTAGGTACAAAACAACCAAAGCTCTTCTTAAATAGAATTAATATTTAAGAAGAATAGCAAAAAAAAAAAAAGAGAGAGAAAGAAAAAACAGGCAAGCATGAAACAACTCTCAGTATTTCAGAGACACGTGGAAAGCAGAACCAGACACTTCTACCAGCAAGCTTAGCCCCCACCTTCACGTATGCCTCCGATGGCATCTAATGTCAAAAGGTGTTGGAAATTGGATTCTAAAGAGAACAAAAAGCACAGCGAGCTGCAGAGTGCTTGGGGAAGGGCAGAGGATCTCACTCAGACCTGAGACACCTGCAGCTGCCAAACGAGAAGCATGTCAGTGTTACACCCCAGCTCAGGCCATTGCAAGGGCAGCTTCCTTACGGCCCTGTTTCTAGGTAACCAAATCCCTGTCACACACAGCATTCCACATTGCAAGAGGACACTGACACGAGCAGCACAGCGACCGCTGCCATCAAGAGGTAATGCTCCGTCTTTGTCTCTTTATGAAATGTCACAAAAAGGGAACATTGCTCTGTCACCTGCGACTGGTGGTGGCACAGAGCCGGGCTGGGTGTGCTCCAAAGGTTGCGTGTGCTGTTGCAAGCCATTCCATTTCTGTAAAAGCACTTCACAGGATTGTGAGACAGCAACCTCAGGGCTTGCAAAAGCATTCCTGCTAGAGGAGAAGTGTGCTGCCACAAGGATTAGCCTGAAATCTGCAGATGCCTGGCAGACGTTGAGCTATTGCCATCTGCAGAATGAGCGGACTGCCGCTCAGCAATTTGTATGTCTGCACTGAAGGCCTGAAGCAGTGGCTTCCTGAAGGGATCATGGCTCTTACACACCATTACTGAAATACGTGCTAGCATTAAGGATTGGCCCTCAAGCAGCAGATGTGGCAAACCAGGGCTGGATAGCTATTTGGGGACGCCGGGTCCTGCTGCTGCACTGGTGCCCCATGCATCACTGTTTCAAGGCCTTCTCCATGAGACATCCTGTGCACCCAGGGAGGCCTCAGAACACAAACTCAGCAGATGAGCCCTGCTTCAGTCCCCAAAATATCAAGATTTGAAACCCCACCATGAATAACACCCTCAGAAGGGTAATAAGATGAATGCAGACTATTTGTATGCTGTAAGAGTTGCAGCATATTACTTCTCTATCTTTTTAAAAACCTTTTTTGCTTAAAATGAAAACACCGTACGGAATGAACCATGCATCAACCAAGATGTAGTGCCAAGAGATACTACAGCACTCGATTGCTTTCATCTAAGCACACTCCACAAGCTCTCTAATTGCTCAGCATAAGCCAGGTCCTTTTCTACTCTCAAGCCTTTTTTTTTTTTTTTTAATACTCATTTCTCAGAGAGCTGCATCAAGGCAAAAAGTAGTAAAGTAATTAGACATCAATCAGCTCAGCCCAAATATCAGAGATCCACTGCCTGGCAAGTAACAAAACTAACAGCAGTGAATGGCATGAAAGGCTTGCAACATGCAACCTGTGAATTCTATTAGAAAAGAAGCATGTTTGGCAAGAGCCTCCATAACTTCTGTCTTCCTTACAAAATTATCCTCCATATGTAGATTCCGTTGAAAGATGCTATACAAACACAACAAGCCAACACCAGGAGGAAAAAACACCCCACTGAAAACCCAGTTAGAAAATTTTAGCTTCAGTGTAAAGACTTAAATTACAATATACCCAAACGGTGGATTTCACAGGTGTTTGCTGAGCAATTATAAGGTCTTTGAAAATGCATCAGAGCTGGGTTAAATAAATTCAGTGATTTATTAATGAATATCATGCCCATATAAGACAAAATTACTTTGCACTCAAATCTACACAAGAAGCACAGAAAATCATACTCCTGACAATTGCGTGGCTAGATCTATTTTTAAATACAGACAAGCAGGGGAATTGGATTTATCTTTGGGCTCCTGATGTCTGTTTTAAAGCTGGAAGGCTCTAGCAGCAATGGAAGCTCAGCTTTTCCTCTCAGCAACGTCACCTCTCTGCTGCACACCCAATGCATGGCTGTTGGCACACCAGATGAAAGCTGGAAGTGAAGCAGGAATGTGGGGTGACATTTCAGCCTAAGCAGAGCGGACAGATTGGCTCAAACAAAGCTGCCAAGCTAAATATGGCTCCGAGGGAAGCCACAGCTTTACTCTCGTCCTGCTATCTGCAGTCGTTGCTGTCCTAGAGAAGAGCAAGGGATGCAGGGAAGAAAACTCACAGGGAGCAAGCTGATTGATTACTGTCATTCAGTTAAACGTGTGAAGTGTTGCATAGATTTACAGCAGCACAGCCACAACTCTAAGTGTGCCAGAACAATGTGATATGGCCACGTAGCAGAATGTCACACTTTTCTTGCACGAAGGGGATTACTGCAACTTTGGTACTTATCAAAGGGCCTTTCAGAGCAACTTCTGTTCAGAGGTTGGATTCTAGACAATATTAGCAGCATTTGATTTTTTTAATCCTAAAACTTTGAAGCTGCAGTAAGTGTATATATTCTAATCAGCATGTTAAGTTAGGGAGCATTTTTCTGCTGAAACTGTAGAATCATTGAATCATTCCACTATCTTTCCTCATTCAGTTATACTGTGACTATTACTACACTAATGCTGCTCTGTCAATTGCCCTTTCATCTTTTTTCTTTTTCCTTAACACAGATCCATTTTTAAACCTATCATAGGTTTTACGACACACCACTTCAATGTATCATTTATGCTCTTCCTTCTTGAATTTCAGCCTTTGTCCAAGGCTGTATGATAGCCCTGCTCAATCTTTGAGCAGAGCAAAATAATCCCATTTCACTTACATAGGAGCAACCTATTTTACTTTGAAATGTAAATAATTCCAAACATTGGATTAACTGAAAGAAATTTCCCAATGTAAAGGTCTTATTTTATCACTCACAGAATCATAGAATGGCCTGGGTTGAAAAGGACCACAATGCTCATCCAGTTCCAACCCCCTGCTGTGTGCAGGTCACCAACCAGCAGCCCAGGCTGCCCAGAGCCACATCCAGCCTGGCCTTGAATGCCTGCAGGGATGGGGCACCCACAGCCTCCTTGGACAACCTGTTCCAGTGCCTCAGCACCCCGTGTGTGAAAAACTTCCTCCTAATATCCAACCTAAACCTCCCCTTGTCCTATCACTACCCACCCTCATTAACAGCCGTTCTCCCTCCTGTTTATACGCTCCCTTCAAGTACTGGAAGGCCACAATGAGGTCTCCCCATAGGCTTCTCTTATCCAGGCTAATTAGAGTCTTCTGTCTCACTACTGCTCAGCTGCTGGCTGCAGAAGAGTTAACACATCTTTCAGCCCAGCTGATCAACATGGGACTTACCTGCTCTGTCAGATCAAGATCTATGCAAAGAGAAGAAAAATGAAATAAAATTAATATTGGTACCCTCCCATGCTTCACATTAGAAAAAACCCAACCCTTAGTTCCATGGCACGGCCAAGAACACAGCTAACTGGCACACAGGTAACACCAGAACATACAGAGGAACTCATTCACTAGAGCCAGCACTCAGTGGACAAATGAGGTTTTACAATACGCTGTAGCAACGGCAGGGAAAGGTCATTTATTTCATCACATAGCAGCAAATGGGCTAACAGCTAACTGCACTTATCCTCAGGGGGCAACAGGAGCCTCAGCTGATCTCAATTACACTAGCAGCAATTCGGAAAAACCCCAGTGAATCCAGGCTGGAAGTGGAAAGGGCATTTAGCCATTTTAATACAGGTAATGCATTAATATAAGTTGCAACATTCCATTTTAAGTTCAAATTTTAATAAAGCTCCAAGATATTTTTCCACTGAAAAAAAAAAATTTAAAAAAATATTTGTTCTGAAAACATGGTTTTGGATAGAGCTGCAGAAATAGCAGTTTAAGATGATTCTGGCATGTTCAGAAAAGACACTAGAGTGTAGTGGTATTAATAAAACAAATGCTACTGTTATTCTGGAGACACCACAAAGTAGGTTTGGGAGCCTTGGCTTTCCCAAAACATATTTTTGCTTTTAGTCCCAATCACTGTTTACTGTCAGATGTGGAAATACAAGCCTAGCAGAAATTCTTTCACAGAAAATCAGAGCAGCCACCACATTATTTATCCAGGTTGACACCCAGTTGTGCGTTATGTGCATAATATATTTGTAAGATGCCTTCACTGTAAATCAAGCTGAATGTGCTTTACAATCAAGTCAAATTATTGGTTAGAAATGTTTTTGTTATTGCTCCTATGCAGAGAAATATCATAACATTTTATTGCTTTTTCAACAGCTGAGAAAGGTCCTGTCCTCTCTGCACCTTTTGGAATATTATTTTTCAGGTTTTATGAGGCATTTCATTACATGAATTACGAACGGTAGATCTGACCTTGTCACAATTTAAATTGACCAGCCATGGGTCAACATTTGCAAGAACTGCTGAGGGTCTGAAGTTTATATACATTTTCAAGTGAGTTATAAAAGAATAAAATTAGTCAATAACAGCAGCATTTTGTAACTCGGGTCAAAAGATAAAGTGGAAAATATATCAAGATTGATGCTGCTGAACCTAATAAAATTTTAATTTCCTCTCTCCACACGTATCATCTTTTGTTTAACTTGGAATCAATCGCTGAATTCATGCAAACCCAATGGCTGTGCAGTTATATTGTCTGATGCTTGAAGCTTTTATGTGTGTGGGGGAAAAAAGCAAAAACAGCAAGCTGGAAACAATTCTGTATGAAAACCATCTGTGAACAATTCTTTTACATTTCACATACTGAAAACCAAGGTGCAATGCTCTAGTGCAGATTCAGAATGAACTTTGTCGGGGCTTTGACGTGTGAGATAGCACTGCTTGCATTCATTCTTTGTCACTTCATACAAGGATGTCATTGCACACCACTACAAAGAGGTGTTTCTCTACTGAAGTGCTCAGGTTCCCCTCTCTGACCACTACCTACCTCTCCCCATGCAAAGGGCCACCACTATTGCACAGGTCAAACTGAAAGCCTGCTAAGACCGTAAGTAGGTTTCAATTAATTTGATAGCCTTTGGATCAGATTGGTGTATGCACATTTTTATTTAATGAATGAGCACTTTAATTTTTAAAAGACAATTTATGAAATGAAGGCAAACAAAAGATAGTTTCAAAAACATTGACAGAGTATTTTCCTACTACAGATCTAACTCATAGCTGTCTTATTAACGATCACAGATGAATGCAAATCACTGAGCAGAGTTGAGATTAATTTTTCTTTTGTTTTTATATACTACTGTTAGTTGATTCAGCATTTGGATCTCTTGGAACAGATCAATTATATAAACTACCAAACTTGTTTCAGTGGCTACCTTGATACCAAATAAAAATCCATACTGAAACAATTAGCGCTCATGAGCTCATTACACAAGACATTAAGGCCCATTGATCAATAACCTCATCAAGTAGGTGATTACCGTCATAAAAACTTTACATCTCCAGGCAGCGGGCCAGAGGCTGTTGCAAACAACAGACCCCATTTTTCTGGAAATTTCCACTTAATCCCATCTTCATATTTCTTCTCCTCCCACCTGCAACTCATAACAGAGGAGATAAACTTTCTGCAGGCTCCTACTGGGAGCTGTTAACAAGACAAATACATTTCTAGGGGCTAAATAACCGAATCCTTTGCTCACCTTATTACCTCTGGCAAGAATTTGATGTGATCCTAACTCCCAGAAAGGCAAATCCTCAGAACAGTAGAAGTAAAATGCCATCCTGGCTGTCTGAGAATTCCTCTGTTTACCACTCAGAAGAGGACAAAGCTGGAGAGACACCTGTCATGTTCACCTATTACCCAAGCTAACTCTGTTATCAAAGGACACTGTTCTCATAAAATGTGAGATGATGATTCTGGTTGTTTTTATGCAATGCTCGGTAAAAAACTTGACAAACTTTTCCCCTCTAAAAGCCCAATATTCCTTCTCAGCAAAGCAGGTATTGAGAAAGTGCCCTATTTTTACAGAAGGTGCAGTGTTTTCAGTCAGTACCATAATACAGAGCTCCAGTTACCCAACTGCTTTTAAGATCATGCTCAGACCACCAAATAATATCTTCGCAAATTAACACAGTCAAATTCAGTAGCATCTCACTAATAACAGCTTGTCTGTGACTTGGCACTGCTGTGACTTTGGCAGCTGTTGCTGCTACCAGGCAAAGTACAGAATACGTGTGAGCAAAACGTTGCACTGGAAACATCCCCTGGAAGTTGCTCCTTTGAGCAGTGCCCGAAATGCAGATTGCTGTGGTGCCAATAGCAGTAAGGAAAAAATTTTCCTCTGAAACTTGTTGTGCGTGTAGCAGAAAGTTAGCAAATGAAGAAATACCAACCGATTTTAAACAAGGCAGTTGCCAGGACTCTAGCACTAAGTGTGAAGGTTCAGGTGTTAAAAACGAACAAACAAAAAACCACCTGTGGTGCTTTGATTTTGTTCTTTCATATGCAGAAAAGCTCTGAAAAGCCCTTGAAGCCCACAATAGGAAATGTTTCATCGGTCTTTAATACGGAATATTCTCAACCTGATTCTCCTGCTAAATCACAGCGGATGGTTGTACTCCATAATGTTGCATCATCTGGATGAAAATTTGTGATGTTATCCTCAAACATTTCATAATCAGATGAACAGGGAAGAAAAATACTCTTGACAAAGGTCGGCTTATAAACATGGCATCATTTGATGCCTTTACTCCCCCAAGCAGGAGGTGACATGGCAGCAAGGTGGGGTTTCTAGCTTGAAGCAGTTCGTACTGCATCTCCTACAGAGATGCTTCACTGTGTGCAGGAGATGAGAAGCCCTCAGGCTGGGCTGCCCACTGAGTTATCGTGAATGTTGAGTCTGATATTACTTTACAAACAGCTCAGATTCAGCCACAGCTACACACCAAATCCAATTCTGACAATAATCTACATTTCAAGTAGTAATCTAATTTCAGAAAATACGGAATTGAGTTTGGAAGTTGCAATCCATTTATATGATCCTCCTCCATATGGTCACTTGAGGAAGTTCAGCTTTTTCATCTGTTAAAAACCAAGAAAGTAACCATAGATTTATTTACACGCATTCCCCATGCATGCAACAGTCAAGCTGAAACATGATTTGGGACCTCAGAATGAAAAGTGAAGACAGTGACACAGAAGAAGACTGCAGATAAAGAGTGGGATTTAATTCCCTTTTTTCCCCCTCTATGCAGAAAAGAGAGCAATACACAGATGCAAAATGTGTACAAAAAAAACCCCTCAGATTTCAACTGGCAGGATAGTACTACACCGTCAAATGGAAGTCTCATCATTGCTACAATATGAGGCTCTAAACATCTGTACAGTGCAGTCTGATGCTCCTTCCTAGGAAGTAGGAATATGGATACAATAAGGCTTGATAATCTGCAGGGGCTAAGTCATCCCCAAAGGTTTTCCCATTCCCTGAGGCAATAAGTGCTAAGTGGTGCTTCAGTGCAGAGCAGAGATTATTGCTGGCATAAATAAGGCAGAGGAGCTCTTAGGTGAGGGCAGATGGAAAATTTCATCCCATCTGAGGGGAGATAGGACAAAAAAATAAATAAGCAGAAAACTGTTTCTATCTTAAACTTATAGAAGTTTAGAAGTGAGATAGGAAAAAAAAAAGCCAACTGCTTTTTAAATAAGAGCTGCCTTTCTTCTAGGGATGCATGGGGACACAGTCACAGAATCAGGAAGAACAGATTTGCTCTATCACTTCTGTCTTGTGTTGTTTCCTTCAACATTCAAACTCACAAAGAACTCAGCTTTCCAGTTCAACAGAATCAAACCTCCTTCAACATGGCCCCAAAATTTGGAATTTGGAGGCAAAGAAAGTAAGTCTATATATAAATATAAAGGAAACAGCATTATGGAAAGGGAGGAAAAAGCCAAACTACCTTCAGAGTCAAAAGTTGGGAATGTTAAAGCATCTGAGACCAAACCTCAATTACAAGTTTTCATACAGATCTGAATCCATGCAAAAGCTTTCATTAGAGACTGAGTGACATCTGCTTCCTGGGAGATAGGTCCCTCAGGTCAGGTCTCTGAAGTTGTATCAATTAGACACCTAGAGCTGTTACTTGCATCAGGAGTCAAGGGTAAATATTAGACCAAGCTTGCTCCTTAACCTGCATTTACTGTCACATTTGCAACACAAGAGATACAAATTTAGGGGTAAATAAGTTGGATAAGTGGCCACTTCCTAGCCTCACTGAGTCTATAGACATGACCTTCTGAAGACTTTTCAAATAGTTAACAACAGAGTTAAGCACCACAAGCAGGCTATTGGAATCCAGAGTGAGACATTAATAACTGTATACTTCAGGTGCTGTCATGAGAGTCAGGAATTCTTCCAGCAGTAAACAGCTTTAATAAGTTATCGATATGAAGACAATCCACTTATATTCCTCACTATAATTCTGGGTTGATAAAGCCAAATCTGAAGTCAGAACTTTCAACATATTGTTTCCAAGAATTCATTGGCTTCGGGTCTGTCAGACTTGATATTGATTTAGTAGAATAACCTTTATTTCAATCAAAAGAGCAGCAAAGCCAGTCCCTTCAGAACTCTGAAACAATGAATATGGGATATCAAAAGGAAAAAACTTTACTCTGTCTCTTATCTGAGACTGGAACCTGGGACTGAATACCTAAAGAATAGTGATTTGTTCCAGGAAAGAAATCCAAAACAAATAAATAAAAGAGGACTTTGTTCACAGCAGAAGACAAAAAAACAAACAACAAACAAACCCAGATATTACTGCAAATAGCACAGATCAGAAGGAGGAACATCATGAAACAGATACAAGAGTGTGAGGAGCACATGTCTGATGAAGGGCACTCAGAGTGGCTCCTTGGGCCCCAGCAAAGCTAGAGGCTGGGAGAGAGAAGCTCTCATCTGGGACAGGGGCAACTTTTCACTTGAACTTAAACAAGAAAACAGCCAAGATCCCCCACTGCGATCAGGCAACGTTTTCTTCTTCCCCTTCCAATGCACTGAAGCGTGGTGCTCAGAGAATTCAGTGGGATGGATTTTACCTCCCCAGCTACTGACACTGTGCAAATGTCTTGTAAAAGTGATCTCAAAAGTTTCTTTGGAAAACCACAAAACAGAATCCACCTGTGTCTTGAAATACGTACATTTGTATTTGCTGGCAAACCAGCAACTTAACCAACAAGCTCTTGTCTTCACTATGCACTGTTCCTCTTGAGACAGAGCATATCTCAGATACCGTTTGGGAATATTACAGCTGAATCACAGTTAGCTCTTTTCAAATTAACCTCTTGCAGTGACTTTAGACTTCAGCCCCAAATACACCTCCATGCTATTATATCTATATAAAATTCTTACCAGAATTTTTGAATTGATTTCTATTTCATCAAAAAGTGGGAAACCTTTCCCTTCTCCTTAAGAGACATCACAATCCAAAGCACAAAAGGAAGACTTCTAAAAAACTGAGAAAGGGGATTCTTATTTACAGGTGACGAAGTCAAGCATTTAACTGTGTTTGGAAATAAACTGACAATGAAGCATCACATCATTCTACCGCTAAATGATAATGCAGAAAGAAAGTGTTTACAAGCGAGTCCTCCAATTTAAAATCAGTAGTACAATATGTACTAACCCAGCAATGAACTCTGATATTTATGGGTAATTGCTTTGTGGAAGAAAAAAAAAAAGGAAAGCATATTTGCATCGATCGTGGGTGCTGCATGGGGAACACAACTCATTTGAAAAGATAGCAGCAAATAGCTTGAAAGGAGAATTTTAGCCCGCTCCAGTGTAAAAAGAACAAATAACTGCAACTAGTGGAGTAACATAGGACTCTATCTGCAAATGCCTTTATGATAAAGTATTGCAAATTAATTCTTTGTATTGTTAGATTTGTAATGCGTGTTTAATATTTTCTGGTAGATGCTGGGTTGTCTGAAAATATTTATGAACCCCGAAGCTGCGAGAATGATATTTCACTTGAAAATATGTTCTAGAAGTGCACTTTTCAACTTTCACTTTCCTTTAAGAAGACTCAGCCAGCATGCCAAAATGCAAAACAGAGACCTTTTGAATTCAGGAACAAATCACACAAAACTGACACCCCAAATTGGTAGCTGGGCCAAAATTCATAGCTTGGAATTTATCTGCAAATGTTGTCAACCAGGGATATCAATTAATACTTCTAGAGTTTCCCCTCCTTATGAATGAAGACATGTGGGGTTTGAAATATAAGTGACTAAATTCATAATTAATTACACAATGTGATCTTCACTCATCTTACTGTAGCAGAGTCGCAATCCCTAGGAGTCATTGCAGAGAATTCATTGCTTTACCCTCTCACTGACTGAAGAGAGATGTTTGAGCTGAGGAGATCATTTGGGGAATTACAGCAGCTTGGCCTGAAATGACCATGAATGCACTTCTCCCAGCATCAGAAAGATGTAATCCTAAGGCCAGGTAGGAGGGCTCCCGAAGCTCCATCCCCTCATTTCTAAACTAGCATTAGAGATTCTCTGAACACAGTAGTTTTGCTCAAGCTCACCTGTGAGTATTGTTAAGTATTTGCCCATTCTGTGCCAATGGAGCCATCTGTTTTCCCAGCATACTATCATTTACCTGTCACTGCTGTTACTGAAGCAGACACCGGGAAAAAATGGGCTACCACCAAATCTGCTTACTAGAAGCAAGCTTGCAGGGAAGTACTGAGGAACACTGTGCAGAATAAGGAATGATGTTTGCTTTCTGTGGCCGTTTAATCTTTAATGGAAATTCATTCTGAACTTGAACGTTTCACTCAAGCGACTACTTGCTAAAAAACAAACCTAGAGAACTGCACTTTTGGATGTGAAGCTCGCTGTTTGTCTGCTGCACATAATCACTAGTTTATCCATTCAGTAATACTCAAAGTTGTGTTCAACTATAAATTTGGTCCTGTTTCTCCTTTGTTCACATTTGCAGACATCTTTGAAATTAATTCTAGCTTCTGGGAGATGGTGAGCAAGACACAGATCTTCAATTAGTTGTCATACTAAAACAGTAGGAAGCAGAAGAGAACCCCAGACTTCCCCTATAGCTCTGAATAGTACAAACAAAAATCACATCAGTAGAGGCACTGTACAGACAACTCACTCACAAACTGCTGTTTTATAGATTGGTTACAACAGCCAGAAGTTGCCTAGAAAGCTCACACTGGCAGAGAAATATATTGGGGATATCACATGCTATACTTAACATCACTGTAATAGGCAAAATATGGTTTCAGATGCCTTAACCATTTGGGGATGCTGTCTCACTCACTAGGAAAAATGGGACCAGCTGCACACTGGTCAAGCAATAGCAGCATTTCCTTTATTCCACTGTGACCATCATAAAAGTGGTGGGTTTTCTTCTGCCTCAGTGTGGATTGTTTTGATTAAATGACATTTACTAACTAAGCACTTTCACGCTGGATGGTGGCAGATTTTCAGGGCTGCTACATCTGGGGAACATTTTCAAGTTATTCTCTTAAGTAAACATAAGACCATAAAATGTAAATGTAAACATAACCGTTCTATAACAGTAAAAGCATAATCTGAATGAATAGGGAAGTTAATGAAACACCATTACATGTAAGAAACTATCATCTCCCTCCGTGCAATAAGCAATGAACTCACAACTGCAAATTCAGAAGTAAAAGAATTAATTCCGCTCAATCTTTTGATTTTTTATACGAGTCACAAAACATTTATTTCCATACATCAGCCATTGGAACTGCCTTGCAATTTGCTCATTGCTATTAGCATTTCAGTCCTGACATCAATATGAGCCCAGACACAAACCATTTATCTGTGAACTAACAACCAGGACAGTAGAAACATACAATTACTGATCCAAACTGCAAAATGCAGAAGTAGCAGAACATTTTTTAAGGTGATCACTTCATAAGTGCTTCAGTATTGTCAGCCAAATTATCAGACACTGACAAAAGCACTTTCCCAAGAATGTAAACTTATAAAGAAACAACCCGTGACCTCCTGATTAGAAAAAAGAAGCCAAGTATACTTACTTTCTTTTTGTCTCCCATGAGCATCATTTGATTTCTTTATGCTTCAGCATCAACACTTTTCACTGCAACACTCCCACCTGCCCATCCATTAACATGCAAGAACATCATCTTTAATTTGGAGTCAAGATAATTTTTGATCCTGGCTCATTTAACTTAGAAAAATTAAGTGTTCTCTACTATATATTTAAACACTTAGCTCTAGTTATCTATTTACAACTATGGCTGAAAGTGATACCTACAAACCTACACAACACTGTCAATAATCTCTCTAATAATTGTGGTCTTCTTTGGGCCTAAGTTAAATCTGGCTTAAGGTTTGATTTGATTCTGATTCTAATATGAAGTGATAGAAACCCACAGCATTGGGGACTGTTTGGAAAACAAAACCACCACAACCCAGAACGCAATGTTATTTCTAGTTAGGAAACAATTTATATCGGTATATATAATTGGAAACGAAGTGCTAAATATTACTCAGCAGTTGTTTTTATAGCTTTGATCAGCAATACATCTGAGGAGAGGTAAGGGTACTCAAGTGTTGGGGGTTTGTTTGTTCGGTTGAAGTGTAGCATGATTGTCAATTAAAGAGATTATATTGTCAACAAAAGACAGCCGAGTCTTTTAAATGGCAGTTTGCATATGTTTACCTAGAACGCTTAAGAATCTGAGATTAGATGTTCCTCATTTGGGTGCTTTACTGTTAAAGCAGAATGTAAATTCTAACATGTACTTACCATTGCTTTTTGTCATTTCTTTCTCACTTCAGTTTCAAGGCAGAACCGTTCTGCACTCCTCCCTCAGTTCCCTTTTTTACTCCTTTTGATAATTCCATCTTCCATTTAACTACAGACATGCACACACATACAAGAAAACCTCAGGAAAGGAAAATGTATTGTGCTGTCTACAGTCATCTGTCGCATAACCATGAAATCCATTGCTCTAAAAGGCAATAAATGCAGCTCTGCTTTCTGAAGTAGTGAAGAATAACTAGGAGCTATAAAAACAAGTGGAAATTTTTGCTACCTCATTCTGTTTGCAGCCTTGACACATTAGGACAAATGTAAAGATTCTGCTTTATTACAGAATTCTCCAACATGAAACATTCAGTGCGTAACACTAAACACAGAAAAGGCCTCACTTTCGTAAAGGAGAAGGGATCAGAAGCAGGGACCACCACCTTCTCCCCGTATGGAGAAACAACCAGGTTTGCAAACAGCACCACTCAGCAATTCTTGCGAGGGCTTCTCAGCGTTGGTTCAGGGGAGGCAAACTGAAGGCAGTGGCTTCCGCACTTCTCTCTGGTTGGTAAGACTGGGAGCTACATTTCCCACGTCGGTTCTGTAACAGCAGTTTCTTTTCTGGTCATGCTCATGTAACGACATTTATGCATTTATTTTCCTAGCTCTACTTCTACCCATTATGTCTTTCTTGTTGTGAGATTACTATCCTTTGAAGGAGGAAATTACAGCTCTCTTGGTCTGGTCCTAAAACACTTGATATAAATTGAACACGAGGCAGATTTTACATTAGGTACAGCACTTTCTGCAAAATTAGAGCAATCACAAAGCAAGCCATTTGTAACTTCCCTTCCCTAGCTCTCCCAAGGACAGTATTTGTATTTGGTTTTTAGTCCCCTGAACACAATCACTGAGGCAGCTGCTCTCCTAAACTCTTCGTTAAATCAGCCCCTTTGGGGGGAGGCCTCCTCCTGAACATCACAAGTGATGCTAAATTAAGAGACAGTTTATTCCTTCAAATTCCAAGCCTCCATAAGAAAGCAAGCTGTACATGGATTTCAAATGACCTGCAAGTTTTACAAGTAGTGGAAACACTATTTTATGACTGAAGTAGATATGGCTGAAGAAAACATTGATTTTCCCCAGACAGATTTCCTAAACTTCACCTGTGTTTTACACACATGGACTTTCCTCAATGTTCCCCCACCCCTCACAAAGCAAAAATAAACCCAAACCCCAGTGGCACAGCCATCATTTACTGCCATTTCACCATTGCCTGATGACATAACTGTTCAGAAAAGTTTACGGGTATTAAAAGAGAGAATAAACAGTTCACGATCATCAAAACAGATTCAAGTGACATTTCTGGATATATGAGCATCCTTTGATTCACAAACAAATCGTGGCTTAACTTTGACATTAACCTTTTGAAAACAAGAAGAAAAGAAAAGGCCTCATTTTTCCATGGCATTGATTTTGTTTGAAGGGGTTTCCTCAGCTATGCTTTTCTCCTCAGCAATCAGGAACTGGAGATCATATTTTTGTGCAGCCACTTTTAAGCTGAAACAACAGTCAATAACAAAACTGAATACAGCCCTTCATATTTCTTCTTCACTTCCACTAACAGTGAGTGCTTTGCAGTAAAGTTCTAATACCATTTTCTATGCTGTATTTAGCTTCACTGAATCTGAGAAAGCCTAACATGAAGGTTAGGTTAGATTCCTCTACAGTTTCTTCTAGGATCTATCACCAACCTCAGACTGAAAGTAAACTCGAAAGCACTGGAGATACTTTCATTGCTAACACACATAAGAGTGCTTACCTAAGTGGCGTGATCAGCGCTGCATTTATAGCTAGGATTACAGCAAGCACACAGACAAGCCTTGGCACTCGTATGCAAAAAGGGTACAGGGGAGTTCTCAGTTCACCTAGCCTGGCTCGCTCTCACAAAGCTTAATATCTTATTGTCACATGTATTTAATTCACTCCAGACATACTGAATGTTCACTGGCAAGGACTGTGACAAACCTGGCAATCTATGTTTAAAGGTTTAACCTGATGACACAGCAAGGTATGAGCTCATCGTTTTTATTAGGTCACGGAAAAGACATTCTGCAGAGACTTTCAAAATTAAAAGGTATGGTTTAGTACCAGCTTTGGGTTCAGCGATTTTATAATATTAATTAGTTTCCAACACTATGACAAAATGGTCGGACTGGGGGGGTTAGGAATGAGAAAGACTCCAAACCGGAGGTAAGATTGAAGCAGAGAAAGGAATGGCTTTCTGAAGCTGATGTCAAACTGATTTCCTAAGTGCTCTTTACCAACCATTACGGGCTGTTCCAGCCACCCATGACAGCTTTTCACTCTGGCTCTGGCCTTACCCAAGTTGCTCTGCACACCTTGCTTCATCCTTTCAACCTTATTCTGGTTAGCAGTGTGTCACTTGATCTCTTCCTGCTTGACTTTTTCTTCTGCCTTTGTCCTGACATACATGTAAGATGTGAATCCCAAGCAGAAATAGCATAAACACCTGAGAAGTCAGTATGAGAGTGTAACATATTCTGATTTTTAGCCTTGGTCAAAGCCTCTAAGAATTGAAACCAATTTTCTTCATAATTCTCCAAATTCGACACTTTGAATTTGCTATGAAATTAGTAGCTGAGGCATTTTAAGTCAGGAGAAACATTATTACATTTTAAAATACGTGGTATAAAAATTAACACTCAGGAAAATCCAAGAAGTTCTCTTCCAGAAATGACGTGTTTTGACATTTATTGAAATTACTCATTTTGACTTTTCTGTCACAACTTTATCTTACTGAAGTTCGTATGTACTTGTGGAAAGTTTCCTTCTTAGCAAAACTGTCTTCTCATGAGAACATATTCGGTTGGAAAAGTTTCAAGTAGTGATAAGCACACAGCACACGTACCATCCCCTGCTCCTTAAGCCACCCGCTTGCATTGCCAGTTTTGAAGCAGCTACGGCCTGACTTTGGAACTGAACAGCCCCAATGCCTACTGAGGATCCCATATGCCACACTGATAAATAAATGACCATTCAAGAATTTGAAAGTCAGAAAGACGTGCATAAAATTAGTTCAGAAGAGATGCTTTTACAGGCATTTATACTAAGATACAATAAAAAAATCAGATTACGATCATGAAAAAATATTATCATGCAGATCTATAATAATGAGCTCTTTCCCCATAGTATTATCTGAAGTAAAATAGGTTAAAATAATAAATATGTTCATAATTTCCCTGAAACAATGTGTCTCCAGTTTCATCCTTATATTACAAACAAGAGATTAAAGGCAGAATTTCTTACTCAAGCTTAAATATTTGAGTGCTAGCATCACTAAAACCTAAAAAGTACTTAATTATAAGTATCGGTTTGAAAAACCTCTAAGCAAATTCAAAGCTTCCATGTCTGGAGAAGAACAGCTGATAGACAATATGCTGTCTTCATTATACTTTGCTGATAAATGCCATAGATACAATTCAGAAGAGAGCTAGCTTTTTGCTTAAACAAAAGAACCTCGTAAGATTGCAATATAAATGAACAAAAAGCCAGAGGTAATAAGTTGCTGCTTCCATTGACAAGTCTACAAACACATTTTCCCATTTTTAGATCAACAGTATCTCATAAGCCAATAGAAAGATGCCTGTGGATGAATGTGTTTATCACATCATATAAATATCATTGTCTGCAGTGTGCTATGGTGTCTCTGCACTCCCAAATGACAACGTGTAATAAATAGAAAACATTTTTACAGGAAATGATGTCTGTCACAGCAAGGAGGATTTTACACTAGATTTATATTTTTCAGAAAGTTCTTTCCATGCTATTTTGTAGATAAGCTTATTTGATATTGTTATGAAGATGCACTTAATTGGAAGAATCATGTCTTCCCTCAGCCATGACATTAACAGTCACTCACAATTCTTCCCTAGCTACAGAGCCCAGCTTTGCGAGCTGTTGCATGCTCCACTTTGCCACTCATCCAAAAGCCTACAAAGGGATGAAAAAACAAACCACAGTGCAATAGTAGTCAAAATAAGAGTTACAGCAGTTACTTTATACTCATCTCTTGGCTACAGTCAATATCCTGAGGACAATGTCCTGATTATCAAGGCCTCTGATTTATCTATACTGGGTTTAGTTTGATGAGTGGCTCATGCTGCTACAACAGATGGGAGTTTCCTCTGCATGGCAGTTTCTGTAGGACTTCAGCATCACTAATCGTCACATGCACTGAACAAAAGTGACAGAAGAATAAACTAGGAACTCACTTTGGTTTTGCTTCAAGTATTTTCATGTGTCCCACGATTTTTTCACTCTCATTTTCTATTTTCAGCTTCAACTCCATTATTATTCTAAAATTAATTCTGTATCAGTGCATACTCACACTTCTCTTCTACAGCACTTGGATCTTCTCAACTGCCACAGACTACAGAACTGCTTGCTATTCACTTATGTGTACCCAGCACATAGCCTGGATATGATCTGGAAGGATTGATGGAGATTTGAAATCAACCCCTACATCTTCCATCTCACGAACCACATGGCCTCTTTCCTTTGTTTAGATGGGGATGAGGTCAGAATCTTCTTACTCTCATTTGGTTGTTTTTGAAATTGAACAATTTTGACAAGAAAGGGGGAAAAAAAAAGACATCCTTTAATGTAATAATTCTATATTTCATAAGGATCAAACTCTTAAGATTTCTGTCAGAAAAGGGGAGGAACACCACAGGAACAAAATGAGGTAATGGACGTTTCTGTCAGTTACCTTACAAATTCATCTTTCTTCTACGTGTTATTAAATGCTGCCTTGCTCTCCACTCCTCCTTAAATACAATTGACAGATTATATTAGATGCATGAAGTACATGGATTATATTTCTGTCACCAGTAAATTAGCTGTTAAATTTAGTTTGTGTGATGCTATTGACAGTTCCCTGATTTAAGAATCTTTTTACTTTTTAGTCTTTTTTTCCTCTTCTTCTTTCCTCTTCTGTCAAGATCTCCGTCACACTTTTGGAAGCACACAGTAAGAGTGGTAGCTATATATCACAGACCCACAAATACAAGGAGGTTATGTTTCTCTTAAGAAATGAGGGAAAAGCTGCATACAAATGCATTTGTAAATGATTTGTAAATAAGCAACACGTACTAAATGCAATATTCCAATGAATGCTGTTCTCCCTCTAGATTGTTTTTAGTGGACTTATTTCCTATTTTTGCTCATTTTTTTCTAACCCTAGCAAGTTCTTCTGATCCAAGTAGAACTCAAACAAATTACGAATTAAGGAACTGTTGAGATGCTTTATGGCTGGCTCCTGCAAATCTTCATTCCCAGATCTCAGAAAACAATTCCTTACCATGAAACCTTTTCTACAGATTGTGCCAGCTGAAAACATACAGCAGGAATCAATCATGCTCTATATCTGCAGGAATCAATCATGCTCTAAATCTGACCAATCTGCAAAATTCTGCCATGTTAAGCACATGCAAATCTGAGCAGGATGCACTGGCTTCAGCATAAAGAGTGGTGATCCAGACTGAAAGTTCAACACCTTCGTTGTCACTCACAATTAAATGCCACAGATACACTAAATGATTTTGGAAAGACTTGGTGTTTTGTACAACACTTTCCAATTTGTTATGGCTCATGAAGTACTAGAAGAAGAAAGAAAAGCCCAACCCAAAATGTCAGAAAAGCCATTGTCATCGTCTCTGCCCAATGAGGGGATGTGGCAAGGCCTCAAACTGTGTTAAGTCATCAGGAAGAGCACAGGCTCTCACAAGCTGAAGGATCAGGTGATGCCAGATGTGCAGTAAGAAGCAGGGTGCTCAAGTCCAGCAATCTACATTAACACATCATTCAAAAACTTACAGATTCTGCTTATTGTGCGCCACAGCATTTTCATGAGTCAAATCCCCCGCCCCCAATAAATTAGATCATTGCAGTGGAATCCCCAGGAAGTTATTGGCATCATCAAGCTTTGCAGATTCTATTATATTTTTGAACCTACAGAGTTTTTATACACACAAAATTACAACAAAAAAACCCAAAACACTCTGAAGATGAATAGTTTCTCCTGGGGGGTCATTTCATCAAAATTCTTAAGTATTTGATCAGAATAAATTCAAGCAATTGGCAAGCAGATGTTTCATGCAGCTTTCTTTACATGCACAGGAATATTATCCTTTCAGCACTGGTTTCTGAATTATTGCATAACCTTAAGGAAACTGTGATCTCCCAGTTTTGTAAACAAACAGATGTTTTGATGTCTGGGTTGAACTCTGGCTCCAACAAATAGCAATAGTATCAAGATATTTCATAAAATAATATTGCAACAAGTAGCTTCATATCGTTGAAAAGTTTGCAGTGCTGATGTTGCTGAACAATGAGGGTTGTCAACCAGTGACTCGATTTCTGGATGAGTTTGAGAGCTATTTCTGCTGCCTGCACAGAAAACCAGGGATATAACGGGGTAATGAGCACTAATGAAGGCCATCCCCTCACATAGATTCCTGATCTTTGAATATGCTTCTCAGCATAGATACTACACACTGTAGTAACAGCACGGTCATTGACATTTACATCCTGCAGCACGCATCCCCACAAACATCTCTTACTGATAACATGTATTTACCTCTAGGCTTTGGGCTTTTTAAGGCTAGTCATACGTTGTTTAGAAGCCAGCTCAGTAGCAGAATTAAATTATATTTGACAGAGAGCCTAGTAAAAGCATTGAATCAGGGTATATACAGACTATAAAAAAACCAAAACCCAACCCTAAACAGGACAAAAGCCTCAAATTCCCAGATTGACTCTAATCTTCTTACAGTCCCAGTATATACAAAGGTTAAAGTACATGCAAATATCCCTTCTCAGTCTGACTCGAGTCTCCTCACTCTCCATTTGTGTGAACACAAATTCTAAAGGGACCTACCTACCAAGGGTATAAGAAAGGAAGCTCTGAAGACCCCAGCAGTTAATCTTAAGCACCACAAATTAAAGAGGAAAGCCAGAAAGGAAGAAAAATTACAATATTTTTCTTGTATGCCTACGTGGTTTGCAATGGACAGAAGCAAGCTTGCAAGAAAGTGTTTCAATTTGCTTAATAAATTCATAAGAGACTCTTATCCCACCCCTCAGACCCCCCCCCCCCCCTTTTCAGGCACTGTTACAAATTCTCATATTTTAGGATTTTAGAAGTAAGTTTTAATCCTGGCTCTGCCAATAATCTTCTGGATGACCTTGAGGAAATCGCTTAGCCCCTGTTCTTTCAGCCCAGCTGTAAAGCTGGATTAATTCTTACTTGCTCACAGTGGTGTAAAGCAAATGATTGTCATACAGTATTCTGAAGCACTACAACATGCCAGAGATAAGCAAGACATACACTAAGCTTTGCATGAACTCTGAAAAGATAAGCTTAGAAACAACTGTCTATGAGGTTTGAAGGGAACCTCTCAATATTCTTATTCAAAAAGGCTTTCATTTTACATCCCAAATGAATCCCACCTGTAACTCAGGTTTTATTAAAAGCATTCAAGATGGTGTGCACATTTTTGATTAGTGCTAACATGAGGGAAAAAAACATCACTCATTACTTCATATTTCTTAATATATTTTTTCTTCTCCAGACATCAGGTTCTGCACTTAACTGTATATCTGCTTTGCTTCTATAGCCTTGTTTCAGTAATACCTGGAGTTTGGACAAAACATTGAAACTGCTCCATCTGGCAGGACTTGAGAACTCCGTCCATCTTATGGTAACCTGGACACAGCTGGACACCAAACAGTGCAAGATGATGGCACAAATGCCTACCAGTATCAGTCATTATCTAGCCAGTAACCAATTAATTTGTATTTTGAAATACAATCACACACTTATTTCACAAAGCATTCCTATTAAAGGCAAAGCTATGTTACCTTGTGTTCCAAATAATGATTTTAATTAAACTGTCAGCTTTTTGAAGCCAGAGGTATCTAAAGACTGCTCTTCTTGCTGGTCTCTTATTACAGCTGGGTTTTGTTTCCATTAGTTTCCTTTATTGTGGTGACTTTCTTCTCTGTACTCATTTCAGTGAAGATTCATAGATCAGAAAGACACTTCCACAGGAAACCCCCAATTCATCCAACATTGTGATTGCTCATAAATGCTGCAAACCTGTGTATCAGGAATGTATTTTCTCCATGTAAGTGGAAGAACTACAATTTATCTACAGCAGTGAAATTATTAAGCGTGAATTGTTTGCACATGCAGAGAAAAACTGCTCCAAAGCACCAGAGGGCTTAACCCTTCAAGAACATACCCAGGGCAATACCATCCATGCCCACACAGACGTCTGCAGGACTACAACTATTTGAAGTCCAAGATAGCCACCTTCAGGCCTGGCTACTTACTTGTTTCTGTGCAAGAAAGAAAGTACATACCAGAAATCCAATTTCACTCCTGCAAGCATGGCTTACAGAGATTGACACAAAGCCTTTATCTTCTAATACCTCCTCTTGCAGCAAGGTGCTCTTGCACTAGAGATTCCAGTTCCAATAATCAATGACCTGTCATTAATTAAAAATTCCTCTCTTAGCAAGGCTTCATTCCCATTTTTGGCTGTGTTTTAGTATCTGTTTTCTTAACACACTGACATTATATGCAGAGCAGGAAATGCTTCAGGTGCTCAAGGGGTACACCTACAATAATTAATTGACGATGGAACAAAACATTTGTAAGACAGAATCTCAGTAACCAGACAACATAACATTCACAACAAAAGGTCTTGAGTAATACAGTGATGTTCCCAGATAAGCTAGTAATAACTCTTCAGTCCCTAAAATAATCCATCTTTTAAATAAAAGCTCTTCAATGCAATCTCTCTCTGCAAATCCTTGAGACTAACTGAACAAAACAGTGAAGTCTCATGCAGCTTTATATCATTATTGAAAACAGTCTATGATCTCAAGCAACAGTGTCTCAAGGGAACAGAGTGAAGCCAGCAGCAAGACTGCTCTACTGCGTGCAGCAGAGCTGGGTGACAAGTTTGCTGACCTGCACAGCACTGCCTGCTCCCTGCCTGCCAAGTGTGAGCGTCCCTTCACATTTGCTGATAGCAATGCTCATATAATTGCTTTCTACCCTATTTCTGTAAAAAACAAAACAACAACAACAAAAAAAAAAAAACCACAAAAAAAACCACAAAAAACAACAAAACACCACAAGAACAACTATTTTTACTTATTAAAAGCAACTATTTTTACTTATTAAAAGCAGACACTGCTAGTTGAGTATTAAGAGTTAGTTAAATAATTAGAAATAATTTATGAAAGCTGTGAAATCCTAAAGAATTCCATGGCTCCTCGTTAAATATTCACAGGCCTAAGACAAAGAAAGAACTAAAACAGCAACAAGGATCAATTCAAAGACTCACTGGGACTTCTTTAAAAGTCACTGTTCAAATGGACATCTTGTGGGAACGGAAGCAAGAGAAAATCAGAAGCATGGCAGAGTCAGTGCAGAACAGGGCTTGAGGAAAGCTCTGCTTGAGGGCTCAGTAAGTTGGTCACAGCAAAAAACTGCAGAACAGAACCACGGAACAGGTTTAAATGAAGGACTTTGTGAGTGACTTGAGCTTCAGCTGCTTTTCTAACTTAAAGTTGTTTATCTAACTTACAGCTTCCAGAAATACATTACTTTCACTTATAAACACATAGCACACAGTACCGTTCAGAAGCACACACAATTAGGTATTTAGTTGGTTTAGACACATCTTACCTTTTCAACAATATAACCTGTCTACAAAATAATTCTTCAGACTATGAAGGATTGAATTAATATGAAAAGTATGTAATTTAAATACAATTACAGTAACTTCTGAAATATCTGATAGAGTCAGCCTACACTAATAGAACTGCTGGGGCTGTCACTGCGTGTATCCTCCACAATAGTTGTCGTATGCAGTCATTTAAACCGGACACAAGAGAAAAAGCAAACAAGAAGTCAATTAAACCAACAGACAATAAGATAATAGAAGTGCGATGCAATTTGAAAATCTCAGTATTAACAAATCTAAGAGGACAGAAAGGCCAACAGATCCCCAGTTAATGAGGTAAACTTCAAAGCTGCAGGGTGGGGAGATCAGCTCTATTAGATATCCCCCAGACTGCACAGCCCAACAGTTCTAAGCCAGGAAACAGCTACACTTATGTGGATGCACCTCAGGGGCTGCAAGAAAGGAAACCACTCACCTCCCAGAGGTGAAAAGTTGGAGGCATATTTAATGTAGTATTGGTAATTATTTGGATAAGGTAATGAATTTTCTTTCCTCACATTTGCTCTTGTTCTGTAGAACATAACAACAAGAGGTCATCTGAGGTTCAAAAAGGTTGCAGACATGCGAAGGAGCAACACTGAAGGCTTCATTACTGCAGGACATTGGAGCAAGAATGTGGTTTCAAAAGGCATCAAGCTGTAAGATGGTAATAAATCGTTATTGATTTCCTTCTTCAGAAGGCAAGCTGAACTCTGTCTAATAAATTAAATGACTGTGGATGCAGGAATAGTGCCCACGTTGATTCGTGGCCCCAAAACCTATGCTGGGTGAGAGTAGGGATCAGATAACAGCACAATGCTGAGCTGGGGCACGGCTCTGCCCCGCTGCCAGCTGCTTCTAACTGCATCCAGCCTTCAGTTAACTGGCATTTCTGCAGTGCTGCTATTTACTGGGCATCCAGAAATAAAATTTCTCAAAATCACTGGAAATCTACTTATACTATTGGAACACATGGCCTCCCACTAAGCTGTGTTTTTACTAAAAGCTCTTGATTTCCCATTCTAAGCTCAACTGCACTGAACTGCCAAAACCAACACTGGGTTTGTAATTATCATTAGTTTCTAGAAACATTTAGATCTGAACTTCATGAATTTTGAAATTAACATTTCAGGAAGAAGACAGCCATCATTTTTACTTTATGGCAGGCAGTCATGCATTAATTCCTAAACAGCATCCTGGATTTCAGAAGCATGAAAACCATATTTCTTGCATACTATGTGTATAACTGCTTTTATGGTGGCCCTTCACTGCAGGCATCATAAAGCACCGGGCACATAACAAATAATTTATAGCTAATGGAGGTTTGTGCTGACCCAAACTGCAAGACAAACCTGCTCTTTCTCCAAGTTAACTTGCCAAAGTGCTGAGGGTGATAAAAAAGGTTAAAATATAATTAATTTCAATATGACTGGCTTCAGAAATACCATACAAGAAAACCTATATTTTTCAGTTATTTGAGCTTGTTTTGAAAGGAAAACCATAATTTTTTTAGTTTCTCTGTTCTTCAGTGATGCATCAAGCTTGAGTAAAAGTAGTCTGTGTCAGTAGGTTCCTACTGTGCTCCCTTTTTAAATATATATTAATATATTTGAAGTGGCACAGCTGTGTGAAAAGAACGGTACGCACGCATGAATTGCTCTCTCCTGCATGGCATGGCCACCATCTTAACACACTTCAGCGTGGCCACTTTCCTGCTCCAGATTCTCTTTCCTTGAGGCCACTTTGCACACTAAGCATCATAATTGCCAAGGAATTGCCAAGCATATCACAGCCCCATGCTCCCTAAGTGGAAGAAATACTTCTGTTGCTGTTACCATGATCTGATGTATGGCTAAAGTGAACATCAACACTAATAAAATATTTAGCAGCCTAGATTTAACTTGGCTTGCTATAGAGCACAATGAAGCTTTTGACTTGATTAAATATTCGCCCTTAACGTGGGATGCAGTTCTGCATTTTTTAATTCTTCCCCAGAGCATCATCCAGGTTTTCATATAATTAAGTGGGTACACTCCAGACTGTTTACAACTGGGATCCCTGATGAGACCGTTGTCTGAAAACTTTATGTCCTTTCCATAACTACACGCAGACTGTTGAGTTCTTTAATATTTCCTGCGCTGTGGCTGTTTCACAGAGCATTCTGAGCCATTTATTATTAAAGCAGCCAAATGGATGCCACTGTCACTTCTCCCCACACCTTTTAAGTTTTTTAATTTTTTTTCATTTGTTCTCTGCCATGGGTTTATGACTCTTACTTACACGAGTAATTAAGAAAAAGCTGAAAAAGAACTGGCTTAATTTCAGGCTCCAAAATGAGCTCTTTTACAATATATTAATCCGTGGCATAATTACAAAGCAAAGACGAAACATTCAAGTTCATTCAGAAAGAAAAAAAAAAAGACAAAGCTACAGGAAAAGAACTCTGCTTGATGGATTAAAAACACAAAAGTTGAAGCAGGCCATTTATTTATCGGCCTTCACGCTTTAGCAGTTCACTACACCTTGTCTCCCATCACATCTTATTATGATGCAGGTCTAGAATGCACATATAAATATAAATCTTAAATTTATATATAATTAAATACTTAAGTTTATATATATATATAAGCATATATATATATATAGGGAGGGAGTCTGTACATATAAGTTAATGTCAAATAGGAAGTGAGGTTGGGTAGGAAGCTTACATACAAAGCAAGTCCTACAGGTAAAAAAAAACCTATTATCAACATTGTCTTTGTATGACAAGCCAAGCCAGCATCATGTGGATCTGTGTGCTCTTACATGTCTCCACCTTAGAGCCCACCAGAAAACACAGTAATTGTTTGATTATCAGTGCAAATACCCAGGATACACCCGAGCCCTTGGAACACACAGTATTACCAAGAATTCGCTCAGCACTGCTCAGCATTGCTCCACATTCAGCTGTAAGCACATGGCTGTGCACATCAAATCCTGCAGTGTCAAAGTCAGAGACGTTATCAGTCCCAACCTACCCGCTGTAGAAAGGAAGATGAGAAACACTGCACATCCTCAGTACTGCACTCAATTACAAGGGCAGAAATACAGTGGCGTATCAAGAGACATAAAATCATAATTTCCTCCTTAGAGGAGCATTCCTTCCCAAATCCTTTCAATTTCTAATTTTGTTATGCTGTAAATTGAGGTTGTGGCCTTGACTCCTTTTTCTTTTTTCCTTCTTATCCTTCAGAGATTTCAACAGCCACCCGTGCAGTACTGCAAAAAGCCATCTGCAGCATCAGATGAGGCTCCCTCAGATTCTTTTCCCTCTCGAATAACTATATTTACTATCACATTAAATGAAATACACCACTGCACGGCACAAACTGTCATGCTCCAGTTTGTTGGTAATTTCTTTGGGGTCAGCAATCAATACAAGTTTAAATGAAAACTATGAACTATACCCCAGCTGCATTCAGATCTCTAAGTAATGGCATAACTGTACCTTCACACACACACAAGTGCAACATTCAGAAAACTCCCCTCACGCCCAAAACTGGACTCAAGACATTTACATTTTAGCTTCTGCTCACAAATCTCATATTTATACATGAATTGCATCAGCCGTATGCAGCAAGGCTCAAAAATTCAGGCTTTGGAATAAGGACTACATCATAGCCAAAACTTAATGCTGAAGGAGCTCTCTGCATTCAGTATGAACTACTTTTGAGCCTCAGCCCTTGGACTGATTGACATTATGTCTGGTTTTCACTTTTTCTTCTTTAATGACAGCACAGTGAGCACTTTCATTTGAAATTCGAGTGCGTGCTAACATGAGATACTTGCTCAGGCTTACAGTTACACAATCATTTCATTATTCAACATGTTCATCATTGACTTGAAAGCTTCCTCGTGTTTCAAAACCATCACCTTGCCTTTCGTTGTGGTGTTACTGAACACAGGACTGCACTCAGCACTGTTTAGCGCAAAGCAGAGAGTGTGGATCCTAAGGTAAAGGCATCCTGATTGCAGGCCAAAGGCCAGTGGGACAAGCCCCTGACATGTGCCATGTGGGGGCAGTTGCAGTGGGCTATGTGACAGAGGAATGCTGGCTAGAGCTTGTCAGTAAATTCATTTGCAACTCTTGGACGTAAGCACACCGAAGCACTTTTAATCCCCAAGATACACTGTATTAGTACATAAACTAGAACGTAATCAATTTTTGGCATCAAAGGCCAGTTTACTAGGCAATAAAGATTTCAGTGTTCAGCTACAACTACATCAGTGCCTGCTGGGCTGTAGCTTATAGCTCCAGATCTCCAGGGCTGCTCAGGTTCAGCAACCTCCACCAGCTTTCCCACAGCCTCCTTCGGAGCTCAGCAAAAGCTTTTCCCCATCCACTGCACACACATAAAATACATACATTAACCATGAAAATAAGGCAGAGAAATCTTGTTGGGAACTGAACTGTAAGAGTCCTGTACAGTTGGTGGCAGGCATTAATACACTGACACCATGAATTCTGACATCCTCACTGGTTCAGTATTACTGTTTTTACACACAAACAAAATACTGTGAACACTTCATTGCACTCCTGCTAACCTTACGAGATACCAGAGCACATGTGAGATGGCAAGGCACTGTGGGACAAGAAAAGTGAGTCCAAGCACTGCAATATTCCAACAGAAACTTTCAAACTACAATTCCTCATAGGAAACTCCAACAACATAAAACCAAGTCTGTTGAAGAGAATCATATTGAAAGCATTATTTTCATTGCCATTGGTATATAAAAAAAAAGAGTTTTTTAAAACACTTTGTTTCCTCTATATTAAGTTCCATGCTGTGTAAAGCAATTGCCACTTCTCTTAATTTCATGATAATTGCTTTATTCTATTAAAACTGGTGAATGTTTTTAGCATAGAAGAGAGTACATAAGTTTTCATTTGATCTTAACAGCCAGTCTGCACTCATCCATGCAACATTAAACACCAACTGTAAAAGAAGCAAGATGTACAGGGTAAATAATTGTGTTGCATTCAGAACTGCTCCTCGTATGATCTAAATCCTTTCGCTGAGCAAATGCCTGAAGGTGAATTGGAAGGAGACGGAAAAAATAAATGAACAAATCACTCTAATCAGAGAGAGAGAAAGAGGCTGGTCATCCAATGCCAGTCACTCACAGGCAACGCACCATTCAGCACATATTGCAGATACAAGAAATTAGGCCTCTACTATAGAAAAAAAAGCTTTACTTTCCGTGCCCCAGCTATGCTTTGCTCTAAGCACTGCAGAGCTCCCTCCAGCACAATGGGCTCCATGAAGCTGTTGATCGGGTCCTTTATGATGGAGAAGAAAAAGGAGAAAGTATTGAAAACCAGAATATTAACACAGTATTCTATACTGCTTCCCAAACTAAGAGAACAGCTGAGTTCAGCTCAACATTTAGAACTATGTCACAAAGGAGGAAAAGCTGAATGTCCTCTCTCCAAGAGTACCAAATATTACATTTCTGTGACTGAACACAGCAGTTATAATAAATATGAATAAAAAGCACAATCATTCCCATATTTCCTCCATATTAGGAGTGTGCAGCTTCCCTTCTTGATAGCTTCTGTCCCATTACATCTGAAAACCTAACAATTTTTACTACAAGTGGGAAAACTGAAAGAAAGCTTCTCACCCCTCCACCCAGCCTTGTTTCTGCAGAGTGAGAGGTAGCCTGAGACCTCACAGCTTAGACATCAAAATTCACACAAATGTGAAAAAAACATGACTGAGCAACAAGAAGAAAAATTATAAACATCAGTTTAGAAATAACTAACCCAAGAATTTCCCAGTATACTGTGCAATGTCTCTTAAGCATAAAAGTTTAATGTGCTTTGGATTACAGCTTCATGTGCCCACCTTGAATGAGAGCAAGCCACAACCAAGAGCATCTGCTTAGACCATTGGCTTCACTTCCATCTAACGTGCCTTCTATGCTTCCACAAGAATTAATAGCAAGGAACTGCACAAACTGGGTATACTAATAGAAGTACTACAAACTTCATCAATTAAGACTTCTCATAAGTTATTTTTCATAGTGAAACAGAAATTAATTACCAGAAGAAGATGAGAGGAAGAAAAAACACAGCTTGAAGGTTTTATGGTGCCAACTTCCACACTAATTACAATGCTCTGGGGCAACTACTATGAAGCAAGTACAGAATCCAGTAAATGAGTTTGTGTAAGAGCATAATCAAGCATCAAACAACAAAGCAAGTCAAGGTTCACATGTATGTTAGCAACTTCCAACAGTGGACTTAATACCCACAGCTGAAAATGAAAGTACTACGTTTGTGTTAACTGTGGACTGAAATCCTGAAGACATTCCTTAGAATCAGGAGTATTTCCTTTCCTTTTTCTAAAGAAAGCAAAACCGAGTCTGAGAAACGCAGAAATGTACTGTCTACTGACAGTTATAAATATTCTTAAAACTGATAGTACTAGTAAGATCTGAATCTTCAGTCAGCTATAAAAAATCCTTAACTTCATAATCATCATTTCAGGCAGCTTAATCACTTGAAACAAGCATTGCTGTGATCAGTTCATAAAGGCAGATACCTAACCTGTTCAGTCCTTCATTTCGTTACCTAGTGAAGTGCTCACTGCCGGCAAATTAAGCAAGTATTTGAAGATCTGGAGAATCAGGAATGAAAACACTGAACCCAGCTAGACTTACAATGAAGCTTCAACAGATTTGTTCACTTGAGAGCATAGAATTTAGTCTGCAGCCTCTGCGTACAAGCCTCGTGTGTTTAAACCCAGATAATTCAATAAAACAATATCATATTTATTTAAAATTAAGATTAAAGCTAAACACTGCTATAGCTCTGGCAATTGAACATTTCTATCCAATTTTCAACAGAGAGTTTTGGGAGTTGTAACAAAACAAACCCCAGAACTGCCATATAGAATTGCCTGTCTGGAGGGCCTAAATAATTGAAGGCCAAGTATAAAAATATTTTTTTTGTGTGTATGTTTTTTCTGTTTTTTTTTTTCTTTTTTTTTTTTTTTGCTAAGTAACTACAGCAGATTTTCTTCCAATAATACCCTCTGAGATTTATGAAATCTTCAAAATAGGACTCTCTCTCATTTAAAGTCATTTTACAAACTCTTTCCAAAGCCATTACCAAACTCATTTAGAGCTTGCAACACAGCTTGCCACAGCGTTATGACACTGTAAGCACTGCTAATTCACCAACCTTGAAGGAAAAACAGGGAAAGAGGCCTTTTATCATCATCTGTTAGCTTCTTCCTTAATATCAAACTGAAAATAGCTATTTTTTTTTCAATAAAACAACTAGTTAGATGCTTTTAATACGATCTAGCAGATATTAAAAAATATTAATTCAAGAGCTATGCTAAGAAAAAAAAATCTTGTGCATATGCATGGTTATTACATACAAGAGTAAATGTCACAAGAGTCTTATGGCAGAAGTGTGGGCTTCTGTTTTTCTGTAAATCTCCCTATGATGAACAGCTACAAACACAGGCTTTGTTTCCATTTTCCTTCCTTTGAAGTTAATGGGAGTTCCTTCTATTCTTTCTATCCTACGTATGCTTACACACACATATCTTAATTACAGAGGAATTATTGAGCAGAGAATCCAGGCTATCTTCTTTATTTTTGCTTAACATTTGAACTGATTCAAAAGAAAGAAAGAAAAAAAGTAGATCAGATCGACTTACCATCTTTTATATGCTTCTCTTTTTGCTTGGAGACAAAAGTTACAATTACTGAAGCATAATTAGTCTCTTTCAATCTCCAGCTTTCCGATAGTAGTATTCAATTTTCAACTAAGTCAAAAAGAAAAAATCTTCTCTTCATAAGAATATTGTAAATTCATCTCCAAGCATCCCAAGTTTAGCAAAGTCTTTGTTATTTGAAGGAAGGCAAGATCTCAGAGCAGCAAGGGTTGGCCACGCTGTACATGGCATGGAGCTGAGAACAGGAAGAGCCTCACCACCATCAAGGCAGGCTTTGTTAGCAGCCAGGTTCAGTCGATAGTTTGGATCATCATGTAAATCCACGGAGCAAGGTAAAACCAGAGAGTCAGAATCAGGCACCACGACAGCAGCCAGAGTCAGGCACAGAACATTAATAGCAGATCCATGGTGGAAGCAGGTCTGCAGCTGCAGATTAGGAAGGCCCAGGGGCAGAGCTCTGGTGGAAATGGAGACCCACACTCCTAAAGCATAGCTCAGAAGAGGACTGAAAGCCAGGCTAAGTGAAAACGGGGCTCCCAGGTCCATGGGAGGGTGTGAGAGAAGGCGCTGGGTGAAGCTGGTCAGAACCATTAAGGTCTCTTCATGCCCTCAGGTCCACAACACAGAGTCATTTTCGGTTCTGAAACAGCAGCTGAAGCGGCTGATTTTTTTTCCCCTAGGGAACAAAAAGAAGCGGTAAAAGATTTTGAAAGGAATTTCTCACTTCTGAAAGCCTTATAACTTACATCACAATGCTTTTTTTCTTGCAGATGAACAACATAGGTAACTGGTTTTTGTGGCCTGTGGCTTATGCAAGACAACTATGTTATTTCAAGAAAAATAACCAAAGCCAATCTGAGAGGACTGTCAAAATGAAAAGAATAAAAAGGATTTCTGTGTAAGACTTCAAAAAAGCAGAAATTCTGTTCTTGATCTGAGAAATGCTGCCTGTTTCCTGGAAGGTGATAAACCTTCAGCTTCCATCCCCTCCCAGCATTTTGTTCTTGAGCTTCTTGAATTTTCCAGCAATCACTGAATCATGCAGAAACTGAACAGGTGCGTAAGGCTTCCTCACATTTTTGTAAGCTCCTTCATGCTGAGTCAGAAGCAACCATTTTGTAACGCTGTTTTGAGAGCTGATGTGCATTTACCACAACAGCCAGATAGACCATCTAGGCTCAAGTAGGCTTCTGACATAGATTTTAGGCTTTCATTGACTAAATCTGCATCAAAGCTTGTAAAATGGTTTATTATATGAACATGTACCTAACAAATACATCACCTTAAAGAAAACTGTTAAGGATAAAGAAGAAAAAGTTCTATTTCTAACTATCCAACATGACAAAAAACCAAACTTGCTCACATCATTATGGAGCACTGCAGAATAAAGCTTTATTTTGATTTTTCAGACAGAAAACAGTCTTGTTTAACTAACAGCCACTTGAAACTGCAGCACTGCTGTTTATAAACACTGCATGTTCAAATGTCATCATGTTATCTGGTGAAGACTTATCATCCATGTTAGTACGTGAACCTTGCACAGAAGCAGGCTTTGACAGGTTTCAGAGGTGGAGCAGGACAAACCAGCCAACTTTTGAGAGTTTTTACTTTTGCTGAAAACGAAGTTACAAAGTTGTTAAGGGAAGTTCTGAAATGTAATTCATTGCCCCTGGAATTTAATTTTTTAACTATTTTTTTCATATATTTTAATGTTTCTGAGTCATGTTTCCCTCCCTTCAGGCTTTCTAAGCTTATCTTATGACCCACAGTTCCCCAGTGCTACACTGCTGACATTGCTTTTTTTTTTTTTTTTTTGCCAGGAGCTCTAACATTGCTCTGGAAATTTTTAATTAGATAACAAACCAGCAGTAGTGCTGTTTCCTCACTGCTCTATTCGGTGGTGAAGAGGGCCTGGATCTGTTCTTAAATCTTACTTCAGCTGCAGAGAATCAATAATTCCTTGCGATTCCCAAAGTGGAGACAACTGCTGCTCGATGTTAATCTCACTGCTATCACTCTGACCTGTGTACTTTGCTTGGTGTCATGGGCATGTAATAATAGTAAGCACAGAGTACATGGGGTGTCAAAAGGACAAAAAAATCATCTTTGTAAGTCTGGATCTATAGAAACCAGAGAGCACATGTGTTCAGCTTTGTTCACCAATAGTCCTGCAGCATGCACAGGACTTCAGACCCATCACCAGAGGCTTTTGACAGGCTCCAAAGGGCACGCTGCTTGCAGGAACACATCATCAGATTACACCATCAAATCTGTGCAATTTCCTGGACTTATTTCAGACTGAACTTGGTGGGACTGGGAAATAACCTCTTTACCCACACTGCCCAGTCAGTCCAGCTGGCAGCAGGCAGGCATCCAGGAGCCCAAACAGGGTAAACCTCCTAGTGGCTATAGGCAGAAACTGTTTTGGATGCCATCAGCCTTAAAACAGCATATAATCCATGATGCCAAACAAAGTCTGTCTGTCAGGGCCACGGGCTCACCATGAAGCTTTATTGGGAGCTCCAGTACAGCTAGCTGCTGGGCGGCAGCGAGCAGGAAATGGTAGTGGCAGGTGAGAAAGGTCCAGGAATAACTGAGTCGCACAGCAGATGCTTGGAGGAACGCTCACTGAGGAAGATAAAAGCATTGTGCAAGGAAGGACGGTGAAGGAACAGTCCAACGACACGTTTTCGCTCCCGCCACACTCATGATGGCGGCGCAGCGCCTCTCACGCCGCTCCACACTCTCCCGCACTTCCCCTTCTCGCTTCTGATTGGCGGGTCCGCGATGCCAGCCAATCAGCACGCCCAATGCCGCTCCGGGGGCGGTGCCGCGGCCTGGCCCAGGCAGAGGCCGCGGTGGGCGGCGGGGCGCGGGATGAGTCGTCTGGTTCCGCACTCGCGGCTCCTCCTGCGCCAGTCCCAGGCGGTGCCGCGGGGGCTGCTCCGCGCCGCCTCCGACGTAGCCATGGAGGAGCTGCTGAGCCGTTCCGTGCCGCCGCTGCCGCCCTACGAGACCAAGGAGAAGGCGCCGCCGCCGGCCGAGCTGCGCGGCGCGGAGTTCATGCGGTATTACCGCGGCCTGGCCGGGCCGCCCCGCGCTGAGCTCCTCGCTCGTCTGGCCCGCGACTTCGGCGTGGATCACGGGCGGGTGGCGGAGTTCAGCGCCAAAGTGCTGCAGGCCCGGGAACAGCAGAGGGAGCTGGGAGCCCTGCTGCAGGCCGAGGACCGGCTGCGTTACTACCTGAACCCGCGGTACCGGGGGCTGTTCCAGCACCTGGGCCGCCTGGAGGGAGGGCTGCGCTTCCTGGTGGAGCTGAGGGGAGACCTGGTGGAGGGGCTGGCGAGCAAGGAGGTGGATGGGCCTCACGTCAAGGTGAGGGCGGGGGTCCAGAAGACGGTCAGGGCACGGGGGGGAGGGTGTGCGGCCTGGCCGCGTACCCTAATGAGATGGCCCTGATGTGGAGTGACGTAGGGAGCTGAAGATGTGGCTGTCATTGCTGTCAGGAGCTCGCAGAATGACGTGTAGGGGCAGGGCTGCCAGGGCATGGTGCAAAGATTCTGTTTGAGAGAAGGACGGTGAGTTAGGCAACTCAAAGCCAGGTTGGATAGGGCTATAGGCGACCTGACCAGGTGCCTGATTTAGTACTAGGCAACCCTGTCTGCAGCAGGAGATGGTGAACTTTGAGGTCCTTTCCAACCCAAGTCATTCTGTGATTCTAAAACCCTTCAGTGTTCAGATCCAAGTTAAGTTTGATAAAAATGGGATGACTTAATGTCAGTGCTGAGTTCCTAAATTTGCTAGAAAAACTATATTATATATTTATTATACGTGTGGGGAACTCTCTGGACTCCCAGGACTGGAGACACAATAGCACACCAATGTGGTTAAAAGCTATTAGTCTGCTTTATTGTTAAGCACTACTCTAATTATACATGTCAACAGAGCATTCTACAGAACACTCTTCAACCATTCACACAGATGCTTATCCAGTCAGAGCCCTGAGAAATTCTTTCTTTTTCTAGAGGTGTCCTTAGTTTTTACGCTGTTTATCTTGCTCCACAGCTGCTGCTCTGGACAGTTTTTCTTGTATTCCCACATATTAGTATATTAAACATGATCCTTACATATGGCCAGTGTAGTGACAATTGGTAACACTGTGCCTCTAGCTGAATCATCTCAAGCAACAACAGACTGAATCTGCAAAATCAACACAATGGAATTTTGTAAAGCACACACATCAAATAATACAGTATGACATCAAACATAACCCATTTGAAAGTAGGGTAATGTCATCTGTGGAACGAAAGCTTCAATAAAAAGGCTGTCATAAATATTCTGTTACATCTTCTGAAAACGTTTTTTGAAACGTTGGGTTTCATGGTGTGGCTGTGCTCAGTTCTGTGTATCTTGTGGTCTTCTTTGCAGTTCATCAGTTCTGTTGTTCAGATGTAATGCGTTCTAAAACGAGAGCTGGCAGTAAATAGCATATAGCCATGGAAGCTTGAGGCAGCCCTGGTTTGCCTTGGCTTTCTGTATGAGCTCCCTTGTAGCACGCAGAGTGAAATTTAATGAAATGCTGGTTTTTTTGGGTTTTTTTGAGTTCAGCTCTCATTACAGTGCAGAACCCTCTCAGCTGCATTACTGCTTTTCCAACCTCAGCTCCTCCTTCCTGTAAGTTGTCATATTTTGCTTGTTTCCCCAGTTCCAGCATTTGAAATACAGCTGCTAGTGAAGACTTCATAATATTATTCCATGTAACAAAGAACTGACCTGCTGCATTTCAGATATTTATCTTTCCATACGATTTAGGCAAAAGAAAGTTGAAAGTTCAAGTTGCTGGCAAAAAAAGTAATGAAAAAGGAAGAATTTTTGTCAAATTGATTTATAAGCAAACCTGGTTCCACAATTAAGCAGTAGTTGAGGCATATCTGCAGACTTGTTGCTCTTGTATTGGTCTGCTGGAAATAAAAGAAGCTCTGTAATTGAGTGTTCTTTCCTCTTGCAGCAACCTGTAGGAGGAGCTGAAGTTGGCTGTTTCCATGAAATAACTGCTCCCTCATTGACAAGGGCTCCCAGTGGATTAGGATATCAGTTCACTTGTATGAAACAGTTGCCTTCTTGGCACTCCGAATATTGAAACAGTTTCCCTTAAAGATCTAAGAAGCCCTTATCTAGAGAAACAACTGGAAGTTGAAAGTTTTCCTAGGCAAGAAAGAAGTGTTTGGTGTTTACCTGTCTAAAGGCTTCTGTAGCTGCCTTTAGTTACTATGGATTTAAGTTCTACCATACATAAAAGCAAAACTACTAAAAGAATTTTATAATTGCTGTTTGTGTCTGCACTGAAGAAATGTGGAAATAAAATGAAATAGATGGTCACGATGGAGGAGATTTTAAAATGCTGCCTACTGGCTTTTGGGTTCTTAGAGAGCCCTTAGATTTTACTTTGCAGTTTGAAAGTCCTGTTAAAACAAGGATTACCCACCACTGTGTGATGTAAATATAAAATACCTGTATTTCCCAAAATGGATCAGCACAGGAACAGCTTGGACTCTTAGGTATTGGTTTATAAAGCATTAATAGCTGGTGTTCCTTCAATATGTTATGGTAAATGATGTGTAGAGGTGGTGAAGTTGTTTCCTCATTGAAGTAATTTCCTCATCAGAGGCAGGTTCTGTTAATACAAGAGAATCAGGCTTTTCATAAGGGTTTTCCCATCTGTTGCCCAACACAGACCTGATGTTCAGAAAGATCAGAAAGCCTCTGTTTTTCTGTCTTTGAGCAAAATCACAGTTTATCATACACAGCCAGTAGAAGCCAAAGTACAGCTGGTAATTTTTCACACTACTGTATGTCTGGTTGCTCGTATCTAAGATTTGGCTGCTCATTAATAAAGGTGATTTCTTTTTTATTCTTATTTTAAGGAGCTTTGGCTAAAATGTTATGTTTGGAAAGGCCTCTGAAATGAAAATATGAATTAATTTACCACTAAATATATGAAATAAGAGAACCTGACTTAAGAATGTTATTACTGGAATCAAACCTTTCAGAGGCTTAGTGAACATTATGGCATTCAGCACAGCTCAGTGTTTTGCTCGCATGACTTCAATCAGTTTTACAGCACCTACAACTTTTGTTTTTCTCCACAAAGAAATTGTGTTAACATGCACAGTTCCAGCTGTGTGCCATTCTGTTACTTTACGAGGCATTATTATTTAAAACCTACAGATGATGTGTGTTGAGTGACAGTTCCCCATAAATAATATACCTGTCTACTGAAGTCATTACCAAAGGCACCATCAGCTTCACCTTCTTCTCTGTTAGAGTTCCATGGCTTTTATACCACTGTGTCTTGGACCTGAAGTAGCTCTGTAATACTGTTCTGCATTTTGGAAAGTAGCTTCCAGTCCAGTTAGACATCATGATATCCCATCCTATAGAGCATGCTCACTAAACTTGTAGCTGCTTCAGGAGGCAAAATGCAGCCGATTCCATGTTTTTGACTTGTGAAAGTTTCTGTGTAGCACAGCTGCCTTTCTCCCACCACATCTGTGGGCGACTCAATGACAGCAGGGTCAGCATCAGCATTTTCCCTGCTAGCTGCTAGACTGCAGCTTGAAATGGCATTGGCTTTCCAAAAAGCAGATGGGTGACGAGAGCTGTAGGGTTCTGTTAGCGTGACCCTAACTCTGACAACTCTGGCTTAATTTACCAGCCTGTGCTGTGCCCTTAGAAAACAATTCTACATCTCTACAATGAAGGATGTTTGACCAAAATGATATACGATTATTTTTGATAAACTTCAGAGCTGGACAGAAACAAGGATTCATGAGGGAATCCTTGGAACCACAAGGAACAAGAGTAAGAGTACACTTGTTGAGGGCACTCACACCATCATGTGAAAAAATGTCCAAACAGAAGAGAATTCAGCTTCTCCCATTAGAACTCTTGCTGATGCAGAGTCCTTGTGGAGGTGTGGGCTGGTACCTGCTCTGTTCCCTGCTCAGTTCCTGTGTACCTTCCTAAAGGAGCCCTTCTTGTAGCTGCTGCTACTCAGGCTGTTTGGGGCTCTGCTGCCTGCTTTACCTGCTGTTTGCTCTTAAATTTGGTAGCCTGGAAGAATTGTCCAGTTTGCTGGTATAGATTAGATGTGTCTGTTACAGAATGGGTTTTCTTTAATGTGGTCCTCAGTTCTCTCAGGTCTTCAGAGGGATGTGCTGCCAACAGCCACGTATGTTTTATCTGTATGCTGATGACTTGCATTACACAGCTTCCAGTTTGCTTACCTTACAAATAAATGTGAAGGTAAATTTTATGTACGTTATTTCAGTTTTGTATTCACTTTTTACTAGCATGTACAGCCTTGTGGTACAAGTGCAGGTGGAAAAACAGTTTTGAAAGACTTTCAGCTCATCTAGCAAGTGTATTCTATAACATAAAGGCAGCTCTGCTGAGAAAGACCAATAAAGAAATAATTTACACAGATTTGGAGATGTGACCTTATGGAAGAGTTAATGGATATTCCCTGTGTTTGGAACAACACAACTGACATTTTCAGTATTTGCAGTACGCATCAATTTATGCTTCAATAAGCAAGCTCTTCTTTTCTGATATTTTTGAGGATGTTACTGAAAAATATCATAGAAAGGTAGCATTAAATTTCTGTGCGCAACAGAATTGTTCTGTGCAGATGAATGGTACTTTTCTTCCAGGTGGTTCACCTGCACAGACAAAAATATTTGTCAAACTGAAGCCTCTGTAACTCACTAAAAGAAATTAGTAAATCTAAAATGAAATGGAATGACAAAGAAAAACCAAAGCTCTTCTGTAAGGAAAAATTGACCTTTTCTATGTGGAATAGAGCCAGGATTTGCTATGAATTTACCTTGCGAAATCCACAACTGTGGTCAATGGCACCAACTTTGCTTTAGGAGTTTTTGTGGGAAGAGTGTATTTAATTCTAGCAGGAGGACTTGGGGTAAACTGAAATATCTAATCTCAATTGGCTGCAGGCAGTCTGGGTTTGAAAATGTTACTTCTTATAGCACCTCACTGAAATGCTGAAACCAGCTTTGGTTAACAACAAACAGCTGATGTTACTTTCTCTCATAATTTTGGTACTAGTTTTGCTTTCATAGGAAAGTAGTGGGACTACAGCTAAGCTTTGGTAAAATGTTTTAAGTAGGAAGTGTTAATTTCTAGGTAGGTTTCTACTTTTTGTCCTGTTGTTTTAGCTAGATGTGGCAAGCTAAAGTGCACTGTAGCATAATTTTGTATCTATATGTTTTTAATCTACAACAGTGGCTATTTGATAAAGGTCTGAATAGAAAGTGAGCAGCTTTTGGTTTTAAATGAGTGGTTATGAAGCTAGTTTCAGGTAAGCCTACAGTTCTTTTCAGGCTGTTGTTAAGTTGGTGCTAGCATCATGCTGTGTCCTATATGCAAAACAAATATAAGAAAGAAAAATAACTTTAGAATCTCTTTAAGGAATGTTCATGCTGTGCTGAGTTAAAGAAGACTTTGCAAACTCAAATAAAGAATTTCAGTTAGGAAAATCTTTAATAAAATAGGCAGCAGGAAATTAGTGTGGAATAGGAAATTCATTATGATGATGAATGCTTCTGAAAGTATTTGCCATTACTGTTGACTTTAATTTCGGTGTCGTACTGTTCCAAATCTGCTGCCGTTTTTGAGCTTTGTCATCTTATGCTGCTGCTTTTGTTTCTCTTGCTGAAAAATGTTCCTTTATACAAAAGTTAAAAGAGAGTTCTGTGAAGCCGATGGTGTTACTGCATCGTGTTCCAAGGTGTGCATTTCCCATTTCATTATCCCGAGTGGGTATGTGCCACTCCACTGCTATTGAATCTACTACAGTAATCTTTGAGGCACGAATGTCTTGAATACTCAGAGAGGATTCAGAGGTAGAAAATTAGATTGAATTTCAAATCCTTATTTTCATCGCTTCCCATTGATTTAAATAGCAAGAAACAAATAATGTATCTGAGCGTCTATGCAACTGCTGCTTTACTGTCAAGATTTCTCAAGTGCTTCTACTTATTGTCTGCTTTTTCCCTATGCTGTTTTGCATTAACATCAGTTTCCCTATCTGTAGCTCAGTACTGACAGTAAATTAATTCTCTGTAAACGTTTTCATTGTTTTAGTCCTGAAAGCTGAGCTGCTAGGCCTTTAATCTTGAACACATGCATTGTTTTCCTTGAACTTCCCAGTGTTGTAGTTCTTAATGATTTTTCTCACATTTTTGTGTTCTTTCCTGGCTTACTTTTCTTTTTTCTTTTTTTTTTTTTTCCCCTGTTTGCAGGAAATGAGTGGTGTTCTAAAGAACATGCTCTCAGAGTGGTTTTCAACAGGATTCCTAAACTTGGAGCGGGTCACGTGGCAATCGCCTTGTGAAGTACTCCAGAAAATCAGTGAGTAAGTGTTAAAACTTCCTAATTCTCATTGGTGGAATGGCAATGAAAGGTTTGTGACTGCACTGTTCTCAAGATAAGCACTTTTCCAATCCTTAATCTCAGGCTAGGTGTAATTAAGGAGCAGTTAAGAGTGTACTTTAAAAATACACTGCATTTTTTAAGGAAAAGGGATTGTTGCCCCACTATTTGCTCACACACTACGTGGATAAACTGCTATCAATTCTAGCAAATGAGTTTCCATGCATCCTTCTCAGTTACTCCATCCCCAGCAGATTACTAGAGGTGCTGCTACTTTTCCTGCACGCCCAGACTCTCATTGCACTGCCTTCTTGCACTCGCTTTCTTCCCACAGGTGCTGCTGCCACTGCTACCTCCAGCACCACTGTCACCTTCTCCCCTCAGTCTGTCCCAGCAGTTATAGCAGTGTTGGAGGAGAATAAGTGTTTAAATGTGATGGAGTGCCAAAATTCAAGAACATGTTTTACTCCTCAGGTAGTGAGGCTTCCTTTCCTGGTTGGAACTGGTGAGGTGTGCAGAAATTGTGTAAACTCTATGTGCAGGGAGCACGGTGGTTTTGTTTTGTTTGTCTTTTGTTTTTAAATAAGCATTCCTTTAAATCTACAACGTTTATTTTTTGACTTTCTGTCAAATACTCAAAATTATAGTGACGAAGTTGAAGGTTGTTGAATAAAAATTAAATTGTGTGGTGCTTTGTTATATGAAAAGCTTGAAAAACGAATCTGTAAAGAAAGTTGTGAAAGTACATGTCTTAAATGTGAATGAGGCAAAGAAAAGAGATCTTACACAAGCTGAACTTTAAAATAAAAAGAATTGGTAATATTTAATTTTTTGGGTGTTTTGGCAAACATTCCAGACTTTCAGATGTAATAGGGAAAGAATATTTTGAATGCTTGCTTGAAGATGTGACTGTGAGAGTGCTAGCAGGAATTCAACTAAGCATAGGCAGTGTTGATGATGATGTACCAAAGCATTTGGCTAGATTAGTGAAAGTTACTGAAGTACAAGATGTCACATCCTTGTATCTGCACAGTACGTAACACGGACCTGTGAAATAACAGTGCACAAAATATTCCAAACTATTATTTGAGTACTTTAAAATCAGGTTACACTATTAGTGCGTGTGTGTGCATTGGTGGCAGATATGTTTCAGAATGGGCTGAAGTAGAAAAGCAGAAATGCTTTAAGGTGTACACCAGCCTAAACTTTTAAGGATGCTTAGTAGATAATGTTATGATTGGAAATCTTTTTCTCACTTTCCTATGAAAACGTTGAGATATTTTACAAAGATGATCATGTTATCTCTGCTATGTAGTTTGGGAAAACTAGTTCCTTAGAGGCGTGTGCAGACTCATTCAGTGGCTTAATCATCTGAGTTGGGTATCCTACAGTAAGCAGAAGGTGTAAGTGAGATTTCATAATGAGTATATCCCAAAGAAAACCACAGGTCTGCTATGCAGTAGGCCTTTACAATTGGCTCTGTCACAACTTGATGATGGATTTTACATTTTTGAATCGCAGCCCGATTCTCCTTTTTTAATCTGGGAGTTTTGTTACTGATCTCAATGCCAAAAGTACTGAGTTTGTAGGACTGGCGACTGCATTCTTTGAATGAAACAACAAATGTTTCTTTTTCTTCATTGAGTTCTGAAGCCGTGCATCCTGTTAGAAACTGGGTTGATATGAAGCGTCGAGTGGGGTCATATAGAAGATGCTACTTTTTTTCTCACTGTGCAATCCCAGGAGAGCCGTTGATAGTCTTGCATGTTGCATTAACCAGTGATATCTCCAGCAGCATCCAGGTACAGTCACTGATATATTCAGTCTACAGCAAAGTGTTTAAATTGCAACATACAGTTTTTAAAATCTCTAATTTCTGACAGTCTGCAATTATTTGGTTTTGTTTCATTTGTGAAAAGGTGAGTTGGCTTTCCTCTTAAATATAGGGATTTTCTGAGGATCCTCCATATTGTATCAAGAAAAATTTGGAAGTTTTGTTCAAATTAAAAAACAATAAGTTAAGATAAAACATAAATAAGAAAATACAGTAAGCAAAATTAAAACCTACAAGCAGTTACGAAACTTGTTTCTGAAATTTTTAAACCCATTACAATTATTTCCCACACGCTTCCTAATGAATAAACAGCCTTTCTGTCTTGATTGGATTTTTGTTGTTTTCCCACTGCTTGATTCATTATTCTCTGTGAGAAACATGTTAACACACTTGACAGTTAGGAAGAAAGGCCCCTTCACATGTTATTAAAATAGTAATTACCACTAATACTGTGTTGTGTTCTTATTTTCCCAGGCCATAGTGAAAGAAGTGGAACCTTTAGAAACAGAGGATACAGACAAAATTACAACAGCAATTTTCTACTCAATCAGTTTGACTCAGCAAGGACTGCAGGGGGTGGAACTTGGGACTTACCTTATCAAACGTGTGGTAAAGGAGCTGCAGGTAGGTGTGCAGGGTGCACATAAGGTACTGCTTGGCCAGTGTGCTCCCTTTACACTGCTGTTATAGCTTCCATTTTGTCTCATTTTCAAGGTGGGGAGCTGCTGGGTCTTCTACGCTTTTAATTTCTTACCAGGTCACCCTTTGAAAATCTGGAAAGAGTTGGAAGAACATTTTCTGCTATTGGTTAATGGCTGCTAGATGTAGATACTGTCACATAGTTGATGTGTGCTGGTGAATTATTTGGTCTGCCAAACCACATGCATGGGTTGCTTGAGAATCCAAACAGTACTCTTTGTTGAACATAGATATAATATAGCTTTATTTTGATATGTAGTGTGTTATTGGATTCACTGCTGTCCATCAGTTGAGTCAATGGAGTAATACTCCCTTCCAAGCCATACAAATACATGCATCTCTTTGCTCAGACATTTCTTACAGTATAGGAAGGAAAACATCTTTAGCACTTGCAAGTACCAGAAATCTATTAATTTATGCAAATCAGTTCTAGGATTTTATATAATATCATGGCATGCTCTAGGGTTACTGTTAACACTTCTAGGACTACTAATGTCTACTAGAGCCTTCTTCCTAGCAACAGGAGAAATGAATGGGAGTTAACTTAGAGTGCTGTGGAAGAGAATGTCAGATTTCTGTGTTAAGTACATTATTTCATTTAAGAGTCTTTAATATTTAAATTACTAACAAAGCTACTTCTTCAAAGTCATGATCAATGCTTATGTTTTTATTAACTATTCCAACATGTGGATTAGTAATAATGTTTGGGAAATTGTCTGTGATTTACAACTTCAGTCCTATTGTTAAAAATACGTCAAAATTGGATGCATCAAATTTCTGCTACTACAAAATGAGTGACCAGTCAAGTACTGGATCAGAGCTGGCTGCCCTGAAGATATTGTTGTGTTGGTTTTTTTTATTTTAATGGCTATTTTGGCTGAATTTTGTTGCTTTTTGCTTTCAAAACAGCTTTTAGATTAATTGTCCAACGTGCAGTTAGTCCAGGTGTAATTAGGCTGTGCCATCTGCCTGATCTTGACTGAGGGGAAATTGGGATAAATTCATGCAGTTATCTGCTTTCAAATCTGAAATTATTTCTAGCTAATTGAGTTGCTCTCATAAAATAACCTCATTGACAATGTATTTGTCCATCACTAAATTGCTTACAACATTGAAAAATTATGAGTGAGTTACAAAAGAAAATAGACATATCATACTTAGATAACATAGGGGCAAGTTCAGAAATTCAACGTGCCCAACAGAATAATTGCTTTGTTATTTATAATTGAGACAGTTTCTACATTTCAGCATTATGAAATGCAATCTTCTTTCAGTGTTCATCACATATATAATGAATAGAAAGCAGTTTGGCTGTGATGCCTTTAACATCTGAAACAGGCTGTTGTCTTGTGATTCAGGAACAGCTATCATCTTGTTTGCTCTTATTTCTTATCCCTTTTCTCTGGAACTTTATTTCATACTGCATGAATATGGTTTATCCTAGATGTGAATACAAAAAGTAACAGTTGGTCATGTGTTGGTGGAATTCTGAATCTCCTCGTCTCTTCAGAACAAGGCCAGATACTCTTCTTATATACATCCTCCAGTCAATCTGAAATGATTAAGCTGACTGCAGCTGAGAATTTATGAACTGGAGCAGAGTGCAGCATTTCAGGAAGTTAAATACATGATCTGATTGTGCAGTCTGACCTGAGCTTTAATAATCTGTGAAAACCAGCTTTTATTTACAGGTCAGATTTTTCCCTTTAGATCAGACCTTTTAAAGTTAAATTTCTCTTTCCTAATTTTGTCTTACATCTGAAAATGTTAATTGCCTTGCAGACTTCACATTCAGACAGTAAGGCACCGCTGCCGTGATTTTCTCACCCAGTACACTTAATAGCCATCAGTCTACTTAAAAAGCAGGGATGTACTGTAAGAATGAAGCTAATGCTCAAGAGGGAGTGTGTAGAAATATTTTCCTTCAGATTTCATGGGCTTTTTTTAATCATCTACCATAGAATTTTCAGTCAGCCTAGCAGTTGTATTTCAGATGTATTTCAAAAAATAGACAAAGATTTCAGTGACTTTTTGTTACCTTCTTGTTTATCATTTAACTTACGGAAGGAAGATCATGAGATTGACGTTGTAATAAATAATGATTCCATCTGTTTTATTCTATTTGTTATCAAACATATTTACACTGCTTTTACACTTCGACATTTTATGCATGTTGTATACATTCACTTTGCACCTCCAGCCCTTCTCTTCTGAATCTTTTCATGGCATTGTCTCCCATTATTTGATTGGGATTTTCAGGCTTTTGCTTGTTACTCTTGAGTCAGGTTTCATAAGCAAAAATCATTCCTTGTATTAAGTGAAGAAAATAAAAAAGATGAGTTTTGACACTGAATTTGGAAAACCAAAGTCAGTAGCTTGTTGTTTCTATTAGTGTGTACAGTGCGTCTGTGACTGGAAATGCAGAGAAATTATTTTTTTAAGTTTAAGAAATCTGCTACCTAAGATGAGTTAATATTTTAAGCCCTGTGACAATAAGGTCCATCTTTGTGTAGTATCAACTTATTCAGCCACATTTATTTTAAATAGCAACAAACAAAACAAGGCATTATTCTATATCAAGGTTTTGTTCAGCTAAGTGTGATTTGAGTGGATGGCACTCATCAGTCACTTTTGAACAGCTTCACACAGTCATCTTTCTAACATGCTACTGAGAAATTGAGATTTTTTTAATTGAACAGATCTGTGGTCTTGCCAGTCATACATAATCCAAAGCCCACCCAGTTCCTGTGGCTGTTTTAATCATAGAACTGATGGGAACATAGTACAAGAAAAGATTATTTATTTACTCTTCAGCACATTTCTGATTCAAAATCGAAGCGTGGCTTTGGTTTGCTTTATTGAGGTGGGGAGACAGGCAGTTTCAGCTCACACCCACTGCAGATCTGTTTCTCTGCTGAATGGATATGAAGACAGAATATACAGAAATCTGAAGTTATAATGTATTTCTTTTTCCAGAGATCTTTTCATTTGATCATACTTTAATGACAATCTTGTAAAGCTCGGACAGCAAAATAAAGCCTTTCTCCTAGGTAGATAGCAAGTCATATCATTTTTGTGAGGGCTGGAGTGAAAAGATGAAATTTAATCCAAAACCACTGTAAGCGCCACTTGCAAGCACACGAAGGCATGATTATTTCAGTGCTGTAAGTTGTGAGGTAAAAACGGGCTTAATGCCCCAGTCGGTTGGAAACAGTCATTTTATCAAACAGCCGCGTTAAGGCTGTTATAAAACTGTAACAACCTCCATGTTTTCTCTCTGCACCATTCTTTTTTTCTTCAGATAATAGACTTTGTTGGGGTGCCATTGTAGGTCTGTGATGAGTTTGAGAAATGAAAGATAATCCAGGGCTGTTTCTCCATGATGAATGTAGATCCATAACGTGGGGTTTTTTTTTCATTTCTTTGGTGCTAGAATCTTTTTCTCTTCTTCCCACTTCTTGCATTCTTCAGTACTGCTCTTGGCAGCCTCTTTGAACCATTCTCCCAGCGTTCTGAAAGTCCTCATCAGTGCCTTAAACTGCACAAATATGCACTCTTTCTCTCTGGTCAGGTGTAAGTAAAAGGTTTTGCAAGGTTGTATACATTCAGATGGGCTCCATTCTTTGGAGTGGCATTATAGTCACTTGAAAGGGGACAAATAGTGTAACAGTAGTGCTGAGTTGACTTGGTGACAGCAGCTGAAAACAGTGTAGTCTCAGCGAAAGGATCTTGATGGTATCAGAAACTTCATCTCATTAAGCTGCCAGCTGCCTTTGTAAAAAAACAGAGCTGAGGTTTCCAATAGGAATACCTTTTTTTTTTCCCTATAACCTTTGCATTATTTTGCAGTAAACAACCCCCTATCTAAGGCATTGCTAAATGGTTGAGTGTTCCAAGACTGGCTTAAATTAAACTGATAATAGAATGCATGGGAGAGCATTTGAAGGAGTTGAGGATTCTCTTGTTCATTATACACATTTGAATGTTAGTGCTTAACGCACTTTTATAACTTGCCATTTGAGTTAACTTCTGTTAACACCCTTTTGGCCTGCAGAATGGTGTCTGATTCGTGTTTTCCCAAGGCACTACAAACAGAACTCTTTTTTAATCCTCCAGTGAAACTCGTTTATCTGACTTTGCCTTAGCTTAACCTGCTCTGACACCTCAACTTGTACTGCCGTTGTAACCTTAAAACTGAATTTTCAGCTGTCATTCTTCATAAGGAAAGCTCCAAATTGGGCCTGTCATGAATGTGTATCACTAGATCAGAAAAAGACACACACTAAGCAAGCAATATGCTAATAAACACCCCTCCCCTCCACCCAGTTGAAGCATTTGTTTGGGAAGACTTTTAAAAACTGTACTGAAATGTGGAACTGGGTGGTATCTACCCTACAAAGGTATGCCTGTAATTTCAGTTATGACCAGGTTTTTGAAAAGAAAGTCTCATTGATGGGAAATTTAGATAGAAGTTAATGTTTAGAAATCTTGCTAATTCTTCTGAACTGGTCACATACATGCTACACATGTAGGCTAGCACTTCTCACCTTCAAGGAACATCAGCTATAGATTCCCTAATGAAAATAATTCTTGTAAGTGTGTTGTAGGAAAACTGCAGCAATTGAGGCTCTGATGAAGATTACAGCCCTCAATGTTAAGCATAGTTTAAGTCTCTCTGTAGAAGTTAATGGCTACTGCACTGGTTTAGGCAGATGAAGAACATGTGAAGTTCAGTCACAGAAATGGGTCCTTGGTTTCATCTCTTTATATGCTCAGAGCTGGCAGTTTGAATTCTTAATCTCTGCCTAGTTATGATTTGGTATTTGCCACAGGAATTGTAATACAACTGTGTAAAGGGGATGGATAGAACAGGACAGAGTAGGACCTCGGGGAGGTAGCTTGAGTGATGAACAAGGGTAATTGTTGACAAAAGTTTGCTACATAAATAGCTTGGAGAGGTTTTGTAAACCAGCTTCTGTTGTTGCCTAAGTTTGTCCTTTTTGGATTACTTTGGGGCTAGCAGCAGGCTGAGTTCTTTAGTCCAGCGATACTACTGTGGTCACAGTTCTCCCCTTACAGATCTGAGAACAGGCTACCTATGCATTCAGGGTCATATTAATATGTATAAAGCAGGAAGTGAACAACTTAAGTTTAAGCTTGGTCCAGGTAATGACTGGATTCTGAAACAATTCCAAAAGCTAGCTGAGAAAAAAGTGGGTGCTGGAAAACAAGCAGGCAGATGCCTTTCTAGCAAGCTGATAGGTGCTGGTGAATGTATAGAGAGATTTCTCATTAGACAGACATTTAATTCTGAATGTGTTTATAGCCTCTCTAAGTGGTCTGTAGCTCAGCTGAAGGCACATCATAGCAATTCAGGCTGCAGATGACAGACACAGATAACTGGTGAAGCCTGTGAGAAAACTGCTCACAATTTTACAGCCTGTGGCATTTGGGGGAGAAAACTGATAGCTACTGTGTGACTTGATAGAGCACTTAACAATTGGTGACAGGTTTTAGCTTTCTGGTTGGGCTGTTGATAATTGCTACCTTAATTTGATCTAGGTGACCTGGGGAGATCATAATTTTCAAAATAGGCTTTATTTTCATTGATGAAAAATGTGACATTGGACTTCAGCTTTCAGAGAGCAAGACAGAGATATACATAATATGAGAAACAACACAAGTAAAAGACAACCAAGCCCAAAAATCTACCCCAAAACAAAATGAGCAGCTGCTTCTTAATGGCATGTGGGCTTCTGACAAGAAAATAAACGTTGATGGATCTCCACCAATAGCCTTAGAAGCTAGCACATCAATTTAGCAACATCATAAATGTGCACATTTCATTGCATCTATTTATTTTTCTACAAGAAGTGGCTGCTTCAGATAAGCTCCTAAACTCAAGCAATTATCAGATATGTAGCAGTCTGTACTCAGCTTCAAAACGGGGTCACTTTCCTATGTCTTATCTATCCTAGGAAGTGTTTAAAAAAAACCAACACATTATTTCTCATTTGGTTTTTATTAATAGAATAGAAATTACTAAATTTGTGACAAATATTTTGGGTTGCACTTGGTGAGCAAGTCACTTCTGGAAGTGAGTGATAAACAAAGAGCAGCCAACATCACAAGAAAGCAAAATGACTGTACTTAATTAGCAACTTTACAATGGCTACTATTAATACACAGGAATGGGAAGGAATTGTTTGTTCTCTAGTCACTGTGGATGGTGTGTTGTTACCCCCCAACTCTGAGTTCTGGGAGATGAGAACAGCACTGTCACCTTATAGGAGACTGAGAGTGGCTCAGCTTCTGTGTGAGAAGCTGTTAGCCGTCTTCAGCAGGAAAACTGCAACTTCAAATAGTGCACTTTTTCAGCAGATTCAGTGCAGAAGACTTCTAGACTTCACTTTCTGGTCAGCACCTTTTTCTCTTGGACCAATCAGCTTTTCCTTGCATCTGAAAGAACAATTTCTGCTTCTTGAATTTCAGCAGTACCTTCCAATCTTCTCCTGTCAGGTTTTAACCCTAAACATCTGTAAAGAGTTCATGAAAGAGACCTAAGCAATGTGTTCCCAAAGGCACTTTGATAGGATGAGGTAGTATCATCAAGAAAAAAAAAGGTAAACCTTTTAAGGAATATAATCCCATCTTTGGGTTGAAAAGAAAGACATCCTGTATTCCCTGAATTCCTATCTAGAGGAAAATAGCCTCTAACAACTGTTTTGTTTTTCCTTTTCCTCATTTTCCTTTTCCTACCCCCCTGCTGCTCAAGAGTGACATCTGTACTCCCTCTGGCAGCACATCTCAGATATCCCATTGGTAATTCATTAATTTGAACACTTCTGCTACTTTATCCCCATCTTTTGTGTTCTCAGTGTTGTGGAGTAAAGATGAACTTCAAATGCCAGCGAAGAATGGAAATGCTGAAAAGGAAAAAGCTCCATTTTGAAATCCAGTACTTATTGTTGGGAAACCTTGCTCCTGCTTAAAGATGCTGATAAAAAGAAGCTTCATGGGTTTTAGTTTTTTTGTTTCTATGCCTTCAGATTCCTTTGCAGGTGAAGACAGTTGCTGAGTTGTCATCCATCATTACTGCATGGACAGGCAGGTGGGCACTGGGTCACTGAATCTTCAGAAGGGATAGGTAACCCTCCCTCCTGGGCAGAAATCTGTCCAGCTGCAGTAAGTGCTGACATGCAGAAGGTCTTGTTACTTGCCAGCAGGGTCTCAGCAGCTAAGCTGTGGGCCAGGCACAGAAGAGCCACCCACCAGTGGTCAGCTTTCAGCTGTGCTTGAATAAATGCAGGTAACAAGTAATGCTGCTCATCAGCATCTTGACAAAACTGAACGCTATCAGCTCCCTTCTCCAGGGACAAATATCTTGATGTATTTTTCCAACAGCACTTAAAAATGCATCTTTCTGTGTTTCCTCTGGAGCAGTGTTTTTGTGCTAGCAGTCTTGTCCTGGGGGTGGGAGCAAGTGTTAAACCAAGGGAAGTGCAGCCGATAAGGGAGCACCTGAGCATAACTCTCCTTTACCATACTAATTAAGATCCTGCTGCTATAGAGTGGATCTTGGATGTGATTAGGCATACTCCTTAATTGAGATACACTGCATGGAGATGGATAAAAGGAGATTAAAAGAAGATTCATTTGATTCTATATTCGAATTTCTTTAAAGTCATTATGAACTGATTTGTGGATGAAAGAGTCTTTATATCCTTGGGGAAATATTTAGTTTGGGGCTGGCAAGGGAAGGTTTTTTAATGGGTATGGAGTTGCTTTGTTCTGTTTTCTCTTTTGCCCTTTTCCTGCCCCCCAGTTTGTTTTAAGATCAGTGTGATCACTGCTCCTTTTCTCAAAAGCAGAGAAGAATCTTTTTCAGAAAATGCAGGAGAAAATGCTGAAGGAATATTTTTTTATATTAAAAATTATTTGCTATATCCGTACCCTCCACGTCTACCATCTGCAGTAAGAGCACAGCCCTAATAAACTGTTCTGTTTTACAAAGGCTGTATTCTCTACACACTCTTATGCTTCAGAGCGACTCTCAAAAATAAAATATTATTATGTCCTTGAGTGGGAGACTTGAAAATGTTACAGGAGATCGATGCATCAATGGTATTGCACTGTCGGACCACGGTAGCTAGAATAATTGAGACTATGACCTGGTCAGGAACTCATTGGCTTTCTTGGTTACAGAAATGGTCATTTTGTTCAAAATGATACTGAAATGAGTGTTTTTATTAAATAATTTACTAGTTTTCTCTATTCAGTCCTCCAAAGAGATGAAAAGGGATGCTTCTTTGTATCTTCTATCTACCTATCTTGCTTCTGCCTGGTCCCAAAAGAATTGTGACTTGCATATCTGTGTACTATGTAATGAACTTGAACTGAACAGGTCTGGGTGTATCATGGTACCAGAAACCTGCAAAAGAGCAGTGAGCTATTTGGGAAGCACTGTGTGAGTCGGAAAAAGCTAAAATATAGTAAATAACCATCAGGGTATTAGTTCAGTTATTGAGGCTTTTTGTGTGCTGTACATTCCGATTTGTAATGGGGATGTGCCACAGGTCTGCTTTCCCTGGCTTCTGTATCCTCACAAAACAGGACGTAGACAGCAGCGTGGTGTGGAGCTCAGCAGAACCTGAGGATGCAGCAGTGCAGGTGCAGTCTGAACGCCCCAGCAGCACACATTCCATTAACATTTGCCTGTGTGAGATTGCGTCTCAGTGATGATGACTTTTTAATGGTTATCTGGGAAGTGCTTAAAGTAGAAGAAAATGTGTTTTGTAGTCATTTAAAGACAATTTGCTGTTGACATTCAGATGCTTCTGTAATGCTGATAAATGTCTATTCTTAGCACAGTTTCCTTTATGAACAGTAATTAAAACACAGGGATTGTTTCATTGCAGCACTGTCTTAATTCTGTTCCTTGTCCTCCCTACTCCTTCAGTAGGGCTAACTTTTGAGGTCAGTTTTGTTCGTTCCGAGTGAGAGTGAGTTTAAACAACCTTCTTTATTCTTTGTGTTGATGTGCCCCAAAACTAACGTACAGTTTTCACACCGTATGTTTTGCTTTAGAAGATTATGTAATGAATCATTTTGACTCATGGATTGATAGGAGTAGAGCAGAGGCTTTGTTGTGTTCAAATATTAACTGTGTGATTATTTTTTTTTTACTGTCTATATATATTTCTTATCTTGCTGTGTTACCCGTGTAGTTTATAGTTTCTGAATAGCATGAGAAGTACAGAACACCTCCTTCAGAACTTCAGGAACTACTTCTTTCCCCCAAAAACAGGAAGTCATAGCTCTACTAATTTTCCTATAGGCTGAAATTGTTAACTCTCCTTCATTAGTTACACGTAAAAAAATAAATTACTTAAAAGGCTTTGAAAACAGATGTTGATTGATTTATACTTTTAAATCTTATTTCTCTAAATAATTTTTTAATGGCACATGATTGCCTTTATTTCAGCACATAGGGCTGGTAAGTACTATATAAGTATTTTAAAAAGGTTGTGTGTTCATGGGCTGTGATTCAGCTGCTGTTGTAGTTTTTGTAGTGCTCCATGTGCCCTTCAGATGCTAAGCTGTCACTGTCAGGGGGATTTCCCAGTCACTGATCCTGAAGGTGTTCAAGAAACATTTAGGTGTGGTACTGAGGGATGTGGTTAAGTGGGAAATATTGGTGATAGGTGGATGGCTGGACTGGATGGTCTTTGGAGGTGTTTTCCAACCTTGGTGGTTCTGTGATTCTGTGTTCATTTTCAGAACCCTTCATCTTCACTCAAACTTCTCATTCTCAGTCATGACAGAACTCATAAGGTTTTTTTGCTTTCCTTTTATCTGCAGAAAGAACTCCCTCAGATAACAACTTTTTCTACTCTCTCGCCTATCCCCGGGTTCACAAAATGGCTCGTTGGTCTCCTTTCCTCACAGACAAAAGAACTGGAAAAGAATGAACTTTTTACAGAATCAGAACGCCAAGAACTATCTCAGGTCACAGGAGACTGTACCACCGAAACACTAAAGAAGCTCTTAAACAACAACGAATGGGTGCGATCGGAAAAATTAGTCCAGGCTCTCCATTTGCCGCTGATGAGACTGTGTGCCTGGTATTTGTACGGGGAGAAACACCGCGGCTACGCACTGAACCCAGTAGCAAACTTTCACCTTCAGAATGGCTCCGTGTTGTGGCGGATAAACTGGATGGCAGACACGAGCCCTCGAGGCATTGCTGCTGCGTGCGGCATGATGGTGAACTACCGGTACTTCTTAGAGGATACAGCCACTAACAGTGCAGCCTATCTGGGGACAAAAGCCATTAAAGCCTCAGAGCAGGTTCTTTCCTTGGTGTCGCAGTTCCAGCAGAATAGCAAGCTTTAAAACTAAGGACGAGTGGTTTTCACTTGTAAGGAGCTGTCATATTTTGCAGTGCCTGTATTTAAATGCGATCATCCCTTATAAAACAAATTTACTCAGCACGGCAGGGTACAAAATTATCTAAATTATCAGCTGTCTTGCTTACACTGCCATATATTCAAAGCCTGATTTGTTGCAGTTGAATCACTTGAAGTACTAGACATCTGTTATGTACAAATGAATTGGAGGTACATATTCAGGAGTGAGCAAATTCTCTCAACCAATCCAATGGTAACTTGTATGGCTGAAGTATTTTCCATACTATTATTCTGTTGGTAATAAACATGTATAAATGTCATGGTTTTGGCTGGGGTAGAGTTAATTTTCTTCATAGAAGCTTATATAATGGTGTGTGTTGGATTTTGGTACAATAGTGTCAATAAGACTGTGATTGTAGTTGCTGCTGAGCAGTGCTTACATGGAGCCAAGAACATTCCAGCTTCTTGTGCTGCCCTGCCAGCAAGCAGGCTGCAGATATGTAGGAAGCTGGGAGAGAACAGCTGACCCAAACTGGCCAAAGGAATATTCCATATTGTATGGTGTGCACCCAGTGATAAAAGCTTGTGGTAAAGCAGGAGGAAGGGGGGTGATGGCAGTGTTGGCCCTAGAATTTGCCCTGCTTTCCTTGCAGTCGCTGCACTGTCTGCCTACCAATGGAACGTAGCAAAGTAAATCATTGTTTTGCTTTCCTTGCACACACAGTGAGAACCCACCAGTTCTTGTGCCTTTACCTTTTTGATTTCCTTCCCTCATTCCATGTGGGGAGAGTGGGCAAGCAACTGTGTGGTCCTGAGCTGCCTTTGGGGTTAAACCACAGTGATAAACTGTGTCTTCTGTGCCTTTAGACGGTGCTGCGCTTCTCTGTCACACTGCCCCTATAGGTAGATTAGTACTGAAGAACCTGCAAAGAAGTACTGCATGAAGGTGAATTTTTTGGTCAAGTATATTAGCAAAACACTGGTGTACAATTTTATGTCAGTAATGACTTTGTCTTTTTCTCCCTCAGACAATTTAAAGTAAAATCACTAAAATTCACACTGAATCTTTGCTTTGTTGGAGCACTGAAAAGCCTTACATAAATGTTCTTGAAAACCAGGGCTTCTCAGGGAAGCAGGTATGTAGAGTTATAACTGCACTTTTTTCTGCTGAAGTATAATGAGCAAGAAGGAAGTGTTGAAGTAGAAGAGCTAATAAAGAGATGTTTTAATGAAGAGGTAGGTGTGATTTGTAAACCAATAAAATAAACTTTCTCATTAAATCATGTCTAGTGTTTTTCAGTGTGTACCCTGCTTCCTTTGGCAGCCTTTCTTCATAGCAGTATCACCAGAGAAGTAAGACCATCATCATAGCAGAGGTTGATGCTGTTCTCTAATTCCCAATTTTCTTTCTGTCTGATCACACCGTGCCTTTTGTTCCATCAGAACAAAGATATTTTAATACAACAGCTGATCATCAGCTGTCCTGTGCAAGGTTTCCTTCATTGTTGTTTTCAGAGCTGGAGGACTCAGGGCCATGGATTAAAGGCTTGAAGTATCGGAAACTTTTACTGAGAGACTCTGAAAAAGCAGCACCATCCTGGCCAGCCTGAGGAAATAACTTCAGAGACATCATCTTATTTTGCATTTGGATCAATACTTACTGTAAGTAGTCCACACAACCACGTGTGTGTAGTCTTTATGTGGAAGCTTTTAAAGTCTATGATTCTGAAAGTTCTGTCTGAAGTTCGGCACGGATGTGTTAGACCTGAAAGATGAACATGTGGGAGTACAGTGTGTGTATATATATTTACAGTGTATTTATATTTGTGGATAATGGTTTTTCAAGCACTTCTGATTGAAAGGTGGATATCTGCAGCTTAGAATATCAGACCAGAAGACTCAACAAACTACTCACATTTTCTATGTGGAATGGACATGTTGCTGATTAATTTCAAAGTGAAACTTGGCTGCTTGTAAAACATGTACAAGGTAATCTTGTACATGTTTTAATGGCTGGGAGGAATGGAGAAAGAGAACCCTCTTTCTGTGCTATAAGTTCTTCAAATTTGAGTAAAACAGTTTAGTTCAAATGAAAGAGTTCTGGTAACTTTGAAAGGTTTATTTTAAAAAAAATTTGAAGCAGGAGCTATGAGAGTAATTAAATGTGCATCTACCATCTACTGATGGAGACAACATAATCCTGTAGTCTTAATGTTTGGACTTAGAAGTTTATGAGTTTTTTTTTTTCCTCTTGATGCCTTAAATGCATGAGAATCTCTACCTTACCTTATGCATATGCCACATTTCTCTGGCTTACTGGTCAGCTTCAACTTTTAGCAGTCAGCTGGGTTTAGTCAGGAGCTGTTCTAAGTTGTTGGAGATGTGGGGCCGAGCAGCAGGTTATAGGTAAAGATTACTGGCATCTTACAGGTGCCATTACGGATGGGCACATTTGTTATATGACATCTGTTCTCTATCAGAGCTGTAGCACCTGCAGAGTTATTTCCTTCTCAGCCGTGTGTATGGATTTGGTTATTGGTTGCGTTTTGCTTTCTGAGGTCACTTCATCTGTTACATTGATAAGCTAGCAATGGGAGGCCGAAGTCCTACCGTGACTTCTGTATTGAGTTTGTAGTACAGCTTCAAATGCAAAAAAATCAGTTGAGGATGAAGGTGGGACAGCGCCTGCTCATAAAAGCCACCAGCTGTTAATTGCTATTAGTTTTCTTTCATTGGTCATTGGCTCTTGAGTGTCTAACAGTGCTTGCATTTTCCAACTTCTAAAGAGTGATTTTAGCACGAACAATGCTGAAGAGAGAAAAAATACACACCATCTGTACTAGTTCTTAAGATAATAAGCATGTCATTAGGGAAGGATTTTATTGTACAAAGTGAGCCTTCACAGCTCAGGAAGCCAAGAGAAGGCCAATTTCTTCCTTCACCCCCCACAATGTGCAAGAAGTGTTGCTCCAGTTTTTAAAAGCATACTCATAATGGTGAGGTAACTGCCTGTCCTTTTAGGAACTGAAATACCACGGTCCCTGAAGTCATACTTCCTGGTGCTACAGTTATGTATTTCAGTATATTTTAAGACAAATTAGAGATGTTACACTGCAGAGTTTCACTTTGAAGTGTCAAGGCTGAAATCATTGGTAAATTTTCCCTTCTGTAAATTGTTCTTTAGATAAAAAGCTAACAAATACATTTGCCTTTTCCTGATTTCTCTATTTTTATTTTTTTTTCTAATTGGTATCAAAGGTGTTTAGGCTGTGAGCAATGGTATTGATGGCTGTCACATAACACCCAAAGGTACGTCTTAGGAGAGGGGGGGAAATGGCATAAATGAAAGTGCAGTAGCTTAAAAAGTGTCTCTTCTTCCATTGCCAATTCTGAATTGAGACATTTAAAAAGGAGAAAAGTTTTGATAATGTTGCAGCTTTCTACTAGTGGCTTACACTGCCTTTTCAGCTGCTCTCCCAGTGCTAACTGTATTCTCCCATTGGAACAGGGTGGCGTGCAATTTTCAGCACAGGGCAGGAGGCAATGGTTTCGAGTACAGGTTTTTAACCAGTACTGTTGAAATGGATGTCGCTGTGGGTCACAGTGTAACGCTGAAAACAGCAGCACAAAACATGTGCTATCTGGACTGTTACGTGGTGCTGCCTGTAGGACTTGACTTTCGATCGGTTTCTTTAAGCCCTTAAAAGCATAGGTAGGAAGAATGCTGACATGGGAATCTGGGCCTGCTTCATGTTCTACCATCGCTTATTTTCTTGGCTGCCCCTACGCAATCTATAGGGAAAAATAATAATGATATGAAATACTTACAAGGTGCAGTGTTGTTCATGCCTCAAAGAAACATGCCTGTCTGCAGCACTTACTGGGAGCCCCACCACACCAATGGTGAGTGTGACTGCCTGGTTAAGAACACCAGTTCTGTCAGTGTGTTTGCCAGCTGCCCCATTCCTCAGCCTGGATGCCCACCTTGCTCTGTGTGTTAATGCTGTGCTTTTTGTTTGTGTGTCTAGAAAGGAATGCAGGGCCTGGGTTAGGTAGCTCACATCCTCAATAAGCCGTGACAGCTGATATGATGCTAGGTGCAAGCGAATAAAAGCATCACAGTTTCACAGCTGCATCCCACTTTTGAAAGCAAATCAATAGAAATGATGTTACTTTGTCACTTATGCTTGTTTTATGATCAACTTACACAATTTTTCTTCTCACCTGACAGAGGTGTCTATTGGCACAACTTGTATGGAGTTCCACAGGAATTGTGTTCTACTGTGTCCTGGAGAGGTAATGAGAGACCAAATAATGCCCTAGTTGCAGATATTCAGATTATTTGCACATGCTGAGCTATCACATAGCCCTGTTAGAAGAAAGCGATAAGTGCTTCTTGCATCAGACAACCTTTCTCTGTATTTCACTGCAGGCTTTTACTTTAGATTAGACTTTCACAACCTACAAAACACATCTCCTGTGGTTTCTGTGGGAATAAGTACAAAGGTTTAGTAGAAGAAGTGGACTAAGATAATGGTAGTTTGATTCTTCAGCCTCTTGATGAGGAAACTTCCCTGGAACAGTTACTCAATTTTAGTATTATTTTCTCTAGAGAAAAAGAATTGAAAAGCATGTTAAGAGATCAGCTTCAGAAAAAGCATAAACTTTTAATTGGAACAAACACCTTTTGAGTTCTAACCAAAGTTCAAATAGCTCTGTGTCCAAAATACGTATTACACTAGAGGTCTTTAACCCCGTATTGAATATCTGAAGCTCCATGCTTCATATAAATATATTTATATATAATATAAAGCCTATTTTTAATATGACAGTGATAGACTTCATCATGGGCTGCGTGTCACTGGGTGTTAGCCCTGCTGTGGGGGAAGCAGGACAGCTGCTACAGAGCCCTTTCTTGCTCAGAAGTTGTTACCAATGAACAGTTGGCCACTGTTCCTCTCCTACCTTTTTCCAGGCAGCCTGTAGAGAGATGCTTGACAAAGCAGTCATGAAAAACAAAGGTAGCATTTGAATATGAGAAATTACTTTGTGAGTAGGAGCAGCACAGCTGTATTTCTCCATGGATTTCGTTATGAACCTGATTAAGATAAGGTTACTCAGAAAAACAGTATAAAAACAAAACAGGCTATTGTGGTAGGCCATGGTTACACTGTTTAATCAGGAACCTGTGAACTGTTAGGTGAGAAGGAGCGTTAACAGAATGAATAATGTAGGTTTGCGTGCTGCTAAAGCAGAACAAGGTCGTTCTAACTAATACATGGACTTATCATCACTTTTTCAGAAGGAAATGACACTGAGGATTTGAGTACGGCCAAGTTGAAAGGAGTGAGAAGGATTATTGAGGTTTGGGGTAGAAAATATGTTGAAGAAAGGTTTGATATATTGAAGAATGTAAGCACTGTGTGCTTCCTGAAGTGCCACTATTAAACTCTTAAGTCGTTTAAAAGTTTATATGAGGAAAACAAATGCCACAAAAGAAAGTGAACCAAATCTTCATTATTTGTGTTGTTGCACAAGTATTTTTCTCAGCATGCTTATTTATTAGCAGTATTGTTTCCCACAGCCAAGCTTATAAAAGTGAGTGGGAAGAGGACAGCAATTAGATAATCTCTCTGACTCTTACAGGATTAAAAACTTCCTGTGCAGACAGGCAGCTGAAATACAGCTCCTATTGAAATGAATGGTAGAACTCCTAATGACTTTCAGGGAGCCTATAATGATTTGTCTGACTGCTTGCTCATTTGGTCTATCTTGATTTATCTCAGGTTTGCTCTTCCTTTGTGTACTTATTGCTCTTGATGCAGCCTATCAAGCCACGCAACTCCCTATGATAGCTCTGTAGAGATATATTTAATTTGATTTGCTGCTGTCCCCAGGAGTTTATTCGCTGTCAAACAGCTGCCTGTTGCAGTGAAACTTCAATATAGGAGAGCATAATGGTTTACGGATAGAGCATTTAACAACCACCACTGAATGGCATATGTCTGATAAATATGTTCAGAACATAGTTGTGGAATATGCAAAGGCCACTGTTCTGGAACACTTACAAGGATACAGCTAAAAATGCAACACAGCAGAGAGTTATCTGACAAACTTATTCATGAGTTTACAAACCCCTCTGCTATTTGGATGCTTTCATGCTGTACTTTTTAGTCCACTACTTCTAATCAGGTTCTTACTATAACGATAAGGTAGGTTCAGTATATGTGCCTGTGCTTTGTTACTTTGCTATTCTTCATATCCCTCCATCACTGCTTGTTATTCTTTTTTTCCCCTCCAATTCAAAAGATGAAATAAAATCTATGTTAACAGCGAGTTAACTGAGGCTGCTGGAGCGAAAAGGACAAAGAAATGCACATCATTTGCATGTGTTAATAGGAATAAGGAAGCTGAAAAAAAGAGACTGTGCCCATACTCCATCACTGCCAGCACAGCCGCTTGGAGCTGCCCCGATGCTGATCTACTGACGCTGGCTTTGTGCCACAGTACATCCCGTAAGTGAAGTCCTGCCCTTGGTGAAAGTGCTTTGATATTAATTTCAATAGGGCCTGCATTTCATCCACTTGTGTTAACGGAGTAATTAATTTCTATTACTCCCATTTGTATGTTGCTTCCCACGCGCTCTCAGGATCAGATGGATGAGCCTTAAAACTGAAAATGGAAACACTGGAGTATCGTGTTGGAAGGACATTTTCAACTGGGCGTAAAATGTTACCTTAAACCTTTACTCACGTTTATGGGTGTGGGATGCCACATGCCCTAAAAGCTTGCTTGCCCACTCTCTTCCCTTCATCTGCTACCCACTCACACTGTTCCTCATCCCTTCAGGCCATTACCTCTCCCATTAGTCCTTCCAGCTCAATGGCTGTAAGGTGTAAAATAACTAATATATCCCATAATATATGGCAGTGCTCCAAAGACCTCCTTGGCATTTGAACAATTAGAGCCAAACCTGCTCACTGTGAGAAAAGCATTTCCCTCACCAGCAAAGGAAGCATGTCAGATGGGATGCTAGGATCCAGCAAGACAATACCACAGGAACAAAGTGAGTGCACAAGCCCTTCTCATCCAGTAAGTGTGCTGACCCCATGGATAAAGTCCTGCCTTCACATAGGGCTGAGAAGACAGTTTGTGTCTACAGGGAACCTTCTGAAGTTGAGCTTCAAGTATGTGTGACTGAATTCAAGTTTGCCTTGATGCCCTGATAGCTTTCCCCCAGTGTGGTTCTATTGCTGTTTGGCCACAGGTCTTTGCTACTCTCCTGCAGTTGATTTACAGATGGGATTTCTGAAATGTACATCCATCCAGTTCCTCAGGTGTGAGGGAATTACCAACGCATGGCTTAAGCACTCACCTGTGCTTCCCTTTTAAAATGATGTGAACAGATGCAAAAAAGTCAGGCTTCATTTTTGGGTCCCAGCATCATCATTCTTGCTGCTCCTCATACTCATCTCACAGGAATTTCATTAGGGTGAGGAACAGAAAAATAACACTTTTTCACATGCTGTCAATCAAGTGACTGACTTATATCACAATCTGAGATCAGCTCTTCACATGAAACTGTGGCACACTGCTGCAGATTTCCAGGGAACTGCCCTTTTTCAAGAGGAAAAAGAAAGGAGAAATGATATTTGCCTTCTCTCACTTGGGTATGCTTGTACACAGCAAGTGCATTTTGTAAGCTTGTCCTGTGAGTGGCAGACTGGCGTGGAGTGCTCATACGTGTTCTAGCAATAAGAGGCATGGCATATTTTGCAGGAAAATTTGTAGAATGACTCTAATCCAAATAAATCTGAAAACAGTCACAATCTTTAAAGGGATTAAGGTCCTAACCCAGCTCTTCTTTCATAGTACCTGGAGAAAAAGCTGCTGGAAAATGGTATAAAAAATAAATACCCACACAAGAATACAGGAGATGGAAAATACCAAAGAATAATTAATAAACAGTACTTCAGATAGTGGATCTCTTCTGTATAATGGTAGTGAACAGTTCTTCTGCAAAGTTAGCATGTTTAATCAGTTTTATGGGTACGTGCATACCCCCCTCCCCCGTGATGTGCTGATGGTCTGTGCTCTTTCAGTTATATTTTGTGCCTTAGGATGAGGTGCTTGTCTGTTTCTTGATGAGTACAGAAGCTTCAGGGTGTAGCAGAGAGGTCCTGGGAACGTTTCAGAATAATAACAACAGTATCAATGGAGAAGAGGAAGCAAAAGGTGACTGCAGGAGAAAACCAGATTAAAGGGAAAATTATCACAGGCCTCACTTCTGCTGGGTCAGTGTCGGTCTGCCCTGGATGTCCTTGAAGTTCTTCTTGATGAATTTGAAATCACAGATGTGTTTTTGTGTGTGTGCGTGCACAAACAAGGGGTGCATGCATTTTTAAACAATGTGTTGTTTTGTCTGGGTGTGCTGTTCTGTGAGGGGAGTTTTGCTGTGCATTCGGGGTGGGCAAAGACTCCAGTTAGAAAAGCATGCGGCCTGAGAAGTACTGCTTGAAGAGGAAAACAGAAGAAAACCAGGGGCCAAAACAAAGCCTACCAAAAATTATAATAACTTCAGGATGTGTGTATACATTCAGATGCTGTATATTTACTGCAGGTTATTATAGGAGTGATCTGAGTTATATTTTGAAGCTTTTCTTATTAATAGAGAAGCGTGGAGGAATGTAATATGTTTAGCTTGTCAGAATACCAGCTAGAGGGTGAAAATCAGAGGAACCTTCAGAGGATTTAGCACCACCTCATTGATTCAGTGGGACTTCAGCAGCTTAGCCAGGCTAGAATATAACCCAATAAGTGTAAAAAAAAAAAAAAAAACCAACACATTAAGCCACATAAAGAGATGAAGTTAAGCAGCATGAAGCTTGTTTTTGCAATCCTTCCTTAAGTACTTGGGGTTGCTCTTTTATGAGTGAAAGAATTTGTCTTGAAATTTGTCCAGAGTGACAGGGAACAGCTGAGCAGAGAAATTATGAGAAGCCCAAAATGTAAAACAAAAATAAAATTTCAAACCTTAGTTTTTCTCACTAATTACCCCCTCAAGAATCCCAACGTCTGGTTGTTCCCTTCTTTCTGTTCCAGGGCAGCACTTTGTTGGAAGCTATCTATACGAAAGCATGCACGCTACCTGTTTATAGGTTTTTTCCTCCAGGAAGGTCCCATAATTCTTTCTAATCTACTTAAAGGATTTAGCCAAAGTATTAACATGAGCCAGAAGGGATAATGTTGTTATTCTATCATAGAATAACATGAATATCCTTTAATATAGGTAGTGTTTGTGGTCCGTACCTCAACTTTTCTACATTTTACCACTTCCTTTTCTTTCCCTGTTCTTTATTTTCACTTCAGCAGTAGATCAGTTATTTCCATCTCTGCTTAGTCAGACGATCAATAATTCAATATGCAATATTTCCCAAACAAACCCCACAGGATGCCTATGAGGTCAATGAGCACACTGTCGAGGGATCTTTCAGTCTTTACTTTTTGCCAGCTTTGGTGCAGTGAACATGTGCCAAATCTTAAGCCAATGAGTGCTTTCCTCTCTTTGACTTACTGGTGTACCCTGATGACTTAGGGCTACAGTTTTATCGGTGTTGTATCCAATTATATCGCATAAATCCAGCCTCCACTGTCAGTACTCTAAGCTAGGCACATGTGGGCATTTTGGAAACTGTGCACGTATATTAATGAAGGGATTGGTTGGAGCTCATAAGCTTTGTTGATAAGCTAACTTGGGCACGAGTCGGGACCCATGTGTTTGAGCAGGCTGAAATTCTACCAGCTACAACACAGGCAGTCCATGGTTGCCATCCCCTCACCTCTCCCAAGGGGAGTTGATCAGAGGGGACAAACAATGAAGCCAGTGTCAGTGTATACAGAAGAGAGCCAGGGCTCTGACAGATCTCCTTGCCAGCACCATCAGGCCAAGAGCTCAAGTTTGAGTCGTCCTTTGCAGACCCTGAAGATACACTGACAATAGTCATTCTAATACAGCATTAGACTGATGTTGAACTGGGAAGGCTCTAGATCGGTAGGTACTGAGGGTTTCTGATCCATCACTTTTTAGGACATTTTGAGAGGCAGGAAATACATTTCTGCTTCATTTCAGTGCCTCTGCAAAAGATTTACCATAATCCTTGTTTGCAATTGACAATTCTGGCCAATGATTCTAAGGTTTGATTTGGCAACTGAACTTATAAAATAATGAACATAATCCCTCCATCCTCCACTGAACAGCTGGTGCTAACTTATTAAAAGGCAACCTCATTCTGCACTAACTTTTGTTGGATCTTTAGCTATTCCACCCTCTGAATGGCATGTTTACTTAATATTCTTTCTTTCTTCTATATTTCCACTAGCCTTTCTTCTATTTACTTATCTGCATTTCAGTACCTACTCTTCTGTATGATGTCAGGATGCATTGCTTCATGTAGTATTACCTTTCATCTAAAGCCTACTATTGACCCAAATGCTGTCATCCTTCTTGACTATGATGTTTCTGAACCACTTTTAAGATCAACAATTTGCAACCCTTTCTACCTGATCTCCCTCCACTACCATTCCGTGTTTGAAAACTTCTCATTTTCTTGTTATGCTGCACCTCCTCATTGCTGTCTGCCAGCCCATCTGCTCGCTTTTCTTTGAGACCTGTCTGTTCTGTATGCATTTTTATTCACAGAGTACATGTTAGTGTCACTGGTCCTCTGTGACACAGCGGATGCTTAGGGAGCCTTGGCATTCAGCTTTCCCCAGATAGGATCAGGCTGTATGGTTTTCTTACTTAAAACTGGGTATGGTAGTCATGTGGAGAGAGAGTCCTGCAGTTAGTGCATGCAGCCACTCCAGTAATCAGCCCATACAACAGACATTTATCCTAACTGGGAGGAATTTGAATCACATTGGATTCTCTCTTCCTACCTACTGCAGCTTTAGCCATAACGCGCAGTTCAATTTACTACTTCTTGACTAAACGGTTCTTCCATGCATTAAGACAAAATAAAAAGAGGTGTAAAAGTGCTGTTTAATGGTTTCCCTATAACAGCATTAGTGTGGGTGCAAGTGTCTCACTAAATACATAAATGTAGATAATCCTTTCTTTCTAGCTCTCTTCTCTCAGGCTACGTTTTTTTTTCCTTTATAACTCATCCCTGGAGAAATGTTCACAGTGAAAAATCATTGCTAACTTCATTTTTTTTTGCCTTCCCTGTGAATTTCTTTCCTGGAGCAATAACAAGAAATAATGGGTGCAGTGCTTTCCCACAGAGTCTACAGTATATAACAAATAGTCTGGTGTTTTATTTGTTGTTGCCGTATTTAATTTAAGCGTATTAATTTTTCTCTTTGGCTTATCTGTTTTCTTTCTAAGTGCAGAGGGCCTTCCAAACCTTTTGGTAATGTCACTTTAGGAACCAGATTGGCTGTGTAGTTATATGTGGAAAGTAAGATTTTGGTCTCGAGTCTCACCTGCTTCCTTTCTGGATTAACTTCAACAGTTCCCCCTTTTCTTGAGCAATCACCAATGACAAGTTGTGGGCGTCCAGCTTAATAAACCAACTGCAAACCAATCAATCAGAGCCTATGACTTAAACTGACAGAAGAAGAGAGATGTTTTCTTGGTGTCTCTGAAAAGAAGACCAGCTGAGCCACAGAAATCAGTCTTGCTGGTCTTAATCCCTGTATGTCTCAATTTACCTTTTTGTAAAATGGTTGCAATATCTAATTCACAAGGAAGGAGTGCTCAGTCTATTTAAAGCTTATGAAACACTGCACAGCTCTGACTGGATTGCATTTGCTGAGTGTTATGTTTAATGACAATATTATTTTCTGTCATTGTGCTACTGCTCTGCTTAGAACAGATTAGGGAAAAGCGGGCTGGGTGGGCAGATTCACTTTTTATATCTGAGCAAATTTAGCAAATCCAAAGACAGAAAGATTTCCTTAGTTACATCTTTGTGACCCTGTTTTCTTCATTAATTCACAGTTAGAAAGAGAGACATTTGCATTGTAAATGGAATCACTAATAACAGCGTTCATTTTCAGTCTGTAGGTTCATCGTTTTGACAAGCAAGGATTCTCATTAAGCAAGGGTGGGAAAACGGAGACTGCAGAAGCCTGGTTTGCATCATCTGGACTGGACTTGCTCTGTGCAGATAGTCTCTGTGCACTGGGATGGAGGGAGGAAGCAGAGCAGCCCCTGATCGCTCCAGCTGAGCAATGCAGGCTCAGAACACAATTCATCCTCGTTCAAGTGGCACTCAGGTGCGTGGCTGATACTTCTGTGCTTTGTGTCCGTAGCAGAGGAAGCACTTCTCTGGCCTTTCTGCCCTGTAGACATCCAAGGATTCTATCGTGTGACAGAGACCTGAGCTCACCTGTTTCTCAGTCTGGAAAACATCAAAACAAAGACAACAAAAATAATTATGTATGTTTAAAAATACAAACAAAAAAGTGAAAACAAGAAGTTTAGGAAGAAAATTTATCTTTCATAGCTCTTAAAATAATATTAAAAAAAAATCACAAAAAAAAACAGAAGTAAACATCACAGATTAAAACGTTGGTTTACACTTTTTCATCCTTAGATCTGAAGGGACTATCCCTATAGTCATTCTGTGGTTCCTTTCTGCTTCTTAGAGCTGTTGAAAATAAGTAGCTGCTAACTATAACTGGAGTAGAGGCACTGCTCTTGATGATGCTGCAAATAACTGAAGGCCTTCCTCTCTTCCTTTGATATCCTTGTAGGTTCAGTTCTACAGAATCACAATAAACACAGAATCATTGCTTGAACACTTCATCCAGCATAGTGGAGCTTCCATTCCATGGACAGGTAAGCAATGGGATGTAGTTCCAGTAGCATGAGCACAACAATGAGCACTGCTCAATGTTTGGCTTACAGACCAGGCTTGGCATGAGGTGCTTGTTTCTTCAGTTCTTTCTGGTTAATGCTTGCTGAGTGATTTTTCAGAAATAATTTAATCTCTATTGGCTTCTTTAGCATTTTATTCTTGCTCACATAGATGCTGTTTGAAGGAACACTGAGATTCTGGAGTGAAAGCTGCGATATGACTTCAAAACATGGTTGAACAAGAAGTGGAGCAGCCTAATGAAGCGTGGATCCAGCTACTGGAGACTTTAAACATGTAAAGAATTTTTTCTCTGGTATTCAAAATCTAGGTGACCTGTCAGGCCCTTGTAGATCGCTTCTGACCTGACAATACTCCAGTGCCTCCTCCAAGTGGATGCCCAACAAGCAGGATGGTGGTACAAGCAGGGAACCTGAGGTGTTCATCTGCAGCACAGTGTTTATGAAGAATACTGATTTATTTCTTTTCATCTGCCATTCCAGTTGGGAAGTTTACCTAGCCAGCTTAGGTTGTCTTTTCAGGTGGTTCTCACATTACTTTTGATGGCTGCCGACTGTAGTGCAATTATAGTTTACACGGTACAAAATTACTATTATACTTTATAATCTTTTCATTTCTATATTTATTCTCATGGCTGCAAACAAAAATAAAGCCTGGCTTTCTTTTCTTGGAGAAAATTAAACGTGTGTTACTGTTGTGTATGCCACCTACTTTATTGTACTTCTTCAAAGCAAAGAATGGCCCCTTTTAAAAATAATAACAATAATAAAAACGTACTTACCCTTGCATCCAACCCATAGGTAATCCGTCCTTGAAATTACAAAATATATTTGTAATAATCTTTAAAAAATGTATGCATTTCTGCAATACTTCTGAAACCAACCTACATTTTTTCTCTGTCACCTATATGTACTCATTATACCTTGGGACTTCTAAAACAATTTGTCTTAGACTAACAAGCACAGCTGTTCACAGCAAGTTTTAAGTTATGTTGTGGCCTGTAGCTAGCAGCATCCTAATTATATATAATAGTAATAGTAAAGAAATGCAAAAAAAAAAAAAAAAAAAAAACCACAAAAAACCACAACAACTTGAAGAATGTAATCAACAAACAAGAAAATAATATCCCTTAATAAAAAGGAGATTGCAGTCCACAGTCATGACTGGAAGTGCCATTAGGAAGTTAGCTCTTCATTATCTATTATACCTGGGGTATTTGATTTGCAGCTGTGAGCAATCTTTAATGCACAAAAAGGCAGGACTGATGTAAATGTAATTTGCAAGTAGTCAAATGTCCCAACTTTCAGCCTCTCCTTATTGTCTGCGATTATATTGCTCTCCTTTAGAATGTATTTATCACGTAGTCAGATTTCTTATTTGCTTTGTGATGTGACTTTAAATGTACCTTCTCTCATCCTCCTTCCTTTCCTTGGGCCTATAGGAAATTAAGATTGGTGAGTTGCCACTAAGACTGCAGTGTCATAAATAAACCACTGTGAAGTCAGGGACCCAACTGTAGGCCGTTAATGAGAGAGGTAGGTGTGAAATCAGAGGATTCTAATCAATGAAGCCATTTAATAGGATGAAGACTGGTACTGTGTTTTCCAAGAAGGAGTTCTCAAACCCTTCATTTGCACAGGCACAGAGAGCCATGCTCAGTAAATTCCTTTCTGTAGCATCACTACACTTACATTACAGAGCACAGCTCTGAACAGTAGGACATTCTCACCAGGACCCAGCATTTCTAAGGTACCAAGATATTCCAGATCTTCCAGTCTTGATTAAGTTTGGAATTGGTCACCTGCGCACAACTGAGAAGGACTGCATGTACAAGGAATATCATATTTCATATTGCAACACTGAAGCAAGGATACACATTTTGGAGCAACAACTGTACATAAAAAACAAACTGACATAATACCATCTTATTTCTGTTGATGTCATTTGAATTACGATGACTTACTCAAGCTGAGGTTCTGGTCCTGTAAGTTAGTAGAAAGATTATTCCCCTTTGGTGACTTTGAGCCAAAACAGAATAGAACTGTGACAGTGGGAAAAGCTGAATTAGTCATCGGTGATAATTCAGCAGCACTGTGGCCCAAAGCTCTGCTCCAGGCACAGGAGGGGATAAGGCGAGATGCTCCTCGGATCAGGGCTCAAACATAAGTCTTATGCAACTTATGCTGCTGGGAAATAAAGCTGTGCCAGCGACATGTGTGCTTTTAACCTCCAGTACATTTATGTGAGAAAGCAGAGAGAATGAAAATGTGTAAATGTGCCTGTCAGAAACCTTGATCAGTCAGGGAGGTTTGTAATATGCTTGTAAAAATATAGTGTGGTCTACGGCTTTTATATGGCAGTTCTTAAGACAGAATCACAATTCTTTAAATAACTGCTACTTAAGTCATAGGAGAGCAAGTCATAAAGAAAATGGTACTGAGAATTTTCTCCTGCTAAAAGGCTTGGTGACTTTAACAAATGGAATGTTTCAGGCTCTTAACAGGCAGCCTTTCGCTGGGTGCGTATTTATTCATATGCTTAACCTTAGGCCCTGTGAATTGTCCCATTAATGCCCCCTGATGCACTGCCTTTACATTAGTTAAGCTGGGTGGAGCCACAGCAAGTAGCCCTGGATAGAGACCAAGATGCTAATGCACTAAATGCTGTGCAAGACTGCCCCAAAAGCCTGCCAGGTAAAGTCAACAGAAAACAGATGGATAGAGGAGAAACAAACTCAGGGAAAAAAAGAGAAAGCACCAAAATCTTGTGTTGTGGTGTGTTTGGGTTAGCCAGACCTGACTTTAGGTGGACTTGATGACACTGAAGGGTTTAAAAGACGTTGTGCAGAAGCACTTCAGGAACGTGTGCCTCAGGGGTGAGTCAGGAAGAGGATAAATCTGTGTTCCCCTCCGAAAACTTAAACCCGAGGGATGAAAATTATGCACAAATACAAATCTTTGCAAGTTTACTGCCTATGTGCTCAGGGTGATTTCTCGTGTTTCTCATTATGTATTTGGGTTGTATAGTCAAATCTTATATGCTTGGCTCCATGGGGTAAAATAATTAAAGATTAATAAACAGATCCAACACAACAAAATTCTCTTTATGAACAGGCAGAGTTCTTCAGCTTGAAAAGACATAGGGATAGATATACAGGAGCGATGTGTGAATAATTTCCATGAGGCTGGTATTACTTAAAGGCAAATAGAGCTTTCACAATTTATGGCTCCTTTCTTGGACAGTTGCTTTGGTTTTTAAAAACACTTTTTGGTATTTCCTTAATTTCTTTCTTTTCCTTCCTGTTCTCTCTATGCCACGCTTGAAGAATTGCCGCTATTAATATTTCATAACCTCCAGAGTACGTGCTAAAAACGTGGAAATGTAGAAACAAATCACATTTTGGTATTAATGCAATATTGCAGAGCATAGTTCTCAAGGCTGTGCAAAGAAAGGATTAGACTTTATGGAGGAAAAACCTAGCAGTAAAAATGTGTCTAGCAAAACACATTGAGAGTTTTTAAACAGTTTAAACAATTTTATCACATCCTGTAGTGACTTATTAACAGTGTCTTCAACCTTTATATATTCCAATAACAATCTGATGTCTTCATCTTATCGTAGGGAACTATAATTGGCTGAATCCAGGTACCACTGCCCGGAGGCCATACAATCTTATAGACTTTAATGGCTCATTAGCTATTTATTCACTTTAACTTAAACAGCTCAGCCATTTGTGGAAAATGAGTCTTTAAAATAGAATTAGGGGTTTTTTTTTGTGGTTTTTTTTTTTTTAACCTAAGAGTAGTGTATAACTTGAACTGCTACTGAATTTAAATTTCCAAACCTGCCAGTTTAATTTGGCCTTGCTGTCTTCCTTTTTCAAATGGGTTACAGCTTTGCAATCATTCCTTATGCTGAAGATTTGGTGGTAGTTAAAGCTACTTTAAATTAAACAGAACACTTCCTGTAGTTAAAAAACAAACTGACACACCACTAAGTGACCGATGAATGTGTTTTGATAACTCATACTGACAGATGTCATCTCCACAGGTGATCTCTAGCTTTTAATCATCAGGAAGCTGAGACTGGAGTAGGTTCTAATCAATCTGAATTTTAGCCAGGTTGGTGGGTGGTTCTCCTCTACTGTTCAAAACATCCTCAACACACATGGTGTACCTTGAGTTGTGTCCAAAAACATGAGCCTCTGCGAGAGACTGCACAAGTTCCCAGAGGATGTACAGTGAGTTGGCTTGAATGGGTCTAAGCTAAAGCCTGCACTTGGCTTGGTCAACAAACAGTGGTCACACTAACAGGTGAACCTTGTGTCCCCTTCTGCTTACTGATCTGGTTAAAGGAAAACGTGGTTTGTGAACAGCTCTGTATGAGGATACAGAAAATGCTGAGCTCACAGAGCACTTTCTAGCTGCTGAACCATAGCCCCCACTGTGACAGGACCCGTGGTAGAGGCTAGAACAGAAATCATCACTGTGTAAGAGTGGTTTGAGACATCAGTTCTGCTGATACACAGCCTCTTGTCTCCCATTCACATAAATCTTTTCTGTGTACAGTAAATGTGACTGAGAATGAGAGCTTATTCTGTACTTCTAGTTCTGCACTTCTAGTTTTCCTGAGAAAAATACAGTTAGTGAAAAAATGTAAAGCCCACAAAATGCTTAGGAATCAAAATAATACCTTTAATATGAACAGACTGTGATGGTGTATACACGCTGCACACATCAGCATGGGGATAGGGGCTAAAATACAGCCTTGGTAGAGCTGGGGTCTAAAGAGCAAAGAGGCTGAAAGTGAAGAAAAGCAGACATTCTTCCCTTTAGAATACAAGAAAAAATACTGAAGGATTGTCCTTCTATCAGAACAATCATTAAGGTTCATTAGTTACTTTAACTCACTTAGAATGCAGCTTAAAGGCAATCTGTATCTGATATCACTCTGCCAGCTGAAGCAAAAGGTTTTCTTTTCCTTTCCTCCCTTTTCACAAAAGGCATTGCCAAGAGGGAATGGCAGGAGTCAGGAGCCTGTTTACTTATGCCATGCCCCTTTTTCATTATCCCTTGTCTGTTTTCTGCACGCTGAACACTGTCTACAACTTTCAATATCCAATTTAAATTGGTTTCAAATAAATGGCAGAGGAATGCATAAGCAAAGATTTCTGTTTCATGTCAGGGGAACAGAACAGCGCAGAGAGCATCTTGGTCATCCTTTCTTTTAAGCTTGTATAGTCTGCTGCTCATATGCTACCTTCATTGATCAGCACCTTTGAAAAATGAGTCCATTACTGTCTACACAAAATGGTTCTATGAACCATTTTTAAACAAGCAATACATCTACAAAATTAACCCCTGGACAGCTTTCAAGGTTTTCACCCTCTCACAATAACACGGTCACACTTAGGATAGGCATCTTGATATTTAATTACTGCAGACAACAGGAAGGTCTGCAGTACCTATGCCACTGAAAAGATAACAGTGATGATAGAATCACCAGGACTCAATGTCACTATGATGTGCATTAAATGCTGCCATATCTTGCTGTATGTACCCCACATCATGCAGTGAATAGAGGGGACTGTAGTGCTCCTCTTTTCCTCCCAGCAGCTCCATCCTAGGAAAAATTATTAGGATAACAGTCCTTCTGGGACAAGATAGTTATCTCCTAAATCAACACTACTTCCTAATGAACAGCTCTTGAGTTGGGTCTAGCTCTGCTTAATTTAAAGTAGTTGTGTTGACATAATATATTTAGACTTCTGTAATGTGTTTGACTTCATACTGCACAACATTCTGATTAAAAACAATTATCGCTATACAAAATCGGCGTTGCACATATTAAATGGCTCCCAAAGTGTCTCACTGATGGCAAGTGGAAGGCAGCTTTAAGCCAGGAACCAGCACCAGTTCCTTTGGGGTCTCCACACAGACAACCCAGCACAGTGCGGTGGGTGTAAATGGCACAAAAGTCCAATTTCGATAGCAGGTCAGGGTCATGAGGCGGATGGAGATCATCCTGCTGGCAGGAAAGTTTTAGCTACAGTAAGGTCGCTCAGACATCTTTATCCCAAAAAATACCAGAGCAAAGCCTTCACCTTTAATTATTCAAGCAAAGGGAGAGCCCAGTGAGGGATGCCCCTGGGGAGCATCTCCAAGTGCTGGGGGACACAGCCCCTCTTTTATCCCTGCACCCCAATGCTGCTGAGCCCTTCCCCCCTGGCTGACATAGGTTCACTCCCACAGCTCACCCCTCCTTTGTTTATACACACTTTGTAATCTGGATTCAGAGCTTGTTGTTTTGCCCAACTAGAACTATCTTTGTATCCTGTCAAATTTATCCCTCTTTGTTATGTCCAGTAAACAAGATTTACATGCAGGTGCTAAGCTGGCTGTCATAGATCAGCAAGATAAGTTTGTTTAACCAGATCCTCGTGACCAAAATGCTTCTTCTCAGCTTTATCTTGTTCTTCAGGGACCCCTATCCTTCCTTTATGCTTCCCAGATATCAGCTTCTTTTGCACGGCCACCTCATCCTTATTTCTTCTGCACAACAAAGCCCAAATTCATAACTAAGGCCACGCTTCCCAAATAAGTGTTGTGGAATAGAGGTGGACCAATCTGACAATGGCAGCCCCTGCTGCAATTCTTTGTGCACCTGCTGTGGTTCTAGAAGGTTCTGGAAGGTTCTGCACAGCTCCAGTGGCTGCAATCAGCACCAGCTGGATCTGCAACACCATCACAAAGCACCTGTGGTCACTCAGCACAGTGCCTGGAGGGGGGAGAAGTTAAGAGAGGAAAAAGCACTGCCTGGCACTGAGAAGTGAGGGGAAGAAGTGTGAGAAGCAGTGATGTGAGCTCTAGAGGTGAGGGTGCTCGGAGCCCGTGTTCCCTACAGCGTAGCACGGGACGTGCAGGGAGAGGAAAGCAGAGCACAGAGGTGCGGTCACAGCCCTGTGCACAGCTCGGGAGGGAGAAGCTCCGGGAAGAAGGGAGAAGAGTTGAAGGTTTAATTTTGTCTGCGCTTCTCGCCATCCAAATATATTTTAATTGGCCGTACGTTAATTTCATTTTCTGCTTTGGCTGTCGCTGGAAGCACGGCGATCTGATCTCTCCGCTCAAAGTAATGCAGCAGTCCGTCTGGCTGAAGGAAGAGGTCTGCACGTGCTCTGCTCGCAGCCCGTGTGAGGAAGCAGGCGGTCAGCACGCTACGCAGTTTGCTTTGCTTTAAGTGTAGTCTCTCTAATTGAAGATACGGCTCCACAGGTCTCAGGAACAAAGAATTGACCTTCGTTGACTTGAAGCCAAACCGCAGCAATTAGCAGCTGAAAGCAGGAGGAGAGCTGGGGGCGGACAACGGGAGCCAGCAGTTCAGGTCAGGCTTTGGGTGCTAAAATATCACGCAGTGACTCAGCGTGGGGGAGAATTCGCTGAGGGATGTTGAAGAGTTTTCCTTATTTCACGTTATTTTTGTCCTAAAAATCTGTTGTAACTCCTACCACGAATTAAGGTCAGAATCCAGGAGTTACCGAGTGATGTATTTTGACCTGGATAACGCTGGAGGTCAAATGGAGAAAGGTAGCATTCCCTTCTGGTCTAAAAATTCCATCAATGAACGAGATCACAGCCTGCAGTGCTGAGAGTTCCAGCATGGCAATTTCATGTCAGAACAGTGCTTTACTGCTGGTTGATATACTTAGTAACATAAGTATGTTGAATCAGAGCAGAGGAACTTGCTTTGGGATTAATTTTAGTTAGTGGACTTATTTTTGTTTTTCCCGCTGGTCTCCATTGGAGACTAAACATCTTTAAGATAGAGAAAAACATCACGTTGCTGTAAAGTTGATTCACCCAAATGTAGAACTACTGGAGCAGCGATCTGCCATGAGAACAGAATGGACTGAAGGGGCTTTACCACAAACTCTTCATTGAAACATCAAGGTGAAATGGGGTTTTTCTGCAAGGATTCTAACAGCCACTATTGATTCCCACAGGGGAAACAAATTCACCCCCTTTTTTTTTTCCATCGGCGCCATTTTGTCAGGTGCCATTTTGTCAGCCTGCCCCCTGTGCTGCCATCTATCCCACAGCAACAAACTGGAATGGTATATTGGCAGGAAGGTTCAACCTTTACTGCCATGCCACTATCAGTTGCCTCTGGTCTCACAGACCAACATAACATAGCAGGTGTGACTTTTGGAGCAGCCCTTCCTTTAGGTAGGTCTGATCTAACTTAGGAATTTGGGTTCTTTATGCAGTCTGGTGGAACTGATTATAAGAGCTGTGAATAACCCAAATAACAGGATTTGTATTTGGGAAACTTGTCAGCATTTGATGTAATCTGCTTGCGTCAGTATGAAAGATGTGGGGAACATGGAGCAGGGACAAAGATCTGTGCTGTGATTTAATGAAGGTGGTGATCCTCTCCATTAAGGCCATTCCACTATTTTTCATGGGCACATGAGAATTACATTCCTTGCTGTTGTACAGTTTTCTGTCAGGTTAACCCCTGAGCACAGCACTCCAAAGGTAACACTGCTGTGTTCCATACAGCATTCCACATCATTCCATATCACATTCTCACTGAATGCATTGCCCTTGGGTACACTGGGGTTAGTTAAGCAGTATTTCTAGATGTTTGATTACCACGTTGAGATAATTAATGGGCTGCATGCTATCTCTATTAATTAGACCATGCTCAAGCCTTGATAAAGTGTGTGTCCTTATAGTGCAGCATAATAGTTTCACAAATCCCCTACAAACTGTGGTTAATTACAAGCTCATCGTGATTTCAGGATCTAAGAGAGGAGGAGAAAAAAAAAAAAACCCACAACTTTTTTTTTTTCAAATGGTTGTTAAATAATTCTAAGAAAAATCTCCCATGAAGTGAAAGTAAGGATGCTTTTTGGAAGATGAAGTGATTTGATAAAAAGAAACTTTATTGTCTTTCAGACAGTTTAACAATTTAACTGCATCATTCTATATGTGTATATGTGTACTTAAGAAATTCAAAGTAAGGAGGCCAAGACCCCCTTTTTTTTTTTTGTGAAACTTTGAAGAAGGCATTCTCTTCTTGCTTTTGTGGGGTTGAGCAAGCCTAGGAAGGAAAAAAATACAGTAGAGATACATTGGAGGGGCAGAAAGACAGTAATCTATAGTTGATGTTTACTGAAATTTACAGCTTTACACAGCAGTGCAGAATCCCCTTTTCAGAATGCCATGAGAACACACTTTGCACTGCTCAAATCGCAAGCTCCCATCACAGCATAAAACCTTTTTTCAATCCTGCAATCTCTAGTTGTCCTTGCTTTCAACCCCTTTGACTGCTGTGTTCTTATGGATGCTCAGAAGTGAAGACATACGTCCACATCTGACAGCAGGGCTGTGCAGCCTGAGAGTATGCTCACTCCTTAGGCAGAAGATCACATACACTGTTTTTATTTAAGACAGAGGCAGCTTATCTGCCAACTCTAAAGCAGAAAAAAGGAGTTTGGTCTGCTCGCTACTGTAAAAGTTCTTTTAAAATATTAGCATTTAGTATTAAATGTACGAGTTAACATTATTCTGTGTGCATATCACACACAATGTGTACTAAAATTATAGTTAATTGCAATTTCATGATCTGTGTGGAAATGGTTTTGTGTTTAAACTACAGGTTGGTTATTTCCTCGGTTATCTGAAGCAGTTGTCTGCAGTGTTACGAGTGGCCTGTTCATACTGACTCACTGCAGCATCACTTGGCCTTTCCAGCTCCCTGGGATGAAAGCTGCTTGCACGGAAGCATCAATGTCAATGGTAAGCTCAAATATGAAGTTAAAAATACTATCAAAGCAGATTAGAGAGTATTTGTTCAATTACTGTCTATACAAGCCATCTGGCAGCAGGGCATGAAAGGTAATCGGCTTCATTTTAGGAGTGGTGTATTTCACTTCCTAAGCACCTTGACTAAGAGATGCAAATGCAGGTCTGTCTGTCTTTAAAATGGTGGCTGATCACAGCTCTTAAGACTTAATTTAAATTTGCTTTAAGAAATGTCATATTGCTGGGGAAAAAAGGTACAATGTCTACACATGCAAGTATTTCGTCTAGGTAGACAGATTCTCCTCTTTTTCTATTTGAAAGTTCAGAGGAAAAAGCAGGAGAAAAAGGAAGAATAACAACAAAAAAAAAACCTCAAGTGTTGAGATTACTCAGTATTTCTTGAAAGGAAAAAGGAAGAATGTTTCTCAGCACTGTTGAATCGGACCATCATAAAACAGTCTTCGTGCCCTGTAAAAACAAAATAAACTTTCCTGTTCTGCTGTAGAAACAAAGGAAGAGTCTTGCAAAACAGCACATTTCTTCTGCTTTGACTGCCTTTTCTCCAACAAAACTGGAGTGTGGATCTCTACCGGAGCAAACTACAGTTTGCAAAAGACATGCAACTTTATTCCTGTGTAAGCCCAGCTTAAACACTGGGATTTTTTCCTGTTCTAGATTTGTGTGGCCATTAGCAACTGAGATTTAGTGTTCACCTGTGCCTTGCTGCACAAGAAAGAACAGCAAATAAGAGCCAGGTGTAAATGCTGGATTAACTTGAGGAGGCTGAGGGCAGGTGAATGAGGTAGAGAGGTTCACAGCAGCAGCCTTCCAGTAGATGGCTCTGTTATACACCAGACTGTCCTACAGCTCCTCCACCTCTCCCCAGTGAACCCTGTTTTGTCTCATCCAGCCTTCTAGCACAGATCTACACATCTTTGCCTTTTCATTTGAACAACAGTGTCAAGCGTAGGTGTCTCTTGTAATCTTACCAGTTTTTCTCTTGGTGATCACATAATTATGAAGCTTCATGACAACACAGCAACTTTCTTAGTAAAACCCCAGGGCGCAGGATAAACCACTACTTGTCAAGCTGATAGGCTGAGTGAGAACTGGTAGCAGATGAAGAGAGTCCAGTTGAATTACTGGTGGCACATTTATTCAGATAAAATTTAACAAGATCAATTAAGGCTCTTTGTTTAGTGGAAGGCTACTTCACAGATGTTATTTCCAATTTCAGTTTTTTTTGTTGCTTTGTTTTTTAGTGAAGAGCACAATATGGGGTTGATGAGTCTTGTTATTTTGCCTGTAAAGAGAGGTCTTAAATGCTCAGAGATGCCTGCCAAGTGCAGCCGTTCAGTTCTACACCACAGAACTAGATGAGTTTTGCTCGAGTTATAAAATACATTAATTTAAGATTATACCCCTGTATGCTGTGGAACATATGTAGGTACAGCACAAAGATGACAATTTGTCAGGCCCTTCTCCAAGCCCTTTTTATGAAGAATGAGATCCCATTTGGACCAGTTACAAGTGAATGGACATTATATGCTCAAAATCATTTCTTTGTTGCTTAATACAGCAAAATATTGTCAGTGTAATTATTTTTGTGCCATTCTTTTGTCCTGTGGCATCAGTCCAAATGTGATTCCTACTCTACCTGGCTGTAACCCAAGACCACTTCACGTAAGGCCCTCAGGATCCTAATTCTCTCATTCAACTATGACCAGTGTCTGTGCAGTTTTGATTCAGCATATGATGGTCTGTGCGGAGAATTACAAACACAGTTCTAATTGTCAGTGGCCTCTTGCAAAAATTTATATTGATCTGCTGTATATTGCCAGTTCTTCATAGAAAAACTATATCAAATACATAGGAGAGTTCTATTTCTTTTCTTTGGCTCTTGGTATATTCAAAGCCACTTAACATTCCGTTTTTAAACTCTTGCATTACAGGCAAGCAGCCATGCGTGCAAGTAATGTATGTTCCCCCAAAAAAGTTTATTAACTGGGGGGATCAAATCCCTTCTGAATAGCATGTAATTCAGAAAGGAGATGGAGCATAAAACAAGTAGTCAGTGGCAAAACTGGGTTTGTTTAGCCTTGAGAAGGCAAGACTGAGGGAGCTCTTACTACAGCCTTCTGATACATAAGGGGCAATTACAAACAAATCAGGGCTACAGGCTTTGTGTAAGGGCTCAACAAAAAGGCTAGATGCAGCAATTGTAAGTTTTAACAAAAAAAAAACCACCAATAAAACTGAGTGAATATGAAGAAAAAACTCTTCATATGTGTGAAGCACATGATTAAGCATTAGAGCAGGGGCCAGAAGAGTCTGTGGAATTTCTGTCTTGAACGTTTTGAAGATATGACTGGGTGAGGGAGGGAGGGGAAGAGAGAGGAGACAAAATGTAGGCATAGTTCTTCAAGTTTTTCTACGCAGATGTTTTTCATCGTTATAATTTTTTTCTTTCTGCCAGAGAAGTGATGATATTTAACCATAGCTCTCATTCTTTATGTTGGACACTGGCTATTGAATGTGCTATAGCTACAAGTTTAATGAGACTCTATCCTTTTAGACGGTCTCTAAAAATGGAATAGAAAACAAGGCTATGGTCTTATGATTGATTGTGTTACTGAGGTGAGGAGTACAGCTTTGTGCCTCAGCTGCAGTTTCATGGCAGGTAACAGCTCCTTGCATTTGTGTCCTACTAAGGTGAAGTCTGGTCCGCCTGAGCTGGTGCAACTTGCCAAATCAGTCTGACTAAAACTGAGGCTAGTGGTGCCCTGATCCTGGGATGTGTCATGTGGCTTGTCATATAAAACCCCACAGATCCTTTCTGATCTTTTTTTAAAGAGTGAAACTGAGGTGAAATGGGCACTGTGGTCACAGGAAAACTGGAACTTTGGAGAGATAATGTTTCATTGTACATTTTTAGAAGCTATGAAGGAAGTACTCTTACATTTGCCTGCAACCCTTTGCTGCAGCAGTGAGGATACTTCCTTTTTTATCAGAAGCTGCAGGTACATAATGGAGTCCAAGCTTTTCTTAGAAATAACTTGGAAGAAACAGTTCTTCATGCTACATAACATAAACAATTGCTAAAATATGCAGATCAGGAAAAGTAATGATGTGTAATACCATAATGTTTTAAACGTCTTAATTTAGTTTATAGGTACTCCAAAAAAATCTCTTAAGGAGCCAAGCATCAATAATGTGAGCCTGTGCTAGCTGAGTAATTACCTCTCGGTGCTGAATTCTTAAATATTAATTTGCTGTATGCTATTAATCATGTGCTACACAGTAATCTCTGAAGGCGAGGCAAAATCACGGCTCCGAAGTGAAAGCAGAGAGTAGCTCTTCCACCAAGGTTCAGAGTTTGTAGTTCTTCAGATTTGTCTGGTAGCTTTTGATAAATGTGCACATGACATACTTGGCAGTGCTTGTTTGCATGGCAGGTATAAATATGGGGTTGGCCACATCAGATTACATGACGTTGCTAAATGCTCTTCAAAGCACAGCTGGAGCTTGATGCAGTGGTTGCAGAAGGAAGGTGTGAATGTCTGAGACTCTTAAAATTAGGTCTGCTCATAAATTACTAAAGACTTACTTGTATTTCCTTGCAAAGTGTCTGAAGAAATACAAAAATACTTTGTGCCCTTAGCAAAGAAGAGCAGTTCCTGTTGTTAGTGAGGTCAGTGAATATTTTTGCAGAACAGCTTCTGTGTAATCAAGTCAGGGCATATTTGAATTGCAAAGCGTGGTACAGTAAAGACACCCAAGCTAAGGTCAAATGAATGAGGTCAGGTACCAAAGATACTTCAGCTGCAGTAGTATACAACAGTCCCAGCTAACTCGCTCTGCCTGACAGACTCAGCAACAACAACAAAAACTAACAAAAAAAGAAAAACAACAGGAAAGAAACCCCATAAAGTATTTAGAATCTTGAAACGTCATCTAAAATTAATCTAATACCATATCTCATGCTTTCCCATTGGGGAACCTTCATTTCTTGAAGCTCAACTTCTCTCAGTCCTTTCAGAGAGGCAAGCGTATCTGTAAGACAGGTAAAGAGAGGGAAACATTGGTGTTTCACATGCCCTGAAGATAAATAAAGCTGATTTGGAGAACTTTCTCCTCCATTGAGCTGGTTGTATTGGTTAGGGGGGCTCTTCTAATGCAAATCCACTGCTTTGGTTAGGGTCACAGTTACTGTAGTTATGTTGTGGTTGCTAATGCTAACTGTAACAGTCATGAGGATAACAGACTTCCTTCTTTAGAGAGAAGGAAACGTCAGCCCTAATGGAAGGTGTAACAGGTAATGCCAATAAACACTGGGATGAAAAAAATAAAGTTCTGCCATTCCCACTCATTAGGTGTAGGATTCTTGGTATGAGATTTCACCCATTTGGAGCTTCCAGGGTCTGATTTAAGTGGCAGCTTGTGGAGCTACTAAACCTAGTGGTAGCAATAGAAATGACCACTTCTATTTCATTGTGCTTCCTGTGTTTATTTGACGGTAGAGATTGATCAGTATGGGTGTTTTCCTTCCTCTGGAAGCAGTGGCTGCCCACAGTTAGGAAGACAGAATGATCCTTGTTGCCTTTTGCAGTCATTTGTCCAGTAGTAAAGTGAGGATAATTCTGTGCGCCCTCATAGGTGTGCAGCTGAGTGCCAAAGTCTTCCAAAGTTCACAAGTTTCCTGCTGATTTTCACACTGTCTATAAAGTCAGATGTGTGGGCATGGAAATTCATGGGTGGGCACTGTGTGTGTGCAGCTTCCTTAGGGACTGTGATTCTGCACCCCCTGAGATATTTTGAGATGGAGAGCTTTTTAAATCACTGGAAAGGGCAAAACTCCAGGGAGAAATCTACCTGGAAAAATAGCTCTGTACCTGTGCTCAGTTTTAACATCAGTGAACTTTCAGCCAAAGCTTTTCCCATTTGCTTTTGTTCTTCCCGTTTGCTCACACTTCCTATCACAGCCTCCTTTATCTTGAGCAAGCAGAACTTTTCCAAGAGTGTGTGTGTGTGCTGCAGATGTACACACTTGCTCAGGAACACTAGTGGGCAAGCAAGTGTGATCTGGTTCATGAGCTCCTCAAAATCAGAGTGTCTTGGGAATGAAGATTGCAAAACCCTACAGCATGCTCAGACCTAAAGATCCACTGGCCATACAGACATGCAGTATGTTCCTTGGGCTTGTCCTGCAGGGAAGCACATCTTCAAATCCTGCATCAAGCAGTTTGTTTACCTTTTCTAACATGAAATTTTGAAATGATGCTTAATCACACCAAAGAACTTTGTTTTTCTCAGACAAAATTATGTATTTACATAAAATTCTCTAATTGCTTACAGTGTGTTGTCTCCTGAATGTAACACCTGCTTGAGAATGCTGCTGATTTAGGTATAACAAGATCAACAGTGCAGTTGTGCATTGTGTAAGGCAGGAGAAAAGTCATTTTTAAAGCCTAAGTAAGATTAAATAACAATAGGAATAAAAATAATGCATTTTTTCATATTTTATATCTACTTCTGTAGCAAGGATTGATTTTTCTATTCATTAGGGTATATTTCTAGGAAAACTTGGCTTCATTAAATGACAGAGATGAAGCTAAAATGCCTCCCATTTAAAAATAAGGGTACTTTAAAGATATGCAGCTTAAAAAAAAGACCATTTTGTCTGGCCTGTGCGAAGCAAGGAGGAAGAACTCAGAACTGGAGAATCTGACTGTAGGTCAGTGCTGCTGCATTACTTCTGTGCAGAGAAGCATCTGCACTTCAGGATCCCACCAGAGAGGTGAGGCTTTGTCCTGGGCTTTGTGAGGGCACAGCATAAAGTTATCGGTTTAAGGCTGGTAGGTGACTTTGCATCCTGCTTCAGTGCTCTGTTAGAAGTGGACATCTGTATCTTACCTGCGTGTCAATAGCAAGGTGATTCCTTCATCATATTCTTCTGCGTCTGCTGATGTCCATCTACATTCTTGAGTCTTCCTTTATAGCTACAGCTTTGTCCATCAGTGCTAAGATGGAACATACTGGGTTTGCTTTGTCTCCTTGCTCTCTTCTGCTTTCCCAGGTCTTACTGCAGACACTTCTCCCAGACTGTTTTCTTCCATGTGCAGCTGTCTGCAAATACAGTGGGGAATAAATAGTCTTTGACCATCAGGTTCATTGGAAACCTGAGGTCAGTGTTGGTAGCTAGAGCCTTGTTTGTCCTGGTGGAATTCTTGCAGTTTGTAGTTGCTTCCTTTACTGACAAAAATGAATTTCTGTTACATTCAGGTCTGCTTGTCTCGATTTGCTCTGTGCATCAGAAACTAAAAATCTAATGTGCAGAGCTGTTGGGTAAGATTGTGTGTAGGGAAATGACCTGGACTCAGGAAAGCATCCTGATTTTCACAAACCCTTTTTTGAATATTGTGCAAAACCATTCATAGAAAATAACTGTACAGTGATGTTGTGTACTTTCTTATTCCTACCACTCAATTTCCTTTGTTTTTTTTCTTCCCTTGGAATAGTATTTATTTTCTGATGATCTGGAAGTGTTTCACAAATCACTTTTTTTTTTTTTTTTTTTCAAATTCATATGTAGTTAAAAGCAGCTTGTCTCCTTTCAAAATATGCAGGGAAAACTGGATGGCTTCTTTGTCCACAGCGTCCAACAAGGTGGGCTCCTGCCTCCAAGCTTGGTTTGTGTTCAATCAATGAGTTTCTGAGTTGCAGCAAACCCAGTTCCCTGTGGCTTGAGAAATGCTTTCCCTCTCTCCCTCGCTCTCTCTGGGGCCTGATTATCTGCTCTTTGCATTCTTAGAATGAACCACAGGCTCCCAGCTGTGCTGCAGATCTGTCTACCATCCTCGAAACCCCCAAAGCATGCTTAGCTGCCTATCTGAATCCAGTTATGTTCATTCCCTCCCATCCCTCTTACAGAGGATTCACCTGTATTTTATTTTAAAGAAACATAGGACAACCTGATAATGGAACGAATTCATTACAGCATGGTTTTTAAGTGATCTTTGTGGACTTGCATCTGAGTGTAAACCAGAACTTGGATTCTGGCCTTGCTTTTAGCATCTGGTTTCACTATAAAAGCAGGAATGCTCCATAGAAGTGACTCTGCTCAATTTAGTGCCGTGCCTTTGGTGACTGTGCTGTGACAAATGGTAGGCATGCCACACAATGCAGTGTCCTTGATTTCTGTGGCTTGGGAATTTTTACAAAATTGTATAAAGTCACTCTGGATATTTTTCTTTCTGGGGAGTAAATTTCACTTTACATCTGGGTCTTACTAAATTCTAAATGAGCGTATATGAAGGGACAGAAGAGGGCTGTGAGGTAACAGAACCTTTTCCTTTTTGCTTGGAGCCCATTCTTTGCTGTTAAAAAGCAAATAGCTTTGCCACCTGCAGCCGTTGGGAAGCCAAAATGAAATGAGCTGATGTTCTCTATCCCATTCCAAGCATACAGGTGTCCACTGTATGAAAAGCGTTATTGCCGTTGGCATCGCTTTTAATAGTGTCAGCACAGAACCCAAATGGCTCTGGTTGGAAATTGCCCTTTACACTGAACTGGGGCATGCTGGCTGGCAGTATGGATGAGCTTTGACACAAGGCTGTACCTTGTTAGCAAGGAAACAGGATTGCAGCCTTTTGTGTTTGTAGTCCAACGTCTGCACCCAGAATATGTCTCAGAGTTCATTAAATCATTGTGGTATTTTTATTGAATGCAAGCCCTGAAGTCCTTGTTATAATGGATGCAGAGCTTGTACTCTAAGGTTGACCAGAGTTTCTGTATTCTTGCTCACATTGCTGCTGACAGCATTGTTATCCATGTTTTCTTCAGCAGGACAACCTGTTAGGAATTTTGTAGTGGGGAAGAAAAAAAAAAAGTACTGCTCTTGAACCAGAAACATTTCCTGGGAATATATTTACTAGTTTTGATGGGAACAAAGCCTCAGACCTCGGGTAGACTTTCATTAGTGTATTAACCCTGTCACAGAAAGAAATGGGGCATCTGTCAGGGCACTGCTTTGCCTGCTTAATTGGCCAGAACCCCTCTAATTGTGAGGACAGTAGGTAATTGCACTGACAGAATACAAGGCTTTATTCGTATGTGCTTAATTTATAAGCATATTTGCACACCAAAACAACCTGCCTTGCTTTGGTTATGTTGTGTCTGTGGATGTAAACATTTTGAGAACTTGAAACACTTTCATTGAGCAAACAGGCTGCGTTGTCCTCAGCACTGCTTTGCAATTCCTGCTCCCTGCCCAAAGTCTTGGGTGATTTTACCAGTGTTGCTGTTATTTTGTTAGAGACCTAAGGGCAGCTACTGAATTCTGCCCTGACAGCCAGATTTTTGGAGGTCTTATTCTCTTAACTCTTCTAATACTGTTAATAAATCTGTTGAAAGGTGACTGTAATTTCAGCTGCCATGTGAAAGAATTGGCTTCTTTAGTTGTATTTTTGGCTTCTAAGCGGTGCTGCAAAGCCAACGTGGAAAGCAGCATCAGCATTGAATACCCTCCACCTGAATTCTGGTCCAGTTCGGAGGTGAGCCTGAGAGGAGTGGAGGGTAAAGACTGTTTGACAGTGAGGGAGTCAGCATAATAAGAAAGCTTGGATGAAGCCAGAGGCAGAAAGTAACAGTGATGCAAATCAAAGCAGATAAGCATATGAAAAACACACATCAAGGCAGCTGAGTTAATAGGGGCTCAGAAAAATCATGTTATGGTTTGGTTGGAAATCCCATCAAATGTACTTGGCAGGAGAAATTTATTTAGATATAACTTCAAAAAAAAACCCACAAAGGATCCATTCTGACATGTGAATGCTTCACATTATCTACGAACACACAGGTGGCTTTTGGATGCAACATGCTGCATAACAGATGCCTCTGCCTGTGTCTCAAGAGCCACTTGTTGTGCATTCATATTGAGCCAAAATACTTTGACAATACAAAAGATTTGAGAAAGGCTGTTTGGCTGATGCTTGTGTTGTGAAGCAAGCATTTAAATCCTAACTTAAAATCAGGGTTGTTTTTGCTGGTCTTTAGAGGATAATTTAACTAGTTTACTGCTTTTATTTCCATGGAACTACATAAAATAATTGTGGAGATGGAACCATTGCAAAATAACTCTTGTTTATATGTATGTATGTTGATATCACTGTCCTTTGGTCTTTGCTACAACTTATGCACAAAATGCATAAACACGAGTCTCAAACAGCAATCAATACTTCACTAATATGCCATCGAGTGCTACATCGTATGTTTACATAAACGATTAAAACTTCTGCTTTGCTAAGGCAAGCAAACTTGGTGCAGTGCAGATAACAGTGCTGCACACGTGGCATTTAGTGGCTCTGTCACTGGCATTCCAGAATTTCAGTGTTAGAGGTCAAGAAACTGCAGCAATATAGAGCTGTCTGTATGGCAGATTTCTGCTCATGCAGAAATGCACTTTTTTTTTAAACCCTACTTGGGTTAGGAGTGATTTTGAGAACAAATCAACTCCCTCTCAGCTGTGTTTCTTTGTGTACTCTGATGCTGCTGGGGATTTGTTTCCTGCAACAATTCTGCTGGATTTCATTTCAGTGATTTGAAGGTGTAAGCAGAGTGATGTTAGAAGCTAGAGGGTGTTGTGCTCCTGGCTCACAGAGACTTTGTGAATTCAACTTTCCCATGTAAGATACAGAAGTCTAACAGTTGTTACGGGCTCGTGGTCCTACAGTTTGGGTGATGCAGGTGATAACAGCTCATAAGGGATGTTCTCAAACTCTATACACATGAAGTTACTGTTCTTGGCATGTATTTCAGTGGGCTTTGGGTTAGATCCTTAAAAGCAAAGGAGTTTATACCTCTCCCAAAATTCAGAGCATCCCTCTGAAATATTTGTAAACACTTCAGTATTTGCATTGCTATGCTACTGCTTCTCCCATCTTCAGCAGAAATGCATGCTTATTTCCTATTTGTGAAGGGATGTTTGCTTATCTTCCAACTGTCCCAGCCTTTTGCAAGCTGAAACAAAAGAGCAGAGAGCCTCTGCAAGAGATTTTGCTTTAGAATGCTTTATTGCTGAACAATGAATACCAATTTAATTATAGTTGGGAGCCCTGGCTGTGTTTTCTTTTGTTAAGTCAGAAGTGTGGAAATGATTTCCAGCTGCTGTTAAAAAAACTGCTACAGTACTACTGTAAAATGCAGAATTTCCATGGTATCTGGCTTGTTCTACAGCCCTGCTAAATTGAACTCAATTAGGCTTCATGTCTCCTTTCTTGTCAAAGATATAATACTTGTGCAGTCACGTGTGGGATGTGGTAATGCATTTAATCAGGAGATTTGTCAATAGCTCTAAACAGTGCCCTAAGGTGCCCTTTGTGGAAACTCCTTTTAAACTAGTGTGAATGACTGCAGACGTGGTAAATACCTCTTCAACTACACGTTGGATATTTATTATGGAATAGATTTGAGGGGGTGCCGTAAGGCAGAGAAGAATTTCTTATTTCAATACCTGCATTTTTAGTCGCTCTATCTCTGCTGCTGCTGGTTCTTCCTGCGCCCCTTTAAACTTCACTGAGCAGCACTGTTGTTGAAGTAATATTTTTTAGAAAATATGTGCTTCAGCTGAGGAAATGTCAGTGTACTGTTGAACATTAAATAAATTGTATTTATTTTTTCTGGAATGAGACCAAAAAAAACACAAACGTGTTGTCAGATGCCTACTGGAGTCGTCAATTAAGCAGCAGCAGTACCCCACTCAAATTCAGAGCAGAATTCAATAAATACATGCTGCATATTCACTTTCCACAACTAGCAATTACAAACAGATGCAATCAACAGGTCTTTCCCAGCATCTTTACAAACCTCACAGCGCTGTTAAGGAACCTCAAAGAGGAAAAGTATGCCTGTTTTCCTGTATGCTTTTAACACTTGGCACCACCCTCCCCAAATAAATTAATGAATAGAGAAACAGAAGTGTGTCTGCAGGTGGGATTTATATACGAAGGGAATAACTCAGAATAGATTCGGTTATAGGCAAGAGCCCCAAATGTCACCTTTTGTGCCAGCCTGGGCCTAGTTTGACCAGCTCCATTTTGTGATGTGCAATCTGCAGCACAGAGGTTGCTGTTGGGAGGCAAATCAGAGGTACTCTGATGTCAGAGCACCCAGGGAAAAAAACTTTGAGAAAGGTGATCTATAAGTGGGTTTCTTTCTTTTTTTCTGGCTGCAACAGCGCCATTCAGAAATGCCACTTTTTCTTGATGTGTCGGAGTGGCAGTTGCTACCTAAATCTAAATATTATTTTCACAGTTTTCAACAGCTTTTGATACGCAAGTAGTGCTTTCAATTCCAACCACAACTTCTTTTCTGCACTCTTGGATGGCATCAAACAAGGATTTGTGTTTACAAGTGTTCCTTTTTTGTGAGTTTATGGCATAAGAGACATAATCTAAAATGTGACAGAAGTTGTGGAATGCACAGCAAATTTTTTGAATGAGCACAAATTGTTAGTTTAATTGCCACTATATTCTTGGGAAAGAGAACATGGTGTAAAAATGCTTTTCAGAATATCAGTTATCAGCTAATTTTCCAAATGCAAAGCAAGCACCTTGTAATGCTGTTGTTTTCCTGCTTTAAGAATAGGACATCACTGCACTGTGCAGTATGAGCAGATAGCTCACGGAGTGCAAGGAGTCTTGGATTTCTTATTGTAAGGAGAAGGTGAAAATGTAAAACAGCCCCATGACCTAGGGCAGGTTAGGAGGATCTGGAGTGATCAGGTTTTGGTTTGGCTTTTGTTTTCATGGTTCTGAAAGCTTATAGTTTCCTCATTGCTTTCTTGGTTCCTAAAAGGGCAGGGCATTTTCCTCCCTCTGTACAACTCTGCTGCAGGATTGGTGAGAGTGGTAGGTAGTAAAAGGGATTTGTAGTGAAAGGAATGCAGATGGACAAGGCACTAGCGGAGGCATCAGGAGCTCTGGCACTGATTTATTGGACGAGTGATTTGGGGCCACATGCAGTAAACAGTTTGAGCATTGTTCATAATCTTTAAATTACCTCCCCAAACTATTTCAGCTGAATTCTATGATCGCTGGACTTTGTTTTCTAGTGTTCTGTTTCTGCCTTAATGAGTCTTTAATTTCTCTCTGCTCAGGGGCCAGCTTTAATGGAACAGTTGGTGGGTATTCCTTTCCTGACAATCTTTTCTCCTCTGAGATCTCCTCTTTCAGATCCTTCCAATATTGGTGTTCTGGGAAAAACATATCAGATTGACTCATAAAAACTGTCAGGGGAGATCACATGTTGATAGAATCAAGGGAATCATTGACAGATACCTAATTTCTCATAGTGCTGAGTTATTAATGGGAGCTGTTCCTAGGACAGTGGCTTGAAATCTTTCATGGTATCATCAGTTAGGATGGTGTTAGAGACTCAGGGGGACTTAGGACATGATGTTTCCCAAAGGGATAAACTTTTGCCCATCAACTGGTGAGCAGCATCATCACCTTCTCTGTAGGCAGATGCTGTTTTGCTGCCAGGTTCTGCTGAGCCCACAGTTTTGCAGAATGTTATTTGTAATCACGACTGTAAGCTGTTCAGCCTGAGCTGGAAGCAAGAAATCCCAAGAAATCCTAGGTGGTTTTTTTTTTTTTTTTTTTTAAGGATGATTCTGCACCGTATGCTATGAGATACAATTTTGAGGTACTCTAGGAAATTTTGAGTAAAAATTGTTACCTCTGGGATGTACAGTCCTCAGTGACAGGGAGAGGGAGCGTGACTGTGTTTTATGCTTAGGTATCTATATGCTGATTCAACTTCATTTTGTATTCTTAAATAATTGGATCTATTTTTTTTTCCCCATCACATTTTCATATTGTCCATGCTTATTTAACTTTGGAAAGCATTTTGTGATCAATAGGTAGAATGTGTTTATTAAGCAAGAAGTATCACTTTATTTAGTTGACGGTTGAGCTATGGGCCTTGTACAGATTTATAGCAGAGCATAAACCAAGGGAAAGAGAAATAAACTGTTATTCAGCTGAATTACAAATACAAAGAGACCTGGCTTTGCCTCTGATTTACTCCAGCTGTATGAAAGGCACATCATTATCTCTGGTAACAGAAAGGACACCTATTTTCCTCACACATTTAAATTATACAAGTCCAGGAGTCTCCTTATAGCATTATTCACCCCCAGAATCCCAAAGTGGTTTTTGTACTGAGGCTGTATGGGGAAATTTTGTCCCTGAAGGAGAATTCCTTGTGGGACAGAAGCTGGCATTTTCTCATTGTGAGCAGAACTGCTCTGGAGCGTAGGCAAGTGGGTTGGCTCTGAAAATCAGTTACCAGGAGGTGAAAATGGGCACATATTGAATAGCAGGGGAGTTTTTCTCTCTTCTCTAAAGAGACCACTGTAGGTTTGATACTGATTTCTTTCTGGTGGTTTTCACTAGAACACTACTTGGATGAGACAGTCTCCAGGGTGTTTGTGGTAATGGTGCATGTTCTGACTTCAGAATGGAGGACCGAGTCAGCTGTACAGCTAGCAAAATTCCCACTGATTGGAGTTGCTGCAGGTCAGATCCCAAAGGCTCTATGTGACGCATTCCTGAAACGAGCAGCAATCCTGTTTTCCTCATGCTGGCTGTGTGGCTACTCACCTGACAGCCTTTAATTTGCTACAGCTCATCTTTTCTAGTTGGATCTGCACATTCATCCAGCACACCAAAGTTTTCTGTTCCACGTTGTTTCTGTAAGTGCAGCAAGCCATAATCTCATGGAGTCACACATAGTCTTTAAGGAACCCCCTACTTACGCTGCTTCTGTGGTCAACTAGACTCAAGGGTCAGTAGTTTTTTTTTTTTTTGCAGCACTATTTCTTTCTCATCTCTTACTCTTGCTTCTTTGAACCAGGGCCAATTTTTCATTAAGGAGAACTCAGCAGTAGAAAGAACACGTGGCAGCAAAAGCAGAGTGTTTTCTTTCCATTCCGTATTGCCACACAAATTTTTATTTTGAAATCTAAATGCAATGTGTGGTGTGCTGTTTTTCATCTCAATGAATTGGTAACTTGCTTCTCTGTATGTTGTCACCAACAGTCTTGAACTGGGGAAAGGCAATCTCTCCCAGTACTAGTCCTTTTTAGGCAAGGATAACAGAAGCCTTAGATGAAAGATTATTATATTCTTGTATTCAGACAGTCTCTCAGGGTGATTTTCTTTGGAGAAAAAAAAATCAGTAAAATTTGTACCTCCAGGATCCTGTCCAAACACTGCAGTTTATTTCATGCCTCTAAGTCAGAAGTACATTAATCAAAATACTTGCCACAGAATTTCTAAGTACCTCTTTACTGACTGATCTGGGCTGTTCCCTGAATTGATCACATGTGTAGATTAAATGCAAGACTGAGCAACAGGATGTAAATTGTCCTTGTGGACTTTTATTCTTCCCTGTGTGAGGTTGGTGAATAGCACATTCCTAATTGGGGATGTTTCAAGTAACCAAGTGCCTGATCTGCAGTCAGAGGGACTGGGGATTGGAAAAGCTCTACATGTGTGGCCTGATGAGCACAAGCAATCCAACTCGGAAGCAATGCTGCCCATCTACTGAGGGTGGTTATTTTCAGCTAATGAGTGGTTATGTCTTAAGATGTGCTAACTTGATCTCTTGTAATCATCTGTGCACATTTTTACTCTCGTTGGAGGTACAGCGTTGAACAATTAGTTAAGTCACAAATCACTTAAATATTAGGGAAGGAATTCTGCTTTCTGCTGCAGGCTTTTTCTTTCAGCTTCTCAGCCCACAGTGCTGTAGACAGAGAACAAGGTGGTCGTTTAGCACTTCCTTAGTGCAAATGCAACTTCTAGCATAAGGGGGGAACGTTTCAAAAAGTGGTCTAAAATCAGACAAAACGTATCCAGAAGGAATAGTGTTATGGAGATGCTAAGAGGCAGCTCACAGACAGAGACTGAAAAATCTGAACAGGATGAGTGGTGATTTCCAAGCATCTTTTGCTTTGCTTAGGCCTCCTGGAGAACCCCATCCAATAAGCAGATGCTGCCATGGGAACAGAAAGAAGGAGCCCTTTAATATTCAGTGCATAGAATAGATTTGCTATCAGTGTGCGCTCAGGATGGTAGTGTTTCTGAGTTAAAAGATGCAAGTGCATGGCATTGCACTTCCCAATGAAAAGCAGACTTTCCAGAGATTACAGATAAATACCTAGATATCCCAGAACATAATTTGAGCAAGTTTCAGACTACTGACCAGAAGAAAATTCAACTCCTGAACACAAAGATGTGTTTGTAGCTGTGAACACTATCAGACAGGGTATCTAGATTATGTCAGACAGGCAACTGAATGTAAATAAGCCTGAAAAATTATTTTACAGTATGATTGTAGGTGGTAAAAAATAACAGTCATGAAGAATTATGGTACCAGCCAGGATTACCTGTATGTTCCTACTCTGCTCTCAAGGCTTCCGTTTTGCCTTTGAAATAATAATAAAAAATGCTACTACCTTAATACTTCTTACATGTCAGCTCACACCCCCTTGGGTTAATACATTCTGCAGTCTTGTTGTTTACTTCTCATTAAGCTAAATGTTTTATGCAAATCATCTGACATAAAGCCAGACGACCAATCTAGAAAGGCTGTAATTCCATCTGATGAGTTCATTCAACTGAAATCTGTACTTAATTTCCATAATTATACTACCCTATTCTCATAATGTGAACTGATTGCTGCAAAAACACAAAATAACTAAAATGCATTCAGATTTAAAATATGAAAATGATACGTCCCTTTGGGCACAAGTGTTATGTTTTACAAACAGTTTCTCTGTTTTCTTTTTTTTTTTTCTTTCACAAAATATCTCTTTATTTAAGGCTGTGTCAGCCTAATTTAAGGACTGTTAAAATGATAAGAGCCATTCGTAATGCAATTTTGTCTTGATAGAGGAAAAAAATGGAAGAAAAGAAATCTGAGGAAAAAATTACACCAGAGCACTAACAATTATATTAACGTGTCATATTCAGAACCCTGAAGATTGGTATCATCCTTGTCACGCAGCTTAAACTTAGAGCAAACTGACTGTGTTGTTGCTGACAAGTCTAAGTATCTTCTTAATTATGGAATCGGCCAAATTAAGTCACTGCAGTACCAATCAAGCTGTGAAAGAGCTAGCATAGAGGCTTTTCACATGGCTTGGAGGAGATGACAAAGGTCTGAGCTTCCTTTTGGGAAAATCTTGCCTTTCAAACGTCTTGTTTGATTGCCCAAGCCTAGAATGGAAATCTGTGTTGCTTGCTTTGAATGGAATTAATTGTTGTATTTGAAGGAATCTATTCTAAAATACAGACATCTATTTAGCATGCACTGTTCAGCAGTTCCTCAAACGTTCTGAAGTTGGTACTCAGCATGGCTACACCAAAGACTAAGTCACTGAGCTTCTAGAAAGCCAGATGTTTGATCTTTTCCAGTTTGGTTCTACAACCACAGTTGTACTGAAAACAGAAGTTACAGAATGTGACAGTATAAAGATGTGGAAACAATATTCAGAAAAGCAGTGCAAAAGAGGCATTCAGGAAGGCTGAATGCCATTGACCACGCTGCATTACCAGTCTCTGCGTACGACCTTCGCCACTGAAGTGATCCACAAATCACCTATGAAATCAACTTATGGCTTTTACCCATAGAGTAAGAGCAAACTAACGAATCCATCTCACACATGCTGTGTAAAAAGGTACTATGATATTCAGAAATCTATCGTTCTGTTTAATACAAAGCCTCTTATTATTTTTCTGTCTCCTGCCTACAATAAAACATTTTTTCCATGTGTTGCTCAGAAAGGTAGTAGCTGTTTTTGCTAAGGGTCATTGACTCTCTGTCAGATTCAGCCAGTTTCCCATATGCTGCATGGTCCTTCTCCAGTGCCAGCTGAGGGTCTTTGAGTATACTGTGTTTGGTGGCTGCCCATTTGTCTGCCATCTAGGATCTGTGTTACCAAGTCATTGCTTTTTTTTAAATACAGAGTGGGACACCTTTGACTGGTAATCTCTCTGAGGGTGCAATGCTACAGTTCAGCTCTACTAATGATAATTGTAATACTGTGCTTAGAAACCCAGCCTCCTTTAGGTGGAATAGGAAATGGTGGCTATTTCATTTCTGTTACATTTTTAATCGTTGTTGTCTCACGTATTTCTTCTTCGTCTAGGCTTCTTTTGTGTGTAGTAGGAGATGATAGGAATTGATTGAACTCTCTATGCTCCCAAATAGCAAAGAGCTGAAAAATAAAGTTCACTTTCCTGAAATCTTCCAGTTGTTCAAGAATGCAGTAGACAGTTATATATGATGGATGCTGAAAATAGTTAAATATGTATGATGGATGCTGAAACCAGTGAAATATGGCACGCTGCTCTGAGTCTGTGCTGCAGGAATTCTATAGAATGAAGATAATTCTGCGTTACCATGATGATCTTTCTGGGAAGAAAGAGAGCAGAATCACATTATAGCTTTCTAATAAAAATAAGCAGTAATCCTGTGAAATTCAAGCTCATCCAGCTAAATCACTTTAGCTTTCTCTTATCCCTAGCTTAAATATCCTCAGTTGCCTTTCTTGAAATGACAAACACAGATAAACAGCATCAGCTATTGCTGCGTGGGGAGATGGGAGGCAGCCTGCCTGCTGTGCCCAATAGCATTGAAATATGCAGGCTTACACCTGGCTTTGGTCAGGGAGAAGTTTACAGTGCATTTGCATTTGGGAAATGCGTGAAGAGCGTGAAGAACTTCTGTGCAGTTGGCTTTGCCTCCATTCAGTGATTTATTCTGAGAAGGTGCATCTAGTCGAACAGAGCTCCTTGCTGGGACGCTTGCTGGTTATGCTTCAGAAGAAAAAGTGTCACTTACTTAATTGTCAGCAACACTTCTTGGAGCAACTGGTTATTCCAGAAGAATGAACTCTTGCTTATCCAATTAGTTTAATGAACTGGAAGTGTCTAAACCCAAATGCTCACGCAAGCTAACTGAAAAGCTTTCTGTACTGACTACAAAGGTTGTTCATAGCCTTACGGATTATTAACTTTATACTTTGTAATCAGAACTCAGAAGAAAATATTGTTGCATAAACCGAGTTCCGTGAATTTCACAGTTGAGAGGAGTCCCTTTAAAAAAATAGATAGCATTTCACTTGGATACTGATAGGATGAAGAGGCTAATGAAACCAATTTGAAAAGGATGTCATTTGTTCTGCAAAGTGTTGGCCATTGTAGATTCACTCATCTATTGGAGACAATGACCTAATTTTATACAAGATGAATCTAGTCCTGGAACTAGCAGTCTGGATTTGCATATGCTGAATGAATCTGCTTTTACCAGGCTTATTTGCATGAACCAATTTGGATGCAGTGTGGTCATAAAAAGACTCTTGCCTGTGTTTCACTGGAGTTTTCTAACTGGTAAAGCATAGTAATTATTTAATAGAGAATGTAGGAATATTTTTTAGTGTCTGGGACTCCCTGGAATTTATTCTGAATTAATCTCAGTATATTATTGTAATAGCGATCAGCAAATAACATATTCTTCTGATTTTTCTCCTCTCTTCTATTTCTTGAAGCCTCTTGAAGTTGCAGTCCAAATAATCTAATAGAAGGCATTACTTTAGGAGCAGCCCTTGCATCTAAAATGAATTGGATAGGTTTTAAATTGCGTACAATTCCCATGACTTGCAGCATTGGTTTGCATCTCAGTTGAGCAGATTAAACAATTAGTACTCCTTCTATTGTGTTTGTATGTATGGAAGCCCTTCCTAGCTGATGTACTACATGAATATCATCACTTTTAATTTTGCCTTGAATTCTCTTTTAATGAGATATCTGTATGCATCATAGAACTCACTGGTATGTATTTCTGAGGAACGCAGTAAACTGACCTGCTGTGAGCTTTGCTGGACTCCTTCTGGAATCTTGTAGGTTGTTTGCAGCTGGCTGCTCTGTCTGTACGCTGCACTCCAGGCTGTGATGCAGGCACAACCAAGATTGTTTTATTAGTACAACTTTTCAGTATATTTATACTAAAGCTAGCAGATAAAACACCGTCACTATAAATGTCTGTTGCTGGATGCACCTCTTATTAAGTCAGTTTGCAAAGTGTCCAGTTAAAGCGATATCCAACATTTAATAGCAAAATATATGGGTTTTAGCTGCAGTCGTTCTAGAGATCAGCCCTTGTGTGCAGTGAGAATTGAATAGTCATCAAGAAAACAACTCAGAAAAGGATTTTCAGAGTGACAGTTTGTTGTCTTGAAGCAGGCAGTTCCCCAAGCAGAGCCTTCCCACCAAGGATGCCTTGAGCTATTCTCAACTTACTGTTAACCACAGCTGATGAAAGACCAAGACTCAATTGGCTTATGGAGACATGCAAGCAAGTTTTGATGTTGTTTACATCAGGTGGAATGAAAATAGTTAGAAGGAAATAATCAACTTAGAAGAGTCTTGGGAGGTAGCAAGGGAGCACCATATACTGAGCAAATGTTTAGTATAAAAAAAAATTATGAGCGTGTGCAAATATTACGAAGTACATGAAGTACCCCTTGGTAACAGCTTATTTTCCAAGCTGAAGGGAAATACACTGGAATCTTCCCTTTGCTAGAAGGTCATTTTTGTGAGAAGTGAGTAAGAGTGTGGAAGGAAAGGAAAATTGGAGTTGCCTCAAGGGAAATAAAAGGAATTAAATTGAGAGTCGACTGTAGAAATCTGCTTTGCACACTCACACCAATTTTACGGAGCTCAAAATTAATTGAAGTGATTCAGGGAAACTTGAAGTATTGGGCAGTCTTAATCACACTTGCTGTAAAAGTTTATTCTGAAAACGTGCTCCCTGAATACTGGTTTAGTAATCAGAGATCATGTATTGGCTACTACTAATTGAATGACTATTCAGAATCCTTTACAGCAACTCTTTCTAGCAAAAGAGATATTTTCTTATGTGTGACTCAACTCAAATTATCTTTCATGCCTATAGGTACAGCTCTCCTATCTTCAGAGAAACAATTGCTCATAGCAAATATCGACGCATCATGCACGTGTCAAGTTGCCATCTTCATCATTCTGTTGGTTTTTTTTTTGTATTTCACTTAAAAAATAACTTGATTTTAATTTTTCTCCAGACCTCATATGATAATCCATGCTTGTTTTCTTTACAAAGATGCTGTCTAATTGGTGGACTTCTAATGAAATTCATGTATGAAGTCGTTATACTAGGTTACCTCTTCAAGCAATAGATTCTTTGGAATTCCCAGAACTGTTTTTAGCCCTGGGTGGCATCTCCATATTCATGAAGCAAATAAGGTTTTAATGGTACTGACTAAGCTCCAGTGCTTTTGCCTAACAGTTTTAATAGTAAGTCTTGCACTGCTGTTACAAATGTTGTCTGAAAAAGTATGATCAAGAAGCTGCTTGGAGTCCTTGGGGTGGTTGTGAGCAAGTGAGGTGATCACCGGGGTCTCAGTCTGACTGTAAATGAATTGTCAAAACCAACATCACAAGCAGGATTCTGCAGGCTTACGTAGGTGAAGTCAAACATCTACAAGTCAAGGTCATGGGCATTGCTACCACCTCAAAAATAAAGTTTAAACTAGTAATTATCATATTTTTACCACTGTTACTCTGCAGAGTGTGGTATCCTGAGCTTGATGTTGGCGCAGCACCAAGTAGAGCTGGTAGATTGTGTAAATAATCACAGAATCACATAATCACAGATAAATAAATGCATTTTTTGCTTAGTGTTGATAGTATGGTCATAAATAGAGCTGAATTTAATTCCTAATAGCAATTAATTTATATTCCAGGTATATCCCCAGTTTTTCCTTGAGTCCATGTGGATTTCTTTATCATTTTTTTTCAAGTTTCCTACATCTGCTGCCTGTAGTGGGAGGAATTACTCATTCCAATAGTTTTGATCATGCCTGCCCTTACTTCACATTGATGCCCCTACGTCTACAGGAAAGAGAGCAGTTACTAAACAGTCCTTCTCTGTCCTTTCAGAATTAGGCACACTTTTGTCACATTCCTCCAAATGATCCTTTTCCTAAATTGAATAGTCCTGATTTATTCTATTATTCCTCTTATGGGGAGTTTCTGCGTAGTCTAGTTTCCATTTTCTGAAACTTTTCCATTTCTAATATATTCCTTTTGGGAAGAAAGGATCAGATCCATGCATGATATTCAAGGTCTTTTTACAGTGCCTCTTTATATGGTGCGTGTGATTGAGTCCTCATTTTGCTTTGGGCCTTAGACATTCAGATTTCTATGAGCTTCCAGGGACTTTTAGACTAGCTTGAAACAGTATTCTGCCTTGTAAGAGTTCAGATTGTCAAAGTAACCTCATTTGTCTTTTCCTTTTTTTTCTTTGAATTTTTAGACATCTCAAGAATTTTCCAGAAATGTCTCTTCAAGCAGTTTGTATGGTTTTTTATTTTATTTTATTTTTATTTTTTTTACCTTTTAACAAGTAACTGTATCAGCAGCAATCATAATCACTTGTCCACCATTCAAAGAAGCCAGCAATTTGCCTTTGTGAATTGCTGAGGAACGCAGTTACTTGAAAACCAGTACTGTCTCTGGGGCTCTTCTTACTATTTTTGCTCACTACAAGGTGAAAAATAAAAATAAAAATCACAAAAATGGGAAATGGGAAGCAGTTTTATTAGCCTGGATCTTAGATCTCTGTCTTATGCTAGCCAGTCCAAGCCATGAATGCAATCTAATGCCATCTAAACAGCAGCTCATCTAAATTAGCAGCACTACCAGCAGCAGATGCACTGGGGGAGCATCCACCTCCTTTTAATTTATAGAGATCTGGATGCCAATAGAGCCAACAGTTAAGCTCCCAAAGGTAAAACAAGTATGTATTACCTGCTTTTCAGTAACTTTTGTTACAGTTCTTAGTTCTTAATGCTTAATTCACTTCTTGTGAAAGAATGCTCGCCTGTGAGGCTGTACTGAGCGGGTTATCAGAAGCCAGAAATATTCTACTTTGATTTTTTTTTAAGAGATGACAAGCTCCCTGCATAATGAGAATAACTTGAGCTCAACAGGAGCTTATTGTCTAGCTCTTGTCCTGTTATAATCCATACAGTATTTTCACTGTACTTTCACTAGAGGTGTATGTTCTGCCTTTTACACATATTTCATACAGACTTCACATTAATGGCTTTAGATGAGATTCTTAATGTAAGTTCATGCATACACTACGCACATACAAATAAATTAAACAAGCTCTATTAACTCTTCTTTTTCTCCATTACCTATCAGTATGAACAGAGAGAACAAAAACATGCATTAAATGGGTTGCAATGCTGCTTAGGCTTTTCTGTTATGTTAGTTATTTCTATTTACTGGACTACAATGAAGATTAAAAGTGGAATAGATATTTTCATCTTTTTTTTTTTTTAACTTGGGAAGAGAAATCAAACAGAATGAAGTGATTACTGCATGAATGGTTACACAAATTTGCTGTTACTGTTAGCTTGTAGGAGAAGGAGTGATTGGAATGAAAAGTGATTTTGGTTGGTAGCTTACATTTATGATGGATTATAAAATACAATGATTTATTATTTAATTCGGGGGGAAGGGCAGAGCTGTGGCATTCTTAAGCTTTGATTTAAGGAGGAAATGAAATATCCACATGATCTTCAGACCACAAGTAGTCCGTGTTATTCTACTACAAGTCCTCATAGGTTTTAAGTCAGGCACCAGCCTTAGGTAAAGGTAAACCCTTAGTTGTAATCATTGTATCACTGACATTTTAATGGAAGCCACTGGAATAAGGACAACCAGGACTTAGAGATGCTAAAGTGAATCCCAGATGAATCATCTGTTGAATGACTAGGTAATGAAGTAAGCCTTTTCTGAACATAGCCCTCAAGGGGAGTTTGAAACATTAAAATGACTTGCTGCAAAAAGAGGAATAGCAGAAAGAGCTTGGAGTTTTGAGAACTACTACTCTGTAGTAGTTCTCCCCGTAGGTAAAAGCAATAATCTTGTTTATCTAAAGCTTAAGTTCAAAGAAAAAGATGAAGTGAGTGGTAAATATCCATAGATTCCAGGTCAGCATTCCTTCCCAGAGCGATACATTCATACCAATAATTGTGGTCATATATGAAATGTGTTGAGTGCAGAACGACTGTCTTTTGGCAATAAATATATTTTGGGATGTTAGTAGATTTCTCCTCAGTGCATGTTCTGGGGCTCAAAGCAAGAATACTGAGGAAAAATGTGAGGTTTTATGCTGATCGCTTTTCAGTTCTATCATCCCTCTTGAATACTTATTTCAGTTTGGAAAAAAGCCTTTCATCAAAATTGAGTTCGGTCCTATTTCAGACTTCATTTCTTGTGAATGTTCTACCAAACAATTTTTAATCAAAACAGCTGACCTAACAGTAATTGTAACAGAAGGAACATTTGTAACTGTCAATGCTCATTCCAGAATCCTTGATCTAGATGTTAAATGTTGGGAAACACAAACTGTAAGCAGCTGAAACAATTTATGTTCTTCATATAGAATATTTATAATGAGCATCCAGCAATAACTATGCAAGCAAATTTATTGGCACTGAAATAATGTCAGGAACTTATGACTTCTTCATGTACAGTTCACCGGAGAGAGGAGAAATAACTTGTGTCTTTATGTTGAATTTACTCTACCAACACATTTTCTGTTTCTTGCTTTCTTTCTCCGTGTCTGTTAATAGCAAAAGGATGAATCCTTTTTGGAGAGAGATTTTCTTGATACCATTGTGGATAATTTTTGTGAAAATGGACTGGAAGATGTGACTGATGAGAAACAAAGCTGACTCTTTAGATGGGATTGCATGGCACTGCAGCCTGTTTGGGTTGTATGTCTGGAGTAAAATTGCTCGTGTTTGTCCTCCCTTCACAGACAAATTGGTTATGCTGGGAGGGGGCAATCTGGCTCAGGAGGGGTTTCCTGGAGGGAAATACTTCAGTGACTGTTTGCCACTTGACTTTCAACACCAGCTTTGGTTGTTCAGAAGCTATGGTCAAATGTCTCCTTCAGGCCAGTTTCCCATAGAGGTGCTTGGTAGGTAGCTCACAAACCATGTGGTGATGACTGACTAAAACCAGCCAAAGAATTTCAAACACAACTTAAAATGCCTTTATTGACCACTTCCAAAACTGCAGTGCATTTTTCTCAGCAACAGCCAAGTATCATGTTCCTTCAAAAGTTACTTTCCAGTCAAGGATATTTGATCTGAACTGACCATCCTTGGTTCCTAAAGCAATCCTTTAAATAAATGCCCTCCTTAAGTATTCATTCTTTGTTGGCCGCATCTGCAAATGACCTGACAGTACTTTTTATCTGCTTTATGGGATGGCATAGTGGATCTAATCCTAATGCACTGCAACACCCATTTTCAGGAATAAGCTAGTATAATAGTTTCATATATAGAAAAAACTGCATTTCTGAAATGGGTTAAAATGCTGTAGATATAAAATGCATTTTCTTTCTAAAATGCCATCAGTGAGAAAACAGCCTTCCAATATATTCCATTGTACTCTCTGCAGTACGATGCAGTTCTATACACTGCAGTCCTCATGCTGCTACATCCTTTTCCGTGACCTCATTATTTGGATGGCAGCACTCTAGAATTAAATTTTCAGCCATATAGAAAGAGACTGTACTTACAATGGGCATTACTTTCCAGTAGAATTGTTGAATGCTTTTCTTTCTTTTTTCTGCAGCAGCAGCTGCGATCAGTCTATTCACATCTGTTCATCCAGTGGCCCTAATTTAGAAAGGCCCATCTCTTTGTCAGTAGGTATTATTCCTCTTAAATACTCAAGCCTTTTAAAAGAATAACTGTGTCAATAAGGACCAGAAATTAATCTGGTGTCAAATACAACGTGGAATTGAACAGCTTTAATCCAGGTGTCAAGACAGGGTCAACTGCAGATGAGTGGTTTAATCACAAGGTTCGAGCAAACCTACATATTTTCTTAAATTCTTATAAAAATCAAGTGTAAATCATTTCTAAATGCTCCATTTTCCTTCAAAGGGTGAAGACAGATGTCATTCAGCCATGATCTCGTTTTTGGATGTTCTACTTCTCTTTTTCCTTAGCACAAAATCAGTTCAACTGTGAGTGGAGAAAAGCTATTGTGTTGTTTCCCTTTTGACAGAAGCAAACTGAAAGAAAGCAATGAATCAGACCTATGTCAGTCTCCTTTTGGACTCAAGTGTCTAAGATTTGAATAGCCTTTACAAGGGAAAGGATTCTTATCTCTCCAAACTTTAGTCCTGCCCCTCAGCCCCCCAAAAAAGAGAACATCTGCGAGCATTTAACACAGCCACAGGAGTGGAAGGTAGCTTAATATAGCACCTAAGAGAATCTGTAAGACTGTTCTGAGGGGAGAAGGTTACATAAGAGCCTGTACAAGGTCTGAAGTGGAACAAAATGATACAGCATTTGACAGTGATGTCAAAACAGATGTTTTCTTTGGTTGAAACCTTTGTTCTTGGAGCAGCATGGCATGGTGGCAGTAAACCATCACAGTGATATATTCTCCGATTTCAAATGTAGATTTTGCAGAAATTTTGAAAATAACCAGAAGGTAATACACTGACATACCACAAGAAGTCATGAGGAAAAGTTGCCTGTAGAATACATCTTTGATTCATTTACAGAAGATGCAGTGTAATATTGGGAACACGGGTAGCACACACAGTACAGGGTAACTGCCTTTCTTTCTCTTCCTATCTGAGCTACAGAAGCAGAAGAGGCATCCAAAATGCTCAGTCATAACCCAAGAACATTTGGCTATTAGAGCTCTGTCCACTACCAAAAGGAAGCTGTCCCTGCTGCCTTTGAAGAAAGGTGGTAGGCTGGATAGAAATGCTTTAGATCCTTCAACTGCATCTGATCTATACTAATCTAAATTTTCAATCTCTACTATGAAAGATCAGACATTTCTCCCATGATGCTTTTGCTGAGAAGTGTTTTACTGAAAACTTTGGGTAAAGAGACATCTGTCTGAAAAAAATACTGGCATTTTTTTTGGCCTCTATCTTATTCTCTTATCGTTCTGTCTTTTACTCTACCAGATTAGAAGACTATAGGACATGGCATTTTTATCTTCCTCTTGATTCTCAAGACACATTTTTTCCTTCTTTATGATAAGCTAAGTAGAATGAGCTTTTTAAGTACAGTATTGTGAGGCATCTACTTGAATCCCATTTTTATGCTTCTTTTTCTGGCATTGGTACCAGAGCTGCAAGAAGAATTTTTATATATATCAGACTCATGAGTGTTGGGCAAGGAGATAAAAATTGCATTTCTACTCACATTACCTCTGCTTATGCAAAGATTTTTTTTTAGTTCTTTAGTTCTTCTAGTTCTACAGCATCATCCTGGATTCTTACACATTCACCTGCATATCAACTTTGAGCAGCAAATCTTTTCAGAGCAATTTCTTTCCAGGCTATAAATCCTTTGTGTGATCGGCATGGCCTGTCTTCCTTGTGTTCAGCTACGTCCAGTTGCATTTGACTGTGTATAAGTGCCCCTTGCTTGAATTCCCCCAATTTACCAAGCAGCTCTGTTCAGTGTTCTAACCAGTTTTTCTTTCAAGCAGTAGCCACAGCAGTCACCAGTTTTCTCAACAGTGATTTTACAGTTAATTCTGGATCACCGATGAAAGGATTCAGTTCTAGTAGGCAGCGATGCACTAAAATTCCATTTTTCCATGACAGCTTTCCCTGAAAATAGATTTGTAAAATCTGCTGTGTGGCTTGTTATTAATCCACTTAATGTTTACCTTAGGAAGGTACAGTGCTAAATTTCAACACAATGTTGTGCACTGCAGTATTCTAACATTACATTTGTAGGAATTTAAATGTATTACATAAAAAATACTGGTGTTTTTACCAGGGTATACAATTAGGTTAGTCTTACAAAACTTTTCTTCCACAAAACCATTGTGACTCACATTCCTTTTTAATCCCTTACCAGATGAGTTCCTTGTCAGATATTTGATGACAGATTAACAAGGCTTTGCTGAACCGTCTCATTTGGTCTTCCTAAACTCTGGCTTAACATTTTCACTTTTACTGAAGTCCAAGATTTTTCTTGGTGGTTTATCCAAACAGTCTAGGTATGTTCTAAGTCTGTTCCCCTCACACTCTTAAAAAAAACAGCTTGGTTTTATTGAATTTGCACTTGCAAAGTATTTAATAATCCGTATGACTGGAGAGTACATCCATATTTCTTTCACTTCATGATAAAAGTACAAAAGTAGAATTTAAATAGAAAGCCAGTTATGTGCTGAGTGCTTTTTTGCATTTCACAGCATCACTGAATTCACAGACATAGAATTTGTGGGTTTTGTTTGCAGGAAGAGCCTTTCTTTCTCAGACTTTCTCCCTGCACGCAAAATTACACAATACTTGGTTAAAAAGCCTTTCTAGATGTGTTGATGTTTAGTGCTTCCCCATGTGCTGTTTGAGCAGAAGTTAGCGTGGCACTGGAAATCTTAGAGAGAAGCAACAGGAGCAACACAGTTTAGGAAGGGGGTAAAAATCCTCCGTTGAAATGCAGAGTTCTTTTCCTGGCTTTCCCTGGATATGTTTAATAAGAGGAAAAAGATTCTCGTTGTGACACCAAATTGCTTTTTGTTCCTTTGTATTTCCTCTGGAACAACAACAAAAAAAAGTACTGCAGAACTTCTTCAGGATTTGAGAGCAGTTGTAATCCACCTTTTTCTGGGAAAAAGACAAAAGATCGCAGCCCTCTAGGCAAACAAATATGTGTGTACATTCTATTTATTTCCTGGCACGATATTTTTTCATATTCTGGGACATATACTTATTTCATACATCTTGTGTCCTCCACCAGCGATAGGACTTGAGCCACTGGGTCAAAAAATGTGCCTTGTTGGATGGCTTCAGGTGACAAGATGTGGCAGAAGACGGACTTGCCAGCTCTAATAGTGATCCTATGTAACAGGTTGTATTTCTTCCTAAAGCTGAATATGGTCTTCTTGTCTGCTTTATACTTCAGTCGATGTGACAATTTTTTTCAATCTCTAATATTGGCCTAGAATTGAAAGAAAAGCAGTGTTTGCTTTCTAATTGCACTATTTATTTTTAGTTTGATATCATGTACTTAGCATTAAATTGTAATCTTTCCAAAGCAACTACTCCATAAGCAGAGTGACAGCATTTAACACTGCTCCAACATGTGTCTGTCACTCAGATAGACAGCCGTCTGCAAACGCATATAGGAAACTTCCTTCTTCCATCAGAAAGCTTGCTGTTCCCAAGTCAAAACAGAAACAAGGGTAGGATATCATTGTTATGAGAACTCGTTCCACAGTTTCCATGCTGCAATACTGGCCTAATTTCACTAGGGAAGAATAGAAGTTTTATGGAGCTGGGAAAATCAGTGTTCAAAAATTACTTGTAATTTATATGTGCCAAATGGTACTTCTGGCACTTTAATTATTCTTTGTTTCATTATCCCTGGATTCCTGATAGCAGGTTGATTCATAGCTTTAACTTTTTTCCTCCCTCTAAGATAATACAAGGAGAGGCAAAGCAGCTGCTGTTTGCAGCAGTATCTGTCACGGGGGAGAATCCTGAGTAGTGCCTAGGGGAGTCCTTTGAAGAAGGTCTGTACGATGTGCTGGTCCCTTTGAGGAGTTGTGGAATACTTTGAGAATTGGTTTAATGATGCTCACAATTTTGAAGGAGTGAATCACCTGGAATTCAGCAGTGATAATACCTATATTCATAATGGTGTCATTCTGCAATATGTCTCAAAAAATGGGCTGCAAGCAAGAGGCAATGCATATAGGAACACTGCCAAAGCCAAGTAAACAAAACACACAGGATCATTACTTTTACCAGCCATTGTTTTTTCGCTAGTAGTGAGAGAGCATCATCTATGAAGGCTCAGTTTTCCTCTCTAGTTTGTAACCATATTCTGCATGCAGTGCCAGGCATTTGGGAGAAAAGGAACACAGTCATTGTAATTACAAACTCATCAGCCTGATGTGATCTTTGTCCCATTTTCTCTGACATTTCAGTGCTTTATGAATCAAGTTGCATGGTTTTGTTTTAAAAGCCGAAGCTAGTTGTAAACCCCAGGCACCATGAGAACAGGAGGAATGGAAATAAAAAACACATTGTGTGGTTTCTTCAAGGTACAAGGGTACTTGTATCAAAGCTTCCACTTCAGCATGCTTGACATTGAGGAATTAAAAAATGCATTGGTTCAGGAAATCAGAAGTTAATTCCTGAGGCTGAAATGAGCATCCCTGGGGGAAAAAATGTTCACTTAGAAATATAGAATGAGTGAACTTTGTACTCCAAATTCTGGTACAGTTTGATGAGATTTGTTAGGTGTGCTCCAGAAACTGTGCAGGGTGGTCCTTCACATCATCATGGCCTTGCTCATCCCCAACTCACATTAGTCTGCTGTGCTGCTTCATAGATAGATGAATGAGTGTTTCTGGAGGCTGATTACATCTCTGTGGCACCTTATAAGAATTTCCACTCACGGCTGTCATAAGTTAGCTTGATTTAAACTGAATAACCTAACCACAGAGGGAGTGACACACTGTGCTTAACCAGATCTGGCACTGCACGATGGTGTTTGTAATAAATGCCACTTTTCCTTCATTGCTTACTTCTAAATTCTTTCCTTCTCTAATCATTCTTTTCGTTTGCAAAATTGAGTTGAAATGCCAGTGCTCCATGCTGACATGCTTCAGTTTCTGATGGATTCATTTCTTCTTCTCTGCTTCTCTGTGTTTCTTTTCATTTGTTCTGTATAAGAAAACGGTAATAACTAAATTAGATTTCCAGGGATAACATCTCATGTGTAAATTTATGTTTTGAAGAGCTGTACATGGTGCTAAATGGGAATAACTTTTTGAAATATTTGAAATGTTCCTCTCAAAACCTTTTATGATTGTTTCCTTTGGTTGTTAGTGAGTTTCTTTTTTTAAACAGCATGTTAGCAAAATGTGCTAATTTTCTAGAAGCACTTTAACTTTCCCACTAATAAAATACATCACCTTTTGAAGAGGAAGCTGAAAAAATAGTTAAAATAGCGAAAAAGCCAACAAATGATTAATCCGTGTACTTATTTATTCAATGATTCATTCATTCATTTAAAAACAAGTTCCCAACTTCCCTGCAGCATGGGCATAGCTCCATTCAGTAATGGTCTTCAAGGCCATCCATTAAAAGGTGTCCTAAGAGGGCAAATCATGAGGAAGCTGTGGTTAGCAAGGTCATGTTTACACCAAGTACCCATTCACTTTGTGAGAAGCTCAGACCTCAGTAAAGTGGGGTGAAAGCCAGCCCTTATAATTTACTCTTTACTTTTTCCAGCTAAGTCCATGCATCTTTCAGCTGCATCTTGTGTCTGTGTTGGAATATATATATATATATATATATTGCCATTACCATTCCTTTGCTAGCAGAAATTAACCAATGTCTCTTCTATCTACAGTTTAGTTCCATGTTGCGGTTGTAGGAGGCATTGATTGAGAGTGATTTACATTACAATTTTTTTTTCCAGCCTGCACTCAAAATTCTTCTGCTGTTAATCAATAGGTAAGAGCAAGGACAAAGCATCCTAGGTGTTCCTCAAGCTCCTTTAGCAGGCTGCAGTGATTCCTCCCTTAATTTTCCTCATTTAGAAAGTGTACATTTCAGACATTATGAGTAGAAGAAAGTGTTTTTGTGTTTTACTCTAGGCCTGTCACATACAAAAGATTTACTTGTAACAGTTTTGTTTCTGTCAGTGCAAAAAAATATCGATCACATTATGCATAATCCCTTTTAAGAAGGACAATTTAGATCACAAGATTGTATATTATGGATGTGTGACCTGGTGAAGAAGATAGAATATGAAACAGACTCCCACTAGAGTGTGAGATGAATCTGGAAGAACAGGCTTAAAATTGCTCCAAGATATTACAGGTATTCATTCTGCTACAATCCTCTATTTCCTCCTTCTGTGAAGGGCACCAGACCTATTTTTGGGAGCTGCTTAGCATTTGCAGCCTTCTCTGTCTTGCCTGGGTTTTGAAGTCTGGAAGGTGAAAGTCACCTATATACTGAAAGCATGTTCTTTTTTGCATTCCTGTTTAATGGATCTCCTGTAAAGGCAAAAAGAACTATCAGATTGATTTTTTAGTAATGTGCATTCCAAAATTAGAAATGCCATCAGGAAATCTGCTGTTCGGTATTAAGGTAGAAAGCTACAAATTAGAACTCATTTTCTGAGCTTTCCAGCCACACTGAATATTCCCAAGATGTCTGCCTAGTTTATATACGGTCTAAACTCCTATAAACAATAATTATAAAGACTTAGTTTCTGTAATATTATAGACTCTCTTATCACTTTGCAGAGGCAGAAAACAAGGTCCTCTTGCTAATAAACTTCTTAAATGAGCAACTAGCAAAGTTAGATGCGGCTTGCTGATAAGTAGCAGCACTTTCTCTCATTGTGTGACATTCTGCATGCACCTTTTGAAGGCTCTGCCAGTTACAGGAGTTCCACTTTCCCCAGTCCCCTGAACAGATCCACGTGCAGGTAGCTCAAAGTATACATACATGCACCTGCAAACTGAATCCCCTCCTTCTGTGAAGCTCCTCCTTCGTTACACTGTGTGCTGTTGTTACAACGAGGTGCCAAGTAAACTCGCACACAGCCAGCTTGTCATGGTTTTTTATTCACTGTTATTACTCTCCTTTTGTGTTGACTGAGCCCTGAAACCTTCTCTCACTTCAGTAGTTTTCCTCCTCGCACACAGGCCCAGCATCAGGCATTTCACTGTCCTAGCAGAAAAATGCTGGAGAATCTGACTTGAGGCTGCTAAAAACTCACACTTCCAGTGCTCGTGCCTATGAAGCAAAAAAAACCACAACAAACAAAGATGTGTCATTTTCACTTGCTGCTTCAATTACTTGAAATTTCATTTAGACAGTCTTAAAAGGTGCAAAGTGTAATCAAGAGCTGTCAACCCGTACTAAATTATTCAGATCCTCAATTGGAAGGGGGATGTGAGAAAATAAGATTTGTTAATGTTTCTAGTTTGTGTTGTCTTGCTGTGGCAATTATACTTTCAAATATGATGTGCCTGGGTACACAAGGAGTGTGTGCATAACTGATTGATTAGAGAAGCTGTGAACAAGGTAGCTGAGCTGTGCTAATTTGAGGCAGGCAGAAGGCTCCAGCAAGGCACAGGCTGGGGATCTGTGTGGGACTGAGGGCAGAGCTTCGTGCCTTCTGGGCAAGTCATCTCTGACAGGTGTGCATGTCTTTTAATTAGTGCAGACTAAGGAGCCTGTGAGAGGGAGGAAGTTCTTGCTCTTGGTAGCCCAGTTGTACACCTTGACTTGATTCATGACTCGACACAGGAGGTTGGGGTCAGCCAAGGATCTTTTTGCCTCTGAAAACCAAGAGCACTGGCTTTGCAAATTCTAGATCCAGGTCTAATTAGAAGATAGACCAGAACCATAAATTTTCTAAAAATTGAGAAAATGTGTAAGTGAGACAGAATAGCAGTGTGAACAACTCATCACTCAACTTACCCTGAGGCTGTGCAGCAGCTACCTTCCTATTCAGGTTTGCTCTCGGCCCAGCACAGACCTTCCTGGGCTGCCAAAGTCTCAATAGACTTTTCTCTCATAGTTTTAGAATTTTTTTTCTTTCAACTGCAACTAAAGCTTGTTTAGAGCCTCTTCTCTCCTTTTCTCTGTCATACCCTTCTGCACGCACTGCACATTCCTTGCTGGCTGTGTCTCTTCTTCCTTGCCCACAGCATCCTGCATTGCTTTATGTTATTTCCCTGGGTATTATGGCTTGCTGTAAAAACAAGATGCAATGATCTGCCCATGGTGTGTGCAGTAGCCATCAGAAAGCAGAATAGTGACCGTCCTTTTCTGTGGCCCAATCACAAGCCCTGAAAAGAAAGTAATAGAGAGTACAAGCAGTTCTTGTGAACATACTCATTAAATTGTTACACATCTACTGCAAGCAATGTTCAGTATCAGATCAACAGTGCACAGGTTACACAAGTGAAGGGAAGTTACGAAGTTTAGAGGACTTCCAGCACAGAAAGTGAAATTCAGCTGAGCAGTCACCAATGCTCTGAGATGTGCTTCACCAGAAAGAGAAGGAAGACAAGAATTGTTTTTCTTGTAAAGCTCCTGAGAAGGTAATGCAGTAGAGTACAGCTTAAAAAGTGGCTTTGCTCAAAAATACCTGGAAAGAGAAGGTGCAGTGTGGGGATGGCTTTTCTTACTGTTTACCTGTTCTGAGGCCTTTTCTCCCCTTCCTTTCCACACTGGCAGTTTCAAAGCCAAACCTACTTCACCTTCTGTTCTTAGAAATGTACATAAATCAAGGCTGAAATATCTCAGGGTACATCACAGCCAGGCTTGGAAAGTATGTGAAGTTGGATTACGTGCTCTCATATTCAGTGTCCTCCTTCTGCACGTATTATTGGATGCATTGCAAGGATCAGACCCATGCAGACGTCGAAATTAATGGTCACACAGGGACAGAATTTCTTGGATGCTGAGGGGAGCTAAATCTCCCAAGTAATCTCCCTATGTGACATCACTGTTGCAGCTCAGATTGTCTCCACTGAGCCTTTTCATAATTGTTCCTGTGAATGTGCCTCTGAATAAACATCTTCTGAGGCTTGTATTGAAGACAGTTAACACCTGATTATTTGGCTGTCTTTTTATACATGTAGGGCAAAATTCAGCTGTTCTGCGGGGGGATGATCACGATGCTGGTGATCTCACTGTAGTTCCATTTACTATTGAAAAAGGAAGTTCAGCCCATTATCTCTTTCCATAGAGAGTAATTACACCCTGCCTTTTCCTCTTCTTGATAGACTTATTTCCTTTCTGTCCATGTGTTCTAGCAGGTAAGAAGTAGGATTAGGTTATAATGAGTACAAATGGATTTACATATCGAGGCTGCTGGGCTCAGATAGATGCTGCATTTCCACCTGTCATTTCAAGCTGCCAAAGGAATTGCACATGCCTGTTCTGGTTTGTGTCACCTCTTTGAGCCTCCTTTGAACATCGATCCTATAGGCAGCTGTCATAGAAGGGGTGATGCCACAGTTTCAGCTGCCTTTATTCTGCCAGGGAGCTGTGGATTGTCCCTTACCATTACTGTTAATGTCTATTTGGGGGGATTTAGCATATCATTTTTCACAGTGTTTTTCCCCCACTCTCAAACTGTCAGGGATTCTTTTTCATAATAGAAATAGAAAATTAATTTCTGCTTCAGTGTTGCTGTGAAATAGACAATCCACTGCAATTTAATTTTTGGCACAACATCTTTCCTACGTTCTGAATCCATGTCTCTTCAGTGATACAGAGACTATCAAAGACAGTGGATAGTGTAGCTTGTTCATCCCCTCTCGTCCTCCCAAATATTTATAAAATTCAGAAAATAATCTGAGCTGGTTCTTCATGCCCACCATTTAGAATCATAAACACTGAATCTTCTACAGGCTGGACATTATCTTGTCTTAGCATTGCTTACCAATATATAAACCATAATGAAGTTCATAGAGTAACTTCTTACTTAACAGAGTTTATGGACAAACTAAATGTGGAAAAAAATATGGACAAACTTAAATGACTTAGTTATGTTCTCCACAAAGAGATGTTCATACTGAGACATGAACGTGTTTTACTGTCTTCATTTTAAGTTGTCTTTGAAAAACTTTCCTATGAAAGAAAGATTTACTCTCTGGACTTCAAAATTCCACATCCAGGAAAGAAGACAGAAGCAGTGGCAGCAATGAATATATACGTGGTATTGAGACAGCACAACAGCAAATGAGGCATATTTTCGCTGACAGTTGCACTGTTTTCAAGTGGAGAGAACTGCGAGCTCAGAAATTGAGAACTACCCTTTCAGACATTAGCCTTTCTTCTTTCTTAGCTCATGGTACTTCAATGTCTAGACTCAGTTTCTCTGCCAGATAGCAGCAGTAGTACTTGCTCGTTTTAAAGGTGAACTTCTAACTGGGTGCTTCACAAGGCTCCTTAGAGTACTTGATGCTATGTACAATTGGCATCATTACTGGTACTTCTCAAGCTGCAGCTGTCTCTAACTAATCTAAATAACTGATTTAAAAGATCCAGAAACACTTCAGTGATTCCCAGCTTTTCTTTCTGCTTGCAAAGTAGGTCAGAATTTAAGGTGACAATTTATGTACAGGGGAGGCAAAAACAGCGGGGACAGCAACAAGAACAAAATAAATCCAAGAGTTCAAATTCTTCTTGATATAAAATAGTTGTGAATTAAAAAAGCAGACAGAAAGGATGTCCTGGAATTAGAGCTGGGTTTTAGGCATGCAGAAATGAGGATGTATCCCGGTATGGACATCTGAAGTGTGTGTGACTCTCATTGCACAGTGGGTGGGCAGCCCCCAACTGAAGCAATGAATTCCAGTCATTGCATTGGAGGGAATATTATGGGACGTGAAAAAGAGGAACAAGAGAGTAAAGCATTGACATTGTTGCCTTCAGCTTTAAAAGAATGAGTTATGAGGACTAGTTTAAAACCTTAACCTCAGAAAAAAAGTTGAATAAGGGGATCTAATTAAAGAGCTCAAACTCTATAATGGTAGAGCTAATGTCAGCATTATTCATAACTCAATGCAGAAAATCTGACAAAAGAGCACAAATGGAATTTAAATTGAAATAAAGGCACAGGGGAGCATCTTCTCTGTCTGAAAGTAATAAATGTTTGGAGCGATCTACCTGGCAAGGTTTAGGAGGTGACGACAGCAAGGGCATTTTCAGGAAGCACCTAAATTTTGCTCTGTGGAAATAAGGCATTAATATGGATGAGCTCAGATAAGCCAAATAGCCAATTCTCATATGTTTGCTGCCAGCACCAACAGCTGCTTGATCTCTAATGAGCACAACAGCATCCTCTTTGAGGCTGATAGTGCGAGCAAGACCTATAATGGATGAAGACATGTTTACTTTGGATTCATGTTTGATGTCTCCTTTGCTGTAATCTTTATGAAAATGCTTTTCTCCCTGGAGATATGCTGTTTTCTGGGCCATACACATGCCCCTGAAAAATCTTACAGCCAAGGAAGAGAACAGTTAATTTCTACCACTTGGCAAAGAGCTGAAACAAGCCGTTTGTTGCTATTTCTTCATAGAACATAACTAAAATACAGGATAAAAGAAATGGCTTGGAGTCAGCTTTACTGAAAGGTATTTTAGAAATTACTTTTTTCCTTTCACTGGCCCACACTAACATCCCTTCTCATAGATTAGAGTTCATCGCTGACTCCTGAGCAAGTGCAGTTTGTGTTGGATTTGGAATGTTTCTTGAACTGAATACATGCTGCATGGTTTTGTGTTTCTGTGCTGTGTCTGGACTGTTCTGGCTCTGAATCTAAAAGATACAGTATAATGCTATGATTGCAGTTGTTTTGACAGCTCTTTGCAGATTCACTATAAATACCATGTTCTGAAAAATGACACCACGTTTCATTTCAATCCATGAATGTAGTGAAAACGAAAACACCGTATATCAGTGATCACTAGTCATTTCCAGCTTCTAGGGGAAGGGAAGAGGACTGTGTGATCAATAAACATTCCCCTTGTATTTAAAAGTGCGCTTTGCTCCTTCTGGTTATACCTTGAGAAGATACCTCTGATTGCTCTGATTCCTGTTCCTGGGTATTCACTGAACGTGCAATCTCTTTAGGCAAATGTCAGTAGAAACGTTTCCAGAAGTCAGCATGAAACAGTTTAGGGGGTTCTGTTTTTCACTTTTCCATGGTTTTGTAATTGTGGATTTAGAGACAAACTCCAAAGCCTGGAAAAGCTGATAACTTTCTGTATGTTTCAGTCAGCTTTGAGAATGTGACCCACTTCTATGTGGATGAATTGAGTTTTCTTAAATGGATACAGGGGAATCAAATTCTTTCTATAGAATTACCCCAGATTTTATGCAAAACCATGAATTCACCACCTTGAATTTCTCATCTATTTACTGAGGCACACTGACATGCTTCATTAAATATTTGACTATCTGGAGGCAATTCACCAAAATCATTATTTTGGTTGAATTCAGGCTTTTGCAGCAGTATTTTTTCTGGCAAAAATTAACGTGCAAGTAAAATACACATGGTTGTGTTCTCAGCTACCATACAAATAAACATTGCATCCATCTGTGTGTGCATCAACATTTTTTGTCTCAAAGAGGCCAATTCTGAACCAGTTCTGAAGTCCAGACTCATCTGACATCCATACTGTTTGCATGCAGCACACTGACTAGCACGCTTTATGAACCAGCTGCAGCCAGGCTGAGGGACTGCAATGAAGACAGATGGCTGCAGGGCACAGTTTGCTGCGCAGAAATCCTTTCATGATCCCATTCCTCATCCTCTGGTGGTGAATAGCCAGGAATCTGTAGATCTGAAATAAAGTGACCACCCACAACTACTTAAGAAATTTGGCTGGAGTTTAATTGGGTCCTTGAGAAGCATGTCATGTCAGCATCAGCTAAATTGCATTGGTTACGGTGCTTTCAAATTATGCTCCAAAGTTCCATTTTCTGTGCAAGAAGTCCCCATATCCCTAAACTGCAAGTTAAATTGTATCTCTGCCTTCCAGGTCCTTAGAGGGTCTATGCAATTTCACTACTTTTATAAGTTTGGTCCTGTATGAAATCTTTTAGATTGCTCAGTAGAGTGGAAGACAAAATTGTGTAAGAAACAACTATTATGAAAAATCACCCCTTTAAAATAATTAACCCCCTGCAAGCTGTGTTTGTTGGACAGGTCTTTCAAAGACAGCAAATTCTAGTTGTACAGAAAAAATGTTGCTAAGGGAATCCATGAATATGCTGGCAGAGCAACCTCCTGTAACTGCTTTCTCTTCTTAGCTGATATCTGTTTTTAATCTGTAGGGTGAAACTGTCAGTTCAACTGGTGCAGTACTCTGAATTTAATCAATTTGATCACCTTAATTTATTCACATTGACCGGAACCAAAAGTACAGAGTACTTTTAATTAAAAAACAGTCCCACCGAATGTACAAAAAAGTGACATTCATAAGGGATTCTCATTCTACTTTTCCTTCTTTCAGTAAGGACTTTAAAAAGTCTCAGGAGTCACTTATGGTTCTTCTCTATTAATGAAATGATTAATAGAACATCCTAATTATTCTTTAACAAGGCAAGACATACTTCCTCCCGAGCCAAGGGGCAAACCAAAACACGAAAAATGTTCTGAAAAATGTCGTCAAACAACCGAGAGGCAAAGAGAGGGAAATGTTTAAAAAAAAAAAAAAAAAAGACCCCAAAGTTGCATTAAATTCATGTATCAAATTCTTTAAACTCTTCATCAGAAGGATGTGAACAGAACTGAGGAATAAAATTCTGTAATTTACTGGAAATTGTGAAATTTCCCTATTCTTTCACTTTCTTTGTTCACTTGCTTATTGGGGTCAAACTACACGACTACTGAGACCTGTGAATAAGCAGTGAATTTCAGTTTTGCAAAGGCATTCTGACATTCTTAGAGAACATCTACCGATCAGACTGTAATGTTAATGATTTGACCTCCTGCAGCTCTAAGATGGAAATTTACTCTCCGTTTGTCTAAGCTTACCAGAAGCTGCTGCTGTGTTAACATAGCACTGCATCCAAGCTAATCAACCTGGCGAGCGCTCAGGTATTCACCTTGCCTTTACTCGTGCTGAAAGGTTCCATACTCTGCTACTACTTTCGCTGTAGTCAGTGAGTCTAATTTCTGCTGTTGTAAATCAGCATAGCTTCAGTGCAGTCTCTGGTAGTCAAGCAATTCCTACCAGCTGAGACTTTGGTTTATTACATCAGGAAATTACAGTCTTGACAAGAATGAGCTGTGTAAGAGTTTCTGCTAAGTAACTTTTGCAGCTGTATTTCCTAAGATCTCTAGGCATGGTCCTGTTTATCCCACAGACAGTGAAACTCGTGCCATCTAACCATTGGCCTTTCAGGAGTTTCTAGGGCAGTGTCACCTTGTGCTGCTGAGATGGGCTGGATCAACTATTGAAAGCTAATAGCAAGATTTTGAAAAGCACCTAACTCATCTGAATGCTTCAGGAGTAGGGTGTCCTTTTGTAGGCAAGATCAGAGATGTGTAGATCTAAGGAAGTTAAAGGAACGCTGGAAGGTGTGACGTGTTACACTGAGCATAGAAATTAGGAGACAGGCAGATTCTCGTACTGACTTGTACATAGTATTGGGGTTAAGCCATTTGAATCATTCTGTCTGTTTTTGTCATCTGTTGATTGGGAATAAACTGAATTAAATTAAATTGAATTAAAGTTCTGCTACAGAGCGTGTTATTTAAAATAACACAGCAGAAGAGCAAGTGAGTTCACCCATTGTATGTATTTTATTCCTAGATATCTAATAGGCAGTCTGTCTCCAGGACTCACAAATTACTACAGTTAGAATGGATTATAAATCTCAAGTAAAGCCTAGTCAATTCTACAAGTGATATATTTCTTTTATTACTGACCCCTTATTGCTTCTCTCTCTCATGCACATCTATCTTTTTTTTCTTCAGCAGAAGGGGTGTCATGCTGCATTTGTATTCTTCTCAACAGGTTTTCTCCTCAGCCCCATTTTCTTTCCTTCTTGCATTGAGCAACTTGAATCTCTCTCTTTTTTTATTATTTTTATTTTCCCTTATATTTACTTGGCAATATAACAAAATACAGGGATACAAAAGGAACTTAAAAGGGCAAGAAGGGAAATGATGACATTTTAAAAAGAACAGTTTTTCCTGGAACAGAGGGATTCATCTACTATCAGCTACTTTTTTTTCAGTTGAATTTTGCACCAAAGAGACAAACCTTTAAATTAGAAGACATGAGTTTAATTGGCTTGGGTTGAAATTACCAGAATGAAATCATTTGCTGTTTCTAAGTAAACATTCCAATAAACGCCTTGTTCCCTGAAAAATTTTGCTTTTCCAGCTTCCATCTTGACTCACCTTGGGGAAAAACAGTTGAATCATCTCTAGCCATTGCAGAGCAGTACCAGCGTCCAAGTCTATTAGCTGCTCATAGTGCTTGAAGGAGTAAATTTCAAGGGATGTGGGGGGTCTGGTATGATTCCAAATCTCAGCACTGAAGATCTAGCATGTGAAGGCCTCTGTAGTAACTGTGGTCATGAATAATAAGCTCTGAGTCAGTTAAGCTTAGCTGTTTAACAGCCGGGTTGGACGCTAGACCTTCAAGCCTGAGCAGCCAGGAGCCTGCTAAATTAAATCTGCTTCGACACTGAAACATCGTGTGGGGTCCGATAGAAACGTGATAGATAAAACCCATCATGCCAGGTGGAGGATGCTCAGGGGCTGGATAGATTCTTTATTGTACACCAGGAAACCTTGATACTTTTCTGTTGACAGGAAAGTTCTGCAGAACTCCAAGTCTGTTTTGATGTCTGAATGTAAAAATCTCTTAAAACAAATATATGAAACATGCTACGCTGGAGAGAGACAAATCTCTCTTCTACCCTCAGGGACTGAATGCAACTTACAACTGCTGAGTGAATAATTAGTGGTAATTAGCACTAGAAATTGATGCCTTTGGAGATAGTCTGCCAAGTTTTTAAGCACTTTAATACTAATGGATTTTTTTTTTTCTCAAGGATAAATCTTTATAGAGGAAGCAAGCGCAAATTGATTTTTAAAGAGCCTGTCCAACGTTGAATTTATCTTACAAAAACATTGGATTTAAAAACAATTACATTTACATTCGATGTATGTTAATGCGTTTTTTTTTCCCAGCAGGTTCATTTCTCTTTAAATATTTTTGCTGTCACTTTTTGTCTAGTTCCTTGGAAAACCGGTATGTGGAGTACAGTTGGATCTTTAGAAGGTGCTGAGATAACACACGACATCATATCAAAGTTTTTAGTTCCTAAATCATTTTTCAGTTACAGAAAAGCATTCAGTTTTAGTGGTAATGGCAGTATAATTGTACTTTGAATTGTAAGAATGAAGTTATCTGAGCAGGGTAGAGGCGAAGACCTGAGCATTAAGAAAATTGTGCTTGCAATTTCATGTCTTCTCTGTCCAAACAGTTGTTGACTGAACTCAGAATCCTCATTTCAGTTTCTTTTCAGATCCTTCCAGATAAAATCAGGTGCAAAGGCAATAAGAGTTGGAAAAAGGACTTGAATTTCCCTCCCCTAACTCATACAGCATACCGAATTAGCATGCTTCTGTGGGAAATGAACGTTAAATTGTAACCAGGACTTGAGAGTTGGTGCACTGACAGGCTGAGTGGCTGATCAGACCTATTGCACTGCTGGCTTTGTGCAGGGATAGGGATGCAGTAAGGTGCAGTCTGGTTCCAGCAGCTTACCTGATGAAGTCAGAGGTAAACGTAATGTATTAATTTCCAGAAGTTCTGGGCACCCTCACCTCGCCCTGAAGTTTCTGAGAAAATATATATTTAAGACCTAAAAACTCTGATTGGAGAAAGATTAGAGATTTTGCAGGCAGTTGAAATGGAAAATTCTAAAATAGCATAGAAAGAAAACTATCTTCTTATATCTTGTCTATGTGAAACCATATTTTTTTTGGACAGCTTACATTTGAATTTCCTGTAGCGTCAAATAGAATCTTTGCTCATGAATTGCATGAATGGGAGACAAGCCATAGGGATCACAAATATGTTGCATGATGGTATTGGGAAGTTCACCACATTAACAACACTTTGAATTTACAGTCTTCTTGAGTCTGTCAGCCTTCCCTATTTTCCAGTCAAAAATTTGTAGTGAGATCTGAAACTCTTCCCTCACTCCTCCTCTGCTCCCCCTCCCTCCACTCAGTAATACCCTTTTCTCTCAGGGTATACTAAGTACAGCATGATTCTGGAGAGATTATTTTCTCCTTTTTTATTGCTTTTGACTCTTTATTACTGCTCATTATAATGTTATTAACTTGGCTGCAGTTATGACAGTATTCAACACCTGTTTCATACAGCAGGCACATTCCCTTTTTCTTCCGTAGCACTGCACACCTGGGCCTTGAATTATTCCCTTTGGCTGAGTGGAAAGAAGGAGCATTGGAGAGCAGGTCCTTGATTTTTTCTGAGGTAGGGGGCTTTTAATTTGTGACTCAACATGAATCCTGTTATCATCGATTCTGCAGCATACATTCTGTTCTGGCTATATGTAGGCAATGATACTGGCAATTATTTTGGATGAGCAGTGATATGAGTGGTATTTCAGTGGAGAAGGAGAGGCAGGATTTAATGAGCTTTTAACAGTACTAGATTATTTGCTTGAAAACCTCTGTGGTGAGAATAGACACACGTACAGAGTTGGCCATTGCTTGATTGGAGCACAGAGTACACTAAAGGCCAGCAGTCCTCTGGAGCTTCAGCTATGTTTTACTTCCAACATTATTATAAGCTGGTCAGAAAAGAGGGTCAACATTTCTTTTTTATTCAGAGAATGTTAAACAACAGCCTGGGTTTGTCTCCTTGTTTCTGAGCATGACACTGTGAAATGCTAGACCTGTAAGAAAAGAAAAAGCATTGTTTGGAACTGCGTTGAAGAGAAATGCTTCCTCACCTGTTTAGTGAAGGTTACAGCTTACAAATAAAGACCACAGGTGTTTTCTTTATAGGGTTGGGTGTTTTCTTTCCCTTCATTCAGGTTTATTCAGTTATCGAAAACAGAGTGAAGTCACAGCAGTGTCCCACAGAGAGGAGAGTGAGGCCAAGGAAACAGGAACAGGATAGAAACATATCCATGCGATTTGGAGTTTTTGTTTTGACCAAATCCTGAAGCACCAAGAGCTTCTGAGCCTCAGGCACTTCTAATCTTGAATCAAGGTTAGGAGGATATAGTTAGTATTTGCAAGGACAAAAGAAAATATTCAAAATCTATTAATTTCAGAGGTGTAAGACACCAAGAATTCTGTGCATTATTGAACATAACTGCCTCATTTCCCTTAAGGTCTGTGTTGGTATGTTTAAGTACAGGTTTGTCTACAATTTCCAAAGTTTACCAACAGCAACACTGTATCTTGATATCCTTACGAAGACCTTGAGCAGACCCATCCAACATTCATAGCAAGTGTTTTGAGACTAAAGGGCTGCTCCTTCAGTTTTTCCTATTCTCAAAATAGCTGAGTTCTCAGAACTTCAGCTGATGATCAGACAACAGAAAGCATCCTGGAAAAACTGCTATCTAATCTCCTTTTGGTGATATATGGCTTGTTTTCTGGGAGGGAAATTGATGGAGTTTACTGCTTGGCTGCTGAGGTCGTAGGAATGGAAAGACAAGGTGTTAAAAAACATGAACTCCTTGAGTATACATGCATAGTAAAGATAGGAATTGTTTGAAAGTAGTAAACATCTATGCATGGCATCCAGAAGACAGAATTTTAAATTTTACAGCAAGTTACTAGGCAGCTTTTAAACATTCCCCTATTTGTGGAGACATTCATTTCCTAGGCACTATAAGATGATAAAAGGATCAGGATTTTTCTTTATAGCTTCAACTCTTTGACCCAGTCTGGCTGTATATCTTGATGTCTAGAAGTGTGAAAAGATTTGAGACACAATATTTTCATCCTAGGTCAACTTTCCCCTGTACCTAATGCATACAGAGGAAGCCTTCAGGAGATTTTGCACACACTGGAGAGTGATACTGGGAAGTATATGCTTATGACAGCTCTAAATGTAACATTTGTCACTGAGAATCCTTCCCAGCTGTACACTGTTTTCTGTTGCATTTCAAAGGATTGGTAGAAAAAGAAATTCCAAGATGGCCATCCTAAGATGGCACTAATGGTTCCCCATCCCCTGGATTCCGTGAGAACAAGCACTCTTAAAGTTACCTACATAGTGATGTTAGTCATAAATTTTAATCAATATTTGTCCATCTGATCTAAAAAGGAATTAATAGTGGCCTCCCGTTAGATAGCTTCAATTTTTTTTGTCATCCACAGGTAGTAATGGATGTTTATGTACACAGTTTTCTTTGCATTTCTCGCCATCAATCTTTTTCCCCTGTTCATTCATAATGTCGTGATTATTAATCACAGTAATAGCCGGAATAACTGATTATGCTGCTGGATTTGAGGCTATACCAATTTTTCTGTAATGAGCTGCTTTTTTTCTCAAGGCTGTAAGTCAGCCATGAAGCAGCTAAGAGTGAGGCAGCAAAATGTCCTAATTTGGGAAAGCTTGTTATTTTTAAAGAAATATTGATGCTGTGAGATTGACTGCTTTGAAATTAAAAGGAAGTAACAGGCACATTTTTGCTTATTCTTTTGGGTGAGAATTCTGTATCAGCCTTATAGTGGCGTTTTCTCCTCAGAGAAGAAAAAGTGGCTTCTTTTCAGCTTGAAATGCTGTAATGCAAGTTGCTTTAAAAACAAAATGGATGACGCGGCCGTGGACGTAATTTTTTTGGGGGGGGAGAAATGAGTGATATTATTATGTGGTATTACTAAAAAGGTAAACTTGGAAATAGAAGACGTGACTGTGCTTAAACCGTGTGCTTAGCTGCACAGACAGCAATTCAGCAGGGTAAGGCTCTGAAGCCTATGAAGCATTAGTAATGTGTTTTGGCTGACTGTTTCAGCATCTTTAAAAACTCCTGATTTCCATGCTCTTGCTTTAGAGAAGAAATGCAGGGTTTACTGGTTTAGATTTTGGTACATCGGCCTCAGGTGTACAGTGCTGTCTCGGTTATGTACTTCATTATGCAAGAAGAGTTACACAGATCCCTAAATCATGGTCCTGTGAGGTGTGTGAGGTGTGTTACTCTTAGAGCCACTGCTGGTGCTCTGTGGCATTACAGAGTTATTGCCTTTTCGTCTTCTCCTCTTTAAGTACAACTTTCATAATGCTTCAGTGAATTCCCTACCAGCTAAGCAGTACTAAAACACATACATGAAAATCTCAGCTAGCCGAAGTTGCTATGGATTCAGTGGCTTCTGTGAAGCTATAACATTTGTGCCAGCTACATATTTGTGAGTACTTTTGAACTGCAGTGGCAGATATGGTGCATCATGAGCTTGTCGGTTCTCAACAAGCCATACTGAGACATTCCTATAGAGAGGGAATGGAATGGTTGAATCCTGCTGAGATACCCTGTAAACAGCAATGATGGATTTTCACTCATTTGATCTTGCACAGAATTCTTGCAGAAGCAAGAATATCCAAGGCATCTTTCAATTTGGAATCATGCTCTATGCCATGACTAAAGCCAATGGTGTGATGAGAGGTGGATGTTGACTTGACGTTGAGCACATAATGAAAGCAAATTATCTAATCTGATAAGAATTGCAGTCATAGGATAAATCGAGGACTAGGACAATACGTCACATCTGTCCACACTTAGCAGTTTATCTGCTCAGTACAAGAAGGCTATCTGTTCTTTTTGTGTATTTCTTGATGCTTACTTTTAAGCATTTTCTGTAATTACTAATTGAAGTACATCATAACATCATCCCATTTTTCATTACCTTCCTATTATAACATTGTAGTTTAAGGAAAGCCTTTGGTAGTTATGTATACTGGAAGGGAGTGGTATTTTTATCGAAGCAAAGGAATATCTCACCTAGAGGTGCAGCAAGCATTTTACCTTAATTTAAATACTAGTGAACATCTCCTGAACATGTCAGATCCAAATATTTCAATACTCAGAGCTGCTGGTTATATTCCACATTAGACAATGGACGTACTGCGGAGCTAATTATAAAATCTGCAGGCTGAAATGAATGACAGTTATGTGCCAAAAGAAAGAGAGAAGTACTTTTGACACATGCAAAAATTTAACTTAAAAACAAAAACATTGGGGGAGAAATAAGGTGGACTACAGACATGCATAGATTTCATGCAGACTTGAATTCTTTTACTCTTTGAACACTATGGTGAGCCAGTTTTCTACCTCTTTGGAGACCTCTCTGAAAGCTGTTTGCCATGCAAAAGCATTGATCGTTAATGAATTCCGTGATATGAATGTGTGTTACCACTGCTTACACACACAAATACAAAGATTGATTTCCAGTTTAAGGAAATGGAGGAGTGATTCAGAGATAGCTGAGTTACCCTTCCACTGAGCTTTATGCAGCTGTGTTAACTGGGCAATTCCTTGTTTCTTAAGACCTATTCATTTTTAGGTTGTTCTAAGTTGTGATGTGTTGGACATGTCCTATGGATGAGAATATTTTGGAGTCCCAGTCAGTTTTTACACTCCCAGAGATGTTTATCTAGCTGGCCCAAGTGAAATGTTTAAGTTAAAATAAATGTTTTGTTGTAGGTTGTCATAGTGATGGCTTTGTTTTTCTGTGGAATGGATTTAGCGCATTTTAGGACAGTTGGTTCGTTGGCTGATGTGCTGATGTCAAATGATGAAAGTAAATAGCAAAGCCACTCATTTTCACTGTAGCTGAGGACAGAGCTCCAAGGGTGATCTGCTCATCAGCGTTATAGAAAAACGTACCTGAAATTTTAAGTGTAACTGTAAAAATTCTATATCCAGCTTGAAAAGAGGCACTTGCAACCTGATCTATTTGACCCAGCAGAAGTAGGTTAACATGGAGTTTTCTGTGAAATTTCAAGGCACATGACAGCATCATGATTCTGCAAAGCTTATGTATCTATTACAAGAGCTCTCTGCTTTTGGGATTTGTCCCCCAGAATCAATAGTGCAGTGTACTGCACATTTGACAGATTTGGAAGTCCTGTTTTGTACAGTCTATCTTCAATTTAAGATAGATTTTTGTCTTCTCACCTGTATTGTTTATGGCTTGTTTTCAAGTGATAAGAGGTCTCCACATCCTTCTAACTACTATTTTGTGCTTGCAAGTGTCTAGATTACCTTTTTTTTTTTTTTTTTTTCCCACCTAAGAATATTTCTTTCCAAAGACCACATTTATATCACAGAGAGGTCATGCAGAAAGCCCAAATGGTGTCTTCCAAAGGCAGATTTGGGTCACTTATCCAGTATCCTTCCTATCCCATTCTCTGCTCTGTGAGTATCCTGGACTGTAGAAATGACTCTTCAGACTCCTGGGTGTTGTGCCTGTCAGGTCACAACTCATGTGCTACTTACCCATTTTTCCATTCAGAAAACTGGTGGCTTGTCTGTGCAGAGTCACTTTTACATATATATATATATATATATATATATATATATATATAATTCAGGGATTCAGGGGTAAATAATTGGCTTTCTGTATAAAATGCCTGCAAATTACTAAATCAAGCCAAAAATACTTTACAGACCAGAAGAATATGATGGGAATATGATGTGTTTATGTAGGTGCATATCAGTGTGCAATATAAAAGCATTTACCAGCTTTTGTTCCTGGAAAATCTGAAGGCTGGCAGAATTATGCATAACTCTAGGACCTGTTTATTTTCTCTCCTTTTGATGTATTTCATTAGATTTCACATTATATAGATATGGTGAACAAACCAGGGTAGATGTCTGAAAGCCTAAATCACCAATGAAAAGAAAGGTTAGATCTATTTATTCTGTAAAAACAGATGAAGAAGAAACACCTTATAGATTACGTTCTGTTTTTGTCTCATTTTTCCCACTGTTCTTCTGTTTCTCTTCTGATACCACAGAGGAGTCTGTTCATTTTGTTTCTTTTTTCATTTTTCCTTTTTTTCCAGAGTATCTGTGTACACAGCTTCACTTACTGTGCTCACACACAAATTCCCCCCTCCACCAAGTTAGCCTTTCTATATTCTTAACAGCATAGCTCATAAAATTAATTTCCACTATGTGTATTTTCTAATTCTGCTTGGTGTAATGATGATAGCATATTAGTGCTTTCCCAATAGAAATGTTTATGGCAAACTATATCACTGCTATTGAAACAATCACTATTTCAAGCTGCATGAAGAGCTGACACATTTCCTGCTGACTTTATTTTCCTTTTCTTTACATGCTATCAAAGTCAAATCACCCCCAATTTATAACAGCATTTAACACCAGCACAACCACACTCACTATTCACCTTTCTGAAACTGCTCTTTAAAGGACAGTTACATATTTTTTATTCCACCTTTCTCCTTTGAATAAAACGGTAATCATTAAAAAAAGCCCACAAAGATTCTTGTATGGAAGGATAATTAACAGCTTTGTAGTTGGTCGCTTTTAACAGGTTGGCTTCCCCAGCCTGCTAGAAGGGATTGGAATTATCCTGGTGACATTGTGTGCTCTGGGTACGACCTGAATTTTCTGGAACACTCCACCTCTAGTGAGTAGGCAGGTTAGATTTGCATGCAGGGGTTTGATTTACTCTGCCTTAACCATATTGCTTGTCACGTTTAATATTTTTTTTGCTGCGTTTTGATATGTTTGAAGTGTTTATCAGACAAACTTACAAATTAAATTTTATCAGACTTTCAAATGCCAAGACCTTTTGTGTTCTCCCCGTATAGAAAATAAAATTGCTGCAGTGAGCGATGCTGGGGAATAGCCACACTACAGTTTTGATTAATACTTTGAATCCATTCCTAGATTATATACATATAGTATATATATAAATACATATGTATATGAAAACATTTAATAAAAGCTTTTTTCCTGGCTGAGGTGATACGTTTAGCATTTTATTCTTGTCTGTTTGGGGGTTTCTAGTTTGATTTCTGGAGGTTAGGTTTTGAATGCTGCAGTTCTCAAGCCACAGAGATGTGGATATTACTTTATTGATGAGCTGTAGGAAAATGTATTTGCAGCTTAGAATGGCTATAGCAGCAATACAAGTTATTATTCCTGTGGTCAGGTGGTGATGTGGTAAATATGAGTTACTGTGCATTAATACTTCCTATCACTACAGTTAGCCTGGAGACATCAAAGAGTCCCTCAGAAGGAATACGTGCCTTTTCACAGCAACTGCTCTCCCCTGTGGCTGTATCAGCACTACTTGGTCAGTGCCACTTGCAGCTCATCTTGGTTTTCTTTCTAGTGGAGATGTTCAGTATTAAGACTTCATGCTAAGGCAACAGGAGAGCAAAGCTTGTGTTTTGTAAGTACATTTCCAGCAATCTGTAGCTGCTAGGAAGTGTGCAGGAAATCACCACGGTTGGATTTAAAGAAAAGACTGGGTAATTTTATGAGTATTTATAGCAAAAATGATAACATTTCATGTATCATAGTTCAGGCAGGGAACCTGTAAGTACAGAGGATAGCAGAGGTGAACAAATGCTGTCTTCATGCAGGGCCAAAGTGCAGAGACTTTCCACCCCTGAGTCATGAATCAGAGGCCATTTTTGGAGCTGAACTATTAGATATGACAGGTCCTTGTCAGAATGACAAGGCAGCGAGGCCATCACTTGGAATATACCACTGCACATCAGACAGTTTCCTTTATTGCATATCCTGGCTAAGCAGTATTGTTATATCCCTTACTAAAGTATGCTGATTAATGTCACATAGGGGAAATGTTTATGCATTACTGCCTGTGTAATTACTGAGCTGTAACCCAGGTCACTCAGGGATGCCCAGTGCTGGCAGCACGTGATCTTTACAACTTCTATTCCACAACTTCTGAAAGGAGCTCATGGATTTAATAAGAAGCCCAAAACACTTGCAAGAAAGAAGCCTTAACAATATTACTTCTTCACTGATAAGATCCCCAAATCCCTTGCAGTTGAAAAATTACAGAGAGTTTAAAAGGCTTCATGCTCCAGGTTATAAATTGACACTGAGCCAGTCACAATGAGTCCTGTCTTGCAGGGACACTGAACCACTATTACTTCAAGCTTTCTAATTCTCCTCAACCTGATCCTTGACAGATGACTGCAAAGTGAAGCCAGAAATGTCACTTGTTCCACCCCTTATCATCATTTAGTTATTTACTTAAATGCTTCCTATACTATCCCCCTGGAGAGATGGAATAACAATAAAAATGTAAAGGAAATCAATCTTGAAAACACAGTCATCTCCTCTTGAGAATCTGCTTCACTGAAGCACAAGGGCAATTCCTAAGAGAGGAAGAACCATCTGGTTGCTACACTGATAGGGAAACCACAGAACATCTTGAGCCTGCCTACGGTTACCCAAGTCTTCTGCAGCCATTTAATTCACTTCAGTCCAGCCAAGTGAAGCAGACTTGGTTTGTTCCCAACCCTCTGCTAATTCCACGCTGCTGGTGCTACTGTTGGAAAGAGGCTAGAAAGAGTTTGGCTGCTTCTGGTGTGATACACCATCTCTGCAGTTTCTCCCTTGGAAGCACTCATTTCCAAACCACAGCCTGGCCCTGAATGCTATTAAAAGCAATCTGCTGTTAAAATATCACTTTCCCTATAGGAACAGCATAGCTATGCTTCACTGATACATTACATTTTCTATAGGTCAGTGAGCTTAGGATGTTGAGTTGGGATTCTGAAATGAAGCAGTGTATGCTTAATTCTGTCACTGATTTACCATATAACTGCAAATTATGAGACTGTATGTAGTACAGTTTTTCTGCCAGTGTGTTATATTCAAACCAGTGTGTTATATTTTGCATTGAGATGGGCCAAGAGGATACACTTTTTTCTCTCTAAAACATCTAGCAGTAATACAGCGTTTCCCTGATGTAAACAGCAAATTATTTTTTCTAGGAAAAGGGATTTCATTTTAAAATTGAAGCTTCCTAATTCTGTCCTTCCACCTTTCAGCCCAGCCCAGCCTTATTCCAGCAAAAACAGAAACTACTTTGCTAGTTGTGAAATGTTGCTAAAATCTCTGTGTCAGATGGAAAATAATTTCTCAGGGCAGGAACTGAGGACAAGCTGTGAATCTCTCACGAGTAGCAGCACAAAGAAGCAGCTGTTCTGCCCACTGGGTCATGGTAAGCAGAGCTGGGACAGGCAAGGAGAGAGTCTAACATAGGCAATGGTTTTATGTTACAGGTTGTGGTGTGTTGCTTGAAGTCATTCCGAGCCTAAGGAGCCACTAAAGGACACAGTGCAGTTAAGAGTTCTTGGTACATTTCTTCTGGCTGTGAGATTATTGTGATAACCTCGTCTGTCTGTCCTGATGGTAGGGGTTTTGTGGGTGCTGTGGGAACAAGAACACCCAACCAGCAGCAGAGGTAGGAGCGCTTCTGCTGGTGGCATCGCTGGTGAAGGTTGGCTTCCTCTGTGCGAGGGCACCCATGGCTGCTCCAGCAGAACCACCTTATGAAAATATTTTCATCCCAGTGATTTCTGGGTTGTGCAATTCACTTGTGCAGTACAGAACCTAAAGGGCTTTGAGTTAAAAACAAATGGTAGTGACATTTTAACGTTAATGGATAAAGTCTGTAGTAAAGGTTGGTAAAAGGAAACTTCTGAGAATAAATACTTAATGTAACTGATTTTCATGCAAGTCTCCTTATCAGTTCATTCATTCTTTTCTAGTCCTAATGTATTTAATAATAAAATAGCTCTCCTAAAATATTTTTTCAGGTACACAGACTTTTAAAATTTGCATTAGGTCCTTTCCTCCCTGAAAAAGCATCACCCTCTACCCAGATTAAATGGGCCCATCCACTGCAGGCCGTAAGTGAGCACTCAGGTGGAAGTAAACTGTAGTCATTACTGAAATGAAAGCAGCTGTGCTGACTTGCACCAGTTGGGAATCCAGTGACGTGTGTAGGGATGGTTTGTTTAATTTAAGCAGTATCTGGGATAGAAAAAAAACCCACATTTCTCTGGAGACAGCCTAGAAACTCACGCTAGGATCATTTCTTCCTGTAAGTGTGGGGAGCTATTCTAAACTGCATCTCAGCTGTAGTCCCTATAGCACAGCAAGATCTTCAGGCAAAGTCTCTGGTGTGTTGAGTCAACACATCAAAACTCATGGGTATGTTCAAGAAAGCGTAACTTAATGATGCAAAACTGCCAAGTTTTGCATCTATGAAAAGTGGAATGCTAACTTAATGAGTGCGTGCATCTCATATTGCTGGTTAGTTGTGCTTTTTTTTTTTCCAACCTATTTATGTTATTTACTTTCTAACTGCTTTCTCAAGCTCATTCTTATTATAAATCCATCAGGATACTTTTATTCATAAATGTTTTGCATTTAACTACTTAATATGTATACCGAAAACAAATTTAGGCTTCTCCAGAGAAAAATAAGAGCGCGATTTTACCTAAAATATTCTTTTTCCACACAGATAAATACCCATATGCAACAGCTCAGCTGACTCATGGTTTTAGTAACTTTCATAAGGGATTCTAATACAGTTCATAGGTGTTAATGCTTTCCAGACCTCAATCAAGGCCACCTGAGAAGTATTTTCCCCTAATTAAAAAGAGGAAAACACATGGATCAATCAGTTGAAATCAATCTGTTGGTACTTTCTGGATGGTAATGCCTCAAGGGTAGTTAATAAGCTGCACATGTGAGGTCAGTTTGTGTTTTTCACTTTGTGATGGAAGAGCTACAAACCTGCAGTGGAAAGTTTAGCTGGCAATTCTTGTACAGCCACACTTTTTTCAATTAAATGTTAGCGCTGTTTTTCATCTCAGTGCTTTTGTCTGTCATTGCTGGATGTCCTGGATGAAAGAGCAGGTGTTTTGATCAGGATTTCTTACCTTTTTCTTCATTAGAGGTAAGTCAGATACTAACTCATAACCCTTTGTGCTTTGTAGGGCTGTAGTTGATCGCTGAAGTCAGAGCCTTGAACTTAAGAAGAAATTTCTATTAGCCTTTAACTATTTGCACTTTTTCTCAATTATTTCATATTTTTTGAATTTTTTTTTCCTTAGGAAAAAAATATCTAGAAAATAGGAATTCGTAGATTATTCATGAACTAAAGACTAAATGTTTGGATTAAAGGCTTAAGGTTTAGCTAAACATATTAATGAACTGAGCAAATAATGCAGGGGTATTTTTCTTTCACACGTCTATCATCCTAAAACTACTTGGGCATCTCAATTGTTTTTATATGTTAATGAATCACATTATTCCTTTAATGGTCTGCAGCATGATTATCTGTACGAATTTTCTATTCTTATGCATGTTGGTATGCCTTAGTGAGTATTATTAGAAAGCTAAGCTTTGTATTTCTTTGATGGTATGGAAGAACTGAAGCTTCTTGCAGAAACTTTTTCAATATGTGTGTTTACATGTGTCGTTCTAATTTGTGTTTTCTTTGTATTACTGTAAGATTTACTCTTCTAATTTTCCACTGTTGAGTAATTGAGAGGCTGCTGGAAGTAAGCCCTGTTAGATACTAGGGCTGCTACCTTCAGGACAGAGTTTTTCAAGTGAAATGGATGGGTGCACATATATTGATAGATAGAGTTGAGTGTGTTCGTAGTGGATGAAGACCTGGCTCTGCAGCTTTAGTGGAGCTGTAGATATTCAGTAAGTCCTTGGAATCTTCTGATGTTATCTTTCAGTTATACTTGTAGGCTACTTCTATATGGGAAAGGTGGAATAAAGCCCCCAAGTTTGATTTATCGCTTTTTACTGCCTCTCTAAGTTTTGTTCAGTTTTTTCTTTTTCTTTTTTTTTTTTTTTTTTTTCCTGTACTTAATGCTAAAGAATGCTCTGGAATCCTGGATTTGTAACAGTGTGAACTCCCCTGTGATCTTCTGAACAAGTGCATTCCTGATTCAGTGTAAGATTTGGTAGCCAAAAAGCAGATGGAAAAGCCATGGGGTCTGAAGTCAGTGTTATCTGCTTGGAAGTGTTTTTGAGTTTGTGAAAGAATATGTGTTCTACACGTCTAGCATGAGGAGGTAGAAGTGTTTGACTGTAAAATCTGTGACCATATCAATTTGAGGATCCAACTGATGCTTAAAGATTGTCATGCAAGAAAAATCTGAGCCAGGCAGGGACTTGATCTTCTTTTACCACAAAAGCAAATTGAATTGCTGTTTTATAAACTACAGAGCAAAATAATAATGAAATATGACATTTGATAAATGGTTTCCAGGTGTGTTTCTTGTTTTTCATGGTTTTTACAGTATTTGCTTGGTTGCTTTTCCTTCCTTTAACGATAAAGGCATATTATTTAATACAAATTTAAGCTGTGTAATGACTTAAACTTTTCCTAAGCAAATGTAGACGAAGTCCAGTGAAGAAGTTTCCTTCTCTTTGTTGTTTCTGTGTTCAGAGGAGAACGTTGCATTGTGTTCTTGAGGTAATTCTCTGTGCCTTAGGCAGGAACTGAATCCAATGCTGAGTATATTGACTAGTCCAAAGCAACGGTGTCTTCGTTTTTATTGACTGCAAGCTGTGTTCAGGATTGAATGAAAATTTGACATACAAAGTCCTGCACAGGTGGGGACTGTGCTGCTAGAAACCTCTCTTCTTCATCTGTATCTACAAGCATTGCAACAAGTAGTGAAACTTGCAATAGTTTATTGCTGGGTTTGCGTGCTGTAGAAGGAAAGTGGTGTTTCCCATTAAGAACCTTCAACTGTTAAGCAGGTTTTTATCCTGATTTGCAAAGTCAGACCTGACAATGGCTCTGTAAAGGGTTCTATAGAGCGTGTCTCTGAGAGAAAATGTGAGTATGTGGTCAGGATGAACTTTGTTTTGCAGGTAAATTGAATTACTGACTTGCAGCAAGAACACAAGGTTTCAAATGAGGGGTTTTTCAGTAAATTGTATGCGACTTATTTTTAGGTTAAAAAGTAGTTTAATGATTAATCAGAATTCAGTGTTACATTACTGGAAACAAGTATGAAAAATACTTAAAACTTTTCAGCTCTTCAGTTTCTCTGAGAAGTTTCTCAAATTAAGCTTGTCTTTCCCATGTTGTGTGTTGCAAACTATCTAGATGCCGTCTTCTGGGCCCTGCTGTTCTGTGATATTTCCATTTTTGTTTCAACTGTAAGGTTTCAGTGATGCTTTGGGGAAGTAGTAAGTATATACCCTGTATCTTACTATAGGAGACCTGAAGTAAGATCTGTGTTGATTTCAGTAGGTGTTCTATTAGCTCTGTGATATTCTTTGTGTTGAACAGAAATGCTAAAAGAGATTATTAAGGTCTTCTGTTCCTTTAGGTTCATAAAACAGATCATAGAACAGTTGCAGCACAGCCCACCAAATCTATTAGCTGGAGATGGCGTAACCTCTTTAAACTCCTATTAAATTTATGAATGTAGTACAATATTTTGTTGGCTTTCTTTCCAACTTCAGTAAATCAAGATTTATAGATTCTTATCTACTGCTAGTCACACTTCTCCTCCGTCTTGGTACTTGAGCAGATGAGTTTTCCCTTTCTCCACTTCTCTGTCTATGTTTCTCTCGAAAAATGCTTTAAGCCTTGGAGAAAAGCATCAGGAACATGCCAAAAATGAAGCTATGTTTAATAATAAATTGGGCCATGAAAATCTGCAGAAGTGTTTCATGCTGAGTAGTGTTATAAATACCATTTAAAAAAAAAATCTTTACTTTCAACAGTATTGAACTAAAAAATATATCCCATAGTTCAGCTCCCCCTGTATTTAATAGTTTTAGGATGAGATGGCAAACAATGCAGGCATGGAAGAGCTGCATGAAGTAGTTCTTCGGCTGTGACACAGTAGCAATTTTTCTGTGACAACACAAATATTCAATACAGAAATTAAGAAAAATGCTTTCTTTGTGTGTCTGTGACATGACAGCTGAGGCACTGTTAAGAATATCTGGAGCATCTCGTGTTAAACCTCTGTGCTGCATTCCTGATGCAACAATCCCTTTTCAGGAGACCATCTAGAAAAATACACAGAAAAATACCTGTAACTCTGTGCCCTTGGTGCAGCATTTGAATAGCTTTCCTTAGCTATGCTCTTAAGTTTATTGGACATTTCAAATGCCCTCACTGCACAGCTTAGCAGCATTCACTTTTTCAGTATCAGTAATCAGATATATCACAAATGTATTACACAATTTTTACCTTTCTCTGTCATTGACTGTATTTTGCGTGGCCATGTTGCAGTCACTGAGAGATGGTTTTTTTTTCCCCCATCAGTTTGCAGAATGTCCCACACAAGTTGTAGATAAAGTGCAGACCACAGAGCATTGTGGGGATAATTCTACCTCTACCTCCTGAGTGAGGAAACCAACCTAATTAATGACTTCCCTCCAACTAGAGATGTGCAGAATAATCATTTGGATACTGGCAAACCAGGGATTTATTGTCAATTCAGAAGACCGTGAGTGCCAGCTCTGCACTTCCCTACATCTCAACTTACAACTGGGATCAATACTGTGCTTGCAGTTTCCCCTTGTATATTATTTATGGAGCACATATTTTGAAATCTTTTCCTGTTGTTTTTAAAGATTTACTGCTGCTACCTGCTTTGATTGAGGCTAGCTGGAATTTATTTTTTCTTTTGAAACTGGAACAACTGCTGGTGATGATGGGATGTATGTTTAGGTATATGTGCACCTTTTGTCACGTGTCACTAGAAGTAACAATACAGGTAAATCAGTCCATCTGAATTTCACTTAACTTTTAAAGTAGTCTTCCACCTACTCTGGAAGTGCTGTTGTTGTGAATGCCTGCACTGTGACCACAAAAAAATCTTTATTATGTGTGAGAATTCCAGTAAGCTCTCTGTGGGCAACTGCAGCTGATGGTAAATAAATATGATGGCAGATAGGTATTTAAAGCAAAGTCACAGATCTGAATATTCCTTATCTCTGGAGGTCTGCATTCAGATACTTCGGCTCTGTGCCTGATGTATTACACAAGCAGGTTATGCTTGATGTGTTTACTGTGGAAGTAAACATTAGATGATCACAAAAATGAGGAGTGCAGCTTACAAACCTTCACTGTCTTTACCTGCACACGCCTGCTCTCTACACAAAGAAGTTCTTTGGGTGGATACTGGAGATCTCATTCTATACTTTGAGTTATTGATGTAATGTTACAATGAAAATAGTCACTCTAAAGGGCATAGGGATGAGCTAATGCACTTTTGTCTTTGAAGTCGAAGGTAAGAATACTGGGTTAAACTGTGCAGGCAATGGGAAAACCAAAGTATTTTAGTATAGAAGTGGCATAACTGTACAGTCACATACAATTACACTTGAAGTACAAGAGGGAAAATATGTCATCTTTCTTTTACTGCCTAGCTCAGCTTTTCTAGGAGCGTTATGGATACCAAAGTATGTAAGTAGAGTTGAAGATGCACTCATCTACTCATTTGCCATTTTGGAATCTCTTCTTGCTGTTTCATGGATACAGAGTACTTTGGCATCCATCTCTGATAGCTGAAAGGCACCACACGTTAAAACCCCGTTGTTCTCTTTGACTGCTCAGCTGCCTTCTCTAGTGGTTTACCATTATAAGATGAAAATTAAACTGTGTTCTGTATGCAGAAGGATTAGGTAACTCTAATTATTTGCTGTAATGTTACAGGACGGATGAAACTTGGCTGCATTCTTCCAGTAAATTAGAAAAGCCTTTTCACTGAGGAACGGGGGTCCCAGCTATGAAATTCATTTTCATGTTTACTGCTTAACAGACACAAAAAAGAATCAATGTGAACTAGATTTCAAGCAGATAGAAGAGAGACTCTAAATTAATCTACTATTACTCACTTTGCACTTACATGATAATAACTTAGAGGTAAATATTTTTAGATTCTTCATTTTCCGCCTTCTCTACCTTAGTTTTACTCTCATATATATATATTTAAGGCACAAGAAAACCTTCTGTAAAATTATATATGTGTATTATATTTATTTTATTTATTTATTATATTTATATTATATTATATATATAATATTTCTAATATATATATTATATATATTGATTATATTATATATATATATTGATATATTGATTGAATATATATATATATTATATTATATATATATATATATATAATTTTACAGAAGGTTTTCTTGTGCCTTAAAGGAGTTGCACTGCCACAATCCAAATGTTTATATTCACTGGTTATTGTCTTCTATTAAATATTTGTGGATTTGATGCTTTTTGCTTTGCTTTTGCTTTTGGACTAGTGAAGAAGTAATAACGGCTGAACAAAATGGAACCTTGGCACAGTTAGATTTTTCATTCTTTGCACTTAGTGCATTCCCAGTCATTGGATTTCATGCTTTTCTGGCGATGGTTACTGAGTTCTGGCTGATCTCAATATCTGTAAGTCTCAGGACTTCAAAAGAAGCAACTAGAAAGTTTTAATTAAATCCCTCTTTTTACCACCAGACAAATTTTTTTTTTTTTTAAATGTTTCTTGATTTTCTGTCCTATAAACCACAGAGTATCAGTTTAACTGTTGCCTAAAAGGTAATGTGATGGAAGCCTGGCTATAGATTTGATATATTGCAGGAAAGCTGTGTTCATGAATTGTGAATAAGAGCAACAATTTCTCAAATATATATTGTCAAAGCCATTTTCTCTCCAATAACATTGCTCATAAAATGTTACAAGTGTAATGGCTATTTTACTTGCAGTTAAAAAGTGCATACAATTGTAATATATCAGCTGTTGTTAAAATGACATCTAGGAATATATGAAGGCTTTTTTTTTCCTTATCCTGTCTCAGACTTCTTTACTACCTGTGTTTCCAGTTAAACATACTAGTATTAAAGAATTACTAGAGGAAGGCACAGCGCCCACACACATTTATAAGGATACACATTTGTTCTCAGTAAAATTTAGTACCTGTATTTAGCATGTGTTACTATCTACTGAATAACAAAGTTGTTTCTCTCCAGTTCAAATAACAGAATTTACTGTACAGCTTCACTTGTTTCTGTTAAATACTGGTGTCCTAGCTGGCTTATGGTCATTCTCAATAACTGTTTGCTCCCAAATCTCATTGAGTGAAATGCGTGCTACTTGTTGCTCATCTGGAACTTACTGGGTGAGTGAATAAAAATCACCCCTACAGTTTTGCGAAGCCAGTTGCTGTAAAATTAACTCTTCAACATAACTTCAAAGATATTCTAATGCAGGTTGCTAAAAGCTCTAAAGGTCTGACAAAGAAATTCTAAGTGTCTTACAGGGAAGGATTTCTCTATTATAAGCGGATAGTGTGCAATCCTTGATCAGTTGAGGATGAATGCAAAGCTTCCATTTTGTTGAGGTCAGGGTTTTATCTGCAGGACGGGGTTTTTGAGAAGTGCTCATCATAGATATTTGAAGTCTTTGGTAGGAATGCCAATGTTGAAAATCCCTCTTAACGTACAGTGCGTATGGCGTGCACTGAGCATCGTGTTCCTTCTGCCCATCCTAGAAAAAGGCATTGCTTCAACTTAATGCTTTATTTTTCCAGTGTCTCCATGATCCTGCACTGCAGTCTGTACTTGCAGAATATACATTAGAATTTCAGAAAGGCTCTGTTAGCAATGTCTGCTTTGGACTAAGGCTTTCAGAAGGTAAATCTTTGACTAGGAGCTTCATTTATTCATTTAGGAGTCATAAAGCTACTTACTCACCTTAGCTTTGGAACTGGTATCTGGCACTGAGAAGTGCGTTCTCGATCTACTGGATTATCTGGAAGGTGTTTCCCTAAACTTCACCAGCCATACTGAGCTACCAAGTGCTATTTCTTCCATAAGATGACTGGAGCTACCTTTTGTGATCTGTGATGGAAATGCAGCTGAGCTTCCACAGCCAGCCTCATTTCGAACCCTAGGAATGAGGAGGCTGAAAGCAAGGGTCTGTTGTGAAAGTTAATGTAGTTCAATATTCCTGCTTGGTCTGAAGTGGCTGCTGTCCTTCTTCGTGCATTTCCTCAGTGCTTTAATGCTGCAGCACATGCTTTAACAAACTCTATTCTGAGCTGATTACCTCATTAGGTTTAATATTTGGTTGGTGAGTCATTAAATCCTATAAGTCAGGACACAAACTGTACCCAGTTCTCCTTTGGTTTCCAGTAATGACTTGAAAAGCTTTTAAATAAGTGTGATCTACCAGGACAGAGAGAATGATTGTTCAAAAAAAGAAAAGAAAAGAAAATTACTCATAACCAACTATTTCATAACACAGTACTTCATCCAGTATTTGTGCTCTGAAATTACAAATCTAAGGAAATTGCCAAGTATAAAATTAGAAATTTAGTAACTGTAAGTTGAAAGTAGAATTCCAGCCTCTGGTTGTGTTGAGACAAAGCTTCCAGCAGAGGAAGCTAAGAAAGGAGTATCAGATTCTGGGGTACTGCTGAGTGAGGGATGTGCAGGAGGGCAGAAGTTCCTCTATTCCCCTCTCTTCTTTCTCCTCCTCTCCCCCTGCTGATTTTCCTCAAAGTAGTCTAATATCAGCCATTCTTAATACAACTGTGCTGAAATTATGGGGGGAAAAAAACAATTTAGTACAGCTATGATCAAAGACCGTGGGCTTTTTATTATTATTAGCAGATTTCAGACTACTTTTGATGATAAAACTACACATGCTTCAGTCAAAAGAAGTTGTTGTTTTGTGTGATGGTATTTTAATGGTGCCACTTAGACTTTCAGCAGTGTAACTTAATTTTTATCTGCGAATAGTATTTTCTGTACTTCAAAATGTTCTGCAAATATGTGTGTCTTAAGAAGCAATGAAGAGTTAACATTGAGTAGTATCTTTAAATAAACAGTAAATGGCAAGCTCTATAAAAATGATCCAATAAATTCCAAATGTAATAAACGTGCTGATGCCAACCAATGTGTGCAGTGGCATGTAACTGTGAACGTGTTGGTGAGGAGGGGCAATGTTTCTGTGCCACCAGTTGCTGTGCTGAAGGGGAAGCAGAGCCTGAGACAGGATGGGAAATGCTGGGTACCTGATTCTACCTCTCAGCTGTGCTGGGCTAGCTTTCATTAGCAGAATAACACTGCAGAGAAGGGAGAGATTATGTATTGCAACAAGTGATTAAACCATAAACTGGAAGAGTGCGTGCTATTCTATTACTTCGATGCCTTTTCCTCTGCCTAAATATCCAGAGATATTTTCAAGATAATTTGTGGTCACTTTGGTACCCAAGTTGTTGTCCCTTTCTGCTGCCATCTTACAGTGCGTGTTTTATCATAAGCAGTCAAATCATCATAATTTACACCTAACCATTTGGTTTTCTTAGGTCAGTGGGAAGAGGAGCAATGGAACTTGGATGCTGGTGGATTGGAGAGTGAACCTCAATAGGAGCATTAATAAAAGTATGTACAGAGTGTTAGCTCAGGCCATAGAAGCCTCTGGTGAGGAAAGGAGAACAGTGACTTGCTGTAGGGGTAGTTACTGACTTACAAAAAAATCCATACAGTAATAATTGTTCTGAAAAGTTATTGTGTTACTTGCATAAAAATGAAGATGCTTAAATCTTTTTATCATTATATTGATTAAAAAGCAGAAAACACTTGTTGATGGGAAGGGGGTAATTTGTGGAGCTGACAGATGAGAGTGATGCAGATAAAGCTATGGAGGAGGGGAGCAGGAGGGAAAAAGCTTATCTCAAATCCACTATCAGTAGAGTACTTTGAGGAAAGGGTCACAGCTGGAAGTGACAGGATGTTTGTTGGCTTTGTCATTCATTCTACATGGCAGTCTCTTTCTCTGACTGCCCTCCAGCAGTCTGCATTGATTTCTTCATCCAGTTAACCCCTGCTATCTACTTGCTTCTAGCACTAGTGTTTTCCTGTATTTAGCAGTCTGTGTATTTAAAAATTCTTCTCTGGTATATCCTTGCATTGTCCAGTCCCACTCACCTGGCAGAAGTTCAAATATTCAAGCAATCCTATGGCCTGTAAGCTTGCTCCTTTCGAGCATCTAAGAAATGAGAATAATTCAGGTTTCAGGAGGGGGGAATTGGTGATAATTCAATCATCCCTTTTTATTTCACCAAAGACACTTTAATTTTACAGGAACTGGAAATAAAAAGGAGGGAAAAACCTTCAGGAGGCTAGGGATATGAAAATCATACAAGCTATCACCAGGAGGCAAAGTGTAGATGAGTATGGTATTTCCACAGGGAATTTTTTCTAGTGATAGGAAGTATTGCCTGGAAGAATAGCCACAATAATTTCATAAGTAGGTTCTGGTCAAAAAGGAGTAATCAACGTATCTGTGATTGAATGCATATCTCCAGGGAAGGTATGGTTAGGAAAACAAAACAAATTACAGATAAGGACTAGAAGAAAATAGAAGGTATGTAAGGAAATGGCTTTAGGAAAATGATGCTACTAAATATAATTGGGTACAAATGTGATGTTGATGTTCTTATTTTATATGTTTCATAGGCATTGCATGATAAAGTGATGTGCAGGGGGATAACTGCTGAGTGTTTGATAGTCTTACATTGCACCTTGTTTACACACAGTCCTGTTAGAGTCAAGATTAGGGCTGTTTAAGGACAGGTAAGAATTGCAGAAGATAGCTTGTGATTATACATGTAAGCAGATCTCCGCGGGCCACTTAGAGACAATGAACAGAGCCGGATGTGAAGAAGCTTTTTTTTTCATCCCAAGTTATAACCCAAACTTCTCTTTGTTTAAAATTTGGTGAAGTTTGAAGGAAAACTTATTCTTGTTTTCCTATAACTCCAATGGCTACAGCTTAGTATGTATAGCTGAGAGGACTGCCCTTCCACCAGAACACCTATGTATCTCCTGTTCTGTTCTCTAACTTTCCTCAGATAGTGACTTTTAATGTTTGGAGCATTACTGCTATGTAATCTGAACCATTTTGGCAGATCCAGATGGTGGTTAATACAACTTCATCTTGACAATGCCAGAGGAGCTTTAAAGCCTGCTGTAATAGCCTTCTGGGGCTGGCAGAAATGATGGTCTGGAGCTGCCTCTGTGCTGCCTAACCCTCACTGAGGTCTCTGCTCTGTCAAACTCACAGCTGGCTCCAGCTCTTGGCTGTGTCCCTGGGTGGCTGGGAGCCTGCCTGCTTTGAAAGATGTAGGTAACTGTTCTCTTCTGTCCACTCTTTTCAGTCAATGGGGTGAAGCTGTTAAGGAATGTTTTGAATTGGTTCATCTATGTCAGAGTTCTTCCAGATGGTAGAGTTGAACGTGTGGAGAAGAACCACCTTGTTCTGTAGGAGAGGAAGACAGGGCAAAGATTAAAGAGCATCCTCAGGCTCTTGTAGCTGTGTGTGATGCCCTGTGACAGATGAGCAGTGTCAAGGCTGTACAGTAGAAAGTAATGGGGGGCTCTTGCAGGCTTTCTGGGGGAAGAACTTACCTGCTGTGAGGGTCCTCTTGGAAGGATGCTAATTAATTGAAAGGTTTATCAGCTGTTTGCCAAAGGAGATGTTAATGTTGTTTGTAACTAATTTGGTTTACTTGCACCATCTCTCTTTGCTCTTCTCCCTATAGTCCACGTGTTTTGTTTTCTATTTCCCCCAAACTGAATTGCTGTAGACTTCCTGAGCATTAAACCAGTAGTCTGAATTTGGTAGCAGTGTGCTGTTGTGCCTGTGATAACAGCAAATTGGTAGCATCAGCCTCCTTACTGTCTAGTTTAGGCTGCTGTGCAGAGCACATGAAGTCAACATTAATAATGTCAACAAAATATTACAACTGTGGATATACTGGAACTGTACCACTGCACGTATGCTCTTCTTTCTTGCTTTAACGACAAGTGGCTGCACATCGGCGCTCAGACATTCGTTTTGATATCTTCTTTCTCATGAAGCTATTTTTTTTTCTTAACATTAAGGATTCTTTTTCTAACACATGCTCAGATCCCATATTTCTACCTTAATCCTTTCCTTTATCAGTCTTGAGTGCTGGGGATTGACTAACAGCCACTCTGCTAAGAGACTTGGCCACAGGAGACTGGGATTAATAGAGTCATACTGGTAGGACTTTCTGCTCCTCTCTGGAGGCTGACTATCTCTCACAGACTTTTGGCTCTGTGCAGTGAACACAAGCTAAAGCAGAGACTGTCTATTAATCTTCTAAGTTGAAGATTAATTTTGATTTTTCACCTTCGCTTGTTCCTTTTGTGACATTGGTATCTTCAGTGAAGCAAAGACATTTTAAGACAAATTCTTCAGTGAAGTTTCTTTGAATTCTTGCTTGATGGGAAGTTTGGGCACTGGGAAAAGGAGCCAAGATGATGAATGAAAGCATCTGAATCCAACTGAAGCCATTGCTGTTGTGACAGGGGAGAAAAGAGCTTTCGCTCGGGAAAGGACTTGTGATTTGAACCTTCACAATGCGAGCTGAATAGGCAGTGCTTTCATATCTGCTATTAAAAAATGGTTAAAGAGGAACGGAAATAATTCATTATTCAACAAACTATAGAACATGGTGTTTTAATTGGAATGTTTTTTCTAGTGAAGTTGTATTGTCAAATCAGAAGTTTTAGTGCCTAACACAAGAATTGTATTAAAATATATATATATATATATATTAGAAATCATCAGAAATATAATTCTTTTCTTTCTTGAAGGGTGGGAAAATCTAAGATATTTGCTCCGTTAATCAATGTCTTGATTATTTCCATTCCAACAGGATATAGCTTTTAGGAATAATAATAATAGTAAAAGTCTTGGGAAAAGGACCAGTATTTCTACACAGATTTCCATGTGCAAGGATTGATATGTGTGTGTGTGTATGTGTGTGTATATGTGTGTGTATATATATATATATATATATATAAACAATCACTTGATGGCTAATAAAACAGTTGGCTGTCTTACAGTAGCATTAGCTCGTTAACTTTGGGTAATATCAAGGCTATTATTTGATTGTGTTGTGGGAATTTTACAAAGGAAATGGCAGCGGTAGTTGTCACGTTGACACTCTTGCTTTTAACAGATCAATTTTTGTTTGGGTTATTATTTAATCAGTAGTGTAGACTAATGTAGGTATATTCTGGCCCTGAAAAATTGATGTGGTCAAGTAGCACAAAAAGGAGTTAATTTTAATGTTCAAAATTACATTACTGCCTGGTCAGGTGCTATGGCACAGCTTTACAGTACGTGTAGGGCAATACTGCTGAAGTTGGGCTTGTGCTTGGTTGCTTTCAGGATGCTGTCAGCTCTGTTGTAGAGATTTTTGCTTAAGGTCAGCTGTGGGAAGGGAAAGGTAAGTCAGAATATTTCCTGTCTCCCTTCTGTTGCAGGCAGCATTGATAAGGATGCTCAAAGTGTGTGGGTTTGATCATTTGATAGCTTTCTCAACGGGAGGTTACACAGAGGTTTTTTAGTCCTCTGGTTTGTGAGGAAAGACCCATCTCATAAAAATGGAAACAAATTATTTGCCTGCAACTCTTTTTCTGGGTATTATTCTCTTTTCCCCTTTGCCATTTTGGTACATAGGAATAGAAATAATAGGCAAAGAAAACACCTCAAATCTTGAAAAATGAATCACTTTCAAAGCTTTCGGTGGAGAACTATAGTCTTATTCATCTTGCTCTAAGTAAGGAATTGAGCTAGTACAAAGTTGGCTCATCCTTGCTTTGCTCTGAATCCCTGTCAGGAGATCAGGAGCTAATGACTCTTCTTTGCTATCGAGATAGTGGCATATTCTATTTACCATCATCCCTTGTGCAGCTAGGGCAGAAGGGAGCGAGAGAGGATGGGATAATCTCTCTGGAAGGCAGCATTTAACACCTGTCTGGTAGGAGATAATTGCTGCCTTCCTGGGGGATTAGCACGGGGAACTTTATTACAGTGGAGTGAAACTGTACTCAGCTATCTCTCACCAGATGGATGTCAGACTACTTAGTCGCAGGAGACACAGAGCATGGAATGAAAGATGCATGAATAAAGTGTGTTTGTGCAGATGAAATGTGGTTTGTGCCAACCTCTCTGCTTCAAAACTGAATAGAGATTTTTCTTGCTGCTGTCCTACTTCAATGCTGTGAGGAACACTTGGGAATGACTGAAGTGGTGTCTGTGCTGGAGTCAGAGGAGTGGCAGAGCAGGAGGCACATCTGTCTGTCACCTTGCCTGCTGAACAACAAAGGCAGTGTTTCACAGCAGTGTGGCTTTTGGATAGGAAGCCCAAAAAAGCAACTGTGATCAGAACTCTGGGGCATTGTGCCTGTGTTGCTTTCCCTGGGCAAGCAATGTTAAAGATAGCTTGGGAGATGTTTGCTGCTACTCCAGCCTGTTCCTGCTGACATCCCTGGGGATTTGCTGGCACAGCGAGCTGTCAGCTGGTGCACTTCAGAAAAGAAGACTCTCACCATCCTTTCCCTAGCTAGTATCCTTGGTGGCTCTCTTCTGCTCTGCAGGCACACCTTAGTGTTTCTCCACCAAGTTGTGGTGCCCTGCAGTGCGTAACAATCTTTGTGGCTTCCCAATAATTATTTTCAAATGCATGTGAAATAACTGAAACTGCGTTGTAAGAAGAAAAAGAAGTCCAATGAAATCTGATGCTGTGTTTAAAGGATCTTGGTGCATTTTCAGCAAGTGCGCTTTGCTTGTATGTGGATCCTCAGTGTGGCGTTCTTAATTGTTAAGTGATATATGAGGAATCAAATAGCTTGTACAAAAGACAAAGGAAAAGAAACTGAAAAGGTAGAAAATGGAAATTCAGGGACTGGCAAATGTTTTGTACGCCAGCTAGCAGAGCATTTTTGCAGTTTGAATGCCATTGCCTTGCATCAGCTGGAAGAATAAGATGATAGCTTCCTGATTTTGCTGTTCATTTTCTTTTTGAGTCTGTTTTCACATGGATTGCGAATTACTGCAGTCCCTTTCCTATAAGCCTGAATGAGGAATTACATCACTTGTTTGTATGCGGTACATAGAGCTTAAGTCTCATGGGAATGACGAGTCGTTAGCCTGACTATTTAATCATACTGTGATATGGAGAAAAATATTTGTAACTTTACAGTCTGTCATAGAACATCATCATGCTTTATAATGGTGTGCTCCAAACGAGAAACTACTTAACCTTGCTTTGCAGTTCTCCCATTGTTCTGGAGTTGTTGTTTGAGCAATGACACTTAATTTGCAGTGCAGAATTATTTTAATAATAGAGAACACTTGATTTCATCTAATTAATGACGTTCACTGTATTTAATAATCTGAGAAGTGATAGTTACTGGAAGGTTGGTGATAGCTGCAGGGTTCCAGGATAGAGGAAGAACTACTTACTAGTTTTCCAAAGAATAAAACCAGAGCAGTGAGGTAGTGGATGTGCAGCATTTTAATTTAGCAGTGATGCAAAACTCAATTTTGCTGTTTCCATTGTAGCTGTGTTAGCACTGTCAATACAGAGCCCTCCCAGTACTGCGTCAGTTTCAAAATTAATGAGTGTTTCTTGGCTGATGGTGATGGAAGAAGACAGTCTTGTTTTATTGTGGACTTTATCCTGAACTTGAACTGCTATTTATTTTTCATCTTGCACAAATGCGTATTGCTTTATAGTGGTCCTTGTTGAATAAGGTTGCGGCCTCTAAAAGTGAAATGGAAGTCTGAGCTCATCTTTTCAACTTGAGATATTGTTATTAGAAGTCTTTGGATATATTTGATAACATTCATAACTTCTTATGCCATTTCAAATGAAATTTGAAAGATTTGACTGTCAGAAATAATAATTCTAAATCATCTTCAATTTGGGATCCTTTGAAAATTGTCTTCCATCTTACTGATGTGTCAGGAACTGTCTGTCTAGCACGCAAGAAGAGTCACAACCCAACACATCATCGTGGCCTGAAAACTCCTGATGTTCAAGATTTTGTCACAGTGAAGAGGTGAGAAATGATCTGTTTGTGTTTACAGTGCTTTCCTGTCACACAGTGTGACTGGTGTTAATAGAGAGGGGACCATAACTACCAAAGGTGTTTTTGGCTAATGTGTCCTAATGTTGCGTTTGTAGGAGGCAAGCAATCAGCAATAAAGTTTCTTAATGCACTGTGGCTAAATATAGCTTCTTAAAATGCATCAGCTTAATTTCTTGTTATCACATGAGCATAAATAGGGGGAAGCTTTTTGCCTTCACGTGCTTTGAATATGTGCATTTTTAGCATGCCTTTCTATCATGCTGGAAGCGTTCAGCACTGACGCTAATTTCCTGTGAAACCAAACGATCAGAAAATAGTGAATGATCTAGTAATCAGAATCAGCAAGTGGAGTTTAATTCATTTGCCTGTAGAGTGCTTGCCAACACTGTTGTGTAGAGCTTACTGCTGTTCCAAGAGCCACTTGCGCTTATAATAATTAGAGTTCCAATGATCTGGAACTGCTTGATTCAGCTAAAGTTTTGGCAGGTGGCTGACACACTGAAGCGTATTTAAATGCTGTGATAGCCTTGAAAAAGTCACGTCAAATTAGTCACGTGCCTCTCATGCTGGTGTAGTCATCAAAAAACGGGTGGCCAATCTATCAGCTGTGGATGTGTAGGTATCATTTTACGTCACAGAAAACCTTTACCTGAATGATTGATTTGGAGGAAGAAATGGATGGGGAAGCGTTGGCTTGCCTTACAAGTTTTACTTATAAATTAAGTGGTTCCTCTATGTATTTTCATGTATGCTATCTTATGCATGCTTAGCAGTATTAGTAAGCATTCATAACTGAAATTATGCCTGATGAGGCTGTCTAGATGTGGAAGTACCAGGTTATAGAACACCAGGTCTTTCAATGAGCTAAGGACTTTCCTCTGATCATTTACTGGCTTTTTAAATGTGATCCTAAACTCTTTTATCATCACATGCAGTACCCACATTAAAAAATGCCTGCTGATAACTCCAGCTGACTTCAGTAAGAACTGAGGATTTCAACCTTAAAGAAACTTTGTACAATTTTGTACGCTGTTCCCTGTGATTAATTCTACTATGTCAAATCGTGGTACTGTTTCATTTGTTGTCAACAGCCTTTGTGATACCCTGTTTACTTGTATGATTTCTTTGGGTGGAATCATCTGATTCATTTATTAACAGCAGTAGATGCTTGTTTAGGAGAACTAGAAACAGAAAAGAAATTGAAATAATTGTTTTTATTTTTGCCTTTTTTTTTTTTTTCTTTTTTTTTTTTTTTTTCCTCTTGTAAAACTCAAGCCAAAGTGAAAGTAACTCAGATTACTATGTTTTCATCAAAGTTGGGGTTAGGAGTTTTCCTGTTCCCCACTTACAATAGCTGTTGGATTGCCAAAAGCCATACAGCAGTTAAAATAAAAACTTGCTATGCAAAGGTGCTTGTTTTGTGGCTTCTAGATATTTGAGGCATGGCATAATGCCTGCCTTGTGAACTGTCAGTGTCCACCTGTAATTTGTGAGGGTCCAGTAGCAATATCTCTAGCACTTTTCATTGTATCTTCAGCAGGAACTGTCCTGTAAACTGAGCGTTGCCATCTCTTAGATGTCAGGCTGTGAGTTAATTGCAGGTTTTGGGTACAGAATTGCCAGCACTGCCTCCTTGTGAGACAGTTTTACTTGAGAACTGGCAAAGCCTACTACCTGCAAGTGTTATTTGCCGTATGAACTTAAACACTCTGGTGAGTGGTGATGAGGGAATTGCATTTTTCCAGACTGCAGAGAATCTTTTGGGTTGAAAGGGATCCTTCAATGTTGTCTAGTCCAAATCCCCTGCAGTGACAGGGACACCTACAGCTCCATCTGGAGCTCAGAGCCCAGTTCACCGTGATCTTGAATGTCTGCAAAGGCTTCCACCACCTCTCTGGGTAACCTGTTCCAGTGCCTCACCACCCTTACTGTAGAAGCAAAAAACAGCCAAAAACAACAACAAAATCCTCTATATTTATGTTCTTTAATTTTCTCCTATTTCTTCTTAACGTTCTCCTTGCACACCTTTCTACTCAAATTTTTGTATCGTTGCTGTTTTCCCTTTGTAACTCTTCCTTCCCTCGCTGGCCTGAATAATAGAGAGTTGACAGAGAGGTGAAGTTGAGTGCCATAAGGGTTGTGAAGTGCTTACACAGCTTCTATTGTGATAGGGAGTGACTATCTGAGAATGATAGGTGGGTGCACATAGGCACAAGACCTCATGACATACGTACTTAGTCTTGGTATCTGAACATCTAAGCTTTATTCTTCACAAAGTCTGGGTGCATAGCACAGTACTTTCCTTCTTCTTTTATCCATTCTGACTTCAGTACTCTCTGAAGAAGTCACTTACTCTCAGTGTCATACCCCCAAGGGAAGAAAATGTAAATCATCTTTTAGTCTTCTCAGTAATAACATAAAAGTTGGATAGTAAGTGCCTGAAATGAGGTTTGAAAATGAATTCTCTGCCAATGAGCATTATGTTTTTTTTTTTTTTTTTTTTGTGAGCACAAAACTTGTGTGTGGGGTTCTGCACTACATAAACTGTTTTGTAATTTTGTAAATAAAGCACCAGTGGGCTTTTCAGTGTGCAGAAGGAGGTCTGAAATCTTGTATTCAAGTGATTGATCTCAGCTTGAAAACTCAAATGTGAATGCACCCAAGCTGTTCCATACACTCAGTGCAACAAAGCTGGAAGCACATATGCACGTGCACAAATAGTCTGAACCAGATCTCCTTGAATATTCAGCTCTTAATGTGTAACATTTAATAGCTAAATGCTGAGCTTAAATAAGGCTCTTTTGATGATGAAATGATTAATAAAGTGGTCTGAAACGGAGTTCACAGCCTCTCTCTGGGGAATCTTGCTTTGCCAATTCTGGCAAGATGGCCTCCTGCAGCAACAGAATCAGAAATGCCAAGAGTAATTGAAGTCTTTAATTACATTTCCTGCTTTATTTCAAGGTATCAAATTTTATTATTTTTTCTTTTTTTTTTTTTTTTTCCTTCTTTCTTTTTTTGAATTTTGGTGGTGTTGAAAATGTGTATAGGCTTCCTGTGAGCCCTTGGCTTTCTGAAAATAATAAGATGACTACAAAGGAAAAAATTAGTCCCTTCAAGAAATAACTACAGTCTTTTGCAAGCCTTTTCAAAGTTCTGTCAGGCATAGTGCAAGTTTACTTACGAGTACTGTTCAAATTTAACTCTGTGTTAAAGAAGGATCTGAGAAAATAGGATGGTGCAGCTAAAAGGAATCGTATGTGCCCAGGCTCCTCAACCCTCACAGCATGAACCGTGTCTTAATTCATAAATCACAGAGATAGGGCAGAAGGAGGTGATAGCAGCTAAGCCATTTCTTATCAAGACAACTTCTTAACTCTTGTAAAAGGTTAACACCACCATCATCCTTGTCCATGAGGAAACACAAAAGGGCCTCTGGGAGGTTGGGTACCAGCAACAGAGGAGTGGGGAAATCAACTTGCTCAGGCTGCAGTGTTTTCTTGTTGCACAGTGTGCTACTTCTAGCACCACAGTGTTCTGGCCTGGGATCTAGTCTGTGCATTGGTGCACTTAGTTATAATCTCATGTTTATGCCAAATCATTCTGATGAAGCTGTTTGGGATTTGTGCTCTCCTGGAGTGAAAATGGTGCATTAAAGGCAAGAGACAACTCTCCAAATAGTTTTATACCCATGTTGCCCATTTAAGTAAATATGTGATTCAAATGCTCTAACTATGGTTAGGTTTTGCAGTACTATGTAGGATGTTCCAAAAGTAATTCCTCCTTTTTATTTTCATGAAAACCACAACAGATGCCAAGAGCACAATAACAGTATTTGATATAGAAAATTCTCAGCTACGGAACACTTTTACAACATGGGCACCACCATTAGCTATGGGTTTTTGTCAGTGATGAACAAGAGTCTGTATACAACACTTGTTCAAATCTGCACCAGAGGAGGTGACCCAGCATTGCTGTCACGGCTGCTGAAATGCAGCACCCGCCACATCACTGTGCTCACATCCACTCTTGGGTCTCCATCAGCATTCAGCAGATGTCACTGAATGTCAGTGGGTGCCATTTGTTCCTCATGGAGGAATTGAATTACGCTGCTTTCCTTCATCCTCGCTTCCATGTCAGATGCCATTCTGTCACAGCCCCTCTGCTGCCGTCTCTCACACAATAACAAATTGGAATGGAATATTGGAGCAAGGTTCAACCTGCACTGCCATACCACCAATATGTTGTGGACCAGCATAATGATATAGGAGGCATTACTTCTGGAGCAGCCCTCATGCCCTTCTGCCTTCACTTTTCTTTCAGTTCTACTTCTGTCATCCTGGTTCTTCTGGTACTGAATACGAATCAGAACTGACATTATGTAGTATCTGTATCTTGCTGTTGTGATGATTAACCTTTCAGATGGGTTTAGTTTTATTTTTTTCTGCTGGAATAAAGCAAACAAAGCTGAGTCTTTGGCCTGAAGACCTTCTGTTCAACACCTCTTACGTTTTGTCTCTAAATGCAGTTTATAGTGATGCTGGATGTCGCTGATGGGCTGTTGGTACATGAAGCTAATGTGTGTCTTCCTGAGGGACTCCTGTTATCTTTTGCGTTTCACTTGGCCGGAGCTTTCAAACCAAAGGCGTAGATCTTCCTCGTGGAAGTCCAGCCTGTCACTTCTGTTGTGATGGTTTTGGTTTAATTTTAAGCTGATGGCAACATTTCTTCTAACATAACAGGGCCAAATTCCTTCTTCAAAGACATTACAGCAGGCATCTCCTTCAGGCTGTGCTGTCAGAAGACCTAATCTCCTATTTAGATCCAAAGTGGCTTAATTTCCAGAATTTCTCAGAATAATCAGCACAGCGAGGACATCTGGGACCTGAGCACCTGCCCAAACAGTGCAAGTTTCAAAAGTTTTTCACTTCTAGGTGCATAAATAGCCGGGGGGGTTTTGCCTTAGGAAAAGTGGAAGTAAAAGTGCGGGCTACTTGGCAGGTTTGTGAATGTCCTGAAAACTCAACTCTCAGCTTTTATGAAGGCAATAGCTGTTTTTGGTGTTCGGATTTTCTGTGCATGCAGATTGATTTCAAATATTTGTTTCACTTTATTTTTATTTATGCTTTATATTGTATTTTTACTTCTCATGGGAAGTGTTCTTTCTTTTTTTTTTTTTTTTTTAGAGAGGGAAACATGACCGAAATATTACAAGATCGCTTTGCTTCTTTTTTTGAGCAGAATTCCACCTTTGAATTTATTTATTTCTTTACGCATGCTTTGGTTCATTGAGATGCCAACTGCAGCAGAGTCCCTGGTGTGCTTTGTCTGTGTTTTGTCGGTGCTTGTTTTACAAAACCTACCTCTTGCATGACAACGATTATTTGGGTTAAAGCGATGGAAATTCTGTCCCCAGAGGGGTGGTCATTGGAGAAATTTTCTTTATTCTAAGCATATGTATTTGCTATACATGGCTGCATGTGGATAAACAACATTACTGACTTTCGTACTTCCACTGTAAAAAGAAAGCAGCAAAAAAGTGACACCTCCAAAACTCTCAGCGTTCTTGCTGGGGAATTAATTAGTGACAGCAGGGGAATGTGGTAGCACCCACCCAGAGTGCTGCACATAGTGATGTCTGAAGTTTGCTGTTTTCTTGTCCTTTATTCTGCCAAAGGCTGATGCATCGTTTTGGTGGAGTAATCCCTGATGTGTGCTCCTGCAGCGATGGGGGGGAGCCCAGGAGCACAGCCTCAGCCTCACCAGCTGTAGTAGTCACCCAGCAGGTGTCTTGGTTGAATTGATCAGTAACATCTCCCTTCCTTTGGTGTGAGAGTACATCACTTTTATAGTAAGAAATTTCTCACTTTCAAATGGGAATCTGCTTTGGAGCTGAATAAAAAAATACAGCTACCTGTTTCTTTCTCCCACGACGGTGTAGAAAACGTCACTGGACAGCAAAGGCTGTTCTTGTTTGTTCTTGTGCTCTAGAGTTTGTTGTGCTTCACTTGTGCTGTATGTATAATTCTACAGTCTGGAATGGAAAACCAGCTTCGGTTGAGAAATTTTCTATACGTGAGCACAGTGCTCTGTCCTGAGGTACCACTTACAAGTTCAGAATGAACTTGCTTAGTGGAAAAGGGGGAGAAAGAGGCTCAGCTATTAAAGTGAAATTTATGGTGCTATCTGCAAAAATGAATACTTTATATTTTTTTCATAGTTTCCCTAAATTCTCATGCTCGTACTTAGCTTGAACTCTGAGATTCTTTCTCTGTAATGTCTCTGAATGCAGCCTTTCCTAACCTTCTATGCAGCTAAGAGTGGCAGTAAAGCTCTTATTTCAGCTGTGGAGGTGTTTCTTTCTCTGCTCTCATCTAATTAATTCTTGCTATGTTTATGCTTTAACCTGCTCTTTTGCAGAGATCTTTTTCCTTATCTGTTGCTTGGACCGTGTCATTGCTCTCTTTATATTCCTTCCTTGCCTCTTTCTTCATCACGTCACATCAAATCTCTGGAGTTCACTTTTAAGGCCTTTCACAGCCTGTCTGTGCCTTACCCCTTATCTTATGGCTGATATCAGAAGTCAGCTCCCACATCTGATCAGGCTCAGATGCCAGTCCCTATATCCCAGCTGTTAAATATTAAGAGGAAACAGCTTTGTGCTTTTCCCTCACCCCTGGGAAAAGATACACGTGTGCTCACTACAAAGCCATCTCATGGTCCTTTCAGATTACTCTTTTAAAACAAATTCCTAAACTCTGTTTTGTTGCAATGTCTTCAAAGCTCCTGAGAGTGGCTGGCTCCTGAGACAGACTGGTGTTGTGTGATGCAGCCTCAGTCCTGGCTTGCTGTTGATTTCTGTGCTCTTATCTGCCTAAATTCATCTCTTTTCTCATGTGGCAGATTCTTGGCATGGGCCATCCTTTTCTTTTGTGTCTGTATAGCCTCAAACAGGCCTTAAGCTATACAGAAATGCCAATAAAATATAATATGTAATACAAACAGAAGTGTTTATCCTCTTCGTGCTGTCCGTAAGCTTGTGTTCCTTAAATGTCTGAAACATTAGAAGGATGAAGATGCTTCTTTGGAGCATGCATTTTTCTCTTGCTCCTTACAGTGACATGCTGAATTTTACTGTGTTTTGTGTGCATAATTGCTCTTGGCTCCATTTGAAAACTCCAGTATAAAATAACTCAACTACACTGGAGTGCAGAGTTAAGGCTAAGCAGCTTTTTGATTATACTTGTTTCAGAGTGTATACAGGCAGGCAGAAACTGTGACAGGTTCATGGGTGAGAAGAGCCTCTTCCTTCTCTGTGCCAACACTGGGCATGTAGTTGCACACAAATAATGGGAGCGATCTGGCTGAACACAGACACAGGAGAGGGGAAAAAAAAATGCAACTAAAAAGAGCAATGTCCGTGTAAGCTTCCTACTCTGCTTTGCAAGGAGGTGCTGAGAAGTGCAGGCGCAGGGACATGTGGAAGCAGAGCAGCAGCCAGAAGGCAGAGGTTATCGCGTGGTTGCAGCCAGCCCTTGGATTACAGCTATCGTGGGACTGCAGGCACCAGCAGGCATACGAAAACTCGGGGAAAATGGGAGCAGCAGAGATGCAATGAACAAAAATAGCAGGGTTGTGAACTGGGCAGTATATCCTCCACTGCAGTGCTCTCACAATGAAAACTATCTGGAAACATCCATCTTAGCACTGATTGTTTCTTATGTCCCTTTGACAGTGCAAGGTTACTTGAAAATTAGTTGTATTTCCAGAGTAGGGGTGTGTGTTCACACATCTTTAATGCAGTATATGTTTTGATTTTAAAAAAAGAAACAAATACAAACTGTTCATTTCAGGTAGGATACCATTTTAGCAGTTAGCACCAATGCTTTTTGGAGCTTGTGAATGTGAAAGGGAAGGATATTTGACTAGGGGCTGTTGTAGCCTTTAAGGGAGAAAGTATGCCTGTATATGTATATATCTATATACAATCTTATTATCTTTTTTTTTTTTTTACACTGGATGCATACCTGGGTCATTCAAAACAAATAATAATGTTGATTCTGTGAAACCATCTCAGTCATGATAGGAAGGAGGCTGAGGAAAAATTCTGAAAAATTGAGTAAAGGTTTATTTTGACATTCTTTAAAATTCTATTCTTGTTGAGTGACAGTTCTTGGAATACATCTTTTAATGCAAGTGTAATGATGGGGAAAACGCAATAAATAGGTACTTTGAGCTGAGCTGTGTGAATTTAGAATGGTTTGGTGGGACTTTGAAGGCTGAGGAAGTACAAGAAATGCTGTCTGGTCTTAGGGGAAGACTTCTGGGGAGTTGGGTGTATCAGATATAAAACCAGTGTGTGTCAGACTAGAGACTTGTTGCGAAGAAGAGCAAAATTAGGGTGCCCTTATGTAACTGCAGACCCAGAGAAGTTCCCAAAGGACACTCTGTCCAGCTTTCTCCATCAGGGTGCAGTATACTTATAAGATCTGTCACTGCAGCTTCCAGAGGCAGTCCATTCCAGTACATTGCTTAATCAGCTGCTTAATGTGGCTCTTCCTTTTTTCAATGTAAATCCATTGCTATTTGCATTGGTTTTCACAGCTATAGCACACTTCCCTTCTTCTATGTCTTTAAAAATCACCATCGGTTTTCCTTTGCTTTTATTTCCCTTTATTTTTTCCCATTTTTCCCTTTATCGTATTTAGTTCTATTTTACTTCAAGCTTAGCAGCCACACTTGTTCTCTGAGGAAGGATGGAATGTATCTATGAGACCTCTGAGTCTCACTGTCAGTTGGTGTGGATGGTTGTTCTGGTTGCACTTCATCTTCCTAGCTTGTACAAGAAGGTGCAAAGACAGAACTGTCCTTAGAATAAAGGACTTTTGGGAATCCTGCAGTCTTAGATGAAAAAGGATGTCATGGAGAGGAAGTTTCTGCAGCAGGGGATTAATGAGTGATTGAGTATTTTCTTGGAGTTCAATCACTGTATAAATTCCTAGTAGGCCTTAATTATACTCGTCTGTGCATGATTCCACATGCCTTAGGCAAGTAAATTTTTATTATAGTTGAAGAGAGACTTCTCTAAGAACTACAAATGTAGCCTGCTGGTACACATCAATCTGCTTGTTTCCTTTTACATGTTTTAGATGTATATCTGATATATCTTTACAAGCTCTGTGTTTCTAGTTCCCAGATCTTCAAAAAACTGCTTGAAAGTACATGACTACTCAGTTTTGCCAGGAAATTTGTGCTACAGGCAGTGGAAGTAAGGTGCACTCAGAACTTTGTCTGCTATTTTTCTGGTTAGGCATAAAGGCAGTATGAGGAAGCTAAATCCAATAGTAGAGATGGAGCAGCACACTGCGTGTTGGGAAGTTCTTGCTGGTCTTCATACAGGAATTGTAAATTTTGCTAAATATTCAGCCTTGTGGGGACTGCGAGCAAAGTGCACAGGCTCCCTGAGTTTAATATCTGCAGGAAGCAAGTTCAAAAACTTTTCCTTTGCATTCTTACATAATGTTGGAAAAAGGTACTTGGAAAATACTGAAGGAAAAAAACAAACCCAGAATACTGAAAAACTGGCATCTTTTGTATTTTAGCACAGCTTCTTTTTCCTGCCCCAGCAGGAATTTGTCCCAGCAGGAAAGTACGGAGAAAAAAGTGATGAAAAATGTTGTCTCCACTTTCTGTAGTGATGGAGGGGATTATTTTCAGACCATCTGTATACATATAGGAAAGCTCTTAGACTGTATTTATTTTTTCAGATCTTTGCTCTCAGTGAATTGTGTGGGATGGCAGGGCGTGCATTCAGGACAGCAGCAGAAGCGTTAACAAATGATACCAAAGCTTGTCTGGCGCTCTGTGCTGTGAGACAAGTTGCACATCCTGTAGCACTCACAATTTTTCACAGTAGTATCCACATAGTTTTGTGTAGTGGAATATATTCAACAAGGTCATGGGTTGGATCCAAGATTGGATAATTTGCAAAGGATAAACAGGAGGAAGAAAGATAAAGGTCTGTGTGAGGTGTGTGCAACTGTCTAACCACTGATTTCAGAGAAGTAAAGTTGAGGATGAGGCATGGAAAGAAGAGTACTTGTACAAAGTACTCATCTGGCTGCCCAAGAAAACAAGTGTTGGCCATGGCTCTGCAAACTGGGTTCTGCATTTCTAGCAAAACAGTTCAGCTTTTCTGCCAAAGCTTCTGGTGTTCACTGGCCTTTCCTGAGGATCTTTATTAGCCCAGCTTTTGTTCTCAAACCTCTTGAAACATTTAACTCTGAAACCTTCCAATGTATTCTCCTGTTCCTTGGGCAAAGTCCTCCTCCGCTGACTCGTTCAGATCTACTTTATTTATGGTTCTAGTCACTGACAATTACCTTGGTAACTATAACTACAGACTAATTGGGAAGAAGCACTATTAAAACACTAAATAGATAAGCGAGCTAGAATTCTTTTAGCTTGTCAAATTGGTCCATTAAATCTGTGTGTTGTACCTGTAATTGCAAAGCTCCAATTATCGTACACTTAGTGAAAGGAGCGATAAGGTTTTCTGGAATGGAAAGAGATAAGAGATAAAAGTGAAAAGTTTTCTAATAATAACTTTTAGTAAAAGCTATCAAAGACAAATGTATACTTCTGATAAGAGCCAGAATATGAGAACTTGTGAAATCTGGTATCTCAAAGCAAACAAAATAAGGTCAAGTAGAAGTTGGAGGGAAATGTGATCACCTTGCACAAATGTTTTAGACAATGTAAGGTCTTTTAGTCCACAGTCTACTTGTATTGTTGCTAGAAAACGCTGTACTGATGTCTGTACAGCACTGGCACCAAGAGACTGTGGCGTTTGGAGATGGTTAGCACTTCATGTGCTACAGAATGAAGGCTCTGACTGAAGGTGACATTCGTATTTCTCTCTGGGCAATCATGCAGTCATCCTTTGTTTTGAAAATGCCACTTTCCCTGCAGGCTGTCTTGAGCTAAGTTGGAGAGAGATGACCAAACCAGGGAGAACTGAAACTCAGGTTTGAATTCAGGCACTGATGCAGACTTGAGTTTACGTGGAGGAGAAAGGAAACAGAAGTGCTTATATTTCCACCGTAATTCACAGTGGTAGAAAGTTGAATAAAAGTATGTCCTTTCTCAGTACCTTTTAATCTGAATCTTTAAAGACGGAGCTGAAGTTTTGGAAAACTTGGACTCAATTTGTGAAGGCCTATAAAGGAGTAAGTACATACTGTGGGACCAGTAATTTTGGGAAATATGTGGAAGGAAGAGAGCAGTGACCTTAATAGTGAGCAAAGAGGAAAGGATTGTTGTTATTAAGCAGAACTTATTTCACAGAAAAACAATACTGAACTGACTTCTATTTGTGAGAAGGGGGGAAAGGAAAAGGATAATTCCTTTCTGAGAGCCCAAGAGGCTTTATCCATTTTAAAACCAATTCTGTGCAAAATAAAGGCAAGCGAGCGTATGTATTCTAAATGGCACTTCAACCTCTCTCCAAAAAAAAGTCATCAGTGCTCAAATAGGCATCATTACTCTGCAGTGTTGCTTTCTTTCTCTTTCCCTTTTGAATAGTGGATTGCAAACGACATGCCTGATTTCTAATTGGCTTTAGAGATGTTGTTTGTGAAATTTTGCATATGAGGGAAAGGAAGTTTATGTGATAAAAAAACAAACAGAAAAAGGTGATCATTTTGGCATTCAGAATGGCTTTGGAAATTGGGCTTCAAATGAAGGAATGTTTTCTCTTGAGTGGTTGAGATAAAGCAATAAAAAGCTTCTTGCCTCTGAGAAATCAAAATGTTTATTCCAAGCAAGTGAAGTCTGATGGCCACACAGTTAAAATTACACTTCTGATGACTTCTTAAGCTGAATCTACTGAACCAGTGGCGGGCAAGTGTAACACTGAAGATTTATGGACAGTTGGAAGGAGGAAGAGGAGTATGCTGGGAAGGAACACGCTGACAGGTTCTTGTATCTTTCAAGACTTTAAAATCTGTATATACCATCTACCTGCTTTTTGTTTGTCAGAGCCTCATTCTGAAAGGGATTTTTTGGTGAACTTAGGCTTCATATGGGCTTCGTTTCATGACTTACAAAGAGGGCAGGAAGCAACAGTGTAGTAAGATGCAGGATATGTTGATGGTAACAAATCTGTGTGTCAGAGAAGGAAGACTCTTTAAGCTAACATTGTCAATTAGTTCAGACTCTGCTCTTGAAAACCAGGTTTGTTAAAACATAGAGTCTATTTACCAGCTGCAGTGCTGAAGGCTTTCATGAGGAAAGGTTCCCATGCTGGCATTTCTGTACCTGAGGCTGATGGTGTGCTGCCCTGGTCTCTCTGACACTGCTCCCCCTTCCCTGTCAGATGCTGAGAAATACAAAGAGCTTTGCATCAATTCTTTCAGGAAATGGATAGCAGAGAAAGAATTACTGGTTGGAGTTGCTCTGGGATATGCATGTTTGAACTAGCACTGACCATCCCTGCTGTGTTAGCAGATGCAAGCAGTTTGGAAGGACATGGTACAAGGGAATCACCATTTAGTTGCTTAAAATGATTTTGCTGGGCACATCAGAACACTCATGTAGAAGGTAACCAGGCTTTGTAATCTTGCGGCAAGGAGGTGCTTCAATAGCGATGGTCCGAAAACTATAATTCATGTTTGTCTCCATGTAAATATATGTCAGTTTTCAAAGGTTATTAGTAAGAGAACAGCTTGAGTGTTGTTAAAAAGTGAAATATATGAAACCTTAGATTTTACTGTATTTCTGTAAGTAGAAGGAAGATAGGGTTATGTTGTGATTTATGTGTGGCAAACGTGTTAATGTCCCGTCTGACTGGATGAAGGAAAAGGCAGTTACTCAGATGGGGTTTTTTTGCTGTTTTTTTTTTTAAAAAAAAAAAAAAAAAAAAGCTTTTCAGAATCTTGGATCATAGCAAATGATTCTTGGGACAATCTAATATCGAATTAATAAGAGAAGGATTAAGGTACTGACAAAAAGGGCAGAGATGAGAACTGGCTAAAGATTTTTGGCTGTGAGGACATGATCTGAAATAACACATTTCCCCAGTGTTTAAAAACTATGTCCAGATTCTCACTCTCTGGGAAGAGAATTGTTACTGGAGACAGGTATGAGCTGCAGCTGCTCCAGTAACTGTCTTGATGAGAAGCTTTCCATATGGAACAAGTTTGCTGAGTTTCCATGTGGGCAGAAATGACCAAGCAATATCCTTCTGCAACAGACAGCAGCAGCTCCAATGGTTACAATGGAAATGCACTGCTGCTTTTCCCTGTGCAAGTATATCTGCTAAAACAGCAGCTTCTGATAGCTATTGTAAAACAAGGGATCTTGCTATTTCCTCTCCTTTTGGCCCCATTGTGCCAAACATTCGGGCAGTACACGTTACCTACTTGGGTAACAGCACAGCGAGGATGGATCATAGGATTTGCAGATGCTGACCACTTATTCGCCTCACTCTCAGCTTATCAGTACTGCAGAAAGTAACCTGTTTATTTACAAGATGTTTGCAGATTCTGAGGGATAAAATATAACGACTTCATGAACATAATAATACATGAGAGGTCATAAGTATCACTGGAGATACTTGGATTGAATTTTATTAGCTAATATTCATGAAGTGTGAATGAAAAACTAAGCACTGCATCAAAAAAGATGTGCGGTGACACAAGCAGTAGACAATTCCACAGGATGAAATAATCTTCCGTGATTAATTTTAAAATTTAAAAACAGCTTATGTTTAAATACAGCCACTTTGTGCTTTTTTTGAACAGCAGGTTGGTGGGTTTTTTTGGTTGGGAAATGTAGGGTGGCTTTTGATAACAAGGTTTCTTCAGGGAAACCACATGTTCTGGGGTGAACCCCTTCAGAACACCTTCTCTGAGCTGTAGCTGCAAAAAGAGGGCTTTAGTGTTATATGTTTGCAGCAGGAAGAGAGCCAGGTACTTGAACTGACATGATGGATTCCCCTTTCACCTCCTGCCTCTACCTCATTAAACTGCAGTGATTAAAGAATTATCAAAATTTAATACTTCAAAATGACTGCACAAAAGCAGCTTCTTATGGGAAGCCGTCTTTAAAAACTGTCGCCTACATGCACAGAATTTCTCCCACAAACCTTTTCCCCTGTGCATCCCTCCCTCCCTTGTGTGTTCTTCCCTTTAATTTATGGGGAAGTGGTGAAACCTCTGGCCAACTAGAGCCACTCCTGAGAACAAATATGGGCTCTAAATTATTTGAGCCCATCGGGCGTATTGGTTATTAAACCTCAGCTGGTCTAAGAAGGCAGATGGATGTGCTGTGTCATTGCCAGCTATATTAATTGCATACTAAAGATTTTCAATTTTTTAGGTAGAAATATGGAATAGAATTATAACTGGATTATTCAGGTGACTCTGACAAGCTGTAACTTGAGAGATGTATTAAAATAAATTGAGAGCAGTTCAGTATGATCAGGTTCTCTGTGTAGTCTACACATGTGAAGCTGAGCCTGATTGGAAACAGAATTTGGTACTGAACCCCACATTCTTAACATCTTTCCATCAGTAGATTTCAGTGAAATAGATCTGCTCTCACTTTCATCACTTGAGATGAAATGCGAAGAAACCATGGAACTTGCCCGATGCCACTTGGAGGAGGAAGCTGCAGTGTTACTTACAAAGTCTTTTTATCCCTGTTCTCAACCTATTGCAGTGTTTATAAATCTACGCTGTTTCCAAGTGGATAACTGACTCATCAGCATCAGAAAGTGCCCTTAGAGAATGGTGCCTGGCCAAGGCTCTGTGTGGATTTTGCCAGCTGATGACACGACCTCTGGACAGTGGTGTTCCCTTGTACCGGTGAGGGTAGCTTTGAGCTCTCTTCTTATTCTCTTGCTTCAGCTCCTTGATGCAACAGTGGGGAAAAAAAAACTCTTTCAAGCCTCTAATTCGTCAAGTCTGCCTGCAGCTGACATAATGTGAATTTTTTCCTGGATAGCAATAGATCCTATGAATTATGATATAGAGGCTGGCAAAAGTCAGCTATACCGCATTGGTGCTGATAAAGGTTGCTATCGGTGTAGGACAGGACTCGATACAGCTTCTTGTGCACTGCTGTTTTACCCGTTTGAGGTTAGGTACCTTGTGTGTGTAGGCATACAGCATCTTTCAGTAAATTCCTGATGGCAAATTACAAAAGAAAAACCTTGTTTTGAAAGAAAAAACTTCCTGTAGAATCCCAGGTGTAAACAAAGTTTATGTAGTACTGCTTTTGTAAGCATCAAAAGCACCAGCCTTTAGCAATTCACAACATTAATAGTAGATCTGAAATATTCAGGGAAATATTTAAAGGTATAATTTAACAAGATCTGGATTATATATTGGGGATTATTGTAAAGGAGTCCCTTTGTTTAAATGATGTTTTTAAAATCAGTGCTCCTGAAGTTAGTGCCATTAAATGTTCATAAAGTGTTCATGTTGTGTATGTGCAATCACACAGTAAAGATCTGTGGCTTCCAAAGCTTGTAGTCTGCATATAGAAGAAAAGCATTGGTATAGGCAGATGGAGGGAGGCAAGGTGTTGGGCAGTCTAATGGGTGACTGTGTTAACATGCAGCTACTCTCAGACCATGCATAGAGCATGTTTCAGTCTCTTTTAGAAACTTATCCTCAGTCTATTCCAGATCCATGCTACACCTGCATGGTTGAAGAGTTTGGTTTCTTTGTGTGCAAACACTTTTATTGCTACTTTTGAAACCCAGAGTAAAAAAGAAGCATCAGTGAAAATGTAATTGTATAACACTATGCCAGTGGGCAGTCTCTTTTACCCTTGGAGAAATTGAGCTGTTGACTGCTTTGGGAAGCTTCTAAAGGTCTACATTGTCTACTGTAGTGAGGATGAAGGATAAGAAGTCATGATAATGATGGCATGAATATGCAAGTAGTTCTCCATGCCAACATCATCATCACAGATGTTCTTGTGCATCTGGGGTCCATGCACGATTCATTCATTTTGCACATGTTCCTACTCAACAAGCTTCTCTGAATGTTTTCACCCAATGGGGGATAGATGATCGTTCAGCCTTTTAATCATGTTTTTCTCGAGTTTACTCTAGTAACATCTGTGTACGGTCATTATAGACCTGGTATTTGTTCTGAATTGGTACTGATTTTCTCTCCTGGTGACAAGCAATGCTCTCTTTTTCTACCCCATTGAACAGATATGTAGTATAAAGCAACCTATACTGTCAGATGCCGTCTGCCTAAATGTGTTTCTCAGAGACCCTGACAAGATAAGCCTTTCAAGAGCTGTTGAGCATTGGCACCAGTGGTTTGTGTTACTGTCACTGTACTGCCATTAAGCATTTTCTTAGCTTCAAGTCTGAGAGGCGCTCCGTGGATATAACATCCAGATTTTACATTCTTTTCCTGCATGTCCTGAAAAGGTGATCAAAGAGTTGCAGAGCTCTTCAGGGCTGTAGGTTTGATGAAGTTGATCTCTTTTAAGGTAAAGAAAGCCTAGAGCCTTGCTTCACCTTTTTTTGAGAACTGATGGATTGTTTACCTGTTAAGTAACCATCCAAAATTATCTGCTGCTCCTACCACACTATGTATATTCAGAAATGAATGTAGTAGCTATCAGTTCAGCATGGCCTTGTCCTGCCCATCTTTAAATTTATAAGCACCTACAGGCACATTACAGGCACCTATGAAAACTAGAACATGAGACACTGCGTGCCAAGCAACTGATATTTGTAAGCTGTGGCAGCCATGAAGAATACAAGATCTGTAACATTCATTTGAATGCTTACTAAGGTATGTGTCTTCTGCTCGGGCAAGCAAAAGGAGCTGAAATGTTTTGAGAAATCACCATTTCTAGGTCAGCATGGTTAGGGCAAAGGCATTGAGCAGATAGTGCATTTTAGTTGTCAAAACATGCTTGTAGTAGTTTAGCTCTTTGGAAAGAAGATTTTTCTTAGCTTGCTCATTACTGTGTGTAATTTCCATGAGCAATAATTACACATTCTCTAGGGATGCAAGTAATTTATTTTGTAGTAAACTGTTATCTATTGGTATTTTAACATTGTTTGCAATATTTATCTGTAGATTTGCACCCATGAACTGGAAAATATGTTTTTTTTTTTTTAATGAGAAAAGTAATGTTAAAAATTCAACAAAATATTAATTTCATATGAAAAAGCTTATGTAATAGAACAAGTACTGCATGTTATTACAAGTTGTTCATGCTGGATGAACTGTAGCAAAGGACACAGGAATATGTTAGCTGAAAAGAAAAGCAACAGGAGCTAGCTATTCTTTTCGTTGAATCGACAAGAGTGGTTAAGCGAGTTGCACATTTGGTTAACTTTCTTGACTTGAAGGCAGAGAATTGAGAGACAAATTGGTGCAACTCCAGCTATCTACTCTTACTTCTGAGAAGTATATTCTGGCTGAAAACTTCCATCCGCAGTGCATCATATTAATGTTGTAAGAAAGTGCTTTATTATTTTTTTTTTCCACCTACTGTTTGAGACCCTTGATGCTTGGAAATTGTGGGCTTCCACCACGCTGTTTTACAGTTCATCAGAACTTTAATGACTCAAGCAACAGTGTAATTGGGCAAAGAGTTGGATTAATGTTGTGACAATTAATTTAAGACTTCAGTTCTTTTTGGGGAAAGGACAGGCTCAGCTGGTGTTGGGGAGATTGCTTTCATTTGTTGACAATACCAATATTCTGTTAGCAACAGATTTCATTGCAAGCCATCAGCATGTAATTATCCCTGGATCATACATTAATTTCTACATTGAGTCTCGGTCTTACTTAATGTTTTATGTGCTGAACTGAATTACATCTGAAACACGGGACTCCATTTTCAGATGGATCATCTCCTGACAGTAAATGTGAAGCCTTTGAAAGTTGTTTGAATGATGTGCATGCTCTCTCAAGCGGGAAAATCCTACCTGAATTTCACATGCATGAGGAAAGTCACACCTTTTAACTTTGCATTGCTTTTGGTCAAGATGATTTATTCTGAGGAAATACTCTTACCTCATGCACACTAACCTTTGTGAAGCTTGTTCCATTACACTTTCATAGCCTCTTCTCCAGGTACGGTAGTTCTCCTTCTAATGTGCTATGTGGCTTTATAAATGGCAAGGTCATATCTTTGTAGGATTTGCAACAAAGATGAAAGTTCTCCCAGAGCCTCTTTCCTGAGAGCTAAATCCCCATAAATCCAGGGCTTTCAAGATTTTTCTAAGCTAGGAAATGTTGAGCACACAGATAAAGATCGGTCGTCTTATTTTTATTATTTCAGCAGCTGCAGATAGGAATATGTATACAGTGTCCATGAATTAAACACATTTGTCCTACAACTCCCATTGTTGTTCTGCAACCACTGTTAAATGTGAGCTAATCTGAGTCATTCTGATTCTGTGTGTTTCTGTTGTTTGGCTGTTGACTGATTAATTATTTGTGTGTACATTTCCTCTGAATATTTCAGAGCTGAGGTGTTTTGAGGTGGTTTTTTTTTTTCCCCAGTAAATCCTGCAGCACTTTAGGTTATCAAATGCTCATTCAAGTTTGTGCACACCAGATCAACTGCAAAACTTAAGGAATGAGTCCTGAACATTTGACTGTAGCTAACTTCATTTTAATAATAACCTCCACCAAGTGGCAAGAACATATGCATATTCAATATGTGTTGCTGTCATGGTGTGCCTGTTCCTTGAGCTTTCCTTACATTTATCTGGGTGTTTAGATCAAGTCCTTTTAGTGAATGCAGTGATGCATACATTTAAAGTCACCGTACTGAAGTGATTCTGTGTATGCTGGATGAAAAATTCTGGTAATACTTAGTTGTGCTTCTGAATGATTCCTTTTTACTCATCTTACAAACCCATCAATGTATTTCATATATATGTGTCCTTCTTGCCTCTCTGATATCCAAGAACAGTGATGAATTCCATTCCGCTAAAAATATGCTGTCATCCAGCAGCTTGTACACACACACACACACACACACACACACACACACACACACACACTAACATTAGCTATATAGAACACTACGAGTTTGTCTGGGGAGCTGTTACATGTCATTAGCTGCCCACAGAATTTGTTCAGGGACAGCTGTGATGGAAACAGAGTGTGTGCTTTTACCAGCTGCATCTCAGCTTTTGTATGGCTACAACAAACAGTGAGCCTCCTCAGATGGAGACAGGAATTTCTTCATTCTAATGTGTTCTCATGAACACGTTAATATATACCTTTGAATCGAGATTGAATCAAGATGTTCTGATATTTCCTCATAGGATACCATTGGGATTCTATGTGCCTGTCATAACATTGATCCAGGCAGTCTGCTCCAATGGATTCGTTAAACAGGTTTTTACATCAGCACATAAAATCAGGAATTTATGGCTTGCCATAAGGCATACAAAGTGAGATTTCAACTCCCTGTGGTGCACAGCACATCACGCATCAGGAATGTCACTATTCCTTGTAGCATCTATTACTCCAACCTGCTGCTAAAATGCAATTCTGGGCTGTGCTTCATGTATTTCAGGAGCTCAGATAAGACAGGAAGATGGATAAATTGCCATAGGGTGATGGCACAGTGGTGGTAAAGCATATCATTCTCTGATACTCCTTTTATGACTTCATCTCTGAACATGACCCATTTTAAAACCACTCTTGATAACCCTAGCTGTTAAAATGCCCGCAAACAGAACAAATTAAGTAAAAGTGAAAAGTCACAACTTGAGATGTTATGAAAAACAAACTGAGGGAGTTCAAAAAGCACAACAAATTAATGACGTAACTGATTATCAGCCTGAAATGGTCTTTTATTTCATGCTGGGACCACTAGACTCATCTGGAAGCTCTACTTGTGTATTTAATACCTGTTGTTGATTGCTGTTAGTTGTACTGTTTGGGCTCTTCTCTCATGCCTCTCAGTAAAGGGATTGTTTCTGTCCTGAAGATCAATATTTGGCTCTGTACAGCCTGCAGCAGTCACTTGGAAAGTCCTTGCAAGGCTTCAAAAGCTTTCACTAAGACTTTACATTTTCCTTTTAACTACTCATGATCCAGTGTCCTCGATAATACCAATTATCCCCAAATAAATATTGAGCATGATTGAAGTGTGACTCTTTAATATACTCCAACTCAACACCTCTAAGGCTATGATATGCACAGCCGTGATAGGTGTCCAATGCAGTTAGCACTGCTTTGCTTCTCAAGACAACAGGTGAGATCATGGTCAAAGTGCAGCTCTTCTTCTCTTCAAAGGTGTGGAGAATCTGGTGATGGTGATGCTTTTGGGAGAATAGTTATAAACTGATTTGTGCAGGTTTTAATTACATGTAATTTGTGTTTCTTTGGAAGTCAAGGCACCAAATCAGTCTTAACATGTATCCAACGAGCCCTTGAATTGACTGCTATTTTGCTGGATGAATTTCAACCTTGTTTCATTTTCATTTCATGCACTAGTGTACAAATTTCCCATCAGCTTCTTGCCAGAGTAATGCATGTGCCATGACAGGGAACTTGGATGTTAAAGAGTAGTGTAAAAATAAAATTGTTTTTCACTGGATGGGCTTTGGGACTGGGTAATGAGCTGGAAAGCCTGTTACACCTTGGCTTCTGTTTTGTATGCTTCTCATGTAAATAGAGACCCCAGTGAAATTGTTGCCTGCTGGCTTCTTGGTTGCTGGTAGGAGGAGGAATGGTAGCATCTGGCAGTTGACAAGTCTTGTACGTTTTAGATATGATCATCATTATCTTTGTAACCTCTTGTCACTAGGTTCTAGAGATGCCAGTGTGTGTATATATACATATATATGTTACACTATGCATACATAGTCAGAATTCCCAGGGAAACTTCTTCTCATTCCTTCTCTGACTGTATTCTATCTGCAGATTTCAGTCTTTAATTTTTCCTTGTAACACTGTAATTGGAAGCGGTGGATATAATAGGGAAACTGACTGTGTGCTGACTCTCACCTAGATTTCAGCTTCTCAGCCTTCTAGCTCTCGCAGTAACATAAATTCACTGTTGTTCACGATGTCCCCACGTATGTTTATGCTGACAACCCATCTTTCAACTAGATGAGGACAGACATTGTGGGATGTGAGGGCTAGATTTTCTGCCATCTCTTAAGCGAGCAGAGTTCAGCAGTTGCAATGGTTGGCTTCCTTTAGCTGATCAGGGCTTCCATCCAAAACTTTCCAGGCATACCACTGAGTGAGGAGAATGGGATCTGCCAGTGCTGCAGACTGGGAATAAATTTGTCCTGCTGTATTTACTCTTCCAACCACGCTCACTAGATGTACAGAGAGTTGTAGTGCCGCTTTGTGAACATGGGCTACATGCTCTCACATTAATGGAAATCATGAAGAGGGTGAGCAAGTTGCATTTTAATTCACTGTTATGCAACTTCCATCTCTCACTTACTTTGGTTAATGTTGGATGCCATCACTGTGTGCTGCTATCTTTTGCGGTGGAATATTCTTCGTGTGTTGAACTGCTTTTGTATAAATTTTACAGTAATTATAACTTGAGATGGAGCAAGAGTATATAGACCTAGGGCAGAACTGGCATGGTGAAAGATCTATTGGAACTTTACTGGGTAGCATTTAAGTGTCTAAAAGAGCTTATGAAGGATTGATTTTTATGTGTCTTGTGCAATCAAAGCTTTATCCAAGTTAGCATCTCTTTATGGTAAAGCTTCCTATTGTTAACGTTTTAGAAATGGGAATTCTTCTATTTCTCAATCTGTTGTAGCAGTTACTTCAGTGTTATTTTCAGTAAGTAGACAATAAGAAACAAAAACTCATGGAAGCCACATCTTGGCAGAGGCTGAGAGCTATTGTTACACACTTTGTTGCTCAGATTTCTGTTTGCTGAAGTTTGGTCCAAATTACTTTAAAATAAGCAGTCCTATGGGAAGATGAGTTAATGAAGCCTACTTTCCCAAACGTTTGTGGGCAATGGTTGATTGATCTAGAATAATAATTGTTAATGCTGCTTTGTGGCCGCACCCCTGATCAGGCATGCAATTCTTGGGAGTGCTTTAAGTGGTGTGCTTAGGATTTGCCACTCCTCAAAGATAAGGAAAACCTTAAGAGTAGACGATCTGGTATCCAACGAAGGTCTGACTAACACTACAGCCTTTTTCTCAAGAGATAACCTACATAACCCCATTTTTTTCTCTGTATGCTGCTTTTCTCATGAAGGTTGCACAAATTTTATATATTTGAGACCTTTTCCCCATTAAATTCAATTGAAACTTAGTGAACAGGCTAAAGGTTGTTAGGTGAAAGACAAAGATGTACATGTTCTCATATATCTTACTAATACGATAAGATTCTAAGCTAAAATCTATATATCAAGAAAGAGCTGCCCTAAATATAGCAAGTTAGGCTTTGTCACTAGGAGGAAAAAGGAATAAATTTATTTGTTTATTCTATGGAAAATGTTTCAGACATCATTATTCTTGGAACCCTGTAGTTTGCCACATCAAGCGAAGCATCAGTTTCTAGACACCCTGCTGACCACACAAGAAGGAATGCCAAGTCCTTCCCAAACCCAGGACCTTCACACAGCAAACAGATGCGCTGCCTGCAGTGCTGAGCCACTGAGTATAAAGGTTGGATCAGCTTCTAGAAAATTAACATTACTTAGCCTTTAGCAGAGAAATCCCATCCCTGCTTCTCTTTTAATATTTTTTTCAGTAGCCTCTGTTTTGTTTGAATTTATTCCCCTGCGTCACATCTAATTTTTGTATCTGTGTAGAATCCATTGCAGAGGATCAAACAGCAGAGTCTGAAAAAGCAAGCATATGAGCATGGGTGATATGGCACAGAAGTGCAGTCTTCTTACTCCATTGGCTACTGCTCTGAGCACAACAAAGTCAGTCACTTTCAAAATACAATACAGTGACTGTCTGAAGCCTATTCAAACTAATGCAGGACAAACCCCAGAAGGGCCTGAGGTTCTGGTTGGCTCAGATAAGCTTCAGAGAACATCCAAATGTTTTGATGATTATCAGAAACTCTTGGATCTGCTAGGCTGTGCTGGAAAACTTGAGAGAAACTGTTTTCCTCTGAGATTTTTTTGCTACTACCTGCTTTGGGCCAGATGTGTCTCTGGAAGGACCTCAGTAGTGAAGATGAGCAGCGTATCACAAAGAACTAGAACGTACAGAAGCATCTGCTCTCCAAGGAATTTGGTCCTTTTGTTTCAGATGCCAGCTGGGTACAGGGGATAGAAAAGTATGTAGAAGGGACAAACAGCTGTTGCCTTTTAGATCTCAGTAATGAGAAAAAGGTCTGCTCTGTGTTCTGTTTGCAAGACATGTAATCTCTCTTGGCTAGCTGTATATCTCAAGCAGAGCAGAGTGTGATCTCCATTATAACTCTTGGTTGAATGAAGTGCAGATCCTGGCTGGTGTTCTTACAACTTTACTGTAATATAAATAGATGGATTGCACTTTGTTTCCTCTGTTGACTGTGGCCATCTTCAGGGGATGTTGGAAAGGAACATCATTTAGGAAAGAATACAAATATCGTTATTCAGGAAGGGGGTATTAGTTTGCAAGCTTTCGTTGGTTTTCACCAGTTTAGTTTTTAGGGTTGATTTTTATTTTTTATTTTTGGGGTAGTAAACACAAAGCTATAAAGCATATTTAGCTTTGAAATAATAAAAAATTCTGTTTCTTCTGGCCTTTGGCTTAATTTCCTGTTTCCCACAAGACTGTGATCAAATCAGTGGGAGTAGTTGGGATTCAGAGACAAACTGGCTGGTAGATAATGAATGAGTTAAGTAGGAGTTTTCTATGTTTATATTTTTCTATCAGTATCTGAATGTATTTTGGGTACATGAATATCAAGATCTCTTCTCTCTAGTGATCTGAAATAATCTGTTGTATTTTTTAAAATAAGATTTTATGGAAAATTAGACTTTCTTGCTTCAGCTCTTTGGCTGAATTCTTAAAATTATCAGGGTTAAAGCACCTTCACTCACATGGCAAGGGAAAATCTCCACGTTTTTCTCTTTATTTACAGAAAATATCTCCAGTGATAACATTCATTAACGGTTTCCATTTTATTTATGTTGCTTTAAGTACAGAGATATCTTGCCTATACCTCTAATTGTGCACTGCAGTCACTCTTGATGGAATTTTATTCTTTATTACTTCTTTTGTCTGCTCAGTATTACATGGCGATGGCAAACAGATGCAGTCTTCCCTTCGTAACATTCTAGACAAATGCATTATAAGTGACTTAAAGACTGCTGTGTGGAAGGAGTAAGAAGTGGGTAAATCAGTGAGTAGGAAGACAAAAGTGAAGAATGGTAAACATGAGCAGACATGCTTGTGAGCATTGTGAGCAGTACTGATGCTAAATCTGACTTTTTAAATTTATACATAAGTAATTCTAACAGAGGTTTCTGTAGGATTATTAATATCATCCTCCAAAAAAAAAAAAAAAAATCTGCTTGCATTCTCACAAGGAATTTTTTTTTTAAGCTCTGCAACAAATCCTCTATCAACTCGGACAGAAATTAACTGCCAGAAATAAAAATTCCAATTTAGATTCTTAATTACCTGCCTTCAGGTAGGCTCATGGATCATCAAAGGCTAAGGAAAATCTGTAATGATTGTCTAATAATTTTGGACTGGCAGTACATTAAACAAATGTATTCAGCCACACAGGTTTACTGAAGCAGTTACCTTGGGGACTGCTCTCCAGGCTGCCACATACATCTGTAACCTCAAAGGCACTTGAGTTGTTACAGATCTCCTATGGACAAGGACAGATACCTGTCTGCATAAGAATGTAATCAACGGGAGACTGCTCATGATGCCTGAATGAAAAAATGCTTTGTAGGTTTTGTTCTATTTGTTCAGGAGGGACTTCTTGCTAACATGTTGCATCGCCGTGTTCAACCAGTTATACCCATTCATTGATCTGAAGCTTCTTGTCCTGCAAGGAGGGGTTTTTTTAATCAGGTCATAATTTGCGAGATGAAGCCCGCTGATTTTGTCCATGCTGATAGCCTCCGTTGTGTTCAATGGGATAATTTCTACTGATAATGATTTGGAAGATTTTGTCTTTCACCAAGAGAACGATAGCAACAGTCACTCATACCCTAACATTTGCTTACAGTTTCTTTCTCATTTTCCTTAGCAAGTTTCTGATTCTTTAGGTTTAAATGACATGGTAAGTATAGTAACTAACTTCCAGCAATCTAAGAAAGCTTGTAGACTTAGACTTTCAAGTTAAGTGGTGATGCTGGTCACTGGGCAACAGGAAACAAATAGTGTCAGAAGAAGCACTGCTCCAGTGGTAGTTCTCTGTGTAGACTTATATTCTTCTTTGGTTTCTTAAGAACCAGGCAGACTCAGTGTGTGGTGCTGGATGAAGAGCTTGTATATTTTGTTCTTTCAGATTTGGCAAAATGTTCAATTGAAGTAGTGATTTGTTATTTTCTCCCCATTAGCCATTTTATCTCAGCTTTTATGGCTTGTGCTGAGTTGCGTAAAAGTATCTAGAAAGGAAAAGTCTGGGGTACAGGTTGGCTTTGTTGAGAAACAAAATGAAGCTACATGGAGGTGGGTTACTGTTACTGTCTCTTACATCTCCTGGAAGTGATAAGTTATATGATCTATGAAGATTTACCTATCTCATAATTGGTGTATGGCACTTTGTGAAACTAACAGGCTACCTAGGATTTTTGCCTCATTTACTGAAGTACCTTTTAAAGTAAAACAGCTGATCTTAAGTGAGGGTACAAAATGAGGGTCTATCTTGTAGGATGTGCTGTTAGGTGGTGATTAAATTTAATCCTGTCTTATAGCCCAACCAGAAGCACTGAGGTAGCAGTGCTTGCAGGCACAGATTTCCATGCACAACAGTTGGGCATCGATGTGCTGACTCTGCTCCACATCGTGCTGAACAGCACTGTCTGCTCCCACCCTGACTGAGCTGTAGGATAACTATCAGATGTCTGACTGAGTTGTCATCAGGTGGACAAGCTTAGGTTGGCACCAAAGAGCAGCAGTGTGAGGTTGTGCTGTGCAGTGATACATATCTTACATGCCATTAATCTATTATCTCTTCTTTTAACTGTCTAGGACTAGAGTTAACATGATGGGGGGCTATTTATAATAATGCTTCTTGACCTGCTGCAATGCAGTAATTGTATAGAAAAGCAGTTCATTTACAAATATTGCCTAATTGAATTTCTTTGTGTTCAAATTAAATCACTGTTCAGTGTGAATGAGGATGACAGAATGCAACCATCAGGGAATAAAAATCTAATGCTAACAGTTCCCCACTTCTCTGCAGGAAAATGAGCTTCCCTTTTTGCCAAGAGTAGCGTGCCATCAGATATTCCAGATGAAGCATGCAATGTCTGAGACAGCCTGAGTTAGCCTTTCAACCAAAAGGTTCATTAAAGCCTACAAAACAGTGCTGTGTTTCAGATAAAATCCAAGGGATGAGGCAGCAAAACTCTTCTCTTTTGATAAGTTCTACTTTGAATTTTGTGTGCATCTGTAGGGCTTTGAATATAGGAGACCAATCAAAGACAAAGGTTATTAGATTAATGTGAATCCATTCTTTTTAATTAGCTTCCCTTAGTGAAGTGATCTTAAGAAGACGTCATCTAATTTAAAAGTTTATCCAGAGATTATTGGAGTTGATCAGAGTTTTTCCATTGATTTTTAGCAGACTGAAATATCTGAGTTTCAGCTTAATCTGAAAATATGTTCCTATGAAACAATCCATGTTTTCTAATACACGCTAAATAGCTTTTTATCTTCTTAATAAAATGAAATATTCCATTTGAACAACTGTTTAATATAATAGAGCAGTTATCTGATAATGTGCACATGCTTAATGGGGTAAATGCGTAAGGCAGGTGCAAAGAGGTCCTTCAGTAAATTGAACTAATACAACATTCAGTGAACTAATGAGGTGCTATGAAGGTTGCATTTCAATTAAAAATCTATGAAGACAGAAACACCTTATGAAAGTTGTTTGTTAGTTTTGCCTTCTCTCAATGGAAGGAAGAACCAGTTAAAAGCTCCTAAAACACATGACTGAGTCTGAAATGAAAGCTGAAAATATTTTTTAATGAAGAAATAACAGTTTCTCTTCCAACTGCATTTGGCACTCCTACTTCAACAACCTGCTTGCCCTCGCTTGCATTCCACATAAAGTAACTTGAATTTCCTCATAACGCTTTATGAAAGGGCCAACTGTATGGAATGACCAACATACATCTCAATTCCTACAGGCCCAGTAGAGGTTAGCTGTGTCTGAAGAAAGCCATTAGGTTTATAGACTTTAAGAATGAGTAACTCCTGATATGCTTGCAATAAGCTAAGTGTACTGATCTCCAGTGGTAGATATCTTGTGAGTTTTTCAGCTGTTCAGAACTCCAGAGGCTACAGCAGAAGCAGCTAAGAGCAGATTTGATTGTCAGCCTTGCAATCATCTGATGAGGATATATAGATCATTCAGCAGAGCAGTGTTACAAATGAGCTGTTTGAAGAGAAGCAAAGCAGGAGGAAGTAGATGTACCAAAGGGAGTGTCATTGGCAGGACTTCCATAAGCCTGAACTAAAGTTTTTTGAAGTTCCAGAGCCACTTTCATATGAATCTAGTGAATATTAAACCAGGTGTCATCTCTCTTTTATGATAGTATAGTAATGCTTTAATAAATTGTAATTGCATTTTCTGAATTGTTATATCAATAGATAGTAATGCTAATTTATCACCAGTGGAGATAACTCTCTTTGCATTTCTCATAGGAACAGCCAAGGTGAGGCAAAATTTCTCTTGTGCTTCTTGTTCCCCTTATCTTGTTAAATGGAGATCAAAACTGTTTTGTTAAAACTTATGCTAGAACAAAACAGAGAGCAAAGATCCCTTTGCTGTCATCACAGACATCTGACAAACAGTAAACAGTGAACAAAATTATTAACCTTCTTCAAATACAGAAAGTAATAGCATAACAGTAATGTTGTAGAACTCAGATTACAAGTTCTGATTTCTCTTTTTTTTTTTTACTGGAGAATGGATTCCCAAATAATAGTAAAATGATGTTTCAGTCTGATGCTGTCTTGGTATTTCTCCCTGAAAAACAGTATTAGATCACCTTTAAAGGACTTACTATGAGGGAATTTTCCAGGAAAGTTTACAAATGGTCTCCAAACCATTGATCTTCATAGTTCTCTACTACAGTACTAAACTGACCAGTTACGGGATTCGTGAGCTTAGAATTTGCTATTATTTTAACCTGAATGCTTGTTACATGTACAGAATTATTCTTGCCAGGTGAACCTGTAATCATATCACATTCATTTTCTTGTTATTAAAAATGTTTTATAACAAGAGAAAATTATTTGTCATACTCAGTGTGTCCAAATATTTGGAGAGTTGCCCAGAAAGTGGGTTAACCAAACAGCATGCAACTTTAGGTGTAATGTGTCATTAGCTGCTCCGTAAATTACACAGTGGTTGTGTTTCCCATATCTCTACTGGTTTATCTCAATGAGCATGTCAGCCTGAAGACTGTGTTTTGGTAACACAACAGACAAGCTCTGCAGATTTTCAAAAGTAAAGCTTTTGAAAAGAATTGGACTTCAGGCTGGAAATGATTCCCATTCCTTGTTCTGCACAAACCCATCTCCAAACCCACCAATATGAATTGAAAAGCTTCAGATAACTTTAGTGGCCATTGAATAATGATTAATATTTTTCTCAAAATAGCTCTAAAACCTTCAGTGGCACAACTCCCAGTGTTGTCCTCATTGCTACAGCTTTTAGTCTTTGGTTTTGACTTCTTTTCATCTTCCATGTAGATGCAAATTCAGGAATGAATGAGAAGTTCCTACAGCCATCAACATTTTGTGGCATGTGCTGTTCTTTTTAAGTGCATTACTCTGTAGATCTTTGATATTTTTACAAGCGTAACTACTTATATCAGCAATTGTTTAACATCACTTGGTGGAGGTTTGCATTGTTATGCTTAGAATTGATATTTAGCCTTCCTTAGCAAGTTACGTGACAAAAATAGAGTTCAAAATATTATTCAGCTTCAGTGTTGTCACTGCAGAAAATATTTTAGAGATACCTGCAAGTAGTCCATGAAAACAGATGTTACAGAGGAAACATAATTCTCTTTCATGAAGTGCTTATTTTAAAGCAAAGACATTATCAGTATTGCAGCCTTGTACGCTTTGGAGTTTTGCATAATTTCTAGCAATCTCAGTGTCTGAATTCTTCTCCATTATGCATTCCACTGGTTAATTTATGAAGTGTAAGGAATAAAGCTGGTTAAAACTAAATTTACTTTAGTGATACTTAATCATTTTTTTTTCACAATGCGTGCTATAATTAACATATTAATCTGTAACAAATACTAAAAGTTTCTTCGTAATCACTTTGCCATACATTTAATTTGACATTTCAGTTATATTTCACTGGCTTGCCCTGTGTGCATAAAAGTGATAAAAACATCCAATGAAATCAAGCATATTCATGCTAAGAATCTGCTTTTTTTTTTTTTTTTTTTTTTTCCTATTTTTTCTTTAAGATTAATTTGATTTTTGTGAAAAGACTCCAGAGCTGGAAAGAATGTGACTTACATGAACAAAAGGACCATTTGCTAAGTGCCGTAAATAGGGAACAGAGTAAGAACTTGAAAATGATGATGTAACATTTTAGATACACTCCAAGCTGTCTCAGTGTAAGTTAAGTGAAAAGCATTACAGAGGCACATTAAGTTGCATCTTTGTAGGGAATAAAAAGCTTACAAATCACAAAACCTGCTACGCTTTGGCAATGAGTGAATAAAAATGCTGGCATCGTACCATGCTGTGGGTCAGATTCCTCTCTCAGCACAGCAGCCCCATTCAGTTTCACTTCAGGAACAGTTTGGAGAATTTTAATAGGATTGATGGAGTGATTTGTGTTGTTGCAATGACAGCAATATTTGGGATTTTAGTTTTTCCCTTCAGAGTTGGGAATTAAATATGGCAACATCGAGCTTAATCTGTAAGATTTATAGAAACAAGTTGACAAAAGTGGCTCAGTCCCATCAGTGTTGCTCTATCAGCTTTTCTCTAATAGCCAAGAACATTTTGTTAGACAAATCATCATAGTTTACTGCTCGCATTGGATGAGCAGCTTAATGTGCTCTACCTAGCTGGGTCAGCCTGGTAAAGAAGGCACTTGGATGCCAAGCAGTGGAATGTTGAGGCTCACAAGGATCATCTGGAGCATAAACTCTTCAAAACAGCTCCAATAATCTATGCTGCTGTGTAGGTACTGTTGATGAGAAGCTGCACTAAACTTAAGACGTATGGCACCTGCTGCCCTATCCATTAGGCTAGTTGCCTTGCCAGAGATGGAAATTGGAGTGTTACACATGATAGATCCTTCAAAAATCTGTCAGACCTTTCTTGTCAATTATTTATCCCCCAGGCACCTACAAATTAATTCTCCTTGATAGTGTTTTTCTGGGCAGTGAAGCTAAAGCAGCTATCTCCAGTTGCCTGTACCATCCTTCTCACTGTTTTGTGAAGCTAGGTATGGCATTTGCCCTCCTTAGACTTCTGGGGCTTCCTCTCTTCTTTGAAAACAAGCTTGCCTGTGGGAACCAAGTCAATCATCTCATTTTTGGCCTGCAGTCACTGCTGTTGCACAACTGACATTTGTTTGATTCAGCACTTCTCTGATATTAGCATTTGAGAGCATGCAGAAGAAATGCTTCCTCTTTTCCTAGTTAGCATTCAAGTTGTGACTGGAGCAAAAAAGACAGAGGTGTCCAGGCTTAGCAGGATTATAATTACAAGAGAGCAAAGAAATTGAGAACAAAGGTGAAAAATAAAAGGAAGGGGTGAGAAAGAAGACCTAGAGTGTCAAGGAGTAAAAAAGAAGTGGATCTCTCAGTTTAAATCATCCTCATGATTTTAGGTCATTTTTTATCTACAGGTCTCATTCATTTCCATCATTTTTATCTTAAGCAGGAGAAGGAAGTTTTACCACAAACTCCTACAAAATACAAGCATTATGTTTTTCTTCTTCTAGGACCATCAGGGTCCTTAGGATATCCTTAGGATATCCTTAGGATAGCACTGGGCTTCCAGTTTATGTTGGAGTAGATTTTACTTGGGATGATGGCTGTAGCTCATGGCGGTAACTTCAGATGAGATCCCAGTGTTCCTGAATTGTGGTTTGGTTGCTGAAAGGAAAATTCATTACAGCTCAGTACTGGACATTTGGTAGAACCTCTCCTTGGCAGTATGTTGTTAGAAATCTCCTCTAATACTGTGGTTGGAACATAGCAGCCAATGTACTCGGCAGCAGACCAAAGACCAGAAAAATGTTGGTTTTTAAGGCCTCATCTCTTATGTAATGCACTGTAGTAAGTGATTTGGTTGTCTGTGCTACAGAGGATGAGTGTTATTCTCTAAATGGTGCATTTGTTACCCAAATGTGTTGCACTGAGTTCACTGCTGAATTACTACCATCAAGCTGCTGATTTGAATGGGTTTTGTTTTGATCTTTCTTTCTTTTTTTTTTAATTTAATAGCCTATTTTTCTCAACAACTATACTAAATAACTGCTTTCTGTTTTCCAACCTGTTTTATGGATATCCAGTATACAGAGTCATTTTTCTGAAACACGATTGTTTCTTTAATAGTTGTGAAGATTTCTAAGACTTCTGCTATTATCCTCCCTTGTTTTGACTTACAGTATGCTGCACTTATCAGATGGATGCTATTTTTTGCTATGGCTTAGAGTGAATATGCCGTATATATCATAAAAAATTCCTATAAAAATGGATAACCTTCAAAACGATTTTGAGTAATATATATAAATTACCCACTTTCTCTTCTACAGTATCCTATTGATTTTTGTTTGAATGAAGAAGAGGTTAACCTGGTTATGCCAAGCAATTCTGTTCTGTTTTATGACATCATGTGAGGTTTTGCTCTGAGCAGTGTAGAAAACCATCTGAGAGCACCGTTCCATATTTGGTTTTGAGATGCACATCACACATCTTCCAACAAGGGACAGCTGAGCAACATGGGAGATCCATATAGCCTGAACTCTGCTCATACATGTGTGAAGCTTCTGGCTTACTTGAAGCAATACTTTTATCATGATTAAATGGACAAAATTATTTGGGGTGTGAGGGAGCTTTCATGTGCGGTCTTCAAGGAATATTTCTCAGCACTGAGTGATAAACGCACTTCTGCATCTTATGCAGCTGGAAAAGACATGTGGAACTCAACTATTTGTCATGTGTATTTACACTGAAGTAGGTAAGAGATTTGTAGGTCACTTAATTTAATAGAAGAAAGTGAAAATGTAGCAACTGCTGGATTTTATAACAGGGAATTACATCAACAAAGAATATAGTTGGTGGTAGAAAATAAGAATTGTGGCATTCGTAGCTGAAGATAGGTAAGCATCCAAAGTAATTTGAAAAAAAAATACTGCTGTGAGGGTTGTAATATCTAATATATTTCTCTTAGAGAAAGCTTAACTGTGAAACAAATTGTGTCCTTGGGGCAGATTCATATCCAGTGTAAGTTGCTATACCTCCAGTGTTTCAGAAGAGCTATGACATACTCTATCAGCCAAAAAGATCCTGTCTAAAATCAAAACCATCCAGAAGGACAAGTAAGGCATCCTGGAATTCAAACAGTCCCCACTCAAAGAATTGTTATGATCAAATATTTAGAAATTTAGCCTTGCTGCCAAACTACGTAACATTGAAACGTTGGTTATAAAGCTGTTTCACAGACACGGCTCTAGGACATGGGCACAAATTTTCATAATCATTTATCATTATCGTTTATCAGGTTTGCTTTGAGCAAAATCTTTTATTAAATCCCAGTAAAAATATCACTCCTCCTTAATTACCCAAATAATATATTTCTAGTAAAATAAAACTATAATCAATGTTACCATTGAGCAGAAAAGCACGCATAAGGTTTATGGATCAACCCAAATGTCACTGTAATACTTTCTGCAATTTTGAAAATTGGGAAGAAGTTTTTGGAAGCATTTCAGAACTATCAGAGACATTGTCATTATCCTCAAAATATTCAGTATTCAAGAAAAAGCCCTTTCTCATAGAAAAAAACATTGTATAACAAAGCTGCAGTCTCCAGTTAATACAGGAGATTTTCACTGTGCATTGAATCCCAAATTTGGAATTATCTCCAGCAGCCTTATCCTTAATTACCTCCTTCTCTGATAAGTAACTCTTCAGCCATCTTCTGGGTGACACATGAAAATGTCTAAACAGTACTGTGAGCAATTAGTGTGCTATAACTCACCCAATATGCAGATTAGAACACATCTAATACTGAGATAAACAACACGTGAATGGGTTTTGAATCCATCCGTGCAGTCACCGTTGCATTTTAAGTTTTGCTTTAGTCCGTCTTCAGTTTAAAGTTGTGGAGAGCAGAAAAATAATATATACTGTTAAATTGTTTATTAGCACAAGAACTTTGCACAGTGGAAGAAATGATTGTTTATTGAAACAAGACCTTCAAGGGAACTCTTTAATTATAAAACAGCTTGATATTTTAAAGGAAATGACACAGATGACAGAAAGAATAATTTACAATGGGTGGCAGGTTGAGTATAGCTTGAGGCCTATTAATCAGTCATGCATAACAAGTATCCTATAAAGAAACTGGAATAAACATAGCATAATACTGCTTCTGCAAGAGGACTCAAAGAAACATACAAGCATACTTAACTGTTGCATCGTACTATGATGAGAGCAGCAAAAGCAGCATCCGTATCACAGCAGCAGATAAACAAAACACAGGCATCAGTTCTTCAGCTTTACAGCCTCCTAATAGCAAAATAATTGCTGGTTCTGAGAACAGGGAGAGTGTCAGCTACATCCCAGCACCAGCTACAGGCCCCAAGCAGAATGCATTGGACTACGCTTTGACGAAAGGCAGTAATTTTTAGTGGTGTAGTGCTTTTATTCATTCTTATGATCATGAAGCAGGAAGAATAATGAAGCACTTGATATTGGACAGACGAGATGAGGTGTGACAGCTTACGTGAGGCATCTCATGGGATTCAAGAGCTACAAGTAATCCAGACACTTTTTTGACCTGATTTCATAGCACTGATATTGATTTGCTGCATCCCTTGCATTTCAGCTTAGCTGTGGTTATATTGGTACCTTGTATATAATTGTGTCTAGTTTGGCTGTGATAGCAGATTTTCTTGCCCTTCTGTCTTCCCCCCAGCTGAGTGGCAGGAAAGCTGTTATTTACAGTAGCAGAAGTGAGGTCTGGTTCACTTGTGATTCCCAAGTGGAAATGTGTGGGCAGATAACTTTCTTATTAGTGCCATTAAGGGAACAGTGGTTGGCAGCCAACGTTAGTGCAGAGGATCAGCTGGAACGTTGAAGTTAGTCCACAAAGTGTATCAACAATGCAAAAGAGAGTTTCTGTGTTGCAACAAATGGCAGAGAACTGCAGAGAGGGATGACGTACCATTTTGCAATGGTGGGATGTATTTCTTCTGGAAACAAGTTGGCTATAGCTACCTGCATAACCTGGGAAGCTAGTGTAATATGCACAGCAATAAGGAACTGGCCCTTCCGAAGGGCAGTGTGTCCTATCCAAAAAATAAATTAGACGGAGCAACTCACACTGAGTGCAGAGGAAGGCTGGATAATTAGCTTAGATTTAGTTCTTGGTTTTCAGTTGTTCGAAGTTAAGCTGAGCTGAATCTCTCTCAGATACTTTTCTGAAAGGGAGCAGAGGCACAGAAGAGCTTCTAACAACAGCTGTCCCTTGATTATCCACATTCACTGCAAACCAGTGCTAACACATCGAGCAAGTTGTGACATTCTGTGGCTTAAGTGTTTAAGTGCTGGCAGGTAAATGCTGGAAATACCATTTCTGCCTGCAATAACACATCCTTCAGTAAATCAGAGCAGACTAATGCGCACATCATCCTGTGTAAACAATGTTACTGCAGGGGATAATAGCATGCATAGATAGTGAGTTACATAACTAAATGTAAAACTAAGTAAATATTCCTCTTCACCCTTCTAGGCAGAATGGTTTTGGTCCCTTTTCAAGGCTTTAAAAGACTGTAGGGGTAGAGACCAGATTGCTTGTGGTAGTTTTTACCCTCTGTAAAAGTAGAATTTTAGGCACTCTTATTTGCAGCATCTCCAAATTAGATGCATTTTTACCTCATTAATCACTGCTAGGAAATATCATATTTTATTCACCCTGAGCCCTGAGTCTGATCCCCATCATTAACTGCCATCTGCTGCTTTGTGATAAAGTTATCCTCAGGCTTCCTATATCTGAGTCAGGTAAGAATGTCAAAATAGCATTATTAAAATTGGAAAGACTGCTTTGTCATTAGCATCTCTGGAATCACAGGGACTGGATGGAAAATTAGATGGGTTAGGCTGTTTACAATATGCAGCTTGGTTTTGTTTGTTAGATACTGCAGTGACAGGCACCCCTGATTTCCAGGCTTTTGCAGGGCTCTGGTTGAGGGCAAATCCAGTACAAGACTACCAGGGAGTAGTCTCTGGATTGTGTGACCTAATGCCTATCTACGGCTCATCTGGTAGCGCTGAGGGCATGGCAAAACTCCAGCAAAGAGCCCCCAGAGAAGAAGAAAAGTAGTATAAAATGAAATTGCTGATCGCTGGAAAAGAACAGCATTGATAAAATAACCACATGCTAACCTCAGAGCACCATCAGCACTGATCTCCTGGCAGTAGCATGCCCAGCAGCACCAGGAAACCACGGGGTCCCCTCGAGGGATGGGGACCTCAGGTAACAGGGAAAGGGATTCAATAGCATGTTAGTTTTAATTACATTATTAATTTCTTCTTTAGTCAGACGACTCGGATTGTTGTGCAGTGACACTTTAACTGGCCTAGTTGTGTCTTTAACTTGATTCTAATTGAAGAAGCAATAAATTCTTGCAGCCATGTCTGAAGTGTTTCTCCCTTTTGGCCATGGCAAGCTTTCGAATGTAATGACTCAAAAGGCCTTCCTGAGTCCTTTGTTAATATCTCCTACCACCGTGAACACATAATCTCTTTTTAATAAACTTTCACATTCCCACTTAATAGTAGTTAGGGTTTATGAGGCTTTTCTGAACACCTCAATAAAGAGAGGTTTGGTTTTATTTTTTTAACTGTTCGTTTGTAGCCATGAGCTGCTTTCTGATAGGATGGGGATAGAACTTGTCCCCGAAAGGGCCATCGGATGCCTGTCCACAACTGTCTGAAGTTAGACACCAACACGTGGAGGATCAGACCTTGAGCCAAGTGAATGAGCACACCCTGTGCTTTCAGGACTCAGTGCTGATGCCCTCCAGCAGCACTACGTCCTGCGAGTTAATGAAGATTGGATCTCATCTAGATATATAGCTCGAACACACCGAAACTTCCTTAATAAATTTTAGGGTAGATTTCAGTATGGAATTACAGTGCAGGTCTCTAGCCATTAAGAAATGAATTATTGTTACCGATGTAACTCAGCAGCAGAGTACCCTGACAGCAATGGCTTGAGCTAATTCCCCCAAAGATTAGTCTCTGTTCCTGGAAGATAAGTGCTCTTGCCTTGTTTCCTTGTGTTGGATTTTTATATAGTACCTTTTGTAGCACTGCACCATTTTCATATGCATGTACCATACAGTACTGCATTGGCAATGTCAGAGAAGGTATTATATCACACCTAATTTGGAAAGGCTTGGTGAAGGTTATCTCTGCCCCAAGCAAAGATTCTAATGGGCTGACTATGAGGCTGTTAGAATAATTTCTACTGAATGCTGTATTAAACACTTTCACTTTCTCCCTTCCTCTGTGCATGGATTTCTAGATATTTTTAAAAGAAAATAAAAAGGACAATTTAGTAGTGAAATTAGAAAAATATTGAATATAGAAGTTGATTACAGATAGCATATCCAGAGACAGGCTTCAGTTTGGTTGAATGCCTTAAATACTCGAATTATTAGCTACCATTAATAGGGTCTGACTTGTAGGCCATGATAAGTGATCTGTGCTAGGCATCTTGGCAATCCAGTTTCAAACTTTTGTGATTGGATGCTCAATCTCCTGTAGTTATTTTTCCTCCCCAGATGGCTAAAAGGCGATTCATAGAGAATGTCATATTTTTTACCCTTCCATTTTTACTTTGTAGATGAAATTTGTTTTACACCCATGACCCAAAGCACTGATTGATCTGATAACTTTTTCCTTCTAATATTTATTTTTAATCTGTCAGAAACAAAACACAAGGAGCAAGAGGATGACTTTTTTCAGAAGGTGAACCTTCGTTTCTTTGTTGATGTTTCTTTGTTGATGTTTACAGGAAGATAAATATGAGAGGCTCCAACGCTTGTTAAAATCCTTATGAATACACTGCATGTGCAGAATGGTGGTATGTAGGAAAAGTCTCCATCATTCCTATTCTTCTTCAGGTTTTTATAAAGCTCTTTCGCCATCAATGACAATATGGTTGTCTGAGTGTTGGGTGTCCTTGGACACCTGTGGTCTGGATTCAGCCAGACATCTCTCCTGTTCAGGAGCACGTTGATGTAGATGGCACTGAACACACAGGGTAACATTCCCTTTCCAGAGTTCAGTTCTCTGCACTGTTTTAAGATGTATAAAATAAAATTTGAGGAGGGAGGGAGGGAAGAAAATGATGAGAGAGAACGAGAGAGAAGTTGTTCATCTGTAGAAAGGGAGAAGCAGCTTATCTCTGCTGGTAGTTTTGTAAAGCTTGTTCACATGTAATGACTTTCCTGATAACAAGTTGCTGTCATTTTCTTAAGGAAAAACACTTCAGGTAACTGCCTTCAGAGAAGGAAATACACCATGGTAACTTCCTATTCTAGTAGCCTTGCCTTTGTTTCATTGCTGGTAATTTCACAACAGTCTTTCCATCTTTGTGTTGTTTCCTCCCCATATTTTTTTTTTTTTTTTTTTGTTAGATTTAAAATTGCTAATTGCACCTATCCTGGGATGTGTGAGGTGTATTTCATAAAGACAAGCAGTTCAATTAACTTCATATGTAGACAGAGCTCATAAAGTTCGAGCCCAGTACATAAAAGGGGATGCAACAACTTCTGGCTCTTTTTTTCATGAACAGAAAGGCAAATCATTTGAGCAGGACCTAGTGCATAATTTTACTGAATGTTTTTTGCCAGCTGTACTCAGGAGTACATGACATGAAATTTGGTACTGCATTTGGCAGGCAGGCAGTCCTACTGATTTCATGGGTTAAACCAGTTGCACGTAAATCCAAAGCAGGCTGGGTTTGGGGGATGGTGGTAGGTGACTGTCTATTGTACAACCTCCCAGGCTCTGTGGGGCAATTAGAAATACAAACCAGTTACCTTGGCAACTGCAAAACTGGATCTCTTTGGATAAGGCAGTAGCGTATAAAATTTTTTCTCATTCACCTTCCTATAGTTGTGCTATTGAATTGCATCAGATATCTTCTTCTCTGCTGAAAAGACCTCAGATGACTTTAGAACTAATAAATAACAGCAATTGTATAGAGCTATGCTTCCAAAATTTCACTCTATGGGCCATTCCTGAGCTGTTGAGTGCCAGCTGACAGCAAGATGGTGGTTCACCCCCTTTATTTCCTGCTGTTAATATTTCACCAAAAGGCAGCTAAAACATTAAGTGTACTCCTAATAACTCCAGAGAACAATGAAATCAAATCAGACATCCAAGCTGCTAATACCAAACTTGTTCTCTCGTGGGTTCTTTCTTTCCCATCTTCTCTTTTGCTGTAGTCAGATGCTCTCAATTTTATTCAATTTGAATGCCTGGCTGTGCTTGATTGCCATAAATCCATATTAGTATAGCTTTGTAGGTTTGCTCTAATGTTGAAAGTGGGGAATTTTGCTTTGTATGGAGGAAGATCCCCTCTGGAATACGTTAGTAGTAAGATTAATACCAGAGGACTTTGGTGTCCATTTCTTTAGGTTTGTCCTGGTTTGGGCTGGCATAGAGTTAATGGTTTGGTGCTGTATGATGGATTTAGGGTGAGAATAGTGTTGCTAGCACACCAGTGTTGGAGTTGTTGCTGAGCAGTGCATACCTTGAGACAAGGATTTTTCTGCATAAGGAGCTGGGAGGGGACAGATTCAGTGTAGAAGTGATACAGTAAGGACTTTGTATACAGAAAGATCTGGCAAATATATTCAAAACCTTAGCACTAATATGATGTATTTTTTATTTTACTAATATTCTCAGTTAATGCTCAGCATCACCATGATGTTTGATTTGGATTGATGTTTGATTGGAACAGGTCCAGAGGTGAGCACTGAGATGATCAGAGGACTGGAGCACCTCTTCTCTGACGAGAGGTTGAGGGATCTGGACTTGTTTACTTGGAGAATAGAAGGCTTTGGGGAGACCTCATTGTGGCCTTCCAGTACTTGAAGGGAGCGTATAAACAGGAGGGGGAACGGCTGTTTGTGAGGGTGGATGGTGACAGGACAAGGGGGAATGGTTTTAAATTGAGACGGGGGAGGTTTAGGTTGGGTATTAGGAAGAAGTTTTTCATACACAGGGTGGTGAGGCACTGGAACAGGTTGCCCAAGGAGGCTGTGGATGCCCCATCCCTGCAGGCATTCAAGGCCAGGCTGGATGTGGCTCTGGGCAGCCTGGGCTGCTGGTTGGTGACCCTGCACACAGCAGGAGGTTGGAACTGGATGAGCATTGTGGTCCTTTTCAACCCAGGCCATTCTGTGATTCTGTCATATTTCTATATAAACTACTTTGTAGTGTTTTGTATAATTTCACGAGGATGATTTTGAAGAGTTCTCTATAAAAATGAGAAATACTGAAATGCTGAACTTTTTGCTTAAAAAAGAGCCTCCTGAGTTCTTTTGGCTTCCTCGAAGTGGTTCCTGTTTGGGGAACAGCTTAAGCTTTAGCTAACCTTGGAATATCCTGAGTGAGATTTGAGAAATGTCAGAACCATTCTACAGCCCCTAACTAGAATCTGTGTCAGTATGTTAGCTTCTGTTTATGCTCCAATAACTATTAAAAGCTCAGAGAACCATAAAACTCTTACTCTCCTAATTAACGTTCTGGATTCTGCTCACCCTCTTTTTCTCTCAACTTCCAGCAAACTTGGCATTTGTGCCCAGCACTAGTTCATAGCCTTAGGAATGAATCCTTTTATGCAGGAAACTTCCCTATTGCCTAATTTTCTTCCCCTAATGGACAAAGAATTGCCTGCAAACCAAGGTGCTAATTACATCATTGCCTCAGTGACACAACTGCTGACTTACTTGGCTTACTCCACTTAATAACTAGCGCTAACTAATGGCTTGGCTGCAATTAAGCTGTGGCTGACATTAAGTTGCAAACTCAGTGCAGTAGCTCTACATGCCTCTAGCTATCTAAACCCCTGTAATCTTAAAACCAGATTATACTTTTATCTGCAGAAAGAGAAGTTTTGTGTAACACTGTTTACTTTACTTGCAGATGTCAGTGAAAGGGCTAAAAGATTTCATCTCGGCTGCATCGTGGTTTCATTTACTTCTTATAAAAAACAATAGTTCATGAGGATTTAATCTATTTTTTCCCAGAAGCATTAGGCTTGTTTGTATACAAATCCATGCAGTTTTAGGTGGGTTCTTGGTTCTTTTTTTTTTTTTCTTTTTTTTTTCCTAATATCATTTTGGGTTCTCTGCTTGTAGAAAGTCAGCTAATTAGTTTTTAGGCAAATTAATCTTCAAGTGACGCTAGGAGGTGAGAAGTTAATTCTCACTCATTCCTTGTTTCTTTATGACTGACTAATTATTCATGAATTTAGTAGGGTCTGTGCTCTGGAAAGACAACTCAGCGTGGGGTTAAGCAGTGCCCTAGCAGAGGAAAAAGGGTAAAAAATTTACATATTTGACAGGCCTGCAGCTGCTTTGAGATTGTCATCCTCCAATTTTCATTTCTGTCCTGTTGGTACTGTAAATTATTAATCAAACAATGATTACCTATACAATCCTCTTAATTTCCAAAGAGCCTTGTTAATAGGAACTAAGACATCTGCCATGTGCTCAAGAGAAGGACACAATCTTTGAGCCAAATCTTCCCGTGCACTGTGCTTATGCATCCTTGGGTATGAATCAAGGAACTTGGCACACAGAAGCATGATTTTGCTGTGCAGTAAGTAGTATAAGGAAAAACTTGATTTCTATTTTGGGAGAAGGCCTTTTAAGAACTCAGAGCTGCTGGTTTGGATGGTCATAAAGAATCTGTGCAATGTAGGAAAAAAAAAAAGAAAGAAAAATTCTGCAGTTATTGTGGTCTGGAAGACAAATTGAACACAGGTAAAGATAATACAGAAAGAATTTTAATACAGTGCTGAAGAAGAGTGAGGGAATATGGAGATAGTTGTGAAAGAAATAGGCAATGAGATTTACAAAAAAAGAAAGAAAGTGTAATCTCTTACAGGAGCACAATTGTATTTCAGGGATATCCAGTACAAGAAGCAAATGTTCCTGAATGATCCACAAAAAAGAAGATGGGTTAAGCTGTAATATCAGCAATATCTGAAGGAAAGGGGCAAGATGAAGCCAAAAAGGTAGGACTGGGAAAGTTTTGCATTCTTTCATTTGCCATTATTGAGTTGCATTTGATCTACAGGGATTGGAGGTGGTCAAAAGTGTTCAGTGACTCGCAGAAATTAGGCCCGCAATAACTCATGTAGAATGTTTGGAGTCCAAATTTAGAGGGAGGAAATGCAGACTGTACCAGCAATGTTTGAAACAGAAAACTTTATATTAAAATGCATTTTAAAATGAGAGATATCTCACCTTTCCACTGGCTGTGTGCAGGACCCTTGGGGTCTCTCAGTCCAACAAGTTTCAGTGCATTCCTTGTTTACAGCATGTTCTGCTTTAAGTGCCTGTGGGACCCAGTGGTCACTTCTTGCCATCACCCCTGTACCTGACTCTGCATCTGTTCCCTACCAAGACCAAGAAGTTGGCATTGCAGGTCATGTTTTCTGCCTGTTTTTCCTACCTTGTATTCCAGACAACTTTTCCTCATTGATTTCTGCACTTTTCGGTCATTTTACAAGAAATAACAACTCCCATTCTTGCCTGAGGGTCTCACCTTGTCTGGAGCGAGGCAAATGTAAGCATGAAGCTTTCCTCCCATCCTCCCCAATGCAACATTCTTAGCAGGAAAAAGCAAGTGTACACAACAGAGGCCAGCCATCTTATAAACATTTCCCAATACCTTTTTCCTCCTGCTTTTGCTTTTTAAAGCAGGTTTTAATGCAGGCTTTAATTGCAATTGGCTGTTGGTTTATAAAACAGAGAACTGGATTTCCAGTGATGACAGAAGAAAAGCTGAGGTTCTAGATGTCGGGATAAATATTTACTAAAATAGATGATGAGGCAATCAGTCTTCAAACTTGTCAGTGTCACTGAGAACTGCAGACAGGTTACAGAAGCAGAACAGTGAGAAATAACTAACTTTGTATGCCCCGTTATTACGATACATCCCAGGCAGAATTTATTCTTCCAATGGTGTGTATCCAGCCAATTTCACTACCTCCTTATGTTGTCAAAATCAAAGAATAACTCTATCTTAAAAAAAAAAAAAAAGGGGAAAAAATCCAAACCATTAAGATATTATACTTTTCTCTTTCTTGAGAGATCTCTTCTCACAGTGATAGGTATCTTAGAAAAGAAATTGATGTATCTTCCTTTCTTCTTTGCGTGTTCTTGGTATCACAAGCTGTGCACAGCATGCTTTCAATTAATTTAAACTAACTTTCCATCTGCTCCAACAAATGTAGGATTTGAGTGAAAGACAGTATGATGGAGTGCCATGAAATGTGCTAATAGCAAACACTAATGTGAAAGCCAGTCTTCTGTGGAAAATGTAATATCCATAGTGCACTCCTTCTAGTCCATATTAAAGGCTCACTTTTGAGAAAAATGTTTATTGTTTTCAATATTTGTCTAATCAAGATGGGAAACGAAAGCTTTCACAAAGGAGATGGAGTTTTACATTTTACAGAGTGTAGCAATTTGAAGAACAGGATGTATCAGATCGATTCCTTTTTAATTGCCACTTTCATCAAGCTTTGTTATGGGATTATTTCATTATGTTTCTGCACTTAAAGCAAAAGAACACAAATGCTGAATATGATTAGAACTTGGAAAGCTTTGTTATCAATTTAATCAGAGTACTGTGTATTTTGTGAATATTCTAATTTTCCCCAACAAATTAAAGTTCCAACAAAAGTATTTAAATTAGAAAAGCCAAGGCTGCAGCAAAACAGCTACAGTGTCTACATTCAAGTAATGACACAAGCTGAATTATAGTAACTACATCCAACAAAGCCTTGTTGCTGCTTACTGTATGTACTTTACAGCCATTACTATAGTCCTTTGTTGTTTTTTTTTTTTGAGGGGGAGGGGGTTCATTTAATATAAGCTTGGAACTTCAATTCTGGCACCCGCCTTTCGAACGACAACCATTTAAAGTTGTGTGGTAATTAAATTCTACCTGCAGCCCAAATTCATTCCCTATGGAACCCCCAAGAATCAGGTTATGGCCTTTTTCCCAATTTAAATTAGTTTGTCAATTTGCAGAGTAGAATTATGCTGGATCCTGGTTCCTCCCCCCAGTATTTCTCACTGTAAGTGCTGTTCTCAACCCTTGTTTGACAACTTCGACTGATCAAATAACTGCAAATCAAAACTCCAGACTTGGTGAGATACACAGGAACTTGTGGTGGCTGCACTGTGATAACAAACAGCAAGGAGAAGATGATAAGCCTGTTCCTGGTAGTTATTACCTCAAACTGAGTATCACTTGCACTTAAAAGTGGAGCTCCATAGGGGATAATTCTACATAGTTTTGTGCAGATCCACAGAAACCAATCACATTTTCTCAGCAATTAAGTGCCTGAGTTCAAACTTATATTGAAGACTGAGATGCTTCTCAGTGGCTGCAGCCTGGAGTTGCCACCTCTTTCTAGGTTTAAATTCTTCCAGCATAGATGGTTTTCCTTAGACCTGCGTGGAAGGCCTTCATCCTTCAGCTGCAGTTTCCTCAGACCTTACCCATGGATTAAGCAGCATACAAGATACCCAGTAGCTGAAGGAAAGGGTCCTTTCAAAGTAAGAAATTAAATTCTTTATTTTTTTTCCTGGGAGACTATTGCCCCTAACGCCTCTTGTTTGTCACCTCACAGCACTGTGTCCTCATCAGCCATTTCTGGGAATTCTGGGAGGGATGTAACTTGCCAGAGTTGTTCATTTCTTCAGGAAAGAGTTGAAGATTTCATAGGGAGAAGTGATGCAGGAGTAGGAGATGTTTGATTTCCTTTAGTTCCTTTCTAGTTTGCCACAAGCAGACTCAAATAGAAGCGTGTTTGTCGGATAGCTACCTTTGTACACTGATACACATCAGAAATAGCAGCTGCTGTGAAGATGGAAGGGTAGGAGACATGGAAGGTTCATAAGGTTTCTACCTGACCAGCTGAGACAGTTGAGGAATTAAAGATATACCTTGGAACATGCAATAAAATCATTTTTCACTGATCTCCAGAAGAGATCTTAGTTTCCAAAAGCTTCTCTGTTTTCCAGTTACATCATTACAGACAAATAAAAAGTATTATTTTTCCCTACAGACCTTCCCTATCTTCTGTTCTGCAGGACACGTGTGTACCTACAGCAGATACTTCCTGGAGAATTCATATGCACAGACTGAAACCTTTGAGCAGTGGTTGGACAAACTGAGGCATGAGAAAATATGTCAGTAAATCTGCACAATTCTGTTCAGAAAGGGGTTTTCAAAGGGCTCTGACTGCTGTCAGTCATGCTCCTTCTTCAGGTAAAATGTGATGGCATGTAATATTTAACCACCATTAGGCATTTTTCCATTTGGGACTGTTTCATGCACAAGTCAACCATTTAATCAGACTCTTTTGTTGTTAGATTAAAAGTGGAGTGACTGCAAGGAAATGATGGGAAAAGAGAAAATGAGATGAACTGGTAGAAAATTCCACCTAGAAGTGAGAGATTAAACTATTTGAAATGAAAACAATAGTAAATGAATTTGGGGATGTTTTACTTTATGCTTAAATTAGATCGTTGGCTGAAAAATAATAACTCGGTCCTTCAAAGTTATAACCTGGAAATGGGATGGAGACAAAAGTTAAAAGATGAATAATAGAAGAAAGAGATCAAGCGTGCAGCAGGGCAGGGATGATAATGGTTATTTAAGGCAGAAAAAAATGACAATGAATGGTAATTAGCAGTAATGAAAACACATTTTCCCTTCATAAATTGGGTGTTGGTGTCAGTATGGCTTGTCTGAATGCACATTCAGGGGAGAATATGTCTTTAAAGTGGTAACAAAAGAGCAGGAAAGAATTAGCTGAGCATCACTTATATATCAGTGTGTGTGTGTGTGTGTGTATGTATGGTGTGTGTATTTTCTTCCTAGCTGTTATCTGAGCAACTTGTATAAATGTAAAAATATTTTCAGAACCAGATTATTCTGTGCAGCATACAAGAGACAATAGTGCAGTTATCAGGTATTTAATATTATTCAGTCAGTCACGTGCTGACAAATTCTCCCTCTCCTCCCCATCTTTAGCAGTGCTCATTACATGAGATAATTTTGTGTCCCAGTCCTGAGGGATGTGAAGGATGGGATTCAAGACCCAGTGGAGCTGTCTGTGATCAAAAGAGCACATCTTAAAGCTTCTGGATTCAGTTCCACAGCTAAATTTGTCTAGTGTAATCATAAAATGAAAGTGCTCCAGCCTACTCATCAAAGTGGTTAAACATTCAGGAGCAAGTCCATGGTTAATACATATCAATCGTTCACCGTTAATCAGAGACTATTTAGATCAGTTTGGAGGAATTCAAAGTATAAATGAGCTCTGAAAGCGCCGGATAAGTTTGGGTGACAAAGCTGTCAAGTGGGCAGGAGGAAAAAACTGAGCTGTAGCTAGATAAGGCTTGCACTAGTGACAGACCTATGGGCTATAATGAATGAACAAGTCCTGCTGATTGATTTACTCAGATGTTGATAAACAGTTTGCTATGCAGACAGGTCCACCATCTCAGAGCACTGCTGGTCTCCTGAGAGTCTCTCATTGACAGGCAGCAGGATGGCGAGGCGCAGGGTTTCCTTCTGCTCAGGAGCACCTTTCTTTTTTGAAGAAAGCGCACATCATTCCTGCGCTGCTGACTGAATATAGATGTGGTTTAATTTTATAGTAGGCTATTGGTAATGCACATCTCTTTATAACGTGGGGGTTGATTTGGTTTCTGAATGACTTCCAGATGTGAAGTTTTAGCTTTCCGGTCTGAAAATATTGACTATAATTATTGAATGTTTAAGGTGCTCCACTGTTAACAGAAATGTATTTTGAGTGCTATTTACCATTACCTTTGCTGAGATGAATTTTGTCTTTCTTTTTTTTTTTTTTTTTAAATTTAAAAAAATACATAAAATCTTTCCTACATGATTAAAATTAAAATTTCCTACATGATAAAAATTTGGCAGAGGGGGATTGGACTCAGTGATCTCTGGAGGTCCCTTCCAACCCCTACATTCTGTGATTCTGTGAAAATACCTTAGAGGTAATTATTAAAATTAAGCACCTGGCTAATGTGAAGTATGTCATCTGAATTCAGTCAAGTAAGCCATAGTTGCAGCAAATATCTTTTCTCTTTTAGAATCCTTTTTTAAACAGCATTTTTTTAACATGTATTTCTATTATTATTCTCGTTTTGTTCCGCTTTGTAAAAACTGATTTTAAATTAGTAAGCAGGCTTTCAGTGCTCATGGTAGGTCTTAGATAAGGTGCAAAAACAATGCTAAAATATGCAGTGATAATTGAGTGTCAATTTAAGAACATGTTCCCTGTTGAACAGGTGCCTGTAGTTTCCTGTGAACTTGAGGTTATTTTTAATACACCGTTAACAGGATCCCAGGAGTTTCCATGCAGTTAATTTCACACTTGGACATTGCAGTATTTGCAACAGTTCACAACGTTCTGAAATGTCCAGGAGACTTTGGCAGGGACAGCCAAGCAAAATGCTAATAAGGAAAACAGAAGAGAAGTCAGAGCCAGCTCTCGACTGTTGCCAGACTCCATCAGCACTACACAATGTTGACAAGAAAAAAAGAATTCTTTCATCTCCTGCAGCCATAAACCAAGAGGGATTTTATTTATTTATTAACAGAGAAATAACAGAATGAAATAGAAGGGAGGGCTTGAAAGGAGCCCATTGTGTTAGGCCAGTGACATCTCTCTCAAATGAATGAGGATCTGTGAACGAGCCTTGTTTCATAACACAGCTCTGCAACGCAGTGATCCCGCAGTCAGAGCTGTGTTTGTCATCCTGCAGGGTAATTTACAATTCTGCAGACTGGGAGGAAAATACAAGCAAATGAAAACTGATCTGATTAATAGTCTGAGGCTGTGGTGTAAATGCAAGAGTTGTATCAGTGACACGTAATGTGTAAACTAGTACTCAGCCAGGTGGGTTACCAAGATCTTAGGTCAGTCAGATAACAAGAATGCATTAGACATATGTTTTACTTCAGCTTGGAGCAGTAAAGTTGTGTTATGTAATGAATGACTGACCTCCAAAGGGCAGAAATCAGAGTAGGCTGGCCTATAAAGTTTCCATTGACAAGACCCAGATCTCTGGGCATATGGGTCGTGGTTGACAGACGGCATCATCAAACTTTATTTTGGCTTTCAATCTAAAGATCATCCTCGATTTTGATATGAATAAGCATTTTTAGTGCATCTCTTGAACAGGACCCTCTGCTTCTTAATCTCTTGTGATGCTGTTTTATCAAAAGTGAGTGTTAAGTCTTGACTCAGGTAATTTCTTTCTTCTAAAAAGGTCAAGTTAAAAAGAAGTAAAATTTAAAAACAGAAGTGTTGTCATGCTTCTTGAACAGTGTTTCCTTAGAGATTTGGCATCTTTTCTTCTCTGTTATGAGAAGGGTAGCAAGATACATTTCATAAAAGTCTGGAGTATAACTGCTAAATGTCTTCTGACTTGCAAGAAATTGGACAGCTTGTAAAAACAGTTCTTGAATCAACAACCTTTGGTAAGAGCCAGCTAAGTGGGGATCTCACATAGGAAAATTACTGCATGACTGGGGAACTAAACATCCTGAGAATTTCTGTTAAACTTTCTGGTCTTTTGGGTGTTTCAAACTTGTTTGCTTAAATGAAAGATGCAAAGAGCCGAGGATGGGGTCTCCAGAAACCAAATGACAACTAAATTTGTTAAGGGAACAAATAATGTCTAAATCTAGTACTGCTGTTATTTCCTTTTAGAGAGTATTTTTCCAGATTTTGTGCATACCCATATTAGAAAATGTTTTTTCCAAATTTCCTTCCAAAACAAACAAATAAACAAAATAGTGCCCTCAGCAAAACCTCAGTGTAGCAGGGACATCCATCCGTTGGGCTAATGAAGGTGACACGTATAGGTTTGTTCTACCTACTGTCCCCACTTCCATCTCTTTAATTGATTTTTGAACCACCCCAATTCCCATATTAATTAGTCTGTAGTAGGTTTAATTGCATTCTAGTACATTCTTTCCCAACGATCTGAACTTTTTAATGAGTATTCACTTCTTAATAACAGACTTAAAAAATAGACTATTCTTTTGTGGGAAAGGGCAATGAAGCTCCTCCCCTTAGCATCTATATTTGTATATGAGAATACATAATATATAAGTGAGTGTTTATAAATATATACATGGACATTTTTAATAGTTAGATTTGGACACTAACTAGTGTTTTTATGTATTTCTCTTTGTTATAAGTGACTTATATGACATTTAATGTACATACTGCCTTTCTCTCCCTTATTCCATCTAAGCAGGGCAAAGACAATGAAGAGATGCAGCAACAAGAGGACTTCTTTTTAAATCCGTTGTGTGTAGAAAAGTAAGTCTTGCATTGTGCCCAGTCAACCTCAGAAGACAGAGCTAAAAACAGCACGCATTTTCATTAGCTTCATGTACTCAGTGCTCATTTGCTGAACAAAATGGTACACAGTCCCTAGGAACAGAAAATGAAAGAGCAAGAAAGCAGCTCTCTTTTGCAGCCCCCAGGTTGTGTAAATGAGGACAGCAACTACAGTTAGAGGTAAGTTTGTCATGGCCCTGTGCTGGCTGGCTGAGGCTTTGGGCCCTGCTTTGGAGGCTTCAGCTTCCATCCTGTGCCTGTGTGAGGTTCTGGCACAAGGTGCCACTGCAGCCTGGCTCTCAGGGCTCTGTGCTGGCCAGGAGGCTGAGCGTCCAAGCGGCTCTGCTCCCAGCATGGTTTTCAGCAAAGCCCTCTCACTAATTCTGTATTTCTACCCTTACATTTGCTGTCTCTACCACCAAAACAAAGTGAGAAGAGGGTGCTTTGTGGTCCGATAGAGGTAAAAATGCAGGAGAACGCAGCACGATGGATACACACAGGTCCAAATCCTGCAGTCAGCTCTGCCAGTGCGGTGGTGAGCAGCTGCACTGAGCCTTTGGCAGCACTGAGCATGTAGGACTTTTGTTCAGCTCAAAGAAAAGATTACTCTCTAGAGCTGTTTTTGTTTCAGCTTCTTTATGCAGGATCCAAAAGCAAGCCATCTTCAAATTAATGTTTTTTTACCATTAGTAGCAATGGCAAAACTTGTTAGGCACTGCGGCTAGGCTTTCCAGCACTAGTTCTTACACTTCAGCTAATATCTAAAGCTTGAACACATGGGTTTTATCAGATCAGGAAGTTTAAATCTTTCCTTTAGACGTACAGTCTAGTAACGAGGGTTATCCTAATTACCGTGATATATTGTTTCTGCTGTGCTTTACTGTTGAACTCTGTCATGTTTGCTATCATCCTTTTATGAAATAAGTATCTCTGATCTTGTTTTTTTTTTTCTTTTTGGCAATCCAATATTCAAAAGACTGAATATCTGTTAATTGAGGCACCTGTTCTCTCGAGTTGTTACTGGTTTTGCTCAATATGAAAAATGATGACAATTAACTTGGTGATGCAGGAAGCATTTCAGTGTATATTAGAGCACAATGACGTTTAAAGAAGGAAAAGCCTATTGTTATTGTTATATAATTATTTTAACTGTTAATGGGGAGAAAAAAATCAGCTCTTAGTCTTCTAGATGCTAGGGATGGCAATGGAGGAGGTGGTTCAAATCCCACCAAAAGCTGCCTCCCTCTGTACCAGCCAATTACACATCCTATAACCCCAAGGCAGGTTATAATCCTTGTTTTATGGCTACTTGGAAGGTATCTTAAAGCACTGTTGTTTTACTGCAACTGATGAAATAGCACAAAAAAAAAAAAAAAAAAGAGACACAGCTGATGTTATGTTTCATTTATTTATTTGTATACAAAGAAGCACTATGATTTGTTGCCATTTCGAAGTGCCTCATTATCTTGCCACTGTCCCTAGCAGATCAGTTACAGCAGGAGTGGAGCTGACGAGATAACTAGAGTGGAAAAATTACCCCCATATAAAATTTGTTCCCAGGTGTTTGCTGGCATGAAGCAAGATAAGTAATGTAAAGGACAATGGCCAAATTTATAAAGGAGAACTTTTAAAAACCTGTTAGTGACGTGAAGATTTAGTCCATTCCATAAGCATTGTCTACTGTGGTTCAATGTCCTTCTATTGAAAAATCCATCTTCAGTTTGGAAAGACGATGACAAATTTTAGAAATAAATAAATATACACCCCAAGAAAAGCTGTTATGAACATCCCTTATCCCAAGCCAATTACTTCAGCATTGTAACTTATTGCAGAACACTTTGAAAACAGCTCTTTAAGTGTAAGACTCCAGGGTATGGTATTTCATTCTGAATTTTCATCACGCCTGCAGTAAACAAGCACTGTAAATACTTTTGCTTTTCTTGGTTTTGGACAGTTAGTCATAAAAAGTACATCCAGCCACAGCAGTGCTGGTGAGTATCCCGCAATTGCGTATGAAAACGTTAAGTTAGACAAAATAAGTAGTAACACAGTGCTGAAGTGTACAGGACTGCAGTAACTTACATGCTGCTGTAACTGCAGGGGCAGTGAAGGTCACCATGCACTGGGAGGTGGATGAGTGGAGTCCGGCCAGAGGCGTGGCAGCAGAGGACGAGCATCCCGGTAGTTTTGCAGCAGGAGCAATGACCCGTGCTTTGTTTCTGCAGGTAAGAAGGTTGTACTGAAACCAGAAGGGACTGTTCTGATTTACTATTGTAGGAGAAAAATGGAACTGTATTGAACTGTGCAAAGTTACTGAGTAACAGTAAGACTGCAATCCAGAATGTGTGGTGTTAGATGAGGCATAAGGTTGAAAGGGCAGTGGAAAACTTCTACTCGACTCAAAAACCTTCAGCGTTTTCTCTCTCTTAACAATTCCTTGCTTATGATTTAACTTTGTTCTATTTCAAATGCCACCTTTAAGGTACAAGGCACAGCATTAGTTTAGGACAATGATCTCAACTGACACCAAAGGAGGTGATGCTCTTCTGAGGTGGCTTTCAGGTAGTGACCTTTTGCTCAGTTAAACCACAAGTGTCAAGTATGTTTTTTCATCCTTTACTTGTTACGAACCACATAAAAGACCACCTCTGGATTCAGTGTCTGATAAACCATAGGCCGTCGGCAAAAGATACAAAGCAGGAATCCATGGAGGAGGGGCTCAGGAAAAGCAAACTGCAGTGGTTTGTACTCAAATATTTCCTTCTCGTGCTGCCCTCACTCCTACAGCTTCCTCTGGTCTCAGATGCAGTAAAAAGCCTTCTCAGGATATTCTATCTTTATGTCTCTGTCACTTTAAATAACTTCCTAGGAGATCTAAGGAAAAAAAACCAAACCACCAACTCAAGGAATGTCAGAAATTTGATGCTGGTTTTGTGCTAGAAAAAGAATTTCCAGACAAAGACAGAATAATGCCGTAGTGCTATGGTGACTGTTCTCTGCAAGATTTTAATTCTACCCAGCTTTCTATTAGTTATTCTGGTCTGGGTTCTGGCTGCTATTTATTATTTCACCTGCTGGGCCCTTTGCCAATGTCGAGGATCAATTGACAGCACAGGAAAGCACACAGGGCACCCCACTTCCTTCCTTATGGATTATGAGAGCTCAGACAAAAATGAAGATAGTTTCTTACAAACCTTAAGTCCTGCTACTAGGAATGCAGATACAAACCTTGCAGAAGAACAGTGCAAACTGTTGGGCAGCTTGGTCTGGAGCGGAGTGTGTTTGAAGGACATGAGGGCACTAAATTGTGGACTGAGATTTTATGAGTCAAGGCAACAAGCAGACGACGTATCTGTGTAGCTGTACTTCCACAGCACTTAAGCACAGTGGTTGAGCACATCAGACATGGCCACAGACTATGGCAGTACTCACTGTTAAAAGCCATCCTGTAATCAGCCGTGCCTGCAGTGAGTGCTGCACGATGACAGCAGTGCAGTCCTGTAGCTTCCCAAGGTGGGTCACTCTGATTGACGTTTGTTCAGCCTGTTTCGGTTACAGTGTGCATTTTTTTGTGGATGTCTCTTCTACGTAAGCTGAAATGATGGTGGTAGGTGGGGAAGGTGACCAGGTGAAGCAGAAAGGAAGTGCAAGAAAAATCCATTAAAGCTTCTGTGCACAGTCCAGCCTAGGGATGTCTGACCCAGGTCAGCTCCGTGCAACTCCTATTACAAAGTGTGGCAAAGCATAGCATTACAATAGATGCTGAATAATGTACTGCTACTTTCCTGTGTGGTCAAATATTATTTACCTCTCTGACCTCCAGATTGTCACTCTACAAACGTGGCATGACGATGAAGGCTACAATTCATCTCTGTTGTGTAGAGCAGAGTGGGAGTTTTTTTGTACTTAGCTCTGGCTACTCCAGCCTTTGACAGTCTCAGGGTCATTTTGCAGTCCTCTGGTCTTGCTGTATTACATCAGGAAGGTCTATGCCCAGACAAAAAGTAAAAGCCCATACATCCTTTATTTGAGCATTTCACAAATAAATTACAAGTTTCTTTGCAACCACGTCATAAATCAAAACGTTTATTTACACCTCAGAAACAGCAAGCAATTCAGCAACTAGGGCCCAAAGAAACAACTGGAAAAGTAGCTGAAATAAGTATCTTTGAAAATCAAACAAAAATATTTTTCTCCTTGCTCGAGGTTAAAAAAAAAACAAACAAAAAACATAAAAAATTTCTTGGTGGTAAGTCAGAGATTGTTGTGGGGCAGATTGTTATGAAATGGCAGTAACAACACAGCTTGTTTGTACTGAATTCACCATCAGAGTTCACCAGACATGCTCTCGTTCTACAGTCCTGAACAGGATGTGCATGCATGTACATACACAACTGTCTTCACATTCATTTTAGCCCCAAATCATCAAATATGGTCACTTCTTGGTGCAGAGAAGGAGTACAATGTTCAAATGTTGAATGAAACTTTCCTGAATAGCTGTCCCATTGAAAACAGTGATGCGGTTATTCTGGCTATAAACCCTCCCATTTTCACTACTGATGACCAGCTTATACACAGACAACTAAAAACGAATCAGTAAACAATTATAAATATCTTCAAATGATACAAATTTTATTAAGCGAGGACAACTAAAGGTTGGCATAAGTACAACATGAGAGTTGGAATAAGCCTGGATTTCAGTGTGGGGGTTTTTTGGTTGTGGGTTATTTTTTTCCTTCTTTCTTTTCCTTTTAAAAATCAAACTGGTTCAGCATACATCACCCAAGCTGTTCCTTAACTTGTGTTCATCCATGATTCATGGGATTAAAGAGCTTATTTCAAGTCCCCATGTTGTATTAGTCTCCACCTGCATATATTATATATATATATTTATATATGTATGTGTATATCTCTATTTATCTACATATATACACACACATAGCAATTGTGCAACTAATAACTTTCCACCAAGAGTGGATGAGTATATCCATTCCATTCGGACAAATACAAACCAACTAGCATATCCTGATGTGAAAACAGTGTAGTCAATGGTTGTATGCTTGACAAAGTAAGACAGTCAGCTATACCTGCTTTAAATAGAGTAGCTGTTGCAACTACTGCTGAAATACTTTGTGTGTTAACCCTAAATATTGTAGGTCACAGAATTGATAAAAAAAAATTATATTATTTTAGTTATTTATCTTTTTGGCACCATTGGACAGTGTATTTCTCAGACAGTTGAGTCTCTGAAGATGTAGGAAAGGAAAGATAGGATCAGAGTTTTGTCCTAGACTTGCTGTTCTCAAGATGATGTGACTGTTTAATATCATTTATGTTGTGGTTTTTATTTTAATTAAATGAGTCATTATTAAATCCATTCAAAAAGAAACTTGGCCTTTAGATAACTAATGACAAAAAATTACTTGTGGACAAAATTCTGTGTACTGGAAGCAGCTGAGACAAAGACTGGCAGTTCTTCCAGTGTCTCAGCAAGAAGCCTCACAAAGGAAAGACCAACGATGTAAGAGTTGTTACTGTAACTCCAAATGCTCACTCTGTTATAGTGAGCACTTAAGCGAGGTCCCTGTGATGTAATTTGAAGCCCGTGATTTAATAAATGAGGTTTGTATTGCAGGGATCCCTAACTTAAATGACTACACGAGAGACTGGGACAAATTATTTGACTACAGGCCACAGCCGTTTCAAATAGAGGTTAAATCAAATTGGGTTGGGTTCCCTGGGGACCCATTAAAGTCATCAGTGAAGGAAGTGAGTGCTCTGTGGGAAGCATCTGGGCTGGAGGCTTCTTTGTATGTCACAAAAGACAAACATTCAATTATATATAAGCAGTCAACGATACTGTGACAAATATTGCTGCTTTACTGTTTGCAGCACATCAGTAAAACCACTGTGTGGGGAGGTCTAAGTGAACGTTTTTGTTTAAGCGCCACTAACTGATGTGCAAACAATTCTAGTAATGGAGTTGCTCTTTGATTTACACCAGTGTTAAGTGGGATGAGAACAGGGCTCAGAAAGTGTAATAGTCAGGCTTCCACTCACAGCTAATTTTCCTTGCTAACCAGTGGGAAATTCAGCTGGTTTTCCTTTGATTTAATCTTCAGTCCTGCAGTTACTGAACAAAATGTACATTCATAAATGCACGTAGGCATATTGCAAGCACACACATGAAGTGTACACATTCAGTTAGCAAGTGCACCACAGAGGAGACCTTTACCTTGCTAATATACTCTTACTGATTAACGTTATGCCCAATTTGTGTTTTAACAGCAGATATTTTTGTAAGTGAAATGGCTTCTGCACAAGACGTTTTATGCGTGTTTCAAAAGGAAAATCAAGTTCCCTGCCTTTCTGGCTCCAGACAGCACCATAAGTCTGCAACCATACAAATACTGCCATAAATGTTGTAGTGACCAAGCAGGTAAGGTAGGAAATAAGTGCTGTATTACAAACCCAGCAAGCTTGGCTGAACAAGTGCTAAACAAAAAAAAAAAACAAACAAATTTTGCAACCTCTGCGTTTCTTTCATAGTGCTGTGAGAAAGTAATACATTATTTTTTCTCTTTTGTTACAGGAAATGAGAATCATTTTTTAAGCCTGATCCCACGATCTTTTTCGGGTAAGAAAACTCAAATTCTAATGTGGTTCCTCATTTGTATATTGCCACAGAAAGTGACACAATTGCTTGTTAAAAGGGTTGGTTCTCAGGTACAGGTTTCAGGTTTCTCAGAGGAAACATTAACACGGCAGCTTCATCTTCTCTTTGTGACTTAGGTAGTCCAGTGATTAGTTCAGTCAGAAGCCAAGAGATGCACTGTAAAGGCTGGGAGGCTTTAGTTTGTCTGGAGAAATAGTGGTATTGGTGAGTGAAGGCTTTGATGCATCTCGATTCAGAGCTTCAGCCATCGTACTGACTTTTCTACATGTCAAAAGGTTGCAGCATTATCCGAGAAGAAAGATCTCTTGTCCTCGGGGACAGATTGGTAGTAAAAGTCTTCCCATCGTTAGTGCAGTTCCAGGCAGAAGAAATTTTTCTTTGTTCTTGGTTTTGGATGCCCTTGGAATGATTCACCAAATGCTGTGTGAACCTTGGTTTAAATTAGAAAAGGGTATCTTTATCTGGTACTTGATAGGGATGATACTAATGTCAGTGGGCGTCTTTCCAGAGGTGGGTTTTGCTGGAAAGGGAGAGGAAGAAAGCAAGTAGAAAAAGAGCATTTGCGGGGGGAGAATATTATAATCTCTTTTATTCAAGATAGAGGTTTTGTAGATTAAAGCAGAGGGTGCAGTTCATCTTTGGGTTTATTTGGATTCGTTCATTAAACATGTATTCTGAAAATCCAGTGGTGTTATGCATTCGTTGGTTTTTCCTTTTGAAAACTTTGCATAAAAATTTTATTTTTAAAAAGCTGTGATTGCTGATGACAGAGCAGCAGCCCATGGTTGCTATGAGGTATGGGCAACGAAAGCAAGCTAGAAGCATGCCCATGTTCATGTCTGAGATCAGGCACTTCTCGTTGGAATGCCTGTGGCTGCCTGGCTGCCTGCTCCTGGAGCCCGTGCTCCATAGAAGCTCCCACTCACCTTACAGCACTGCTTTGCTGAGTGAAACATGCAGAGCTGCTGCTAGAGAAGCCAGGTCAGTGGGAGATTCCAGTTGGGCAGGACTGCAGGAGTCACTGGAAGAGAGAATTGGTTCCTGTGTGAAGGCAGCTTGTATCTTACCAGGAAATTTACAGCGCTAGGGAAGTTCACAACACAAACTGGTTTTTCCCTCTGTTGCTGTTGTTATTACTTTTGATTAAAAAACAAAAACAAACAAAAACTGGTTGTCATATTTGGTACAATACAGGAAGTCAGAGAAAAGCTATTGTACAGCAATTTTTAACCACCAACACACATTTAATATCTAATGTAGCGTTATGGAAAACTCAGTGTATGTTTGGACTTTTTAATGCTTCCAAAAACTTTACTATTGAAACATATATGTGGTGTGGAAGATATGCTCATAATTTCACTGTAGTAAGGACAACATACAGTATGACTCATAGGTACTGTAAAAATGCTAACTAAAGAATGCAGCTGCAAAGTACTATTGCATAAGGAAGCTTTCTTGTTTAAACTTTAAATAAGCAAGTTTATTAAAATATTCTAAGACACTTACCTTACCCTAGTTACTGGCAAGCTCTAATAAAAGCCACAGTCTGTCACTAGTATACTTTTTTTGTGTTAATTTTATAAAAATTTGGTGTGAGCTTTGATGGATCATTTACAATTTATTAACAAGATGATCATCTTGATACAGTTAAGTTTTTTCTTTTTTTTTTTTTTTTAAACCTTACATGCTCACAGAATAAAAAAGGATTCAGTCATATGTAATGAACACCCTTTTTTTCCCCATGTCTGCAAACAAGTGTGGTAAGTTTACACACACAAAGAAATGCTCTTGTTACTCTTAACTGGAAATTGTGTGTACACGTGTATGTATGTATATATATATTCAAAACTATAGATATGTGTGAATACACTTAGATAATAGGGCATCTGTTTTCCTCCTTGCACTGATACGTGTAATGAGAGCTGTGCAGAGGCTGAGAGAGAGGCCAGTGCTTCTGAGAAGCACCTTGATTTTGCTGTTACAATCAGCTTCTCATATGCAGACAATACCTACTTTGTCTGCAGAACTGGCAAAGGACTTAAATTTTGTAAACTGCCCCAGCAAATAATTATCTGCAAGAGCATAGAGGAAGCTGACTTTAGCCCCTTTAAAATCAGCCCAGCATGTCCCATTGCTGTAGGTGGTGACCATACGGTGCTGGCTGCGCTGAGTGCTTCCCCTTGCCTCACAAATCTGAGCTCATGTTCCCTTCCAGCACTGAGATGAAGAGCTGTGCTCCTGCTGAGTCTTAAATTCAGTTTTGGGGCATAGGGTGAGAAGTCTGGATCAGAAGCAAGCCAGGGGGACTTGCATTTCCTGTTTGCTGAACCTGAGGTACAAGAAGTGATGCTGCAGAGCCCTGGGCCTGCCTTATTTGGTGTCAACAAAGTGGCTTTTTTCAGTGGTATGACTGCAATAGGCTCTCCTTCTGGCCACACTATAAACAGCAAGTACAGTAGGTTTAGCCGTGTCGAATAGTTATGATTCATCTGTGGCTGTATTACTCTGCTTTGTCAGTTGCACATTCCAGATGAATATTTTATAAAAGCTAAACCAGTCCTATAACTCTTCTCTCCATATAAATATATATATATATACATACACTCATACATATACAAATACTAACCCACAGACAAAATATTTTCTGAACAGTTGAATAGCAACAAGTCAACAGTTAGAAAAAAATGGAGTCAATCTGTTTTCTTCTCCCCAAAGGTCAAGTTTAGATGTCATGGTCTTTTAACATTCAGTGGAAATTCGCATAAACCTTGCGTCTTGCAAGAGGAATCCATTAATAAATGGAAGTTAGGGCAGAGGCTGTCAAACACCAATGTATAGTCGGACAGATAAAGTGAGGTTGCAAATTAAACTGAATCTGGAGCAACTGAGGCCTAGTAGTGAAGAACAGTAACTGTAAACTGCAGTCTTCAGATCTGACGTTTTCTTTTTTCTCGTTGCCATGGCAACTCGGTAGGACAGCTTCAAATGTCAGGAGTTCTTACAGACCTAAACGATGGGAAATGAGTGCGATTATTGCCATGCAGATCACAGAATCTTTTAACTTTCTGTCTTATTACCTCCCCCAGATTACTGATGGAGAACGTGTGCATTTATCAGCAATTCAGTATGAATTATCCAGGTTTAGGAACAATTAATTGTGAAGAAAGGGATCTCCAGGAGGAAACCCCAGCATGTCGCCTGGAGCATTCTGAGACCTTTGTGGTGCATTCAGGAAGTTGTAGTGCAGAAGTCTGGGTATAAATCTTGAGTTAGAACCTAATTCTCCCCACTTGGCAGCTTGTTCGCTTATGTTGGTGCAAGAGTGCGAGTAAACTCTCACTGGGCTTCCTTTGCATATGCACACTGAGTAGCAAAGAGCAGACAGACGTCTTCTTAAACATAACAATCTGTTTATGTGTTATATGACTATAGCAGGACTAAAAGAGCTGGCGTATTTCATTGACGTTGCTACAGAATTGTAAATCTTACCTTTATTGTCTAACCTTTTAAATTATTTATTATTTTAAGTGAAGGTAGCACAACTTGAACGATCGTTCCCATTTTAAATGGGCACCTCGATAATACAAAGGCAGTAAATAAGCATAGAAAACCAAAGATTAGGAACTAATCTAACAGTTGGAGCTAATGGGTTTCTCTCCTCCAATGTCATTTGGCAGCACGAGGACACTACTGAACTGCAAATATTCAGTTTTGCATTGAAAACACATACGGCTGATACTAGCAGAACACATAGCTAAAGTTCTCAGGAGCTCAGCTTAGAGCTTGCCTGGTATTGATGCTGGTGTGGCTCCTCTCAAACAAGTACAATTTCTGATGGCACACTGTTGGTTTATTGGTTGTTCTGGCTTTGGCTGGGGTGGCATTACAGCAGCTAGTACAATGGTATGTTTTGGATCTGTGATCAAAACAGCACTGAAAACAAAATCAATTGTGTTATAATTGTTACAGAACAGTGCTTACACAGCGTGAAGGCTTTTCCGGTTTCTCAGGCTGCCCTGCCAGTGAGCGTCTGCAGCGCACAAGGTGCTAGGAGGACCACAGCCAGGACAGCTGAGCCCAGGGTATCCCTTACTCTTTGACATCACATTTCTCAGTAAGAGCTGGGGGAAGGACATAGAGGGATGCCATTTGCATTCCCAAGTTAGTTGTGTGTGATGAGCCCTGCCTTCCTGGAAATGGCTGAACAGCTGTCTGCTGATGGGTGGATGACTTTGACAAGTCAGATATGCACATCAAAACTGACACATACTCAGGAAATGCGAAATGTTTGTCTAGTACATGTTGCATTTTACTCTTAAATGAAGAGATACCTGTAATTCTGTCACAGATGCAGGAAAAACAGTACCACAGTGGTCATTATGATATGTCAGCTTGTAATCTTCACACATTTGCTTCTCCTTTTGGGGCAAATAAAGCTTAATATAATTATTGATAAGGCTCTTTTACCTTTTGTTTCTTCTAATTGTTTTAGCATTATTTGAACTGACTTAAACATTAAATTCTTCCACCTAGGGCGGAGCCTGTCCAGATTGGCTGTGCAGCAAGACAAACACCTGGAGAGCACACAGCAGCCCGTCCTTCCTCAGTTCTCTTAAACAAAGGTCAGTAGAGCAAATTAAACAAACATAATAATCCACAGAGGGACTGATGGGTGGGAATCACTGAAGCGAGAAGTGCCACTGAGATTTCCAAGCAGGATAAAATCTGAAACTGCTTGACATGGGGTTTTGTTGCACAAAGAAAATGTCTGGCCGCAGAATTAGAACCCAGACTTCTGTATTGGAACTTTGTAAGCACGAGTGCCAAAGTTTGAATGCATTTGGACTGGGGATTGGCTGCTGCTAGATTCTCATAAATGGCTTTTTCTCTTGGGATAGCGGAAAGCCTAAGTTCAGGACTTCGATTGCTGAAAAGTAGTATTTCTATGCTGCAGTGAAGTTTATCATCATTAAAGGGCTTTTGTTCGAGCCTGACTCAAAAGAAATAACACTAACTTTTGAATCAGCAAAGCTACTCTGAATCCCTGGAGGTCTCTCTGCTAAGGACATGCACTTGTATGTGATGAATGAATAGCAGCTGTAGCACTGAATTTCTGTATAGTCCATAGGCTAAAACTTCTGAGAAATTTGTCAGCAAGGAATTTATAAGTATCACACACATTCAAGCAGCCAGTGACTGCTTCACCAACAGCTTGTAAATAAAGGGCAATATATGTTGACTTATGAGCAGACCTCAAGAAAAGCATGTATATTTTACATCGTGTTGTTAGATATAATGAATGTTAGTACCTTATCACACATCTTGTCTTTCCTGAATAAACTATATATTAAAACTAGCTCATTCAGCTTTAGCTATGTGGTTTTCTTTTCTTGTACTAGTTGAAGGCTACCTTCCTTCTCTCCCACATATACATACACATACACACAATATACTTTTGGTTCTCTCTGCTTGCTTCTCCAAACACCATCCTCACTCTTTTCTTCCTCACATCTTGAAGCACTCTAATCCCTGCCTCAACTTTTCTTGTCCTTTTTGACCTGCCAGCTCTCTTGATACATTGAATTACATGCCTGGAAATCTGATGCTTCCTTTGGCTCCCGTGATGACACCTTTTTCTCATCTTCCCATGGCATCTTAAATCACTTCTGCATGTCCTTCTGTTATAATCCTTCCATCCCTGGTTTCTGGGGAAACCTTTTCTTTCCACATTTTGTCTTCACTTTTCTGTGACACCATCCATACGTGTTCAGTGGTTACTTCAGTGCTGGAAGTTCAGACATCTTGCATTTTCTGCATTTTTTTTCTTTGTTTAGACTAAAACGTTGACCTCTGGCTCAGAATACCCTTCTGATGCTTAGCTGACAGCTCTGCACAGCTAAAACTGAGCTCTTAAATCTTTACCCTAAAGCACTCCCCTTCTTTTTCTCTCTTTGCTTGCTCTGGACAACACCATCACCCTGCCTCTTATTCAAGCTTAAAAACTGAGACAGACCAGAGAGCATTTTTGTCACAGGATCTCCTTCTTAGGTCTGTGTATTTAGGTTATGTCTTAATCTAGAGAATTCCTTCTCACACATCATCCCAAAGGGCTGTCTCTAGCCATCCAAACAGCTAAAATCTATCCAGGCTCTGCTTGGTTAGCAGGTTTGCAACATCTTTTCACAGCCCTTGACAAATTCAAGGTACTGTGCTTCATATCCTGCCAGTCTGTTGCTGTACAGAGCATTTTCCTACTCTGTCACTGATGCCTCTGTTACTGTAACTCCTTCATGGTTTCTTCCTGTTGGCATGTTCATTGATCATTCCTGTGTGAATGGTTTTTCTTATTCATCGTCAGTGATACCAACTTTTGTTGCCGTTGTTTCAAAGGAAACATTTTCATGCTTTTGTTTCCAGGCTTTCCTGTGTAGTAGGAGGAGCTCCCTGCAAGCATCAATGCTTTTCTCCTTAACACCTCCTTTGACTGACACATCAACAAAAACTGTGACGTTTGCAAAGGGTGCCAAGCCTGCTGTGAACTCAGCTCAGCGCTTTCACCAGCCTTAACAGAAGTTTATTGAAACAGTTTATTCTAAACGTGGTTTTGGAAGGTTAGTACATACATTTTGCTTTTGTATTTTTAAAGTAGCTTCAATATTCAGAAATATGGGCTTTAAAATTTCTGTAGATACTCAACTTTGATAGGTCCAATAAGAATATTCAAGACCAGATCCATCTCTGTTCTTTCTACTGCACACAACGGTGATACAGAATTGCTTGCAGCCAATACTGAAGTTAGACTGACTTTTAGTTTCTGTGGTTAATATCAGAGCTTATCAGTCACAAACTTATTACCTAAAGATGTTCACATATAGTCATATCAGGTGATATTGGACAAGCGTTCTGGCCAGTATCTCCCTTAATACAAAATCTACAGAAATCAAGATTGACCAAAGTGTTGTGCAGAAAACTCACTGACAAATATAAGCAGATTTACTGAAATAACATAACTGCTCTACTACAGATTCTCTGCAAATACGATCAAGAATCTGATCCATATTTCAAATCAGCTGGATTGCCAGCATTCATCATTGTTTTCTGTATAGGAATGGTAGGTTTTTTTGCTTGCTGTTTTCTTTATTTTGCCAATGATGAGAAACCAAATGAAAGTTCTAGAAATACATAAAGGCTGCCAAATTATTAATGTTAGTTCTTGATTCTCATACCTAAACAGCCAATCTAAAGGCTATAGGCTTCAGCTGTTTACTCACAGACTTCAAAATTATTTTCTTTTTTTTCCTTGTCTATTTTATGCCACACATGATTTACAGTTTGTAGCTGGCAACAGCACATAAAAGATGCTGATATTTAAGGAACACTATGAGCATAAAATGTGCAACATTGCGTACAAGGAGCATGTTTGTTAATCTATGCTAACTAGCTCCTTTATGGACTCAGTGCTTGGTAAGCCCATACCTGGCAGGTTGGATCTGCATACCAACGCTTAGTAATTATTTTATTAGTATCATAAGTAAATACCACCAGTGTATCTGTAGTTGTTCTTAAGAATAAGTACATGTCATGTGTTGTAGGTAGACAGAAATCACCTTAAAAACAAGAAATGATTTGCTGTGTATAGCTGCAGATAGGAAAGCCAGAAAGATGGCACATGCATCATGTTCTTACATTGCCAACAGCCAACCTGCTCTGCCTTAAGAGTACTTGGGGAATGCACAGGCAGCATAAAGCTAACATAACTATATAGAACTCATTTTCCCCAGAAATCACTCTCACTGAAGCCTCTAATGTGATTGTCCCCATTTTTAATCACACAGGTCTCTACTTTACCTATTCTACACCTGAGAGAGGCATTCAGCTATGTTCCTTTTAAGATAAAACAGCCAAATAGTGAGGTAATGATGGAATCTTCAGTTATGTGCATGCTGTCTCAATTACTACTGTTATGGTTAACATGTCTCAGATAAAATAAAAGCATTGCTCATTATCATGAATGAATGGTGTTTGTTGGCATTAACACTTCAGCACTGGAAGACTGTGCTTGCTTTGTTGGAGTATTATAATGCTATTGGAATACAGAATTATAATGCTATAGAAATAAGTATGCAGTTTGGAGTAGGGAGATTCATGATGGTAAGATGGAAAAAAAAAATACCCTTTTTATTCCTACTAAAATCAACTGATGTAGATTGTGTTTGAAAGGTTAAAAGAGTTGAAGTTGGTGGCAGGCTTCACAGGACTGAAATCTTGAATCATCTAGTCACAGGGTTTTGGATACCGAATTGCTTTGAAAGTTGAAAGAGGAGGAAGTCAACTAATACAAGGTAAGTGTCTATAATATTGATTTCTTCAATTACTGTGGCCACCTGTCTACTCCACAGTGGACTAATTTAAGATTTATCCCTTATGCTGATTTGTATGAAAAAAAAAAAGACAGTTGATTAATCTGAAGGCTTTGAAAGATGTGTACCTCATGAGTCCAGAGTTATCACTCCCTTCCACCTATCCCATTACACAGACTGTGCTTCTTAAATTGCAGTTTAAACCTTATAAAAGTTAAAAGCATTTAAGTTTCATGGTGACCCTCTGTGAAGGAGTGAACTTCACCCACGATGTATTCATCCTTTAATTTTCATTTAACATAATGAAGAAAGTTAACACAGCTGGAGTCTGAAGTTCAAGTCAGGCATGCTCCATTTCTTCAGATTTCCTTTAATTACCTTCTCATCAGAAATATTACATTAATCTTTGCTTAATTAGAAGTCTGCATTACATCATGGACTTTATCGAAACCTCAGTAATGTTAAAGGGGTAATGGAAAAATGGTAGAAGAGATCAGAACTATGTTTCTGATTAGGCAGTTAATCAACATTCAGGTACTTCTTTCCTGACTTTAGCATCTATAAAAGGGCATTAATTAGATACACAGTTATTAATATAGCTTTCATGTAGAACTTAGAAAAACAGAAGTAGTTTTCATGTACATCACTGGTTGATTTGACACAGGTGAATTTCAACACCAGTAGCATCAGTGTTTGCATCACATGCTGTTAAAGTATATTATACTGTACATTTCTATACAATAATTATTAAGTAGATACATTCCCCTGTGGCCTCTTCCAAGATATGACTGTATGTTGATGGAAATGACAAATTCCAGTGGTCGCTACTTGTGACTTCCTGGAAATTGTCTTCTGAGAGAATGACAGGGATCTTCATGCCAAATCTCATTGAATTAGGAAGGCCGTAAGTGCTGTCCTTAGACAGATAACGTACAATCTTACTTGAGCAATTAAGAAATCCATTTTTAATATGCTTGTGGCTAGAGCAAATTTATAATCTCACTGAACAGTAATAGAACTATAGACATTTTTACAAAGTAGATGAGTTCATCCTGAAAACTTGCACTTGTAATGTCAAACATAAGTGGGAATCCAATTATCTCCTCTGATTCCAAAATTCTTAATGATTGGAAAAACACTGTATGTATTAGTGCTGTGTTTGTGGAATGAGTACCTTGTAATTCTGTTCAAAGCTCCAGCAGGCGCTCATATATCAATGTCAGTATTGAACTTCAGTGCTAAAATCCTTGCATGTGCCATGCAATTAGCCAAAATGGGCAAGGCTGGGGAGAAACATGCCAGTCCAAACTAATCAGCTTGCACAGGGGAAAAGGTTGCTTAGGCAGAAGTCATTTTCAAAGGGTATCTGTTTGACACCAGCAGCTGATACTTCCTGGAGTCTCACACACTAACTTGTAATAATACTATACAGGCAGATGTGGAACAGCACTGATTTTACACCAAAGCAGTCTTAACTCTTGTAACTTCTCACATGAGCCTTGCTCAGAGCCTTGCTCACTACTGAATCCCTCTTTCTGCTTCTCCTTGTCATGTATTCACATTCACTAACTTTGCACTGGGTTGCCCTTGTGACACACAAAATGTATGTGCATGTGTAGTACTAACAAGCATTTATCTGAGAGAAAGGTTCATTAACTAAGAGGCTAGTTACATTTGCTTTGAAGTTCTAGAAGCATGTCTTATTCTGTTATTTAGTGCAGAATTATGTTTATCTTGCACAATTCCTATTTGGCTTGGATTTCATGCATCTTATTGGGGGTGACGGTGCAGTAAATTCTGTGATACAGCAACTAAGATGTTGTCAATGTTTGTTTGTTTTTTTTTAAAGTATGATTTTAGCTGGATGCTTTTCTTGAACTATGTCACCTTTGCTTAAATAAGAGCAAACAAACTTCCTTTCTTTGCCAGTTCACTAAAAGCAAAAGAAGTAGAGAGGTGATTACCTGCAGTCTGGAAATACATTTTGTGATGCTCTAATCTGATCAATTTAGCTGAACAGTTGAAAATATGCAGCAAGTGAAGTAAGTACAGTTTTGAAATAGTAATGTTGAACAAGTCTAATTTTTTGTATGTATACTGAAAATAAATTGCATTAAAGAAAACCACCTATGCAACCTTGTAGGCAACGTGTAACTGTTTAGGCAGTCAGATCTCAACTTCCACAGCACCACAGGTTAGTTTACTATAAGTTGAACATGAACTTAGATAGTCCAGACACGTTCTGCAGGTGTATCCTAACCCCAGCTTGAAATACTAAAAGAAACATCTAAAAGAAACTCTTATTAAGCAAGAATAATAATGAGTGGAAAATAGTATGCTTTGAAGCCATGAAAGAGAAGAAATAAAAAGAAAACTGTCAAGTTTGGCTACACTGAAATTTACCAGGCTTTGTATCAAAAAATTTGAAGAGGAATTTGTAAGCGGGACAATTGTGAATACTAACCAATGACACATAGATATTGTGTGTATGGATAACACAGGGTTTTAAGATGTAGGTCTGAAATACTCCAGAGCAGGAGGAGGAAGAGCAACACCATCTAACCCTTAGGCACAGTCAATGTCACATACAGGTAAATAGCAAGCCATAAGCATGCAGAGGATGTGAGGTGTTGGGATGTGATGAGGTAGGGAACTTTCAGAGGAAACAGATGATAGTTAAAAGAAATTAAAAAACAACAACAAAAAGTGTAGCTGCTATTGCAGACAGGAAAAAAAAAGAAGTGGGCATCTGTTCAGTTCTAGTTTTCAGTCATAGTCCACTCCAGAACACATTTAGCTGATGTTAAGAAGCTCTTCTGAAAAGAAACAAACTATTATATATCAATGGTTCCTACTGAGCAAATGAAAACATAGAACATTCATTTGAATTCATGCCACTGAATGGTCAATCAGACTAATCTCTTTAAATGTTCATTTCATGTCTACAGAATGACCATCACGAACAGTATTACAGCTTTTAGTGAAGTAGCTGTATTTGCTGGTAATATTTTTCTGTTCTACATTCTATACACACAGCTTCTAAAGTGTAGTAGTTTGTTTTTTTTTTTTTTTTTTCCAAAGCTATACTTCTAGAACATGTTTGGATGGTTTAAAATATGCATAAAACACCATTTCCCACCTAATTGACTCAGTAAAATTTAATCTCATTAAGTACATTTTAAATATGTTTATGTATAATTTGAAGGTATTCCTATTTGTCATATCTACATGAGTAGGTATATAAACATCCTCTCTCCAATTATATATGTACATATGGACTTCTGTGCCATTTCAAGCTCCATTAACTTTAGGTGGGCTCCCAAAGCCCAATGCACAACAATACAGAGTACACCTGCAGGGAAATTAGAAGACTGGGCACAAATGTCTGTGTTACAAGTGAGACTCTTATCAAGACAGACTACCCTCCCTTTACCCTCAAACCATCCTTCTCTTGCTCCATAGCCCTGGAACTCAATCAGTGTATTTTTTTAATTATTTGGGTAGGATTAATTAGCTACTACTTTAGGTACCCATGTGATGGATGCACTATGTGGAATGGGAATTTTTTTTTTGAGGCAGGGGGAGGAGTGGGCAGAAGGTTCCACTGTAAAAGAATTAACTGTACTGTGTGATTGTCTAAAACTCAGCCAACTAACACACAGTATAGGCTGAAAAGTGAATCTGCAGGTTTCAGAATAGGCTTGCAAATTGAAAGATCTGTGATCTTAAAAGTCTTTTCCATTTGAAACTTCTTGTGGTTTGTTTTAGTCTCATGCCATTCAAGAATGCATTGCTTCAGTCTTGAATCACTTGATGTTCCTGCATGAAATAACATAGGTTGTACAAGAGATACAGATGGTGCTTCTATTGCTTTGAGAAACGAACTAACAAAGAGAACGCTGCAGTTCTAGCTCTATGTTCAGATAAATTCAGCTCTGCTAATACCATTTAAAGTTTGTAATGACTGACTTAATACCAAAACTGACTTCCAAAGAAGAAAAACCAAACATTTTGTCTGTTGACATTATCACTGTATTCTTCAAATCAGAAAAATACTATGGTAAGAGAGGGTAGGCATTAAAAGAGGACAAGTTAGGGCAATTAATAGTAAGTTAGTTAGATTCAGGAGTGCCTTTAAGGCATGTCTGCAATCACAGCACTGACATCTGTGTAAGTCTCCTCTTTTTCAGCACACCTGAGGCCTTTCACCCTCAGTTTAGCAAATTAATTCCAGTGCAGAGACTTGCAGCTCATGTGATTTCTTCATAGCAGTACTTCCCCCCCAGCCTCTAACCTTATTTTCTCTTCATAGTAATGGAATATTTTGCTTGTTATGTTCAAGTTAACTTGTACCTTTGTAGTCCACCAGTCATATTACCAAAACCAAAAAGAACACTACACATTAAAAACAAACACCCAAACAACCAGACCAACAACTGAGACAGTACAGCAGTAAGGAACAACATGGACAGCCTCAGATCCAGCACCAGACCTGCTCCATATCCTACCTTCTTTTTCTCCTGCTCAAGCAACTGATTTATGTAGTCCTTTTCTTTCACTAGGAAACACATTTGAACCCTATCTGTTCTTTTTCCTCACTCTATTATTACTAAAGAATATTACTATTTCTATATCTATTACTCTAGAATTACTAAAATTCTAAATTGTATCTGAAACAAATTGGTCCTATCTTATCTGCAGCTGCAGCTAGGAAAAGCTGACAAAGGACAAGATGCTGTTACACTAAGTCTTGTTTGAAACATGGTGCCTGCAGTAATGACAGGAGATTTAATATTCTTTCCAATATTTATTAGCATTAACTATTATAACTTTGGACAGTCCTGTATCTGCCAACAATATGTCTTGCCAGCTTCAGTTCAGCAACTCTCAGAAATATTATGTTAGTGTAAGTGCACAGTATACAAAGATGCCTTCCCTCCCACCCCCCAATCTACTCTGTATCTGCCATCTTTTAATACCATCAAATGTCCTATTGTTTTGTTCTGGAATAACAACATACACTGCCCATATACTTCAGTATCCTGCATTTCCTATCTAGGCTGAGAAGAGCTCCTAAGCTTTTCTCGTTTGAAGTACATTTACCTTTCCAAGGGCTTCTGGGCACCTCTGTAGTCTGTATCTCATTATCCCTCAGGATACTGAGCACTGTGGGTGGCTACAGAATAGGTGGTACTTTTTGTGGGTGGCTACAGAATAGGTGGTACTTTTTGCATGCATTACAGTTTTAATCAGACTCTTCAGTTCTATGCTCAGTTACTTCAGAAATCTGCTACATATGTCTTCTTCCGTGTCTTACAAAAGAAGCACATATTCCAAGCATAGATAATAACCGTACCATTTAAATGATAATACCAATATGTTTTGTATAGGGAGGAGATTCATGCAGGGCACTTCCACCATGAACAGCTCTTTCATGGGGCTATCTATCCTCACACCAGATGTCAAATACAAAAAGACATACTTTGGCACAAATAACAAAGTTCGTTTGACTGAAGGATTTACCTCCTAGGAACAAGAGCCTCATAAAAGATAAACAGTGGGAGCAAACTGAGCCTCATAAGGGCTTTTCCAAAAATTAAACCCATAAGTTACCACTAGAAATGGGATATTTCATCTGTTCAATAAGCACTAAAGTTCTTTTTGTTTTTATGGCATCGTAATCTTTGATTACTCTGATAAATATTTGGACTAGACAAAACATTGTGATGGAACTAATCACAGTTATAAAAGAACTGTGTCAGAAAATGATTTTGAAATGCAGTGATATCAGCACATTTTATACAAGTTCAAATACAGAACCACATTATTTAAACTGGCTCCTGGCACCATTCTTTCATGTCTCCATCTAGTCATCTATACCTAAGAAAAATAATTGCTATGCTTGCTGGCTTTGCACAAGCATGACAAGATGACTGAAGCAGACATGGAGTACTGGCCTCCCTGTATAACTGGATGAACCCAAAACAGACAACTATGTGGTGTAAATTTTAGCAAAAAAATAATGCAGTCCTGCAACAAGAGTTAGGTCTCTCTATGCTGAAGCCTAACTAGAGAATTAATGCTCTCATATGCATCATCGAAAACAACGTACCAACCATCTTCTGTCTCAAGGAGATCCTTCCCTCCTTGTCCCTTCAACTCACCTGCCACGTCCCATCCCTGTTTTGGTTTTTCTCAGGAAACAGACCGTGCACAGCACTGAACAAACTGCTGGAAGATTATGTACAGAACCTTACTCCACTCTTGGATTAAAATTACAACTCGAAGGTTGTGAAGAGGCTCATTGCACTAGGAAACTGTGCGGACACGTCAATACAATTCAGCGCTACTTATTCTTTTACAGTAGGAGGGGGAATCCCTTTAGCAGTCTGAGCACTGTGCACCATTCTGATCATAGGGGCCAACATTCTGCCTACAGTTCAGCTGGAGAAGATCTGTAGTCAAAAAGAGCAGCTTACAAAACCTCAAACTGCTTTTTAATCGCTTAATATAAACGGGGACTAGAAAACAGCAACATGAATGCTTTCAAAAGCAAAATGCTTTTCTCTACCTTATAGTGTGAGCTGATGCAATAATGTAAATAAAGTTCAAGTACAAATCATGTCCAGGAACGTTAGCCCAGTGATGAAAGTCATGTTTAGTACTGCAACAGCAACATTTACGACGAGGTAATGAGAATGCATTTGAAGCAATGGGCTGCATCTTTATATCACTGATGCAACGCTGTCATGTACTGTCACATATTTCTAACATATTACTTCTAACAGCTGAAGTCTGCATTTGTTTCTAGTTGACTAAACCCAGAATAACTGAACCAAAGCCAGATGCTGCTGATTAGAAGAATGGGAATTTTCACTTAGCATTTACATAGTCCTTTTCATCTTCAGAGAGCATCACAAACATTAGCTAGTTCTCTCACAATAACCTTCATGCTAACCTTCTGAGATAAAAGTAATATACTATAGGAAAAATCCACCTGAGAAGATACGTAATCAAGCATGCACAAAGCCTCAGGTCTGTAAACTGTCTTGGCCTCTGTCTCTGCCTAATGGTAGACTGTACTTCGTCAAGAATATAAGGCCTTTCACCAGGGCTTGGGAGTTAATTCACCATACAATGCATTTTACTAACATTATCTGATGGTAATAGTCCTTGAATAATAGATTTTCTACCGTAGCTATAGGATAGAGCAATTCCTTTTCAGCAGATAAGGAACTTGAAATAAAAGCGTGTTAAAAACTTGCTGAAAACTGTTACAAAGCAAGCCAGGGACACATCTAGGTTAGATGTTAGAATTCTGTAGTTTCAATTCCTACTCTTTCAGTCATTTGGGCATTTCTTTTTTTAACTCCTAATTCAGATTAGGAATTTCATAAGACTTTTAGAAAGCTTTCTCTAAAGCAGCAGAAGCTTCCTTTCTGCATCAGTTCTCTCTCCCTCAACACAGACTTGCTATTCTGGTTATCAGTTTAAGTGTCTCTAAGCCCAGAACCTTGAATAAGTTCCTTATGTTCCAATTGCTTGCACACTTTACGGACAAATAGATTGAAGCAGACGGTACTCATTTTCATGGTGACCCAGAACAGCTATTGTTACAAGAACACCTTTTAATCTCCAGTTTCTGTTTTTGAATTGAATTCAAGTGGGGAGAGATGAAAGAAAGCATCTCAGAAATCTGTTACTACAGCTGGTACTTCTTAGTTTATCATATGCTAGCTTTAGTTCTCTTTGATTCTTCCTAGAATTATTGCTTCTATTTCTTAATTTGACAACCCGGCATTTGTTGCTATTTTTTGACTGTGAAAAATCCCTCCCCTCCTACTTCTGTACAGCATCTTCCTCAGGGAAAAAATAAAGTTAACTTCTCTCTTGGTAAGGTTTCTTATAGCGCAAAAACAAGCAGATAAATAACGTTCATTGCTTACACTTAAGAAAAAGACTTACAGAACAAACTGAAGAGTGAAAGAAGGATAAGAGTCATGCTGATATGAAGGGCATCACTTGCACTGCAGTCCATTCTGGATTTCTTGCAGGAACACACTTGTAATTTCAGTTCTGTGTTGTTGGTCAGAGGTGGTTTTCCAGAATCTGTCACTGAGATTGGGATGTTGTAATTGGCCTTTTTCAGGTTTTGAAGCAGGACAACCTGGGCATGAGTATCTGCAAAGGATAAGGAGGAGAGAAATAGTCAAATATTGGTCATTTGGCTAAGAAGAAGCATTTGTAAACAGTATCAGACATGCCATAGTTACACATGGAAATTAAAAGGAAAATGAGTACTCTAAGGAAAGTTTAGAGAATTGAATTGCATGTGAAGTAAGAACAGGCAGTTACAGAAATTCTTTCAGGTGTTCAGAACTCAACGACTTTCAAGAGTCCCTTTTGTTTAAATACATTATTTGGTCTGCAGATTATTGGCAGAAATTACTGTAGAAACAAATATACCAATCAAATGCTAAGGCATGTCATGCCCAAACCAATATAAGAGAGAAGAATTTATCTATTTGCCAAAGGAAAAATCCCTTCTTGGAAGGAAACACAGGTGAAGCTGTTTAATTACTTCCCCAGTTTGACTGAAAAGGCAGGGAAGGCAAATAATGCATCTTCAGATCCACAGATCTGCTGCCCAGGTGAGCGTGCAGAGGCAGAAGGAATAAATCATGAAAAATAAAAGTAAAGGACTTACTGTTAAGCTTTGTGATTCTCCACAACTTTTCTGGGCCAGATTGCTTACTCAGTTCAAATTTAAATGGATCTGTATTGGGATGGAGGTCTTTGTCTGATGCTCCTAGTACCACTACTCTGAGATCTTTAGCGTCATCACAGACTTTTGCCAGTGTTGGGTACAGGGATGGGACATTGTCATTGACGTCCTCCAAGGTGATGTGCAAAGTTCCTGTACCTGTAGCAGGAGGGTTACCTATATGAAGAGCAAACAAGAGTTTATTAAATCATCCTTCCATAAACATTTATCATATTTGTGCCTGCATGGATGCTGTGGAAAATAATTTTTATACATCTTTCTTCTGTCACATGAGAATTATTGCTTTTAAAATTGAAGAGTTAATGTTGTAAATTGTTACTATATTTTCAAAAGGCAGTCTGTCTGTTTCTCCACAGTATGGACAATTATTCTAAGAAGAGTATTTTGAAGTCAAAATGAGATTAGGACATGAATAGATATCTGGGACAATCTGTTCATAAATGCATACTGAGAGAATCATAGTGGGAAATATCTCCTGCATAGACAGTGCGGTATTAAAAGAACTAAGGATGAGAAAAATAGGAGGAAAAATGACAGAAGAGGTGAGACAATTTGTATAGTGGGACGCATAAGTAGAACAGGAGCAGATTGTTCCTCAGTAACCCTTATCTAGGCCCCCATTTAGTTACGTCAGCGTGGAACAAGCTGCAACTTGTTGTGGTTGTATCAGCAAGCAACTCCAGAAAAATGTGATTTTTTTGTTTACCCTGAGCCACCCTGTGTCAGTGGTGGAGTTTCAGTTTCTCAAATTATCTGCCAGCCTGTCTCAGCCACAACCTGTAGGAGCCATCATCAGAGGTGAGGCTGCTCTTTACCCACCATGATACACTACAAACATTTGTGCTGAGGCTGTGACTGGCAAACCAGCTGCAGCACTGGCAGTGTTTGCAAAAGGGACAGCTGCCCACTGGGAGCCAAACTGATGCTAGCACCTCATTCCAGGGAGGTCAGAGAGGATCTGGCAAGTACTAATAGCTTTCAGTCACTACAGGTGTGTGCCATAGCTGAGCCAGTAACCTACTGCTTCCACTCTAAAACGCAGTATCTTATTTGTTATAGATCCCCTTACAGATCATTTTGACAGATCTCAGTTTTTTCTAAATGCACATTTCCTCCTGTATAGTTTACCATGTCTAATAATTTCCCATTTGAAATGCTGCACTTACTGAAGGGTCATTTTGTGATGCTCATTTTACTGGCTTACAACACACCATCTATGATCTCTGCACTTGCCACAGCTGTAAACCCTCAGCAGGTAGAAAGAATTGAACAGGTTGTACTTAACCTGTAAAGCACCAGTGCAGCATGTCATGGTAGTTTGACGTTTAGCACTTCCACATGCAGCCCAATGAACTACAGAATTGCTCCTGCACCAAGAGTGCATCCTAAGAGAGCAGTAAATACCTTGTGGTCTGGATCTGATAAACTACTAACTGTAACAGTGTGCAATTAGTCCTTTCAGTAACAAATGATACTGATGGTGACACTTCATCTGTTTCATGCGCACATAAATGCATAACAAAGGCAGAATTTTCATAGTTCTTCAGCTTTCCCTCTCACTCATCTCTCACTTTGTCATCGGAAGGGTTAGGATTGAGTTCTTTTTAATGAAAAAGAAATTATTTTTCGCTTTTTATTGGACTAATTGAATTTGCAGAAAGGCTCCAATACATTTTTTGTTCTTGATATATTATTAAGTAAAGTCACACAGCAGAATGGATGAAAAGACATTCGAGTATTTGAAATATGATCATAAAAGCCAGCCTTTCATGCGCTTAATTAAACTGCTGTCTTTAATTTTGAATGCATTATTTCCACACTGGACTGATAATGTCGTATGCACTGTCCTTCTTATCTTTCTCTGAAGTCAGTAATATTAAAATCCGCCTTTTGAAATTAAGAAGCCAACAGCATTATGAATGTACTGTTATTTTGTCAAATGCAGATACGACTGCATTTTCTCTGCCACGTTAATGTTTCCCTATCTTCATATGGCTCATGGGCCAGTCAACTATTCTGCACAAATAGGGAGGAAGGAAATTGCTTCTGTCCATTTCAATGACTTATTCTGTGGCTGTTTTATTTCTAATGATTTAAACAAAATCTTTTGCTGATTTATGAAGACTTCCAAAAGAAAAATAAGCAAATGTCAAGGTCATAAGCTGATGCTTGTTAACACACGTCATAAAAAATGCAACAACAACAACAAAAAAGAATCAAGGAAATACGGTCGCAATATATCCACTGGGAATATATGACTTTTATAAATGTGACAGTATTATTCTTTTGAAATAAGAAACACTCAAAAAATCCCATGATCTCTAGACAGCTCTAGTTTTGAAATGAAAGATTTCTTCAGCATATTTCAATCCTGAAATAGAACTAATTCTCACAGTAAAACTTTGCAGCTGAAATGAGAATTAATGGGTAAACCAAGACACAAAGGGCTCAGTCCAGTAACCCTCAGGAATATCCTTTCAGAAGAGCTTGGTTCCCATTTTGTCACTGAATTGATCATTCCTGGTGAAAATGAATACTTGGAACTTTTAGGTACTTAAGAGTCATTTGGAACAGAGAAAAATTTCAAACTCCTGCTATGCATTCCACAAGTGGAATAGCTGTGGATATACTCTGGCATACATATGAATGAAATGTCATCACATTACTCATCACTCACATATAAAAGCTGCTAAAACAGACTGAAGGATAGCTAATTTCACAATGGAAGAAAATCAGCACTTGCTATTGAATCCTGATTTTAATAATCTGGGTCATAAATGAGATCTTTATTGAGTAATCTTGAGATGGTGATGTAAGAGCTATCAAGCTTATTAAGGTCTGTGGGGCTAAAAATTTGATGGCCAACACTAAAAATGTACAGATTCATCTTAGATTGTGATGCAGTTGGAAATCTATGTTACACTTACTTGATTTGCACTGGGATTGTTAATTTCTTCATCTCCTAGCATTAGGCCACACAAAAATCTGATAGCAGTCCTTGGTTAGGCAATAGCTAGTAATGCTGTAAGATGCAACAAGGAAAAAAATAGACCAACACAAAAATAGTTCTATTTCAAGAGTTAGAGACAAGTGTAAGATATGCTGGGATCTATTGTCTGTGACCTAGAATCTGTAATGCAAAAGGCTGTTACCAGAAGATGTCGATGTTTAAGTGGATTTCAGTACTATCAGTATAAATGGCCATATTGCTGGCTTCGTTTTTAAAAAACAGTATCAAAAGAAATAGCACAGTTCTGTAATTCTACGTACTTGTATCATAATGAAGAGCTGCCCAGAATCACATTAGAATTATTAGTGATGTCTTAAATTATAAGCACTCTGAAGAAAAACCTGGCCAAGAAACTTGAAAACTGAAACTCAGTATTGCTCCAGAAAGTTCCCACAGGAACAATGATGGCATTTAGACATCTAACTATTCAAATAAGACTGCAAATCAGGCAGTCAGATTCTTAAAAGATACCAATTATGAACAACGATGACCATGGATTAAGATGACATTTCTCTTAAGTGTCAAGACTTGCATAAAATGGCACGTCTAACAAGTAATTGTGGTTGAATGGCTGATGATTCATTTAATCCAAGCATAACATTTTATGGACGTACAGAGCCATTTCATGTTCCTCTTTAGTTTCTAAACAGAAATGTGATGCTGTGTACAGATTTCTAATACTGCCGAGTTGTGTTTTATGAAATTAAAGCCAATATTCATACCGATTGGAAACTGAATTAAGAAGTTCTTTATCAGTGTACCTTTCAATACCAGCTACTTCAATGTATTTGAAGTGGGAGCAGAAACACAGAGTTGACTAACACCACACAAAGGTGAGACTTTCCTACTGTGCTAGACATACCTGAAACCAAAACCCACTAAAAGTGAAAGTCAAGGACTTCATTTTGGGGCTATCCGAAGGAAAAGTCAGGAAGCGACTGCAGGTTGCCTGCAGAGCATCCTATTTTGTGGCACTGTGTAAACGCCTGCGTTTCTACAGGTCTTCCTACAGTTAGTATCACAAAAGATAGCACACTGTATTAATAAAATCCACAGTCATGTTTAATTGTCTCACCACACTTTGTGGAGACAGATCAGTGGAAGCATTCAGTCAGTGAAGATGCTAATAACTACAAAGCATCAAATCACTGATGTGAAAGTTGGCTTTATGCGATGGCAACTCAAAATGGTGACTTTCCTTGGACTGCTGTGACTTCATACAGTTGTTTCACTTGATGCTAAGTAAGGTTTGGGGAATTTACCACTTGCTGCCTCAGCATCCCGGCCACATCAGTCTGCTAGTGCTGGACATGCAGTAGATAAACGTGGTCATGCATCTGCACTAACTTGCCAGCCTGTACTCCCAGAAACAAGTGAGAAATATTGCTCTAAATTGGCTGATTATTTTTAAGATGGAAAGTGCTGTTTATGTGCACCAGAAAGAAGAATAAAGTCATGAAGACTTAGTCTTTTTTTTTTTTTTTTTTTTTTTTTTTTTTTTTTGCAGCTTTCCTTTTCCAATTTTCAAATACCAAGAAATACAGACTATATTACCCTAACTGCCTTTTACAAACATTCAAAACATATTCAGGATTCAGAAAATGAACATTTTTTGACATTTGAGATTGCAGTAAGTTTAGATTATCCTTAAAAGTGAGAAATGGATATTCCTTAAACATTCTGAGAATATACCCAGGTAAAACAACTACTTGAACACGGCTGCTTAAAATGATAATCTGTAGTCACTAAGCCTCTAAAATATTTAAACCAGTATTTCCCATCCTGCCTTTCTCTGAGCTTTCTGAATTCTCTGGGGTTTTTTTTGTTTGTTTGTTTTTATCCCTCTTTGGCAAATCTGACATATGCATATATACAGTTTTGGTTTGGTTATTTGTAGATTAAAAGGATTTTATAAGCTTAAAAAAAAAAAAAAAAAAAAAAAAGGAGAATAATATTTTTCAGCTAATTGGAATTCATTTAATTTAGGAAAACCTTTCTCGTTTAACTCTTTTTCTTTTCTTTTTCTTTTTTGACACCAAATTTGATCTAAACTAGAACAAGTGGCACAAGGAAGAAGGAAGTATTATCAAACACACACACAAAAAACTTTTCCACGTGCAATGTGGAAAATTAGCTTTGACTAAATTAGATGAAAATCAATTTACTTGTAAATAGTATGATTTGTTCAGTGGCGCAGCTAAGGAACAAAGGACTGGTAATTGACTAACAAGAAAAACCCCAGACACAAACCTGAAAACATTAAGGTATGCAACTGCATGTATTCACTTAACTTTAGGCTAAAGTTCACCCAATGGCATGAAAAGTTAAAGATGTGAAATATTCTGTACTTAGAACACTGATGTTTTGTATCTTGGTCATTACCACAAAGGAATATTGATGTGTAAATGCCTTTGCAGTACAGTTGACAATTAAAAACATTCAGGAAATGAAATGAATTTAATTTCAATTATTACACTTTAAAAAAAATATTACATTTCCACAGAAAATTCAACCAGTTTAAAGAATCCATCAGCTACACAGATTTAAGGCACAGTACTGCTAGAAGCTAGAACAGCTTTTAGGAATAATGTAGGAGGAATGAACTGTCACTTCTCACATGGTCGTTATGAATGGTAAAAAGAGTTGTGCACTCAATTCTTCTTATTAAATTAAGCTCCCAGCACCATCAAATTAATACATGTTATCTATGTCCTTCTATGTCATGATGCAAAAATTACAAGGCCATTTAATTCCTCAGGCAAGCAGTTTGTCCTCTGCCAGGCATGTAGGGTATCACTGCCATATAGCCTTCTTTCTCAGACTGACAGAATGGAAACTCATTTGCTCTCAGTTTTACTAGAATATTTATGGTCTAGCATTTAGCAGTGGTTTTTAATCCACTTGCATTACCATTTACATAACCCACAAAGCTCCATTCCAACTTCTTTTACCTGCTGAGACTTTTCTGTGGGCTAACAGTTGCAGAGATACAAAATGAGAAGGTGGAATGAACTGTTTGATCAGTTACAGCAAGAACAATTTTTCTTCATGTTTGAGCCTAAAAAAAAGCCTTTGAGAATGCGAGTTCTCTAATCTCTGGCACAATTACATTTCCTCTGCCCCCTCATGAATAAAGCACTTCAAACTTTTGTAAACCACATCTGAATCATAATCATACGAAGGTCAATTTCAACATTCGCAATGGCACCTACAGAACTCCCTTCATTTTACTCCTATGTAACTAACTGTAAAATGTCGGACTGCCTAAGATCTTCACTTGGACGTGGATTTATTTTTTACCAGTTTCTCTACTTTCAGCTTCACATTTGCCTAAAGGAGAAGCTGTTCCCTTCTACTTAATAGAGCAAGATGGAGGAGAACAAGGAACAAAAGGAGCATTTCAGAAATTCACAAAGCCAGGCTATGTGGACACAGGCTGTGTTTTAGGCTCTCTCTAAGTTCACTTCAAATACAGATTGTGAGAAACAATGCTTCGTGCTCTCTAATGATACTGCCATGAAAATCTAAACTGAAGTTTTGGAGTCTGCTCTCTCCTGTTTCTTTTCTTCCTCCATACACCGTGCTTCGCATCAGACAGTGTGTGCATATGAGGTGATCTGGCAGCAGGCACTCGCACTGCAGGCATAAATCCCATTCAGACAGCCCTGTTCCATTATGTTTTGTGTTCCAGCTGAACTCCATTAACGGTTCAAGAAAAGTAAATGGAACCAATAGAGTGGGAAAATACCAAGATTTGGGTGTGCTGCTCAGAGTCTGACATACTTGAAATCTGGCCTTATGAATGCCACATACTGACATTTTCTATGGAAGAGGTCCCGAATTTCCCATGAAGTTGAAATTTCCTGTTTTAAAAATACGCATTGACATATCGATTTCTTTTTTCCAGAACATAAAATAGTTTTTGAAAGTTGCAGTGCTTCGTTCATTCACTCAGACAAAATATGCAGATCCTATTTTTGAGTAATTACATTTCACAAGAGCACAGCTCTTTCAGCATATCAAATTGCTACTGACATATGCCATCCGTCTTAAATACTGTTTTCAGCATTCTAATTTCTTTTCCTAATCATGAGTCCATGATGACAAATTAAAACAATATTTTGCGTGCAATTCATATTTTGCTGAAATTTAAAATGGCAAGAAAAGGATAAGTACCCCGTTTATTTTCTCTTCTCAATTAATACAGCAATTAAGATAAGGAGTATAAAACCGGCTTAATTGGGTTGCTATGGCAACTAATTGCCTGATTTCTTCAAAAATAGCATGTTTTAGGCGGAATCAATCTGTGGTAATTTAATTATGTACATCATGAAGCAAGAAGACAGGTTAGGTACATGTAAAGAAAAATTCTATTTGCAAATGGTGACACATCTCTTTGTCACTCAATTATTTTCTAGCTGTTGTCTGTTTCTGTTCATTACACATGCTACAGAATGACAATTTTTCCTTCTAATGATTAAGAGTATCAAGAACTGCACAATGAATGCTTGAAAGTATTTCAGATGGTCCTTGGAAACAAGGAAAGAGGTGAAAATTAGATCCTGACTCACCTCCTTCTCATTTTCCTTTCAATGAGGAACAGAGAAATTGAAGCAGTGCAACTCAGCTACCTAGTTTATACATGAACAACTGGCCTCAGCATGAAGCAAAATCCTTGCACTGGCCAGTGCAACTTGGGGATGGTGATGTCACAAGGAGAGCAAGACACTTTTGGAAAAGAAAAAGGTGGCTTTCACTCATGGATTACTGCTGTGATTAAAGTTGTATCAGTTTAAATTGTAAACTCTGAACTGAGTATCTTTAACATACGGAACAGGTAACACAATTTTTAATGACATTTGCCCTCTTCTATGTTTAACATAGCACAAATACTTCTATTCCCAATTTTTTTCCTCAGTAGACCCCTGGTGATGAGAATAGCAGGGGAGAAGCTGGCTCACCAGCAGGACACCAGAGTTTGTGTCTCAGTGGGAAAGCACTGCTGCCTGGCTTTGTGCAGGCTGTACCCTGCCACAGTGTCATGGGAAACTGCAGTTGCTATCAGTATTTAAATGAGCCAGTAAGATTGCATATTGGCATTTCCACATTTCTCACCAGCAGCTGTCCTACCTGACCAGCACAGGTGGCTTTCCATATATCAAGCAAACAAAAGTAATCAAAGTTCTTCTATAGACCTGGAGAATTTATATAATTGGAACATTAACTGGGGCATACAATTCCTCTGCAGTAATACTGCTCATTGACTTCAGAGAAAACTGTTTGGATCTATATTACTATTCCTTTTTCTCTCTCTCAAAAAAAAAGGTGTAAAACATTACTCAGCTTTTTTAACCTGTTACATATTTTCCAGACAATTCTAAATTTTAAACTTTTCCTTTTTTCCTCCCCTCCCACCCCCCAAATTGTGAGCCAGACTCTCAGAATACAGTTGAAAAAGGACAATTCCAAGAGAGTTTTTAGCATGACAGCCTTTATGAGAAAAACATATGGGTATTATGCTTTATGAGAGTCACCTCAAATGCTCCAGAATGTAACGAGATTTGTACAACATAATTACACAGCAAATCACCTGGAAGGTCTGATCCAAGCAGGTATCTCAAACTCAAGTGATTTATTGCCCATATATGCGTTGTTTATACATATACTCCCAATAATTGTACTTTATGATATTGCATTGTTTTTAGTGGTTAGAACGGTGACCATTTTGTTTCCTTTATTCATCACTGTTGGCACTTTTCTTAATCCTGATAACCACCGATTAGATTGAATGAAACCAAGTTTGCATAAACCTGACTTTGTCCTCTTATGAGCTCATTCTCAGATTAAACACAGTTCATGACACATCAGTGTGTTAACTCTGCTTCATGATATTTCCTACCATTATTTAATTTCTTCTTTAATAGACCAGAGACTCTGTGTCCACACAAGTCTTTAATAAAGAGTTTTCAAATTCTAACGACACTACCTTGACCTTTACTGAAATCAGAAGTACAGAGCAAATTAGGATATTCATTCCAAAAAGTTTTTACCGTGAAATTTCCCTCAATAAAAGGTCAAACTTTATTATCTATGAAATTAATACTGTGTCCATCAAATGTGCTCATACTCATTGTTTAAATTATGTTTGGGAACGTATAGGAACTGTGTAGAGCAGATCTAATATAGTTCATACTTAGCTAAATTTCTCTTCAGTTCATTGCATGACAGTATCAAGTTCAAAAAGAATACAATAAATAACTGTATTATTTTCTGCACTTGAATGACTCCATTTTCTAATAATTCTCTCATGTTTACTGTCCTACACATAAAGCAAGCTTATGTGATTTACTGAAAGAGATAGAGATGTGATGGATTTATATAAAGAACCACAACTATGAAGCTCCTGTTTTTACTTCTGGCTGAAATCTCAAACATTTTACTCAACAGAAAAACACCCCACCACTTGCCCCCTGCCCTGAGGGGCAATATCAGCAGTCAGTGCCTGATGCATCCAGTAACAGCTTCTCCACTGGTATCAGTGGAAGGTGAAGAAAAAGTATCACCATGAGTTTTGCCTTCAGCTGCCTCTACAGCTGAAATAAGATTGCAGTGTGTGGTGATTTGAAAAACAGGCAGCGATGGAGTATGATGGATAACAGAATCCCTTCTGCAGTTAATACATTCTATATGCCATGAATACTAGCAGAAAATAATTTCTTCTTTTAATGTTGGACTAAGGTCCTTTTGCAAGGACCAATGTCCAAATTTTTATTTCATTTTAGAATCTTGCCACATTATAAATACCATTAAAAAAAAAATAATCAGCACACAGCTCACAGACACACAGCACAGTAAACATCATGTTTGAATGACCAGTATTGGCACCTTAGCATGCCGGTACTAAATGCACACATGTGGTTTCTAATTACTTCATTAAATAAGTCAATAATGTGGAGTAGATTAGCTCCTGTGCTAACAGGACTACCAAATTAGAAATAAACACAACAGCTGCTAGAATTAGATGCTGACTCAGTATGTCAGCTGAACACAATTCCTTTATGTCCAACCCATGTTACCACATCGTCTCTTGCTCTGCTGTGTAGAGTACCTTTTACACACCTCTTCCTCTTCTTGTTTTTCTAGCATGGAAAAAGTTCTGGGAATGAAGAGGGTTCACTGAGCAATAAGGCTCCTGCTTTAGAATGGCTGAGTAATGAGCATTACTGTGCTGAGAGTAAGATAAACATCTACCCAAAAGTAAGGAAAATCCATCTTCATACAGACTGATTCTCACAGTAAGTAGTAATCAACATTTTATAGTTGAGTGTTCCACCTCTTCTTGTTGAGGGCATTTGACTTCACCTTTAAAACATGTGAAACTTTGTTCTTTTCATAATCCCTCAGTAATATTATCCTGGAATGTTACTTTCATCCTAAGGTGATATTTCCTGGTGTGCCATATTTTAAGATGCGTTTTAAACTTCTTTATTTGATAGCAAGTTAAAAACAGAATAAGTTTAGTGCTACATTTTTCTAGGGAAATTTCCATAGCAAAAGTATGTGTATGAATGATAAGGAAATCATCGTGTCAGCAGAGTTTTTATCTTTTATATTTAAGGAGATACTTATTTTTTTCCTCCCCCCCAACCCATCAGTCCCTGTAAATGTTCCCTGAGTCATGTGGTTACAAAAATATAGAATTACTGTCCTAAAAAGAACATTTTGCAATTCATCACCAGGACTCAACCAGCTGCAGCTGTGAGGAAACGTTACCATATTAGCTGTTCTATTACGGACAAATCTGTTATTTATTTGGTGCCGTTAGCTCTGGAGATTTGCAAAAATGTTCACGATTTTCTCTTTTCTTTATGCTACAAAAGTCGCTTACTGAATTTTCACTAGGTAGTTTAATTCTGATTATATTTGACAGAAGGAACTTTAATCCTCATAATATTTTAAAAATATTGCACTTTAACAAGGGTTTTTACTTACGTTTTTATTGCCATTGTCACTGCATTGAATAGAATAGAATTCAGCATATCAGGGACAAGTTGTTATTGGAACTAAGATGCCTTAGGCTTACTAACTGCTCAAATATTATGAAGAAATTAACTCTGATAAAGACAATTTATTACTTTCCAAGAATATTCACATACTATTTGCATCTCTTATTGAGATCTCAGCAAAGGAGTAAACATTTGAGATGTAACCTTAAATCAAAGTTATTCTGAATTTGATGTTTTTTCTTTGTTATTGCAGTGATCTCTTGTATCTTCAGATGGCCAGCTAACAAAGTGCTTAATCATATGCATGTGTACCTTTCCCAAGAGGAGCTTTCAAACAGAAATACAGTTATATATTTAGTGAATATAATCCATAGCAGTTACTCACCACTGTCTATTGCCAAAAAGAGAGCAGTGTATATGTTATTCTGAACATGAGGAGATTCCCGATCCAGGATTGCAGTGGTGGCAACGGTACCATTGGTGGGATTAATCTCCAGCCAGCTTGCTGGATCCTTGTAAACCGAATACCTAAGTAAAAAGAAAATAACCATTACCAATTCGTATATTTAGAAATAAAACCATTACATTGCTATAGAAGAATATGCCTTTTCAATCATAGGCTTTTATGGAGTGGATCACGTACAGCTTAAAAAAACCCAACAACTTGGTGCCTTTTGAGATGGAGTGTTATTGTTAGGTTCATTTGACAAAGAAACACAGATTTGAGCCAATACTTGAAGCCCCAGAGCTTGACAGAGAAATCAATATCTGAAACATTATATAGGATCTCCTTCCTATTTACAGCCTTTGGATTGTTACACAGCTAAAGAATCCAAATGCTTTCAGCAGGCCTCTGCAGTAGCATTGGTATTTACGAACTAAATAAATCCTCTCACATTCTTCTTCTAGACTCAAAGTTCTGCTTGAACTCAGATTTATTTACTTTTTTTGCTTTTCCAAGTATTTTTCATTTTTTTCCCTTGCAATTAATTACTTAAGATGGGTCTGGAGATGCAATAAACTGCAAGGTATGATATCAAAAAAGAGTTTTGATTCATTAGGCCTGACTTGGGATCTGGATGCATGCAGACGTTCAGTTTGCATGCATTTGTCCTGCAGTTTTTGATCCATTGCTTTTTGCTTCTAATAATTTGATATAGTTGTTGTTGTTGCAATTGGACAGACCAGTATGATAGGAAAGGCATTACAACAAAGGTGTGATGATAAAAGGACCAGCACAAAAGATGCTATAAAGGAATCTAAGAAGTTTGCTCACCCATATCAGAAGATTCCAGGTTCACAGGGAAAAGCTTCACCAAGGAGGGATCTCCAGAAAGAGATCCTTCCTCATGGTCACTCAGCCCTTAAATGAGACCTAAGAGAGGTGCAGCCAGAGGTGAATTGCCTTCACCTGTGCTCCCAGGGCTGACCAGGTTCTTTCCCCAGGTGCTCAAACAGTGGTTCAGGCTGGGACTCAGCAATTCCCATACAAATGTTCAGAATCTTAGAACAATTCCACCACACCCATGTTGAGGAAATTTGAATTTGAAAATGCTGTCTGCCAAAATTCAGTAGTACAAAATTTGCTATGATGCTTTCTTTGTATTAATCAGCACAAATGTTTAAACCCAGATACTGGAAATATTTAGAGAGTTTGTGGACTTTCTGCACTAAGAACTACCTGCTTTAACTGAAGTGATAATCATAAGAATGTTCATTATTAGGGCCTGATTTTAACTCAGTTAAATATATTAAGCAACATAATAATACAGAACTAAATTAACTGGCAGCAATTCCCTTTCCAATGAAATTTTAAATATTTTAGACAAAAACTCAGATAAATAATCTGAGTATAACAACATGTTTATCCTTTTTTTTTTGTAGTGAATGCTGTAGGGCCTGAACAGCCATAAAAACTTCTGTAGACATTTTAAATGATAAACAACTGACATGAAACCTGTTGTTGTTTAAAGAGCTTGTGTGAAACCAGTGCCTTGTGAGGGTGCTTGTGTGAAACGTGTTCTGTGTGATAATGGTGTGAAAAACAATCATAATTTATCAGTGCAACTACTTCCTGAGCAAGGAAACAAATGTAACAGATTGTTAGGAAAAAATAAAGCATGTAAAAAGAAAGAAAATGGTATTTGCTAGAAGAGGAAAGAAAAGTTGCAGGCCAACCAGAGATATGGTCTCATTGGATTCCTACTTCAGAGGCTTGCTTTGGTATCTTTTTCCTCTGGGAAGAGGAAATATAAACCACAGTCAGTTGCTAGATCCCTCTAACAAACTAAGGCATGTCTGTTACCATCCCTGACAATGAAGGGGCAATGTTAGCTGTCCTGCCCAGCTGCTTCTGAAGCCCCAGTTCTTGTCTCAGGCGTATAAAATTTCTGCTTTGTCATCATCCAGAAGCTGTTTTAATGAAATGAAGAATGGGTCCCCTCCCATCCCTCATCCCAGCAACAAGTCAAAATGTGAAATAATCCCCCAGGAAGACATCATTAAGCAAAGACAGTAATTTGGGGGCACGGTCACCATAATCTTCAGCAGGAATAAAATTGATTGCTTAAAAAGGTTCAAGTTTTGGGCATACCAGATTCCTCATTCATGAGCTAGGCAGCACAGGTGCAGTTACTTATGCCTGAGAAACAGGACAGAAGCATCTTTTCCCAGGCCACATATCAGGTATCCATTAAAACTGGGTTAGATGAACGCAGAGAAATACCTGAATTTCGCTCTAGAACACACAGAGCTCCGGAATCCTTATGGATTTGCCATGTGGCTCACAGGACCATTTAAATAAACCGATCTATAGGTTGACTTCATACTCCAAAGATCAGTAGGATACTCTCATTTCTAAAGAATGAGGTGCTAATAGACAGTGGCTGTGTGAATGCTGTTCTTCGCTAAGACTCATAACACATGGCTTGCTTATGCTCCAACAGAAGTCACTGAGAGTTTCTAAACCATTGGCTTCCTTCCCCAGGAGCAGAAACTATCCGTTAGGTAATACATGGAGAAGAAGCAAAGGCAACTGCTAACACAAAATGAGACATTCCATCAACACAGCATGTCCCTTCACCTAACCATTTGAACACTAATCAATAGCTGAACTTTATCTCCTGTAAAAACAAGTTGCTAGAATGATAGCAACACAGATCCATTCGTTTCACTTTTTTTTTATTGTTGTTTTTATAACTTTGCAACAAAGATACGCACAAACATATGAAACCAGGGCAACCTAAACAATTCACACTCCATTGTAAAACTGCAAATTCTCAATTAACCCTGAAACAATTTAAGAAGATTCAACACTTTTAAAGTAATGAGAATTTAAAATGGATTGTATTATCTTCCCTGATTGCTCTACAAAGCACTGATGGCTGTGCAAATAAAAAACTGAATTGTATAACCTGTGATTTGGCACAGGATAATGTAAAAGTAGTACTCTGTCTTTCCCACATTTTTACTTATTGTGAGTATACTGCAGTACAGCTAAGATAATTGTTCTGGGTTTTTTGTTTGTTTGTTTATTTGTTTCTCTTCCTTTTTTTTTTTTTTTCTTTTTAGGACTCTGCTAGCAAAAGATTTAGAATAAACTCATTAAGAAAAGCACTATAAAAATACAAATATAGAATACAGAACTTCACTTTTTATGTTTGACTCCAATGGGATCTGCTGATACGTGGCAGTCTTGAAAATCAGACCATGTTTCGGTGGTTAAACATGAACTTATGTGCCTATTTGCACCCACTCTGTTTTGAAAATCTTAAGCATGTTGATATGTCTGTATGGATGTATACAAACCTGTGTTCTCTGGAATGCCAATTACTGCTTATTTTAGAATTATTCTGTGTTGCACAAGTGAAATTTAGTACTGCCTCACGGAGTTTTTTTGTTTTCTTGTGTTTAATTTAAACAATGTCAGCAGGTTATAGACTCTGAGGTTTATATGAACACGTGAGCATGGGCGAGTGGGTGTAGCCTGTATGGCTGTTATCTGCCTGCACAAGGTTCATGCTCTGGCACTATCTGTAAGGCAGGTATTGCAAAAGAAGCCGAAGAAACAATTCCCTGGAAATCATCTGCTGGAAAGTATATACCTTAGCTGTAGAATTATGAACAGATGCAGAGAGGCTATATATGCAGAAGGGAATACAAATCAATCTATGCCTTTTGACTATTTGATGCAGAACTACAATAAAATAGCAAATATATGGAAATAATTTTAAATGCATAAATGTCATCTTTTCCTTCTTGTAGTGCAGGTAAATAATTCAGAGGATGCCTCCTGGGGTGGCTAGCAGACGTGCTTGGTGGCTGTGGCTGGCAGCTTGATTAGCACAGAAGACTATTACACAAAATAGAGGTAATAATACAGACGTGGAAATCTTATCAGAACCACAGCCTTGCACTAGCCACAACAACAGTTTCACAGCCAACAATCAAATAGCCCAGGGGGTGAAAGGAGAGCAGCCAGGCATCTAGATGCTGCTCTTGGCAAGGACTGCCAGAGCTTGGTATTTGCCAGAATTTTCCCATGTGGAGTCAAAGTGTCTTGGCTGTTATGCTATAATAGAAAGAGAAGCAAGGCAAAATGAGGCATTTTGAACATATTGAGTATCACCAAAATAGGAAAGAGTGGTGCCAAATCTGTACCGAATGACTCATCTGTGCCAGCTTGCTTTGTGGCGCTGACAGGAGTTAAGGTGAGCAAGCTGGACAGGCTGGGAGGGGTGGCAGCTTTATACATCTGGGCACTGCTCAGCTCACCTTGTACAGAGATTGTTTGAGCAACAGGATGCAGCAGAAGTGGTTCAGTGGTATTGATCCAATGAAGTATCTGACTTTGCAGCTAGAATCTGAACTGCAGGCTGCAGGCAGCAAGATGACACAATGGCTAACTAGTGAGCAGGGCATAAGACGTCATGTAGAAAGAGTTTTGAAAGGAGTTCATCTCACCCTCTTCCACTGCTCAGGGACTGGCTGGACATTGGTCAGTGGGTGGTGAGCAACTGCTTCCACATCACTTGTTATATACACTAGTATATATGAATATATGACTCTAACCCTTTTTTTCTATCTCAGTAAATATTTTTATCTCAACCTACGAGTCCTACTTTGTTGTTTTTTTTTCCTAATTCTCTTCTTCTATCCCAGTGGGAAGGGAGCGAGTGAGCGGACGACTGTGTGGCATTCAGCCACCTGCCAGGTTAAACCACAACACCAAGTTTTAAAATGGTAAGGTTGTATTTCTGCCTTGAGAAGCCTTTAAAGTATAAAATTACTAAAATGATTGCTAAAGGATTGAGAACATAAGGCAACGATGGACATCAAAGGTACTGAGATAGGCAGAATAGAAAAGAATAATTTAAATAGCTTTCTTAACATGCAGAAAAATCATTACTGTCATTTTCAAATTGTACAGTTGCATAACTCCTTTTTTTAACCACATTTAAAATAGAGATAAAGCCAGATGATTCAAAATTCATTCTCTCTTCTATGTGCATGTGTCAGTGTGAGTGTGTGATTGCTTACTGGTCCTGGGTGAAACTGAAAGTGTCAAAATATTGATAGCAGCCATTTTCATAGCATTTCAATCTGTTCAATCTGACTGGAAGGAATCAGTATCAGAAATGTAACAAAGCTGATTCATACATTCATAGTCACAGCTTTTATGGATTCTGGCCCTGCTGACATAAGGAAAATATATCAGGGTTGAATATACCCAACATTTCCCCTAAGCACACACTTCTGTTTTAAATGGAAGCCATTCACATTATTCACGTTTCTCAATCTGTAGCATTTCACCTACAATTAGATGGCATGTTGAAGTTACCGTATCTGTTTTGCTCTTGCTGGGACTACAGCTTATCATGGCAGTCTCTGAACTTTTTCCACGAGCTCTTCATGATCTCCACAAGATTAGTGGGGCAGGTAACTTCGTGTTTTCTGTGCTTAGAGCTCAGAATGAGACCTTCCCTTTTGTCTCTGAATGAAAAATCCTCCAAACACAGACATTATTTAATCTTTAAATCAAGCCAACACGAATCTCTTATCAACTCCACCTGAAAAATCAAGACTACCTTCCCACCATGTAACATCTTTTCCAGTGTGCCACCGGCCTGCACTGATTATGGCAGTGAAAAACACAGCATGCCCTAACACGAGTAAGAAGGCATTACTGGGCATAACTGAAATCATCACATTAACAAAAACTCTGGCAATTAAATCAGTCACCAGTAGGACTTATTTACCTTATCACGCTTGAAGAAGACTACTAGTAAGCATTTATGAAGGAACTCAATTATTCAGCAGGCTTTTCATGCCTCCTTTCAATATCACTTCCACACATGCCTTCCTATTTGGATATCATCTGGATATACCTATTTGGATGAGAACATATTTCTTCCTTTGTAACTCTTGAGAAGTTCTACATTTTCTGCTGAGATCCATATGACACATCCTTCTGTGTGAGCTAAAGCCAGAGGTGAGCAGTATGATGTTCAGTTTGTAAATGCCTGGGTCTGAGCCTGTGTGCATCACACAGGTTAGCATCTCTTGCAACAGTCAGCAATGCTCTGCAGTTCAACGAAGAGCCAATGCCAACCATACAGCCCCAGTGCAGCTGGCACTGGTCTGTCCCATCAATTCTGTGCCTTGGTTTCCAGCTCCTTTTAAAAGAGTGCATGCTGTTGGCATGGCAGTATTGTCAGAACTATATCGTTACTGCTATGGGCACAGGATCACAAGAATTTCAGTGTAACTCTGCTGTTGCTTCGGGTGTTCTGACATGCAGGCGTATTGAGTGATAATTCAAAGCTAAGTTTTTTTTCTAATTTATTAGCAATTCAAATAAAACTGCTTGAAATAACAAAAGCATGTCAGCAGGTAAATGGCTATGTGGTAGGAGAGAGAGGGGCAAAAATTAATCAGTACTGTTTTCTGTACATAGACAAGCTGCACTGCTGTCAGCAAACCAATACACAGTGCTACTCTGGCACTTTCTAATTCCCATATTCCTTGTTGCTTTCATCACAACCATCCTGTATCTGAGTTGTGGGTCTTGTGCTTCCCAAGGGGATGCGATGGGCATATCAATCTACTTATAATGACATATAATATCAATATGTGATACATTATATTACATACCAATATGCATATATAACATATTAAATACTCCATGTGCCATTTGCAATAGGTCTATGCTAGACATTTCAGGTATACGTATGAGGGACCAGAATAATGGCCAGGTGGTGCATGGGAACTGGTAATGGTAAATACACGTGTCAGCTGATGGAGATCCCTGTTTGATTACAGCCATTCATTTGTCACCCAATGAATAAGACACCCATAAGTTGATACAGCAACACCTGCAGCCTTATAGAGTCAGCAAGATGAATTAGTTCTTTAACTGTAGCATTTTCCTTTTCATCTGTGTAATATGAATGAACTGGAAAAAAAATCCTGCATTAAGCACAGTACTCTCCATGACAGATCATGACTAGCACTAGCTTAAAGCTAGCACAGATGTCTGTCCGCTGTACTGGGGACATGACCTTAAATGACTAAAAAGCAGCTCTGGGATTTAATACAGTGGGGAAAACAGAAGCATAAGTATTTCATCACAGAATGTTACTGAGGCAAAATCTAAGCATTTAATCACCTCAAAACCTACAGGCCAAGACATACGTGCTATAAGAGAAACAAGTGCTGGTATCCCATTAAAGATCTCTTTCAGATCCTTCAGAGCCATTCATGTTGATTGCTGGACCTCAGAGCCTTCTGAAAATCTCTTCTGTGTGTCAAACTTTGTCATTTCACAAAACCATCACCTACACTTTTTAAGGCCCATTTTGACTCCTAACCCTACGTAACTTTGGGCAAAACCTTAACATATGTATATCCCTTGTAGGCATTCTCCATTAAGACAGAGCTCAGAAATGCCCAATAATCTCCATAAGACGATGCCAATGAAAACAAATAAAAAAATCTGAACTGTTATGTTTGTACTTTCCATTCGCTGCATTTGTACACTGCAAATGTTGAACTAAGCATAGTTAACCACCTTTTCCCATTAAATATATGGTCATACAAAATGTGCGGCTTCAAATTTAGTTTAAAATGCTGTTACTAGAAGTATGGCTTTATGCTAAATGAACAGTAGGGCTGTGAAATACCTCCTGCAGTCTCTCCTGCAGAAACTCAGGCATACTCAAATTACTTCAGGTAGACTTTTAAATTCAAAATGTTAAAATACAAGAAGCAAATTTAACTGAAATATTCTATTATTAATAAGAATAAATACATCATTAACAAAAAAAAAAAAAAAAAAAAAAAAAACAAAAAAAACCCAAAAAAAACCCTAAAAACCTGCAGTAAATCAAATTTTCTGGCAACATTGTTAAGAAAGGCATTAGGTCAAATGCATTTTTAAACTTACTGCTGATAGAGGATTTATGCAATAGCCATTTTTCAGCTCCATGGAACAGATTTATGCGCTTGCAGACTGTCTGTATTTTTACAGGCTGGAAATGTCAACTTAAGAGTACAATTTTAAAAAATAAAGTCCCCATCAATGTTGTGCCACAAGTCACTCTGTGCATTTTTGGTCCCAAAATTCATGTTTCTCTGTGATAAACTGGACGTATCCCAGGGTGAATTCATTAGCTGTGCACTGGTGCATAGCTCAGCTCTCGGGCTGGGCAGTGCAGTAGTAATTCACTGCTGCAGCCCTTTCCCAAGTGGTGCCACAGTGACTCTTGAATTTCTAGGAGGTTCTGTCCAAACATACACATGCACATACTTTATTCTGTCTTTATCTGAATAGGCACATACTTCTCTGGCTCAAATGCCAACCTGGCACATGAAATAAAGCAACAATCCCCTCCCAAATACAAGTGTATCTGCTAGGATGTAGAGTGGACAGGATACAGACACTACAAAATGCAGCAGTGCTGTACAGGACTGATATACATTGCTTCTAAGGCTTAAGGTTTATACAAATTCATGGTTTTGCCCAGAAACTTGTTAAAATCAGCTTTCTGTTGATTCAGTTTCAAGAAAAAACCATTTCATCTTGTCCTAAAGGAGACTTTGGTACCACAGGGCTGAGCACAGCCTTGGAGAAGCTCAGCAATTTGTCCTACAGCTCCCTGCATTACAGACACAGAATATTCTCCAGAACAAGCTCCTGTCTGAGCTTCTGTCAGCCTCCCTTTCAGAATATACAGAAATTCATGGGAAAAATCAGTCTGCCCAGTGCTCAGAAGGATGACTTCTCTGTGGTCCACATGGGTGTCTGCCTGAACCACATCAATAAGTGATGGACAATTCTGCTGGAGTTAAAATAATTTCTCAGAAATATTTAAACTGTTTGGCGTTTTTTTCCTTCCCCAGATCTTTAGGATTAAAAACCGTACCTTTTTTGTTACAAAGTATCTAAAAAGGCCGACAGAAAGTAGAAACCTGAGACATCACTTGGTTTGCAGGAACATGCCTGTACTCTTCTATTTTCAGCTTTAAAAAGTAGAATTCCACTTTAAAATTTTACGTATATGCATATTCCCATTAGAAATAACAAAACACAACACACAGCGGTGTATTTTCTGCTTACAACAAAATCTTGGTGGAAACGATTTCCCTTAAAAACAACACCAAACTAAGCCCAAGGAAGCAAAACAAAACCACAAGAAATTGCTTACTTCAATCCTGAGGTTAATTGGGCTGCAACATAAATATTGCTTTCTATGGGTGGGAGGGGATTATTTGCTGAGATATCTCTGTTTGTGCAATTTTCTCCTGGCTTCCCCCAGAGCCACGTGCAGACCCCGCGGAGAGAATTAAGGAGAGTGCCTCACACAGAAATGGTTTTTGTCTCACCGAAATAAAAATGAAGTATTGCCAATACTGACAAATTGCAGCATGTGGGATTTAGCATCGAAGGTCAAAATGAGACAGCTTCAGCTGCTCATCCCTACTGCTGAAGACAGATCAGTATATACCCAGTGTGGCCTCCTGCTACTTACTGAATCAGAGGGGGCACAGTGGAAATCGGGTCCATTCTGCACCTCGCTTAAAAGGCAATGAGCTGCTTTGCTCAGGCAGCGATCAGCACTCTTCAGGCTGGGCTCTAATCTCATCAGTGTTAGCAATGGGAGCAGTTCTTGTTCCCAAAGGGAAGAGTCTGTGAGGCTGCAGCCACACTACAGACAATAATGCCTTCTACTTTCATCTGCAGGGCTCTTTAAAAATTATGCATCCCACCTCAGCATCAGAGCAAAAATATTCATCGTCTCAACTTTATTTTGCACGCCACATAGTGGTACAGCAGGTTGGCTTTCATCGCAATTATCCATCTACAATGATACGATCAAAACAGAATGAAAAATTAGATGAAATTCAATTTCTAGTCCCCTGCCACTGAAAATATCAGATCAGAAAATGGTTGACTAATTATTTGTGCACAGAAGGAATAGGCACAGAAACCTCAGTAAACGTCAAGAAAGCAACTGGAGTGCTATTGCAAATAGAATAATAATAATAATAACCAGCAGAATCTACAGCAATTAATCAGTTGAGAATACTAAAATTGTAATAATGAGATAGTTAAATAAACCGTTATGAAAAGGAAAAACATTTTTGTTGTTTTCATTGTACAGTCCTCCAAATGTTTCTCTGTACCAAGAAGTAATTTTCAGCTTTTCTTTCCTGCAGGGCAAAAAAAAATAAAAAATAAAAAAATCCTAGAAGCTGAGGTGTAACAACAACAAAAAGACCAAACACATTTATGTATTTTTTAATCAGAAGTGATTAGGGCTCTGGTTAAATGAACCCAGAGGCTATAACTATCTGAATTATTCCTAAAGCTAGGGAATAACACACCGTATCTGGGACTAACACACCTAGTATAATCAGGTTGTTACTGTTAGAATAATTGTCGACACATGCAAATCAGTCAGTTTGTTCATTGTAGCAATTGTGCCTCAGAAGCTAATCAAAGTGAGATGAGCTGGAGGTTCTGTTATCAAGTATCTGGAGGAGGTTTTGGCAGTAAAACTCCATCAAGTTTCTCTGTGTGCCAATTCTTTGCAACTGCGCTTCCAGCGTAAGCAGCTTCTCCCTCTGCAAATCCTTTTGCTGCTTTCTCTTTCAAGCTGGGTCTGGTTAGCTCTCAAACACAGAAAAAAATTGTAACAGCCCAGCAGATTCACTACAGAAATACCACTGTTGAACACAGCCACAAAGCAGCACATTTCTGCAGTTTCAGCAGGAGATATTTTTCTAAGGGACAAACAGAAGAGGTGAGAATTGGCTCACCACTGTGAAGCATTAGTCTCTCTGGATCAATGCAACTGCTGTTGCACTGCGGATCCTACAGCCAGGAATCAGGCTGCTTCCAGCAGTGGATTACTTTGACCAGCTGCCACAAAACCTCACTTCTGCCCCAGCAAAATCTTCCCAGAGTTGTGAAGCACTCCCTATGGAGGCAGGGGAGCAATGAGCCTGGGTTGCAGCGAAGGGTTACAATCATGGGATGCAAAAAACTGTTTGCAAGATCCACTCCTGCCCCATTAACATCTATTAACTTTGGGACTGTCTCGTAAGGAAGGAAGGGAATTAATGTTTCTGCAAATTAATTTCCAAAAGGAAAGCGTAACGAATTAATGAATATGCTGAATAATCATTTTAGCACAGTTAATGTCCTGTGCCAATCTTAGGCCTTCACAGTATCGATGCCATTCACAGCAGATATTGGTGTATCAGGGTTCTCTGAGCACTGTGTCATTTTCCTTTCATGTTCACTTGCCTCTTTTGTTGCCCTCTTGTTCCCTTTTTCTCATCAGAACATTGCAAAGAATTACTCTCTAGTATGAACTGACAAGAGACTGGTACTAGGCTATACCAGAGATGAGGAATAACTCCTTGCCACTTTGAAAATAGCAGAAAATTCAGATTGTCACAGGTCATTTTCCCTTTTGCCAGAGAAGCAAGCTATACCTAGGATGGCTTCCTTTGATACTAAGCATGAGCTTTCTGTTAATTACAGCTGCTCATTGGGAAGTGAAGAATCAGAGAATGTTCACAAATGACACAAGTACAATGAACAGTGCCTAAATCTGAACACTTTCAGGACACAGGCACATGGGATCACTGATGCTGTGGCTTCTAGCAGTCCTCAAGGCACTCAGAACTGTTATCTGTGTGACTTTCCTCTCATCCTTTACTATCTGGTCATTTTTACCTCTTCACTGCTGGAGGAAATGCTAGGAAAGAATGCCAGAACTATGAATTTCATATGAATTAACAGTGAAACACTCCCTTGATTTTCTGAGGGATCCTACATAGGAATTTGTAAGAGAAAAATATGAGACATTTTTATCAATTTTTATCGTGCTGGCTAATAAGGAAAATAACCACCTCTAGCAGAAGACCAAATTATGATCATCAGAGTGCTAGGATGATGCTTGGAACTTTTTCTAGGAAAGAATTTGCCCAGTATTTATGAATTATGAAAAAAATAAAAGGAAAAAAAAAAAAAATGAAGTCAGGAAAGTGAGGGAGTAGCTTTTAGCCAAAATAATGCAATTCCAAATAAAGGAAAATCACTGAATCTTCTGAGTTGTTTCTGAGTTGAAAAAGACTGCTAACACTGCTGAATGAACAGTTGCTTAAAAGTCAAAGAGACCTTGAAAATGCAGTAGCTCTATGGAATATATTCCACTACAAAAATCTGGATTCTAGCCAGAAACAAACAAACAAACAAACAAAAAACTTAAGAAGAGAGACCTTTTCTAAGAAAATAAGTGCAGACTAAAGAACTGCAACCTTGGAACCAGCACAAAACATTAAAGTTGTGAAAGAGATGCCTCAAAGGGAAATGCCTGCCTAGTCTGTCCAGGCAAGGTCAGCAGAGGTAAAGTGAAAGCTTCTGAGCAAGGAAGAAGGAAAAATGGAGTCTATCTGGAGCTGATCTCTCAGAGGTATGAAGTGCTGCTATGAAGAGCACATAACTGCAGAAAAGAACAGACCCAGCAATTAACATTTACAGAAGAGCGATCACATCAATCATGTGGCAATTTGGTATGTCTAAGTAACTCCATGAAGGAAGAATTTCATTATAAAGGCCAAATTCTTCCAACAGAGTAAGTTGAAGCGGAGTCCTAATATCATGAGATTTCTTCTTCAAGGAAAATATAATTAGGGATCCCTTCGCTGCATCAAGTGTTGAATCTAAAATACCTACAAAAAGCATTAACTGCGATGGCCGAGCACAAGCATTTTCACCAGATTTTCTTAGCATAACAACAAAGGATGAAGAAAAAAGACACTGGTATGAGAAAGAACAAAATTTAGCATACAATAAATTGACCATAAAATAAGTAACAACTCGGAAAGAAAATCTGTGAAGAAGCTGATACTGCGAGAAAAATAATCGAAATCATCTCCTGTGCTGACAGAGCTGGGCATCTCCTGTAGTTGGCTGAGCTTGCACAGGACTCATTTCTAAGATTCAGCTGTTTCTAAGGCAAGCTCCGTAATGCAGGAGATGATTGGAGAGCAATAATGTTCTGCTGACTTAGAAAAGCTTCCACGTAGCTCTGAGCTTCTTGGCAGGCTGTGGCTGGGGGCCTGGAAAGAACACAGCCCCATCCTGCTTCTTTGCCCCCTGTCCCCATCCGCTGCACAGCTCCGTTCAAGCTGTGTGCATGTACCAGCTAATATAAGACATGCGTCTGGCGTGGGTTCCCTCTGCAGAAACTCATTTTGGTGAGACGCGGTTCGGTTCCTAATCCTATGAGTGTGTTTTGAAGTATTTGACAGGCACAGTCTGGAGTGGCAGAGATCCACACCAGAATCCAGAGTTCCCTCAAGTCAAAGGAAAACAGGGATCCTGGGAGCTGGGCTGAACCCGATCCAGGCAAGAGAGCTGGCTTGAAACTTGTTTTCTCTCACAACAGAGCACAGCCTGAGTCATTATTTATAGCCTTTGCTGTATGTGGAGCTGACTCCCAGAAGTGTATTTCATGTTTCCAGTTCACAATAATAACTGAATTAATAACTGCCTTCTCTTAGAGAGTACTTGTCCAACAGGGAGAGCTGTGCAAACCACTGGTACCCTCAGCCTCTCCCAATGTCCTCCAGAGCCCCATGTGCCATTGCAGCTGCAGGCTCCTGTCAGCCCGCACGCACCCCATTACACATGCTTTAGTTTACACATCTCCCATTTGGCTTGTGTTTCTGTAGCTGTGGGCTGGGAGTCTGGGGGAACAGCTTTATCTGGGAGGTCAGACAGTTTCATTAACCCATCTCTTGCCCTTGCCACATCGCTGCCAGCTCTAAAGACCAAAACATCAACACATCTCTCCCCTGCTGCCACCAGATCCCTGCAGCAGGGAGCTCAGCAGAAGCTACAGCAGCGTGCTGGAGATTCGAGTTCCTGCTGGTACACAGTGCTGGGAGTAGGAGGTGGGGAATGCAAGGCTTCTGCTTTCTCAGACTCTTATGTGACTGACCTCTAGGGTAAAGCTGTGTGGAACTCCTAGCCCAGCCAAATATTCTGTGTTCTTCATATAGATATGAGAATCACTTTACATAAGCATTACTTTTGGAAAATTATATAGAGGTACATATGAAACAACTGGAGCTATACTGAAGTCCTAATGAAAACAGCATCCTTACCATTGCTCAGCATGAGATTATGTTTTGTATACTACAATACATGAACACAATAATGTTAATTTTATGACAACATCTACATTATAAATATACACAAAGCCATCTAATGTTTGATTAATGGTCTGACTTTATGTGAAAGAGCTGGAAATTCTTTAAGGGCTTTATAAATCATTGGAGAGCCAACAAATTAATATCTTTGTTTCACAGAAACAGAACTTAACTAATTCCATAAAATATGTAACACTGGTGTTATTGTAGCAATTAAGATGTTTTTCCTTTTGGTCCTTTAGTTTAGCTTTGTTTAAAAATGACTGTATCTGTATAGGAAAACAGACTGTCTTGATGCATTTGTATAGTTATGTAGCCCTGAGGAATTAATATCCATTGACTTAAAATACTTTCTAGCCTTGTGGCATAAAATAACGAAGAAGGAAGTGGTAGGTGAGAAATTCAGTAGCACATGTGATAGAGTGAAAATATGTTAGTCAAGAAAAAATACACGACTGCCCAATCCATTAGCATTAAGAGAAAGGCATATATAATCCTGGCTAATAATGGTAACAAAAAATATTTTCTCTTTTCCAGTTGATTTTGAAAACACTGTGCACGTCATGGGTGCAGTTCTTACAGAAGAAAATTAATTCTCTTTCATTCTTTGTTATATTAGATTCCCACTGTAATAATGAACTCCTATGTAATAATAAACTTAATAAACTCCTAGCCAAGGTTTATTTGACTGAGTACACTGAACTATACAAAAAAAACCCCATGTAATTACTTTCTGTCACAGATGTTGAAGTACATTGGGATATCATGTCGTATCTTTTCCTTTACTTCAGGCCACTCGCTTTGGTTTGCCTAACTCACTGCCTTTAGTGGCCATGACAAATGAAAAGGGAAGCGTGATTTACCTTTTCTGATCTCTATGAATCAGGTTCTCAAGCACACAAGCTGTCCAAATGCACTTTAAAATCCATGGAGCACCCTCCCACCTGTCTGGCCCTCATCACTTTTCAAGATTGTGTATAACCATGTCTTAGTTGTTTTATTTATAATGTCATCAAGTCTGGGTTGTTACATTTGTTACAGGTTGCTGTGCTGATTTGTTTTCTCTTTCTGCCTGTGCCTCCAAGGGATGCTAGAGAAATGAAATACTACTTTTCACTTGTTGAACAAAAACATTAAAAGTCAGATTCCATGCTCAGTTGTATTTACTCAGGAGATATGCACTATAACACCCCTTATCTTACTGATGTCTCTGCAAAATACATTTAATATGTAAATATTAACAGAGAAGAATACTTAGAGAAATTAAGTTCTGCTAGTTAGTCTGCAAAGCATATCAACAAGGTATAGCATGACTGAGAAAATGGCCCTTAGATATATTTCAGCATATAAAGTACAATCTGAGAAAAAAAGCAGTTTTTCAACTATATAATAAATGAAAGAGTATTATATATAAAAAAAATCCATTTTTGCAAAACGATGAGTTGGTACTGAACACTTCTCTGTAATGGAGGTTACAAAGCATCTTTTTTTGTGACTGTTAAGTACAGTGTGCCCATCTGGATGCCTGCTCTGATGTACTGCTTACCACAAGTCTATACAGTCCAATTATTCTATTATGTTCATCACTGTAATCACCCAGTCCCTTCCAGATGTACATAAAGCAACACTGCATGTCATTTAAGGAGTCTGCTGGCCAATAACGGAAATTCTGAAGAAGGCAGAGGAAAGAACTCCAGATAAGTATTTGTTTATGACACTTTCAGTAAAGGTGATGAGACTGAGTACTAAAAAGACAAGAAATTGAAGAATTACAGTTGTTTAACCTCAGTTAGATGGTGATGCTTGCTTAGTCAAAGAGATTTATCTCTTAAGGATTATTATATCGTAGTTACTCTATACTATTTAGCCTTGCCTTGGATGCCCAACAGTTAAACTTCTCATAGACACTTCCCATGTAACTAGGGATCTGAATAGTCTGCCAGCCTCCTTGAGAGCATAACCACACTGTCATTAGGGGATAAACTTTAGTGTTTCAATTGACAGAAAAAAATAGAGGCATCAAGTCCTTAACAAAAAATGTTTCTGTTTTGTTTCCTGAAATGACAGAAGCTGAAAAGAAAGCACTCACCTATATGTTAAACTAATAGCTCATTCAAGGGCTTATGTGGTTATGCAGTGATTAAAGTTGTTAAGGGCCTGTCTTCCTTTTTCCTTCTAAGTAAAAATCTCAACGGTGTAACAGTTTTCATGAGTTGACCTCACTTAACAAAACTGACATGAAGCTATGGAAAGTTAAAACAGTATTGTTTTCCTTTTTGATTTACACAGGTTTTGAACGCTAGCTAACTTAGCTTCCAGGGCCAGAAGAGACTTTTAAGTACTCAGTTTTGACGCTGCAAGCCTCGAGCCTTAGTGATACAACATTTTCTTGTATTAGCTCTGAAGCATTACCATACATCTGGCTGCTTTTTTTTTTTTTTTAAATATAGAAAATGCCATCTCCAGAGAGGGCAAGCCTCAGGCGGGTAGAGCTCTATTGGAAATTCCCTTTTGAAAGTAAAAGAAGGAAACGTTATTCTGACGGACCCTCTAAAATAGGTAAATGTGTACAAGTTCTTTGGGGTTTTGGAATACTCCATGAAACCTGGGCAGGTTAGTATCTCCAAGGCAATGGTATGCTAAGTACTGCCCAATGGAGCTACCCCAAATGATCATACAAATAAAAGTACCTACCTATAAGTAGAGTAAGCATGTAGGTCTCTGTAAGCATATCTGCATAGTGCATAGCGGTCATGAAATTAGGAAGAAGCCAGTCCCCAGCAATTCATGTTCGACCAAAGAATGGATCTCCAGGCTTACTGCTGCTTAACAACGTGTATAATTTCACTCTTATTCAGAAACCATTTTACAGAATTGGCATCCTTATTACTAAGTTAATAGAAAAATTCCAACTGAACTCTGCAAGTGTATTTTCCTATTACAGTAGCATTGCAGAGCTCCATTTAGTAAAAATGAGTGCTTAGGCCTTCTGACAGTTTCCTTACAGGACTCAAATTCCACTCTAAGAGTAGCCATTTGTGAGTCTGAAATAAAATGGAGTTCTTCTCACACACACAGATGAGGGATGTTTTGATGCTGCTATAAACACGTACCAGAAGTTCTGAGGTGAAATCCTACATCCAGATTCAGTAGGAATTTTGCTACTGAATTCAGCATGCTCACTCTCTAATCTGGAGATTGCAAATTAATGAAATGGAGCCATAAAACTGGCGTTTCATATCTTCACAGCAAGGCAAAAAAGCTTTGGAAGAACTCTCGTTTCTCTTTTCCAATCAGAAACTGAATGCCAGACAACATCTAATCTGTTAAGAACTGCACCTACTTTAAAGACAGAAGTGCTGAACTCCTCAGAGGAAGAGGAATGGTTTAATTGGTGCTTCTGCTTGGTGACAGGATTCTAACCTAGACATGTTATTGGTCTCCCTGGCAAGCTTTTTTTGAATGCTCAGTTTTCCATCTTTCGATGTCTTATAAAAATAACTGGTTGCTGGAGTTATATATAGTCTTTCCATATCACCAATACAAATAAATCTCTGTCAAAGCATCACTGAAAACTGTTGAAACTGCATGCAGACATGCACACACGATCTAACTTGGCTGACTCAAGAATGCAACAGCCATAAAATAGTAACTGAATTCCTACCACCCCCTCCCTGTCAACTTGCCTCCTCACACAGCATCCCCTATTTGATAGCCAACTTATTATAATCAAGATAGTCTTTACTTCTTCCAGAGGCAAAATCCTGCCTTCTTTGAAACCAGAAGAGAACAGTAATGACAAAGTGAGTTATTGTCAAGATCTGGCTTCCACTGCAAGCATAACTTGTGACTGATATATCCTATTGTTGTATTTCCTCAAGAAGATCTGCAATATTGTTTAGTCAGTGACATGAAAAATGTGGCCTATAATTTCACAGTTCACAGTCATTCATTCTGAGTGCTGACATAGTTGAAATCATAATGTGGCATAATATTGTTATGTGAGATAAAGACAGAGGGTGTAATTAAACTCCTCTTAAATGCTACATTCATCCTTATTAATCAAGAATTTTAGATTCTTAAGGTAATATCAAGGGAAGTTAAAATTGGTTTTTATGGCTTATTTGATTACATGGATACAGAAGTTCTCAATTCTATCACATACAGCTTTAATATCAACATATTAAGTATGATTTATGCCAACACAGTAAAGCAGAACAGAAAATTTCAGGCATACAATCCTCTGACAGCCTTTTGTTAGAGGCTGGCTGCTGGCAGATAGGTTCCCTTCAAAACTCTGAATTACTGTTTTGGTTCACAGCAACCCTCAATCGTTGGATTGAGAATTCTTAGGACCCTTGCTTTAGGCAGATTTAAGATTGAAAGTTTTCTCATTGCTGGACTTCCTTTCATATGCTAGTGGATGAAAAAAAAACAACTGTAAAAGCTGTCTGTTCACATATGTTAATCTTTCCCCCAGATCTTGGCAGCAGCTGGGAAGAACAAAAGTTTTATGATGTTAGTATGGATAAGCAAAAGAGAGCATGGGAAGATTGCCTCACCTCCCTGCAAGGCAAAGGCCAGGATATCAAAACATCAACTGGTTACATGGAAAATTGTCCTTAAACACTAAAAATGAAGACATGCAAAGTCAAAAAAAAGAAAATAGGGTTAACATCTGCCCTAATGCAGAGACAGGGAATATCAATAAAGAAGGGGAAAACAAACAAACAAACAAAAATACAACAACTGGGGAGCTGTTTACCAAGATAAATGCATGAAGCAGTTTAGGATCCTAGGAACTTCCAAAGGAGTTAAATGGGAGATGTTGACAGGTTGGCTGTAAATTAAACCAGGGAATCCCCATGATATAATAAAAGGACTGAATAACAGACTTTGGGAAGCAGATTATCAACATTTGTTCACTAGTCTGAGGAAGAGAAGGACCTGCCTATAGTGTAGCTCTGATCCTGAAGATAACAGGTGAAAGTGGCTTTCCTGAGCAGTCAGTGTAAGATCCTGCCCACAGCTTCTTTAGGATCAGCTTTCCAGATTTTGCTGATGTTTTTATCCTCTCAGCACCAGGATTTTACTACCTTTTACTCTCTTCCGTCTGATTTCAAGAATTCCCACCAGAGATTCTGATTTTTATCAGCTGCTTCCACCACATTAATTCAGACTGAACTGTCTGAACAGTGCTGGCCAACTGCAAACCATGTAAACAGGAGAAAAAGAGCCTGGTTTGAGTCACTATCTTGAACCACTATCACTCTTCCAGAGTTATACCAGTCTGGTCATGTGTGTGAAATGAAAGCAAAAGAGGTGCAAAAGCAATTTTGCTCCCACCCTGTCTTGCTGTAGGCCTAAAGAGTTTGCTGAATGGGGCATGCTTACTTTGTTTAGTAAGCAAAAGGTGGAAATCTCTTTGGTCGAGAAAAAAAAATGAAAAAAAAAAACAAAAAACAATTTGTTTCCCTTCAGATATCAATAATACAATAATTGGACCTATTTATCACAATGATTAACAAGACTGCTGGTACTAACACATTCAGTAAATTTCAGTAAAAATAAAATAAACAGTTCTGCAGTGAGCTGTCAAGCTAATTATTGATCAGTGAGCACCTGGAAACTGTGTGTCATGATGGAATTGGCACCTCTCCTTTTCCATCTTTGCCTGCCTGCCCCAGTACATATAACTCTCTAGAGTCAGTGTTTCTGTGTTTCAAATTTTGGTGCCGCAAGACAGAAGAGGAAAAAGTTTCGCTTCAAGTAGCTTCCCTCTCTACCTGGCTTTCCTTCTAGCTTAAACGAGAAAGGAAAAGAAAAACAATTTCCACTGCTCAATATACAGCAACTTCAGAACTAGAGATGTGCTACAAATTCCCAGTGGCTGGGTTCGGGCAGGTCATAAATAAAACTGCAGAGCCAACTCAAGATGCTCTTGGGTATAACTTACAGTGAAAAACTCTGGTGCTGCATGCAGAAAGCATGGCTCAGCCATTCATTTATAACAATAGAACTATTCTTCTGCCTGCACCAGGTAAAAACAAATCTCCTGTTGTTAGGAATCAAAGTCAAGTCCTTCAGACTCTAGGAGATATATTTAACAATGACTAAGCATGCTACTTCATAAGGTTCACTGCTTACAACTTTCTATCTCTCATTATATAGTACTTCTGTATGTGATGGTAGTGTACGCCAAAATGCAAGTCTGTTGACCTCTGTCTGCAACAAAAGCACTTTAAAAGGCGTGACGTGAAACAAAGTATGCAAAATTGATCCCTCAGATATTGACTGAATAGATTACTCAGTGCTTCCAGAAACCTCTTACATTATGTGGAGCCAGCTGGAATCAGGTGCAGATAAAAACAATTACAGATACACATAAATACATATCTTGCATAAACCACTTCATTTATGGCTGTCTTTCTTATTCCCATGAAACTCACTGCAGTTTGGGTTCTGAGTTCTCCAGCTTCAAATGCTATATTTAAATTCTACTTAATGAATTAGATATGCTTTAGAGCTATAATAAACTTCTCCTGTGAAGATACCTCTGAAGCATTCAGTCACATTGCTTACTGAGAATGAATACTGCAATAATATATTTACATAAATAATTTAAAATCCAAGAGCACAGTAGGTAATAAAAATACATTGCCATGATAAGCTATGAAACCAGAGAAGAATGTTGATTTAATTAAAAATTATAAATAAGCCCCAGTAAACAACTTATTTACACATAGTTAAAAGCCTAACTACTGAATACCATGGGCTTCTTGAATCCAAAAAAGGAAAAAATACTTAAATCAACCTCTCCTCACAGACAAAATATTGAGGACCATAACTGTGTTTAATTAAGATCTACTGTTAATACTGGATTTCAGAGAATAAGGCTCTTCTTTTAATTTCCCAAGGTGGAAAATGTTATTAAATTTGGCCTTTAACTTCTCATTGACATGTACACTTGAAACTTCTGATTAAAATTTCAGAGGTTGGGAAGAGGCACCCAAAATTAAACTATTAAATCTGGCACAAAAATAACAATGATCTCTGATTAAGAAATCAAATTTCAGAAACTTCATTACTGTTCTATTAATAAATTGTTGGGTTATAATTAAAATGGGGCCTGCTGGATTTCCTTCTTTTTTTTCTTTTTTTTTTCTTAATTCTAGAAAAGTTGGAAACAAGAGGGAATTAAACACTTTAAAAAATAGGTTAATGAATCTAAGAAACGTGATCCAAGTTGAGCAAGTTCCTTTTCTTTCTGGCAGTGCTCACAGAGGAACAAATGTTATTTCCCACCCAAACGTAAATCCCCTGCTTCTATCCGATTCTTCCTTTCCTCAATATCCATATCTAAAACTCACTAGAGTCACTGCAGCCTTTTCAGAGGAAATCACAGTTCTGACTATAGTCAGCGTTAGCTCAGTTTTAAACAGGTATAATTTAGAGTGATATTAAACTTGATGCCTACATTACATCGCTGGTCAATATGAGCATGTGGTTCTTGTTTCCAGGATGATTGTTTCTAACTTGAGTATCTTTGAAATGCTAACATCAGTACATTAAAGAAGACTTGACACTATGAAAATTCACTGCTAATTGTGTACAAAACAGGTAGCACATTGTGTGCTTTTGAGCCTTGGAGTCACATTTTCTTCACTAGAATATATTTTTGCCAGCTTGTCTGAGCTTCTAAATGAAATTCTTTCTCAGACTGCAAAAACACATCAAGCTAAAGAGTGAGAAAGAAAATTGCTTCGAAGTACAGCTGTCTTCAGGAATTTCTCAAAGAGATAAATAATTTGAATTGATTCAGACCTGGGAAGTTCAAGACATAAATTCAACCTACAAGTGGACATTGGCACCAAAGGTTTCAATACACTATTGATGGTTCTTGAAATGCATTTACAATATTGTATTACTAGAGTAACCAAATCTACTGATTACTAATAGACATCATCCCCTTCTACAAATCTTACATAGAGAACTAGTAAGAAATGATGTTGCAATTAGACAGACCTCAGTTTATTAGGCTGAAAATAATGAAAAGTAAAATTATCAGTTGTCTATGGTTCTTTTGTTTGTATCCATCTGCACATTTTGAACAGATACATACTTTGTTGGCAGTGATAGACATTGCCTACACAGCACACACAATCAAAATCTGATATTCATTGCATCTTGTAGACACACAACATTGCTTGCTCATGGTCATTGATATTTAGTGTAATATCTTGTTAAAACTCTGCATTTTGTCTGCTTGGCCTTTATTTTACCAGTGTAATCACAGTAAGGACACTGATGATATAACAGCAGATTCTGAGAACTGTGTGGTTTCATATGCAACCTCCATAAACTCGAACCAAGGCCCGCACTCTAAACACGACATCTACTCGTGGGAACTAGAAGACAAAACCTTTCTGCCAGATCCAAACTAGTGAGCACATTTGGCCTTCATACATGCAATTTCACACTGCTCTAACTGCAGATGCCGTTCCTGTACACTGCAGTCTTACTTTGTCACTGCTGGTATCCTTTGTGATTCAGTAATATTAGCATAAAGAATGCTGTTTTAAACTTTTCTGTTATTTTAGCAAAAAGAAGGGTGTACAAGTAAGTCAAACTAACTTTTCTGAGTAATTCCATTATTTTCCAGATTTCCATTATATTTGCATTATTTTCTACTAACTTATAGAATCATAGTTGGAAAACACCTCTAAGACAGACACTTCCTTTAAAATAGCTTCCATATATGATCATGCTTCAATCCTAACTCAAAATTTCTTGTTTCTGTTCTTTTCTGCACGTGAAGAATGAGAAAGAAAATCTTGCTTTTGGTTAAGGTTCTAGTTATGAAGATATAAAAAACTTCTGTGCAACTTCTTTTTAGTTTATGAAGTAGTAATAGTCAAGATTTGAGAGTGCCTTTGTGAAGCATGATGGATTGCAAAAAGCACTGATGTTACACAGCTGGTCATACGCAATACATCAAGCTAAGTTTTCAGTGATATGATGACGTTTCCTACAATTTCAGAGCCAATGCAGTTAGAAGAAATTCAACAAGGTGAAGGGGGGAAATTTAGATAATAGTGTCTCATTACTGATTTTAATAACCAAACCTACCTATTTCCTTTACTTTTCTCTTATAGGATTCCAAAATCAATTGTTAACAATAACCAATATGATTCCATTGGTTTTTCATGGCAATTTGTAAACATATGGAGAACTTCAATAACTGTTTCTTAAACTTAGCCCAAATCCCAAAGGGCAATCAGTATCTTCCCCGTCCTCTGAATAACACTGCTGAGAGTCAGATTGCTGTATCTGACTGTTGTTCCCTATCTAATGCAGTACTTTGTCTCTATCATACTGTATTTCTTCAATGCAAGAAAAAAAACCTCTTCCTCAATTTATTATCTACAGCCCAAACAACTTTAATTTTCTATTAGCAAACAAATTTTTGGTCATTAGAAAAAGGTAAGTTTGGATGGATGGCAATTAAAGAGTAGTGCACTCACCTGATAGTCTGATGCTGCAAAGTGTCTGGATCAGTGGCGTTTACTGTTAACACAATGCTGCCAATAGGGATGTTCTCTTGTTTTGTCACTGTCATTGGGTTTGGGTGGAAAACAGGGCCTTCATTCACATCCTCAACAGTGATCTGAACTGTTGCTGTGGAGCTGGGGCCGTAGGCTATGTCTGGAATCAGTGGGTCTTCATTTTCTACTTTTATCAGCAACGTGTGAAATGCTGAAATCTCATAGTCTAAAGGCTGTAAAACAAAGAGAATACTTAACTTCCACTCATACCCACTCCTGGAAGCTTTCAGGAGACAAAATTAACCAGAAAAGGACAAAAGCATGTACTGCATCTGATATTTGGTCAAGAGTTTAGCATCAGACATGCCAATAATTATAAAGTGCCTCTTTATATATTAACAGTGAAAAGCAAAAAATTCATCATGCCTACAGGGTAACACACACAGGTTGCTCCTAAAATTTTCCTAATTCCTTTCTTCACATTCACAGAGTAGAGTTCATAGTGTGAGTTCATAGGAGTTTGGCTGTTATTTTTAAACAGCTCCATTTGAGTTTTACTACTGGGGAGCTGACCAGTCACGCTTGGTGAATGATTTAGATGTTTCTCTATTTAAAACTGTATACGTTTTTTTCTGTACCTCAAACATATAATTCCCATATATACATGCTTATTTATGATGCAGCACACATTAATTGAACAGAACATCTTAATAGCTATGTATGATAAACACCATCAGACCATTTTCTCAACTCCTACCTTGAAGCCAAAAGCACCGCCATGGAAAAAAGTTCAATTACTTTCAAGTATTGAAAATGTCTCTTCTGAAGTCACACAAAGAAAACTCTGGTACAGGCAGCAACCAGAACTTCTTCTTTTCAATTATTTTTTAAAGCGTTTAAAATAGGATTGTCTTCATACAAAGCTGATCTTTTTTTTTTTTTTCATAATACTTCAGAAATCTGGGACCAGAGGGAACCCTCCAGTTCAGCCTGAAGCCATGTCCTTTACTTCCTTGGCATCTGCAGCACACGTGCTTTACCAGAACAAAATGTGACACTTGAATTCTAATTGTACCCTCAGTCCCAAAAAAACTGCATTGTAAACTCTTACTATTAATGAATTGTGATAGTTACCATAAAAGTAGCTGTTATTTAAGCACATGGACAGTATAGTTAGGACAGTATAGCAACAGGCAGGTTGTTTTCACTAAAGAAGCAAGATAACTGTAACAAAAAGGCAGTTATACATATTGGCTGAAGGAAATAAGGGCTGATGGCTAACTGTGTTTTTGAGAAACTCATCCTTGCCGCACCTTCTCCCATGCAGTAAATCCAGGGGATGAAACTTAACAGTAATAATGCAGTACAGCAGCAAATTATCCTTACTTTGACAACAGAGAGCATTCCCTCATTAGTCTGGGGATTGGTATGGATTTCAAAACTCTGCCCTGGATTTCCGTTAATAATAGTGTAGACAGCTCTCCATGCTCCAGTTGCTGGGTCATCTCGGTCACCAACAGTTAAGTTTACTATTACACCTGTGACTCCTTCCTTTACTGTGGCCTGAAACTACAAAGATAAAAAAACAGAGGAAATTGTTAATATTTTCAATTATTGACCACACCTACACATAGTGCACAAGCCAGCATTAATTATTTACCACAACATGAGAAAAATGTTGACTGAAACTGAGTATTATAGGCTCTATATAATACACTATCAGCCATGAAATGTAAAGTAGCACATTACTGCTCTGCATTCAATGGATCACAGATAAACAGCATTGCGACAGGAATCAGATGTAGGGAGATTCTGGCCATAAAAAGACTTCCACTCATATTGCTGGAAAAGAGAATCCTGAAAACAGATGCAGTGTTGCATAGGTGCAGGTACTACCAGAAGGGGAACTAAGTGAAAGAGGTAGCTGTCTAAATAACTCATTCTTGCCCCCAATATAATCTTGTCTTGCATTTCAAATGATTATTTTTATAAAGTTCCTCATCATTATTTTTTTCACTGTACTATTATCAATACATGAAACATTTGTCACCAAAAGTGTTCCAATACCACTTTGGAGCTGGGGAGTGTTGCTCTAAAATTTATAGTTGGATCTCCTGTATTACTCTGTCTGAATAACTCTAAGGCGATGTTTCTCCTTTCAGTAGAAGAGTTTTTTATGACCTTGTGTAGTTTGTTGCACTACCAACAACCAAGCCCTATGCAATTCTCTCTCATTTGCTTTCCAGTCAAACAGCGTGTAACATCATTGTTATTTAAGCAGCAAAAACATTAAGTGAACCATCTGAAAAGCTTGCAAGGGTCAGAGTTAATAACACTCCTCACCTTTCAACTACTTTCAGCTGACATGCTAAAAGGGCTGTATGCAACAGAGATAAGATAATACCTGCTATACAGCTGGATAAACTGGACTGATAACATACCTAATCCTCAGAAGTGCTGAACATCAGCAATACCATTATAGATCGTAAGGAAATCGTAGCATTTCTGTGGATTAAACCTTCAAAAGTCCAAAATTACAAACTTTAATGACAGGAACAGGTTTTGCCATCCCTGCTCATTGTCAGTGACGATGTTCGATATGTCACTCAAGAGCAAAAATCACCAAAATGACATCATTACATCTGTCTTATAGACCACATCAAGTCAGAACACTACAGATTCTGTGAGAATGCAGGACCTAAAAGATGGCATTTTATTAATATGTAGGCTTCAAAATCTGGAAAATAGTAGGTAAAATGTATTTCCTCATAGTGAAACAGAGGGGACAACAATGTATTTCACTGTGTTTGGTTATCTATTTTTGGTTTCTTCCAACAAATTTGACTTATATTGCCAACCCTTTTTTCATCATAATGATGTAATTTGAGTGCATGTATTCAATTCAAGCTTTCCAGCCTCAAATTTGATGTTACAAAAGGATGACATTAATGACTGGCCATTTCTATCTTCTTTGGTGCATTTAACAAAGAATTGAAAGACTCTTTTGATTTTGATAGTTAATATGTAATAGGTTGTGATTGAGGTTTGTTTTGGAGAGATCATTAAGTTCATTTGCAGTTTAATTAACTTTAAATGATAATATAACAAAACAATATTTTCACTTGCTTTGAAGTGAATCAAAAGAAATCTCTATTAAGAACCTTGGAAATAACAGCAGAATGATTACCAAGATTGGTAAAGATTGGTAAGCTCAGCAAAAACGCTGTCACTGGAAAGCACATTTGGATATATTTAACTCCAATTGAAAATAAATGATTGGTCTGATCTTTCTGTATTATTTCCTTTTGTCTCAGCTTGAGCACGTGTTAAACAAGACACCAGTCAGAATTTTTCCAAATGCCTGTCCATTACCAAGCAATTCCTACTTCATTATGTAAAATGGTGATTAGATTTCAAGGGTGTTAATCCTCAAGAATCTTAGATCCGACAGGGCAGCCACTCCTAAGTCTTTCTGACCCTCTAGTCCTGTCCTTAGTACACTAGTCTGATACGGTGCAGTGTTCAGTACTCTCTGGATCACAATGGGAATAGTTAGAAATGCTAGGGTTAAATAATTTTAAATCTGCCTGTTTTATTTAGATGCATAATTGAGAAGGCAGAGAGAGATATTTTATATGTTTACCCTACCAGCGCAAGACTATGATGGAAAATGTTTCCACAATGTGCCACCTAACTCAAAAAATACCTAATGTCATTTTAAGGGTGTCTAACTCAAAGATATCTCAGCTGATATTGGCTCTCTTCTGCACTCACTTCTTTTTTTCCAGGAAGAGCTCTCAGTAGCTTCAGTTGTGGTGCATTAGCAATTCAGAAAGGACACACAGAGTTGCTGGGGGCATAAAACTGCAGAGATTCTGACAACTGCATATCAAGGAACTGACAATATCTATAGGCAGAGGCTGTGCCAAGATGGGCAATTCCAACTATAGTGGTATGATCAGCCCTAGCGTCCTCTGCATTTTTGAAATGACCATATACAAACACAAGGGGTATTTGAAGCTGTCTGGAATTTAGACTAAAATCTGTTCAAGATGGATGAAAAAGGAGAATGATCAAATCACAGAAGTTATCACATGGGTCTGTAGAAGGCAAAAACTGTAATAAATCACAGATTGTGATTCCAAAAGCTAAATATCTGCTGTGAAACAGAAAGACACAGAAAAATAAAGGGTATATTATCTTCAAGGTGAACTCCTTTGCCTGTTCAGACACCTTTTTATAAGAAAAAAATCTGGTTCCTGATACCTCAGAAAAATCTGCTCTATTTATATGAGCTCCCTTTCAAAAACAAAAGCCAAGAAGGAAAACTTAATGAAAAGACAAAAATAGGAATCAGATTTGCAGATAGGGAAAAGATAACTACAGGTTCATCATATTTCAGAATAAAAGCTTTGTATTCCTGGTGCTTAACTTGGAAAGGCTGATCCAGTGCTCTAAAATAAAACCCCATAGGGGCTAATACAAATAACTGGATCCAGAATTAATTGATTTTACTCTTTTTAAATATCCGCACATCCCCTAAGCACCACTATAAATTAAGAATAAAGTAGATGAGTTCAGAACTTTATTTAAACTGCTATAATATGGACCCCCATTAATAATTTAGAAGGCCTTGAGACAGAGATGCACTTGGCTGGAAGGAGCTATGTTCACTTACTACAACTATTTGAATATGCAAGGTTTACTTGCTCTGTAGATGATATGCCATATTGTCATTTATTGTATTTGTTGAAAATACAGCTGGGAAATTCTGGTCATTGTATTATACTTGGAGGTTTATAAACAATTGCTTTTCTGCAGTCAAAACAAAAAATAAGACAGACAACAGACCAATAGCAATTTAGAAACAATGAGCGATTAAGGGTAGGCAGAAATGGCCTGTGGTCTACCCCGAGTCATTAGATTTGGGTAAACAAACAAGACTTAACAGGTTGCTGAGATACATACAAAAAAATCAAGGGGTTGATGTGGATGAAGAGTGTGAGAGTGCTTGTGAGGAAGCAGAGATTCTTTTGAGAATTAGCTATGCTTGCTGTCAGGGAAGTGGACGCTAACTATTGGACATTCTTGTGAGGGAGCACAAAGACAGTTTCATGGAGGGTCCTGAGAGTGAAAACAAGCAGCATACATTTCTTACAACAGGAGAGTCAGTAAAGGGATGACAAGGTTTACAACACCTGTGTTAGGATGTAGCTCATTTAACTGTACCCAGGAGAGAGTCCCCAGGAAACCTCAGTTCAGCAGTTAGCCTGATGGCTTAATATCAGTGTTTCCTGGTAGAGCCAGGATATGACCTAACACTGAGTCAAATCCATCTCCATACTGAGCAGAGTTCCATCATGGAGGAGATACATGGAAAGATCATTTTGTAAAGTGTCATTGCCTGAGAAACTAGATACTAACCCTATTTCAGACTCAAATAAAAGTGGAAATGCCTGTATGAAAATTGGATTTTTATCCAATAGCCTTATTTAAAGTTTTTAGATAATAAGTAAGGTTTTCTTCACTACTTTCTCAGAGCACAGAACAAGAAATGCACTTAATAGCATCAGTACCACCTGAATGTCTGCTGTCAAGCAATGAGATGAGATGTGGGTATAACCTTAATGCCTTTATGAAGTTACTGAAAAACTTCTGCCTCAAAGTGGGGTCTGATATAACCTAAATTAAAGAGCTGCCACAAGCAGAAACACAACGTGAGATAAACGTGTCTGGGATTGGTGATCACTACCCCATGGCTCATTAGGATTTTACATGCTGTGATTCCCAGTCAAGAACAACCAAATTAAAACTGCACGTCAGATTGCATTAATCAGGGCAACGTTCTAGTTGAAGGTATTCTGAGTTATTATCATGTGCTTGTTTCCCCATCTATAAATTACAAAAGATGAGAAATAATGGGATATGTTAATTCACACAGCTTTATTAGAAACTCCCCAAGGAAGTTATATTATTGTATTTGTCCTTCTCCACTAAAGTCCACATCTTTTGCAAACATTTTTCTATCTACTTCCTTGAACATACAAAAAAAAAAAAAAAAAAAAAAAAGTATAAAGTATACAATCTTTTGCAATCTGTCTCTACTTAAGACATGTGCCTTTTATTTTGCACACTATCACTTCAGCACACTATCACCTGAATGGAAGATATACATTTCTTAAGAAAAACTACATACGAGGGCTGTTCAAAATTAATGCCTCCTATTTTTATTATATTAGCCCAGAAGCAGACAGTGGTGGTGTGGCAGTAGAGGCTGAACTCAGTATTTAGTATTCCACCAGTATTCCTTTCCATTTTGTTGCTGCATGACAGATGGCAGCAGAGGGGCAGTATGATGGAACGGCATCTGACATGAAAGTGTAGATCAAGCAAAGCTAACTGAATTCTCCCATGTAGAACAAATTGCACCCTCTGCCATTCCCTAACATTTGAGCACACAACAAAGTGATACTGGTGTTTCTTCAGTCACCTTTTCATTTCAACACAATGCCCAAATGTGCTGCTCTAGCACCGGGGTCTGAGGCAGGCCATAAGGAAGACCCAACCAACTCACCTTATGCTGAACTCTCTGTATGAACAAGTGTATTTTTAATTCTGTCATCAGGGCAAATTGAAACGAGGTGTTACATTCTCCCTGATCTACACATTTTGAAGGTATTTTCTTTCTTTTTAGGCTCTGCACTGCCTCTACTACATGGGCTCAAATAGTTGCTGTACCTCACTGCAGGGATAACAGCATTAATGTAATGGATTAAATTGATGTAATCTGTACGCACAGCAATGTATGAAACACTTTGGAAGCCATTTAGGAGAAAGACACCATGTAAATATAAAGCACTGCCATAGTATGACAAGAACTGGTGTTGTAAACTAGATGAAAAACACAAATTAAAGGTATGAGTCACCTGAACAGTCTTTAGTAATTAGTGGTAACACTGGCATTTGGGCACTATATTATTTTTTAAAGTGTTTCAGCTTAATCTTTTTTTTTTTTTTTTTTTTTTTTTTTTGAGGCACATAATATTCTTCAAACTCCCTTGTGAAATTACAGAAAGAATTCAATTGTAGCTTAGAAAAAAATATATATCTTTCTGAATATATAAAATTGACCATAATCATTTTGGATACATTTTCCCTTTTTACTTTTCAATGAATTTCACAGGGTATGCAATGTAAACACCATGTGATCGTTCAAGGCACACACCAGTTATGTTACAAAATAAAAGTACTGCTCAATAATGAAAGACCAAATGAGCATTTTTGTCCATGATAAGCTGCAGCTTGTAAAAACAGCAACAAATCCAGAAGATTAATTAGCTAAACGGAAGGCCAAAGATTAAATTCGTCTCTCTGTAATGTGGCTACAGTTTCTGCAGGCTATATAAATTTGTGCCCTTTTACTGAAAAAGCACTGCTGATATTATACACATCAATGATGAAAGAAAGGCAAAGGGGTTTCAGCATGACTTTAACTTGTTTTGTTACTTGTCAGTCTGCTTGGAAAAGTGCTGCTAAGAAGTCCAAGTAATGCAGCAAACAAACAAAGAAACAGACATTATTAATCAGGCTGTTTCTTCATGCTCTGGGTCCTTCAAGTTTTCCACTGTAATGAACCAGCATATCTCTAGGACATGTCTGGATCTCTTCAAGAATTCCTTAGGTATCAGCATTCATGACTGAAAAGGGCAGGGACAGAATGCAGAAATGGAGTAAAAAGGATGGATGAATAACATGCTGGGTGCAGCATGAGTTGTCTGTTAATTTGCTGAAGAGGTAATGAAAAGAGTCCTTTTATCCCTCTTAGCATAAATCTTAGAAAACTTTGAAAGATAGACAGAATAAGATCCTGGAAATATTCACAATTGAATTTAAAGAATTTTTCTTTCTGCTTCTTTCCCCACTGCAGTGCTCAAACGCTTTTCAAAGTTGATGTTGTATTCCTGTCCCCTCATTAATTTGCTCAAAGGAGACAAAAAGGCAATTCAGGAACTGTTCATAAGTGATAGTGAAGTCTACTTGGAAATAGCCGCTTATTTGGAATAGTTTTGAAGACCTTTGCTTACAGAAGACTTTGATTACTTCTCAGCCCTGTACATGAAGATGGAGTGAAGGCAAGAAGAAAATTCTAACATGTATTAATCATGTGTTGAATGCCTGCCTCTAAGCCTGTTACCTACAGGATATTCATCACAGTTGTCTGTACCAGATTCGGAAGGAAGTCTAACACACTGTTGATTTTTTTTTCAGCATGTATAAAGCATTTGTTTTTTCATTTTTTTCCACCTATAAATGCAACATGCATTCAATTATTTATAGAATAATTAAAATATCCATATATGCAATGAACAGTTCTGGAATGATGGTCACCATTATAGTAAAACTTTCTCTATTCTGGTGGACAGAGGAGAGACAGTGAAAGGCCAGTATGTTTACTACACTTCACATCCTTTTGAAAAAAACTCAAAGAAATAGCAATGTTCTTTTCTCATCAAAAAGCTTCCCATACCCCCTGCCAAGTAGAACAAGCCTTATGTTTCAAACAACAGCATTGGAGAAAATGATGATCTGATTGAACATGAAAGAGCAGACTACACCTGTTACAGCACCAGCATCCCTGGTCCTCCCTGGGGACCAAGGAGGTATCTGCTTCTCACATTTGAGAGCACTTGTGATGTATTCAGCCAACCCAGCTAAGTATTATTTCCTCCTCATTGCTCTTTTCCCATCAACAGCAGTATAAAGTCTGTCGTCTTCTTAAAATCCTAGACATCTTTTTTAGAACAGAACAAACACAGCTGCATTTTTCTTTCACTTTCTTCCACCACATTTCAGAAGCAGAGGAGTTCTACAAGCATTCTACAACAATCCACACAGTTCTCACTTAGGCCAATGGCAGTTATGAGGGAAGAGAAGGAGGCCTATTGAATGCTCCTCTTTCATTTCTAGCAGAATTTTTCCTACCCCAAACAAATTTTCTGATGCTGAAGATTGACATACATGGATGAGCTTTGTTATGGTATCTTACTAATGGAAAAAGCATGAAAACTGCTTCCTCCTGCTAGAAGGAAGTTATGCAAACTCTCCTTGCCACTAAGACTGCTTCATGTGGCACAGGTGGGGAGCATTTGTTTCATGGGTCAGTAAGCAACAAAACTCTCCTACTGTTTCCCAGACTAAGTCATGGTTTTGGGAGTTTGTTGAGATGTGGAATGAGTTCAGAAAATATATCCTCATTAAGAGCAGGACAAAAGAATTCACTCTGAACATCAAAGCTGTAGGCAATTGGGAAGAAGAGATCGAAGGAGAAACTACTGCAGTGGCTTTGGTCTCCTCCTAGACTACAATGCAGCCTATATACTTATGGGCAGACAACCTGTTCAGTTCTTGTGAGACACGTAGCCTGTTTTAAGTGAAGTCTGTAATGCTGTTAGCTGCTCTAACTTGGTCACATACATTATGAGTAGCCGTGACTCAGCATCAATTTTGATAACTTGAAGTTGGTGACAATTTTCTGAAAAAGCACCAACTCCAGATTTAAAGAACCTAAGTGGTACACATACTATTACATAATTTAGCAATCAGCACCAATGGCTATTTGTTCTTTGTTTAAAATTATGGTAAAGATTGCCTCTCAATTATTATAAGAAAGGAAATAATAAGTTAGTCTATGAAGTTCACATAGAGATAACAACTTCATGCTGAATGTCACCATGGTTTGGTTATTTCAACAACATGTTTAACACTGAGGTTAAATGAGACTTGATTATTGAATAGTAAGTCCCAATTTAAAACTATTTCCAAATTAGATTGCACTGTTCAAGTCACAGCTTAACACAGGGCTTTTTAAATCCTTTGTACACCTTTCAGAATGCTGTGGGGAAAAAAATCTGCTTTGGTACCTCTATACTGCAAATCTTAACCCTGTTCTGAACAGGTTAGGAAGCCACCATGTCTTTGCAGAGAGAGGAAATTACAATGTAAATGAGATTCTCCCAATGGCAGACTCTTTGGGCTGTTAGATAAAAAAAGGCACATGCATCTAATCAGATACCTTTGTTTTTAGTCCTGGGAGGACACTGTAGCTTTTTTCTAGAGAAGATATTCATTGCGTCAGCTTACAGCTGATCACAGCCCAAGCTGCCAACAGCAAATGCTTTAACAGCGATTATGCTTCTTCATGTGGTCTTCGGTGAGCAGTGGCTAAATGCACCGTTTGAGGCATCGAAAGCAACTGGTATCTCTAGAATATTTTAGCAGTGAATTTCATCAATTCCCCAAACTTCTGGCATTTTAGGTTGTGCCAACCGATGGGGATGAGATGCCCTACATTTACAAGCCCCTCCAACTGCGAGCCAACTGAAGTTAGCCCAGTCTGAAAATTCTTTTTTGGAAACAGATAAGAACTGCAAGGTTTCCCACTGTGCCAGAGGAGGCAGGAGGTACAGATGGAAGTTTACAGGCAGTTTTATCTGTAGTGATACAAAATTTGTCTGAATTTTAAAAATGAAATCTCTAGCCAGCGTTTTCTGTGGAAAAGTAGGTGGGGAAGGGAGAATTTAGTCCTACGTTCCATTTTTCAATCCATCTGAGCACAAGTGTTCTATGCTTGCCAACAAAGTGATGAATGAAACCTACCACATGTAGCTTTACCTACTAGTTCTATGTGACTTTCTTACAAATTATCTACCCTACAATCCCGTTCACACAGTATTCACTGAATATCAGTATTACTGCTAGATCAAAAAGGTTTGTTGCAAGGAGAATAATTTAGAGATCTGAGACATAGGTGAACTATGATAATTAATGGTCTCTCTCCTATTCTATTTTTTCCTGCCATAGCAGAAAAATCTTAATTGTATCTTGAACATCCAGTAAACCACAGTGCTCTTGTTAACCTGACAAGGTACTGGGGTCTCCAGCCCCATTAGAACAGAAAAATTCCTTTCCCAAGGTCAAGAAGAGAGAATAACAGTAATAAACGTAACCTATTGGACTAATGACTGTGGAGTGATCTGAGCCTCCCCATACAGCACTGTGATGTGAGCTTTCAAAAGGCAGCCTGAGAGGAGTTCACTTGCAGCTGGGGTGGCCTGCTTTGAAAACGCATGAGATTTAAGTGTATATTGAGACCCACAGTGCTGAAGAGTGATTGAAGCATAGAGCAGTTTGGCATTGTGCAGATGAGGAAAAGGTCAGGAAGAAAGCAAAGACATGCTAAATGAATTCATTGCTTTAAGGTTACCCATGGTCTGCATCTCCCACTGCCCAGCTCTTTTTGCCAATATTCATTTCATCTTTTCTTGAAAGAAAAGTATTTGTAAAGGAAAGTGAAATGTTACTTTTGTAAGCTCCCATTGTGTACTTATTTCCTGTCTACAATGTCACAGAGGGAACATTCTGAGTTCTTTCATTTCCTCACCTGCTATTTATGTATTTCTAACCACGAATTCTCTGTACACATAACCTTCTTTAAGGCAAACATCTTTTCAGCTTCAGCTGGATATGTTTTGCTGTAAATAAATAACCACCTGTCTTTTTTTTTTTTTAATTAATAAGAAAAAGGAAGAATTTTTATATAACTTGATATGAATTCTCTCTAATCTGCTTGAGCAATGCAAATGACTGCAAGCTTGATGACAGTGCTCCTTGCTTTATACGTCTGGGCACCAAGAATTAAAAGGAAGGTCAAGATGGGCCAAGGCACTCTATATGCTTTAAATAGAAAGCTGTGCACAGTGAAGCCCATACACAATGAATCAAACCTATTAGAACTACCTTGTATGAGCTGCAGAGGTTACCTGAACATAACAGCAAGTGCAGCCTGTTCTAGTAGGACGGTACATCATGATTATTGTGCCTGTGAAGAGCATCACTGCAAAATGTTAGCGGAAGGTAAGGATCTGTGCCTAGCACAGATACTCCACAGTTAGCATGACCATAGGAGAACGCCATGTATTCAAACAGCAGGTAATCACTAAACCTGGCTCTTGCTGGGATATCTAGAAATTACACGATTTCTTCATCCCAGACACCACTAACACTGAGGGATTATCAAAAATCCCTGAGAAACAGCATAAGATCTCCAATTCCAGGCAGACAACTTTTCTAATGGAAATGAATTTATCCCCAGGAAATACAGGAGACACCAGTTAAGAGAAATAAACATTTAGTCTTATTATTAGTTTACATCAAAAAACTTTTCCACAGGGCTGAACACTCGCTAAATAAGGACATAGAATCATAGAATGGCCTGGGTTGAAAAGGAGCACAATGCTCTCCCAGTTCCAAACCCCTGCTATGTGCAGGGTTGCCAACCAGCAGACCAGGCTGCCCAGAGCCACATCCAGCCTGGCCTTGAATGCCTGCAGGGATGGGGCATCCACAGCCTCCTTGGGCAGCCTGTTCCAGTGCCTCACCACCCTCCGGGTGACATGGGTGAACATGTATAAAGAAAATTAGTTTATTAGTATCTCTGCTAACACTCTCATGACTGCTTCCCCTTCTTCTGTGCCAAATATCTACATAATATGCTAATGCATCCGTATCAAAATTTCCACTCTTCTCAAAGAGAGCAAGCAAGTATGCCAGCAATTAACTGGATCCTAACGCAAATTTATAGATACAGATTTTTCAAATGAGCTTGCCAATTCCGGAGAAAATGATTTTAAGGGACAATAAATATCACTTAATTTCTATCCACAGCTGTATGATATACTGTAAGCAGCCACTCTTTCTCTCCTTGGAAGTGAGGAAATGCTGCGTTAGCAGGTAGCTTGAAATATATACTATTTCTTGCTTCTGAGTAAGCTCATAATTGGAGCTGAAACATGAGGAATGATTTCAATGGAGCTGTAAACTCCAATAGGAGGAAAAATCTATTTGAGGTTAGAACAAAATCTTTTTTAATCTGGCTAATGCTACTTTTGTGCTGATGCTGATCATTATATTTATTACTAAACTGTGCAGCATTCCAAAGCGTTGACACCTGACTTCACTTAGAAAAGCAATCACTTTCAGATATTCATCTTTGTGATTAATATGTAGATACCTAATTTTTAGTGAATTAAACCATGTTGTATCAATTTGATGGTCTTTAGGATTTATAATCAAGCACTGATGACATCTGATTAATACCAGCACAGGCTTCCTGAACCTTGCAGTATTCTCGTTACTTTGGAGCTCAGATCACGGCAGGCTGATTACCCCCCTGATTATCCTGAGTAACTGGGGTCAGAGGTTAGCTAGCACCACAGAACACATTTAATTCAATCAATTTAGTTAGTGAAGCAGTTAGAAAATAAAAATCATTCCAATTGCTGTACCACTGCATTAGAAAATTTGCCCAGGATTCCTGTTCTTCAACTGATGAGCTTTTTTGCTTAATTTCTAATTTAATATTCTTCTGGATTTGCAACTTCAATTACTTGTGATATTTTTACTCATAAAGTCAAGGATGTTGAGCTTTGAGAGGGGAAGAAAAACCTGGGGAGAAAGAGCTGCCTGTATTAACTGGTATAATAAACATTCTCACATACACACACACACACACTTTCACAGCTCAGTTGCATTTTTCCTAGGTACAAATGCTAGAGGTGGCACAGAACTTCTCTTGGTTCTCTCCAATTGTCCCTACATTCACTGCCAGATTTTATTCTTTTTTTGCCTGTAGTAGATTTTCAATACTGTTTAGCCAAATCCCACTTTGTTTGTCTTTCAGGCAAAGAGGCTTTGATTACATGTGGTATGACACAGTCCTGTGTTTAGGCAATGCAGCCCCTTCATGTGTGCTTTGATAGCATCTGGGGGAGCTCATTAAAGATACCAGGGCTGTACTTCTATTGCCTGAAGCCGCAAATAGTGTGTCTGGGATAACTACCAAAGAGATCCCCTTCCTACTCCCTGAAAGTCTCAAGGTACTTCTAACACGAATACAAATGCCCAGCAGTTTGATTTGATTCCTATTAGTTTTACATCCCATACAACAACTCTGAGTCTGCTGATCACTGATATTTATTCTGAGTCCTGAGGCTGCTGCCATAGTCACCGTCTCTGCCTTCTCACCCAGAGATGGGTTGGTTACCACAATCTCAGTGGGCTAATGAAGATGGAGAGCTTCCAGCACACTTCCAGATGTATCGGAGCGCATCATTTTCTCCATCACCCTTTCAATGAAGACAAAGGGCTGTAGTTACACAAAGTCTGCCATGATACTCAAACTTCTTTTTTGCTGTGAATAGGGTTTGAAGAATTCCAGTGGGGTCATATGAGGTAAATGCTAACTGCAGCCTAGATAACAAAGCAATACAGTAACCACGTGGCTTGCTAATATGCTATTGCCATTACTAGCAATAGGCTACAAGTCTTGAGTTTGCAAGGCTTCGGGATAGAAGTTTGTTAAGCCTGCTCTGTCCTTGAACTCCTGAAACTGTTTCATCTGGTTTTCCTGTAAGGGTAACGAGTTATTTTTCCCTCTTGTTCATCTTTGCATGGCACCACCAGTTTCAAGACTATCATATAATAATGTAGTTTAGAGAAACACAGGCTTTGTACAATAAAAGAGTCCGTGAGAAGTGGTGACACAGGATGTGTCACAGGAAGTGAAACCATGGGATAACAAGGCATGAAGCATGGAGACCCACAGGGTATAAACTACTCATCAATTTCAGCTAAAGAAGTGCAAACCTGAAGCTGGACAAAATGGGTTGTAGGGGAAACAAAGAAAATGTAACAAACATAAAGGCATAATATACCCATGACTGCACAAGTAATATGGAGCTTCAGATCAACAAAGAAAGAGCAACATGTTAGTTAAAAACATGTTAGCCAATATGAGAAAGAATGGAGGAAGAAGAAATCATTAACACGAGCATTGCATTTCTTCCGATTCAAGAAGTAGGCAACCTATCCTCGCACCGATACCACAAATATTGAACAGAAACCAGCAGCTTTAACATCTAGAGGAACCAGGAAAGGATGGGCAGGAATAGTGGTAGAAACTAAGAAACAAGTGTGCAACAATTTTATAACTGTATTACTATAATTATGGACCTTTTTTGTGCATTTTCCTGTAGTTATACGATCTAGATTGATAATGATTCCTGGAACAGCACTGGCTTGGATTGGTTTTCAATGAATTGTTGGCTTTATAGATAAAATGGGATTTCCCTTTGCTCATCAACAAGATCTTGAGTGTAACAATACAATACTATAGTCGGCCATATTTCTTTACAAATGTAAGCAAATTTACTGAGTAGAATCTTGTTATAAAGGAAACAAAGTCTTAAACCTCCATTTTCCCTGCAAGCAGCAAAAAGTTGCAGTTTAATCTTCTGTCTGCCCATAGAGAGGATCCATTTTCTGTATGTTCCTTTGGGGTTCTTTGGAACGAAAAATGCTATATGCTTATAAACAGTCTCCTAATGAAACCTGCTCCAAACTAACTCTGCAACTGATGAATCTCCTTCCAAGCCCCTCTGCACATTTGCCTGTGACAGAAAGTCTGACTCAGCTGTCAGACTCCCTTAGCTTAAAAGAAATTCAGAACAGGATCTGCAGGATAATTGCAGGTCAGAAGTCAGGTGTATTAGCAGAAAGATGTGGAGAAGGATCACAGAGTGCCTAGCTATGACATAAAGCTCCCTAGCCTGTGATTACACATTCTCTTTTGTGTAAGAAATGATGTAGTACCAAGGGACATTGTTTAGTGGGCAACAGTGGTGGTAGGTGGACAATTGGACAACAGAATCTTAGAGGTCTTTTCCAAATTCTATGAAACATCCTCAGCTGGTTGGTTGCAGAAAAAAAAAGAAAAAAAGAAAAAAAGAAAAAAGAAAAACAAAAAGAAAACATCCAGATATAATCAAATCCTCTGTATTAAACACAAACCCACATGTATAAAAGAATATAAACAGCAGCAAAATTGCATCACATCAAAATGCCCAAAATATATCCATGTTTCGTCTCCTGTGGTGAAGATGAAAGAAGAAGAAACCACATATAGCAGATGCTAGTTTTGTCACTTATTCTGCTACTGGAAAAGAATCATGGACAATAAAGGCAATTTAATGTTGCAACAACAGCAAAACTGTGCAGAGATGTGTAAGAAGGATAGTCTGCAAGACATAAGCAGGAAATCTCCCATCTGCTCAGCGCTGGGATTCAGCCGTTTTCTGCACCCACTTCCTGCCCACAGTGCAGGAGACACAGCAACCAGAGAGCAGGCAAACATCCATCGCTCCCAGCCTTGAAGAAACCTGCATAGCAAGAATGCATATAGGGCTGCTGCAGAGAAGGGAATTATCTGTCTACCACCTTTATAGCAGACAAGGCCAAGAAGCAATGGGCTTCAGTGGAAGCAAGGAAAATTTCCTTAAAAAATGCGACAAATCTCAAGGGTAGCTGAAGTATTGGGTTATATTGCTGGGAGGACATGGAGAACAAATCTTCAAAGTTCTTGAAGAAAAAATGAGATAAACAAATATCGGATATTGTACAAATAGGAGGATAGGATGTCATTATATCTCGAGATCATTTCCCTTGCAGATACATGATAAGCCCAAATCCAAGGCCCAAAACGGAAGGGGGAACAAAGCATTTTATCATAGCTTTCTAACACTTTTAATGCAGTGTTTCTCACTGACTTCCATGAATCTTACTGGATTACAAAAAAAGATAAAATTTTCTTTGCTCAAAAGCCAACTGATAGGAAGAAACTCCAACTCCTCATCATGCAAGACTTTTCTGCACTGGATGTGGGGCTGGCTGCAGGAGGTATTGGGTCTAACTGCAAAGTCACACTTGTCTTCAGTAGTGCAGACAAAACATGAGAATTATGCTTCTGACATTTGCTTTCCTAGCTAGTAATGTTCTCTTTTGGCAAGAGAATATAAAGAAAAGGGAAAGGAAAATAATTATTATGTCAGCTTAGGGAAGGATTGAAAGGGAACTGGAATGGCAGAACTAGATATCCAAATTTAGTTGTTTTGAGAATATCTGCAACATGGTTATCATAAAGAAGTACCTGTTCCAGCTATAACTCTTCCTTTCTCATGACTGAAAATGCCATCTTTCCTGACAAGCCGTTCCTACCATTGCATAAAAGTCTTCTGAACAAAACTCTTCCTTACAGATCTCAAGAATTACTTCATAATATTCCTGAATTGCCTGGCAAAGAAGTACTTAAAGGCCTACATTTAAATTCCAGAGCAGCTATGGAATGAAGAAAGCAGATTGATTCACATTCTGTTTCACTACTAATCTTGCCAAAGTGACTTCTATCAGGAAAAAAATAAATGAATTTAAAAACCCAACATGATCTGAGCCTGAGAATTCTGTTGTCAACTAAAAATCCATCGGAAAAATTTTACAGCTTGCTTACAATATAAACCCTTAGAAGCAGCTTGAAGAGGAAATGCTGCCAGAAACCCCAGGGCATATTATCCACTCATTCCTCACATGGAATTAGTGCAAAATATCACCCTCACATTGCCCACAAACATTGCCAACAAATGAGAACAGTGATAGGCTGAGAGTATGCTGTCTGGGATATTTATATTCATTTTTCTCCCATGGCAACGTGTCTGTTTCATGTACTTTTAAGCCTCCATAATTTTACTCCATCTAATCTCTGCATTGTCTTGTTTTGTTTATCACTTCCACGGAGCACCTGCCATGCTTGGTGGCTGCAGCAAGACAAATAAACACAACTTTATCAGTGGCTGGGGCCAGCTGATATGTGCTCCTTAGCTGCAAATTTCACTACAATTATGCCCAACCTCCTCACCTCTCCTACTTACTTGTCATCATTTGCTCCTTCCCAACAAGTTGCTAAGAAATTTCATAGCCTCCACTGGCATCGTAAATGCCAACCAAAAAGATTAAATGCAGTCTTGTGCCACCTCATTCTGTCAGAGAGAACAGATAGTGTCCCCAGAGCCCACCTGCCAATCTTCAACATAGACAGCAATGCCATTTTCCAATCGGCTCCTGGGTGTTCCAGTGCCCAGGTTTTGCTGAATAGCCTTGAAGAGATGGGATTTAAATTGTATTGAGAATATTAGTCTAAAGTGAATGAAGTGGAGAGTATACTTCTCGTTTATATCCCCAGAGTGATAAATGTGAGAGTGTAATTTTTTTTTTCTAAGGCAAAGAAAATGGGAAACCAACACGGATTTCAGGCACATGAGAAATAGCTTATGAATTTAGATGATAGTTCAGCAGAAATAAATTGTACATCTGTTCATTCATTTTAATAAAGCAGGGAAATGACACACTGCTGGAGCCCTTTGAGAACACTGGTATTTTTAAATTATGATCCTATAATAGTAGCATTAACATTTGTAACGTTGCCCATACTTTATGAATTTAAAAAAATAAATTTATAGAGTAAGTGAGCTTCAACCTATATGCTGGACTCTGGGCACTTAAAAGTGAGATGCTCCCTGAACATGTACAAATTAGCACGGCAAAGACATCCTAATAGCTTTACTGCGTAACACAGATAATCCTGTGTAAGTGTTGACAATCCATGCTTATTATTTCTGAATAAATAATTCAGAAATGAGCAACACTCATTTCTGCTGACTAGTGCCTATTCATGTAGACAGCTATAGCCTAGTACTTGCAGCTAAAGAAAGACTTTGATAGAAACAAACTGGGCTGTTTTACTGTTTTCTTGCCTGCATGTTCATATGGAAACATGCATTGCATTCTGCCAAATTCAGGAAAATTACTTTTCTCTTGCATACTTTTCTCTTTGTAATAAAAAAAAAAAAAAAAAGGAACTGGAAAAAATTATGAGTTGAATACAATTACCTCATTGCTTCTATGCTACCATTATTTCCAAAGATGACATACAAATTTATGAAATAAACAAGTGAGACTGCAGGGGATGTAACTTTTAAAAAGCTAGTGTTTTGATTTTCCAAATTGATCATCATGCCAAATAATAAATTAATAGTTGAGTAATAGCTGTCATGTTTCCTTTAAAAGCACAATTAGTGACATTGTTAAAATCTCCTTTTAATCGATTGCGTTAAAGCAATTGCTACTAGAGGAAAGAGAATCCAAAATCGATTAGTTGCTCACATATCGCCTCAGTGATCAGCTGAGATGATCCTCATTCTTGAAAAGGGAGAACAGGAGTTATCTGACATCCCTGAAAAGTGGTAAAGTTCAGCTGAAATGGCATGTCAGAATCTGCGCAGCTCTCCCCCGACTGTTACCTACTAACACGGCGAATGAGTGAAGAGCATGTGCTCAAATATTTGCTCTTCCTAAAGCAAACTCTTCACAGAGGCTATGGCAGAGCTCAATGTTGTTAAGAGAGGTTCCTTACTGCTAACATCTATATCTGTATCTACCAGCCTGTGAATGTTTTCGTGTGCTCTGTATTGCTCGCTCAATTTCCAGCAGGCAGTCCAAAAACAACCTCAACAGGCAGCCTAGGTAAACAAGACTTATTGTAATTTGGTTCTCTGGTGAATATAGAAGAACTAAAGAAAAAAAAAAATAAGCCTCTGGGACACAGAAGACCCCTAGGCAAACACTTACCATTGACAGAAGCTATACAGATTTATTGATTGAAACTGCATTTTAATCATATGGCTGGAGGAAAGAAAACAGTTCCTAGAGACTACCAGTCAGCCACAGCATGGGACATGATAAAACTGTTTCTGCCATTAATATCGGGCAGCAGCTATGTTAGAGTAAAAGGACATTAAAGAGTTCAACAACTGCAGGCAAAGTTGGATTTATTTACTCATGCCTTCAATTATTATTTAAGATTGAAAACTTGAAAAGGTCAGAGCTGCTAACTTAGAAAACATGCCCTTCATCCGTCTTCAAACATACACTTTTTTCTACGCTTAGTTCAAGACTGAATCTATTAATCAACTACAGCGTTCTCTGTTTTCAAATGTGAGTTGGGTTATCTTCAAGCAGACATGTAAAACCTAACCACATTTCATTTTTAATTTCATCTGTATTAGAAAATGCAGTTTTTGGATGTGAAAACATCTGTTTTTTTGTTTAGGTAGGCAAACATCTGTGGACCCGTATTTCTGTGTATACACATTTGCATACATAAAAAATCCAGATTTAAATTATAGTCTAATCCTGCATTCACATCTCTATGGAGCACTGTTGGATGGGAGCCTCGGATACAGGCAGCTAAGAATATCAATTCAACAGATAAATCTTTTTCCTCGGTATTATTTCAGCAACAGACAACTGTTTGTTTTAGATATGGGCTTATTTAGCAGGATTCATTTTTCTTGTATATGTTTTCAAAGTTTCTCAAATAACTGCCTACTTTTTTCAAACTTCTTCTGAGCCAAAAGATTGCTTCCAACCCTTTAAACTTGTTGAGGACAGCAGCACTCTCCTTACCATCAGTCTTCTAAATGAAGAAAAATCATTGATCTAAGAACATCTGACAGTACAACATAACGTATGGGCACTGTTGGCCTCAGTGACTGAAAGCGGTCAAAACAAATGAGCTGAAGAGGAGGAAATAAACCATATAAGAAAAAAAGTGAGATGATGATATGTGGAAGCAGTGATGGGACTCAATTTATAGAAGGTAGGAAAAAAAAAAAAAAGCATATGTATGACTGCTGCAAGTCATAAGCAAACAGTTTAAGTCAAGAAAACACAAAGGTGATTCACAAGAGGAGGAAGAGAGTGAGAGGACAAAGAAGAGTTCACAGCATCAGGGAATGGCAGAAAGGAAGATCTTCCAGAAATTAAAGGAGAAAAATCCTGGAGACAGAAAGAGGACCATGAGACAACAGAGAAACACAGCTTTTCAAGAAATATTACACAAAGAGCTTTCTGTATAAGAGGGCAGTGGGAAAAGTGACAGAAATAAGGAGAGGAAAAAATGAGATGATGTTCATGTCAAAGAGCAGTCAATGGATACACCACAGAAATCAGTCCCAGTAGAGCTGAAGCAGAAACTGGAAATGTATTTAAGGGATAGTAGATATTCAGGTCTGAGAGCCAATGACAAAGAGAAAGGAAAAACTACAACCAAATAAAACAAAAAGAAACTATTAAAATTCAGGTAAGGTTAATTACAGATAGCTAACTAACTAGCAAGCCTGAAAGGGAGAAAGACCAAAAGCTGTTTGTTTGTTTTTGTACTAGAGTATTACAAAGTAGGCAGAAGAGATTTTGAAGGATGAACAAGAAGATGATACATTTCAGCACTGGGCAAATTAAATATCGGAAACACTAGATCACTGTGCAACTAGTTCCTCAATATGCAGAGAACGGGACACAAAAACAAACAAACAAGCAAACAAAAAAACCCTCTAAAAAAATTTGCATCAACCTAAGGGGAAGAAAATAATACAAACTGAGACAAATTGAGACTGAGACTGGCCACAGAGCAACAGCATTGGATGGAAACAGTCAGGTCACTGGCTTGGACTCAGGGATTTTTCAGAATGAGGTCAAATTCCAGAGCAGTAAAAAGAGGGTGAAGTTAGTACTGCGTGTAGTGCTGAGATTATACTTTTTCTTGTGACATATGGAGTGGGAACACAGGGGAAAGCATTTGTAAAAACAAATAAATATTAAGTGATTGTTAGACAGCCGGCTAGAGAAAGGGCTACCCTTTAAGCAAATAAGCATCTGGGACTCTAAGGCAAACAAGCCTTGGAAAAAAGCCAAAGCAGAAAGTACAAGGATATGAATAAATTACAATCCTGTGTCATTTTCCTCAACAGAGACTATAGCTACAAAGAGCTCTGTATGAATCCCCTTAATCTGTTTTTTTCTTAAACGTATCAACACCATTTTCATTCCAGTAACTTCAAGAGACGATCAGCCCTACAGAACTTTATTGCTTTCCAAATGAGTCTCTTTCTTAGGCACTTACTAACAATTTCACTTGAATAAATGTACAACTCCTTTTAGCATGTTGATTTTTATCGGTTCACTATTGTAATGTTTCAGAGCAGAAGGAAAAAAGATATTTTGTCTAAATAATGCTGACATTTTGATTCGTATGCACAGATGGTTAGCAAAATTTGTAGTAGCCAAATCAGTTTTAGTGCTGCTGACAAAAAAAAATCTTAAAATCTCACTTGTCAGTGAAGAAATTGATAAACCAATCACAAAATCCTCTCTAGTGGAATGACCTATGCACATCGCTGTTATTTTTGAATTAATTCAGTTTTATAAATCCCTTCTGTTCATGTAAGCTACAACTCACACATATTTGTAATTGCTATTAAACAGGGTTTTGTCTGGTGTAAATTGAATATGTTTAGATCTATAGTGTGTTATCTTGTTTAATCCTACTTTTAAAATAGAACTCCTACAGATGCTAGAGGCATATTAACAGTGTGGGTTCCTTAACTCATGGGATTAGAGCAATATTTTGCCACACATCTAACAACCCCTCTTTGGACTGCTCCTCACATCAGCTGTGCTGTGTCAGGTAAAGGAAATGTAGACTTCTCATTTCACATTTTGCATGTGAGGAACTGCAACTCTTTACATATGTAAAAGAAAAGTCCCTTCAAGTCCTAGAACATTTTTGCTGGCTATACAGCACAGATAACACCAGGTCATCTGTTCCCCACTAGCTACCCACCGATGTACGTACTCTATAGGCTAAATAATAACAAGGTGACGTTGACTTAGGAGCCACCCTGCAATGATTACCATATATGAAAACCACGGCTTGTCTACAGAATTTGGCATTTCAGTACACTGGACGTTACACAGGCAAGTGAGGTCTCCCCACAGAGAAATCAAAAGTTATTTTGAGAAAGATTTCATTGATAAACCTTTTCATATCCTAATCTGAAAGAAAACTGTGTGAAGTTGCTTTGAACTCTGTACATCACCTGCCTGCATTCAGTGCTGAAGGTGGAACTCCCTGGAGAGGTGATGGAGAAAAAATATACTGTAAGACACCCTTGAAGAGAAATGAATTTAAATCTCCATAGAATGTTCCAGCAGCACATTATAAAACAAACATACCCACACCAAAAACATTGTGTATGCTTTCTCAGGCTAAATATCCAATTTTAAAATTTATGTTTAAACTGAAATCTCCAGAAAGCAATCCTAATTTGATTTGAAGGCAACTACAAAATTCCAGCTGGACAGAAAATGTTTAATTGGAAAATCACATAGGACTTCCTAGCAATGACTGCTAATAATTATGTTTATTCAGCTTTCTTGAATAAGTGGTCCAAGCCCAGGCCTGGAAACAATACATTATCTTTGTTTAGTTTGTATGCCTTTCAAGAGCCTCTGTCAGAAGCTTCCTTCATCTTTAATTTCTACTCCTCAGTTACATACCCAAATGTATTGGTGCTATATGTAGTCAAAACCCTTACAGCTATTGTTTGCTTTGTAATTCAGAACTTAATATCTACGGTAAAGTTCTCACTTTGTGGACCATACTGAGAAAGCGTATTAACCTTGGCTTCTTCTAGAAATGCAATAAATTGTGTTTTTATGGCTTTTTTTGTTGCTCACAGTGTTTGGATATTTGCTGTTAGCAGAAGCAGATGGAGGAGGTCTGCAGAGGATAGTCAGCCCTGGAATGGTTTTGCAGTGAGGATTTACCAGCTGTAGTGAGAACTGCTGTTATTACCACTCAGCTGCTGCTGACCTTCTGAGAATAACCAAAGGGTTACGAAAGTTGAGGACTCACACAGTGGTTCACATCAAGCATGCTCAGATCAGCTGATCATAACAAATCAAAGAAACTAAGTAAAGGGCAGGAAAGGGAAAAAAAAAAAAAAAAAAAAAAGGACTGGCAAAAACACAAGTTTACTTGTGAGCTCAATGGAGATCAACAACACTGGGAAAAAGTCAGATCTGGAGAAGCAACGAAGAGGCTTTCTATTCCTCCCTAATTTCACACTGTTTGAATGATCATTTCTATTCATAGAACCTTTCCTGTACTTATACAAGTGTTTCTCAGTTGCTTTCAGGTTATAAAGCAGGCACTCTGTTGTTTTATGTACCACTGAAATGTGTTTATCTGGAGTTTAAATAGACAACTTCATGTATTTCATGACCTTGGTGGAGAGAAACAAAGCAATGAACTCACCCCTCACAAGCAAAGATAAATCGCAGAAGTCTGCAAGCTACCACTACGCGCATCCAGCTCTAATTATGTGATAAGTGGACCCAGTGTTAAACATATTTTGCAGAAGTTCTTGAAGTGCTTACACTGGTTATGCAGATAGCTCACTGAAAGCCACATGAATACCAATTGTTATGCACACAGTATGAATCTCGATGAGTAGAGGAAATACTGGTCTTCTAAGTAGTTGTGGGGGTTTTATGTTTGCTTTGCTCAACAGTCCTCTACTCCTGTCAATGCACAGAGCATTTGTTCTCTAAAATAATTTCACTCTTACTTACAACACTGCAGCAGCTTCTTTGTTTGTTTCTAAGGTTGTTGGTAATTTGATCCTCAGATGCTGAGCATTTCTCGTCACACGAGAAACCTCCAGCCAGCTAATTTTGACAAGGAGAAATACACAATATTGAGGAAGAAGAAAAATAACGAAAAGGTAATTTAATTACTCAGATAGCCAGAATGCTTACATAAGTCTTCAACAAGCCCTTAAATTGCTATCAGCATAACACAACTTGGAAATATTAAGATTTCTCTTGATCAAAGCAAGCTCTGCTCCAAACATCAGCTTTCAGAATTCTAGTAGGAGTGAGGTGCCTTTACATCCTCTTTTTAAATTTTTTTAAAATTATTTTTTATTTTTTAAAATCTAGTGAGCTCTTCTCATTTATTTTTAGCATCTAAAACTATTCTAAAAATGAAATCTAAATGCCTATGATACTTATAAACTGAGATTCCTAAACTGTTTATATGATTTTGCAATGAGTTGTGCTGCTCAGAACAATTCAGAAAACTGCGAATGCCACAGGTGTTACCACTTGAATGAGAGTAATGACCAATTATTAACCATGTGGAAGTGATGCAATTTATAGAAATTTAATGTAAATTTCAAATGCTGTGCTATTTTAGCAGTGAGAACAGAATACTCACAGTCTTCAGTTACAAATATATGTTTATCACCAATCAAATGCTTGTTTCCTTTCATATGGATTTGATAAATAGCTTTCCATTTGACTGATACTTTCTAAACTAGTATATTCTTTGCAAATGAACTCCAGTATAAACACATTCACACCTAGATCTTTGCTTTGCCTCAGACATGACAGAATGCAAGTCAGTTATGAGACTACATCACTTTTGTTTTCACCAAATATCCTATATTAATATTTCTGGGAAAAAAACAAATAAATGTCACAGAATTAACACAAGGGTTATTTCTTTAAGAAATGGAGAATATAACTTGAACTGTGAGTCTTCACCATGCATATCCTGATTACACAAGAACAAAAAAAAAGCTATGGTCATACTTTGTCCTCCACGTCAATGATGACAACAGAAGATGTAACTTACCTCAAGTTCTAGGAAAAGGAAAAAATAACATCAGACTACAGAGGTTTATTTCAGTGTTAAGATCTGCACAGGAAGAAGAGATGGGGACGTAAAGCTGAACAAAAAGGTCAGAGCAAGCATCTGCTTAGTGTAGGGGTGATTCTGAAAGGGAAGATACACTTCAGTAGGCTTGCCATTAACAGGTCCAAATGTAGGGTCTTGCTTATCTCCAAGACACACAAATAAAGGACACATAGATAAAGGAATGAGATTAGTTGGGAGTGTCAAAGGGCAACATTTTGCCTGAAAGGCAAGGTAGGATCAGTGTTGACTTTCAGATCACTGAAGAGAGAAAGTGAGATTTGTTGTTGTTTTTAATTCACAGTCTGAATGGACAGATCTCGTTTGTGCTGGGAAGGAATGTCTAGAATGGAAAATAATATTATGTCTAAGTAATTTTTGTAAAAGAAATATGGAGAAGAAAGCCAGGAGGGACCTTAGAAGTGCTTTTAGGTCAGTAACTGGTCTTCAACATGATCTAGCCAGTATCAAGAATAAGACAGCGACTCTCCAAGCTATAAGTGTGTTTCTCAACAGCCTGAATTGAAAAATAAATCTCTCCAGATGGTGCTCTGAAAGTCTCATATCCTCTTTGAACCACGAGCAGACGGAGATGCATATTGTACTCTAAGGGCTGTTTTACCCCAGTGGGTAGCACAACTGAATCAGAAGACAGAGCTGGAAGTCATCATAAATCTTGGTGACAAGCAACCTATTCACGTTCAGGTCTCTATAGGAACTGATTAATCATTTATTAAAGCACATATTAATCATGTATTACTCTTTTATAAACCATGTGTCAGTAGGTATTCAAAATGATCTTATTTTTCACTTAAGACTCACAGAACCTGTGTATATCTCAAATTTCACTGAGGTAATGTTTTGTCAAATCATACAAAATTTTATCTTGTTCACAGGAGGCAACTTCTTTATTTAACTGGAAAATTCATCTAGGTGGAAAGATCATTTCACACGATGTTAGAAGAGAATCAGCTATCCCTAAAATAGGAAAAATATTTCTCCAAACCTTATTCTCCTGATATTAAAGAACTCTTTCTATTTTACAGTGCTTTCTCCTAGAAAAGGGTGATGGCGAAGATGGAAGTAGCAGAAAAAAGAAATTGTCTCAAGAGCAAGACTGTCTCCTGGCCAAAATTAAGTCTCAATTTCTAATTAACAAGTGAGAACTCTCTGATACGTCTGACTAATTCCAAGTGTATGACTATGGATGTGCGGCTGTCCCAGATCTGTGGTGAAGGACAATGTGAGAACTAGGTGGACTAAAGAATCATCATCCTATTAACCCACATCACTGCATTCTTCTCCCTAGTGTCTGAAAGCAGTGGGTAAGGTAAGACAAGTAAGCACATACATGAAATAGAACAAAGCAGGTATTTTTTGAGACATATAGAGAAGTGGGGTAGTAACAAAACAATTAACTGGGCTTAATCTTACAAAGCAATATTCAATATACTAACCTGTCAAAGTACCTGACACACAACCAGCTTACACAACTCTTCTGAAGTTAATGGAAGTGCTTTGCTGGATTACAACCAAGTTGCTCAAGCTCTGTGGTTTTACCTCGATGTACCGCCAATGAAAGAACAAGGGCCATAATTGCATTGGACTGGCATGGCTGTGGTATGCTCATGAAAAATAATAGCAGATGGAGAAACACATCCCCTAGATGAAGACATTCTTATCCATCAATACCTGAGTAAACATTACAGAAGTTACTGAGAAGCTGCATACAGCAGCAAAAGAACATTTAGATCTTTCTGAAAACATCAAATAAACCTATTAAAGTGTATTTTGAATAGGTGTATAAGGAATTGGCTTCCAAGGAATAAATATTGAAAGTATTAATACACAGAAAAGTATTGCTTAGGTTTAGATCCATAGACTTGGTTCACAAGAGTTTCAGTATGGTCAGAAGTTCTGGAGAAAAGAAGATGAAGATCAGTCAAGCGTCAAAAGATAAAATTCATCTCCAATGGAGAGAGACTTGTTCAAGCATGGCTGAGACTGCTTTGAAATGAAGACTCAAAGAAACATCTTCCAACACACATAAGGCTTCTTGGGAATAGAAATATATAGAGAACTCTTCAATTCTAAGGGAAGTTTGAAAAATTATTAACTTTTTCTTGGCATCAATGTTACTGAAAGCATAGATATCTTTTTAAAGATATATATAACAATGCATTCCATAAAATGTCATTTTGTCCACAGCCTAAGTGCCTGGTATTGGACTAACACAATATCCAGACTTCTGTTTAAACAATGGTGAAAAAATATTTAATATGAAATCCAGATCTTACAAATGTATTCCCTTTCACTTTGTCATATCAGGAAGTAATTTGGCCCTTGTGGTTACAGATGTAGAGAATGCATTGAAAATATGGCTTAACTGAGCTATCAACAGCATAAGGCAAACAAAAGCCATAGATATTTTGGGCAGAAATGATACTACCAGAGAAAATACAGGCCAGTAAATATTCCTTTGTTTTATAACATGGAAAAAGACAGTGAGAGAAAATATCTTCAAAGAGAAGGAAGACAGCTGTGAACATACAGCAGTACTATACAAGCCTAATACTAAAGCAGCCATCTCTAACCATACAAAAATCAAACCTATACATTTACTATATTTATGCTTTCTAAAGTTGTCACGTAGAATGTGCCTTTTTCTTTCAAGTCTTCTTCAAATCAACAGTACTGTAGGATGCATCTTGTATTTACATCAAGAGCTAAGTGTTTAAATTAGTAAGCCAAAGCAAGTGGCGTTATTTTTATTAAATGACTCTCTCCCTTCCCTCATACTACATAATTAGAGGATGTGTTTGTAAAGGGACCTGATACTGTACATCTAAAGACTGATTTTTTTTCCTTTATACATGGGATAAGACTACAACTCAGCAGCGCAGAAGGAAGATTTCTGAGGTCACTGACATCTCAAAATGGTAGTTACACATTCAATGTATAGGTATATATAAAAAGATATATCTATAGGAAAATTGGTGTGTCACATAATGCGACAATGCTGTTTCTTCACAACTTCTTCATTTCTATACTGACGCAGACATTTCTAAGAGTAAAAATGTCTTGTACTATCATTACCTGAAATGAATTTATAAACATTTCCAAATTTCCATAGAAGCAGACATTATCTAACAATAGATTTAGGGGCTAAGTAGGCACCCAAGTTTTTTACAAAGTAGCCAGAGGAAACTCTTTGGGCAAACAGGATATAATCAATACACATTTCTTCTTTTAACAAGAAAGTTTGGAAATTCAAGTAAGTAGTACTATGAAGGCACAAATTGTTTTCACTACTGATGAGCGCAAGTAGTTCCTAGTTGTAAATACACTGTATTGCCCTAACACATTTGTTAATTATTTTCAAGAAGGTTAAAATAATGCAATATTTTAAATATATTTCAACCGCAGGTTGACAGGAAACACTTTTCACAGAACTGAAAGGCTGATCTAAAGGGCAGTTCTAAGGTTAGTTAGCATGTACATCTTTAAAAGGTTTGGATCAGGCTCTTCACTGTATTTTTCAGGAGAGTGTAATGATACTGCTAAAGTGAGCAATTATGGCTATTGCAATTGATTAGTGAAAATTAATATTCCTATTGGATAAATTGTCGTTGTTTCTTATTTATTCCTTTTCCCTTGCTTTTGTAATCTTCCTCCTTTCTTTTTTAACGTTATTCAATATGCATTTATGAAAGAAGTAATTAATCAAGTAAAATTGCAGTAATTTATTTCAAAATAATCTGTTGTCAAACTGCTAAAATTAGGCAAGGAATATATAAAAAATACATGCAAAGGAAAAAAAAAAAAAAACATTTAAAGAAAAAGAATATCTTTACAACAATAGAGTTCCCTTTTCTTCTCAAATTACCTGGAAATCAGCATTCCTAGGGCTTACTTCTCAGCTTGTGGGAATATTCCTTAAAAACTGCAGAGCTTCAGGAAACATTTATAATAATAACAGCTAGTTTGAATTTTAGGTAGAAATTATGGTCTTTAATTTTCTCCAGATGCCAGATGTAAGAACCACACACTAATAAGGTGCAAGAAGGCTAATAAGGTAGGTGAGAGAAAGGAGTATTGTAGGAAGGGCAGGAAACTAGGTGCATGCTTTGCCTGAAACAAGGAATTTTTTCCCCCAAGATTTTCAGTGTTGTTCAATGGGATTCAACATGCAAGGAAAAAGACTTTCATTGAAAAATTTCATCTGTAAGTTGAACTTAAAGCTTTTACAACCATAGTTTTCAATACAGAACTGACAACATTAGCTTTTTTTCCAGCTGAAGTACAGAAGCCAGGACAAAACATATTGCTCTCATCCACACTCCCTGCTGGCAAAAGACCTAAGCTAGAAGTAGACAGGACTCTCTGCTCTCCCCCCATAAGAACAAAAGGAGAAGGTTGCCATTAGTGAACTTACTTTACAAGTTTTCACCGCACTAGTCAATCTCAGAATGATAAACCTTGATGTAATTTTTTTTACCTTGTGGTTACACTGTGTTTTGGAAATGATGAATATTCACTTAAGATAAAAGAACAGCCCTGGGAAAGTCTATCACGTTGAGATACAAAGATGTCTAAGTACTTTCCTCTTCCAATAAGGAACTTCTTTCGATTCAAAAGCAAGCTAAATTAGAATTACATGCAACATTTCGTGGAACACAAATGGCCAGTTCTTACCTCCTTCTTGGTAAATTCTGGTGGGTGGTCATTTTTGTCATCAATAAGAATAGTAGCAGTTGCAGTTCCAGTAAGTCCCACATCATGGCCACCCATATCTTTGGCTTCAATAACCAGCTCGTACTTCGGTGTTTCCATGGTCTGGAAAGATTACAGAAAAAAATGTAAAAAACATTACTTTTATTTCACGTGAAGATTTTAATTCAATCTGTCAAAGCGTGGTATAGAAATGGATCTGGTTAATGCTTTACAAAAACATAAACAAATCTTTCTCTGAGCTTCAGCCATGACAATGGAAACTTTGTGTGGAATACAGTATGAAGGAATACAGGTGAATACTGGTAAACAGTATATAACCCTTTATTTAAGAAGGTTAGAAAAGAGAGAAGAAATTAAAATATAATTGCTCTTTAAGAGAAAGCTTTCATTTCAATGCACTGGTATTTAGGAGCTTGTCTCATCAGTGTTATGATGGGTACATAATTAAATACTAATGCCATAATCTACATACACATTCATTTTATTTTATTAAATCTAATTCACTCTGAATATTAGCATTTAAAATGGTGATCTAAGTTTGCTTCATGGAAAAAAAAAAAAAGCAAAAAACAAGAAAGTAGTTTCTAAAACAGGCAACAACTATTATATATTATATGAAGTCATGTGGTTTATATCTGTGTATCCAATTTCTGTGCCATGGTTACTTATCTGACTGTTCACCTCTAGTAGAAAAAGACAGCACTAACAACACAGGTCTACAGGAAAAGCCATCTTTATTTTACCTACTCTGAAAAACTGCCATGACTTGGGGAAAAACAAGAAATTGCAGCCAAAGTTCTGGAGTGGGAATGTCAAAGCATTTGTAATTCACTTCTCTCACATCAGACATTAAGTACATCTGTTTGGATGGCTGAATATTAATACATCCCATCAAAACTTACTACCAACATCAGAATCTTCTCCCATGAAACACAGAGTTTTGATATAGATTTCAGTGGAGATGAGACTGGGTACCTAATTAAAACAATTATTTTCCCCATTTATATGGCTGCCTCACATGGAACTACCTGCCTAAAGACTGTATGTGCTGTATAACTGATGGAGAACACAGATGGAAAGGTGCTGCAACAACCTTTGAAGCTATATGTTAGAATATCATGTGTAGTGGATTTTTAAAACAAATTTTTCTGAAAAACAAATCTGGAACTCAGGAGAAAAGCCACATAACAGCACCAGCAAGGGTGGTTCACTCAAGTGCTTTTTTTTTATCCTCAGAGCAGCTCTATCAGCCATCTGTGCATGCAAGAACCAAGGCTGCACATCTTTGACATCACTCATCCCATGTCCTTCAGGCAACACTACTCCAGAGAATTAACATGCAGGGAGGAAACTCGTGTGAAATCCCATATAGCAGCGCTGATCTCTGTCTGCCATCCACACGCTGCCCGATGAAGCAGAACCAAAGAGGCTAGAACAGGGCTTATCCAGTAGCAGAGAACATCTCACCATCTACAGTTTAAAACAGGCTCAATTTTCATCCCTAGCTTAGTGAAGCAACCTCCTAGGCCACGTGGTCTACTTTACAGCTAATGGATTCGAAAGCATTCACTAAATAGTATGCTGTGTGTTCTCCTGGGTACACACAACATCCCTCTAGGAGCACGCATGAAAAAGGAGGCTCCAATTCCTGAAGCATTTTAGGCCAAGACAAAAGCAACCCAATCAATTGCACATCAAATCAACCTGTCATGAAGCAATATATTTGCATGTAAAATCAATGAGTCAAACCAGAAGTCCTAAAAACATACAGACTACTAATCAGTTGTCACTCTCACTTTAAGAATCCTAAGAAAAGTATTTCCTTAAGTCTTACATTATTTCTTGAAATTCATCACAGAAGGCAAACTCAGAACAAGATCTTGATTTATACCATAGTATAAATATACATGAAGAAATATTAGTGATGTCTCCAACATAAATTCAGGTTACAAACCGGAACGAGATTTACAGTTTTCATATGTTTCTTTTCTAAAGTGTTTTCAATGTATTAAAAACTGTATGAAACTTCTCTCCCCTTCTCTAAATGTAACTTTTTCATTATTTTCATTAGGAAGTTATTATTATAGTATGGAAAATTTGCAAAGCCATTTATCATTCCATGTTTATAAACGTCCTTGTTCAAAAGAAGCTCTCTTTTTCTCATAAATTGGCCTTTTTTTCTTTGAGAACTGTCCCATTTTCTGTTGAAAGCAAGCCTATTTATGGTAGAAATTGTGTCTATTGCAGCAGAAATTTCTGTGACAGGAGTCCAATGCTTAAGCGTGCAGTGGAATGTGGAAAACATTGAATTTTGAGTAGTATCACATATCATTATGAATACTTCACACTTTTCCTGCTATGCAGCACTTTCTACATCTAGTTCTGTCACCAAATATTTGCTTTATTAGGGAAAGCAACTCCCAACACATCCAAACCCAGGAGTCTTGTTCCCATCAGATGCTCTCTTTACATGAGGAGATTGCAGTAGAGGATTTTAAGCATTTCTCACATTCCAGCTCAGTTACTTCAGCTCAGTCCCCAGCATCTATTTGGATTTATGTAATGGAGTGGTGGATCCTGAGGGGATGGCAGCACGGATCTGAGGGCTCTGTGTCCAGCACGAGCTGACCTGGCCACTGCCCACTTACAAGGCTCAGGTCTTGCACCTCAGTGTGATATTCCCCTATGGTCAATCCTGTGAGGAATGACAGCTTGGAGGGAGGGGTGTGAGAGAACAGCAGCCCCCATTTGCTTCCTCATCATCATTCCTTCCCTCCTTGATCCCTGCTGCACTGTGAGTCTGGGGACCAGTGCAGCATCCAGCACTATTTGAGGAGTACCCAGTCACTCAGACTATCCCACCAGAACATCTCCTGCCACCAGACCATGGTCCTTCTGTTCCTCAAAGCAGTGACCTGATCCGTAAAATGCACTTCTGAGGAAAAAAACAAAACAGAACAAAACAAAAAAAACCAGTTCACTTGGATACCTTGGCATTAGTGACATAAATATGCAACAATTCTCAAGGAAGCGGATCTACAGTTTAAAACAGATAAATAGATGATTTTAATAAATGAACATTGAGTTGCTGTTTCTGTGGCGTATTATTTATAGCTGTGACTTTGTGGAGGGTTGCGCTGTTGACAGAGTTTGTATAATTACAGCAGGGGACGCATTCCTATCCCCATAAATTTTCACTGAAGTCATTTAGCCACGGCAGGGGTGACACTGGCAAATTGTTTGGATTGCCAAGGAGGTGAGCCTTGTCAGGAGAACTCTTCTTCGAAGGCCCACCCACTGCCAACATCGCCAGTGCTAACGCTTCTATCACGACTCACTCCCTGCCACCTCAACATCTCTGGTTCAGCCCTGGTACATAACATGATGAAGGGTCTTTCTGGCATTTTATCTTCTGATTCCTGACAAAGTCAGCAGGATCTGATCACAACAGTAGAAAATAAACATTTCAGTACATATAGGTTGTTAGAATAAACCAGATGATGACTTGTAGAAAGCGTAGAATGGATCCAGTTAACAATGTCAATTTTAAGCTTTTAATGTGCGTTTCCTACAGATACAGTAGGAAAACTATTAGTGACTTAAGAAATGCAAGCTATTGGTAGTGCTTCACATCACCAGAAGTAACAGTCCAAATCTTGGTATGTGCTATCACTTGCAGGCTGTAAAGTATTCATCTGCCATTTAAATTCAGCGGGAATTGAAAGCTTTCTCAGAATAGTAGGACTCAAAATGTAACTGGAACAACTGGAACTGTAATGCATGATTAAAGAAACGTTCAGGACCACAAGTGTTTTCAAACATGTACAAATCCTGAATTTCCAGTTTTGTATGTGGACTCCCAGAGCCCTGGTACCGCTAGAACAGCAAAGTCAGTCTCTGTAGCTTGGAAAGAGGGGCAAAGACAACCAAGAAAGGCTTCTACAGGTGAGGAAGTGCAATATCTGAGGAAGTGGATGTCTTCACTGAGGCCTGGCTTCTTTTCGCCTGTCTTTCAATATTCAAATGAAGTATTAACTTTTTTGAGCATCACTGCAAGAGTCCAGAGAGATAAGTCATTTCTGTATTTGTCTTCGCCGATGACCTCAGGAACATAATGCTCCCTACTGCAGGTGTTGTGGAGCACAATTAAGTTTTGTTTAACATCTTAATGAGCTGACAAAGATCACAAAGTGTAGCACCCAAGTGAGAAGCAGAAATCAAGCTCTGGTACTTTCATAAGGGAACACATCCATGCAGTGCATAATTTGTTTATCTGAATTCAATGGCCACGATAACCTTTTTGTGTAGGTGTGGGAGGAATCAGAGAAAATGTTGTTTGCCTACACCATCAAGAACAGATACATCAATCTTACCTATTTGAATTTAGGCTCCTAAGGAAAACAGAAACACTTGTCAATGAATTAAAACAATTGCAACTTTGCATCAACTTCATTGGGGTTATGAAATCAGAAGGAAAAATCAAGGTGCTTATTTAGATGCTTAACATAGAATTAAATTCTTAACTTCTGAATTCAAAAGTTTTGGTCAGACATTTTATTTGAATATTAAGAAAAATGGAGTAGATAATAGTTTCACAAGAATGAAGAGCACAGAAAAACTATTCTAACAAAGACCTCTTTTTGCCTTTGGACTACTTATGACTAAAACTAATCTATGAAATCGGCACATGGATTACATGTGTATGAAAGACACTTCTTTCTGCCTGAAAACTGAAAGCCTGGTCCCTGTTAGAGTACTTCCAAGCACAGCATGCATTGGGCATCGTATTTACTAAAATAATACTTTCTGTTTTTCCAATACAACTACCTATTTTCAGGAGATAATGTATTTTCTGGAAGGACACAGTACCGCACATTTGGAAATCTATTTGTGAAGCTGAACCTAAGAAGAATGTGGATCAAGGCTTAATCTTCTATGTCATGAAGATGGACTGGGTTCAGAATTTTAGGCTACACTGGTCTTTTGTTTCATCTGTAATTCAAAGAGGTTTCAACAGTCACTCAACCTATTTTCCTGTAGATGTTCACAACATTGTTTTTTCTACTCATATTTAAACTGTATATACAGTAGTTGAAAAAGAATCATCTCAGCAAAAAATGTCATTTCTCCCTTTTGTATTTCTTTATACCATCAGCCTGCCTCCAAACTCAGTATACTTTGCAGTTTTTCTTCTAGCGAATTTTAAGATCCAGGAAAATATTTCAGGTTGTGAATGAATCCCTGCATCACCTTAACACCTATTATAAACTGCAGATGGACACAAAGCTCAGGAAACAACTGGACTCCAGGAAATGTCTCTTTAGTGTTTCCTTCTCCCTGGGTGTCCCTCATATAGTGCCTTTAGCTTCATGCATGCTCAGAAAAGGGCACACATGGTCAAAACACCTAAGCCTCCATTCGGCATTGCAGTGCCTCTCCTAAAAAGAGAATTGGAAAAGAATTCCCAAATTCACATCAAGTACCCTGTTGCTAAAATCAAAATCTGGGAAACAAACATGATACAGAATGTTCAAGACACTCATAAGGGCTTCAAATGTATTTTCAGGTTATCTTAATATTCTTAATACCTGTTGCCAATGAGAGTTCTGTACTATTTTGTGGCTATTGATATTTTCTATAGCAATGCAACAATATCACAACACTTCCACTGTAATTATGTTTACAAACAACATACTCAGGCATATTAGCATATTAGCAGTGTGCTACCGTATCTTAGTTTTCACTAATGCCTTTATAATATAGCCAGAAAGAAAAATGCTGTGAATTTAAATAATTTAAGTTCATGCTAAATAAATGCTTGTGTTCATTTAAGATGATAATTGCATGTAGTGTGCACTGAATACATCCTATTAAGACATAATCAATCTCCTTGTTAAGTAACAATATCAACATTCAATCTAACATTATTCCAGGATTTTGACAAATGTAGAATTAAAAAAATGGAATAATGTGACTATTAATAGCTCTAACAGATGTAATGCTTTTATAATTATAATATTAGCTTTTATATTAAATGCCAACTGCTACTGTGTAAAAAGCACAGCATAGTCTGAGACTTTGCATTTAGAACTTGAATTACAGCTTGATGAATAAAAAAAATGAAGTTTGTAATGCAAATCCTCTTCAGCTCACCAATTTGAGATTTTTTTTTGTATCAAAAAGGAAGTTCCACAGTTTAATCATTGTAATAAGGTACTCATGTTACGAAGAAAATCAATATCTGTTTACTGCCCATAGGAGAGAGAGTTCATAGGTATATCTTGAAGAAAAAGGAAGACTAAATTCTCTCCTTCAGCAGTTGTTATTAAAAAAGAAATTGTTTCCAAGTGTGTGATAGAGATGGCTTCCTAGATCCAAGGCTAGAGAATAAAATGCTTGCATTTAAAGACCCCAGCAGATGAGGGAAGGAAGGTAAGACCCCGTTCTCCTGTACAAACAAGGACTTTAACCTAGTTGTCCCAAATGCTGAAGAACTAAACCTCAAGCTGGCTTTCAGGAGCACTCAAAACAACAACTCCCTTTGTAATTACATATATTTCTTTCAACAAAATGGATTTTTTCTCTCCCCCTACAAACAGTTGTGTTTCAGTAACGCGCTCAATTTTGACAGATCAGCATATTCCTATAAAAATTGTTCTCCCATAATACCCAACCAGCTCTATTTCCAGTGTTATATATTTCATTTTAACAGTCACGATTTGCAATTCAAATAATCTGCAGACTAAAAGATATTTGCTAAAATAAAAAAGTTCAAATAATTTTAATCCATTAACATATTAGAGATGTACAATCTGTTTGCAGACAATTTGTGAAGAGAAAGAAGGGCAAAGTCGTTCTAATAAATTATTAGTTGCAAATTATTCAATCATTCTAAGTCCTTGCCATAGGTAGAAATGAGTCTATTTAAATCCAAAGCATAAATGAAGAGGTCAGTTTCTTCAACACGGTAACTCACCATGGTTATCAGTACAGACAGCTTTTCAGAGATTTCTATATTAAAAATACCTCTGCTAGGAGGATTCCCTAATGCATCTGAAGGGTGCAGAGGTCACACGATAAAAGTCAGTACACATAGACTATTTAAAACGTTCTGCTGTAACTTTAAGAGGAAAAATCATGACCAGTCCTCAAATTGTTAACCCTGACAAGGCCCTCAACCTGTTATAAGAATCAGCCCTGCTCCACTGACTTTTGCATTGGCTGCCCACAAGTTTAAGCTATGGTTCACGAACAACCATGCACACATGCTTTCGTGCCACAATATAAGGTGCTGCATTTATGGTAAAACTGGTAGGTTGCCACAGATTTGTACTTAGTTCTCTATTGTTTTGAATGCAAGAGTCTGCCTTCGTATCACCATGGCATCAAGAGCATAGGGGCTCCCAAAACATACATTTTAAATGAAATAAACAAGCAACATCTCTCAATTCCTCCAAGCACAGTGATGAAGGTAATATCTTCTTCCCTGTTGCAAGTATAATTGTGTTAGAATTTGGGAAATCTTGTTATCAGTGAAAAGCAACAGAGTGCCTGTGATTGTGTTTGTGCAAAACAGACTAGGAACTAATGAAGTTCTAAGCATTTAACCCATGGAGGGTAAACCAATTCATGACAGAAATATTTCATGAACAGCAATGACATATGGCTGGTCAGCACTCCTCTCTGTTCCCTGGAAACAAACTGCTTTCCTAAACCGTGTGGACAGTGGCCAATGTCAGTTATCACTGATCTTGTTGATAAACACACAACGTGCTCCTGCACCTCTGAAACAGAGGAATTCTTCACTGAGCCAAGAAACAAAAGGATCTGTGAAGCACGCTTATCAGTGCTTGAATTTAGTCCTCCTTGAATGTGAATCAAGTTTAAGAAGCCCTGAAGTACTTTCTGCAGGCTTAGGAGAATACGCAGCAGATCCAGGAGATAAATGCTACCTTTCACAGAAGTATGTCCCATAAAAGGCATCTCCGAAGGAAAAGGGAAAAAAAGCTGGAGTTTTCTTTGAGTATGACCTTTATATTCATAAGGTGTCAAGAAGAGTATCTGAATAAGGCAGAGGGAACACTTGAAGCAGTTCAGCCAAAACCCAGCACGTCTTTCCTCACGAAGTCAACTCAGAACCAAGCAACCCACCAATAACGCAGCGCGAGTCCTGAACGCTATATGCCTTTGTACTCCTGAACTGTACTTATTAGCACACATTTCTGCCGGAAACTAAATGAAACATAATGCTGATTATCTTATGATTCATCACCATCAAACAGTCTATCATCTCGCCAGAGATGAAATTAGATTAACAAAGTTTAGCCCACTGAGATCTGCCTGGATGCCAATGCAACACTTGTGTTAATTTACCTCACTGTTCCAAGACATCACAGATCCACATAGTGCCCTTCTTCACTTGTTCATCAAACATCAAGTCCTACGTGGATAATTCAGGCAAATCAAGTCCATTTAACAGCACCCAGCTGACAATAACAATCCCAGGAAAGCTGTCTGGCTGTGTGTGCAGGGTTTGTGTACACTGTTGTGTACGGTTTGTGTACGCCTGTGAGGATTAGGAAACAGCTTTTGCGGTGAATTACTCTATAGTTTACAGTTACTACAATTTGCACCACGGTGAGGTCTTGGAATCTGGCATCTAGATTTCTTTCAGCCAGAATCCAACTAGACAAAGTGCCCTAGGGTTCACCTAACACACTGCAGCCATGATGTGACTCAGTTCTGAGTACAAGACTAGAGTTTGAGGCTGCAGCATACAGTATGGAGCTCAGTCCCTCAGCATTGACTGTTTTGCTCTACAGATCTGTTTCTTTTGGTCTACTCTGTTTGCTAACGCAGGAAGAACCTTCCAGTCCACAGTAAACAAGACTGTTAGCCTTTACCAGCCAGTGACAGCAACCTTATAAGCCAGAGGCCAAATGAGACAGAAGAAGTAACTAGAACATATAGATACCATGAAGTTCTGAAGGTTGTGACACAAATGGGTTATGGCAGTCACCAGACAAATCTGAACCATCTGACAAAGTACCCGACAGTACCTGCTGCAGGGTTTTTCAAGTAGGTGCTTCATCCTTACCCCCAAACAGATCTACAAGTGCTTAACATGTTTCCTGAACTCAATTTATACAAAAGAATGTGAACTAGAATGTATGTTAAGGTCTGTGCTGATCTCTGGGAAACAGCTTTCTTGATGAGCTTTGCACAGCAGTTTTCTTTCAGTTTCAATTTATAATCATCTAAACCAATATTCTCCATCTAGGTAATAAAAGATAATAAGTTTTATGATACCTCCCTAATGCCAAGTCTTTACATAATCTGTTATCAAATGAATCAAAATGAAGCTTACTGGGTTAACATCAGAAACCACATTCTTACAAATTAGGAACACTTAGGCTATATTTCCCTCCATAAACATTCCAATTTCCACAACAGCAAGCAATGCTATAAAGGTCAGGATGGAAATTGTGTTCCTGCTGTGTAATCTGCTTTGCAGATTTGTACTGGTGGTCAAAATGCCCAGAAAACTCAATTACTGACTTGCTATGACAACCATACATCAGCAGGTCTAGATGGACAGAGGTTATTTCTAAAATTACTACTCTAATGCAAAAAGCATATTCTATGATTCCAGTTGTACAACCTTTGCCTGATGTTTATATTGTTAAATATTAATGGAAGCACTGCCTATTATTTCAGGCATATTATCAGGAACATAATATTCTAGTTAAATAGATACATTCTAAGTTGGAGGTATAAAAAAAAAAAACAAACCCTCCATGTCTACATGACATTTAAATGCAATATTCCAATCAGAATAGTCACCAAATGCTAATTTTAATCACTATTATCATTTTCCCCTTTAATTTTTTATGCAAATCTTATTTTACTTTAGTGTATTCTGTATTATTGCCAGTAATAATTCCAGGTACCTTTTGAAATAAAAGATCCTGTTGAGAGTGTAATGAATCAGTAAATATACCAGTTTTGCCCATGGACAAAACAATTCTAGTGACAGCATTTATACTCTCATTGGGTTATACCCACAGAATCTAAATTGATCTAATTTTAAATCATCCGAGGGAAAATGGTGTAAAATGGATTTCAATTACACTATTGCTGCTTTGCAAAATGGCTTACCACACTATCGGGTGAAAAATCAGCCCCTCCAGAGGATTTACTTCCTGATGAAAGGAGTAACAACAGAATTTTCCATTTAAAATTTCTCCAATTCCATTTTTCTCTTACTTAGTCCTCAGCATTTTTTTTTATCGGCCTCCTTGATAAAAATAAATACGTTTCTTATTTAGAATTTGTACACTTTCCACTTTGATTAGTAAGTTTTGTTTTTGTTAACCTGTCATGGTGCTACTTATACCTTCCAAGAGCACACAAAATCCAAACAGCCATCCCTCACCTCCCTCCCATCAGACATTGTTTCCTTGTAATCACACCAAGATTCCTATGTAATTAGCACTTTCAGACTACATCTCTGGTACTCTTCCACTGCTTTGTGCAGATTTTGCACTGCAGCACTGTGGTTTTTGATAAATAATGATTCTAGTTGCTAACGTTTGTGCCTCTTTTATGTCCATGCACCAGAACTGTAAGCAACTTCTTTCTGCAAATCAATCAACAGTTTTTCCCATTCACTGCAAAAGAAATAATGGATTTCTAATTCGTATATTTTATTAGCATAGCATACCATGATAAAAATCTACTTATGGCATGAATTTAATGTGGTGACCCAGGGGAAAACCAGTAGAAAATAAAGTGTGGGAAGATGGTGCATGCAGAAGAATTATCTTCTCAAGGATTTTGGAAGACTGAATAAACGTGCAGCTTTGCAGTTAAGCAGAAAATCTCACAAAAAGGCATTTTAATCAGAACCCTAGCTGACACTTGACATAAACTATAGGAAACGTTGCTCAAACAATAAGAAATAATATAGGACATAAACTTGACTTCCTTTCTGCACATTCCTACAGCTGTATGTTCCTTTATGTATGTTCTTAGCAGCATAATTTTCTGGCACAAAATCTTAAATCTTGCTCAAGACTGCGTCAGTGTAATAAATTTTTCTGCACAGGAAATACATTATATTTTTGTTTGCTGTAATGCCATGGACTTATTTTTTATTTTGCCTGAACTAATGGCATTCTCAACAAGTAAATATTTGTCTAATTTTGCTGCTTTGCCCCACACAGCATCACAATAAAACTGGCATGTTCCTGAGGATCTGCGGTCCTGGACTTCCCATTCAAGGAGATATTCTACCAGGAGGTCCAAGATGTGGCAGACTTGGGAGATCAGCAAAGTTAATGCAAAAGTTCCCTTTGGTTTCAACAGGTCCAGGTGACATATTCCCATGGGAAGCAAACTGCACAACTGTCTTCTCAGGTAGAAACACTCAGTGATCCAAATCGTTATGCATTTGACCATTTAAGTCAGGATATTGTGCAAGCAAAGGTCAAAAGAAATCTTATGCTCTCCATTTTTATGAGACATTCAGTTAATATTTTTAACAATATCTTATTGTAACTTTCTAGAGCGCATACAAAGTTATTTGGCAAAATGTACAGATTTGTTATAAGATTACAGCAAATTAAGATTATAAAGCAGGTGTACTAAATAGTATATGAAAATATCCTACATTTGTGCTATACAGTGCTACAAATAATCAGGAGGCTGGCTTCATAGTCAGCATTTCTTCATGAGAAGTCCCCAAAATGCAGTGCAAACTAAAAATAGGAGAACTGCTGAATTAAGAAAGAAATAAAGATAAGAGTTAAAGACTAAGAGAAATCCACTGTATTGTTGTTTTTTAAATCAAGAAAGAACAAACAGCAATTAAGTGAACCATTTCTACAATACAAGAATGGAGAGACAGAGGTCAACATCAGAAGTAGGTTATGAGGGATATGGAAGTAACCAGAGGTCAGGGAACAAAGATGGAGTGAGTTTGTAAAGGGTTTTTTAAACCAGAAGTGCCATTTCCAGGCAGCTCTTGTACACTAAGAGCAATAATCAACAAGAGAGAGAATGGGATGGGTAGCACTGTTAGCAAGAAAAAAAAAAAATACTTGTCTCCCCTGAAGAACAGGGAGGAGACAAGTGTACCATCATTAAAAGAACTCCTCAAGGCTAGAAATTGCTAAACTGCATCTGTGGATATGAGAAGCACTGCCATACTTGGATGGGAAGTACTGTGCCACAGGGACAGTTTTCAAAATCACAGCCCTGTGCTGCTCCCCTTATTACTTGCTATGAAGGTGAAGGATTACTGGTCTGCTACTCTTCCAGCAGCATGTTACACTTCGTGTGTCTACAAGCAAGCTCTTAACCTGTTCCTTTTAGCCATCTCAGCTCTGCCAAATCCCCATCTATTTGCTCTGAAGAGCTACATGTGCAGTGCCTACTTACTTCCACGTGCCTGGAGGCCTGATCCAAGTAGCATGGGCTGCTGAAAGGATCCATACAACCTTGTGTTCCCCAGCAGGGTATTTTAGCATATCTCATATGGTAGAAGACAAACACAGAGCTATAGTGCAGATGAATTCTGGCCATACTCCAAATGTTTTGATAAGCAGGTTTGCCCTCAAGCAAAGCAAGAGCTTTTAATAGCGTGAAACAAACTGGGTCAAAAGCCTTTCAGTACGCTGCATCTTAGACACATGTAGATAAATGTAATTTCGTATTACTGTCAGACATCTCATAAAGATTTGTGATAATGCCAAATAAATGACTGAGGCACCTTTTCAGTTCTCTCCAGATTAGCATTTTCTGCGTCTAGAATGAATACCAGGGGAATGCATGAAATCCTCAATCCATATTTATGGATGTCCTTCAACAGCTTTTGGAACCAGTGAAAGATTTGATGAGGCCAATCACATCAAGATCTAATTCCTGACATTTCTGCAGGTCAGAGATTATATGAAACAGTCAGACTGGAACTTTCACCAAAACTAAGAAACTCTTATATAATTAACTTACAAGATTAAATCTCTTACTCGAACCAACAAACAAGTCAGAGTTATGGGATCAGGTTTATGTCCTGGAACTACTTCAAAATATTTTTCTAAAGAGAAATTCAAAGTTGGCATGGCAACTGTAAATCTAATAGGATTTAAATATAATTTTTATTGAATACTAAAAATAGAGTGTATAATTGTAATGACAATTCAAGCTTAACAAGAGTAAAACAGTAATAAAAGTCTTACAAGGAACTTCCCCCTATTTCTCTCTCCCCCCACCTCTCTCAATGGAAGGGTTTCAAACTATGATTTAATACAAATTCATTATTTGAACTGAGATTAACAAATATTAGTCTCATTATAAATTTTAATGCTATTTGCATAAACTTTATTGAGAGAAGAAGAAAAGGAAAAGAGAATTTTCAAATTCATAAGAAACAAATGCAAGATAGTGTTTAATTTTCTATTGCCTTAAGAGCCTATCTAGGTCACTGAGTTAAACAATTTTCTAGAGGTAAAAAAGGCTGAGTTAACTCCTCAAGAAACAGAGCTGACTGGAAAGCAGGCTAGAAGGTATGTGGTGAGATAATTAGCTTAATAAACAGATGGAGACAACACTCTAGGATGACTGCCTTTTCAAATGTTCAGTGTCTGGTAAGATCCAGTCTGTTGAAGCAGGAATAGAACTATTTGTGAAAATCTAAAGTAAAATTCATATTAGTTACATATTAACTTACTAAAGCAGATTGCATTCAGATGAAAGTAAAATAGAAAAAACAGTCAATATCTCTACTTTTCTCCCAGAGAATTTAAAGGCAGCAGTGGATTATCAATGCAGAATTCAGTTACCTTTCATTATCCTCCCTCTACATAGCTTTGCCTTCCCTGCATCTATCCCGGTTTCAAAAATATTTCAAAGGCACTGAATGAGAAACTTGCACATTCAGCTGTGCTTCCTGTAGGAGGGGATCACAATGAGAGATCAAATCAAGAAAGGTTCTCTCTCCGTGGGAGAGAAACTGTCTGCAGCTCTCTGGGCTTGATGAGAAAATGCTGAATGAAATTCACTATTCTTGGCTAATAATAATTTTTGCCACGTAAGAACTGTCTGGAAGGTCTGAATGTGCCCCAGCCTACAGTGTGTTTCAGGATAGATGTATTACACTTTATTGGGACTGAGAAATACAGAGGAAAAATAAAATGTTTCTTTAAGAAACAGCTGAGTCTTGAGTTTGCACAGTCTCAGTGCATCGGGATGAAGACCATGAAAGCAGTGTTAGAGGAACTCATTCACACTTGCCTGGAGTTGAGCATAGTGCAGAGCCACGCTGAAACATACACAGTATAAATGAGGCTTTGGCCAACATGCGTTATTGGCATGAGAATTACTTTTGTGAACCAGAGCCTATGAGAAGATGTTGGAGGATAACAAATTCTGTGGCTCCTCCACAGACATACACACACACACACACACACACACACTGAAATGCCTTTCAAGTGCAAAATACAAAGCATTGATTTGATCACGTTCAATCTTTGAAGAATGAAATGTTACGTCCAGTTTTGTTGATATTTTTGAGATATAGTTCCATAGAATTGAAGCATTTTAACCAAAAGCTGGAAAATCCCTCTTCCAACATTCAAAGTAGCCATATCTTTTAGACAGAATACAACTCCTCCAAAAGTACTTAGGTGTCAAATTCTGTCCTTAGTTCATCTGCAGTGCTCTGTTTACCAGAAGTCAATGGAGTTCATCCTCACAACAAAAGGATTCAGCTGTTAAGCAATATACTATTTAAATCCATGTGGAGCAATTTGCTCCTGTTCTAGTGCACTGGCAGCTATTTAGCCGCATATAATAACTAGGAATAATGATACAAAAATGCATTTTTACGTGACAATCCTGATGGCCACATCCATTAAGTGGATACAACAGCACACCACAGACATGGTTGAGATCAGGCTGAAGATGGACTTAGAAATACATTGGAACTTCCAAGACTTCAAATCCAACCACTTCCTCTCCGTTAATTATAAACAAAAAAGATTAAGACTCCTACCTATTTTTACAATTACTCACACAATTTCCCTATGTTAAATGGAAAAAGTACATATCCTTTCTGTTATCCCTTACGCTTACTAATAGACTAATTTGGCTGTCTAGCAGAAAAACTGCACTCTGGAAGACTGTGCTCCCCAGCACTATAGCAGTATGGTAAGAGAAAGCAGTGCACATCCTAATCACTGCTGGAAAACATTTCTGTTCAATTCAACGGTTTGCTGTTTTTTATTTTTATTTTTCTTGGATGTTATTTTCTTTTCAATATTGTCTTCTTTACAGGGTTTTCCAATTAAAACAAAAGTTTAATTGATTTAGGAGGCGGGGGAATGGCAGGGCTTTGGGTCAGGTCAGCTGCTGACTACTTTTTTCTGAGTGACACTAATTGGTATATTTGCCTGAGAATTTTAAAGGCAGTAAGCTTCCGGAATATTTGCACAGACAGTTTGGTTTATGTATATCCTTGTTTATTAGATTTTTTTTTAAAGGAATCAACATGCATATCCTGATTTTCTTGAAACAAGCTTTAAACCCTCTAAAACTGTAGGAAGTACTTGGTTTCTACAATTTAATTGCTACCTTTTACTTGATGCGATAGGGCTTTGTGATGATCACATGAAGTCTGCTACGTAAATGTTCAGAAGGACAAGAGACACTTTTATCTTGTTTTTACCTGAGGGATAACAGCTGAGTTTCACCATGAAAAAAAAAAAAAAAAAAAAAGGAAATTAAAACTCTTTAGCTCCTTGTAAAGCTGGCCTTGAATTTCTCAACAGCCAAATGATATATGACTTTCTTTTTCCTGAAGAAGTCATAAAAACTTTCTAACATTAAATAAATCAGGACTGAAGAATTATAAAATATACTTGAAAAATATGGTACATTTCAACCTTGGAAGGCCTAAAGAAGGATCTCTGTTATTCATGCTACTGCAAGCTCTGCATTCCTTTCAATTCTTTATATGGAAAGCTTAATGGCCATGGATTATTTGCCTCATTGGTTATGGTGCTAGGAAATAAAACAATGGGAAATATTCATTGTAATACTTTCCTATATTGAACCTGCAGTCAGTTGAAGTATTAAAACAAGCTGCAAGGAAAATTAAACCTCTGAATAAAATGGCAGGTATATTTATGAATGCAAAAGACAAACTAATGACTTCTCATGGTTTGCAATGGTTATTCTGCAAGGGCTGTTTGCTTTGGGCTTACCCATCTCTCCATCCAGCAGCTTTTCATTCCCTTCACATTACTAGGTGGCACTCTAATAACAGAAAGTGGGGGCACATGAGCAAAAGAGGAAAGATCCAGACAGTTGGAAATACAACTCATTATCAGAGACTGTGTTCCAGTAAGAATGTTGTTGTGTTCCGCACTGTATTTCCTGATGTGTAATTACAATATATGCTTTATTACTAAAATTACCATTTTATGATTAGGTTAACTTCTGTCCATCCATGCAGCAGTTTGTGTTGGCGACTTTGAAGGCAAGAATAATTTAAAAATTCAATACATGCTTACTAAAGGATAATCTCAGAAAAAAAATAAGGGAACAAAAGCTGTGTAGGTCTACTATGCTGAAAATTTAGCTTTAATGTTTGGCAGATAGCATAGATCGTGTGTGACCACATACAGGCAAAAATTAATTGGTAACCCTTGATTTGGAAACACTTGAAACAATGTCCCAAGTGGATTTCTTCTATTACACTCAGTATATTATGAAAGCAGATAGACTAGGCCACGTGGGAGTAGGTGCATCACCCTCCTTTCAGGTACATGTGGTGGAAATATAATTTCCCACTGGTTTATCTGAGTAGCAAATTGTGGAAAGTACTGCACTCTGACTGGTATCAATGCCAAGTAATTAAGCAAGGCAGACACATCTCTACCACATGCATCTGTCCCAAAGAGAAGATAAAATACTATCATCTGGTGTTTGCTAGATGCATGGACAAGATTTAGGGGAAAAAATAAAAACATGGGTGAGTCCTTACTGCTTAAATTCACACTTGAGTTGAACATGAGTTCAAGTTGAAAACAGTGAAGTGAATCCCAACACCATTTTATTGTCAGTTTCTGCATGGAGGGATTCTATCTCGATACATATTCCTCAGTTTAATACAGACAGATATTTGAAATGGAGTAATTTCCCTGACTCATTAGAGTCATCTTACCAGCATTATAAGTTTTGCTTTCTTCAAGTCACAGGCAAAACTCAGGACAGTGCTGGTTTGTCTTATTCCCTGAGAGCAGTAGAAATGAGGCTCTGACCCTTTGAAACAGGAAGCAAATTTTAAAGACAAAACTATTGTACGTACTCTGGAAAATTGTCACTGGCACTGCTACATTGCTAAAAATACTCCTGCCACCTATCCAGGCTTCAAAGTGATGCGTATGGTCATTTTTATTCATATCTGCAATTTGTCTAGGGAGACCTTTATATTGTTCCAGTAAAAATCAGCGTAAAGCTGTATGTCATCTGCCCATAAAAGAATCACAACCCAGCCATCTCACCACCTTAGACTCTATAGCTTCCCTTTCAAAATGAAGAAGGTGAGAGAATAAACTGCCCTGCAAGTCAAAATGAAGCATGTTAAACAAAGTCAGTTACGTTTGAAGCTCCTGGAAAGGAGAAAAGAGGAATTTCTCAAGAGTAGCGCTCAAGCCTTTCTCATGGCCTGCAAGACCTTTACTCAGAATTAATCGGCCACTTGTAGACTTAAAAATGGGGCAGGTTTTCATACAGAAAGGAGAAATCAACTAACTGTCACTAAGATAAATGAAGCTACAGCAGATTCTGAGCAGTAATCAGACACGATGCTGAGCTGACAAAGAGTACAACCATATCAGAAGTCCACACTCTGAAACAGTTGTCTTGCTACTGCTTTTTGAACAGCCTTGCTCTGCAAACGCAGCTTATACAATAGCCATTAACCAGCAAGAATTTAAAAGCAGAACCTTGGGCAGTATCTCATACAGCCTGATAGGAAGTAAGGAAAGCACACTAGTTCATATCAGGGCAGGATACAGCTCCCCTGTCCCCATCTTCAGAAGCAGCCATTCCTCCAGGATGCACGACCAGCCTGCAGGGCCAGCAGACCCAGCATTCAGACTGCAAGGACACGAGCAGACACTTAGTGGCAAGCTGCTTATCTCCATTTCAGGCACTGGGGTTTATTTATGACAACCGTAGAAAATGAACTCTTTAAAAACTAGTTCACTGTGACAGCAAATTCTACATCTGTTTAATTACTTCCTTGAATCTTTCTACATTAGTGGAGGCTTTCTTTTTTTCGCTTGTACTATGCAGAGTAAGCAACAAAGCCAAGCCTAAACCCTAAATAGAGAAAATTAAAATACATAATTTGCAGGAAGCACTTGCAACATGTTTTGACAAAAGCAATATCAAAGCATCATCTGAAACAGTTCAGAAATATTAATTTAATAATACATTATTTTACTGCAAACACAGATAATAGATTGTTCATGGTTTAGATAGATGATCATGGTTTGCTACACAGAATCAATAGGGAACATTCTGCACATTTTATATTAATGCTTAACACTTTAACTTAGGCTTTCAGTCACTGCATCTGAGAACTACATTAGATACAGCTAGATATTAACAGTTTTTAGCCAAATATTCACCAGCATACTTTATTTTTAAATTATGTTCCCATGCCTCATGCTTTCCTTCTGTCAATGAGGCATGGCAGCAATTCAAAAATACTGCTGTAGGTCAACACTGAACTGAATGTGCATCACTCAGTAAAACTGATAAAGAATGCCATTGAAAATACAGTACCTTAAACCCCGGTTAGTACATTTGATGACTGTCTCATTAATAACACAGCAAAAACGCTTCAGGGATGTTATAGCGGATAGAATTGATGACTGTGTCCTTTTTTAGATCTAAAGATGGCAGGAAAGTGCCATCAGAGATCTAGGAAGAACGATATGGATTTAGCCTTGCTCGCTTCTTCAGGAAGATAAGGTTATTTCTTTCCCAACACTTTTATATTTCGTTTTTAAAATAAATTAATATTTTTAAAGGCCAACCCTGTGGTTTCATTTTTCACTTTGACAGCTCCTGAAACACAGATAGTTTTTGTACCATATGGAATATTCCCTTTGTTTTAGTTTAGCCTTCTTTTGTTCTAGTGGCTTACAACAAACCAGTGACCTTTTAAATAACCCTGTAAAAACACAGGATCAGGAAATAAAGCTATCCCAGCTAGACATTTAGTCAGGAACATCATCCTCTAATATCTTGAGAAAGCTGGATTTTTGCTCTTTTTTTCTTCCTCTGAGGCAATTTCTCTTAATCTGCTCTAGCAAGAAATTTAACAGCTTAGGATTCTTTTGAAAAACCTTCTGAAATTTCAAATAGTGAAAATATTTTTCACTTAATTTCAAAGGTTCCCCCTAAATCCATTCATTTATCAATTTCTCCTGTTTGGATTTTATACCTGAATATTCTACTATTCCAGAACAACAAACACTGAGATATAAGTAAACCTGAAATCAGCTGAACGTGGCACAGTCGGGATGTTGAGACTCTCTGTAGATGAACCATTCATATGGATCACGTTAGGGCATTCATGTTGGCACATCACTCCAAAGAAAACAAGCACCCTTATGCATCAGCCCACAGAAGTCTGAAAATGCTGCCTAGATAATAGCTTTCATATTTTGAAAAGTGCATTATTTGTCATAGAAAAGAATATCTTGTTTTCCTTTTATGAGTGACTAAAAGCCTTTTGGCCTTCCAACGGCCTGCACGACCCTTGTGTGTCTAGGGGAAGTTTTAAGCACTGATGAGAGAGAACACAATCACATTAAGGTATTGAACCTCCACTCGTTTCCCTAGAGCTGAGGGTAAGGCTTCTGCTTCATGAAAAAAATATGGAAAACTTGTCTATAAGCAACTGGTCTATAGAGTGCACTTAAAAGAATAATTAAAGAGAACAGTCAGAATTGCCCAGTACTTATATTAAAGCATTAGCACAAGTATGATTGCTATGCAGAATATACACTTCCTTGCTCTACAGATATGCCTTAAGTACTGTAATTTTGATTTTATATTAATTGCTAAATTATAACATGTGATTTACTAAACAGTAATTAAAATTTCATCTTTTAAAATATTGTTGTAAATATTAACTCATCCCAAGGTTCATTTGTTTTATATAAACGTACGCTTTAAAAATATCTTTGTACAACATTTCATCCGAGAGAGACTGGGAAAGGCTCCTGTAACCAACGGTTCTCAGTGTGATTTACTTTGTGAGCAACTAACACCACATGTGCTCTAACAGCATACACTATAATGGCACTGGACACCGGATTATTTGTCTGTGCTGTTTTGTAGACACTGAGGACATGAGGTGAATGAAACAGCTGGCTGAGAAGTACCAAAGTGATGGAGCATAAGACAGTAAAAGAGAAAATTTCTCATCAAATTGCTTGACTAGGGATGTCTTTTCCTGCAGACATTTTACATTGTATAATGAAGCTATAATAGGAGAATATATTATTCTGTGTCTTCATTGGAGATTTAAACAAGCTGTAGCAATGCAAAGTACAGGCCAAGATGTGATCAGCAGAACTCAGTGGGTGATTTATTATCATCTTGAGGAAAAGCAGAATTGAACTTGACATTGCAAACTTTGATTCACCTGCATCACAACAACTGTGTGCACTAATTTTTGTCATTAAGTAACACTAAGAATATAAATTAGCAGTAGAACATCATATTTCAACTGTTTCAATTTATTCTATAGCAAAAGGCACGTCACGACAAGATAGAAATTAATAAAAAGTTTCAAGAAATATCAGGCCACTAACTTACGCATCAATTCCAAAGTCATTCAATTGAGTTCCACAGCCGAAGGGATGGAATTTGATATTGCCAGATTAAACAGAAAACACAAATCAATTGGTGTAAGATGCAACTCTGAAAAATTTATGTAGCAGCAAGAGAAAGAAAGCAGTACAAAGTATTTACATGTTTCCTCAGGTCACAGCAAATTTGCTGGGATGTCAGCAGATGATTCCAGTAACCTAATTTCCAGGACAAAGACATAATTGCAAATCTACCCACCTTGGAATAGCTTCTCATTCCTAACACAAAACAATTGTTAATTTACAGTGACATTCAGTCCTTTACGCTGCCCTATATGAAGACTAAACCAAGGCACGAATACTGGCAGCTTAGGTCTATATTTTCAAATAGGAGAACGAGGAGGAAAAGAGCTTTAATGGGATCGCGATGCATTTGATTTGGTGAACACACAGTTTGGTATTAACTTGAAACTACAGCTAAAGAGAAGAAGGAAGTTTCTCTTTCAGCAGTGGGTATCTTTCCAACTGTTACTGAGCTCAAAGACACAGAATTGCAATACAGGTAACAGGCAGGATCAGCAGGGCAGGCTGACATGGTACATTGATGTTAAAGTTGAAAATCGTTTGAAACACATCTGTAACATCACAACTTTAACACAGAAAAGTAAATAAATCAAACAGGATTGCCCCTCTCAGGGACTGACTGTGCAGCTAACCTAGGATATCTGCCCATCACCAAAGTGCAATAGAAACTTCTGGGGATTTCCTTTTTATTCCACCTTCAGACACACTTGTGTAATGATGGGTTAATAGGTTTAGACTACTAACAAACTTTTTGACAAGTGAGTCTCATATTTTGGCACTAGCAATAAGTAAGCAGGCAGTTCCAGATACACAAGACAGTTTCAGAGGCTAGAGCTGACTGAAGAATCTGCCACTCCTGCTTTCTGGCACAGGCTGGATGATCTTCCCCAGCTCATGCAAAGTTTGCTGACTGCTTTGGAGTTCATCTGGTTTTAAAGATCCTAAACTTTGGCACCACCAACTACTACTAGGCAATGGGTAACAGGCACTCTGTTTTCCTCTTGGAACGAAAAACACGTTTGTATAAAAGCCAAGCATTGAGAATTAAAGGGATTCACAAAATAGATTGAATTGTACATGAAAATACCAAACTTAAGCCCTTCATCCTTCAAAACAAGTGTTCCTTCTCATATCCTTATCTTTGAATTTCAAAACATCGCCACCTCATTCCATCAGTCTCTTCCCTTTATTTTCTTGCCTTCTACCTGAACTCAGAAGCAGCCGTCACTCTCCTCTGACAACAAATTCTTTTGTTTTATTCTCTCTCTAATTTATTCACTTTTTAAAAGGGCACAATAAACAATAATGGCCATCTAAAGACCAAATCTAAGGCTAATGAAATTTCAGTCACTAGCAAGGCAGACTGCAGTCCATCACTGACCAATGATGAAATGCTGTTTAAACATGATAAGCCTCTTGTTAGGACTTGAAGTGAAGATTAAATAAAAACAATGCCTACCTCATTTAGGTCATTTAGTCTATAATTTATTTTAAATTACATGAGAAATAAATTAAACATTTCATGGCCTAAGCTATTGTAAATTCCCTGGCATTAAGCAAAATAATGCACAGCTTACTCTGCAAACACTGCTCTGAATCCAGTGCCCAGATTATTCCATGTTTACCATTAAATTTAAGGGAAACAGGGATAAATTAGGTTTCAGTGGCATCCAAACTGTGGCCAGCAGTTGCACAATGTAGCTAGTGGCTTCCATACAGCCTTTTGAACCACTACAAAATGATGATCTTGTCATATAGAACCTCAGTTATAAACACTTTCCAGCAGAAACCAGACATCAAACAAACCCTGAACTGCACTGGCTATGCAGCCTTCAAGGCAGAATCTGACACTGGTTATCGATCCTGGTCTGAATGCTCTTCCTGTCCCTGGGGGCACTGTTGCTGTTTTTAGAAAGAACTGTTTTTCTGCCTTGTGACCAAGCAAAGAGTCTAATTCACCAAATCATCCTGGGACACATCTAACTTGACAACAGAGCCCAGCACAAAAAGTGATCCCAGAGCGTGCTACGTGGCAAAGGGCAGCAAGAGATGCCTGATTGGTATCCTGTAAGGACCAGGGCTGTTAATAGAGCCCTCCACTGGAGCTAATCAGCTCTGTCTGCCAGAAGAGCTAATTAGTTCACCAGTGTGCTGATGTAGCTACACCATTTCCAGTTCCAGCATTAACTTGCTCATTACTAGCTCAAAGCTGCATGAAGCTTCAGCTGAATCTCTACTACTACTAAGTTGGCTATTCAGTTTGACTGTAATTGTCAACACACAGAAATTCAGCTTTTTTTCTTTTTTCTCTCTAGTGCTTTAAACACTTTGCCTTCTGTAAAGCAACGAGGCCAACTCTGAACAAGCTGATTTAAGTGGACAAAAATGTACTTGAGAAAACTAAAAGCAGCACTGCTAACAGCTTCTCAAAATCCTGCAGACAACCAGAGGCTAGGAGCTTGTCTCCTGAGGCTAGTGTATAATGCAATCTTATCTCAGGCTGTCCTGCCTTACTAAACTTCCTAGCAGAAGTCAGCTTCAGGTTGCTGCTTTAGATCATTTATCGAACAGAATTCCCACCCTGCCACCGCTCCTGCTGAATCCATGACTCAATTAGGGAATACAGCTTACCATGCTGGTGTACCAGTGACCCCAAAGCTGGGCGACGCCTAATGCCAGTGACTGTTAGACACCACCTCATTGCTTTGTGGATTTGGAATTTCTTGTCAGTAAAAGTCACCTGCTGCAATATACTTGAAGGAAATAAAAAATATACTCTAATAAGCAGGAAAAAGAGGTGGAAAAGTAGGAAAAATGTGGAAATTTTTCCACCCTCCTAGCAGATACCCATTGTCATCTTGACTGTTATTCTCACCAGGCTACTTAAATAGAGGAAAAAATGAGATTGTTTTAATACCATGTATGTCTGGAAAGCCTAGTGGCTATAAGGATTAGAAGAGTGATGTGAATGTCCATACATACACAGGGCATGCAGAACTTGGGAGAAACTATAAACCTGCCATGAAAAGAAGCGTGGTCAAAGCAGAAGTACCTCTTCTCCTTCTCTGGTTTATCCTCCTCTCATTTGCAAATGAGCAAGAAAAAAGCTAACCTTTCATTTTTTTCTACAGGAATAAGACTTAGAACAAACTGAAAAGAGTCACATGGACCACTTAAAAAATGAGAAAAAAGATGAAAAATACTTAATGCAGACACTACGTAGGGTCTTGAACTCTAGTGCAAATATACACAGGTGCTCTCACTGCTACCCAAAGCACAGGACAAACACTGTGCAACCTTCCATGCATTCAGTTGCTACAGTTTCACACTTCCAAGCAGTCATTTGCTTGTCATTGCTGACTCTCTCTGGAGACACTCCATAAGCTCTACCTTGGTGCTACAAGGCTGTGGCTTCCTAACAGAAAATTGTGAGGCTGAATGCAATTACACCAAAATTATTTTAATGAAGCAGCCATATCTGAAACTTGACATGCAGAAAAAGAGCACTTGGGGGAGATCACAGGGGGGACAAATACTTAAAACTAGTGCATTAACATATTGAACTTTCTATCACTTGCTCTTATGTCCCTTTCTATTTAAATGATTTTCTATTGAATTGCTCAGCAGTGTCTCCCCATTACGATCTGAATATGTATAGACACAGCAGGTGGTCTAAAAATAGCTGCAAGTGTCTCCAAAAAAGTATGTGGAATGTATTCAGCTTGTTTAGGGAGAATTTTAATGACACCTACAGCAATTTGCAGTTGAAATAATTTTATGTTTTTTGTGGTGCAGAAATACCCAAAATGAATTATCTTGCTTATCACTGGGAAAAGGACAGTAATGAAACATGCTAATTTGGGAAGCAAAATTAAATTCTAGTCAATACAGTATTCAAACAGTTGCCATCCCAATTACATTTGTTACATCTTGGAATAACAGTCTCCAATATTAAAGGTAGAAATGTATCACGGGTTGGTCCAAATAGACTTAAGTATGCTCTGCACAAGATCATTGCTGTAAAAGCATGGATGTGCAATTTAGTCTGCCTGCATCACATCTCAGTGGGCTTTGTCCATTACACAGTAAAAGGTATTCTCTCCATGGGACATAAAGGAATAGCTGTCACCAAATAAAAAGCCAGACATCCTTCAAACCCCTGCTTAAACTGCTACAATTCCTATGAATCTTTAACACAATAAGAAACTACTCCTATTGCACTTATGATGATACCTCTTGTGAAAAGTAAATTGTAAATACTACTCTACTTTAAGTCCTCTAGATTTGGAACTCACACACTTAACTCTAAGGAGTTGTGGTATTGAACCATCTTCAGAGAAGGTAACATCTCATTCTGTTGAAATACATTTATTGCTTTGGATCCGCAGTCCCTCCTGTGGCCACCAATCATCATTTCTAATTATCACTTCAGATCATACAATGTATATCCCTTGCTACGCACAGAAGGCAGGTGGGTGAGTGGAAATCTATTACAAGAGCATGTCTCTGTGGGATGAGAATTACACTGTGTTATTTTACTTGGTTTTCAAGAAGTAGTGCTGTTAGTTGCAGCTCCTCTTCTAGAATGACTTAAAGCTTCAGGGGCATTTTACTGACATGACTAACGATGTAGCAGTGAGAAGTGGCTGTTACACCACAGAAAGATGTACGTATTGCAAAGTAGTGGTGTTCCAATTACAACAGAATGACATACATGATAAAATGCCTCCAGGACATCTATAAAGTAATCTCCCCAAAAAAGCAGAACAGTTCATGTAGCACCTTCTGGGTCTGAAACATGGATCTCAGTATCTAAAAGACAGACCAAATTCACTGTTTTGTTTAAGCTTAACTAACATGTTTGACAAAGATAATCTAGATAAGAAACAAGCAGCAGTTATTCTGTTACCATTATCACCCCATTTCTTATCTCCAGCAGGCTCTCAAGTTTCCTCCTGCAATGCATGAGGCCCCCAGAGGTGCTGCAGTACCCTCTCTCAACGTCCTTCTCAGCTCGATCTATTGTCAATCACTGAGAAAACCTGGGGTTTCACTTGTGCCTGTTTTACCCACTGGCTTTGCTTTACTTATATATTTATCACAATTTCTCTTTAATAAAGGGTTAAGGAGTTTTTATATTGTGTTCATACTACTATGTGACACATCCTGGTCCAAGACTGAGTTATACACCAGTAAAAGCAGGAATAAAATAGCCCTGAATGAGAAAGAGTGACCTATGACAAGGTTTTGAAGGTAAGACACAGCAATAAGAACTGCAATACATGTGCCATTTAGATTTGCCTCTTAGCCCTAATGGAGGTTTAGACCAGACAATGTAATTTGTCTTTGCTAGCCATCATTTTAAAGAGTGCCTCCTGAAGGTATTGCCTATTGCTCTACTGGTTGACTAACGAAGCTCTGCTGTACTTTTGAGCCTTGCAGAAACATGCATTTGAATGCAGCACAGTTGTCTGAGGTGGAGCAGCTCATCTCTCCACTGTAGTATCTCTAGTAAAGCTTCCTAATTCAATAATGGTGAATAGTGCACGGAACAGAGATGGACTGAATCTTACATTTCCCGTACCTGATGTATTTATTTTTGTATAATGCCTCATCACTTGAATTCTAGAACGTATTTTTGCCCAAAATGTTATAATACTGAATTTCAAAAAAGGCTGAAGGGACTAAAGTTACTTCTCCCTGGCCCCAAATAGAACAAGAGCATTTCTCAGTATAGATGTGTGAAGACATATAAAGAACTGCCTTAGTTGTAGATACGATAACAGCAATACTACAAATCAATAGTATCTTAAAATTATAGGTCATATCTTAAAATCATGCAGCTTCAGAGAGAGCTTCTGTTGGAGTCTGAAGGGGAAAAAATCACCAAAACTTATCCAGGAAAGATGGATACCTTGAAAGAAAACTGAATCTGTAGCAATATATTTGGATGGAGGTTGGACAGAGTTGAGAGGAGCAGGTGCTTTTTATATACTATCTTTTCTCAAGGATGAGTCAGCCAGGCATCGAAATAGAAAAGACTATTATTCTCTGTCTGGTGTCATATTAGGATACTAACTGCAGCAGCCAGAAAAAATTTCAAGACATATAGTGAGTAATATGAGTCTTCTTATTTTCTAAAGAAAAAACTAAAAAACAAAACAAAACAAAAACAACTTCACTATGTAAGATAGATTAAAAAAACTGGAAAAAAACAAATGAAAAAGATCCCCCTGAGCACTGTGTGCTATTGGATGGGATCAATTTTGCTCTTCCTCCAGCAATTTGCACTGCCTTCTCAAACTGTGACAAACTCAAACAGACCTCCTAGGAATTCTCTTTTTCTCCATAATCACTGAGGCTTGGCTGGATATGTGCTCCCTGCTCCTTTTGGGTGTTTCTTTTTGTTTCCTATGTGAGAAGCTCCCAGCTTGTAGCTTTTCCTCTTACACCTGCACTCCTGATACCTGTTCCCAAATGAACATACTTTGCTGCTCTCGCCAGAGAAAGAAGAACTGCCTGTCACTGCTCTCCTTGCTCTGCCACATTCCTCCAAACTTCTCTCCCTGGATCACAGTATGCAGGAAGCAATCACACAGCATCCCTGTCAGCTATCAACCTACTGCATTAAATCATACTGTTCCCAGGCAAGAATAAGCAAATACAGCAGAAATACCTTCTGTCCCAAGGTGTTGCTATTAAGGAGCTCAAGGCTGCTGTAACGAGGAACAAAGAATGAAAGAAAAGAGGAAAAAATATCAGTGCTGGTGTGGAAAGCAGTGCTAAAGCTGATCCGCATCCACACAAAGCCACCAGTGATCTCTGCAATATTTTTTCAAGTACAATTTAATGTGCTGGTCAGGTTTAGCTTGAACACGTGACAGCGAGAAATATTCCCTTCATTTCAAGAAATGTTATTCCTGTAGGAAAATACCAGGACCTCCAAACTATGAGACACTACCTTCATTACAACCAATTAGTATTTTGTTATTAAACAATTCTCATCAGGAAATGCTTCAGGACCATCACTTTTAATTGGAAAGCACTGGTTTCAATGACTTATGTATCAAGAAACAAGTAAATCAACTCCAGTATGGACCCATTAAAGGCAGACTGTGGTTTAAACCCTTATATGAAAGTTCCAGAGAATGTTTTCCAGGTGAACGTTTTAACCACGTCACTGTTGGCTTTCATTTTCAACAGTCTCCATTTGACCCTTTTGCTCAGTCAGATATCATCTGAAAACTAAACAGGATAGCAAAGGTGTGCTGTTTAACCTAATTTAACCTTAACATTTCTAAACTAAAATTTCTTATTTTTTTTTATCCTAATTAACCTTTCCTTGTCTTTCAAGCTTCCTGTAAGGTTCAGCAGCTTCAAAGCTGTAGCAGGAAGCAATGCATTCTGATGAGGATCTTTAAATCTCACACCCTATAACACATAAGAGTCCAACATAAATCACGCATTTAGTCACTACGCTGCCAGATGGAACCCATTTGTATAGTGCTTGAAAGACAAGGACCTTCATTTCATTTGAGCATTGCTTCTTATTAGTTACAGGTCATTCAGTCACAAGATGTTTCTAACACCTAACACAAACCAATTATGACAGCACATTCTGTGCAAGGATGAAAGTGTTACAGTCTTGCTGCTGAGTGGCAAGCATTGCTAAAGGGGCTCTGATTAATATGCAATTCAGCCTGATTTGATTTGTGCAGAGCAGAGCAGCCCTTGTTTCAGCATGTGGAAAGTAGGATGCAGAATCTCCTGAGCAGTTCTTACTTTTGAAAGGCAACAGAAGTGTACAGTGCTCCTGAAAAGGAGAACACAGACGGACTCTATTCCGTTTGATATGCCATCTTATGTCTGTTTTTACTGCATTTAAAAATTCCATTTCATTATGTTCATAAAAGCTGAATCTATCACACTGCTGAGTCTAACAGCTGTGTTGCATATAGATATTGATACCCACAGGCAAAACTCTTTTATGGGACATCTCGTGGGATCAGATAGAGAAGCTCCAAATGTTTCAACTGAGCAGTAGTTGGGATGACAAATAAATATTTGAGACATACAGACACGTACTCAGACTTTTCACTTTTGATTTTCAAATGAAGTCTATAAAACATATAACTACACCTAGAATCAAATGTACCACACATACTGAAACTTATTACCTGCCTTTAACAACAATACCCTCACCTATTTAAGCAGACAGCTTTATCTGCCTGTATCAGTGACACAGAAGATTAGGTTTAATATTTATTGCCCTTCCCAAACCACATCTAAAACAACCACAACTGTTGATGCCCACTGCGCAAAGAGCTACTTGTGTGAGATTTCTACTGCAGTGAGAGCAGAAGCTGTCTAACATTGCACAAAAAGCTTTCTCTTGTGGGCTTTCAAGCCCAATTTTCTAGTTACAGAAACTTATTTTCAAAATGGTGTCCTAACTCGTGCAGGTGCAATTTTTACTGTTAAACAGGAAACGCACTCCAAGGTATTGAGCTCTTCATTGCTGCTGATTTCTTGCATTGCCAAGTACAAACGTGAACTGTTAAAGCAAAAGATAATGCAAGAACTCACTGATTTCTTTCCATATTAATCATGCCATTAAGCATCTGCAAGGCATTTAAAAAGAGAAAATGAGCACACACAGGGTCTCATTTAGAAAACTGAATAATTCTAGTTCTTCCTGTATGTTTTTAATTTTTAATAGTGATTTAAGTACATTTTATGAATTCAAGTTTTCTAGCTGATTTTGGCCTAGACTTTTGGTATTTCCATGTTTAATATTCCCCATCAGTGGAACTGGTGTATAAATGATTACTTTTGCTCTCAAAGGCATTGAAAGGCATTTTCACTTTGAGACAAGAGCCTGAGAATCTTGAATCAGAGGATACACAAACAGCAGAATTATTTGGAAGCAGTCATCAATAGATAACAGAGAAAAGCAGCTGTGATTTCAGCTTAGCTGCTCTTTTTGCCCTTTTCTGTAAGATTTGGTGGTTATTTCTTTTGTAATGGATTGCTGCAGCAAAAGACTGGAGATGAGTAATAAGAGTAATTTGCTGTGTATATTGCAAGACAATACAAGTTATATTTTCAGTATCTAACAGAGAGCATCACAGTGAGAACACACAGATCTGGCCATAAGCTAAATCTCTAGAAAGGTTAAAAGAAAATGCCAAAGCTGTAAGTGGCTCAGTCATTCAAAAAGAGACAGGAAGTAAAGTTCAAAACCTTGTGCAGGTGAGGGCGAGAGAAATCAGGACTGCAGGCTTTGTGAAGGCAGGGCAAGGGCACTAAGGAGGTCATGGCCGAGGCAGAGGTGAGAATGTCCGTATGTAAAGGTTTGGGCAAGTACCCAGAGAGAGTCCAACCATCAAGGACTATTCTGAAATAAGAGGTGTTGCAGAGTTGATGGGAGCACCACTAACCCACATCCTTTACAGTACTTAAAAGAGTCAGATTTCTTAATTAGATCTGGTTTTGGCATTCAATTTGGATGAGTTTTCAGATGCTGCATCTCTATCAGTTGGTTTAGTTATGACTGAAGGACAAAATTCCAGGCTGGTACCCCTTGGTGATCCAGGGACACTAAAAAGCATATAACTCAGCAGGACTCACGCATGGGATACACGCTTCCACGTCCTTTAATACCAATACAGCTAGAGCTTGCACCAGCTAAAGCACTCCTAGGCTTCTGAAGAGAGTTGCCTGGATTGGGAACATCAATGAAATGTCACACTAAAAAGTGCCTCAATGCAAATATTTTTCAACACTACAATCCTCAGCCATCCAAAGTTCACACTGCTCTGAGATTCTCACTTAGACAGTTTTTTCTATTGAGATTTCTTTCCTTCCTTCACCTTTTTCTCTTTTTTTTCCTTGTATTTTTTTTTTTTTTCCCCCTTTAGTGACCAAATGCAGCTTTCTTATTTCTCAGTTTTCAGCTCATGTATCCATTCCTGGTGTTAACTCACTCTGCTCTCCTGATCATTAAACTCCATTCTTGTTTTTAAAAACCTCAGCAGGCTGAAGCACTGCTTTTCATTCTGCTTATGTCTAGGAATGAGTTAATTCACAAATTAAATATTTTGATGTGGTTGTAACTAATGAGGTGATAGTTATTTTAATTTTGCACACAACGTTCCCACATACAACCAAATGCCTTTAAAATATACTGCTAATGATGCTGGTATTAGTGATGAAAATATTATGCACATCTTTAGCTCAATGAAACTATTTTTACATTGTTAACATGCTAAAAATCAGTGTTAATGAATACGAAATAACATATCTGGAAGGAAGTCAAATGTTCTGATTCAGGCCTAGGTATCATTTAGAGCTAATTAGCAGAGTCTAATGTGGTGAAACACTCACTTCTTACAGTTAACAACTGATTCAGTCTTTGACTTCAGTACCTCTATAATGGATGGTCAACACAGGGAATGGTCAAGCAAGAAAGACAAGCAACAGCTTATTAGCAGCATCTGTGGTTCTGGGTGAGGAAATCAGAAGTATTTCTAGGCTACTGTATGAGAGAGCCAAAATGCCCTACACAAAATACCACATTCAGCATCAAGCCTACATTTACTTATTTTCAAGCTCTGCAAGACATTCCAAATTTCATTCCAATATTAATTCTTTTTCAAACCAAAACTGTTTAACAACAGATTAAATACGAGGTCAAAAAAACCCTCTATGTGGGCTGAACACGCAAACTGGTTTTATATGTTTACTAAACAACAGTGGGTAAGACGATTGCTGTGATCATATCATTGCATCCATAAAGTACACTCCTTGTGCTTGCAGGCTGGTTCTTGCTTTGATTACACTACTGTAGCTACATTTTAATTTTTTTTTTATTATTTTTCTTTTTACTTAAAAGGCTTAAAATGCGTAAAGAGAAAACAAATTATGCAAAGAATCCCCTAGATGGAGCAAGTTAGCAAGGGCCATGCATATGCAGGCATGGGCATTCAACTGTGCTGCCACACTTGGCTTCATAAACGATTACTTCATAACCAAATTTTAATGAAGGACAATCGTTGTGCAGTTCTTAAGCATATGCCTGCTCATATTCAGTGCCGGTCACCTAGAAAAATCCTCAGTACATTGCTGTGCTGAAAATGGGATACAGCTTCCTCAACAGTTCTACAAACTTTCCCTAAAATAAATTGTTCTCCAATGTGTTTTTTCTCCTTCCCACTACAGAGCCTCATACAGTTACTGTGATGTTAGCTTTTCCAAAAGCTCATTTATTATCATCCAAGGTTCTGACGTCGGAGCAAAGCGCAGGCTGAGGTATCACTTTTGGTTCTAGCAATTAAAAGTTCCGAGGACAGAATATAATTTTCAACATCTTTAGCACACTAAATAAATAAATAATGACCGTGGCATAGCAATTAGATTTGTCAGTTGTAAAAATAAGTTTATGAGTCAACAGGGAATATCAATTCTGAACGCCCCATAAAACTACTAATAACTATAAATACTCATGATTTTGACCTCTTATTTAAACTTATTTTTCCTTCTGATTATATGGCCTGATAAAATTAATGATGCTTCACTCTTCCACTAAACTTCCATGCTTAAAATTACTTCTAAAAAGTTATTTTGTCTCTCGTGTTTTGTTTGTTGTACAGACTGAAGTTAACAGAAATTAAATGGCCCAGTTAAAATCAGGACACTCAGAAAAGTTTTTGGAAGGTAAGAAGTATCTGGGACAAATCAAGAATTCTTTCTTTTAATGCAGTCAAATAAAAACCTTGTATTTCATAAGCATACCCATCAGACACTTTAAGAAGGAGAATGTTTATCTGAAAAGCCTCATGAGAATTTACAAGCTTGTAAAGCATTTCTGCTCAACTTGCCTGTGGTTGTTTGTTCTTTTTTTAATTTAAAAAAAAAAAAAACCAAAAAAAACCCACTATAAATACATCATAGCATCTCAGACAGCAAAAGTGAAGGATTAAAATAGTAGCTGAGTATTTTCATGAGATGAATACTGTTTCCCAGCTTTTCAGTTCAGGGAATGAGCATTGCAATATGCTAATTAATTAACAGAATGAATTAATAAAAGCATTGGTTTCCATGGGGCAGAATATTTATTTCTAACATGAAAGACGTGTCCTAACTTCTAAAGAACTACAGTAACAAACATGAATCAGTGGAGCACCAGTTACATTAAAACCACTACATATAAGAATCCACTTCCACCTGCTCTGGTTGTGAATGCTGAAAGCCACAGACCAGCCCTTAAAATCTGTTCCTGCCTTCCTCTCCCCAAGAGGCATTAGTTTCAGCAATCATCCCTATGGAAATCCTATCACCTGAACAATCCTGTAGTATCACAGCCCACGCTTAAGGTTTAGATAGCAAATGAACCAAGTGGTTTCAAGTCTACTACAAATGTAACACAGCCTCTGCTGAATGCCAATATCCTTATTGTTCTGAAAACCTGTAACATAAGCCTTGTCTTTACTGGAGATAAAAAGAATTAGTGAGTTGCTTTAATTTTTTAGTACAATTGGGTCAACGTTTTATTAATAAAAAGCTCTGCACTTTTCACGTTGGTCAGCAGAGTGAGAACAGACTCTGCCACCATTTTTAAATATGCATTTTCAAAACTTCTGCAAAATGTGAAGCTTTTTTCTTCTTTGTATTACTTAAATGGGGCAACACAGCAGCCTTTCCTCCACTAATGTCTTGGAAAACTGTGTGCATGTTTAATGCAACAAGTTCTTTGTTCAGTTTAAGAATTATTCAGACTACCTTATCCAATATGGGTATAATTCACTTCCTTGTTTCAGTTCTGTTTCACAAATCTGGATTTGTGACCAAAATTTGAGGTACATGTATGTGCTATTTATGCTGCAATAACACCAATCTCATGGTGCATTTCTTTGGCTCATTACTGCTACCTTGGGTCAGAATGGTACTTTCAAGCCAGGTAAATACATCTCTACAGAAATTTCCTAGATTTGGGATTTCAGTACCATTGGCTACAGTGCAAGTTATGTTGAATACATATTCTTGTTTACCTTCAACCAATCTGACATGTTCTATTCAGTAATTTAATCTTACTGATTTAGTAAATTTTAGAAAATATATCAATATTATACTAGCTGCAGAGCACATCTGATTTCCAGCACTTGCAAAATTTAAGTCAACATCTCTAATGATCAAAACCATTTTTGTAACTAACTAGGATTTGAGCAGGTATGGTAATTTAATATAAATGAGCGTTAGTCACAGAACAGCAAAAACACAATAAACAAAGACCTAAAATCTATGTATATGGTCAAATATCACTTCAGTTGTCATTATGTGTACCGTACTTTAAGACCACACAACAACAATCACTGATACCTACAAGAAAATGAACTTGAAGCCTAGAATGAAAATGAACACATTCTGACAACTCAATCAGATCTCAGTCTGATACTCACAGGTCAAGACCTCAGTTGAGGATAATGCATTCATTGTTCAGAACAGCCCACGTAAATCTGTTTCACAGAAAATGTCAATATTACCTTTTACACAATTCTTCAGACGCTCAAATAGATCTTCACAATAAATGAAGATGCAGAATTTCTCATTAACGTATAACAAGGAAGCCTCAGGGAGTTCCCACAGAGGCACGATCTAAGGAATCTCAAGCTAAGAGTAGCATTACCTATGTTTGAGGTTATAGCAATGTAGTCATGGCTTCTATACATGTTGTTCACAAGGAAAATGAACACAAAGAATAGCAACAAAAAAAAAGTGCTGATCTGCCAGGGTCTGCAGTCATTTGATTTAAATCCATCTAGAGTTTAACATATTGTCATTTTGTTCAAGAATCTGAGATTTGAAAAACTTAAACCTGGGAAAATAAACACTCTATATGCATGAACACATGAAAAGCATCTTTAAGCTTATCATCTGTGGCAAGTGTTAAATATAATTTTTTTCTAGGTAAATGATTTTTAAAGCTTTTCCATTATTTCCTTATCTGCTAACATGTGCGTTAAAGGAACAGGTCAAGTGAACTACAGGCTACAGTGTGGAAAGCCTTCAGATGAAACACGTATTTTTGAACTTGCAAGAACCTATCATTCAGCACATCAAAATCTGATTAGCTGAAAATGGATTTTCCAGTGATTAAAGAGGAAGAAATAAAATGCATCCCTGTCTTCCTCTTTCCATTAGCTCATTTCATATCCTTCATAGCCTTTGTATTTGACATGCACCTGTATTTGAAGAATGTTTTTTTCCTGTAAAATATGTTTTAAAAATATTACTTCCACATTACTGAACCTGGAATACTGATGTGACACTGACATGATCACTCCATTGCCACTTTTCATGAGGTAGCTAGAATTAAGACAATACAACTAAATACAACATCCTCATTGTCTAAAACGAGGCTACAAAATCTCCAGCCACGTAAAAGGAAAAAGGCCTAACTTCAGACCCACCTCTTGGTAAAATCATTACCTTTGAAGCTCTAATCTGGTTTATTTAAATGATTAAGTATGTAAGAAGCCTTCTAATTTCATCCATCACTTTTTTTCTTCTAACCAACTGCTTTGCTGCTTAAAAAAAAGGAGGCAGGGAAAGAATTCTTAAATATTTCAGAGTCACAGATACTTAGATTTCAGATAAGCTTGCACCTTGCTTAAGTTCAAAGACAGGGAATAAAACCAAAGTATTTGTTTGTGTCCATTTCGAGTGAGCAGATGTGAACAAGTGTTGTAAGTCTATGAACAAATCTGGAAACATGATTTTTGAGCTAACTGCCTGGAGCAATTTTTGAAGCAATTTTCTATGGAAGAGAGGCCTGGATGACTCACAATATCTAAAAACAATGTGGATATAATAACATTTCAAATCCTTTCTTGTTTCCATTCTTCTGCCATGCCTACATGTGTTGATTTGCATTTTTTTTTTCTGAAGTACTCAAATTATATCTTTTAAAGACTAGCGAGATAGAGGGAAGTTTGTGCTAACCTTAAATAGCACCTTATTATGTGAACATCTGGATACACAGAAATGACTGTTCTTCATAAAAGCCAGTTTTTCAGAAATAGCATGGATGCTTTTCACCTGTTTACTTTTTCATCACATTCATTGATAAATCAGTGCTCATCAGATGTGTGGGATATCTACTGATTGCTCCATATTCTACATTCCTTAAATGACTTATTTTTGTAGGCCTTTTAAAGTGTACGTTCTCTTTCGATTACTTGTTTTACTTTTTTGAAACCTTCAAAATAAGAAAGGTATGCATGAAAATTGATAATTATTTCTAATTCCACGCAAGGGAAAACTCTCAATTTACATAAAAATCAATCTCTAAGTTACACCTCTAAAAGTAGGAAAGGAACAATTTTTAACTCCAAAAATTATATTTTCTGATAGGAACTTGGCCCATAGAGGGCTTATTTTTGATGCTGTTTATGTTGCTGTTGTAAAGCATACAAACAAGTGCTGTTGGGTTCTTTTTTTTTTTTTTTATTCTACATCAAATTATAAGCATTCATTTAGGGTATTTATTTCATAGTTTACTCTTCAATAGGAAGTTTTCCTGCATATTTTTCTTCATCTAGATTCCTTTCTTTACTCATATACATACATGCAAAAAAAAAAAAAAAAAAAAAAAAAATCATTCAAAATTCTAACTCACACTATTTATTGTGAAATCTTCTCATGATAGTAGATGAGTAGTCACCTACTTGTCTAGGAGAGCTTGTACTACCTAATTTATGCCCTTAGACACGTCATTCTGAATCACTGTATCTTCATCAGTGAAAAGAAATAGGCATTTTTGATGGACTGTCCAACACACCTGAAAACAAAAGTGCTTCTTCCTCATAACCTGTACTAGAGTACTAGATCTTCCTTAAATGCCTACATTAGATACAACTGAATCCTTCCACAAATCCTTGAACTACTACTTGCTGCTCTTTTTTCCTTCTGTTAAGGACTTTTTGCTAGACTTATTACACACGTGATTATTCATTTCTTAGCCTTCTATTTAAAATATGAATAGTTTTTTAAATCTGTAAGTCTCAAATCAGTCGTCATATCTTTGAGTGATTACTGCTATGCCAATATATAAATAGGAAATACATTTATAAGGAAAAAGCTATAACATGCTTTCCTGGTTTTTTTTTCAATATTTATAACTCAATACAAAAAAACATATTTAAAATGATATAAAATATTCTAGTATGTTTTCCACAGCACTGTATGATTTGTTTTAAAGATACTGTCTATTTTCTGAGATAGACTTGCAGAAAAACAGGGAAACAAAATAGGAAAGGGCTTAGAAAGTTACCTTTCTTACAACTACTTATTGAAACTTAGAATATCCTGTTTGATCCATTATACTTATCAGTAATAGTCTGAATTATACCATGTAATTTATTTTCTCTGGATAGGATTGGAAAAGACAGTGTTTGGTCCAGCTGAAGCACAGCATCTTCTATCCATTTCCTCAAAATGTCATATAAATTCTTAATTTATATTCTAAAATCATTTTTCATTTTTCTGTCATTTTTCTGTCTTCCTTCTTTGCGAAATGGAAATCATACACATCTTTCCATAATTTTGGAAAAGAAAAACATTTTGCTTTATATATTAGAAACTAGTATCTCCCCATTAATTTAAATCTCATCTGTTCAAGTAGGAGTAAATTACTAAGTCACTAAGATCAAATCACAAATCATTTTGCCTTCCAGAAATAATGCTATATGGCAGATCATGTGAACAATTTCTCCTAACCTCATGTGTATTCTGATAAACTATGATGTGTGAACTGCGGGGAAAAACAAACTGATACACCGATGCTAGTAGAAAGTATCTTACAGGACAGAAGTTCTAATAAAAACTTTTGAACCCAGGTATTCTTCATCTCATACCTTGAAGGAGTCAAGATCTATTTGAAGGCTTAAAAAACCAAGCAAGCACCAAATGTAAGCCATTTTACACAGCTTAAAGTCTTGATTTTGTTTTTAGATTACATCCTCTCTAAAGGTGTAAGACTCCATTTTTGTAGCTGCTTTAGTAAAAGCTCGATCTAATTTTATCTACACCTTTCAACGTGAGGTAATTGTCCTTTCATTGTGATACACAACAGCCACAGCAAATCATATGAAATTGCACTGCATTTTCCAATTGAAGGCAAACCAGTTACAAAATCAACTCTTAAAGAACCCTCAATGCAAAAAAAAAAAAAAAAAAAAAAAAAAAAAGTACAATACAGAAGTCTGTATATATGCACTTGTATAGATTTGCATATATACACATTTTTATGTACACAGAAAGATTACAATTGTTAAAGGAGCTGCTAGCCAAGAATATGTCTTTCATCAAATCCTTTTCTCTGCTTCCAGTGAAGCCAAAGAGAACTTAATTTGAAAGATTTTCTATTCTCTGAAAGCAGTTCTCATGTAAGACTCACCCAGTCCTTAATGAATTAGGCAAGATGAAAAAGTCACTCCAGGCTTGAGGCTATTGCTAGTGGAATTTTTTACTATGTAAGAAACAAATCTTTCTTCTTACTCTCTGGGAAAAAAGAGCCATATTGGTGGTGATGATACAGCACTGAGAGCTTTTTTTTTTTTTCAAGGTAGAACGTACCTTAAACTGTGTCATTCTGTTCCTGGGAGGAAATCAATGCCCTTTACAGAGAGCTGCACAGTGAATCCAGAGGGGCTGTGCAATCAGATACAATACAACTGCTATTCTGTAAGGTAAAAGATTTTTGCAAGCCTTATCCGATATTCTGTTGCAGGATGAAAGGGAGTATAACTTTTGAGGACTTTCTGTTTTTGAAAACTACTGCACCAAAATTTTCACATGTAAGCTCCATATTGGATTTCTAAATAAGCCTTCAGGCACTACATACGCTGGAAAGAAAGAACAATTTCACATCAGTAAGCTACATATATAAGGTGGCAGTAAGTCATGATCCTGGAGAAAGTTTCCCCAAACAGCCGAGCTAAGGGAATGCCTCACTAGTTCCTTGCACTGATGATTTGCTTACTGTCCCTCTGAGAAGACACACAAGTTTCATCTCTTTTCTCACGTGACACGTTTGGAAGACATTAGATATTTCTGTGAGCTGATTCACTCAGGAACTCAAGAGGAGCTAGTTTACTGACTGAGCAAGAATCTAACCCAGCAGGAGAAGCGGCAGCGTGGGTTAGGTTCTTGTTCAGTTGGTAAGCTAGATAGAAGTATGGAGAGATCTATGGGACATAAAAGATGAGGGGCAGGAAAGCATACTTCTGGGAAAGCTTCAGACACACAGAGGGGAAGTTAGGCAGGAAGGCACATTATTCTTTAATGTAAGGGACCCACTGCAAGCACAGCCAAAACCGAGCTTACAACAATTTCTAAAATCTTCTAATTGGACAGGCTTAAAAAAATAATCTACTTCAAATTGCTGAAATCTTCTACCTGAATCACACACCACTTGCTTCTCTGAATCTCTTACAACTGTCTCTTTGGCCAGATTGCTAAAAGAAATGCTTTCACCTATTGTTAACTGAAACTGCTACCTCTAAACGTGGAGAGGTACAGAGCCTGGTGATTATTTTTCCTTTGAGGCAAGAAGATGATACCTTAATGCTCTAATTCAGCTATGGCAAGAAATCAGAAGTCTAGCAAAAAGCCATGCTACCTCTAATTCCCCTGTTCAGCTACACAGCTGCCTTCGATCTGCTGCAAGGTGTGCCACAAGAATCAAAGGCAACAACTTCCCAGTCACTCAAGAAGTCCACACCAGATGTATATCAGCTTCAGCACAGATTCTACTGTCTTCCTCTTGTGTCCTCAAACATCTAGTGATGTTAATGGAACTCTCTGGACTTCCAGGTACTAGAATGCACAACATCTGACAAATTCCCTTGAGAAATGTCTCCTGCTGCACATTTAACAACTGTCACTCACAGCTCATTTAAAAGGCAGAAATTATGTGTGGAAACTGTCATATCCCATCAGTTTGACTTTTCTTTAAGTTTTATTGTTTATCAAGGATACATTAACAAAGAAACACAGAGACAATTCAAATATTTCTAGGACAGCAAATTAATGGAAAGATAAAATGGGCAACAGAATTTGTTACATCTCACTGTTGAAACAGAATAACACAAAACTATCTCAGATCGAGTTTTCCTTCTCAAGTCTCTCTTCCTTGTCCGAGAGTTTCATGCATGGAGCCAAAATAAATGCTTATATAACAAATGCTTCAGCTCTGTAATTTTTCTAATAATCCCAAGGTGCTCCTATTATTATGCAGACCTACCTACTCTCTGGAGTGCAACTTCCATGAAACTATCAGCTGGATAGCCCCTTAGAGATGCATTCCTACACCCTGCTCCTGCTTCACCATCTGCTGAATCAGCTGATATCAGCTGAATTCAGGTGTTAAAAAAGCATTTATGTCAATTCAGAAATAATGATATTAGTGATATTAGAAATAGTGATATTAGGGCAAACATCTAGAATTCTGTCCCTACAGACTGACTCATATTGAAAGCCAACATGTATGATGGTCATGGCATAAATGTCATTGTCCTCTGTGAAATTTAGATTGTTATTACAGAGAATCTCAAAGAAGAACATTTGAAAGCTGAAAATGAATGTATATAGGAAGAAATTTAATTAGGCTCTTTTAGTTCATTAAAGGACTGTGGAATGAGTGTAAATGAACTTAGAAGGATATTAAAATATGTCCCTCCCATAAGAATATGACTCCATAACTTTTATTCAGGATTTTTAAAAGAGAAATTAGCAATAAACATAAATTGAACTGAAACAGCCTAATTTTACTATCTAGTTACTGCTAATACCTAATATTCATTTCTCCCAACAAGAAACTATAGCTAAACATCAGACATAACACAGCTATTTGCAAAGGTGTTGAGGAGCAACAAAAATCTTTAGATCCATTTTTAATTGTTGAACTTCCTTTAGAAACACCAGCACATCTGCCAGTTATTTAAAATATCTGCAAATGATTAATTTAGTAAAATATTAAGGAGACATTGAACAACTCCTGTATATCTACTAGGAGAATCCCATCCCTCTCTGAAAACTGCAATCAAAAATAATTTCCAATTAAAATACTTTCTGACAAGAAGAAACTCAATTTAAATTTTAGTTGTAGGACGAAAGGAGAACAAGCAATGTCATGTTTCATTTTCTTCAGCTTGTCACTTCAATTCTCTTTTGAGAAGGACTTATTTTCAGATGATATAATTACAATCCTGAAATGGCAGTTTTAAATATACATGACAGATGTTTATTAAATTGAAATACATTTGGAACAAAATTTACTTTCCCCCTCTTCACTGCAGAAACAAAGGCCAGATTCTATGGCCTCTTTCCATTGTTGCTTCTTAAAACTGAAAAATATTCATGACTATCAGTAGAATTTTCCCCCATTTTAGAGATTCTAATTCTTCTCCTCAACCACCATTGGAATACAATCCAACTTCACCTGTAGTGTGCATGTCACCTGGTCTGTCTAAGCATATTTCTAAATGGCATGCAATGCAACATCCCAGTAGAAATGCTCTAGAGAGAAATTAAGGGGACAAGCATTTTCCATACTATGCTAAGAACATCATCATGTCCAGGGTGGGCTCTAGTTCACTATTATAAAAACTATGAAGTGTATGTTTTCAGGAAACATAACTGTTCATCATTTATCATATGACTTAAAAGAAAATTCAACATTCATAAAATACTGTTCCACAGTACCATCAACATACATGGCAGAATTCATATTTTAGACAGAGGCATCTATTTAAAAATGGAGGTGTACTATGGCACTAATTTAAGTGTTTACAAATCACTTTTGTGTGAGCAATATCCTCTCTTAGGAGTGATTTATATTTGGTCCCGAAGTCATCAGCTAATACTTCTTCTGCAGGGAGAAGGATGCTTTATGAATTTCCACTCAAGGAAATTTAGTTCGCCATGAAAAAATAAATAAAATTCCATTTTATGAGACAGAAACACATTGAAGATGTCAAGAGCAAAATGTAAAAAGTAATCAGCAAAATTAAATTATATGCATAGAAGACAGCATTTTGATCACTGACAGAATTCAGTGATCCTCAAGCATGTGAAAAAAATCATCTGGAGAGCTTTCATACCCATATCAAAAAAAGTACACAATGCATGTAAAGTCTAGCTTTTCTGTGGTAACTTGACCCTTTCTTAATTCCATAGCAGTCAACCATAAGATTGGGTTCATTTATGCTTTAGGTTTTGAGCTTCTGAAATGTTTCTGTACTCATTATAAGAGATAGTAGTGCTTGTGGTTTGATATTATTGTTGTTTGTTGGTTTTTGTTTTTATTTTTGAATACCTTACGTGTTTCAATACTACAAACTGAGGACTATGGGATGCTGATACAACTATGTAGAGAAACGCTTCCTAATATTTCACAGAAACAGAAAGAACACAGTGAGAATGGTGAACTACTGTTTGAGTAGCATTTGAAGAAATCAGAGGTAATGACCCACTGATACCACAAGAATTATTTCACAGTCACATCACTGGGAAACCTGAATTTGCTAATGGAACACTAAAAATAAACATGTTTATGTGATAGTCCACTTTTAAGTTAAAAAAAAAAAAAAAAAAGGAATGAAGGAAAACAATCTAGAGAAAAACCACAGTTAATAACTAGATTTTTTTATTTTTTATTTTTTTGGTACTGAATTTTAATTTGAGTATTTTCTTATTTTTTTCTTGGGAACATGACCATTGTGTAATCTTAATTTCTGGCATTGGGTAATTCCTTCCTGTGCAAAGATATCTACACAGCTTACATACAAATATATTTTAGTGAATTTACAATATAAGGTTTGGGTGCTCAAGATAGCACAAAGTATGCAGGCATTTATTTGACACTGCTCTTGACTACAGATGGAGCTTTTAATCACTCATCTGCTAAGCTTTACTGTATTTTGAGAAAAGAGTGTACTGATTGGTTTTGTATTTTAAAGCAAAAAACCTTCTCTTCTGAACTGTCCCCAGGGTATCTCTCATGGAGCACAAAGTAGTCTAAGCTGCTGCTCTGTATAGCTAAGCAATTACCCCCACATTGACTATGAAGTAACTCCATTTTGTTTTTAGTATGAACTCTACTTGAGCCATGGAGGTTGCAAATTCACTAATTTCAGATCTTCCTCTCTTAAGAACCAAGCAGTCCAAAAGTACTGATGCTTGGTGAAAAATCTGAATTTAGGACAGAAAACTTTCTTTAAATGGATTAACTGAAGAATAGCAAAACCAGCATAGAAACTAAAAATATTTGCAGAGGAGAGTATTGGGATTAACTGATAGACACTTCTAACTTTGTAGTTGTATTCCTTAGCCTTAAGAAGATGGAAGACATGGGAAGCATGCATCTTTCAGATTTTCCTCATCCTTTGGCCTTTCCAGTTCTCTTTGTTCTGAACTGACACTGATCCTGACATCTACAAAATACATGGAATGATTTTAATAACTGCTGTTGTAGTTGAACTTCAGACACTATTGGGCCCTTTGTACTTACAGAATATGTACCATTATTTAACAGTCCTTAGCAGTAATTCACATCTCTGCCAAGTCTCTTAATTCTCATCACTTCTCCTCATTTAGTCATTTGACACACTGCAATTTTAATATCCAAACATCTAATCTATGGAGCTGATTTTTTTTATTCTTATTTTTAAATGAAACTTCAGCCAAAAACAAAAACATTCATCAGCTTTCAACCTCCATTCGAAGTCCATGGGCAGTTAGTATAATTCGGTGTCACTTTTAGTAAGTGCCTTGAAGATGTTTTTTAGATCTTTCTGCAACACATCACTAGAGAACTCATGATATTTCACACGTACAAAAATCAGTAAAAACCAAAAATCCTAATCTGTGCATTTGAAAAATCCCATTCATACCTCTTTACATCCTGGGCAAAACCAATAAACTTGCAGTAAAATGGCTGCCTGTGAGGTCTTTATTACTGACATGGTTTTTGGTGTTTTTTTTTTTTTTTTTTTTTTTTTTTTTTTTTTTTTTTTTTTTTGAGCAAAATCTGCAGACTCTGTTGTCAGAGTACGCATTGAATTACAGTAAAATCAGATAATAACAATGTAATGAAAGATTTATAGCAATTCTGCAAATGACAATTTTTAATGAAGATTTTTTTCTGAAGTTCTGGCAGTAGGAAACTTTATTATTCTCAACCTGAGTGATATTACTTATGACATATAATTTTTCCTTTCATACATCCCTTTTGCACAACCTCTTTCGAAATAGAATAACAGATTAAATTTTACCATCAAAATTATAGCAGGAAGCAAACAGAATTACTCCGACACCGAAGAAATTTCCATCCTACTTCATGCATTTAAGGCCAAATGCTGGAAAGTTCATCATAAGTTTAACTTTAAATGAGTTTATATCTCACCCGCAAGCACTTTCCACCTCTGCCTGCTCATTCACAAGCTAGAATTATTATGGAAGCATTATTTTCCCCATTTTTCTAATTTTCTAATATTTAAGATAGAGTAAAATATGGAATAATCTCTGAAAAACTGTCCAAAGATCCACTGCTTCCCAAATTTACAGGCATCTGAAAATACAGTATATAGTATAAGAAATGCATTAATCAAGAGCAAAGGATGAATACTTTGTTTATCTTGTATTCTAAATGGAAAAGAAATGAGATATTGCCATGTCTGTCACTAAAATATCAAACCTCTGTAGAAACTGAATTCCAGCTATGGAATTTACTATATTGTAAAACAAGGTAAAAGTGTGCAAGTGGGAATTCTATCAGAGAAGAGAAAAAGATACAATTATTCCAACTCAGAGCTGATATGCTCCAAGGTATACGTTTTCCAACAAATCACAATAAAAATGAATATTTTAGAGGTTAATACGAAGATCAAATGTAGAATGCATTTGCGGAAAAGATTAATATCTTTTCATTAAAAATGAGTGCACTGTTGGTTCAGCATTTGCATTTAAATCGAGTAAGTAATAAGTATATTGACTGCTTAACACACATCTCCAAAATGGAAAATACGGATGAAGGGAGCAGTGTCCACCGGCAGAAGAGGACAAGGTTTTTCTCTTATCTGCTGCTCTCCCTTCAGAGAACTTAGACTCTATCAACAAGAACACTGTAATTCACGTCTCACAGCAGAACTGGGGGAATACTGTATAAGAGCAACTATGCAAGCATTCATTCCTTCATGCATAGCATGTTGGTGAATACGTATCGGTGGACTGACATTGACTTGAAAAATGGCTTGCCAATATACATTAACTTATCAATGTATGGACAGGAATGGGTATTTATTAGCTGCTACACACTTTTTTTGTCCCAATTGTTTAAAGCTTAGAGCCATTCAGTTAATTGGAAGTCTCAGACAACTAATACATGACTGCAAGTAATCTGCTTAAGCATCAGCAGGAAGGACTGGAGTCCCTCCAGGTTTCTTGTTGTTTATGGCATAAGGTCATCAGAGCTCTATGTTTTCAAGCAATAAAGAAAGGGAAAGGTACATATGATTAAAAAACCAATATCTCAATGCACCAAGATCGGTTCAGAAATAAAATATATAGGAGAAGCTTACTGAAATGGTGGCTTGGCTTCACACAGACATGCTGATTGCTAGTCTCATGAAGAATATGTGCTTTTATTTAACTGAATACAGCACAATGTTTCTAAGGATCAGAGAATACTTGAATTGGTTTTCTTGAGTTATTTAACAACATGTCAGAATATAGTCCAGCATGTTGCAGATATTTTGAAATATTTAAAAAAAAAAACAACAACAAAAACAGAATTAAGTGCAGCAGTTCCTATCAAAAGCAAAATCATGTTACTTCTCAGACAGAAGAGTAAATATTTCCCTTAACTGTGGTGGCAGCTTTCTTGTAGTATTAGAGTCATGCAAAACGTATATAAATCATACAGATATTCTCCTACTGAGCAGGCCCCTGTAACACTGGCAAAACAACATTGTGGGTGAGCAGAAAAACTGATTACTGTTCCATAGAGGAAATTTAAGAGTTGATGCTAAAAGAATACAAGTGTTTTCTCCTCCTGTGTATAATCTTTACTTCTTTCTAACTGCAGAGAAGTGTCAGTGTGAAATGGACTAACCCACCCCTAAAGTACAAAACTCAGGACATTTCCTCAAGATTCCTTTCATTCTTATTTATTTTTACTGTGTTGTGTCCTATTTAGGGTCATTTAGACCACACACTTTAATAAAGGGCATCCTTCTCTTCAATCTATGTATCAAATGTATTCTCCAATGGATATTTGGAGGTATAATTTGCTCTCTAGCACTCTTTATCTCTGACACATTCAAGGATGCTTAAATCCCTCAAGAAAAAATGCACATGTTAATCTTCAAAAATGTGCCCTTACACACCTTCTGAAAATTAAAATGGATGGTTTTGATAACCTATCAGAATTGCAAAACCCTGAAAAATCATTTTGAATTGTTTTTTCGAAAAAACAATTTTGAATCTGAAAAATATATACATGAAAATAAACTAGAAAATTCAGACCGTACAAAATGTGCATGGCACTGAGGCTTTCTTAGGAGACATGAAACACTTCCAGCTTCCCTGAGCAGTTGCCATTAGGAATCAAAAGCACCCCGCAGCTTGGTGCATATAAGGTGGGTTGTCTATATACACATATACTCAGTTCAGCAACTCACAGAACAACAAATTTTGAAGGCTTGTAGGAACTTAATAAAATTGACTTCACTTTAAACTAGTCCTGTGCAGCTAGAAGAACAAACAGATGCGGCCTGAGGCTCATCAGAATCCAGTTCATTTTTTTTCCCCTTTCTATTGTTTTAAAAAGCATCTACTTAGAATTCATTTTTAATCCTAAAATATTACCAGAAAAAGAAATGTTTCATTTGATTTTGTCTCCTTATTTTCATTATTAGCATAGATGTTTACTTATGCATGCTGTGATCCTCCCACATATATTTAATCAGAGATAAAAACTAAGCTCTCTGGATGCCCAAACTTTGTTTTACTTCAGGGCAAAAGCCTTTGTATTCTTTGCACTGAAATGAAAATCTCTGAAGCTATTTCATGGCAAATGCTCTGAAAATGCTGTAGTGTTAAAAAAAACAATAATAATATGAACTGTACAGCATGTTCAAAACTTGCCAGATGCCTGGCATCTCCAAATCTCAGTATCTCCTATTGGGAAACAAAACTCCATTTCCTGCTTTCTTGGATACACAAACATGAAAGAAACTGTATTTTAAAAAAATCATATTATTACAAAACCTACAAAAAAGCCAAAACAATTTAAATGCTGTCGAGTTGTCTTATACAGCATTGAAAGTTGCCAAAAGCATAAAAACCTATGGGGATGGAAAAAAGGAGTAACTTCAATCAGTATCTCAACATACTATTAACAGTTCATACCAACGGCTGGTGCATATACACATAATTAGTGCACAACAGCATTCTCTCTTCTCTATGTTTATCCTTGAGAAACTTCTACTGTAATTCATCTCAGTTGAAGGCTAATATGACTGTAAACAGTATACTTAGTAGGAATAACTGAAGATAATCCCCTTTTGACTGGTACTAGTTTTATGATTCAAACAAAATAAATACAGCTAACAAAAGATGGAAAAATCACAAGCAACTGACCCAAATTGGAGTTTAAGTAAAATCTAGAAGTTGCTGTTTGAACTGCTAATATAATATAATTCATTAGAGTAACAGAACTTCCCCTCCCCCACCCTAGTTTCTGGAGGAGTGGAATTCTCCAGCAGAAATCTCACTGCATAAAATCCATGTGCAGCTTCAGGAGCTACACCGAGTTACCTGACTGCACAGCTGACCACAATCACAATCATCAAAAAGGACCAGCTGCGTTGTCCACATTCATTCATTTTCCAAGGAGTTAATGGAAAACTTCAATGAACAACTTGCTGCTTTCTATCCACATATACTATAACACATTATTTGCTGGCATGCTGACAAAAGAAGATTAGGAGCTGAAGAGAATAGGCAAAAACTGTTCAACCCCACGGTTCACTAATTCTGTTTCATGGGAGCTTTGCTGATCTATCATTTAATTCCACTATCTACAATTTTTGTCCCCTGTTCTTATATCTACTGACAAGGTTTACAGAGAAGTGACCATTTCTTTTTCCCATCTTTCTACGATGCACTTCACAGAAGGTTCTGATATACAGCCTTCACGTACTACAAAGGTTCAGCAGAGGAAATATAACAAGGCAGTAATATCAGCTGATATTCTACAGAGGAGTGGCAAATCAGCTTTCTAGCACCCTGCAAATCATTGTTTTTTTCCAATGGTGGTGACATGCACATACTTCATCTCTAAGCAGAAGCTAGACAGAGATATTCTCTTTCAGATGCAACTCCCGTCTCTGTATCCAAGGCAGACAGTGCTTTCACACTAATTCAATTTCATGAGCTATGTACATGTGAAACACCTAAATCATTTATATATGTATTTATATTGGTACCCAGAAGTGTTCGGAATGGGATCATTAGACCACTTGTCCCCAGAACTATTTTTTATGATTGAAAGTGTTGAACATTTTTGTACACAGATGGTTACAATAAAGGATGCATGACAAACAGTCCATACACATGAAATACATAAGCAGGAAGTGGGAGAAGAAGCCAAACCCAGAAAGATGACAGGACAAAACACAACATCTTGAGAGAAACAAAAAACTCCTTATGAAGGCTTTCACTTGACAAGACAGTATTGGAATGGGCTTCAACAGCAGATAATACTTGTTTTTACTGTTAAAATGTTACACAGCCCTATGTTTTGGCTCAAAAAAAAAACATTCAGCATTTGCAGCAACAATTTAAATTACTTTCCACTTTCAACAAGATTGCAGTTTGCCATGCCACCTTCAAAGTAAAAGTACTGAATTGACTACTATTAAAAATCATAAAGAATTCAGATCTTGATTTCTGGATCTACTACTCAGTCGTAATACCAGTCCGACTGAGGCCAGGTTTCTTGTATGGAGACAGCATCATTATTTCATGAATCACCAGTAACCTTTGGAAGATACCACAAAAAGCAGGTACATTCATTCCCTTCCATTGATTTTCTAATTTTGAGTAAATTGGTTTAATCTGGAGAATGGTTATCTATTAGGAATAAAAATACCTAAAGTGACTTTAGAAAACAGAATGAAGCTTTTGAACAGAAAAAAAAAATGAAGAAGGGAAACTTGAGGCAAAGAGGTGATGATTACATACTAAATTTTGGCGTGGGTCTGTGGCCAGCCACACAAATATGAAAGAAATTAAATCCCTCTGAACTTAGAAGAGAGATCTACAGGCCTTGAGCTCAGTTTTACTGCAACTTGTGTCTATAATATACGTCTATTTTACCCAAGAACGGTCTAATTCTGGAAAAACTTGCACAAAAATTACTCACCTAAAACATATGAGCATCACTTTCATATAGTTAAAATAAGAAATAGCATGCTGAATACAGAGAGCATTCAATAGTTCTGTACCTAACCAACTTAAAAGACAAGTGCTGTAAATCAGCACATACACCCAAAATGCAGCAAGGTTGGTGAGCAGAGAGTTCAGGTCTTTGAATTTCCTTGGTGGAGACTGCAAGACTCCTGGTCGCCTTCAGAACCTTAAGAGCCCACAGGCCTATATAATTAAGAGAACTGCTGATTTACAGAGTAACTATTCAGGTCATAATTGCGTTGTTGTTCTCATACATTCTGATAACTACTAGTTCATTCTCTTAACCTGAAATGATTACACCTATATTTTTTTGCCACCAGTTCACACTCTTGTAACGTTAATGACAGGTAATCAACATGCACTGTGGCAGTACACCGTTTCATCTTAAAACTACATGCATATTGTCTGCCTCTTTATTATTCCTTTCTTGTACATCCATGGTATACTAAGTATGGAGTACTACATTAATTATTCCACTAAGTCCTCTCAATACAAACAAACTTATAGAAAAGTCTTTAAAGCAACAAACTGTAACAACCTCATAGCAAGCCATACATACAATTAAGCCTTTTATTTCTTCTGTTGTCAAATAATTGCTGTCTCCAGGTTGACCTTCTTTTATTTTTCAGATCTTTGTTTTCATCAGCCAACACTAAATGTCCAGCACTGAAGAACCATTAGATTTATAAATAGTGATCACAGCACGTAACTTCTTTCACCAATATAAGAAATAAAAAGAACACTGTGAAAGACTCCTCACAGTTGAGCATCCAAACCTCCACCCTTCCTCACAGCACTCTTAATTTTTTGTCAGTTCACAAAAGGTTATGAGCACAAACAATAAGATGTCATCTTGTGATAGGAAACTTACCTCACGATCCAGCAGTACAGGTGACACCACTGTGACAATATCTCCCTTTTCTGGGTCAATGTAGAACATATTTGGGGAGGGTTTGGTAGGCGTCTGTTTGAGGATGTTGTACCGCAGAAGAGCGTTGTCTGTGCTAGGATCATCAGCATCAAATGCTGTCATCCGCATCACAGTTGTTCCTAAGGGAAAGGTGGACAGACAACAGAATGCAGTTAGGAAGCACATTTATTATGCTACTTTCAAACACGAAAACCAGACGAGGACATAACAACTATCTCATCAGGGCCAGGAAGTAGTTTCATGTGATACTTTGTAATTCCATTCATCCTATTTTTACTTGCTGCTGAGCTAACAACAAAAAGTAATCTTCCTGGTTTGCAGCAAACAAATGACTCACTTAAATACCCCATATTTGAGTACTTTGTTGCTGCCCACATAAGGAACATCACTAAAGGATCCTCCATGCTTTAAATTCTTCGGGTAAAAAGTCTATAGGATCTCCTGGTGAAGGTGCAATGCTGAAATAACAGAAAGGTTTCTATTTGCAGTTTGTGCAGTTTTGCACTGTCTCAAAATTGGTTGGACGTTTTTTAAGGCTTCTGCCAATATGACAAATTTTATCATGACTAAAGCTCAGAGAATTCTATCTAGAACATAACTCCCGGGCTTTCTGATCACTCTGAACACTCTCTTGCTCATCCATCTTTAGAGTGCTGAAGTTGTTTTTATTACGAAAATCCTATAGCGTGCAGTTCTGCCATAGAGAGCAACAGGGTTAATGCCACTGATTGCACAGAATCTTAAATGATTTAAAGAGGAAAAAAACCCCACCATTCTCCTACAACATGGTTAATACAGAGACAACTGAGAAGCTGTCAATATTGTTGTTAACTAATGGAGTACATACTCCCACATCGCAAGATCAAATCTTATCCTCTCTCTTGCACAGGCACACCAGAGGTGACAGAGTTTTATTCAAGCTTCTTTTATTTGCTTTGTGTTATGGGAAGCAAAGAAAGGAAGTAATTAGACAGCAGGGCTGAACCCTGCAATATTCACCCCTAGACCATTATAATTTTTTAATCAGTCAATCTATAGGTATAAACACAACAGGTTTTATGTTAATTTTTATATCTAACTAGAAGGAACATATAATCACACCAAAACTGAAGTGTTTCTTTGGCCTGAACAAAGGATAAAATCCTAATGAACAAAAAAGTCACAATGAAATCAGCGAACTAGTTTCAGCAGTGAATGAAGAAAAGCAACAAATTAATGCAAAAGACACTAGTAAACCATATACAGATAGGAAAGGTAAGGAAGCATTCACTCTTTTGCCTAAAAATCTCAACTAAAAAAATTTAATCAAATTCCACCAACTATTCAATTTCCATTTAAGTAGCTTAGCACTGAAAACATATCATTTAACACGTGAACCACAATGTCAAATTATAATTCATTGTTAGAGTTCAAGTATTCTGTATTAGCCAACTTGCTTTTCCCCGCTGACTTTCAGTAGAGAATTATATCTTAAAAATATCACAATGAAAACAATTTGAAATACAACATTTTCATTTCATATTGAATATATAATGCTATTTGAGCTATCCACAGTATCCACAGTCTTTTGTGCCAAAATAACAACACTGGATTAAAACTTTCTAGTACAGACAAGGCCTAAGTCATTACATTGCCTGCAGAACAGAAATACTATTCTTTTATGTTGATAAGCAGTGAGTTTCTATTCTTTGTGAAGGTCTTCCAGCAGAGCTTACTTAAAATAAAATGTAATGAAATACAGTGGTAAAGATGGAAAAAAAAAAACCATCCCCAAATAATACGTAAACTAAAACAATTTCCTCACTCAGTGTTAAACACAACTGTCATGCTCAGATACGTTTCTTCTTTGCTTTTTTTGGTGTGTACATCTTTGAGGTCTTGTAATGACCTTGAGTATAAACTCTCAAAGGTTTTGCTTCATTGCTACGTCAGGCAGAGCTACCCCCTAGAGAAATAGAACAGATCTGACAGCATGTTGGTTTTATTCACCAGTGATTAAAGGTCAGACAGCTCAAAAACAAGCTTGCCACTGGATGCCATGCCATGTTTTCCAATATTACAAAATGATTCTCGCCCTGATATTTTCAACTACTTTGTTTGAGACTTCTTCAAAATAAAAAAAAAAATAACATCTTTCTATTTTGAAGGGAAGAACATTCATCTCTTTTTACAAGCATTGGGAACTTCTGACACATGGATGTTTTTTTTGTTTTTTTTTTCAAATGTGTTTATTGCATTTGAAGACAATTGTTTATTTTCATGTTAGATAGCCTTTTTCACAAAAGTCTCCTGGGTCACAAGGCCTCACTGAAATAAATAAGACAGGCAGATCTTCAAGGGATATAAAAGAGCTCTCAAATATAAGTGAAATTCAATGATATTTGGTATGGCTTCTCAAGAAGCACAATTTAATGGGATGCTACGCTCTTCAAGTACATTGGATGATAGTTTAAATAAATGTAAATTCGTACTATTATTAATCTATTGTATGAGATATTCAGCAGAGATTTAGAATGTGATCAAAACCACACATTCAGATGGAAATCTTATTTACACAGTCGTTCTAGTCAGTTGTACATAAATATTTCTAATGATAAGACTGCAGATACAGATTTTAAAATCTGATGTAAATCCACAAATCTCTAGTTACTCTGGCATGAAACTGGCTTGATACAGTGGCTGAATACAATTCTGATTTGCCAACTTAATTTCTTTAACCTTTCTATTCACTGGACATTCTTTTATTCTGTGTAGCCATTCCTTCGCTGCAGAGAGATAAAAAACAAATTCAGAAACTAAAAAAATCCGGCTTTTACATCACTTTGCATAGGCATGCTAGTCCCAGTAGGGAAGTAGATAATTAGTTCCATTTGTGTCTATCTTGCCTCTACGGTTAGTATCTAGCTAACCATCAAGGTGGCAGATGTGCTTAAGTAAAAGTTATTCTATTCTCACAAATTCACATAACAGATGTAAAAATGCATATAAAACTCCTTGTTAGATGTCATTATATATTATTACAGTCTGTATAAGATTGTATCTGTTTTTGGTTCATGAACATCAGCACAAAAAAATTACTACTCTTTAAACATCCCTTACATGCCTTCATCACTCCAATAACCAAAGTCAAATAGCGCTGCTAAGAACAGAAAGGAAACCTTGCACTGAGCTGACAAATGGTACTCTGCTTCTACAGCCATGCTGAGAATGGCCTGTACTCGGACACAGCTCTCTTGCAGCCTTGTTCTCATAAGCATGTTGCAAAATAACTGGAATTCATTGCTGTCCATTTATTTCAAAGCACAGCACTATGTACTTTATTACATTAGAACAAATCTCGCTTGTATGCAAAAATTAGAATGGTTTGGCAGCTAAAAAAAAAATAAAATCACAGCAGCTTTAAACTAGGAATTAAAGCATATTTCAAGGACCTTGTGGAGAAGTCTGACAACAGTATTTCCAAGTAGGAACTTGACTATCTCTGTTAGGGCATTCATGGAGAATGCACTTGACCATACGTTTTAGGATGGGCCACCACAAAGACTACATTAAGAGATCTGATCCCTTAAAATGCAGCTGCACTAACTTTTATTTTAAAAGGCTCTGCAACATATATCCGGTCCAAAAGTGTTTAAATCAAGATGCATGCTTCCTCAGTATTACTTCTTCATCATAAAGTTTTATTCTTCATAAAAGATTCATTTCCCCAGACCCATAAACTGACTACTTCTAATTCAGTGTCATTTTATAAATACTTCCATTCCTGGCATCAATCAAACGCAGCTGGCTTTCAAACCACAAAACAACAGCTTGCTACATTATCATGTTAAACAATATATATTAACTTATCAAGCTGAGGAACAAATGTCTGCAAAATCAGCAACTTTTGAGTTCTGCTGATGATGTGCAGATATTCACTGAGGCAGTCTCTCCCAGAAAAGGTACAGTTATTCCATGGCGTTTCAATATTCACGCTTTATTTGTCACACCCTCTGGGCAGTTTAACTGTTACCATAATCTCTCAAGCCCTCTGTTTGCACCTCTGTGTTCCTCATCGATCCAGCACATATTCCAAAAGACAACTCACTGTTTCAAATACTGCAGCTATCAATCTGTTGATTGCACGTTCGGCCTGTAAGTTGGCTTGGAAGTATTGGCAAAAACCTACCCTTAGGCATTAAGACGTAAAGCAAAATGCTTGCACAATTCTGTGGTGATTGGAGCAGATGGTTTCTTGGAAAAGTTGTTTTACTGCTTAACCTTTCTTTTTCCTTTCCTGTCCCTCCACCACCCCACTCTTTTATTTTCTTTTTTGACTGTTAAGATGCCAAGAGAACACTGGGAGCAGTTCAGTAAATTGATGAAACTGCTTCTAAAAAGGCCCAACCATTTTTGTTTAATTTATTGTAATAATTTGTTTTTGCGTTCAGCTGCCAGGCTGTCTGAGGACTTTGTGCCCAATTCCTTTAGTGGCTTTTACACAGTGGGCAACTACATCTACTCCCACTCAGCTGATGAAGAGCAGGTTTTGTCATTCATAATTGAATGCTACACCAGTGCACGTCATACTCAGAGCTATGGTTTTTGTGGGGTGTTACACAGCAATACAGTCATTTTTACTTCTGCTTTTCAACATGACTTATTGAACACTTACTGAGGAGTTACTTTCAAAGGTCTTATCTGGCAAAACGCAGGGATTTGTAACTTTTTCACACTGTTCGGATGAACGTCTTCTGGTTATTTCTCTCACTGTATTTAAGTGTAATTTACTGTGACTAAAAATGAAGAATTTACAAAAAGGCCTGGAATGTGGACAACTATCTTTGAAGATGACTGTCAATACTAACCTTAAAATATTATCCAATTTAAGGACTGAAAGGTTTTATCAGAATTACTGTGCTAAAAATCTTCAGACTATTTGAGTTACATTGGTTTTGTGTCTTATGCATACTACAAAAAATGTCTGATTTCATAATTAACACGATCAGTTTGCTGAGTGCTAAATACAACTTCTTTAAAAGTTCAGATGTGCCTCTGTAAATCAAAAACAATCAGTTGCACAACAGTATACTCTTAAGAAATAAAGCTATTTTAACCCAAGAAGGAGATCAGAAAATAAGAAATGAAAAGAAAAAGGAAGAAAACAAGAGGGTTCTTAGCATCTCTAAAACACTTTACACCTATTGCTGCAGAAATAAACCCAACAACTTTCCAAATGTGAAACAAAGGAAAAAAAAGCCTCCTGACTCCTACACCTATTATAAGTAATTATGTTTGACTGTCATTTTGTACTTTAAAGACAACAAGCCCCAGGGAAGCAAAACAAATATAAGACGAAAGGCCCATTATGTCTCCAATCAAGTGCATTTGAATTGCAACCACAGTTATTAGCTTACACATGTTATTAAAAAATGGAAGGCTTTTCTCAATAGAGAAGACATTTAGTAAGAATTAATGACTTTGGTCTTTTAGCATATCTTAAATTTGCATGGGGCAATAATTTCCTGCTCCACGGGACTTTTTCACAGCATCTACATAGATGCCTGGCAAATGCTGGATAAGTGTACTATCTAAGCTGGAGTTTAGATGGCATCACTGATCAGCACACCATGCATGCCAACATGTTGCACAGTCAGCAGTAGTGGAGAGATGGACTTGTTAAATGTCAGATGTGGAACAAGTAACAAATTGCTGTTGATACAGAAAAGAAACTTCACAGATGCTAAATAGAGATGAAGAATTGCGAAGAATGGCTGCTATCCATAGAGAGCTAATGTGGCCAGAAAGCATGTAAATTGAGGAAGAAATAACTGGAGATTCTCTGTTGAATGTAACAAAATAGTGAAGATGTACGGGCAGTATGATCATTAGCAATACTAGCAAAATTTTTCTCATGAATAATATAGCTGTTTAGGTAGAAGAAATTACTCAGTGCTGGTGGGGACTTTTTAAGAATGAGTAATATCTAGTGTTGTCTCTAGATAGCCCACAGGGTACAGAGTCATGTGATTGACAACGATGTTAAGAGCCTTCAGGTATCTGCAACTCCAGGCAAGACAATGATATATTTGAAATGCCAGTAAGTGAATTTGCATTAGTTCAAGTGATGTGACATGGATGATACCATTTGCTAAGCCAGATAAATTTTTCCAAATAGGATTCTGCCTAAATTCATAACAGCAGCAAAAACGCAGCACTTCCATGTTTGTTTCTCTTTTGACCAGTACAGTCTATTAAGAAAAGGCATGAATTACCTTCTGGATCATGACCATAAGCTATAAAAAGTCCCACTGATCTAATATTCTAACTGCCAATTCATAACGTAATCTTACAAGTCAGATAACATAACTCATAAAGCAATATAACACATTCTCTTGAAGTGAAAGGTTTAATGTAAAAGATGATGAGCACTGTACATCACACAGCAGGTGAATATGACAGAACAATGACTTATGTGCAAAAGAATAGTTATCCAGCACTCAGAGAGGATTTCAGCCCTAGACACATTCAGAGAAAACACAGAGGAGCTGCATTCACTCTGGAGCTCAGCTAGCATAAGATGCGTCAGAAAATCAGAAATAAAGACCATATGAGACATTAAAATACCATGGAATTCAGTTCCCTAAAAACAATGCAGGACCATTCTTGAAAAGATAAAGAATACTGGTTTCTTTAGCCTGAAAACCTCAATTGAAGAAATTTCCACAGTCCCTACGTGACTTATCATCATGATGAATGCATTTGGCAAACAGCTGCCAGAAAGCAAGCTCAAATCCTAAAATAGCCTAAAATAGCCAGCTACACTGTAGCCTGTCACTACAGGAGTGGAGATGGAGGATGCTTAGCTCTTTCCCCCGACTCTTATAAAACTTTCATAGGTAAAATGTCCAAAACCTGACAGCTCCTGCCTAGAGTGACCTTTGAATTTACTCAGGCCTTTGATTTGAACTGTTTGACAGCTGAAATACTTTGTCAGAGTTGCTCATAACTCATGATTCACTATGCTGGTTTCCCTCTTCCATGTGAAATTGGAATTGCTTGCAATCATTCAAATTTGATTTCAGCTGTTTAAATGCAGATGCAAACTTTATAGTCGAGAATAGCTATACAGAGAGCTTACTAAAATATGTGTATATTCTAAAAGGCTTTAGCTTATTTCTGCTTTATAATTCAGTGTTTTCTTCTAGCTTTTCTCTGACTTTTCTTTATTAGTTTCCTATCCTTCTACTCCTCCATGTTTATCTGGGTGGCACAGTTCTGGACAAAGCAGCTCAAATTGCTAATGGACAACAATTGTGATACTAATAACACAAAGCTTGATGAAAATTTCATATCCAGAAATATCCGTGAGAAATTATCTTTTGAATGTACTAGAGTGCTTCTTCCAGCAAACTTCAAGACAAAATAAAACAGGCAATATTAAACTAATCACTGAACTTTCCTTCCAGAAGAGAAGCTAATATCCAGTTTCTCCTAATCTATAAGCAGGGCAGAATTCTTAATCAAAATGAATGAAGAAAAGAAAACAGATATTTCAGAGGGTTAGTTTAGTAAAAAAAATAACTGACAATTATTTATGTTCTGAACTTCTGGAAAAGAAGAAGCCATCATTCAGTTCAAGGCCATTTTTACACTTCTCTATTCAGTCCTGTATAATTAGCATTTTGAATTTTCACAGTGATGTCCACCACTATAAATTCTTCTCTTAGCCCTTACTAAACAAAACTTAACTGCTGAGAACCTTGTCCACATTCAGCTATCTTCCATGCTAAGAAAGCCTTTGAATTTGAAGAACTAGCAGCACTCCCTAGTTCTTCAACCCTGGTAAACATCCTCACATATTGCAGCCCAAGCTGCCCATCAATCTTTCTCCAAAGCAGAGTCCTTTGGAAGGGAAATTTGGCTGCACTTGTGGAGAGAAGAAAGCAGCAATGTGTGCAAAGAGATCCACCAATATGGGCTGTAAATCATGGACAAAGAAGCATGGAATCACAGAATCCTTGGAGTCAGAAAGGCCATCTAGTGCAACTCCCTCATAACAAACAGGGCAAATGTAGGTTTTAAGACACTAGTAAATTAAAATCTAATAATACTTTAAACAGGCAATGATTTTTTTTTTCATTCTATCAACACATTATTTCAAAGTGAAAGAAAATAACATGATACACTGACAGCATCAGTTTTTTAAAATGCTGTAAAAATACAGTTTGTGTGGCACATGGAATAAGAAACCCAAGCTACTTGCTGTACACATTTTGCATTAAGCCTTGTTCAAGAAAAACAACAAAGGAGATTTTTCTAAGAATTGAATAATTTCAGATATCAATAGTCCTTTAATCAGGGCAACAATTCGTAGATGGATCTCATTCTTTCACTTTGGTTCATTTGTAAAGGAATTTACTAGCTCCTTCAAACTGTCTTATGAGAAAGACAGCAATTATACTCCCCTGCCTTTAATCAAAAACATATCATTACTTTCAGAAACAAATTTAGACTACTCTTCTATGGCTAAGTAAGATATTCTGGTATTCTTCCTGATTAAAAGGTAACAATATTACATTTTAATAAAATCTCTTGGGGAAGATCAGTTTTCCTTGATTGGAAGTGATTTTTGAGTGGGCCAGAATATCTGTTGATTTCAGCCAGTATCACTAACAATTGACTAACTGGCCAGTATCAGGCCAGTATCACTAACAATTCATATTAAGTGAGGCTATGAAATGCAGGAACATTTCACAAATCTAAGTATATTTGTAACAAGAATAGGATTTGATGTGAGACATATGTTTTCAGCCTTGGTACTCTTTCTTTAATTAAGCAAAGAAGTCCCTAAGCACACCAAAATTGGGCTTAGTGCAATTCATTTCACTTATTTACAGACATTTTAGGGGTAGGTACTTAGTTTATGCTTTCTAATAGTCAATGGAGAGGGATTTATAAACTGGGATGGAATTCATTCCATTCTAAGCAGAATATTTAAGAAAGATGAGATGAAGAATTTTTATAAGTAATCACTAATTGTAGAGGAAATCTAACCTCAGTAAAGGTATCAAGCTGCCCTGTCCTTAAAAAGATACCAGTCCTATTGATATTGACTATCGATACAGATACAGAAATAGACAGAGTTGAACGATTCTTCTGTTCTTTTCTCCTAGCATCACATACCCAATAAAACCTTTTCTATCCCACTTTGTGACTACATATGTAAGAAAGGAAAACACACTTGTATGAAGTATATTAGAAACCATGCTCCAGCATTATGCTGGATGACATTGCAGTCTGCACTGATATTTGGCCCTCAAAATGCAGAGGTCTGCAAGAATTAACAGCAGGCCATGATGTCACTGTTCTTACTCCCTTAAAATTGATGTACTGTGTTGAGGAAAGGACCTCAAGTAACAAATCAAGTTATTTTAACTTTGCATGTAATTGATTTAGTATTGGAAGGGCTACATTATGTCTCTACAGAGAAAATATGGGTATGGAAAAGGCTCTGTATGTCATAAAACATCTAAATATTGACTGTGGAACTCCTTAATGTAAAATTAATAATTAAGCACTGAAAAACTCACTATGTATCACTGCCAGCAATATGACAGATAGAGACGACAGAGTTGGTGCAGCTCTGGGAAAACACAGTACACCACCATTAAGGCTTGTTCAAATTTAGTTGCATGAATGCACAAATGTATTCTCTTAAACTCCAAGGAAAGAAGTTTGGAATGCAATTGGATGAAGCTGTAATTGTATGTGGGTGCCCACACTGACAGTTTTTTTTCCTATAGAGACCTGCTTGAATCCTAAACAACCAGAAGGCAGACTTATACACCGCTTTCCGATCTTAAGGCAGTCAGCAATGGCCACAATGTTCTATGACCAAATGACAGATTGTTTTGTCCCAAAACAAGCACCTGATTTCTGTTGAAATGATTTACGCAGACAAAAGGCAGCAAATACTGGTAGGAAACATCGCAGATAAGTGCCTACACTTCACTCCTCTTCTTTCCCTATTACAATTAACTGGACAAGCAACTGAGAGATGGAAATAAACAGAATTCATCCTCTCCCAGGATCCCCGTGGATTTAACCCCCACTTCCCATTGCTAGAACAGTTAATAGCAGTATACAATCGCATTTACAATTCATCTGTAAATACCATTTGTACAAATACAAAAATTTATTTTTTCCCCAACATTTTCTTTTATGCTTTAGAATGGAGTCCTACTGCACAGTCTGTGGAATGCTAATGGTTTCAGAAGATACCAACCCTCACAAACATTATCAGTAGCATGCATTAGATGCAAACTTTTCTGTTCAGGGAATTCCATGCTAGCATTTTATTTCAATGTACTGAATTAGAGAGAGAGTAGTTTGCAATTTCATTCACTTGCTTGCTGTTTATGAAATAATCCATTGATACTAATCCCAGCAGCCTTGTTATGCTTAGTGTACTTTCTATAACAACCAGATCTGACAGTTACCTTCTTTGCACTGTGTCGACAGTGTAACACAGTTAAACTGCATGTTTTGCTAAAGGAATTAGGAGCCATCATCTTATATAAAAGTTACCCAGTTGCACTGTTAGATATGGAATGCTAATTAAGTTTTGTAAAAAAAATAATAAAAAAATCATGTCTACTCATGGCAACCACAGACTTTTAAACCAAAAATTCTGGTGACAATATGGTTGTACTATATGTAAAAAGCACAGAAATGCAGGTGTCAGTATCCCACTGTTAGTGGAGTGTTAAGAACGTAATGCTCTCTAATATTCCAAGCTCTAAAGATATCAGACACATTTGTTTCCTTTATACATTATATGAATTCTTCAGATTTTCCTGGCTAATAGCAGGCCATTGCCTGCTCTTACTCTGTCCATAAATCAGGTCATTCATAAAGTTAACAACAAGCAGAGTGTGCAGAAAAGTATCACTGAAAGTTTTCTCTAGTAGTGATTCACAGTACCTCACTGTTGCATCTCACTTGCAAAACAACCTGATTACTTTCAGAGGGACTTTATCACATTTGCTTGCAGAAGACAGAGTTGATAAATGTTCTGTTTTATATCAGTTATGAAATCTGCAGTGCGAGTGCATATAGTGCCTGATATAGATACTTCTTCAAACAATAACACTCCTGTGTGCACGCAGGAAGTTACATCGTGGATGACTTCATGTAACTGAATGTACTGGTATGGTTTGTTTCTAAGATCTTTTTAAAGTAGTGCTTTGTTCACTAACACACCAAGATCAGGGCATGAAATCAAAACACCTCCAGCAGTTCTATATTGAATATCATGAAGGCTTTCCTTCATCAGGGTTTGAAAGGAAAGTATGGTACGAACACTTTTCGTTCTCTGATCACATGCATGCTTCTAAAGCAGTGAGATCTAAGTAGCTATTTCCAAATTAGATTATTACATCATAAATTAAGCACACCACAGATGTTTATAAGCCTTAATTAAAAATCAACCTAGTGACCCTCAATTAAACATTTACGAAACATTTCTTCATAACTTGTTAGTCATTTATAAGGTGTTTATGTGAGAACAGATAAATGATGTCTTTCAATTTTACAGGCAAACTTTACAAAGTACTTTCATTTCATCTTCTCTCCTTAATGCTGCATGTGGTGACACTGGGATATGGGATATGTGGTAATTTCTTGTCAGTTCTGACTTACTGATATCAGCAACAACGCTGTGAATAATAGCACAGGAACATTACAGTCTCATAAAGGCAAATGAATGCTTTAAGAACTGACAGTACATACATTCTTAAAACTGGAATTTAGATGTACTCCTCTGAAGCAAATAGATAAATTGTATTATATGTACAATTACTACTGGCTGTGTGTTTCATTGACATGATTTCATTTTGAAAAATGCTATTTAAATATGTAATGTAGATAATTTTCTGTTTTACACAGAGACATATACTTTGTATAAAACACATAATAGATTTATAGATCTGGGGAAGTCATGAACAAATAAGAGTAAAATGAAATTACTTTTAGTTTGTCGCAGTGCAAATGATTTTCAAACTCACGTTCTTTTCATTGGCAGTTTCACCTGCTGAGTTATCCACACGGATTTGGCTTGATTCAAATAATACAAAAAAGATTACTCTCAAAATAAGAAGCTTAGCACCATTTCTTAACTCTGCTATCACCAATGTCCTCCCTCAGTGTCTTGCTTCTCATGTGTCTCTAAGACATTTGATCCAATAATCTCCCACTGTCCTACAGGAAAACATACCCATTTACCCCAGTGCTCATTCTTCCTACAAATTGCAGTATCCTTTTTTTTTTTTTTTTTTTTTTTCTGTTTTGCCATGCTTCTATACATGAGTTTTCAGGCACTTATTTAGTACTCTATTGACAATTATAGAAAATATAACTCGTCTAGTAAAAGTGAAAGAAATTTTGGGGTTTGAAGGTAACACTGCAAGCTTTCCTTTCATGCTTCTTTTGCTCCATGCCCAAACTCCTTGGGCAGGTTGGAGTAAAGACGTCACCTGTAGCATACACAAATCCTTAACTACTGTGCTCAGTATCAATTAGAAATTGCTTTTTCTTTCTGATACAAGTTTTAGGAATAAGACTGGAATTTCAAATTAATTTCACGTAGGCTACCAGTACGGCATGGTTCTCCTCTATTGACATGTTCACCTATTGATACAATTTTGCACCACTGAGCCTGAAGATAGAAAACTACTGAATCCATCAAATATCTGCAAAATTCAGGACTTTCATATTTTGATTTTTTAAAAACTCATATCTATATGTAGATATATCACAATATTACCTTAACATTAGGCTACTGCAAGTTTATTTAAAACCTGGACTCTTACCTAATCAGCCAGCTATGCTGATTAAAGAAAACGTGATCTTTGAAAGTAATGAGTGAAAATACAGCATTCATGTTGTTCCTGATTTGCTGAGTGCACCAAAAGTAATCAGAATTAATGAAAAGCAACACGCTAAGGGAATGCACAGCAATTATTACACAGAAGGAATGGATCATCATTTCTACTGCTCTGAAAATACTTACACTGAAATCACTGGAAATTGAAGTGTGACGTTGCAGCAAATAAATATATCCATTATTCCAAAAAGCAACACTTAGCAATTCTACTTCACGAAAATGGTCACATTCTCTTTTTATAGGGTTCGTTCAATTAGAATGTTTAAAAATAATATACAAAAAAGTAAAATACATCCACAAAAATACATATACAAAAACTTACAAGTAAGGCAATCAGACACATATAGCTATGAGATATTGATATATATATACGCACACACAGTTATATACAATAAGATATTGACTTCTCTGTTCAAAGGCACCTTAGAAAATGTCGTAACTAAAATTTCCATTTAACGTTTCAGTTCCTAACCATAGTAATAGAAAAGCAATTGCAGAAGACAATGGAATTTAAAAAGTGAGAAAAAAAACACATGATTTCCCCAGTTTGCTTCATGGAGGCACACAGACAATCCCTGAACAGAAGATAGCAGATTCCATCTCCTTTCATAGCAAAACAGCTTCATCTGCACGATCTCCTGCATATCTAACTTTCTTTTTTGATACTTCGGAATGTTTTCCTGATAAGCAAATTCCCTACAGCCACAAAAAAAATTATTCTATACTCAGAGATTAAGAACTTTTTTTAAAACAAAAGAAAAAATTAAGTCACTTGCAACCTCTATTTTTCTTGTCCTTAATGGAACAAACAAAAGCTCTTTGAATGAAATAGAAGACAACAGTGATCAATCAACTTCATCCTGAGCAGCAGTATATCTGAAACGCAATCCATGCAACTACTTCTCTAACTTGTGCTGCTAACAAAAACTATTACCCCTCTCACTGCAGCAGTAGATGTTTCCAGTGTTGTGGTGTTTTGCTTAGACAATTCACAGGGGAGCATCACACCTGGACCTGGAATTTAGAACTTGCTTGCTCATCCCTCCCTCACCCACATTAGATACAATCTACTTCCCAACAGTGGGACTGTTCAAAGGGTGAAATGGTGTTCACTTTCATGAAAAAGAAGTCAAAACAGATGAAACAGCTGATATGTTTTACAGGAGATCAGGGAAAAACTGTGGATGTTGTAACAGCAGATGCAAAGAATGTTCCTTTTGCATACTCAGACAGTTTTTGTGTATCTTTCAAAGTCTACATTTATAAGTCCATCCACTTTCTAGGGAGCTTATGCTTAATGGAGCAATCATCATTCTCCTAGAGTTACGGTAGAAGCAAGTGATCTCTAAGCCCATCAAGAATTCTTAAGATGGCAACAACAGAAGAAAGGATGGTGAGGAGATGGGAAAAAACTTTGATTTGGCAATGTTGCAGCCGTTACCTGCTTTTACAGAAAGACTGCAAGGGAAGCAAATACAATAACACAATTCAGTGCTAATCTAGCAGCAAGTGCTCTTTGACCTATGCCCAAGATCTCCTTCATTAGAAGGAGATGAAGGGTACTACGTGAACGTGTTCAGATGAAAGATTATTAGCAGGGAAACTAAAACAGACAACCTACAAAGCAATAATGCTGTTGATTCTGAAACCAGAATTTTTTAATTATTATTATTGCATAATTTTTAGAGGCTATTTCATCATGTAAAAAAAAAGAGTGCAAAGGAATGAAAAGCTATTGATGGCGATCAGTCCAAAGAACGTGCAGTCACTGCTCAATGGTCTCTTAATGCACTGCTGGAGAGTTGCAGAATATGAAGAACGTTCATTTTGTTATGTACAACTTATGCAGACTGTGCAGGCCAGAGTTATAAGAACGAAAACTAGACCTCTTAAAATACATCAGCACAGGACTAACAGGTAATAAAACTGTCAGCACCTTTCCTGCCCCTGGATATACTGAAACCTCTACTGACAGGTTTCAACTGCTTTCAAATATTAAATAACCGAGAAATTTTAAGTTCCTACATTTAAATCTGAGTTAGAAAGCAAGTTGGTTTTCAAGTACCATCCACATAAATACTTCCAAGATAGTGATGCTTCTCCTGCTATGTATATAACTTTTTTTCAGCAGTGAGGATATGACTTCAGATCCAGCTCCTTGAAAATAAATGGGGCAATGAGCAGAATACTTTCCAATATGTTCCAGTGTTTATCTCACAATTGCACAAGCTTGAAAAGACTTCTTAAAATAACTTGCAGAAACGAGAGAAAAAACAAATCGTACATTTCCTTTAAAGGTATTTTGAATATACTACTTTTGCCACCCAGATGTTTCTTTCCTTATTTCCTCTCTTCTAGAGCAGGCTGCAGTGATCAATAGGCAGTGTACTTATGAAGCCTGAGACTCACCAGAAATGTGGCAGCCCCACAGTATAGATTGTGCTTTATTCTCAGCTTCTGCTTCAAACCATAAGCAATACTTCTTTTTCTCTATGCTTTTCTTGTTCAGATCAATGATGTTCTGTTGTATTTTAATTACAAAACTGTAAAACGATGCATTCTTCTGTAAATGTAATACAAACTGCTATGTAAGAAATATGTATGAGAAATGAGACTCATTCTGAGCCTTAATCGAACATATCATCTAAAAAGGCTGATTCAACTTTTTTTCCAAACAGCACAGAAGAAACAGAAAGATTCTCAGCTGTACCTAGCTAATACTAACAGCCTTTGAGGAAATGAGCACAGAGAAGATGCAACACGTGTTCTTGAATCCTCCCAGTAAAAAGAACAGGAAGTTGTCTCCAAGCAAGTAGGTGTCCCATTGGTTCCTCTTGTGGTATACTACTTCTGTGGTACCTGCTTACACCATTCAAACATTCCTTGCACCAATAGTGATGGTGACAGAGAGGAATTTTCAGCAGTTAAATTCGATGACCAGCTCTGAATCCTAGACCAGATACCTCGTCTACCCGAGGTCCTCTATGGAATGCATAGGAAATGAAATTTCTATTGAATTCAAAATATAAAACAGTTTTCTTCTTAAAAAACAGTACTGTTTTTATCTGACCAAATGCAAACCATTCTATGATTGTTGTTTGTATGATTACTACAACTGGAAGAAACAGAAAAGCTTTCAGGCCCAAAACTCATCCTCCAAGGAACTTTCAAAAATGCTTGGTTCCCTGGTGTCCCAGAAGCATTCTTCTATTTCCAGTTCTGTTGGACAAATTAAAAATAGCTCCCCCTTACAAATACATCCTACTCACACCCTTACGCCACTACAGATACAGACTTCACAGCACAAAGAAGCGTATACTAAAATCTTCAGCCAAATACGTCTTGTCCTTCAACTGTAAGCCAAGCACAATATATCCTCTGTGAGCATTCAGTTCTATGGTGGAATTTAGTGGTAAAATAATTTCCAAATGTTTCCAGTTCATATTAAATAACTGCAAGCTTGTGTCACAGTGAAGACAGCAGCCCAAACCCAGGCAGGCGTATTTGTTGGCAAGATCCTCCAAATCCAGCTTGCAATCCTGGGAATTTTCAGCACATGAAGGGAGCTGCTCACACAGCCTACCAACAGCCCTCGACAAAGTGCTGACCTTTGGTTTCCTAATGCAGAGCAGATTTCTCGCATGCAAAGGAGCATTAGACAGCATAGAGTTCTATAGAAGTTCTGTGACTGAAACCACTGAAAAAAATGTTGGTTTAAATATATGACATGAACTGGAGGATGTATTTGATCAACTGCTGCACTTTGCAATCCTCCTGTCAGCTCTTTAATCAAGACTTGTATAACTGCATCTGCAGTCTAAGGCAGGAATAAATATTTTACTAATGTCTCTTTCGTTTATAAACTTACACAAGACAACCAATACTGTGGGTTTCAGAGAAGGAATCTACATAATACCATGTGTGATAAGTTTCTAAGATGAAAATTAACTGATGTTTTGTTACATTTTCCTCTTCGTCCTTAGAAAACCTGCCTGAATAATAAAGCTATATATATGTTTTCTAAGGCTGACTAGCTAGTTTGTTTCCAGTAAAATAACTTTCCCTTGAGAAGAACATTAAGATTTCCTTAATGCAATCTTCATCTATTACCATTCATTACAGCTTCATTAAATATGAAAACTAGGATTAACTCTTTGCAACAGATATCACTTTCCACATAACAGAGTAAACATTTTCCTCTGTATGCTTTGCTCTGAGAGGGAAGCATGAATAAATATTTTATTTATGTAGTGTTTTGAATGAAGAAATTGCCTGTAGCAAAAACCTAAGCACATCTCTCTGGCAAAATACTCATCATTTGGACGAGGATGGAGCACCAATATTAAAGTCTGGGACAAAAAACCACTTGCAATTGCAGCACCAAGAAGTCAAGTGCAACTAAATATTTCCTAGTCAGATAAGCTGATAAATTACATCAATCCTCACTTGCACATGAATCAATACATTTATGCAAAGACTGGTTGAAGACAAAGTTGTTTCAGCTGCAGTGTGAAGCTACCTGTCCAAGCAGCTTGGAGTGCATCTGGCAGGCAGGATTAGTTTGATCTAAACCATGCATGCAATAGCCATAATTGAAAACAGCAGAGAAACTGTATATTAATGTGCTAACAGTGCTTGGGCAAAATAACTTTTTTTTTTTTAAATGAACTTTTTGTCATTTTTTTTTTTCCAAATGTCCAATTTAATTCCATCTTTGAGAAAAAGAAGGATTTTGAGGAACTTCCAGCACTGAGAAAACAACATAGAAACAGATATTACTTACTCTAGTTATTACTTTATTGTTATATTATATTAAAATTAATAGATAATATATTGCATATTATTACTCTAATTACTACGGATATTACTCTACCCTGCTCTATAATCAATATTTAATACCTGAAGTTTTAAAATGTTCCGTTCCAGGTAGAAAAGGAACAGTTCTGCCTTGCTGCCTCGCACCAGGTCTCATATTGACTTGCTTAAACCAGTTCACTTCTGTGATGCATTAAGGCATCTTGAAGATCACATTCTAACTCTCCCTCTACAGCTTTGCACATATTGTAAGTAGACAAATTCACCAAATACTCGCTGTAAAGAGTATTCCCAGTTTCCACATTAATCAAGAAGATTTTTTTAAAGGATTGATCTATAACCTGAGGGATCAATTTGGGCAAAAGCACATCAGATCAATAAAGCAAGGAAGAAAAAGCAAAAGAAGACAGGAAACCAAGAGAAATAGGAAGACATTTTTTAACAGGCACTGCATACATCCCCTTGCAAACAAGAACTAATCTCCCAAGTAGGCAGTCTCACTCTTTACTTCCCACTAAACCAGTGTAGAGCACATTTTTATTACTCATGCAACTTGTTATCTTCGCATCTAAGTGCCAGGTACTGATTTCTCTCTTTTTAGGTCTAAGCACATTTCCATGGGCACACACTCATATTCTCTCAGCAGCTTATTAAGGGGCAACAAAGTAAAATGGATCAGAAAATATGCCTTTCTCTTGCAAGAATACTACTTTACATGATGCAACACTGATTTAAAGAGCAGCATTTGAGCAAAGGCTCCCCATCTCTTTACTGCAAGGACTTCAGCCCTATCCTGATGGTAGGCCATTTCCTTAATGCTTTGATCAACCCCTCCACAAAACCCATGAGACTACAAGTAGTTGGCTCATAGGGGGCAGTGATACCACATAGAAAATTTTGTCTGTCAGTTCACTGACATCTACCTGTTATTAATATTTATGATTTTTTTTGTAAGAGAAGTAAATTCAAGATATGATACATACACATGCTATAGGCAGTGCTGAGGTAGGCAGTCCAGCAATTAATCACTCAAAGGTGACTCAGGGGAGCCAGTTTAACACAAGCATTTTGTCTTATCATATACTTTGTCCAGGGATCTCTCTAGCATAGTTAGAGGGCATTTCAGTTTGCCCCTAACGTAAGAAATTAGTATTTTATCCTCACTATTCTTTGGGATAAAGAAACTATACAAACATGAAAACATACAGCAAGAAGTTAATCTCTAAAAAATAAACGTTATCATTCCAATGCCACATAATGTGCTTGAAAGAAAGTGAAATCATTCTGTCAAAAAGAGTACAGACTGTCAGCCTACAGCACGTCTCTGAAAACAAACTATAATAAGCATAGCAAAAAAATGCCCACCGGGAGGACTGTCTGTGATTAAGAATATCACAATAGCATCTTTGAAATTCCTTGGAAATCAGAAAAGAAAGGCCTTAGAGAACACTTAACACTGACATCAGAGGACAAAATTCAGTCGCATTCTCAAAGTTTTGTACTTGACCAGCTCCTGTGTTTTCTAAGGAATTACAAGAAGAGTGAAGAGAAAGTACCAAGCTCCAAAGAACTAGTTGTAAAGTTTAAAAATATGATCATTGCAAGCCCTCCACGCACTATTCTGCATAGGAAACATTCCTCTTCATCAGCTTTTTGACATTTAGAACACGCTCATAGCCTCTACTGTTTTTCCTGAAGCATTCCAATGAAAAACAAAAAAACTTGAGTGATTCTTTCTTGCAGTAGTCTTATACCCACAACAGTCTATGCTGTCTATGTAACTTTTGACTGGCACAAAATTAGAACCCAACATCCAGGTGATATACTCAACAGTCTATGACAGCATTGGTGCTGGAAGTCAGTGCAGAATATTCTTTATTACAAATTCTTTGAGCAGGACCTTAATGAAATAAAGCATAGCTTTAAAATGCGTTAGCTAAAACTAAGTGAAAACAATAGAAGTCTCATCATAAAACAGAAATGCCAAGTATTTTATCAATTTACTGAACTATACAAAGTTCTACTTTTGATCTATCACAGAAGACAGAAAGATACAGTGAGGGATGGATTCGTGTTCATCCATGCAATATTCTATTTCTCTTGAGAATTCACAAAAGCCAGCTTATTTGAATACAGCACCAACTTGGAAAAACAGTCTTAATTTATAACAGCTTTGGTGCATCACTGAAACACAGCTGCTTATGTATTTGTTTATGATGCTTTTTAATACTAGCTTTTATTATCATCAGAGATATACTTTTACAACTTGTTCATACCTACCATGAATCTACCACAAACAATGATTAGCATTAAAAGCAATATATTTATCACACCAGCATATTGGCTATCTAAGGAAGATGCTGAGAGAAATAAGGATTTCATCCTTAAAAAAAAAAAAAAAAAAAAAAGAAAATATACGATTTGAATATATTTATCCAAATATTTTTCTCCACAAAAGTACTTGTCTGTGAAATTCTCTTTACAGCACCTGGAATAGATCTTACCTGACAAATGAAGGAAGGCATAATAAGAGTAAAAAGGATTGTCTTCAGCTAAGTATACCACTGAAATGGGAACAAGGGGTCACGACAACTCCATTAAAGATGTGGTACAATCCCAGCAAGTCCAACAATAAATTCTTTTCATTTATTATAGATTTGTAAAATATGAATATCTTTAAAGGTTACCACAGATGGTGGGCTGTAAACCAGTGTGAACACCTAATTATGCATATTTTTAATACATAACAGTCAATTCAAAAGGTAAATAAATGAAAATAAATGAAAAAACGAAAAAAATAGCTCTAACAAAAGAGCAATGCTCTCAATAATACTGACAAAGATGTTCGCATTACACATAATAGTTGAATTATTTCATTTATTTCTATAATGAAATAGTAAGAAATCTGAAAGAGAAGGAAAAGGAAATTATACTTTGATTTTCAAATTGACTCATTACTTGAGATACACACTCAAAAACCTACAGAGCTCTGGATTTTTGCACCATTCTGAAATTTTCCCTTAGAAAGGCAGGCTCTACAGCACCTTGCATTGGGTCTCTCCAGCTTAGCTGCTTTTGAAGACATGCCCTGTTCTACAGGTGACCCACGAGATTAGTTCTTTAAAGGCTCTCACGGAAAGGTTTTTATTACCATCAAATGAAGTTCCTAGGGTGGTGTGCTATTATAAATGAGACTAACGAATGAGTCTATGCTTACAAAAGCTGTTAAGGATTAAAACAATATGGAATATATTTTCCTTCAATGTCACATTTCATTTCGAGGTTGGTCTGATTTTTATTTTTTTTTTTTTTTTGTGTTAGTGTATTTCAAGACAAATGAACTCCTCAAGTTTAAGTATTTAAAATACCAATAAGAAATTCTCTCAGTGCATTTATCTCTTTTTTTATACAAAAAATAACAAACTGCTGGTACTCTGAATATAAAACAGTAGGTAGGATGAAACAAGACTTTCACAAGTGATTTTAACTCATTTCCCAAAGAATATCTACAGGATAATCAGAAAAATCTTGAAATAACATAAGCGTAATAAACATATAAAGTCTCAAGGTCTCTCTTCTAAAAGTTTGGGTCTTCACCTCTTGCTTTTTGTGCCTCTTACCAGACCAAAGAATAGCTAACATGAGCACTATGCTGATGGGAAGCCCACACACTTTCTGAGCTTTAATTGGAGCCCCTAATGGAAAATTGTCATTCTCTTCAATCTATTATCTTTAATCCCCCACGATGAATGCGTTGCACTCAGTGCTATGCTCCTGGGCACAAATATCCCAAGATTGTTCCCAGCTATCAGAAAAGGAGCCCACAGGAAGGAAAATAGCTTTGTATTAAAGTAGCTCAAGAAGCAAATGGGAAAAAAATGAGAAAGAGTTATTGAAATGACTAATAGCACAGTAGGAGTCATATTAAAAAAAAAAAAAAAAAAAAGTGTAGTATAAAATGAGATAATAAAAAACAGGTTGGTAGAAATTCATCCCTGGTGAATCATAAGTTTAAAACACTTGCAGAAACAAACAAACGGATTACAATATAAAATCCCAATTATTTAGAATTGAGATGAGTAACCTCCTGCCTTATATATTTATGAAAGAACTATACGGATGCTGAAAAAGCTTTTAAAATATCAAATAATGAGAAAAACCATTTTCTCATAATAAAATCATTGACAAACAAGTTATTATTTCATAATAATAAAAAAAGAACTATTAAAACTTCCTAGCTGATAAAACTATACGTAGATGCACTGAAAGAGGTGTAGGCAATCTTGCTGCTGCTACAAGATCCCAGTTAGAAATTTAGATAGAACAGAAAGCACAATGAAAGCACTGACTTTGTGCTTTGTTCTTACTTGTTCCCATGCTCTCACATACTGGCTAGCATTAGAAAGTATCGTGCCATGTCTCTTTTATCTTTATTGGAAGCAAAAATTTTGCGGCGGTTTCCTCAGTATTTCAAGTGACTACAGGTATATTCGGGGTACTATTGAATTTTTATTTGGTTCCAGAACTTACACTGCTAGACAAGTTACATTTGCGAACAAAACTGATGTAATTCTTGAGATTTACCTTTTCTTGCAGAATATTGTGACAGCAGGCAGTGATATTTCATTAACTATGGTATAATGAGAAAAAGGGAAAAAGCCTTTTTCTTTCTGGTATGAAATATCTGCATTCTCCTCTCAAATACTGCAAATGTTTTTAGCGTAACCTGTTCTAGCATTCAAGGCTGTTGGCTGAGGATGGAAGAGCTAGCGCAAATCAGTAACAATTCCTACTGTCTTTCTGCAGTCTTTACTCTGCTGTAAGCAGCTCTTCTGCTTCTTCTTTAAAACAGTTATAAAAAGTGGTCAACACATAGTCAATATCTCCAAGTGTGCCTCTATCCTCCATGGCCTCAGCAGGAATTAGCATATTATTCTCTACAGTGACACTTTCCAATCACACTCTGTATAATCCATCTGACTGTCAGCTTGTGAACATGACTGAATTTATTCTTGAGTGCATTACATGCATGCAATCATTTACGTTAGAGGCACACAAACTTTGTCGCTGAAGAAATATACTACATGGCAGGTGTGTGTGGCTATAATTTATTTATTCTTTCTGTGTTTCAGCTGTCAAAATATCATATTAAATATTTACTGTTAAGTATAAATATACGTATCCAATATGAGAGAATTACACTCCCTTCCCCCCGTTAATTTAAGTCTCAAAATATTTTTGGAGTGACAAGAAAACCTCAGGAGAGCATGAAGTGTAACATCAGTGTCAAGATAATTATTTTGTTCAACGTACTCTATGTTTCAGTACTGATACCATATCACACTGTGTAACAGCTGCTGAATCAAAGAGGTACCTTAAGGACACAGTGTTATTCCCCAAAGAAATATCCACCAAATTTTGCTGTTGCAGTCCTATAGAAGTCAAGCTCTTAGCTCATTTGCTAAATACTGTAAAAATGAATTATTAAAGATCCCAGGAAAACGTCAAGAAGGAATGTTCCTTGGCAAAGCAACTAGCCCTCTCTCAACATAATCCTAACAGAGTAGTCTTGAAATGCCAGAGGAAAATCTGGTTGTAAACCCTTTTAGTCCCATGCCTCCAGTTTTGTACAGTGGCTATATTCCATCTCAGAAACAACAGAATTAATCTAATCAAACTGTAGCCACAGAAGAGTTAGACACGATGTTTAACTTAATTCATATTTTAGTTAAAGTCAAGATGAGTACATCTGCTGCTCCAAAACCTCTTTGAGGATGAAATGAGCAGCCCTCAAAACTCTTAGAATAACTCTGTTCTGAATCAGGTTTCCAGCATTCACAAACCTTGGCAATGACCTTCACTCCAATCACTCTCACTTAATTCCACCCTTGTGCCTAGACCAACCATTCTGATACCATTTAATCCCTCCCTCCATCACCTCTATTTCTCACTTAACAATAAAATCAGTCTTGCAAGATGCAAGACATTTTAAAATAAAATGCATTTAAAATGAATGTTTGCATATGCTACATATTATATACCCACTTTATCCACTATGACTGATGGAAGCTCTAATCCCCAATTCTTAATAATTGGAGGACAGCACTGCCATAATTTAGTGCTCTCAACTTTCTCTTTTAATAACAGTTAAATGTGGATTTGTTCTTGAAAGTTTAACTCCAGAAGACCCCCCCACAAGTTCTACCTTCACTGGAAGCGCAGTGCATGAAAAGTCTGGACAAAGTTCACATAGTAAAATAGCTCCTATTTTACATGAGGGATTCAGAGCCCTGCCAAATATTCTCATCCAAAGAATCAAAAGGCAAAACATTCCCTAAAATCAGTGAGAGATGCATCTCATACAGACATTTTGTATTGGCAATATTTTTATCACTGTGCTCAATTTTTATTGTTTTGCTTAACAGATACATTGATACTAAAGATGCCCAACTAAACTCTGGTTCAGAGCACAGCTCTCCCTAAGTGCAACTCATAATCAGGAAACCACTGTCTGTAAGCATATGTGTGAAGCCCAGAACTTTCAATACTATAGCTGCTGAAAAGGTATCAGCAAAGCTTTAACCAGCTTGCATGTAGATAATTATCGCATGCTTCATTAAAATGTAAGTGAAGAGGAAGCCTGCCATCTCTTTGAGATACCTTTTCAATTATTATACCATGCAACTAATTCCCCAAAGAACTGAGAAGTTGTTCAGCCAAGATTTCTGCTTCAACAGAAGCTAAGATTATCTGAAGATGTACTGAGTCAATCACAGAGATATACTTGATCAACAGGTTAATATTTGGGATAAACATAGCTTAGGCCACTCAAAGGATCCACCAAAATTCCCAGGTGAAGAATTTAACCAATTGACTTCAGATGGGAGCTGAAATACCACTGTTACAGCAGAAGTGTTTTTATCCGACTAAACTAATACAGAATGGAGACAGAAAATGATCTATTAAAATAATGTTTATTATTTGACCATGCTAATTTAAGGTACATTAAAGGCATGGATCAGGTAGAATGCTGTTATAGTAAAACTGAAATAGTTTAGCAGAAATTTCAGCATTTCAAATCATGCATTCTAAGCAGACCGTGGAAAATTATCACTGTACTATTAAAAATAAAACACATCCTAAAGTAATTTGAGCACTATGGATGAAATGCAGCTTTTAAGATAAGCACACATCCTGAAGAGGTATCCTTAAATCTGACAGGCTATGAAAAGCTTTGACATTATCTTGTTATTAAAGGTGTTTCTCATGAGTCTACATGATTTTGTGATTTGCCTTTATTTCCCTACTGGAGTTCCAGTTCAACCTACAATTTCATGCCAAACATTAAGTAATTACGAAACAATTACACCCTGCTGCTCCTGAATTTCTCTGTCCTTCAGATAACTGTTAATTTAGCACAGAAATGGCACATTAGAATGCTGGATCTAGTCGCTGTGGTTGTATCTTGATTTACAAAGTCTTGGAAGGGATAGTATGGTTGATGCTGTGAGAGAGAACTGCATGATGATTTACCGTGTGTACCTGCTCCTAACACTGAACAAAGAATATTTCAATAGGATCTGACACAACAGCAAAATCTTTTAGGAGTTATGTTCCTTTCAAACAGCCTCTATGCATAATTTCTGCTACAAACGGTGTCCCATACTGCATCTTGGCACTCACAGTATGACTTGAGCTGTAGTTCTTTTGTGTTTTTTTTTTTGTGTTAAGAAATCTTTTTTTGGGGTCTGATGATGGTAAGAGTGCTTAGAAGGACAAAGAGTGCTTAGAATACTTAGAATATCTGCTCTCCTGAGCTGAACTGGGATATCTGTCCAGACAGATGGACCTCAGTTCTGTCAGTGCTATCACAACTAGAGAACTACTGGGTCTGATGTGCTGTTGCAGATTATGTGGACTCATTCCATGGACTCTGAGGACACTGCTGGCTTGAACATAATATGAGACTGTTGTGTCCTGGATGGGATTTATCAGCACTTCTCTTAGTCCTCAATTTTTTTCATACTTCTCTACAAATAGTTGTCTTTGTTACACGTTTAACTTCATATCTTTTCATCTTGTATTTAATCGCTTTTGACTTCCCTTTTTAATGTAATAGCAGCCAGCAAGTAATGACAGAAAAGCTGTGAATTTTCAAGGCATACTGCTTTTTTTTTTCTCCTGTAAATCTATTCCTTATGATAAAAGAAACAGTATACCTTTGTTCTGCAATAAAGAGCATGTTAGCTTTTTGGGCTTCTATTAACTACAAGCTGCGAGACACTTTTTACAAATAGGATGGTCATTTGCAAGTGAAGTAGGGGACCTGCTGTATACACTTAGCCAGAGAAATCTCCTTTGTAATTTGTACAGTTGGATTCTAACTCTAAAAAGTTAAGAAATGAAGGGAAGAAAAAAAGAGTATTTTAAGCACTTTGACAAAGGCAAAAATCTTGCAAGAGTAATAGAAAAAAAAGACTAACATTTCCCTTTGAACACATACTCTCCAAGGAGAGCTAAAAAAAAAAAAAGCACAAACTATATCAAGATTATGCCAATTATGATCAGTGTAGGAATGATGTGCTATCACTACAGCAATCTGCCAAATTCCAGTGGCAGCATATAGTGCTATGTTAGCTGTCCAAGAGTAAAACATTTCTGCTATTTTATGGAGCATCTTAAGAACAGAGACATTATTAGATTTAGAAACAAAGGACTCAGGATTCTTTATGGAAATTAAAGGAATGTACTAGATTTATACATGTAAAAAAAAAGTTCAGCTATACAGTTTATGGTAAACTTCATTTGAATGGAATTTTTTAGTTGCTGTTAAGAAAAAGTGTGTTAATGAGACTTACAAATTAAGAATATGTTTGTGTAAGGGAAGCCTATAACCATAAATGTATAGGTCTCCCTCTACTTTGCTGTTCTGTATTTGATTTCTCATCTAAAGTGTAAACAAGACATAAAACAGCACAGAAACTCAACACTGGGGCTTTCAGTATATATTTAGTAAACTGGAATGGTGTCACCTTCAGTGGCTCTTGAAAATCATTAGTAGGTGTCTCTCGGACTCTCTAGAGGTCTGTTTCACAAGATGTTTTAATCATTCCTACTCCTAATAGAAATTAGCACATCAAAGCAATGAAAAACCAATGAGAAGTAATTCTTGTAGAAGTCCTCAGGTTCATGTTTTGTGCTTTTGTGAATATAAGAAGGTACTTCTTATTATGGCTAATTTCTGTAGAAGTATTATATAAACAGGACGTGAAGTAATGAAGTTAAATTTTTCCTAGCTCCTAACAATTCTGTTAAAGATTTCTTCAGATTTTTTTTTTTTTAAATAGACTGTCACAATCTCATGTTTCAAAGTACATACTTGCTCAAAACCAACATCAAACTGGCTTGTTAGCTTCATCTAGCTTCTCTTCAGTAGTTAAACCAAAAATAATCTCAACAAGGATTGAAACCCAGAAAGCCCAAATTGGTATTTCTCAGTGTCAATCTCTTACCGACATTAATAACCCAAAAATTAACAGATATTTAATGGCATCATCGTTTAATTCAGTCTCTAACAAGTGACCTGCCTATGCTACAGTGAAAGAGCTTGGAACCCCAGTATTTTGATTTTAGAAAGAGTTCCAGGATGAGCTAACACATTCAAATCAAGAAATGAGAGATAGTCAATTATAATCAACCACTTTATAATTCCACTCCATAAAATAGAGCTCCCAATAACTCCCCTTACCCAACGCCATAGCTGAAAGTCTTGTTAACACATCTCAAGGAAAAGGAGTTCCAGATCATTGGGCATTTTATGTCACTTTAATGTTTAGGGAGGCAGCTGAGGAAATATATTAGCTTATGCTTATGTTCTCTTATTCATAGTAGACAGTTTATGGGCTAAATGAAGGATCAAGTTTATTTTTAAATGCATACCTGCAATTTTATTTCTGAGTGATGAAGTATAATTAAATTAAGCTAAAAGATTAAATCACTATGCATTTAAACTTCAGGTTGAATCAACTGCCGAGATGCATTTGCTGACCTGTTTTGCCAAGTTAACTCTCAGCAGGGAAGAAGATTAACAAGGAAGGCTGTGAAAAAATTCATTCTTGGACTTGGAGATTTTAAGATTATATTGGCCACTTGATTTTATGCAAAACATATACACACTCTGTGCAATTACATTTCAGAGAAAACTAAGTATGCAAAAAAAATGATTAATATGTCATAATGTTGTATGAAGATATCTAGTAGCATTTTTTCTTTAACTTAACACTCAGATTAGTCCATGGTAAAAATTTTCTCTGATAATATTGTCTGAACAAATTGAGATTAGCAGGGCTGATAAATGACATCTTTCTTACTCATTCTTTTGATGGAAAAACAAAGCAAAAAAAAAAAAAAAGCAAAACAAAACAAGAAAACAACCAAAAAGCTGACAAGCCATAATTTTTTCTCCCCCTCTCATGAGAAGAAATGCAAGTTTGATGCCTCATGCCTATTTAGCAGTCATCTTTGCTATCAAGGCTGACATATGAATTAAAGAAAGAAATTTGTGTTTTGACTAACTTTTACTCCATGGCTAGATTGTGACAGATAGATAATAACTTAGATCAAAACAATATCTAACTCAAAGTTAAGCAATCTCATGGAAGATGACTGTATAAAGATCTAACTTTCCCGTGAGTGCAAACTGTCACAGCCCAGTGTGAGTGTGAAAAGTTGGGAACAGTACCCACATGGCTGACCCAGGACAACATCTGGTGCAACACACTGCACAAGGAGGACTCCTAAAAGTGCACTTTCTCTTCAACAGTGGGGAGAAAAACTACTATCTATGCTACTTAATCTGCAGTTTTCACAATTTCTTTTTGTTGCTGGTATAATAATAAATAAATTTAGAATAGCAATCAGAATCAGATTATCAAATCCTACAATCATTGCAAAGCTATGTTTACAATACCATTTTCCAATGGAGAGTATAACCTTCCACAGAACAACTTACAGTGAGGGCTCTTCAGAGAAGAAACATCATTTAAGTTTACTTGTATCCCATTACTCATTGCTAGAGTAGTAGTACTTTTCTGTGTAAAGACTACCAATATTGCCTCTGAAGCCAGAGCTAAAAAGTTACAAGTTCTCTTTATTCTACTTCTCTCATGCTCAATACAGCCTTCCATCTGGAAGCACATTCCAATGCAAGCACCCTGCTGGAGAGCCCTTCCTTCTCCCTGAAACTGAACTTTCCTGGCCAAGGGCCACAGGAGGACTCCTGTACTCTGCATAAGGAGAGAACAAGACTTGGTCAGGGCAATCACTGTCAGACCTGGGCTTCTCTAGCATCTAAAAGATGAGAGCCTTTGGAAAGTAAATTTGGGTGGACATACTGGGCTGATTAATTCACAACTGTTAATCACAGTTTTGAAGACAAGGCCAGTTCCAAAACAGTACAAAACAGCTCTTAGATTGCCAATATAGTTACAAAGTGTTATCTCACTGGCAGTAGTAGTGCCAAGTTATCAAAAAATTGAATTTAAGCCAGCAAGCTTCCAACACTCAAAACAACATTGTCTTTATTCTAACATAGTGTGCCAGCATACAGTTTGCACATACAGAATATACAGCCCAGCGTCACTTTATCTCTTTTCCACTTCCCAGTTACTCCTACACGTCTGAACCAACCCCAGATACCCAGTATCTATCAAACCCATACTTTGCGTCCCTCTTCTTTCTTCCCCCACTTCTTTCTTGCTTCTCTCTCTATACATAAAGGAATCTATTCAGAGTCTTGGACCTACAAATGACACCTGAAACCAGGCAGCTATTACACTACAATAAACTTTCTATATTCTGCCAGGTTACAGTTCTAGGTGAAAATGAATGAACGAAGAGATACTAAGTTATTTGAGCTTTCTAGTTTCAGAAATGGGGCCAGATAATTTTATAGAATAGTTTGCCTTTTCCATAGAATTCCCAAATGACCAAGTATACAAGGAGAAGCTTGTTCCTTAATATACATTAATTACATTATCCACTTGGTTCTGAGTGTTTTTATAATGTCACCTCTAGAGAATTGTTATTTATGAATAGGTATCATAGATAGAGAAGACTTCTTTGAGTCAGTACCCAAATTACATTTCCAGTCTGCTATTATCTCACCTGTGGTGAATAACATAGAAAAGTTTGTGAAAATAAAGACCTACCTAATTAACTTAAAGCAAGGAAATAACGTGTGCTGCTATTTTTGGTGTTTAATGGGCAAAGTTAAGCAGAAGACTAATGCTAGGCAGGAAAAAAAAAATTAAAAAAACAAACAACAAAACGATCTGTTTCCAGCCCTGCCCTTATTGACTGTACAGCCTCTTTCCTTTCTCACCACGGCCTTTTGCAAAGGGAATCCTATGGGGAACAGTTTGCAGTGGCGTAAACCAAAAAAGAAATAAACATGCTCATGGATTGAATACAGCTAAACACCCAATAACTAACCTTCATCGTGGCACTTCCCAGCTTCTCTTCTGAACTGTGAAAATAAAAACTTTCAGTAGCTAATTCAGAATGAGTTTGTAAGATTAATTAATGTATGCAAAAGGAACTGAACAGATCCTAACCTTCCTAATTTCACGGTGTATAAAACAGAAGTAATGCAGATGATTATCTCACAAGAAGAAACTCAAGACCTGTTCTCCAGAAGCATTAGTAATTCCACAATATTTCTGCCAGAGAGACATTCTTGAAGATTACAACACCAAGATCAGAAAAACAGGAACTACATGTTCATCTGAAAGGTGTATTTCAATATAATTCTGCTTCTATTTCTATTCTATTTCCTTAAAACTTTCTTAGCTGCCTTATTCTATGATTCTTCTCCATGTAACAGGATGATATAATGCCAAAAACTGTATCAAAAGGAGGGAGTAAAACTCATCACTTCAGCTGTGTTGCATTCTACACACTGGGACAAAGATATTTTGCAGAAAAAAGCCTATTTATTTTTCAGTGCAGAACTGAATAATTGTTTCAGTATGAATCTCCAAGCCTTTTTAAAAAGTTATTTAAAATAAAAGAATATGCATTAAAAACAAAATTAAACTGACAAGAAAAGCTTACACTAAGACTAAAAAGCACAAGTTCAAGTCAAAATCAACTCTGATCTGCTTAAATTAAAACTGACTGATATCACTGCTAAGTCCACATGATTAGAATATGGTTTTCATTGCCAAAACAAAGTACTATTCAAAACAGTAAGATCAATCCTGTTCATGAGCAAAACTTTGTTTTAAATACATAAATAGAAATATTTACTGAAGTTGAACCAACACTTTTTCCAACTTTCCTTTTTTTTTTTTTTCCAATTTCATGCTACATTTTTAAGAACAAACTTGTCATTCATAACATGAAGAAAAATACATGTACTGATCTCTCTCCACCAAGCTTTTAAGTTATTCTTTTTTTTTTTTTATATATTATTATTTTAAAGAAGTATACAAAGCTTCAGTGAACCATGACTGCAAATGTGAGACCTCGCCTGTCTGTGTGCTACACAGGTAGCAGCCATGATTGACAGAGGCTTCCAGTAATAACAGCGAAATATACAAATGAGTTAAGCAGAGATTCATCAAGAGAGCATTTGAATGTTAACTGTCCATTTCTTTATTTCCCTACCTTTTCTGTAGCAGAACATGAGCACTTTCAGAATTGGATACATGACATTCTATAGTCTGTATATGCAGCTAGTGTTTACCCTTGCTAAACTTATATGACAGACATCTATGCAATGAAGATGAATTTCATGATAAACGTTGATTTGGCTTCAGGAGCTTCCTGATTTTAGTCTGATGACATCCATCTCACAAGCATTTGGTTACCTAGGGTAACATTTAGTATATTGATGACAAGACATTTAATATACGAGCTTTCAAGGATCACTAGCTCATTAGAGGATTAATCACCCTTTACAGGCATCTATTTCTTCCCACTGACTCTAGAGGGAAGTAGAGGACCAAGCTACAATACATAATTCATTATTAGATTAATCCTCCTACTTTAACCTGTCTATTTTTCTGCTTTATTTTAACGATAGGTGCAGAAGCATATTGATGTGTGACCCTGGATCTTCCAAAATTTTGTTTTTCATTTCTGGTGGTTATTCATTATGTTTGGAGTCTTTTCAATGTTTTTACAATTGAACTGAGATGTCTTGAGTTGTGATCACAAAGACCCCAATGCATTCACCAGAGGTAGTATTTCATCTTGAAAATATAGAGAAATTTTTAAACAAAAACAAATCCCCTGCTTCTCTGAACCCCTTATGTCTCAACACAGCTACTACTACAAAAATATGTGCCAACATCACCCTATGGTCTTTCGTGACTGTATTATAAAAGCAATAAACATTTGTCACTTTTACAATTGCATATGAATAATTATTTCCCCAATAATTACAGGTAATTATAAATGCCTGGTATATCTATGCAAAATCTGGCATATTCTATATATTAAAAGTTACTAAGGTAATATGAGGTTCAACATTATTTATCATTTAACAAACACACTGTAAATATTCATGCAGCCTTTAGCTATACTGAACTATCAGTTCTGAACACTAAACATTTCATTACTTCTAATATTCAAGCTAGTTATTTATGTTGTGACAGTACGGAAGTTCCTGGAGGGCTTGATATTATACATTAACAAAATAAAATACAACAAGCTTCCTTTTTAAATCTGAAAATGTTTTTCTACAACTACTTAAGCATCCCTCAATTATCTCTTTTCTGTTGACTTTTACTTTCATTATTAAACAATTTGGAACAATTCTTCATTAGAGTTCTCTCAATATATTCTGGTTTATGAATCCCTAGAATCCATTCCATCCACAGACTAACATGATTGCTAGCAGACAACCAATGAAACCTTTTTCTTCCTCTCTCTCTCTCACTCCACCAAGCACTCCTTTTTGTCAAGATCATAAAGTTACTCATAGCAGAAAACTGTATTTGCAGCCAGTATGACACACTGACTGCTTTTAGCCTTGAAATACACTATTTTGCAAAGAGTCTGTAGATGTGCATAGGGGTCAAAAAGGAAAATGAGGTTGCAGTGCCAATCTCATTAGCTCCATCCTACTGACATTTTTTTGTTCCTAGTATGGCCCTGAGGCAGCTTTTCTGAGGCTAGAGGAACCTTTGCTTCACACAGCTGACCATCCTGCCACTCAGCTGCACACTGTGTGCACCAAGAGACATACTGCAGTATCTAAGAAGTTTCACTCAGATTTTCTTGCATTTCCCTAATGAAAGAAAGCTCTTAAAAATATGAGTGAGCCTTACACACTTTTAACTTTACCTACTATTTTCTTAGCACATAAAATCATAAGACAGTGCTACTTGTCACATTTAGCTCTGAATATCCAGAGTTCAACCTCAAAACCAAGACATTAAAGTGAATTAATAAACAGAAGTATTAAACTCAATTTAATTCTTTAGTCTCTTGGACAAATTATGGGTATATTTTGAAGACTTCTGCTTCAGGTAACAAGTTGGGAAAGTTTATATTCTGATGTATACTCTTACAAAAACTTATAAAACTTAGCTTACAAAACTATAACTTTGAATAAAAACATGCAGTAACTTGCAGCTCTGCATGATATCATAAATTTAGGCTACATTTATCATTTCCAATAGTGTACTGAAGATCCAAGACGAGTAAGCATGAAATAACAAAAGATGAACAACATTCTGGAAAACAGTTTCCTAACAAGCATGGTAAGGATATAACGGTTGTTTCATGTCATGTCAAAGTAAGAAGTTAAATAAGCTCTAGGGTTCTCCAGGAGCTTAGAGCATGGGCTCTTTGCTTACCTGTGGCAAAAGAACAGATTTTGTCTATGGAAAACATCTGCTTCCCTATTCCATTAACAGAAGCAAACTGGAACAGATTGAACAGGAACAGAACAGATCCTTCTGGCATCTGTGCAGCCATTTACTCCACCTAAATAAGCTATATTCCATTCAAAAACAATCTGTCTTTTAGAAACTACTCAGAGAACGTAGTTCAAATTATTTCAGTTTCTGAAGGCCTCCTAAGATCTTCAGTATTACATGCCAGTCTTTACAAAAATATAGTTGGCCCTGTTTCGAAAGAAAGCATGGACCACATAGCCTCCAGAGGTCCTTCCTCCTTTGTTATTCTGTGACTGGATGGAATAAGCCATCCTTTACAGTAATTCATCCCAAGTGGCAAATCAGAGCTTGACCTCACAGACTCCTCCCTAAGAGCTCTTCCAATCTAAGAAAAAAGTGGTTAGCAAATATAAAGCACTCCACCACACCAGCTGTGATACACACGAGGCTTTCTCCAGGCATTGTTCTGATTTTGCTATTTAAAAAAGGAGTTAACTTGAATAGCAGAGCAATGATAAGAACATTATAAGAATTTGAAATTTATAGCTATTCATTTAAATAATAAATTTATAACTAAAGGAGTTGATACTCTCTCATTAACAGAAAACATACTCCAGAGTCTGATGGGATCACATTTCCCTACCTGCTACCTATTAAATTTACAGCTGACACTTTTTCAACCATCTCTGTTGACATCCCAATGGCAAACAAATCCCTGTGACCTACAAAGATTTAAAATGAGTATGAAGCATGGAAGTTAAAAACCCATTGAGATAATGTAGAGTTATTTGTCCACTCCAAAGGGATCTCCAGAATTTGGAATATAAGACATTTCTTTTTGCTATAAAAACATTTAATCCCAACCACAATGAACTACCATGTGTGTACCTGTAGTATGTATGTATAATTCACGTACACACCTTATAATTCACACTTTATAATTCACCTTCCAAAGCCTACAGATAATATCTCCATAGCAACTTGAAGTTGCTAACTGTCACAATTTCCAACCCCACACCAAAAGTAAAATCAAAGAAGATTTACATTCTAGGAAAATAACTTGCAAAGTTGCCACTCTTAACTTTCCATCTCATACCAATGCTCTCCCAGATTGATAACCCTATCTCCAACTGGTTTTCTTGGGACCTGTATCCAAGAGTGATTTACAAGAAAGGAAAATTGCACAAGTCTATACATGAATTCAAATAATGCCTCCTATCAACTCACAGAAATATGTATTACTTGGCAGCTTACGAGCAATGAATTCTTACCATCACATATCCCCAACAAGGTTACCATTCATATCAAAGCTGAGACTTCTAAGGCCACCTTAAACACTCAAGATGCTCACTTGACAAAATGCTTTACATATTTAAAAACTTAGCTCAAGTTTTTAACCTCTCACAAATAAAGCAAAACTAGAGTTAAAATATAGGGTTTTGCAAGAAAATGCACAGAGAATGAGATGCAAAAAGAGATCAATAGAGCTACAAGGAAAAAAAGGTTTCAATTCCTTATTTATAAAGACTCAAGCCTGCACCCTTAGAACTCAAAGGCATTTGCCTCAAGAAGAACCATGGCAGTAGCCAAGAAAGGTCAGAGAGACTGAGGAAACATGCTGCTCCAGTAGGTGTAAAATATTTCATGTTTCCTACAGCCAAAGGGAAAAAAAAAAGGATACTACACAGATCAGAGACAAATGACAAAATGAAGTCTGCTCAGAGTAGTGAAAAAACAGCATCAGTGAGAGGCCCATCAGTCCCTTCTCACAGCTATCAGCCATAACTAGAATATAAGTAATAGCCTCACTGCAGCTGGAGCAAATAGAGGAGTGTGGGGTTATGGTTTGTTTTTTGTTGTTGTTGTTGTTATTGTTTTTCCAGTTTTCACTTTTTTTGGGCCCCAGGAAAACAAGACATCTGCAGAAATGAGACTTTCTTTCCCACCTTCTTTTCTTAAGCAGCTATTCTCAACTAGCAGAACTTTCCAGATGCAGTCTTTAACCAGGACTCATTTCTTAAAAATTCTTTCACCTTTGCATTAAGCAGCAAGCAAATCCTTCAGAAAGGCATTAGAATTCTCAACTATTGTATTACAGTAAATGTGAACGACAAGAACAAAAGTTGTACGAAGTCTGCAGGGGATCTGCAAATGCATCTATACATTAATCCTAAATGTGTATCCACAGACCAAATCTTGCTATGTGCTCAGAAATGACCGCTGCTGATTTTCTCAGAAAGTTGACAAAATTAGAATTTGGGAACATGCTGTGTGGAGTTGGGAAACGAGCACAGGTCTCACCTGGTACTTTACCTTTGGATTATCGTTGTCTTCAGTCTGAGATCATAAACAACATAAACAGGTAATGAATTTGGACATATTCGAAACAGAAGTGGTGAGAAATTGGGATTTTTTTTCTTTCCTGAACAGTTTTGTGCCCACTTTTTTCCATGTACTAATAAAAAAAGATGACACTCTACACTGCAGATTAACATTCCCATCAGGAAAACTGTCCAGGAGAGGAGATTTTAGGGACATGCAATGGATTTCATGACAGCTACATCTGACTACGCCAAGACTGTCCAAAGCAGCTACTTTCACTATTTCTTGTGCTCCACAGACCTATCGGGTATAGGGGTGAAGTGTGCTTCAGAACAGACTTCATAAAACAAGAAAATGTGAAAAAAAGCCACAAGTTCACCAAGCACAAAAGCTGGATCGCAGATCCTCACTTCACAGCATCAAGCCATTAAAATTCTTGACAGCAACACACATTCCTGGCTTGCCAATGGCCCACTTTCTAGCAGCCTATTTTTGCTAAGAAAAACTTCTGAAAATCCTGAATATTAAACCTTTCTTCAAGCTATAATGATCACGGAGATTAGCTCTGATCAGCAGTTTTAGGCCATATGTAAATTTGATATCCCTAGGCATTGTAGCAAACCATGAAATACCCTTCTTTTTCCCATTGGCTAGCAGTAATAAGGAGACTGCTGTACAGCCCTACATTAATATTGGTCCACACCATCTACTTAGCATTCAACAGGTCTTAACTCCCAGTTCATGTTGGGGATTAGCCCACAGCTAAAATATACCAGATTTACAAGAGAAAACAGTTTAATCACTAAAAGCAGCTACAAACAAAAACCTACCTCATTCTGGTTCTTTTTATTTATTTATATTTTTAATCTGTTTTCCAGTTCTTTGGCCACTGCAGTCCAAGTAAACCTATTACAGCCACATGTAGGGAAATGGCAAAGTACAGAAGTCAGAAAAGATATTTTTCTTCCACTCTAGCACGTGCAATTTAAAACCATCAAAGCAACCTGAAGGAATACAGAAGTATAACGGCCATGACAAAGTATAACAACATCTTTCATGTAAAAATGTATTTAATTGAGCCATGATAGGAATGACTGAACCCTTTCCCTGTTACAGCCTGCGTTTAGTGCAGCCTCTCTCTCTCACTGGAGAACGTTTGAGAAAACGATCACTGCTTTTAACAGAAAATTTTATTCCTATTCATTTAGGAAAAAAAAATTATCAATATTCAGCAAACCACACAGAACAAAGTTTTCTTGACAGTTTCCCAAACTATAGTGCATGGCTGGGGGTGGCACAGTCAGCAGCACTGAATGCCTCTGTGCAGGGACTTCTCCAAGAGAAGAAGCACCCGCTGCTAATACTGTAACTGACATTTGAATCTAGATAGCAACTGAGGAAGACATTCTAAATTTTTCTGTCCTTCCACTACACTTACCAGTTCCTTTGTAATGGAAGTGACAGTTAAATTGTAAGCTAGGAACTAGGAAGGAAGGAAAACTAAAAGCTTTGTTTGCTTCCAGAATGATTCTTCCGTTTGAGTGGAAAAAAAAAAGCCAAAAACGTTAAAACTTGATTCAATAGCAATGAAGCCTGAAGCTGATAATTTCTACCTTCAGTTCCTGAATACAGCTGTAGTAATGAGAAAATAAGAGCCCAAAGGATGGATAAACTACATTATCTTAACTAGCAAAGGCAAACCTTCGAAAAATGAAATTGGAAAGGGAAAGCAATACTATTAACATTTTTTTCCCTTGCTAAGAAAAAAGAGCTCAGTTTTTCAACTCTTTACTTATTTAGTAAGCCTGCAGCATATTCCAAACCTGCTGAAAGTGTAACCTCCTAAAATTAAACTGCCAAATAAGCAAGATCACAAGGAGCCCAACAGGCACTTCTATCTCTTTGTCTTATAATGATTTTGAGTGCTGTAGATTTTTGTTAACGGAAACTATGATAGAGTTCAGCTTAAAAAAAAAAAAAAAAAAAAAAATCAAGAAGGAAAGGCTGTTTAAATTAAAAACTAAGAGTTCCCAAAGTAATGTTTGCAACTGTGTCCAAACAGTAATGTATGCAATTTCATGTTCCATTACACCATCTGTTTAAAAATGCTGATGTGTCTCTATTACTTTTGTTTTCCATAGCCATGGTCTTTCTCTGTTGCAGTTGGACACTGAGCTCCTATACCAAATCCTGTTCCCAGATTTGGGGATCACTTATTTCATCTGTAAAAATACACTGACGCAACAAGAATAAAGGTTCCAACCATTATAACTTTGTTAACCCCATCAAACTTCATTTGCACAACTAAAATTTGTTGAACTAACATTGTAATAAGTTGCTCCAATGCAACGATTTGTAACACAAAAGTCATTTATTCACTGTTGCAGCACAGACACTTCATACCTCAGTATTTCTTGCCTTTGATGTAAATAAATTCTGTCTTTTACAGTTATTCTTCATTTTTGTTATATGAGTACTAAAGTCTGGCCAGAAGTTATAGCAATTTGGAGGTATTCGCTCTCCAATAGTATGAATAGTCCTCACAAAATTAGTCATCTGAGAACTTTAAGATTTGCCAGATGAAAATCTTGAATTGCTTTTATTTTGTTGCTGTTACTACTGCTACTGAGTGCAACAGAGATCCTGGCTACCAAGAACCTTGACACCATTTTATTCCTGTGTTTAAAGACACAAACCCCCGTCTCTTCCTGGAAGAATCTTAAGCAAGTTTAATTCAAACTGAGCAGCACGTTGTTTGCCTGCTTCAGGCTCAGCCTGGCTTTATTCCAGGGCTCTCAGAAACAGTCCAATCCTGCGAATGTTTACAATTCCTCTAAAGCATAGCACTTATACAGCCTGTGGGAGTAAGAACCTAATCTTGCATAGAGAAGAGAACTGTATATTGTTTAATAGTTTTATTTGCTGTTATATGCTACTGCATAAGTTTTATTTTAATATCATGCAACCGCTGTGATTGCACTTTTATAATTGGTGCTCTACCCCAAAGGACAACTTTTTGAAGAGTAAAAGTGCTACCTAGGTGCTGAATCAGAGAATTTACTGCAAGAGCTTTTGGTAGAAATACTTAGTTATGAAGTTCCCCAGCAAAGGTTCTGCAGATGCTAAACAATTGAAACAAGATCAATGACATTAATTAATGATTCATGCAATGTAATATGAAATAAAAAGAATGCAGTGAATTGAATTTCAGAACAAAAGTCCTGGGCAGAATCCAACTCAGAAGCTGTTGCCCTGTTTTTTTTTCTTAATATTGTATTAACAGATGCAGGCTTACATTGTCCCCAAAACACCAGATCTTACTGACAGAAAAAACAAAGATCTTTTATTAACACTTCCTTTAACCTGAGTCTCTCGTTTGCATCCCAAGCTCCTCAGATAAGCCACAGCAGCACAGCAGTCATGGCAAGAAATGACATATGGAGAGCATTCAAATGACATCTTCAGAAACAAAACGAACTTTAAAGAGAATGTTTCTATAATTGCTGGGGTGAAGAAAATAAATTAATTTGAACAAACATTCTCAGTATCATGGAATTCACTCACTTGTAATGGTTTCAAAGCCCACAGGAGCTGTTTGCCACTATAGGTGATAAATTACAGCTTCACACAACAAATCAAGATAGCTTTGTGAGGAAAGTAGGTTTGACAAACTGAATTTGCAGGGCTGGGTTTTTGTTTGTCAGCACACCTCTTACAAACACCTAACCCATCTGGGAAAAATACTGCGATATCAAGTATAATCTACTCTATCAAGACATAAAACAAGGAGGCCAAGAAATACTACTTGCCCATGTATTTAATAAGATGAAAACCCTCAAATAGGCTGGAAGAAAATACATAATTAACATTAATTGAAGAAGTAATCATACGACCCCATGGACAAAGCCTGCATTATATAAATGATTTCATTAACTAAAATAGCTTTGACTTCTACAGGGTCTCTAAGTCTCAAAATCATGTTAAAAACAGATTACTCTGCCAGGGTTCCTAGAAATTCTTTCATGATTTAACAGATATTAAAACTAGAATTTGTTCTTTACTCTTAATACAATCAACATATTTTGATTCTCTTTCAGAGCTTCCACACAGGAAACTAAAACATTTAACCCAGCAATGCCCATTTTGTTTCTTTGTGGTACTACAGGTATTTCCACGATGGAGCATGGATACACTGCAAGCAAAAGAAAAGAACATTCTTGTTCCTGTCAGAAAACTTAAGATCCAGGCTCCTCATTTTGCACTGTCAAATATTTGCCTATAAAGGAAAGCCATTCATTTGGCCATTCTTCTGTACTGTTCCCAGGTTGAGATAATAAAAACAAAAATTGTATTTGATAAGCAGTTAAGAAGGTTAGTGATAGGGGAGCATCTACAATTCACATGAGATCACAGTTACACTGGAAGGTGAGACTATGAGTTATGCTTTTTTTTTTTTTTTTAGACTTACTACTTATCACAAACTACAGACAAAAAGAATTTGGAAGTTGACTTGCTGTGATGTGATAAAAGGGATCAAACACCTATTCCTGCAAAGCCCTGGTGGCAAAGCCATCCGACAGAAAGTGAAGTCAGATTACTGTAGCAGTAATTACGTACCACATCCAAGTAATTTACTAGGATGGTGCACACACTCAGCTAACAAATAACACGTATTTTTGACCAGCATTAGGGGATCAATCAACAGTTTCAGAAAAAGATTCTAACAGAGGCTATCAACCAAAAACAGAGCTGGAATACTTCAAGAAGGAGCAGGTGTATCATAATGCTGTCAGATAAAGTTAGCGCAGTTGAAACCTACACAAACTATTCTATGGTTCTTATTTTTCATACACAGTGATTTGATTTGAAGTGTTACAGAGACATAATAATAATAAGAATCAAAGCAAATGTTCTTTGCAGAAAAACGTGAAGAAAATTTATTGGAACTGTTACGATAATGAAATACGCAGCTTTGTTGCAATTCTGTTGCAACTGAAACATTTTGAAAGATTAGGTCAATTTTTATATGGAGAGAATCAGAAAAACAGTTCAGTATTAAAAGCAACTATGTGAAATTGTTCCACTATGACATTTTCTTATCAATTGCTTTGAGATGACTTCAAAGTTGAATTAATTTAGATTCATTGGTGCAATTCTCTTCAAGGAGAACTTGAATACTTTTGCTTTTTGTGTAATCGAAATACAGAGACAAATTTCAAACTCCTCAAAGATTTTTTCAAACAGACCATCATCTGTTGTCTCAGTCATTCGTAAGTAGAAAATAGACAAAAAATATATACATTAGCTTCAAACATGTCATTTCTGGCAACTGTTTTGATTACATACACACGTGATGTTCTGGAGTTGCCAAAAATAAAAGTAACAAATGTGAGGTTGAGTTTATTTTGTCTTGGATGGGAGGAATAAGGGGAATTTGCTTCACATATAATAGCATAATTATACTATGAATATTTATTTGAATAACTTGTACTATGCAGTCAACTCATGACTTCTGTGTTTTCTTACTGCCCAGTCATTCTAAGGATAATTTTCATATCTCACAGCCAGCTGTACCAATGTACAATTGCCCTTTGACATCTTGGGACTACGCAGTGCAATTTAAATTTAAAGAGGTGTGAAATACAGGGAGAAAAATGAAAAGGAAAAAAGGAAAAGATGAACTTAAAGTTTAAAAACAGAATTTCTCCTTCTCTCTCTCTCTCATTTAAAGACATGATCCGACGGTATCTTTCAAATAATACTAGGAAAAATAATCAATTTAACCTGCAAGGCAATAAATAATCCTGCCATCCCACAATGGCGTGTTTTCCATTCAGCTATGCATCTCTTTCACAATAAAAGTAGTGTAGGTTTGTCTATTGGCTGGCCCTGTGTGCTAAGGCAGTCAAACCCTGCACTGACAATTTACAGGGCTTTTTCTGTTCAGCACTTGGAATAGTGGCCACACCATAGCATTACTGTCAAAGGAAATGATGCCCCATTGTCATAAAAACCCAGTAACACAATTCCAAGATTTACACCCAGCTGAGAGCGAAGACAAGGAAGCAGGGATAGTGCTTCAGCTGCTGCACCTACTGCCATCAGACTCCAAATCATATAATAAATATATGGCGCAGGATTGCAAGCTGCAAAGATTTAACACCTTTTTCACACACTCCAAAGGGTTTGAATGAAACACAGCTGTGTGGATGCTGACAAGCGCTGCCTAAAAGCAAAACTTGCCATAGAGCCCGCAGGGCTGCTGGCCTACGGATAGGCAATGGGAAGACAGCATCCAGAAGCAGCAATTCTGAATCAACACAAACCAAGTTTCTACACCACTAATCAAGTCTATCAAGAGGGCTGTGGCAACCTGCTCTCCAATCTTTCAATGAATTGATTTTACAGGTAAGATCATCTCATGTGTCTAAGCTACTCAAATCTTTCAAGTTCATCCTTCTCTGCTTACGTAAGGGGTACATCAGTAGATGAAAATCACACTGGGAACTTTATGAACGCATGCATATTCATCTGCAAAGAATTACAGATTGTATTACACAGTCACACTGCTGAGACCTAGTTTGTCAGGTAACCAGAAACGATCCCAGCCCTTAGAAAATAAACAAAAAGCAACCCACACTTATTCTTTAATTAAAAAACATTCTTATTTTTGTTTAATTAACCTAGGCTATAATGTAAAAAGAGCCCAAAGAGCTATCTTCGTTCTCATTTTTCTGTTCCTTGCAGTACACTACAGTGAATATTCTGTGTGAAATGTCCAGGATAAAGAGACCCTAATGTATTCATAGCCTTCAGCATCAGGTATGAATGCTGATCTGGCCACAAGACTAATTATCGATATACCATTGTGAGTAGAAGATGGAAGGGGAAAGCTCCTTTTAGCAGGAAGGACAGCGAGCAAACTAAACAGTTGTTCACTAAGGAGTTAGAAGAAATCTAAGTGAACTTTGTGCCCAGTGGTGAAGAAGGGGGGTGGCTCCCTATTTCTAGTCCTTGCAAACAGGCCAGCCATGGCAGCCTGCGCACCTGAGGTGATCTGGAGCCTTTTCTCAGTATTTCTGCAGGAAATCAAGAATAATTGAACCCTGGGGTGAAGTGCAGACTCCCGCGTACAGATGCTAATACCACATACTCAGTTTCAGTGAGCTGTTAATTACTACACTTGAGATTATTTAAATTTGCTCAATGTACATGTTGAGCCACATTGGCATGGGCACGACAACCTGTGTGTGACTAGGTAATACTTCAATTGCTTGTTTATCTCAAATTCTTCTAAAACACATAGGAGGATTATATTTGATGTATAACCTTGGCTACTACAATAAAGTAGTACATTTATAGATTCATAACATACCTTTTCACTATGGATATAAACAATAATTAGAAAATACCAAAACCCCAAGGGTCTACTAAAAGATCAAGTAAGTGTTTGAGAGTTTTGAGAGCTTGTATGTGTTGTCTCTGTAAGATATACATATTCCATATGTATAAAGATATGTGGTATGTATACAAATATAAGCACAAAGTATCCATAGTAATTTAAAGACATTTTACACCAAGCAAACACGAGAACAAATTCCTAATCTTATATACAAAACAGCTATGCATAATTAGCCATGTGGCTTCCGTTTAGAAATTCAAAGGTTAGCATTACAGATGTGTCTAACCAGTTCATGTCCACTATATGTACTGGCTAGATTATGGAAAAGCTTTGAAGAACAATTTTGTTGAAATGCAGATGGTTGGTCCTAAGTAAGATTGCTAGAAGGCTGCATTAAACAAGTTTTAAAAATATGCATGAAACTGCCTACGTTTGTACATAAAACATACAAGAGGCCATGCTGGGTTACACCAAAGCATTCCATCTCCCTCAGTAGATGATGAGGGAAAATACATTTGAATCGACAAAGTCAGACCTCGGTATCCTTGTATTTCCTTTAACTTGGAGACTTCCTAGGCCGGGGTCTCATTAAATACCACCATCTGAATAACTAAGCCATCTGTGAAGTTTTTCTCCATAGATTTATCAAATTCTTTGAAAAGGTTTATACTTCTGTTTTCCACAACAGCTCACAGTAACGTTTCATAATTAAATTGACATTTCAGCTTTCAAATCTCTGATAAAAATTTCATTACTGCTGCAAGAGATATTGTTCTGCAGTAAGAAAGCACAATTCAACTATTAACTTGGAGGAAGTTTAGAGGTGGATTTGCTGAGACATTGCAGCTTCACAGCTCAGACCTCTATATAATTTTAAGTTCTTTACTGCTGATTTTAGAAAAACTATGAATATTTTAGTATGAAATACAAACTCGTCTTTATATCCCTTTAGCAGCTAAATGGTAGAAACTGAAAATTAATTAATAGATGTCCAAAAAACAGCTGGAGCACCACCTAGAAGAGAGATTGCTCACAATTTCAGAAAATCTGTTAGTCAAAGGTAAGGCCAGTGTGGTTCAAGGCTAAAAAATCTTTTCCAGAATATGCATCATTGAATTATTTTTGAGCTCTGCATTATATGTGGGATCTAAAACTAAACTGTATCTGTACAAGCTTTCCTCCTTTCTTCCTGCCCTCCCTTTTAACAAATAAAATTAAATGAATTAAAGAAAAAAAAACAAAACAGGTTGAAAATTCTTCCTGCTTGGAAGTAAATAGTAATCTGGATCAAGATAGTATAATAAATAATAAGCACAGAATAAGATACATACTTCCCCCCATAGTTAGCAGACCATTCCCACCCAGTTGGAAACAAGACAGGGCTTCGCAAGCAAGCCATCAAGTATTTAGTTTCTGGTATGATGAGCCTCCTCTAGCTAAAATTCACACCAAACACTTAAATTACTTTCTAGTACTCAAATATGTCAATACTTCTGCGTCATAAAAATCAATTCCACAACGCACAGCAGGGAAGCTGCTGTGCTGCTTTTTTTTGTTAAGCAGCATACTCCAAAGAGTTGATTGTAATTCCTGATATTAAAAGAAATATAAAAAGTAGTATTTGATTTTTTTTTTAATACATTGTAAGCACAAAGCCGTTTTTTTGTGATTGTCTTCAGTTTATTTTTTCCACTGTTTTAAGATCATCACTGATGCCAGCTGTACTTCAAGTACATGCTTTACTTAGAAGTATGATAGGATTTATCAAAATGTACATCTGTATTTTATTCTGATTATGGCCATGAATTTAATCTTCATTAAAATGGCTTTTAAAAGTATTTCTCCCTGCACACTGTGCTGTACAAACAATTTTATTTGGTGAAATAATTTTGCGCTATGTTTTCATTCCTCCAACTCAGCAACTCAGATTTTCCGTGGGGAACTCTGGAAATCATGTGGTCATAACTTAAAATTCAGCAAAGCACAAATAATAAGCATAATATGTATATATAACCTGCATTCCTCTTCAGACTTGCACCACAAAACGATGCTAAGTTCATGTGCTAAAAAGGTGGGGATGTTGACAGCATTTATTTTTTAAGTGCTATTTGGGTTTTGATACCCTGTACTGCCTCTCCCATGTAACCTCCTAGGGAGAGCATCTTCATTTTCAAAATGTGTGCACCATATGAAAAAACTGCACAAGGACAGACATATGGTAACTTTTGTGACAAAAGAAAGATTGAAGTATGGAGAAGTACCATCTTAACACTGATGCAGACAGAATCAGAAGGCACCGGGAAGCTTCAGATGTTACTTTTACCTTGGATAAAAAGGTACTTATGCTTTATTATTCTCTTCTGATGGCTCTTTGTGAAAGCTCTTAAAAGCACCCCTGTAGTTTCTCCCATATTATTGGAATTACAGGTCTGAAGAAAGAAGTAGGTCTGGGGAGTTCACCAGATTCAATACAATATTAGTCATTTTAAAACTTTAGTGACCTTAACTCACAGATCAGAAAGCATTTCAAGGAATGAAAAACCACAGTCCAGAAAACTCTAGCATAATATTTGAAATGCATCAAGAATGGCACTAGTGCATATGAAATCAGGATGTCTTACCTATCTTTGCCATATTACCAGTCCAGCATTCCTTTTTTGTAGCTTAACTTTCCAGATATCTTTTGATTATAATCTATCATACCCAACCTCATTTATATTCATTTACATACTACTTCTTGCTATTAGATTAAGTTTAAAAAATAAAATAAAATCCTGTCATGTTACTCCCAATAAGAAGCTGCCAACTTCAGAACCAGGTTTCATTTAGCTGAATCACAGCCACGCACACTTACAAAATTCACAGCTATCAATAATATTTACTCAGTGCATCAGTCCTTACCCCATACTTTAACAATCTAAACAATTTATGATACTGAACTTTCCTCTAGGCTACTATTCTTAATTCCATTTGCTTCTAAGGTCTTTAAGTGTCCATACATTTCCAGCAATTATTTATAGACATCTGGCAATCCTGGTCTGCAAAGCAGTGTGCTCACACTATTGTCTGTCATGGAAAGCAAGTAGGTCTCATTTGTTTGTTTTTCTTTCATGCAATTCTTGAGCAATTTTTTTCCTGCAGTTAAGCTTTTGCTCTACTAGGCTTGCAGCATACTGTTATAAGGAACATAACATCAAGTAGGTTTAAAATAATTTCTGCTAAATGCTTACTGCAATTAAATTGAGTGCCACATTCATTCAACCAGCCTTCACTTTCCTATCTTTACTGAAACATATCCAAAAGTTTTCACCTGCTTATGTAATCAATAAGATGAGTCATACATGAACTTACTGAGGTAAGTCTGCAGTAGGGCACAGACCCTACAGCCAAGAAATGGCAGATTGATAGATCAGAGATCAGTAGGAAATAAACTGGGTCACAACTCAGAAAACAAAAAGGTGAGAAATTACAGGTACAGTTAATACAAAACCCATTACAGACAATAAAAAAGCCATAAGTGTCACTGAATCAGGCTCAACTATTACTTCCCTGATATAATAATGTATGTTGAATTCAATCTCTTACAAGAGATGAGAGACTTCAGTACTCAAGGGGAAAAAAAGCAGGATTAAAAAAAACTGTATTTCTCCAATGCTTTTGTTTTTAAATATATAGCCACCAACTTTGCAGCTTATCAGATAAGACCTTGCATTCAATCACAGATAGGGAGACAGATACGCAGTGCACAGTTCTACTCTCTGCAGAATGTAGAGAAATAGAATTTCCCATTAAGGTCTGTGGAGTGACATGAATTTCTTGCACCAAGATCAAGACTATTTTATAGTGCGGTTATAAAATTAGCGCTTACAAACACAACAGAGATACCTCTGGAGTGGAACACAACAGCTGCTTAACAACTGACAAAACTGCACAACAGCTGAGGACAAAGCAGAAGAGAACTAATTCAGCCTGCATCTGCAGGAAAACTTTAGCTAGGATGGTCATTTGTGCTCAAATTAACATCTGGAACAATATCTTATTTGATGATGAAATTCAGTACAAGTGAGTTTAATGAGAACATTTTCATTACCGACTTTAATTGTCAGTGTGCTTTTACTTCGTTGCAAGTGTTCTATCAAATACTGAAGTATGTCACTGTGGAATCCTTACAACAATACTAACATTTCACAATACCCTATTTACTCCTGTTATTTACCTTGCCTTGTCAAGTAAAAGTGGTCCTGCTTAAAACTGAACAGAAAAAGGTAGAATTCCCACTCCGAACAATAAGTTCTACATGCAATTTGATTTGAATCATAATCACATTCAAGAGGTTGTCTTCACTGATTCCAGATATTGATCACAAATCTAAGCCACAGCTGTCATTCCCAAACTACAACATGTTAAGTTTGCATTTTTTTTTGTCAGAGATACTTTTAAAAAAAAAAAAATTATCTATTGTCCAGAACAGATTGCTCTTACCTTCTTAATCAGGAGAAGAATTTAATGAGTCATTATATCAGCAAAGAAGATCACACAACATGGAAATAATGCATTTATCAACACAATTTCTCAAGGCTTATTTATAGAAATCATCACAAACTTACCTGTAGGGGATCCCTCCATGACATGACCAATATAGGGTCCTTCTTTGAACATCGGCCTGTTATCATTTTGATCAATAACAGAAATATCTAGGCGAACTGGGCCATCGATGATTTTCCCACTTAAATCCGTTACTTCAACTTCCAGCTGTATAAACAAAAAAGAGAGGGGGAGAAGTTATTAGGTTCCTTATCACACCAAAGGATAAGAGAAAAATAGTTTCCATCAGTGGTGTGGTTACCAGATCCCACCAGGTACAGCACTCGCAGCCCACTATTTTGGACTGGGCTCAGAGCAGATTTTAAATCTAAGCAAAAGTGAAAGATAAATGTATATTCATGTCAAGACACCCTCCAGTAGCTTGAAAATAGCTTATTGTCTGAAGATATATATCAATCCACACACAATGGAAAAAAACAAGTTACTAAACCTTAGTCATCATGGCAAACCATACTAAAACTTTTCACACACGATAGCAGAAAAGGTCAGTTTCGTTTGCAGCAGCATTGCATATCTGCAATTCTCTCCTCACCATGACATCAGTAAAAACAGTAATAAACATATCAGAGAGACAGCTATCATCCTCACCTATTCTACCCATCCCTAGATTCAACTCTTTAATGTAGTTAAGCCAGCCTGAAAGTGAACTTCGACATGGATGTTAAAACCACCCTTTTCCAGTCTTTCCATGAGACAGTGGTAGCAGCAGGGGCTGGAAGTCTCTGAGCATTTTTTATTCTGCTAATTTATTCTTCACTGCCATGTCTTATACCTGTAAGTTATTTATAAGTTAGTGATAAATTGTGTTAGGAAAGAATTAGGTCAGAATTCTAATTCCTTATTAAAATAACTGGTTATTATATCACATACCCATATATGTTATAATTACACCCCACATTCATAGTTAAATTTGTGGGGCGTGTGTAGGAGTATTCATATTATGAATAAGATATTATAGACATTATTTGTAAATAGTGCCACAGGCCATTTTAGCATCTACTCACTCTGCTCATTCTCACTTATCTAGAAATTATTCTTGGAGGATTTTCTCAAGGTTTTTTTTTGTTTGTTTGGGTTGATTTTTTTTTGGCTGTATATAGAGATTAACAGTTTTAAAGCTAAGATGTCCTCTGAAATGAAGACAACTGATTCACATGGCACTGGCACAGCTCAAGCTTCAAAGGGCATGTGCCCCTTCACTTTCCTGGGTTTGTTTAACACTGGACAGTGAAGTCAATGTAATAATCTCAAGATTGCATACAGCGTGATGGGGATCAGGAAGAAAAATGCAGTGTTGTTATTGACCTACATTAAATCTAGATACAGTTTCAGATACAGTTAGGAATTGCTGACAAAAAGATTTATCTTGGTAAATGTTGACTCATCAGAACAATGTTAATTGCTTTGGGGAATGAAAGAATAGCAAGATTTTTCTGTGAAATTTGAGTAAATTCAACTTTCTGAAGATAACACACTCTTAATCTCTCTCAAAATTAAGTAGCTATACTGCTCACTGGAAAGAACAAAGTTTAAAGTAACTATTTGCTTTCATAGAAACTGCTAGCGATCTAAAGCAAAGGCTGATCTACCATTTGTTGATTTGTCTTCCACAAGTTAAAGAAGAGAATAGGAGACCTTTACCAATAACCAAAATAGATCTACTCGACCATGGCAAACTCTATTAAGTCTGAGTCCCCCTGGCCAAAAAGATTCCGATAAACAGTCCACGGAAACTGTTACACAATCTGCTTCCTTTTGTTAATATGACAGAAGATTTTATTAGTCCCTGAACAATAACCTGTAGAACCCTAAGCATTATGTATAAAAGAGCCAAAAGGCCACAGCACCTAATTAGGACCATCTGTCTTCATCTGACTGCTATACAGAAGAGGCATGTCAAGATCTTGCCTCCCCCTCTCCCGCCTTCTCTCCAAATCCAACATCAGAACAACACCAAAGAACAGCAGAAAGTACATCTTATCATAAAATCCAAAGACATGCAAAGGAAAGAAGTATTTAAGAAAAAGATACTATTGGCAGAGAAAACAGGTGACTTTAAACAGGCTGTAAATAAAACCACATGAATAATTAGACTGCATCTAACTATTAGAAGAACAATACATCAGTCTTTTAGTAAAGAAGAAAAGCCCATCTAGTTTTAATGTAGAACTTGACTGATATACCAGAGCTACTGCACTCTTTTAATAGCAACAGACTGTAACTGAACATACAGAAAGCATCTAAGCTCCTACCTGATTCCAACAGCATAACTAAAGAGAAATGGTAAGCAAAGATTTGGGCAAACTGACAAAACAATAAATTAAAATCAGCAGATATACTTATTCAGTCAGATTGACTACACTCCTCGTGTTTCAACTTTAAAGTTACGGAATTACTTTCATAAAGTTACACCTATGTGAATCTAGCAGCCATACTTTCCAAAACACTGAAGACCAAACCTCAATTTCATTTCTGACAAAAGAATACCTACAAACTACAAAAGCTGGTCAGGGGTTTACAAGGACACCATATTTCTCACAACACACATCAGCACACCAGGATACAAAGCGGACTTCGACCACTGAAGTTCACAGAGCTGAGAAGCACAGACAAAATTAAGCACACCAATAAAACAAGGCGAAGCAGCGTTAACACCGATAACTGCAGGCAGTAACAGATCCCAACCTATTTCTCCCCATCCCCTCCTCAGTTCTCTTCCCTTCTCAAAAGGGACTTCCTGACATTCTGCACTATTTTCTTCCTCATATCTGCAGTGAGGTGGTTTCTCATCGCCTTAGACATGAGAGTTTCACCTGAAGCTTAGTTCAATTACTCTAAGCAGCACAGACCTGTTTGAAGCACTCTCTATATCGTAGAGGCTTGCCTCCTTCCCACTCCTGCACTCAGCAACAACATTAAAAGGAAAGACAGCCAGCACCATCCTTACCATTACTTCAAGCAGTTCCAGGTTTCTCTTCACACATTGCTGCTTCCCTTCATTTATTGCTTTTGGTGAAGTGATTCTGGATGGTCCCATTCCTCCTCTGCATATAAATGCCTTTTTCTCTGCAGCCAGCCAGCCAATGACCCACACCTAATTACACCACGAATCTAAAGCTTTTCATAACTAAATCTAGAACACCTGCTGGTGCTTGATTATCTTCAAAGCCTAATACGGGTTCTTTAGTCACTAACTGCTTTCTAATTGGAAATTTTGCTGCTGGTGAGAGCTTCTCCAGGATATCTTCCAGTTTGATTACCAGGCTTTCCTGCACATTCCTCACACCCATCTTCACACAAAAACAGCAAAAAACATCCCAAAATTCAGTTATTTTCACCAGTACAAACAGCAGCTTCCCAGAATGGCAGCATCCACAGGACAGCCGAGCTGCTCTGCGAGGAGAAGCCAGGCTGCTTCCCAATGAGCTTCCAGACGGTTCCAGAAAGCTCTGCAACAGCTCTGCAATCAAGAGCAGCTGAACCCCCAGGGACACAGGTGTGGGTGCATTAAAGCCAAGGGGCACGAAGTGTTCTCAGGTGTTTTGGATTTACCTCAGCCAATCAGTTTTTGTGCCCTCACCCCAGTGCTGTTGGAGAGGTGAACTGAGTGCAGCTGGGTGAGAGGCAGAAGAGGTAGGAAAGGAGTTTTGGTGGTTTTGTTTGTTTGTTTGTTTGTTTGTTTGTTTGTTTGTTTGTTTGTTTTCCATGCTGAAAAGTTGTTTTAAAGATTGGCTGCGGTTATCTTATACAACTCAGAGAGGCAACAATTTAGACACGGAAATAAATTGCAATTAAATTTCCTGCTTTTAAGAATATGGATAAAATATTAGCTGATTATTACATGGCACAAAGGAGAGAGAAAAGATTTAAAAGCAAAACAATGCTTCTGATAGGTACAAATAATTGTATCTCAAGCTGCTCAAGAACAGGGCATTGATTTCCTCCAAAAGGTTGTACAAGTGTTACCAAAAAGCACAGTATAGAATTTGGTCTCATATTCAGAATTAGATCCTAGGTGCAAAGGGATTAATTAGCCAGTCCCAGCATAAACAGCCCGCCTTATTACACAAAAATGCTGAAGTTCCTCACGCTGAAAATACAGACTTCAGCTCATGAGTTTCATGCTTATCTCAACATGACTCTCTATATAACGTCTTTGAAGAATTCCAGAACTGGAGATTTCACTAGGAAATCTAATTAAAACAGCAGCTGAGCCTTCTGTGATTGCTCACATCTTTCTATGTAAACAGCAGTAAGCTGAGCAATGTATAGACTGCAACCACATACAGTCTGCACATTGAAGAAAGCAACTTTGTAGGATTTTACAATGGGAAAAGATTCCAGAGCAATAATTCATACACTTTCTGTCTTTCTACTTTTTTTTCTCAGTTAACAAAAGAAGATTAAAGACCAAAAAAGCTTTTTCTTTCAGAACAACTATGGAAATGTTTCTGAGTATATGAGATTTTCCAAATCAGATTATTTTATGGTAGCATCATTATTCAATTCTACTCGGCCAATCTGAAAAACCAAAGTCTAACTGAAGAATGCAAAACAAATTCTGCAAATAAGCTGGTTATATGAAGTAGGACATCCCTCAAACTACCTCTAAGTAGCATTCCCCTAGATCACACCATAACCTTTCCAATGACATAACAAACTGTAACTGCATTCAGTTCTGAAGCCTCCAAATGATGTGAAGGATTTAACAACCTTTACAAAGCCCTTGGTAACAGTTTGAACTGACCTGTCTTACCTGAGATCAGCTGACAGTTATTTCACATTTTCTATTCCCTTGGAAATACCATTTAATTATGTGTATTAATAAACAAATATTACTACAGAACAACTTTTGTCTCTGAAAAGAATGACAAACGATTCATGAGATAAGAGTCACTTCACCTTCTTTGACCATGTCAGATACAAGGCTTTGCAGATACATTAATACAAGATTTGCGAAAAGGACGAGGAATTTAATATTATAAACAGCCAGATATTGATTTCTCACCCTTGTTTTAAAGGTAGTGGTCTTAATATTTTGAATCCTCAAAATAGATTGAAAGTTCAATGCCATACTATTCTGGTTTGTGAAGTGAAATATAGCAAGTAATTCCAAGTAACAAAACAAGTATTGACCTTGCATTCTTTATCATATTTAACTTGTCTGAGTTTCCCAGAACTTAAATTTCATTAAGAAAAACAAAACAAAATTGCAGAAACAGTAGGTAGATGTATATATTTACACTGCTAGGTGGGGAAAAAAGGGCACGTTAATTTACTTCCTCTTGCCCGTCAGAGCTATTCTTTGCAGAAATAAGAGCAAAACAAACTGAAATGACTGGTCTAATTGTTTATAATGAGACCATACATCAGTAGAGGAGAAAGATGCATGTTTAGTGTAATTATTCATGTGATGTGTGTAGAACGTTTAATGTCATTTGACAGCAAAACTGCTTTTTGTAGGAAGGGGAGGTGCATCCAGGAATGGAGAATTAAGCCCAAAGAGGAAAGTTGTAAGAGAGATAACATGAGGAAAGAAGAATTGATGAAAAATACCACTAACCTTTCCTAGAAAGCCTTATCTAACATGACCTCCAAAAGCCCATTCTATGTGAACTTCTTTTGCCTATCAACAACATCAGAAATCCTCCATCTCTTTGAAAAAAACTGCCATTAGCCATCGTGAAAAGCCATTACATCTTGGCAGGCAGATCTTCCTCAGTGTCAGCGTGAAGACAAATCTGGAGTCATTAAGCTAGTTACCAGAGCTCTTTGAATTTTCCAGACTCTTTGTTCCACACCTGCAGTACCACCACCTGCCTTCTAGCACCAGCAACCCCTCTTGATTTGCAGTTCGCTTCACAGAATGTGCCTAGAAAATGCCATCACTGAAATATGCCCATTGATGCAAAAACGAAGATAAAACACTATACATTTTAGATTTTATACGTATATGTTAAATTGCTTCATGGCAGTTAACTAAGCACTTAAGAATTCACCATCTCACTGAATGTATGTACTGTAATGCTCTCTGTGTCACAGTATTTTTTTTTCCATAGCTGTGTCTCTCTGCATCATAGTATTGCTAGAAAGGTGTTATTTTCTTGTAGACTTTTAGTCCTGATTTTTTTCTCTACTGTCAGCATGGAAAGGTCTCTTTTCTGTGAACAAGATCACAGAATGAGAAGGAAAAATAAAGCAGAAAAAAAGAAAAAAAAAACAAAACAAACAATCCACTAAAAGAGAACGATGGCATAAACCGCAGAGAAAATAAGATAATAGTACTCTGTGTATGAAGTCATAGAAAGCTTATACCAAAATGAACACTGCCTTTACTACAGGGCAGCATTAAATCCAGTAGCACATTTGTTGTTTGTTTGTTTGTTTTTAATGTTTCAGCTCATTGAAAAAGACAACAAATAATTTTATATTTTCTAGAAACTTTGTTGCATGTTAAAAAAAAAAAATTAAAAAAAAAGGAAAACTGGAATTGATAAATTCACCTGATGATTTAACAACACATTGCTGAGAATTTTTAAGGACTAAAGGCAAATCTGGTCATTGAGGAGTAAATGGTGTTTTCCACTACTTGTACTAGTTTGGAGTAAATAAGATTTATTCATGTGAGTTCTTGTAAGCATCAACTTAAAAATTTCATATTTTTAATATTTAAATATTTGGAAGAAGTATTTCTTTATGCATGCCAGTAACTTATGTTCATGGCACATTTAGTTTTAAGCATAAGATCAAGCAATAATAAGCCTACCTCTCATAAAATCCAGTCGCAGTGGTGCATGTCACTGTCTAGGGACACTGCACTTCCAACAGTCAGATTGCACTGGAGAAGGCTGGCTTTAACTGGTTAGTTTTGCAAAAATAACAGCAAACAAAGGAACTGGGAGTAGAGAAGACAGTGATATTATCACAAGTCTCTCCTCTTTTTTTTTTTTTTTTCAGGAAGCCCTGAGCACACCACGCAATGCAGCAGTCTGAGATGACCATGCCAGCAGAGCTTGCCCACAACTCCGGTAAACCCTGCTGCAATTGGGGACCAGCAAAATACAGTCACTATAAGGACTTCCAAAAAGTCTCAGAATTGCCATTGCCATTTCACTGGTGGATATAAATGAGGTATGAAGCATTTAAACTGATCGTAAGTATCCTGATTCATTATGATAAAACTGATGGGACCAACTGATGCTATACAGCAGGACATTTCAAAAGAAAATCAAAGAAATAAGATAGGAAAAGATGGGAGAGGAAAGATGAAATGACTTCACGAAAGCCACACACCAGATGAAATTTGAATCAAGCTTGAGTCCAGGCTTTTTGATCTCCAAACACAAGACTGATAGCTGGATTCTATCTCTTGCTGAGCAAGTGATGTAAAATTAGATTTACAAAGGTTATTAAGCTACCAACAGGTATCTTAATAAAGCTTTCAAAGTGCCTTACAAGACTGGGTAATATATCGTATTAACATCAAAACACCTTTAAAAGAGCTTTGAAAACCTGATTGTCTTGTTAAGGTCTCATTTTTCCCCCATTAAGCACTTTTCTGCAGCTGCACAGACACAAAACAACAACTGAAAATAATTTTCTATGTCCTTGCATAACAATGCTGCAAATTTATAAGAATTCCTCATATAGCTACAAACACAGAATTAGAATGACTTCTGAAACATATTTTTTGTTATATATTGTACAAGTTATGAAACTAGAAAGTCCACTCCAAAAATAACCTCAGTGAATAAATGACAAGGACATCCCTCAAATCTGTGGAGCAATACAGCAATTCAAATGAAAGCCTGTGTACTTCACACAGAGTAAAAGTATTATGGATGATCATATAAAACTAATTAAAATCTTCCTGTATCACAAGAGAACACATGTTGAGCCCCTCAAAAAGAGGGGAGTGGGAAGAGAGAGTGAGAGAGAAAAAGATATCAGGATTCACCAAAGCAATTGAGTCTAATCACCACAAAAATATTGAATTAAAAAAAAAATATCAAAAAGAGAGGAAGTAGGACTGAAATAAAGGATTAAAGCATAAACTCTGCCAGATTTTTTTAGGCTCCATGCAGCACCACAAAAACAACAGAGTATGTAAGAAAAGATGAAAAATGGCTTTGTACTTTCAAATAGCTCATAGCAGTATTCAAGCTCTGCTCACTGTCCTTAATGCTTGAAAATCACTCCAAACAGCATGTATGAAGCAGCAAACGTGAAGCAAATTTCATCTCTCAGAAAGACTTAAGAAGCAACAGGGTCAGAGAGAGATCATAACTAATCAGACCAACAAAAATCCAACACCTAAAATGCAGCAGTGTCTAGAAAACTGACTTATTTAGGCACACCAAATAAAGGCCAGTATAAATGTCAGCTATAGATCAAACATATATTTTGCTTTGTTATTACTGCTAAACATATCTATTCCTACAAATAAGTAGGAAAAGGTCTTAGAAGTCAAGGATCACTCAACTTACACCCATCTCATATATACAGAACTAAGATTCTCTAGTTGAAAGCAACAAGCAGGGAGTTACAAGAGCACTTGTGCAGGTTAAACAGGAGGGCATGCAGCAAGCTGCTGCCTAACTTGCTGGCTCTGCCAGACATCTCATCTCTTCACACCATCAGATTTGAAGTGAAGAGATGCAGCCAGGAGTCCTTCAAAGCCCTGGTTAAGATGGAGTAAGTGTGCTTGGCCTCTGAGTGTCAGTAAAGAGAAAAAAAGTTGGTAATTTGGAAACAAGATCTTCCTAGCAGATGTTTTCCTTTCGAGAAATTTTCTTTCTCTGAAAAAAAAAGTGTTTCCTCTCTTCAAATCTGAAACAGTATCAGTATATTTTATGTACTGTATATGCATTACTCTTGTAAGATACATTCCTTTTTTTTTTTTTTTTAATTTTGTCTTTTTAAAGGTTAGTCCATAAAAATTACATAAAGAGAAACAGATGAAATTTCTTTGTCTAAGTGGTAAGATTTACATGACTGTACTGCAAAGCATAAGGGTCAAGTGTTAAGAAATCCTTTCAAACTGCTTATCTACAAAATCCCCATCAGTGAGAGTTGCTCTGAAACACTGTGCTATGGTGCAAGACATTTGCCATTCCTTTTTTCATCACACCGAATGCAATGATAATGAACTCTGAGGTGTTTCATGTCTGAAAATATGCAGCTTTTATTTGTTGGTATCATAAATCTGCTAATTCTTATTCCAAGTTCTTTCTCAATCTTTGGAAAGTGCTCAGATGCCCAATGACCTGCATTACCAACCAGAGCCTGCCTGTTTGACCACAAAGCTCAACTACTTCCACAGAGGACAAACTTCCTTCCTCACTGTACTCTTCACTAACAAGTGCTGCATGCTCTTTGTGCTGTGTTGAAGATAGTATATTTCAATGCCAATGATAAAAGTTTTAGGTGTTGGAAATGCCAACTACATGCTTTCATTCTCCACTGTATGTTTGGTTACATAAATCATGGAAAAGCGAGTTTATTGAAATTCTTCCAAACCACGAGGTTGCAAACTCTCTTACATTACAAAGGTTGGGTACTGTCATCTGATGGGCTAAATATATCAGAGCAGTAGTCACAGCACTGCTTTCATTTCCCTCTTGTATTCTCTGCTTGGACTTAGCTGTTACAAGCACTGAAGTTAACAATACACTGTTTATCTTTTCCTGTTATTCTGAATTAAATGAGTTTTTGTTGATTTTGTCTAAAGTCAGCCTTACTGAATTTCACAGCGTGCCGGGTTGGTTTGTTTTATTTATTTTTATTTTTATTTTTTTTTCCAAGACAATGTCTATGGCAGATACTTTTATAATTCAGACAGCTGATCTTCCTGGTAACATCTAAATGGATTAGCACATCCCATATGACAAATGCTTAGCAGTTTCTCTGTTTCAGTAAAACAGAGTAGTTGTTGCTTCCACTTTGCCAAAAATGGCAAGCTATGTACTTCATGTAAAGAAGAAAGGAAATATCTGAACACTTTTCTCATGTCATTTTAGTGAAGACAGTTGTGTGTATGTACATAATGAAAGATACGCCAAGGGCAGCCTGAACTGAAATAAGTGTTGTTCCTAATTACCTGTTTTCTCTCTCTAAACCTAATGCAACTTAACATCTTGGACCATCCCTCTACATTAAATATCAATAAAGAAAGATTTAGTCAATGGGCCGCGAATTAGCTAAATTTACATAGTAACGGTCTCATCCAGTAGTCAAACAGTTGTAGTCTAGCTCCCAAATGATCAACAAAAGTCTGCTATATAGTTAATAACATCAGCTGTTAAAATATATAAATACACACACATACATATATACTTTTAAGGCATAATTCCTAGTTTGAGTTCAATGAACCTCCCTGAACTTGGTTTTGTTTTTGATATTTCAATCGATTCTAAATTACCACATTGAGAACCTTAATTCTAGGTAACAAGGTTACCTGAACAAGATTCGAAAATTGGGCATAATATAGAAAACAAAACTTCCAGACAATAGAAACCTTGCATCATTTTGACCTGTTAAACCTTGCATTTTTTTTTTTTTTTTTTTCCCAAAACTTGAACTGTCCAAGAACAGGAAATCCTTACAAAAATATAATAATTAATTAAGAATTATATACATACATACATACAAATTACATCTTCACTTGTTTTTGCTATACCATAAAGTGTTCTCCTTTGGCTTGGCAAGGTCACTTTTCATCAATATATTACTGGTTGAAATGTAAGATAACTTCTTTTATTTAGAGTAACCTATTTATAAATCCATCACTATTAAGCAAGATGGTAGTTCAATGCAAAATACAGATACAGAAAGTCAGTCCAATCAATACCAAGAGCCTGAATTTTGAGCTCCAATCAGTAGCAATCCATCAGCCTTACAGAACCTATCAAAGAGAGTAGAAGTATTCTATTTGCAACTGAAGTGTCTTGCAGAACCAAAGGTTTGTCATTATGACACAAAATAAATTCTATAGCGTCAGGATAAACAATATGTCTCAAACTGTATAGCAAGCATATTTATAAGGAGTACAATATCTTAAACAGAGAACAAAAAACAGATCAACAGATCACTGTAACATGATCACTTGCCATATAAAGAGTTGTCTGGTAAACACAGATAATGAAGACTAATAAAAAGAATGTGGAAAGAACTTATGTCAAAGAGATGAGTTTATGTTTTGGAAGAACCCCACTCATAAGAAATGCAGACTCAACTGCACAAGAACAACTTAAAAGTATTTGGTCCATCTACAAAAGTAGTGAGATCCCTACAGATTCTCTCAAATACAAAGTAGGCCAAGAAAAAATATTAGAGGCTCTGTATTTGTACCACTTTATGTCAAAGAAGGAAAGGAAGACCACAGAAAGCATCTTCACAAGGTAGTTGGTGCTCCAAGCCTGCCAGTGCTCAAGAGGCATTTCGATAATGCCCTTAATAAAATATTTTAATGTCTGGTTTGCTCCGAGGTGGTCAAGCACTTAGGCTCTTTGATCTCTGTAGGTCTCATCTCGTTGAACTATACTCATAAAATCTCCAGAAGGCTGTTAATTTTTTTATGTAAAATATTTTTTAATCACCTTTGTGTTTCACCCTCTTTCAAATTCAGAACCGAGGCTGAATCACAACAATTAGCTGGCACTGTATGCTTTTCTACAAATTGCTTACATGCCATTAAATGGAGGCAGTTGAGAGAGAGATGAGTGGACTGTTCAGTCACCTGCCTAATTTTACTATAGATACTTCTTAAAAAGAATTACTCCTTAACAGAAGATAAATGGGCTTCACACTAAGTAATTCAAAGAAAGTGGGAACATTAACCACAGAAAACATGCCAAAAAGAAATGCATTTTAAGTAATCAGACCTTCATTTCTCTCATAGAAGGTCAAATAAATGTGTCTGTAGGTTGCCTCTCCAGCAAGTACAGCAACAACATTCTTCTGCAGAAAAAATGGACATTCAGAGAAGGATGCACTGCCTGTTTAGTAGAAGACTGTGAAAAAAAAATCTGATAAAAATGCATACTACTAACCACAATATTCATAGCTCATCAAACCCTGACATGTTCTGGAATATGCTAGTGCCAAACTGTATCATGTCAGCTGAGTTTGACAGCAGGTAAATTACACTATGCAAGAGTTGAACTAAAATGAAGTTGCTCAACAAAACTTTCTTGATCTAAATAGGATTTTCAATCTTAGAAAAATATACTGTTATTAATGGAGTAAAAAAAAAAAAAAAAAAAAAAAACAACACCTGACATTAAGTTTATTCTTTTGCTTTATTTTCTGGTTTCACTAGCAGAAGGTCATTCATAGCAGAATCAAATAAAACCATAAAAAATAAAAAATAAATCAGTTTCTATGTTTTTTTTCTCCCTGAACAGCTTCATTCAGAACTACATTTATCATTTAAAATTATCCATCAAGAACTGTAATTGAATACCTTTCAGCCCTTAGGTTTGAATACAGCTTTGAATAACCATGCTGACTGATCACTGCAGTCATGTGGCATTAGTGGTACACTCCGACTTGACCTTCCTACTAAATATTTAAAGGACTGAAACAAGTCATTTCCAGATCAAATCTTCCTGAAAGTACATGGTAGTATGACTGTCTGTCCAAAAGCATGACTAACATTTTCATTCATAGACATTCTTATTAATACCAAGTTTCTTAAACTCATATTACTAGAAAACAACTGCAGGAACAGCCAGTACTGTCATCACTGTAAACCCTGTGTTTGCTGTACAAATACGTGTTTGATGTGCTACTTTTCAAGATACACATCATACAGCAAGTTGGAGTACTCAATATTCATGTAATATTTAGTAAGTAATAGATGTAGTGAGACATAGTAAGACAGTTTAACAATGTAGTAAGATAGAAGAGGGCTCACATTGCTATTTGCTCTTGCCAACAGCTGTGAACAGTTCATTTAAAAAAAAAAAAAAAAAAGGGATTAAAGATGATTTTGCTGCTGGAAATGTCTTAAATCTGCTAGCTGCTTTAAATTGGAAAAAAAAAAAAAAAAAACACAAAAAAGTGGAATTATAATAGTTAAGAGCTTGCAGCCCTTATTATTTTCATCCATATTGCTATTATCTTGAGTCCTTCTTAACTTAATTACTAATTCAATATTCCTTATATTTAGTCTCTTATTGTTTTTCTGACGTTTATTCAACATAAACCCATTCTGTCACAATTTGTTATTTTTTGGAAGAATGCAAACTATGCTCCTGTGATCTTGCCTGTGTATCTATCTATCTGCTGTAGCTTTGTAGCCTGATCACAAGTAAGATTAGTGAATAATATGACACTTGGTCAGCCTGCAGGTATGCAGCTAGGAAGGAACAGTATTTTTTAAATCCTTCCCACAGAGAGAAACCTAATATCCGTGTTCAGGGTTATTTTTGTCACCAAGTAGACGTGGCTATTTGTTCCTTGTCATAATGAAACTTCTGTGTCTATAAGAGATCAAGAGGCCAACTAAAAGCCATATCATAATTAAAGCGTGACAGTGATATGGGAATTTTCCATTAGCCAAGGTGGTAAAAAATACAATAACCAAAGAAATATTTCTCTAAGTTTCACTCCACATTCACATCACTCAGTCTGTGATTTCCAAGAAATTTTACATTCCTTTACACTCCCGTTCCCTCAAGTAAATTTTACTCCAGATCTGTATACAGTTATATGTATTAATTTTGTAGACTTATTTCTTATTCCTTCCACCAACAGCCACAGAAGCTCATTTACGTTATGCAGAATATAATTAGTAGGTATCGTATTTATTTGACAGCTTTCTCATTTTCTCAGTTCTATGCAATTTGACAGAGACCGTTGCAGATCCGTAACTAGTCTTTCAGAATGACTTTCACAAGGTTAGCTCACTTATTAATTGACCCTTGGTAATGGTAATTTAAGAAGCATATTAATCTCATCTGTCAGTTCTAACACATACTAGATATATAAAATAATTTGTCTTTTTTCTTTGCAAGGAGTCTTGCAACAGAAATGAAGTGTCTAAATTTTTAATTAATATGCATTTTCTTTCAACAAATGGCTTTTGGAGCAAAAGGACACATCTTTTCAGTAGTTTTCTTTATTCTACTTTAAAGCTCCTTCATTTTCTTATGAAGAAAAGCAGTATTTCACCAGTCAATAAAACTTATGATCTAGATAATCTTTGACAAAGGACACTCTGTTATTCTTAAACCAGATCCCTGAAACTTAAAAATACATGAACAAAGCACTCCATAACAGCAGTGTTATTTATTATTTCATATGCTGATTAAAGGCTTCTTGCGTTCAAGGAGATTTAATTCACTAAGAATATTAAAAAAAGATTGTTATTCAGAAACTGAAAAACTTCAATTGGTATCAGATGCTAGGAGTTGTAATCGTTTTAAATTTCATTTTCAAGTGCATCATATGTTGAGCAGAGCTTTTGGTTTAGTTCTAAGAAAGGGTTATATAAAATAGGTACCAGGGCCATGGGTAAGTTCTGCTTTATTTCCTTCATTAAGTAAATAATGGGAGCAGTTAACAGCAAGGGGAAGGGAAGGAAGGAAGGAAGGCAGTTGTGCCATCAGTGTGTGATCATCTGCACTTTGTTTCATGTGGATGAAATGCAGCTCTTTGCATAACCACTCCAAAAGGACAAAAGAATGTATTGATGAATGGACATAATTCTCAGTAGGGTTATCACAGGTTTGAGGAGGAACAGAAATCCTATGCTTTTCATTTAAAAGCAGAGAAGTCAAGAACGTACGAGGTGAAAGGTGAGGTACACTCCCATCCCCTTCTACTTCTCCTTTTGTGTCCAAAGAATGAAGAGGCTTTTTGAAGGGAAACTTCACAAAGAGCAGACCCTTGCAGCTATGTTTTACTTCATATGAACAGCACACATATGAACAGCAGCAATGAAAGATTCCATCAGCTCTATGGGCTATAAAGCTCTTACTAGCATCAGAGAATTTACTATATTGACACCTGGCAAAATTCATCATGTAGGACAGGCTATAACAGCCAGTGTGGTCCACAACACACTCGCAGAGGGTCTTCAGAAAGAAAGAAAACTGAAGATTGCTGGAAGTGGGCACTTGCCCTGGGTAGCTGCACAAAGGAGCTCTGGGTGGAGGTGGAGAATCCAGCACTATGGAAACCCACTTTCCCTGTGCTTTTTTCTAGAGCAGGAGTGGGAAGCAGATGCAGCTGACACTGTACTAATTCCCTCTATGACTGTACGTGCGACTTATTCCCCACTAAAGACTATTTGTTATTAGGATTAATTCAGCTTCAAAGTGGAGTAACAGATATAAGACTAAACTTTTACCAAACATATTGACAAATGCTACCGTACTTAAACTCCCATTGGTTCCACATGAACTGAGATCAGAACAACGATCATTTGTATGTTAAGAAAATGAAGCAAATATATAAATGCATTATAGAAGATATAAACAATAATACTGTAATACTCAGTTTGCTTAAGCTTATCCCACTGGAATATAAACCATCAATAATTTTGATGATAACAATCTAGAGGCAGCTCTACAAAAGCATGGCTCAGTCTTTGTAGAATTTTACAGCTATATGAATATCTATTTCCTCACAGACATCACGCTGGATTTGGATGGCATGTGTTTCAGGCACTTAAAAAAATGCTAACCATTTTTTATTGGCTATATCGTCACAATGTCTCCCCCGCTGTTACAGTCTACTGCATAAACAGGTATTCAAGCAATTTTTAGGAAAAACAAATTACACAGCTGACAGACTACAGTGTCTCCTTCAGAATCATTAGTGTCAATCATCTGAGTACAAGTTTTAAGTGCTATTGAAATGCATGCTACTTAAACAAGGGATCATCATATGGAACCACTTCAATCTTAATACAACCATAAGCATATACAGCATCAGCCACTGAGCTACTAACGTAGCATCTGTATTTTTAACAATACAGTAAGAGCTTACTGCAGAAACAATGCCCATTTATTCACTTACAATTAACAGAAGCAACTCAGTGTCTTCATTTTTTGCTTTTCAAGTTGGTAAGCTACGATTTTTTAGGAAGTCCACAGATTTTAGTGTACATAAGCAATGCTCCTTCGAGAAAGGGAGGACTGTGTGCACAGATACAGAAGTCAGGAAAACAACACCAGACTGTCAAACTGGTAATAAAAGCATTTTCCTTACTGCCAGCAGTTCCTAGAATTCAGTGACATCAGCTGACCCACACCGATTTTTGCCAGCTGAACATTTGCATCTCATTTGAAGAACTGAGCTTAAAATGCTTCTGAAGACTTTAGTTAGTGTCACAGAACTGGCTCAGTGAGTGAGCTTTCAACTCCATAGCCGTGTGTGCTGGTAGGTGCTCATAAACATCGGTAAAGATTGGAGGTGACCTCATCCATGTATTACACTTCACCCCTGTTAAAAAACCAGCAAAGTACGCTATAATCAACAACACTTCTGTAGCTGAAAGAGTTATTGACAGCTAAAGAACCCTGCCTGTTTCTCATATTTTCAAAAGTAAGTGGATAAACTAACCAAGTCATCAAACCAAAACCATTCTTATCACTACATAACTTCCAAAGCCCTCACATCCATCCTGTGTCCTCAACTAAGTTACTCCTGATCAATGTCTGCAACAAAGAAATGAAAAACTGACAAACTGAAGAAAAGGATTCTTGGACCTCCAACGAAATCACAATCATACATAGAAAGATTTTTATGAGTAACAAAAAGCATACTTTGCTGTCTGATCTTTTCTTTCTTTTTTTTTTTTAATATATTCTTTTGTGGTTATTGTTATTTTTGAATGAATATTTTGACAAGAAACCTATATGCCCAAACTACTTTCTTCACTTTGTATTCAGGAGAGTAATGCAGAGATTGCAGAAAGAGAAACAGCAAACATATCCGAACAAATCCAAACAAATGGTTAATTTAATTAAACAGAGTTTAGTACTACTTAATGTTTAATTTCTGGTTTGGATAAAGTATGAACTTTTGAAGAAAAATCTCGTGAAGAAAAGCTGTGTCTGTGACTCAGAAAGCAAGAACGTGCTATTTGCTTCCTGAACCCCAAAACTGACGTACTGCAGGGGTGCCATGGTGGTTCTTACATAAGTGTGGGAAAACTTTACATTCAGTTTTGCAGGCATAAGGGGGCTGTATTGAGCTTTATGGAAACCTTTACTAATAGGAAAGCAATCCTTATCTGCAAACTCATACATGTCCTTATTAAGGTAAATCATTATTTTCAATACTATGACCCTAATGAAAAGTTCAATAGCAGTTTTATTTTTCACTGAAATATGGAAGTTCATGCATATGTGCCAAGGTTAAAATGAATAGGGCAGAAAATGGGACGAAGCAGGGAAAAGGCAGAGATGTGTAAAACAAAATGAATTAAAACAAACACACACACGAAAGCAATCATGACTGTGTAAGAAGTGAAGCCAGCTTTGTGAGCTAACTTTTAAAATGTAAGTTGCACTTACTCCTTCAGTAAACTGTCAGCACAGAATTTAAAGATGTAAAAGACAACATTCCTAAAGTCTGCTGATTAAAATTCAATGCTATTTTCACATTATTTCACCTTATTACTGCATATTATTTCTATTAAGGGAATAACAAGAATAAACCGGGATACTTACTGGGATGAGCAGCACATAAACTAAACTACACGGTTAGAGACAGGCCCCACTTCAGTAAGCTCAAAATGTGAATTTAAGATACCTTTGTGACTATGAGGAAGACACCACAGAGATATTTTTAAAATTAAAATACAATATCTCTGCCACATTTTGCAGTGATGCGTCAGAGCAAGGCTATGCTGTACTGCCTGGATGTTGTACTGTGACTTAAGCTGAGAAGAATGAATGTTAAAAATTTTAATACTAAGTCCTATGATGGCTTTTCTTAGATTTTGATCAATCTTTACATAAATATTTCATCATCAGCATGGAAAACACTAAAGGCAAGTTAGCGAAAAGTGAACTAATTACAAAGCATGAGTCAATTAATGATTGAAAGAGCTAAGAGAACTTGGAATTAGCATCACTCTACCATGGCTTCAGAAACCCAAAACTAGTGCTACCCTTAAAATCTAAGGATTACTTTACTTCATGTAAAAAAATTTCTATGAGATCAGCTACAAAGCCAGCAGTGACTAGACAACAGGAAGGAGACAGCCTGAGGCATAGGATTGTGGAATCACAGAAACAAACAAAAATAAAGTGAACACAAATACATGGACACTGGATATACGAGGGATTTTTCAGTCAGAGCAATGAGAGTCTGAATCAGCTTTTCAGCAAGAACTTGAATGTACTAAAAGTGAGGATGGAGCTGGATTAATCTCTATATCTGAGATCCCCTTTAGTTCATTTTCTAAGGTTTGGATCCTCCTGGTGTTCATCTCACTGTCCCTGTACTTTACCTTCCCTCTGGCAGAGACATTTAAAAACATGGGGACAATGCAACAGGACACCATGCTCCTTCTTATTACTAAAAACGTGATGTTTTTATTGCTGTTATATTTAAAAAAGAAAACCACCATTCAAGACATTCTGGCAACCATCATGGTCAGCATCTATGACCAAAGACTTTGCTCTAGGCACCAATTTTTCAACTGTCAGTCTTTGAATTCCAGCTCTACTGCTGTGAACTGCTGTGTTTTACAGAGGCATAAAATCTGTAAAAGTAATAACGGTTCTCAAGACACAAATACAGTAAGCCTTTCCAAAATTAAGGGAAAAGAACAGTTAAGGGCACAAACAGACCACTGTAATCACTGAAAACAGTAACAAAGCTGGCTTAGAATGTAGTAAATCAGGAATGTAGTAATTCAGGATCTGAAAATACTGTTTACTATACCTTGCTTGTACCATATGAAATATTAATGTAAAAACTTCACTCCCACTGCAGAGCAATCAGCCTTGACTACAAGCACACCTAACAGCTTTGCACAAACAGATGGCAAGTTTCTTAATATTTCACAGCACTGCCTTTCATAATTATGGCTTTTGCTCAAATAAGCAAATCACACCTAACACAGCACTTTCAATTTTGAAATAAAATAAGTAAGCAAACAAATGTTTAGTAGATAGAGAAGGAGAAGAAGGTTTTTTTATTATATATTTTAATACACAAAATACCTTTGCAGCCTGCATAAATTCAGTGACATTTCCATACTTATAAAGCCTTTGGAGAATGTGATTTTGACATCGTGAATGTACTGGTGAATGATAATTACTGCAGTAATAACTGTAATGTCTAATGCACTGTTTGTTAACATTTGGTAATTGACCTCTTTGATTGTATAATGCTCTAACTTCACAAAGGTTATTTAATTACAAATGGAATCTATTATTTAGCATTAATGAGCACATCAAGTATCATTATCTGATTAGTGAAGAGCAAGTATTTACAAAAAATTATTAGATATTATTTCAATGGACAAGATAAATATTTAAGGCATATATGTATGTTCTGCAAACTAAACTTCAGCAAAGACAAAAGTCTAACCAAATAGGAACAGATAATTGGACAGTGTAATAGCAAATCCTGTACTTATTCCGATAACTTTTTCCTTTCAGTTGACTTGGAAGAAATTTAACAATTTTCCAATAAAAAGCCAATTTCCTTTATATTTAAGATTCTGATGCGGATTGAAGAAGCAAAAATCAAGATGAAGAACCACATTTCTCTCTCAGCTATGAATTACATGTTTAGAATATAATTCAAAGACCATAAAGCCCAAAGGAAGTCTCTCTTGCCTCTTTTGTATTAGTTTGCTACAATATTTACTAAGCCAAATCCCATTGAAAACATTGAAATCTCTCTAATGCCACAACAAATTTTTTGTATAGCCCTGCTGCATCAAAACAAGTAGCCACAGGAATCAGACAAGGTTCCTGAGGTACAAATTGGAGATTTTTTACTATCATTGCCATTTGGATGTGCAAAAGTCAGTTAATCTAAATAGGCATTCTTCATCACCTGATACATTTCTGTTCTACAGAGAAGTCATGTGGAAGACTCTTCGCAGGACTTTTGTTTCATTTCCTCTTCACATAGCCTTGGTACACTCTGACCTGTGATGAATGTCACTGCTTTTAAAAAAGTTTCTAATTAACCCCTAAGAAATACTTCAGAAGGAGCAAGAGAAATAAACTCTGGATCCAGGATGGACATTTTTAGATAGAGAAAGCTACAACACTGGGGAATCTAACATGTTCAGTGTTGCTCTCCCCCTCGTTTCTACATTACTAACCGCAGAGTAAAAATAGTAGTGCATGAAAATGCCTCTTACCAGAAAGTGCTCAACTGTCTTTGAAGTTCTTCAGCATCAGTAGCACTCAAAGCCATTGTTAGAGTATGACACATGCACACATTTTCTTTTCAAACTGCAAGAAAGTAGGTCTTTCTAAAACAAGCTGTGAGTAATTTCTTCTTGAGGTCCTATTCATAAAAAACATCTGTTTTATAGTCAGGTCACATTTATTCCACATATGTTTTTTGTGTGAAATTCAAGATGATTTATTCTATTCACAAAGAGGGAAAAGATGATTCTTTTCCTAGTAAAGACCAGCACGTTTCTGATCAGATGAATGCTCTTTTACTCTCCTAGCACAAAGTAACCAAAATTATGGGGAGAAATTTAGTATCAGAATACCTTTGTTTCCTCTGTGAGCTACCTGCTAATTGAAGCACCATGGTTCATGAGCACATGAGCACATTTCACTCCCCTATTCAATGGTGCATCTCAGGATCACCAGATACTGAGTTCTTGTTGCTAAGAAACAGTACTCAGTTATATTTGAAATATATATTATGAAAAGGTGCTGCTTTTTTTTGTGAAATGAGTATGTTGCCAGATTGACAGTCATGGAAACAGACTGAGCAGTATGAATTGTTTCTTTCCGTATTTCACAATGCAGCCAACCACACTACCCGATTAATGTGTTTAAAAACGTGAAATGCCTGTTCAGCTGTTGTCAATATGCTAAGATATCTACGTAGGTTGCACTGAAAGTAATGCCTCCTATTTATTTCCATGGAAACCACAACAGCTAGAAAGAGCACAAGAACATAACAGAGCAAATTCTCAGCTACTAAAGATTTTTTTTTTTTCTGCACAGTCACCATCATTAGCTGATTCATGCAGATGAGCTGACCCAGACACTCTTCATTTTGTGATACGACAGCTGTGCATGGCCATCAGAATGTGGCTTGTCATTCACATCACTGTTGCCAAGCAGACGTGCACCACCACTGCCTCACTGTGCTCTCATCCGCTGTTTGGTCTCCATGAATGTTCAACAAAGTCAATGGGGGTAATTTTTTTCCATTCTGTCAGGCTGCCCCTCTGTCATCTGACATGTGGCAACATGAAATGGAACATTGGTGGGAAGGTTCAGCCTCTACTGCCATACCACCAATGCTTGCCTCTGACATTGTGGGCCATCATGATAAAATAGAAGACAACAGCCCTCATAAAAAATGTACTGCACCAATTAATGAGATTCGTCCTGTACTATAAAGGCAGTTATTCACATTAATCTAGAAACAGAAACTCAGAATCCTTGATATCTAAGAAAATACAAAACTGAAGTATTCAAATGTGATAGTAGTAAGATATGCTACTGGTGTTCTGGAGCAGACATATACTTGTGACACTATCCTCAATGAAGAAAATTATTTCAGCAGGACTATGCCATTGCTCCCAAAGACAAAGAATTAAAATGCTGCAGTCACACCTTCCTCTCCCTTCAAGTAAGCCTCTGTAACCTTTATCCACAAGTAAGGAACGCATAACTCCAGATGAATATTAAACTAAAAGCGTGGTTTGTTGAAAGACATTGTTTCTCCCATATGTAAATGAGTAAATGAATACATAAATTCATAGTCTCATAAAATTTTGTCCTGACTCTAAGATTGCAAGACATCATTGTATTTCCTGATATGAGACAACTTTTTGCCAGTACTTTAATAATATTCATAAAACATGCTAATTAGAAAAGGTTAATTATTGTTAGGAAAGATAAACACAAAGTGAAACTTTTTAACAGTGCATTAGAATACTACTCAGCGAAATACAGATGAAAAAACAAGACTACCCCCTTTTCATCTTCACCGTCCTTCTAAATTTCTTCCTTTTGCAATGTATTTTTCTCCTCTTTCTTGTGGATTATCAAATTTCTTGCCTTTCAATTGCAACAAAAGTTAGGTCAACAACTATAATTCAGCACATTGTAGCAGATTGTAAGGTATTAGCATTTATAAGAAGCATTTTCCAGTGGAAAGTTATTCAGTACATTATGTCTTTAAATAATAATTAGGGCAGAATTGCCACCCTCATGTCTGGCAATGTCTTTGGTAATTCAGAAGATACGATAAACTGCAAGACACTAATAAGCTGAATGTCACTATGGTACCTGTATACCTCAAGTGTGGTAGATTCAATTTTCTTTTCGTGGATGTCCGCTTCATATTATGTAATGACAGAGCAATAAGGTCTGTCAAAGAGGTGCATGCATTTAGGTATTTAAGTCAGTAACATTCACTAGCATTGTATGATATAACACTTTCTGCGACACTCTTCAAATAATGGGAATTTGAACAAAGTGAATGTTCTGAAGAATAATAGTACCAGTAAATGGAGTAAGAATTTGGTGTTGTAAGCAAATTTTAACATAACTGAGATAAATTTTCAGTTGATGCAGAGTCATTCTAACTTCCTCGGTCTTCTACTGAAACTGTGGTTTTGCTTCTGTGATACATCAGTGACCCTTTAAAGTAGTTTCACACTGTAAAAGAACATAAGATCGGCCATGAAAATAATTTAGATATAAGTTAAGAATACTTAATGCTATCCTGTAATATGAAGTGGCTTCCTTTTAAACTATGATGTATCAAATCATATCAAATTCCATGCTGATATAAGGCCAAAAACAGTTTTCATTGCACGCTTCCATTCTAAAATATGTATATATTCTTATAAAAATATATGCATCTGTAAGTACAGAGAAAAAGAATTGCATAAAAAAAGAAAATGTACTGCACCAGAAGCCATAATCAATTTTGAAGTCACTTAAACTATTCTTAGATGAAGAATGCTCTGGCACAAAATGATGGTCTGTTCATTTCAAGTCATGTCAGGAGGATACCATCATTTGGAGGGAAAAATATTACAGTGCCAGTGAATGCACCAAAGTTTGCTGAATACCAGAAGTATTCTGCTAAGCATACCCTCACATTAGATGCACAAAAGAATCTTGAAATCCTACTCTTTCTTCTCCTTGTGACTTAAAAATTGTTTTCTATCAAATATTTCAGCACTTCATGCTCCAGTAACAAACTTATGGAAAGCAGAAAAGATTAACTTTTACAATTTTAAAGGCAAATTTCATTTCAGTGTTACCAATTCTTGGAATTCAGATCTCTATTCAGGCGCATGGGATGTATGTTCTTTTGGTTTGCATTCTTCTCAAACCTTTGGACAATATTAGCACATGTATGTTAGCAGAACTGACCCTATGTTCTGTAAATATGTAGTTTCCATACTTTTCAGGTAGATAAAATTTGAAATGAAAACATTGCTCGAAAAGTAAAATACAATTTTGAGCTTTCAAATGCATTTCAAAGAAATACTTCACTAGAAATATCAACTTTGGAAAATAGTACTTGAATCTCAAAATTGCACTTTTGAAAAAAGTAAAAATATTGTTTCCCGCAGACGATGTCTATTTTGGATGCCAGTCTTAAAGTATCAAATTAATCCCCTGATCCTGGCTGAGCTTTCCCTCATCCATGAAATAAACTGTTGCTTCTGGGGAAATTATTGGTATGTTAAACTAAATGTTATTGCCAACAATCTTGCAAATGACATAAATCACGATAGCTGTTTATAACTGAAGCAAAGTTGGTTGAATCGAGTCAGGAAAGAATAATCAGCTCCAAATGATTCCACAATGAACCACAGTCACTCAAACAGTACGAATCACTGAAACAGATTCCAAATAAGTTTGCCCTGTTAGAAAAGCAATACTTGGTTCAAGGTTAAACCTCTATTCTAAGTTTTTCACGTAATCAAACATTGCTGCAGAAATAGTTATGTTCAGCTGGAAAAAAGAATCTTTTTCTGTCTTTTGGGCTGACTTTAATGCCCGTCTTCTTGGCACACCACCACACACTGTAGGATATGCTTGTTCATCATATCTCCCATTTCACTTGTTCATACTACCTCACGTCACCAGAAACATATATATATAATTATAGCCATTTTCTCCTCCATAAAGTAAGAAATAATGCATGAAAAAGAATAATGCATGAAATCTTCTAAATCAGTCAGGTTTGCAAGATTTTGAAGGACTCAGATTAAAAACTCTCATGGGTATTCATAACATAATAAATAGAAGAGGGACAAACTAGCTTGTTTTGCACTGATGATGTTGATTAAGAAGAAATAAAAACTCCCCAGATTTAAACCTGCGGAGTTTTTTCAATTAATCTAAAATGTCATTAAGTGAATAGGTAAATAAATATAAGTTAAATGATGGCACATTTTGTCTTTAAATAAGACAGACATCACAAAGCTTAAATTTCATCTGTCTTTGGGCATATTAGAATTAAGTCACGTTGTTGCCCCTCATACATGGATGTCTTCCTTCAAATTAATGACGAATCTGATTTAACACAACAGGTACAAACCTCAAGGAAAATGATGATATGTCATTGATGCAATGGTAGTGGAATTGGAAGGATCTTAATTAGGGCATGAATATAATGACAGAATCAAACAAAAGACAAACACCATATTTTTCACACAGCGCATGTATAACAAACAAAAATGATTTCATACTGCAGTATGTTAGTTATTTTTTCAATATCAAATATATATATACATTTCGACAGAAAGAGAGTTCACCAGGACTTCAAACCAAGAACAGAATAAAAAATACATACTCCCAAGCTGAAATAATCAAGTGATTACTGTCAAAGTCTATGCTCTTACAAGTTACAAAGTAATAACTTGGGATTTCAACAGCATATGCAACGTTTCAATTCCCAACTGCTTTTGAGGCAGCAAGCAAAACACGTGAGACCTTAATATGAAACCTGTTATTGTAATATTCTCTTACAAAGATAAGGGAGAAATATGCAGGTGCAATAGATATAGGTGATAGAAACCAAACAGTGCAAAGATAGCTCTCTTCTGCAGAAGAACTGGGATATTTCAATGTATGGTTGTTTCTTTTTTCCCTTGACGGGAAATGAAAAATAAAGCCAAATTTCAATTCCAAAAAAGAAATTATTGAGGTATGCTTATCTGTGATGGGGTAATGGAACAATATGATCTTTAAGGCTTCCTCCAACCCAAACCATCCTTTAAAATGTTTAAAATTACAAAGATTGCTACAGGTTGTCAGTAATAGAATTTTGGAATTTTGGAAGGAGGAATTTTGTATCTTTGGGAAACTTAATCCTTACCTGCAACACATCAAATAAGGATGAAGTCTTATTCTGAAATTATCAACCCACATGAATTTTCAAAATAAGTTCATATTTCAGAGAGTGATTTGCAGAAAATTTTAAAAGTTCGAATTTTTCCTTAAATTGGGCATTAAGGATGAGCTAAACACACTTTCTCTGACCAAAATTACACTTTCAAAGAGTTACTAATCTCTTCAAAGCAATATTGCAAAATCGACATGGATTTACAGCAATATTTTTGTTCAGCAGTGTTGAGGTGTATTCTTCAACAAACATCCCAATTCATTTTCCATTGATGCCATCTATTACTGCTATAGCTTTAACTCGGTGGTAAAGTTGTAGACCATGACAATCAGAAAATATTGATAGAAGCTTACAAGAGATAAATGCATTTCAGTCTTCCAGTGACATTTAAAAATAATGCAACTATGCCCTTTTAATTTACAGAAGGTTTTCCCATATTAAAAAGAACTATACACTGAAGTGCACCTCATCAAATCTACACATTATATCATTCCAGTAGAATTCAGAGGAAAACCAAGGGCAATAATCACCACATTTGACATGAATTCAAAAACCATGTAACGTATAGTCTTAAAAAATATGCTTTAATCTCTCCTTCATTGCTTTTCATATGGGACTTGATGAGAGAGACTGTGGACAAACAAAGCATTAAAATTCAGCTCAAGTTTTAAAACTATTAGCATTTGTAATATTAAAGATGTTTATAAGGGACTTGGAATGAGTAGAACAAAAATATAAAAATAAGATTCTCCCACATCGTAATTTCCAAAAGACAATTTCACTTTCATGTTGCTGTAATATTTCTTCTGAGTGAGAAATAATGCACAAGACTACAAGGAGAGGCTTGCTATAGCTGGGGCTACAATTAAATGAGAATACAAAAAGCAGAGAAATAGGAGCAAAAAGACAATTTTCCAAGCCATGGGATCCCAATGGTTGGCTGTCACAGCAGGAATCACTTTGCGTTACTAAAACAGACTATTAGTCTCTCACGATCTGAGAAACATAAATGATCCATGAGAGAATTCATTGCATTTTCATCCAATTAACAAACAAACATGCAAACAAACCCATATTATTACAACAAAGGAATAAAACTAAACCAAAATCTAAATTGAAGATGTCTGAAACTTTTTCCATTGAAGTTTCTGAGAAAGGAAGGGTGAGCTGGGGGAGCTGGAAAGCATCAGGAGTCCCAAAGTATGGTGAAAGGGTGGAAGCAGATGGTAAGAAAAATAAATAAATAAAATAAGAAGTAACTTCTTCGGAACTGTTTCTTATACTTCATAGCTTCATCAAATGTGAGCCAAGCAATTGGCTCGTTCTCTTGAAGTTCACTGAAGAGCCTTCCATAAGGGATTTATTGACAGCTTGGATATTACTTCAACATTTTTATAAACCACCTGGTCTAATCTTAAATTCAAAGAGTTTAATTTGTGAAACTTTCAGAAGTTCTTCTGAGTCCATAGCAGCTAAGTATATTTCACATCCCATCTGCTTTCATTCTTTTTTCCTCTTCACAAGAAACTATTCTGGTAACAATCACACTTGGCAGAAGCTGAAGCTTGGAAATGACATAAATGAATATTCTGGAGAATCCAGAATTTAGAAGGATGGTCATATCTATCTCACTGCAAGAGCCTGAGAGGATTACACTCCTGACTGCGCCATGCCAACATCAGTGCTATGGTCTACTGGAACGCAAACTACATCAACAGGTAGAATTCTTCAGTTATCAAGATCATTTTCCTTAAATCTCCCACAAGCTTCCCAGTGCGATCACAGTATTTTAATTTTAGTGATCTCTACTGGGTTCCACCACTGCTGCTCCTAACAAAAGTTATTTTCAACATTACTGCCACTGCTTCTATACTCATACTGGTCCTAATCCACTCATATATATACTTTACTAATTTAGAAAGATTTTCTTTTTTTTTCTTTTTTTAAAGACCATTTCATTCACTGGCTGTCCCTTTAGATTACACTATAATCCAGAAGAAAGCCTGAATCCTGTAGAGATGGCTTATGTGCTGGGACCTCTAGAAATTAGTCATCTCACATACACACAAAACACAATCTTAAATACATGAAGAATCAGAGAGCATAATTAGAAGGGGCTGTAATGAAAGCCTAGTGCAGATGTAATGAAACTGAACACCTGACCTCCAAATGAAGATTTAAAAATGTATTAACATAGACATCAGCTCAGCCTACAGAAGAGGTCAGTTGTTTCATTGTCCCACATACTAGTTACTGAATCAGCCAGAGTTGAAATAAAACTGCCCTACTTTTTCATTAAATTGAGCTCACAGAAGATACTCTTAAGTATCTGACAAAGACAAAAGCTATCCTTTATTAGAATGCATCTATGGCCCAGTAAAGTTCATCACTTTAAATTAAAAAATGAAAACTATATCTGCTGCTTGAGATCATTTAAAAATATTTGAGTACAAATCTACTCTCTGCATACCGTGCCCAGTGTTAATACTCATTGACTTTTTAAGTTATGACAGCTTTTTCTCACGTTGTTTCTTCCCTCATATCCTTTGGTCAGTTTTTAGTGTTAAGCAAAATCATATCATGAAAGCCCTTCTGAGCTTTAGGGAAATCTGCAAGTATGTTTGTTATCACATTTTTTGTACTCCATTATTGCCCTGCTGTGTGACAGAACCTAAAGAAAACTCACTCCTGTTTTCTGAAAATGAAAATTTCTGATACCACAGTAATTAATTTCCATGGGGAAAACAGTTTACTTCAGCAAAAAGAGATTAATGAAAAATACTGCAGAACACAAAATTATGCTAGGCAGCTGCTATGCCACATTTCCTCTCATTGGAATTGTTTTAAATCACTATTCTATCTGTTAATGAAACATTCTGCTTTTTTTTTTCAGGCTGTTTAGCTTTGAAAAAAAACAAAAACAAAACACAAACAGGATTCAGGAAACTGCTGGACTGCAATAGATAAAGGAAAGGGGGGAAAAAGAAGTGTTAACCTACCTAAAAGTGATGAAAAGCAGTCAGTAATTCTACTACCTTGCTTCCTGAGTGTAAGGAGCTTTTCTAAATAAAGCATTATTTGTGCATCTATATAATTAGAATAACATTTATCTGTCCTGCATTTATCTGTCCATATAAAAAGATTTGGTTAGCACACGGAAACAGAGTTCTTGAGAACTAATCTTTTGTATCATTGCATTCAGTGAATTGGCACAGTTCTAAACAAGTCATATGAAGGAAAACAAGAAATGAGCAAAGAAAACCCTACACAGCCCTCTTTCACTCCAGTGTTTCTATGCAACCTATGCTGTAGAAATGAAATATTTGGAAAACTTTTGGGATAGGGAACAAGAGTACAATTCCTATTATCATCCATGTAAACTTTCTTATACATTTTAAGGTGAAATAATTTATATTTAGTGTGAGAAATTATGTCAGACCTTTCTTCTAACAACATGAAATCTTTCACTGCAAAGTAAGAAAGACAACTTGCCCCTTTATTCCTTGAGAAATGATCTTATTGCTTTCCCACTGACTACTCAGTTACAATGCATTTACCATGAACAGAAGTTCTTGGGCCCATAATTATTAAGGTGTCGATGCTAAAGCTCAGACTTGTCCTCTGCCAAAGGATTAAAAAAGGGTTAAAAAAGGGTAAATTAAGGGAGTGGTTACATTTTACATCGGTCAAGTGAATATTTGCCAGGAACTTTGGTAATGTTAACATGCCTTGTAGATAAATGGAATTTTAAACTGATTCCTCAAACTAACGCTCAATAAGAAGAACAGAAGCGTTTCATTTTTAAAGGGTACCAGACCACTTGTGTATATGCCTTCTGATCTGTTAACTAACATCAGCAGCTCAGCCTGAGGTCAACATCATTCATCTCTTCATAGATACACATCATTCTTGTTAATGCCAGAGAGAGTTTGAGCATAGTTCAGGAGAAGAAAACATGATGGCTGTGAGTAGGTAACCACAAAACTGGATTTAAGAGCGACCTCGGTTCAGGTATCATGGCATTCTACCTGCTGTAGTCAATCAGGTTTAAAGGTCTTAGAATGTAGTATCAATGAAAAACGAAGGTGTGCAACAGATAGAAAAACACAGGATGATTCACTGACTTAGCTACTGAGCCATAGAGGTTCTTGAGGATTTCGTATTTCATAATAATGAACTAAGCAATACAGAAAAAAACGGAGTCCATGTGACCATCTGGTACAAGACTGACCCCATCCTTTCTGCATTATGGACAAATCATGAGCAAGTATTTATCCTCTAATTTATTTGAAGCTACCTGTAACATCTCGTTTATAGCACTAGAATAACAAAATCACAGCACAAGTCCTTGAAAATATCTTGAAGTAATCTTTCCCATTCAGTAGGATAAAGTGCTTATATTGTTCTGATATGGAATGGAGCAAGCAGAAAAGATGAGAGTCTACCAGCTTGACTGGCAGGAGGGTGGTAGTGTTGCGTTGTTTGTGTTGACATAGAAGAGGGAAGATGCAATGATTATTTCTGAATCATCAGTAATACACCCAGAAAGGCATGTCAGAAAAAGGTTATGATATAGGATTGCATCTGAAGAGAGGTTAGCATAGAGATGGAACTGTCAGTCAGTATATAATTGGAAGGCACACAAGCAGTCAAGAAGTGCAGAGAGAGAAGTGAAGTCAACTTAGGAAAAATCCCCCAGAAAGGAGATTCATCAGAAGAGATGTTGACAGAAAAGCCAAAGATAAGACAAATCAGAAAAAGACAGATTCCTGAAAAAAAAATGGGAAGACTGAGATTTCCCGATCAAAGTCTGATTGACAACGTCACAAATAACATCCTTCTTGTAAGCTAAACTAAAATTCCCCTCTACTATTCTACTAGCAGTCTGGTGAAGTCAAGCCTTTCCTCAGCAAGGTGGTTGGAAATGTCACATGTGACGTTTACTTTGAGATATAATGAACAAGTCTAAACTTTGTTAAGATTTTTAGAACAAACACAGTTCCAGGTGTCTACTCAAAACACTTTCAGTGATGTGAAGACATTTACAATGCCAAAGTGCCAATACGAGGCTCAGAAATTGAAAGCACCATTTAAATAACAATAATATGGATATGAAACATGTATCCCTACTTCATAACAACATGATGTGCTCTATACCATTAACTTTTAATTAACTCCAATTTTGCCACAATTAAACTCAATTAGAGCAGAATGTCTGACACTGCAATTAGCTGTATGTAAACACCCCAGTTGGTGTCACATTGAATTAATGTCTCCTGATGGTGGATTCTCCTTCCAAGTATAATGGATTTACCACCATCAAACTGTTAATTGGACCTGGCACCTCATGTGTTGTATGTATTTCAGACATAACATCAGAACTTAGTATCCTGCACAACTGTGGTTGTCAGATCTACACGGATTCCAAATGCAACTAGCCAAATGCTTTCCTGTGTTATGCATTCTGTAATCTCTCACATAGAAAAACTCTAAAAATTTTAATATCCCTCCATTTTACACTCACTTTTCTACTCATCTAGCAACAACAAAAAATATTTTACAGCTTGCAGGACGGAAAAAAAATACCCTAATGAATAAAATAAAGAATAAAAAAACATATCTATTATTAAGGACCACATTTAGCACAGTAAATCATTGTTTGTTAATAGAGCTTATTTTGAACCATCATTTTTTCTGCCATTGTATATGTTAGAATCTCAACCCTATCTCAAGAACAGTCCTACTGAGATTATTGGGTTTTGTCTTAATATATTGCAGTCTTAACTGGAAGCAGTTAGCCAATAATTTGTCTTAGCTCAATATTAGGCTGTTACTGTGAGCAGTATCAGCAAGCACAAAGGATCCTTCAAGGTAGGTGCAGCTTTACTACTGTTACTAGTGTTGCTATATCAAGAGTAGCACCTACCAAATCACTAAAACTGGGGTTAAAATGTGCACTGCATATTTGCAGGCTGAGGTGATTAAACTGTGTGTTTTGCAAGAACCACTGAGATGAAAAGTTGATGTTCTGTTGTCACTTCCAATAACATTGAACAATCATATATCTGGACTAAAAAGGACAAACGGTAATGATGGAAATGGAATAAGTGATGAAAATGTATTCAAAAGGACACGAACGGATATTCAAATAAAGCTCAGAATAAAACATAACGAAGGAAAACCTCATAACAGTAGCAAAACACTGTCAGCATTAGGAATGAACATGCTTATGAAATTCTTGGCATTGCCCTGAGATTGCTACAGCAAAGCATACATCAGTGCCCTGTAAATACTAATTGCAATTGAATATATGATGGTTACACAGTCATCTTAAATACTTTTAGCTGAGTCTATTGGAAAAAAAAATCCTTATATGCTCCTGATTTTTAGTTGTTTTCATAGAAATAATCTTCAGTATTTTCAAAAATCAATGGAATTTCCCTTACGAGCTGAAAAACCACAAAAAAATATATCTTTTTTGCTTACTAATTGCTATTATTGTAACAATTCAATTTACAAATAGGAAAAAGACTTTTTAAAAAGTCTTTCTTAACAAAAGAAACCCATGTCAAAAGCCTACAGTTTGACGGCTATACTTCAGAGAAATTATTTGGAAAATAAGGGATGCAATTTTGCCTTTAATTGTAATTTTCATTTGGAATTCAACTAATCAATTCACTAATTCCACTCACAAGATTTAGGAGACAGCTTGCTTTTACATTTCAGTCTGGTTGTGTTGGTCAGAATTTACTAGGGAAATGATTTATACACTTGCATCTACAAGTTCAAAGTGATAGAGTTAGTAAGTAAAGTATTGATCAAAGCTACCAATAAAGAAATGCAGTGAAATTAAATGCACATTCTGAAGCATGTCAATTCTTTTAAAGTATTTTCTTTAATAAATACATTGCCAATATCAATTCTAAATAGTCTTAGTAGGAACAGAATACAAATATCACTAGGTGCCTTGTTGCATTAAAAGTAATACTGAATATTAATTTTGCAATTTTAAACCTGACAAAATGCAGTATATTTTTCAAGTTGATGTACTGTTCATATATCAAAGGTTACAAAAGCAGTTATGCTCTCCTGCTACTCCACAGTCACAACTGTGTTCAGCAAAGCTGAATGACAGGAAAATTACATGTTTGGAGAATCAGCCTGCTGGTTCTTGCAGCCCCAAAACACAGCAGATTGTTCTTTAATTTACTGGCTGCATGTACAGTAGATCCATTACTAATAAGGTCATTGTCATTACTCTGCAGAGCACAGCAAACACTCAGTACAAATTTTCATATGCCAAGATCTGAACTTTAGGCCTGACAAGTACCAACACTTCTACGTTTTCTCTAAGTCTCCATCGGATGCTCTAGATGTCTGATTGCTTCCCTTACTGAGGAAAAGCTGCAGTTGCTGGGAATCAAGCCTTTGGACCTGCTAGTTCTATGATTGTTGAATAAAATTCAATCCCTCTGTATACAGCAGGCACAGCTTCCCATTGATCATTGGGAATAACAAAGCTCATATACAACGACTTCTCAGGAGGGCGTTTTTTCATATGAAATATTTTCTGTCTTTTTCAGGAGGGGAAAATGTAAAATACAGTAAAGATTCCATAGCATCTTTGGAATCTAAAATGTTTAGAACAATTTCTTTTACTTCTTTTTGTCTCCTCCTCCAGTTCCTTAGCAGCAAAGGGAAAAAAAAAATCTTTTAAAACTGTTTTAGAAAACAAGAAAAATTAATAGTTTAAAAATGTCAGGATTTTACTCCCTCTTAACAATCTGAAAGTGGAGTATCATAATCCTGTTATTTACATCCATTAAATCTGGTAAAACTAACAGAAATATAACAGCAGTACGTTGCTTTTTTTTTTTTTTATTCACATCTACAAATAAATCTGTGACCTGTATTCATATCACCTGTGTATATATAATACGTTTAAGAAATAAATACATAATGTCAGAGACATAAATAAATAATAGGCATTTTCAATGAATTGCATTCAGATGTCTGAATTACTATTATGAAAAGTAAATACTAAGTATAATGTTAGAGCTGAAGCGGGGAAGAATTCTGCAAAGATGAACCCTCTATTTTGCAAGGTAGTACAATAAAAGAACAAAAAAAGAAAAAAAATTGCAATTAATATTACTCCAACAACCTCAACCACATAGCACTTTCAAACAGAGCTCTTTTGGCTACATAACACCTTTGCAATATTTCATCCATGTGTTTTCCCACTCAGAAGTCTTCAGTCCCAACCGAACAATGATTGTGACCATTTCTATTGCACTGCTGAGCTTCAAGCATTTGTGGGCTGTTCAAGCAGGACGTCCACCAGTCCCTATTCCCGATGCAAGCAGTCTAACAAGTCTAGATTAAATATGTTCAATATGATAGGAAAGCTCTCAACAAGCACAGTTCTCTTGGATGCGTTAGTGCAAACAGGAAACTGCCATGGAAATAGTATAGAAATATCCAAGAATGTCAAGTCTTTCAACTCTTCACAAACCATCAACTCTTTTGCATATTTCCACAGAAAAGAATCTTCTAAAGAAAATTAGAAGGAAATCCCCTCAAAGCAGAAAGATCCATCACTAAATGTAGTATTTTATGTGCACTGATATAAACAACTAATTAGCGGTTAAAAAGTTTTAAAGCAAAGTCACTTCTCATTAATGAGCTGGAAGAAAATAAGAAAATAAAACATTTACCTAAAAATAGCTTGGATTTTAGAAGTATGTATTATTAAGAAATAATTAGTAATGACCTGAGTAAATGAGGACAAATACAGCAAGACTTTTATCATCTACATGTTAAGAAAATGCTGCCAACTAAGATTTCCACAACCACACAATCATACGGCGCTCTCTATTTATAGCTGCAGTTCACAACAACTCTTCTGTTCATTTGTTGTTATGCATTGAAAAAGATCTAAAGGAGGAAAAATGTGAATGTAGAAGAACGACTTTTTTCTTTTTTTTTTCCCATTAGTGCTTTCACAATGGAAGATTGAAATGGAGATTCATAAAGCATGGCTTGCAACAGGTAGAGTTTCCATCTCTTAAATTTTGAGTTTCATTACACTTGGTGGCTTTCTCAAAGCTCCACCTATCAAGTCCTACCGTATTTCCATTTCAAAGAGACGAATGTGTAACTGCCAAAGAGAACTTGGAACGTTCAGATGCTGTGGACCAAAAAATAAGCCCCAAAGCCACAGTAAAAAGATTTCGGTGCATCAGTATAAGATTTTCAGGCAAGCTTTGGAGATCTGACTTGCATAATTTAAATTCTTGGGACAAGCAATGGCTCAGAAGGTGAAAGTAGATCGCCTAAGGCTCTGAGTTAATAACTCTCCACCGATAACTGAGAAATGCTATAATTAAGAAATTGTAGGCTGGGTAATTGCCATCAATGCAGTAACGGAGACACAGCTGACATATTTGCCCAAGAATTATAAAATAAAATAAAAAATAATTAAAAATATATTTGGTACGTGGATTCTGGATTACAACCACCTTCTCTTATTAAATTTATTTTTTACAACCCACAGATATTTTTCCATGATTTCAATAATGGAGCCCTCATGGCCCATACTCTTCCTTAAAGTCTCTTGCAGACATAAGAAAAATATATAATGATGACTATGCCATAGTAGAGGCCCTATGATATAACTACAATAAAATATTAGGGCTCCTATATATTGACTCAAGAAAAAGTAGGAGCTGAAAGATTGAAGCTAGCTTACCTATACATATTTTAATATTTCATAAAACTAAATGCTAGGCTTTTCCAGGCAGTCATGTACTTTTTAGTATGTTTATTTTGACTGAAGAGATATACAATCTAAAAAGCATCAGAGAGTAAATAAAATTCCCTTTTCTTTCAACTTTCTTATCACATATCAACTAAGTAGGCCATTTCATCAGATTGAATAAAAGGCAGGCTGGTGCAGCAAGTAATCTAAAGTTCAGAGTTTCCAAAACATGGGATTCAAAAGGAATTTCCTTCTGAATACATCAGATTAGAATGAGTAACGTGGAACTGCTTTTGCAAAGACATGGGATTGTTCTGCACAATAACAAAACAAACTGATGCCTGGATGATGGTTATGCATGCCCCTGGTAACACAGCTTATAGATGGGTCAGCATGTCTGAATAAGGAAATGCAGAGGGTGTACAAAAAGTGTAAGTGGGTGTAATGAAAAGCCAGGACAGATGGTGAGTAGAAAGGTTATGGAATGAAGTCAAAAGTGCAAGGAGAAAAAAAGATCTAAAGAGGTGGAAAATTGAAAGAAGATTGCAAAAAAGGCTTGAGAGAAGTAATATGATTTTCTTCAGGTACATTAAGAACAAGAGGTCAGAAAGGAGACAGAAGGTCCTCTAGCTGCAGAGAAAAATTACTGACATAAAAATATAATGAATTTGTTGCCTTAGTTAAAAAAAGAAGTAAGGGAAAGAAGTAAATGAGGGAAATGAGGGAAATAAAGGAGGTAAACAAGGAGTAAGTTGTTACAGATCATGCTTCAGTTTTATTAATAATGACGATCATAATTTTTTTAAAAAGCCAGAGAGGGTTACAGACCTACATTTCCAAGTTGATGAAACAGAAATCAGGGTCTCTTTAGCAACTAGAACATTCAAATTCTGATTTTTGACCAAAAAAATCTCATTTGGGAAATATTCAGATTCTGCACCTTAAGAAAACATTTTTTCTAGCTTTCATAGCAACATTACTTATTGACACAAAGTACAACACTGAAGGACATTTTATCAAAACCAAGTCCTAAGACCAGGATAGGTTTGATCAGAAGGTGGGAAAAGGCAGATCAGTGAGAACGTGCTCGGCTTCATGCAGCGTGTGTGCATGCATAGCAAAAGATGGAGAACTGCAAGAAGCTCACCTACTGCTTTCATCCCTGTGTTCAGTGCTGATGTGCCATGCCCAGATGCACACCACTAATCTCTGAAAAATTGCAGTCCTGTTCATCACTGTGTAAGGCTGGGAAAAATAATCTGTGCTTGCAAAGCAAGATACACTGCTTCCCTTCACTGTGGGAAAGCATAATGTCTGGGGAAAGGGCAGCATTGTCTTTCCAGGTGTTCATGTTACACCTAGAACGTTTAATCTTCAGCAAGAAATACTGAAGGTTGCTATAATACAAACAGGTGAAGAAAAGAAATAAACAGCACATCCTAAAGTGAGAAGCAGCCTCATGACAACATTTCAATGCTTTAAAATGCCATTAATTAAAGAAGTAAAAATTGTTCCACAGACTATAAATATTAAGTGACAAAAGTGCTATTAGTCTTTTCCTGTTTTACTGAACACATCATTATTCTTTTCAGGAGTAGCATTCTTATTGCAATACTAATTAAAAAAAATTAAAAAAGAATAAAAACCAAACTCAAAACCAAATTTCTCACTTATTACAGCCTTGGTAAACTCAATTTGTTATTTATTTCCCACTTCTGTATCTTCCCACTTCACGCTCCCCAGTAAAAAATGCTGATTTTGCTCAGTGTTTGGAATTTGAGTTATTTTTAGCATGGAAACCCAACAACCTCTTTGCATGTACGGGTTATGAACAAGCCTTTGCTGATCTTCCCTTTAACAAAACAACTTTTGGTTCTTTCCACACGTGACGTAACAGTTGAACAGCAGGAATGCCCAAGCCAAGCGAGTTAGGTCTAAAACAAAGCATATGCCCTCTAACAAAACCAACTGTTGACTTTTGTATGCTCTCCACATAAGTGAGATGATGATGCCAGTAGTCTCTAAAATGAATCATAGTGCCCTGCTGATATCTTGTAGCATTAAGGCAGTATAACAGTATAAATCGAATAGACAATTTACATTTAAAAAAAAGAAGAAAATATGGTAAATTAGAGAGTTTATACAAAATAAATATCTTGGTCCCTTAAGACAAAATGGGAAAATACACTTTAAAAACCACATGAATTTTAACTTGATTTTCTGTCAGATTTTCATTTTATTCCATATAAAAGTCCTGGAAAAAATGAAGAGAGATTCCCAGGAGAGTGACATCCTACCTAAATCCCAGCTGTGCAAACAACTATTTAAATCTTCATTTTAAGAAGTGTGATTCTATGAAAAATTTATGTGCTCAAATATTTATGTACACAGCTACAGTGACTACATTGTTTTTCACCTCTGTTAAGAGCAAATGCTAAAAGTCTCCCATGAGTTCATGAGTCTGCCCACACAGATTTCACTGAACTATCTGGACCTTTGCTTCTGTTGAGTTTGCTTGTACTTCTGCTTTCAGCTTCCTTGTGACATCTGCTAAAGCTTAATCTTGCCTCTTTACAATCTCAATGGAAAAAAAAGATTAAATAAAGTACCTGTTTTTCTCCAATTTAGGGCATCATTGTTACATGTCTTCTGTCTCTAAATCCACTTGTTACACATGAACAGGAAACACCAATTTTTTAAAATTAATCCATCACTAATTTTTTAGGTGAAAATAACTTTTTATGTTGACAGATCCATTTATTTCACCCTTTTCCCATACAAGCAAAAGCAGCACTTAGTTCAGACAATCACGTCAGAAACAGAGATCAGTACTAAGACAGTGCTGTCAGAATGAAGAACAAGTTTCCCTAAGATTCACAGCATGCTCCCTATTATAGTACCATTCTGTAGACTGAGTACTTCATCAGAGATTATAGAGACCAACAGCAGCTTCAAAGATTCAAATCAAGCACCACTAATCCATGGAGCTTTGCCAGCTGCATGGTCACCAACACAGCACCATCCTAACACTGCTACCAATGGTGAAACTTTGCTGCTGTGAAACTTGGGGCTGCAGTGAACATTTCAGAAAGGAGCACAGCAGTTGGGTAATGCTTTGCTCAGAGCAAACCCTCAACACCTCTCATAGGTGAAGGGAGGTAAGCAGAAGGGAAAAAAGCTTGCTTGCTGAGAATCCCATGCAGGGACAGCTAAGCTTCAAGTAGTACTGCCTGGGAAGAACCTAATGGCACTTTCTTGGTCAATGTTAATTTCTCTCTCTGTAGCCAAAATATGAAATTAATTCAAAACAATCACCTCTAGATTTACCCAGTGCCTGCAATATGTGTTTTCCTGGCTATACGTAATCATATTCTAAATATATATTTTTTTCTTTATATTGACATTTCATTCTCTCTCTACATACATACAATGTACGAGAACTTTCTCATTTCCAGAATTTTCAATTGTATGTCAGTTGATCTAAATACTGCTCATTTACTTAAAGGTGTTTCTCACTAATCATATCCATTAGCTACATAAGAACTACTCTTTTTTTCCCCCCCATTAAACTTCCTTTCTCTTTGTACTGATAAACAAATCACTTATATTTCATAGAATTCTACCAGTGCAGATAACTAAGGTAAAAATACCGTTTAGACCAGTCTCAAAATTAGAAGCAAATCCTTTACTTCTCAAAAATGAGGGAGGCATGCTTACTTTCTCCATGCTGCATATTGCAGAGCTTTGGTATCAAAGTACATTAAGTTACTGGGAAGAAGATGTGGCTGCAGTAAACTGGATTTATACAGAAGACAAATTCATTTTTCTATACCAGATGATTTACAGCTGTTTATGTCTAGGCATTTACACTACTGTACTGCCTTTTTTGTCTGCAAAAATACTTGAACATCTTTGTCACAGAATGCTCCTAGGCAAATGACCAGGTCAATTTTCTTTGTGTCTGTGTTGAGCCTCCATGTTTTGTTCTCAATTAAGCTCAGAAACAGAGCCCAGGACTGCAAGCATGTAAGTGTTTGCTCAGTTACGGAATAGGAGAACTGAACTCATGCAGCTCACATTAAAGTTTTGGTTGCTGTTCAGTGGTCTGAATTCTTTAGCCTGCTCTCAGTCTACTTTTCTAACACAGAGAAACAGTAACACATAGAGAATAGTCTTTATGTCCTTTTCAGTATTGTTAGTGTAACTCTTCTGATTATCTCAGTCTATCAGTCACAAGGCAACCTCTCACAGAAGTGTGATGGCACTTTAAAAAAAAAAAGAAAAAAAAGGAAAAAAGTTGAAAGCTGATTTCACACCTCTGATTGTTAAGTATTTTCTCAAGCAAATAAAGCTTCTCAATTTAGAACAAAAATAAGTAAAACTAACTCTTCATTAACAGTTCAAATTGCCAGGTACATTTAGTCACAGCTCTCCTTTTCATACTGCTGCTGAATGGCTTTATCAAAATTCATTTCTGATTATTTCTCTCTCATCTTTCTCTCTCAGTTCTTCATAGATTGCAGCTATGAAGAAGCCCTTCTGTGATGACATCTTTGCACCTGACTGAAAGGCAGCCATTGGCTGGCTGGCACTTTGCCACCGATGCTCAGAAGATGAGTACAAATGAATAAAGAACAAAATGTAGTTCTTTTTAACTTAACGATTTCGGTCATCTCAATCATGGTAATCTACATATTCAACTCTGCCTGCTTTCACTTAACATAATTTCACACAAACGACTCAAAAAGTCATTACTGGCTCATTTTGAATGCAGTGGCTTTTGGACTCACGTAACTTCCTCTGACATACCTTCATTTCCTTAACAGGAACCAGCACATTTTGAACTGTGCAAGTGGTTACATCATATTCACTGTAACAATTAATCTCCCTTGATGTTTTTTGTTGTATTTTCACATGCTGGTTCATTTTTGAACAGTTTAACTCATTTCATTAAAAACAACCGATAATTCAATCCAATAAGTCAGCTGTGACAGGGGCCTGGTTGTGAAGGCCATTTTATTAGCACAGCTGCCTTACGTTCCTCATTCCTGCTTGAGTTTCTCTTGCTGTCAAACAAAAAGTTAACTAACATGGAAGCATAACTGCCATGCACCTGGGCTGCATGTGCACTTTTGGTAGGCCCTGAATCTCTAATTTTCTCGCTCCCATTTGGAAATGTTTTCAATTCCTTACTAAAAATAGAATAATTAAAACAAACAGTGGAAAGTGGCAATTAACTCAGACAGTCAATGGTTTTCTGAGTGGGATTCAGCTGTCCCCTAATTTAATATTTTTTCTCTTGTAATGAACATCATAGGGAGAAGTTCTACATGCTTTTCAATATTCCTCCAGGATAAACAGGGCAGGAAAAAGCATTTGTGAACATTCAGAGATACAAAGAACAACACATTCTTATAATAGATTAAATAGCCTTAGCTAATGTAAAATGTTGCAAGGCACATGGATGGTAAAAGCTGCAAAATTCTATGAAATACTATGAACACAAAGCTCTATTTTGTGTCCTATTAGCATACACTTTAATTCTCATCCCTTGAGTACATATACACTAAGAATAAGAAATAAGTCAGTGCTAATGCACTGCAGCCTACTGTGTAGCTGGAATGATTCAAATGAATTTCATTTTGTTATTCCTGCCCTACCAATAATTGTATATGTGATGGTAAGATGGCTTGCAAAAACATATAATTTTTTTCCTGCAGATCTTTCCTTGTTTGCCCTTCACTTTGAACTTAATCTGTAAGGACATCAACACTGTGGAGGGGGGAGAAGTTGGGAGAGAAAAATAAATAAATAAATAAGGCTCCAAAAAATTTAAACCAAAATCTAAGAATCTTTAAGGTAATTCATCTCTCAGTGTATCAGGGAAATCAAGGAAAAATCCCACTGCCTTCCTGACAACATGACACATCTTCACTGGAAAAAAAAATGGGCTGGATTCAAAGGCAGTCTAAATGAAGTTGAGGATTCCCCTTCTAAAGAACTTCTCAACTATCTTTTGCACAACAGGATGCCGGGGAGCATGCTGAGCAGAGTGTGATATAACAGGTTAGGAAGCACTGCAGCCTATTAGAACAGACATTTGCATTGCTCTGGATAATCTATTACACTGCACTATTTGTATATAATTTGCATTGCTTCAAAAAGGCTCCTCTAGGGAAATGTTTTTGTCTTAATTTAAGAGTGCGCTTTGCCATCAGATAGGAAGGCCATTTGTGGTTTGATGCATTAGGTTGAAAGGACTACTATGATTTTCTAGTAAAAAAAAATATACTATTTGAGGTTTATACTGAATACATTAAGGTAGAAAGCCAGTATGGATAAAATAAGAAACAGCTGGAAAATGAAGACAAGAAACAGCATTATAAAGAGAAACTGCAATGTTTCTCTTTTAAGAAGGACAGCAGCAACTGCCATAAATCCTATGCAAGTGGTTAACATACATTCCACTGCAAGCCCAGATGTGAAGTAGATGTTAAAATGTCAAAAACCAACATACAGTAAATTTTCGCAATGCTTCTTAAACAAGCACAACTGGTCATCTAACAAGAATGTTCTTCCAGAAGAGGAAAGAAAACAGCACTGAAAGTGGAAGTATTGATTACTACACAGCAGAAGATGCAATGAGGCAGCCAGGACAGCACTCAGAACTGTTACTGACCCCATGCCCTGCATGGCTGGAACACCATACACTGCACTCTGCATGAGGACACACAGGTCAGACCCACCATGCTGGGGCAGAAAGCTCCTAGCACAACCCTCACAAATCTCAGCCATTTTGATTCCAGCTGCTCATCTATATCCAAGTGTCAAGAGGCAATTTAGCTGAGGGCACATTTCCAGAGCTAGGGATAAAATGTGAATTTACAGATCCTCTGTGGATTTCAAGGCATCATGAAGTTATTTCATAAATATCCAAGAACAATTCTATGATTCTATGATTTTATGATCATTTGTTCAATGGGGAGAAACGTAGCAGTTATTGACAAGGACAGGGACCCTTTGTACAGTCTTTGTTCAAGACATATATTTGGCAGTGATGGATCTGCTAACATTCTCATATCAACAGAACTCTCTGTAGATGAATTAAAAGATATCCATTACAGCAAAATGGAGATGAACAGTATATGCTATTGACAACTTGGCAATTTAAAAAAGGAGGAATAACCACGCAGTGTCTTAGAGGCAACTCACCCCAAATACCTCCTTTTGTCTGAGCAAAATTTTGTGTTCACAAATCAAATGCATACACGATTTTCAGACAGTACTTCTACTAACAATAAATGACAGAAATGACATGCAGAAAGTAGAGCAGTTTCAATTGCGTGTAAAAATACACACATTTACAATTTCCAAAGGATAACTGGTTCTACTAGAAATTTTACAGGACAGTGGCTTGTAATTTAGCCTTCAGCAACTGCAGTCCTTTCAAAAGCTAATACACACGCGTTCTAAAGTATATATTACCAACACAGAAGGGGAGATTCAATTGAGATGAGCACTCACCTCATAATTGGCTATTTCTTCTCTATCCAGGGGTCGGGTCACAGAGACATCCCCACTGATCTCATTGATTCTAAAAATTCCTTTCGGGTCTTGATCTACTCCCTTACCAGAGAGTTGGAACTTTGCTCCCTCTGTCCCTTCTCTGCTGATGACCTGCATGGCAGAAAACAAGAAGTTAGAGCCCATGTTACAAATGCTTTTAAAGCCACGTAAGGGATTTCAATTATCGCAACACTGAGATACGTTCCCTGTCAATAATATGAAAACACAAAATATGGTTACAATCATTTGGAAAACACTCTGTAACTCTTTTGTTAAGCCATGGAAAAGCTAATCACAGAAAAGCCCTTAGCCTGTTGCTGTCCTATCTTTACTGTCTTTCATTTCACAACTTAAACTTTCTGTTATTTCATGCTACTGTATTCACTCCATGACAAACATGTGACATTTTATTTCTTTTTCTATTTTCAGTTACATTAATAAAAGAGCTGAAAAGAAATCCTATGAGAAAAATAAAAATAAAAATAAAAATTAGATATTCCCTCAAGTGACATAAGGAAGACATATTTCACAACAACCTTTATGTTATTTTCCAATCAATCATCCCTTTTTATTAGCAATCCTCATCATCACAGCAGCTGACTTTGGGGATGCTGTTCTTTCAATGATTCCCTTCTACACACTTCCTTTCTCAGAATTTTAAACCAAGGAAAAACCTCACAAAAACTTCTGGTCATCCTGCCCAGAACTCTGCTCAGTCACACAGATGGAGTTCCTCCACCTTCCAAACTTCTGGATACCCATATACACACGTGAGTGCACGTAAGCTGCTGGCTACTATCACTACCTTGTTTCCCAAAGAGAAAAAAATCCCTGAAAATCCAGTTTCAAGGATGTCTTACATTACTGACAGTAGCATATGTAAACATGCAGAGCTACATGATGTATCTTATAAACTACGTGCTTTGCAAATTTGTACTTGCACACGAGAATCTAGGAGGATTATAAACTAATCTTGCCCTTTAAGGCTGACAATCTTGCCAAGCCATTCTTTTCCACTGCTGTTTCACGTTCTTTTGTTTCTAGTAATTTTATATCCTTAATGTTTCTGCAGAAATCTTAAGTCAAATATTTATATGCTATTCCAAATCGCGGCTCAGGAACAGAAAGGAGCAAACAGCATTAGGAATCTGGACCCGTTCCCATTCTGAGATAACAAATATGCAGAGTGTTTAATAACATCCCTGAGGAAATACATGTTTGTTGCCCTATTGCTATGGGTTCAGCAGTGCTGGTTGGTATATTATTGGGCAGCGAGATTTTGACTAAACTCTATAATCATTATTCCTTCACTTTAATTGAGAAAAAATAGCCACAAGTTATGAAATGAGAAATCAGCATTTTCAGAGAGAAAGTTTTAATTCTTAAATCCTTTGGGATAGGAAGACATTTCAAAGCAAAAACCTGTTTCACCTTCTTTTCTCCTTCCTCCTCCCAGTCAGAAACACTAATGATGAAGTTTTCTTCCCATGTACTTCTCAGTGTGCCAAGACAAAACACAGAGGCAGGTGACAGAAGGGCAAACTAATGTTGTGCTTCAGGTTTTGTGATGAAACTTAAACTTAATGGCTGCTGTTCAGTTCCTGCTTTGACCAGTCTCTGTTGTTTGTTTGTTCCATCAAGCTTAAAAAGACATTTTCTTTTTTCTTTAACAAATCAGTGCCATGGCCATTGCTCACCTTTGAAGGGAAAAGAATTGCTCATCCCCTGTCCTGATTTTTGAGCCTTATTGCAAGAAGACAAGTGCTCCTTCCCATGCAATATCAGAGCGATTTGAAAGGCACCAGCACAGCCACAGGCCAGCACACAAATCTAATTTGGAGTTGTCTGCACAACAGTCCTATCCAGCACAGCTGTCAAACATTTCCTAACTGTTTATAACACGCTGAAGACATAGCGTAGGCAGAAGGGCTCAGTCACAACAAACCTCCGAAAGGAAGCAGAACAAACCATAGGCCTTATTTATATGCTGCAAGGGAATTTATTAAACAAATCCCTGATAATCACATACAGATCCTTCTTCATAGTAGAAAGTGATAATAATGGTAGTAAGAAGATACCCTGCAAACATGACTGCAGGAAAAAATATTGCTTTGACTCCAAGTCTGATAAAGATTTAACCTTGAATTTGATGGCACGGCATCCCTGTTTGGTACCTGAACTGTTTGTAAACCTCGAAGATGCAACGAATCACAACTTCAATTGTAACCATTCCTCAATATATAATATACAAGAACAGTTGAGTTATCAGAAGGTAAGAAAGGTACAGGTGTTTTAATCTTCTTCTCCTAAATAACTGTATGTGCCTGCTGAGCCTTCTCAAAGCCTTGGAAAGCAGGCACGTTCATGGAGCAGGTACGTGCAGACACTTCTACCTATTTAGCCATTTAGGCTACTATGGCACAGCAACTCATGCTTGATGTAGTAATAAGAAATTCAGGTTAGAGATGCTCCATATACCACTGCATCATTTGCTCAAGAGCAACGATGGCAATACAGAAAGTACTCTCGATGAAGTACGATTTTTTACAAATGCATAATTAGCCACAAGAGGGAGCTACATACTCCCAGGAACGTAAAGAAGAACCTTAACATCTCCTAATTAAGAAGCTTCTATAATGGCTGCATAGTTCAAAGAAAGTGCATTTCCCAGTTCACAACAGTGCAGTACAATGAGGAGTTTAATAAAAATCTGGTTTAATTTGCCATATGGTTTGCTGCCTCCACAAGAGCAAAGAAGAAAGAAAAGGAGAGTTGTCTGACATCTCTGGTAAGACTGCTATTATGAATATTGTCTAAAACACAACACTGTTTCATATGAGAATTTCCTTGGTTACAGTCTATTATACACAGCAATGCTCTCCCAATTTACAAGCTGAAGAACAAACAAACCAGGCCAGATTATTTCAGCTGGAATGTTTCCTTTGGGACACTGGTTTTCAATTTCTCCAGTTGCTGCTCCTACAGTCCAGACAGAAACACTTATTTCCCAAATTTGTTCACAGTTTTAGGAACTCCAGAGCAGGTTCTAACACTGGAAACGCCTGCACCGTATAACAGTGACTATCTGTTGTCTACAAAGCTGCTTCATTTGAGGTTGGTGAGCTGCCCCACTGTTAGAAACACTCAGAGTCAGCCTAGCTGGGGCTTTGAGCAGCACACTCTAGTGGCCAGGGTTAGGGACAAGCTGGTCTTCAAAGTTCCCTTCCAATCCAACCCAACATGGACAGATGGAACAAGCACAACAGATGCTGCTTGAGCATCCCACAGCAATGTAGACTTATAAAGGCTATTTCCTCCCCCAGGACTCATAGGACAGTGTAGATTCAAACATGGTTCACTCCCTCAGCTCAATAGGAATTACCAACATCTTCCAACTCAATAGCAATCCCACTCCCAAGAGAACAAACACAGTGGAAATGGAAGGGATCGATGTCAGAACCACATATATAGCACCCAAGACAAAACGGCATTCAGTTACTATTATTATTAATACTATTTCCATAAAGGCAAAGAGTGTGGGCTTCTGCCCATCTAAGAGACTCTTTCAAGAAAACAGAAGGGTGCTCAGCTCACAGAATCTGCCTTTTGCTGAACCATAGCTGTAACATATTTACCAAGTGCTGTTTTTCTGCTGACATTATGTCTCCCCTCCAGCTAAACTCATTCCAACATTGTGATCTCTCTTTTGTTACAGGTTTACCACAAAAGTAAACCTGTGTTCTCAAGAGAAGAGAAATAGAAGCAGAAAAAGCACAATGCCCCCAGAGAGAGACTTTGCCGTTCGCAGCCATAACAAATTTGTGCCTAACAGCACCATCCATGGTCAACAGTCTCACTGTTTGCTTCAGTCACTTCTGTGATTTCTTTGTGCTTGGCACTATCCAAATCAAGACAAATGCAAAATACTCTTGTCCCTATTCAAAAGCCCAAACCAACACCCAGTTCTTCATTACCATCAGACAAACATACAGTACTTGTGGTTATAAAGTAATCCATTTAAATTTGCTGGGTTCAATATATGGGTGATGATCAGGAACTTCCAGGTGATTTGCTGAAAAAAAATAAAGGTAACAGGAGTTCTTCCACATGACTGTGTCCTTTGTTCATGGTAACCAGGAATAAAACAAATGAACTATATGCAACATTATGTGTTTTATGCAACATTTTCTTTCTATTCAAAAAGCAAGCCTTGCTGGCAGGTCCATTAAAACTTCCTTTCATAATCACCAACCTTAAAAAATAATTATTAACTTAAATACATCTGCACAGAGGCTCCTTCAATACGTTCTCCATAACACAGGCTAAATTGATATTGTTGAAATAATATTTGCAAACTCAAATGTACAACAGAAAAGTCATCAGCAATGAAAGACACTCATGTAATTAAGTAACAGAGGTAGTATCACAGTTCAGAATTTGAAAATAGTTCCAGATCAGTTATCAAACCTTACTTTATGTACAAGGACAGATTTTCAAAGCTGTATAGATCTCCTAGACCACATGAAGTAACCCCAATGTTTAAATGCATATCAGTCAATTACTCATTGCTCGTTGACAGTCCTAGTAAGAATGTATACATTGCCCAAAGAACACAAAAGGTATATGCATGGAAGATAAAAGACTTGATTTAACTCAGCAAAGAAAGCCATAAATCAGTTATTTTAACCTTAAAATCCTATGTCAGATCTCCAAGACACAGTTTAAGCTGTAAGAAATACATAACCAAAACACATTTGGATTTTTGTGCACAAATGTCTACTGGGCAAACCCACTTAACCAAGATCAGCTGGTACTTATTTGCATTCTTTTGTATTGGTTTTTTTACAGCTCTTAGAAACTACAGAAAAACATTCCTCACACAAGACCACTCATATGATCATTGTACCGAGATGTTTGCAAACTGAAGCCTTTTTAACAGCAATGTAGAATTGTTGAGGTATTGATTGCTAGGCGAAGAAGTACCTTGAACAGGGAAGATTTTACACCAAGTGACACAGATATAATATGGGAATAAAAGAACCAGGAGCTGAAATTAAAACAAATTAAAACAAATTATGAAAATGAAAAATCACACACTATTATTATCAAGTTCGGAAGATGGGATTTTTTGTAAACTTTATGGTGGAGAAATTACAGAATCACCAAGGTTGGAAAAAACCTTCAAGATCTTCCAGCCCAACCATCCACCTAATATTTATAATATTATGAAATATTATAGGAAGTGCCAAATTAAGGAACAATGTTGTTAAAATTAAAGTACACAACATTGACATATTTCTGATGCATGTTTGCAGGACTGATGGTGGGCTGCAGACTGCACAACTGTTGCTTGCTTGAAGCAATCCAAAGATTACGTCAAGTAGCATATTTAGAACTTCAGGTATGTGAAGAAAATAGAACTTGTAGCACTTATGATGCAGATGTTTAACCATTTCTGGCTGTGCTTTGGAAGAACTTGCAATCCTTCTATCATTTCATTACAGCAGCACAAATGCAAGGTTTTAGTCACTATAACGAAAACAATTCTGAATCTGAAGTTTGCCAAGCTTAACAAATTCCATAGACAGATTTGTCAACATAATGGTTTAATGTATGAAAATGCCATGGTATATCAGCAACTGGTGAAGCGCTTTCACCAGCAGCGCTCATTTTTAGAGCTCTTTTTGGAATAATCAACACAAACAGGACATTTCACATTCATCCAAAATATACCATCTCAACAGAATGGCTTTTGATTGTAATTATGCGCAGACTTCTCAAAGTTCAGCTCAGTTTTGCATAAGATGCACAGGTGCCCAAATGGAACATAATTACAGTATGTATGTGGAAGCCTGAGCACCCGTGGGCCCCTCCTGTTTGAGGTTCATTGATGTACAGATGTAACACTCCCCTCAAAGAACCCTGCAATGAGGTCTGCAGGCCTCATCTACCAAACCTGAGAATCTGACCAATGCAAACAGCTGCCACCAAGCATTTGCTTTTAGGTAGAATTTCCATGAACACATATAGATGAGTGTTGTTTGTGAGAGGCAATTCTTCAGCTTTTCTTTGCTGATTTATAAAGAGAAAGAGATGCATTACAAACATTTTTCACTTTTCCTCAGAAGTAGATAATTTCAGATAGGTATCTGCAGACTGAGGAATCAGCACACAACAGTCTCCTTCTACTGACAGCATGTAATTTATAAACATGGGTTTTCATAATCTCAGAACAGAATCATCTGAAAGTACTGCGTGTCACAGAAGCCCTGGATTTTCAGCTGGCTGATTTGACCTATCAGTAGCAATTTAATCATCATATTTTAATTGCTACTTAGGTCACTAACTTGCAACAAATCCTCTTATTTGAAGGAATTCGAGGTGCATCAGCTTTTGAATGACAACCTGCTGAAGTAGATATAAGGTTATAGTTAGTTGTTAGGAAAGATCTGACTGTGATTGATGAAAATGTATGAGAAAAATCTCAAAAGGTGGTCTTTAAAAATGCAAAAGAATTATTTGGATTGCAGAGGTGCTGGATAGCAAACCTATCATCAGAGATAGTATTTGATGTTTTCTAATTGCAGAAATTAAGGACAAGGAACAGAATATGTAACACTTAATCAACACACATGGAGCAAAGTCTCTGAGGAGTAAGAGAAAAATAGAAGAATAGAAACAACTTACAGCATCTTCTTGCAGGTATTTCATTGTTATCTGTTCCCAATGAGATCAAAGACTTGATTTGTTACTCAATGCTACTTTTGCAGCACCCAGAAAACTAGAAGGCACTCTGGTCTAGCTCTGGGCTGAAAGCAGCACAGCAGCATCTCAGCTGTACTGTGCCCAGCCTAAAACAAGCAGAAAAGGTCTGGAGACTTGCCCTGAGCTCCACGGGGGAATATTTAAAAGAAAGGACTAAAAGTAATACTAAGAAAAAAAAAAAAAAAAAAAAAGGAGGTTGTGAGAATGATTCACTCAAAAATAGTCTTCAACATTAAGATTCACTTTAATTTGAAGAAATTTGTTGTAAGATTGTGTCTAATTTTGTTTGGCTTTAACTTGTAAGCTGTCAAGTCTAGGCTTCTAAGAATGCTGCAGTTAAGATGAACACAGAGGAGTAAGTATTGTATCAGAAACATTAAATTCCTTGACTGAAGGTACCAACAAAGCGATATTATGAGTAAGCTTTTTGTTTTTTTTTTCCTCCCTGTTTGGCTCCCTTATAGGAAGTCAGTGTAAAACTTCTAGATGCTTTCGGAACATGCTTAGCACCCAATTCCCATTTGTAACAAACAACTCACAGATCTAATTATAGATTTTTCTCAGCCACTAGTTCCCTAGGAAACAAATCCATGGCTCATGTCTTGTGCATGGAAGGTCAGAGTAGGAAGTAAAGTATTTTTCTGCATATAGAAACTTATCTAGAGGTCACAGGTCCACATCTGAGCAGATGTTGGAGTTCCTGTTAAAGACAGACGGCAGCAATATTTGACAGATATCTTGAATATTTAAAATTCTGAACACTTTAATCTGATGAAGTGCTCAATACTTCCATTATTTGCAATGCTCTATGCCTCTTTATGCTGTCAACAAAGGATTTCAATTATCATTTTCCAAACCTATTTTTGTTTTTATCAGCAGGTCCACCTCACTTCCATCTTAAATGTTTAGCAGTCAGAGGTTGATGCAAGACAGCTGCTAAGTTGTTATAATTGATTAGTAAAGAAAGACAAAAAATTAATTCCCAGTCATGAATGCCAAGCATAATTTATGTTTTCTGATATTTGCTCTCAAAGTTAACAGATGTCATTGCAAACTGAAACATTTTTACCTGCAGTAGTCTGAGGGTGAAAAAAAGTATAAATACTGCTACCCATATTTTGATTTGATTCTAATGCATTGCTGAAAAACAATGCAGACAAAATAGGATTCACTGGAAACTCAGATATGTATGAATGCACAACTGGAACAGGAGCAAAATAGAATGAATGTGAGGGTGGCAGAGAGAAGCTTTGTCAGATTAGTCCTCCTCATCCGTAACAAAAAAAATATCATTCTACTCAATCCTGAGCCATTTACAATGACAGCTTAAAAGTTATATAATTACTCCACAATCCTACTCCCACGAGTATAATATTCAGTGTGACTTAGGGTCAAATAAAGGAATTAAGCTAAATCTGAGAGTCTTCAATCTCTAGGAAGCCAGAAGGAAGCCTACGTTGTCAGCACATCTGAGTTACACACAGCAACTCCTGCAGGTTGCCCCCAAAGCCTTAGAGAGGTCTTGTTCTCCTTCTATCTGTGGATAGGGTTCCATCAGGACCCAAGCCCACAGCCAATACCAATGGATGGTTAAATACATGGATGGAAAAATATTTGATTCTGTTAACTGTTTTTGGATCCCTACTTTTTTTTTTTTTTTTTTTTTTTTTTTTTTTTAATTCATGTTCTTTTTCCACGTGATGTAAAAAAAATATGTACTTTAATATTTGTTTTTCTATTTCAGAAATCCAATTGTGCTGTGTTACCTTTGCTTCTCTTGCTGTAATAGATTGAATTCTCAATAGCTAGAGGTGGAAAAAAAGAAATTCATGTGACTGGTGAAACTGCTACCATTAGAGAGCATTTCAAATCTTCTAATGACTACTAGCCTTAGATTGGCATTTCAGTGCTGAGTGAGGGTTACCCATTTTATTGCACAGAGCATTGAAGACATGACTGTCAGGACAGGGAGCACTTATACCAATCCAGGGTCTCTAAACAACACATCACACATTCAAAAACAAGCTAGCGGCTTCAGAAAGCATAAGTTTTCACAGCAGTGTAGCAGGCGCCTCATTAACGGTGACTGAGGAAGCCCTAAGCAGTGTTTGCTTTGCTTTGTTGAAGTCTTCTGTCTCCTTATCTCTCCCTTATATTTCTAAAGGACACTTCAGCTTTCCTCAGTTCCTAACTTCTAAATGGGGCTAATGAGCATTTTAACTACAGCATTCTTTGATTTGCCTAGTTCTAAAGGTTAAAACATTAACTGAGAGTGGGTTTGTTAGCAATTATATAGGTGAGTTTGCATTCACACTTCCAGGTTTAACCAGATTAGATGTTCTGAAATATTTTTTGTTTTCTCTTGCCAGTGCCAGTGTCACCAAGGTATGGAAAGACATATCTTAAGTCTCATGAAATCTTTTAAATAATTTTTACACTTTTTCTCCTCTTCCTTCCTTTCTCCTACATCCCCCCCCAAAAAACACACCAAAGATAAAGGTTCAAAATCTACATTCAGATAATTAAAACCTTTGCAGTTAAAAAGCTACCACTACCTTAGATTCTCCTTCCAACTGTAAAGAGGTCACTCTTAAACTTTACAGTGCTTAACTCACATTAGAATTAGAAATATAATGCATTAATCTATGGGTTCTGATGTGAAAACATCTTAATGGAGTTGTAATTAGTGACAGAGTCTCTTAAGAAGCTTTCAGATGTCTGCTCAATAATTGCAATACGGTCATTAATGTACGTCATTCTTCATGAAATCATGGTGCGAAACTGTGGAATAAATCAAGATGAAATTAGCAAAAAAAGAACATGCAATTTCTAAACCACACAGAACTTAAAACTTGGGTTTCCACTTCTAAAAGCTGGAAGATCTCTAGAGTTACGGATCAATTAAGCTTCAATAATACATTTGATGCACTTTTGTCCACTATCTCAGTTATTGTCTTCTAAGTACATATTTTCAGTTAACAGCAACAACTGAAAAACCTTCTGAAATGAAACCTTTATTTGACAACTGAACAATAATAAAAAAACCTGCTAAGTGAAAAAGAGTCCAAAAGGAAGCAAGAAAAGAAAATCTAGCCTGCTAGTCAGATAGACAGAGAAACCAACTGTATCAGAGTAACCTACACTGTCATCATCTGTCTGCACAAATGACTTTCCCAAATATTTTAAGACTTAAGCAATAATTTTAATAATATTTTCAGCGTACAAGAAATTATACTTCTGAAATAATGGTGAAAAATAGGCATTCATAACCTTGCACTCTTGTACAGGTAAGACCCATATCCCATTCAAATTCTTCAACAGTGAACTTTGTTTTCCCAGGCTAGGTTTTGAGCTATCATAAGAAATGAAACGTTATTACACACCACTCAGCCCATCATGTTTCTTCTTTAAGTAATCTTCTGAATGGTTTGAAAATGTAATGTTTTAACGGACAGAAGCAAAGCTATTTTTTGTTGCACTTACAGACATACAAGAAAGCAATAAATAATTCCTAAAGCTGTGAAAAAGAATATAAAAATTCAAAATAATAGCCAGGAATGCCCTTTAAGATGGTGTTCCCACCTCTCTTTTCCTTCATCCACTTTGCATTACTGCTTTACATGATAAAGTTTGGTTTCAGTAACTTCAAGTCAACACTGCATGACAGTGTAGCTTTCTTCACAATGCAAGCTTACTAGAGTTAATAGTTAACCTCTGCTTATTTCTGTCTATCCAGGCCCTTATTGCTCAGCTGTGTCTGGAAGATCTAACACAGAAGTGGCAGGTAGCCAACGATAACATTAGAGACCTAAAAGAGAGCTGGAACCACCTTGGTAAGTCTGACTGCTCCTAATATGAACAAAACCAATATATCACGAGTAAAGGACAGAGCCAGTGACCATTTAAAAACCTTAAAAAAGATTTTAAAGCATATTAAATTAAGCTATCATAATAGTACAAAAGCTATTTGTGGTAACATTTCAGAGGGCTGTACTTATATAAAATCCACAAATGAAACACGTACCAGATTGACTTCTTTATGCAAAGCCAGCAATCAGGTCATGAAGTAGAATGGTTGCATGAATGTCAAAGGGTGAATCTCTGATCCCAATACTTTCACTGCAGATTTTGCCATTCGTTCCTTGGAAGTTTTATTTCTGCCTAAGTTTTGATTAGAAATTGATGTACCTTGAGATACAGCATGCTTAACATACAATAATTTCAGGTGGTCATTTGTTTGTAGAGCACCACCTGTTATTTCCTGGGTGCTTGATGGAAGTACATAAGGTCTTTGGAACTTGTAAAAAGCCACAGACAGACTAAAGATATCACAAATTACGAGCAGGTATCATGGAATCAAAATAACTTCTTTTATTTGTGTCCAATAGCAACTTTATATCCATGTATGTGCAGTAAAAAGGTCTTCACTTGTTACTAATTTTTATATGAGACCACTTCAAGAAAATATCACAGACACTAAAATATTACTGATGTTCATTTGCATCAAGATGCCTCAGCATACCTGATCGGGCACTTATAAAATTATTCCATTCCATTTTGCAACAACACCAATTATTCAAACTTCATTTCCATAGAATATAATCACAAGCATTTAGCATGATAATTCATTCATCAAATTTGATAATTTCCTTCCTAGAAATACTAGAAGCCAAGCTATAAAATTTAATTATGCAAAACATCTATATTTTCTGACTCAGCAAGCCAAGAGTTGTCATCATTCCAACTGAGGCTTTTTTTCTCCTATTGCAACAGATATTTATATAAAAATGTATGCATAAACACATGCATTTGTGTACAAAGATCTATGCATTCTATATATTTTCTAATTATTTGCAGACATTAATGTGCTTTCAGCAGTTTCACTCATTAGCTAGCAAGAGAAATTGCAGTCACCTACAGGCTTGCAGGTACATGTTAAATAATTACTCTTCACTTGCAATGAACCATTGCTTCAACTCACTGCAATAAAGCAAACTATGTACCAGAGCTGGCAATACTACTGATCAAATGCCTTAACAGGAAATTAAAGCACAAAGTAGTAATAATACACATCTCAGGCAGCTTTTGGTATGTGGTAAAGGACCCTAATTTGTAACAAGAAATGCACGTACTATTAATTATCCTTTTAACGCACACAGATCTTATCTTAATTATCCCAATTGCAACTGACTTTTCCCTAAAGGCAAACAAATATTAACCTGCATTAATCTGGAGTCTCATTTAGAAAGAAAACTCCATATATTTTTAAAGATCTCTTACAGAAATCATCTAGAAACCTCTTAGTGCTTCCAAGGATATCAGAAAGAACTGCACAGCTGCTTACTTTTGGCTCTAACAGACTATGAGATTATAAAGAAGATTTATTGATAACTCTTTGAGAATAAATAAAAATCCACACAAGCAAACATTGCGTTGACTTTGTGTGATTAATTATATTGCATTTGGAGTGTTAGGTAACCTCCTTGATTAAGAAACCTTAGACAAGTATTTGTCCCAATCAATACTTTGCTGACCTCCACAAGCAAAAAGTGCCTTGAAGTCTGATAACACAGATTCTCGAAAACATTTTCCTATTTCTGGAGTAATGTGATCAATCAAGGCCTTCCTGGTTTCTTTAGTCCTTACTAAAAACTACTGCACAATAACATGGAGCTATATTCTCATGGTCAATGTTGGCTACTCCTGAAAAAAGCCAACAAGAGAAAATAAATTTACCAACTTGGAATTTAGTGAAAGCTCAGGTAATATCTTCTTTTCTTTAAGAATATACATGAACAAATTTGAATGTTATAACATATAATTATTAGAAATCTATTGAAACTTTCTTTCTCTACTTATAGATAAACATTGCCAAAGTTTAAGATGATTTTTAACAGGGAGCTCCATAATGAAACAAATAATATATTATTTTTACTATATCCTGTTTAGAAAGCAATGTTCTAAGCAGCCTAATTCCAAACAAATGTTACTGTCATCATGTACAGCAGTATTTCCAGACTCCCGTCACTGGCTATTAACTGAATATTAGCATCCAAAGAACCCATGTAATACAAAGAAAACAGCTCTGCTCATGAGGTTGAATGAAAATTACTTTTGAGAGGAAAAAACTAGAGGGAGAAAAAAACCAAGGTTGTATAATAAAAGGTTTGAGTTTGCCCAGTGTTCACTTGAAGCCCAGAATAAAGAAATCTAGGCAGAAGAAATGGTTTGGTTCTTTTTGTAATAAAAGCATCAGTACTTTGGATAAACTTGCTAGTCAGTATTATCTGAAGAATTTATCAGTTATCAACACAAAAAACTACATTAGAGCTTACAGAATTCTTATTTTTTTCCGAAGAAGAAAACATGAAAATACACTTAGGCTTTTTAATCCACTTGTGACCAAATCCATGATGAACATTATTTCCTTATCTGTAATAGTACTACCTTTTCTAACTGTAAAAAATGAGATGGTTTCCAATCACATACAACTGACTACAGTAACGGAGCTCAGTTTTAAAAAAAAAAACCACAACCACCAGTTTATAGCTAATGTTAAGGACACAGCTTTGGTAGATATTGGTCTTGCTTCTTGATTCCTAAAAAGTCCTTAGGAAGCTCTGTTGCAATCATCAGGAGAAGGTAAAACTGGCAGCTCAAATCTGCCCAGCCAGAAACCAATCTGGTACATGGTGACCCTGCTACTTTTAGAGGCACATTTGGACCCAGCCCAAAAGCTGCAAAGAGCTGCTCTGGTTACACCTGGCACTACTTGGAGGTGCATTCATCAGCTCTATGGATGTTGGTGCAGCCTTTCAGTGGCTCCAGCCTGCATGCAGGGCTTTCTGCCACCAGTCAGAAACACAAAGCTGAAAGATGATCTGCAATGAGCGTTTTTTTGATGGGTTCCTTAATTCACTGAAATCAGTGTTCTAGTGTAGGATGAGTAACAAACATGTAATCCATCTTGAAGTCATAGAAGCCAAATAGAAATCAGAGAGAACTGCAAGTCTCCAGCAGCATTTTAAAGCAGGAGCTTTCCTACCTCTACTGCGCAGAGAGGGCATTCAATTGTACTGTGATCTAAGTAGCCATGACTACTCTGGCCCTCAGTTTTATAGCTTATTTAAACATAAGCAAAAATGAAGCCTTGGGTTTGCAGCCATACGGCACTGGCTCACTGCTGCTTGACAGAAAGGAGAACCCACGTCTAAAAAGAAAACAATTTCATTCTAAGGCTATTTCCACTTCATACTAATCACCTCCTTCTCATACTGACATTATTAGGTGATAATTGGTAATCATCTGTGCCCATATTTGATTTCTGATACATATCTGTACATTCAGAATACACCAAATTTTCACAGACATTTCTTCAACTCAGTGCTAGCAAATAACACAACCCACGTCTTACCAGTATCTATAGGATTAGATTATTTATACAATTTAGGTCTCCCTCTATTTAAGTGCAGTTATAAAATGACAAAAAATCCAATATAACAAATACAATGCATGTTATTTCTGGGAGTGCACCTGAATTTATTTTCCCTGTACTCTCAATATATTAAATTTCATTCTTCATTTTCATGCAAAAAAAACCCCATATCTTGAATATTTGTGAACCTAACAAAAATAGAATCAAAACACTCAGAGATCCTCTGAATAATTTTTGATATGCATAGTGATGAAGGCACAAGAGCACATCTAAATTCACAGGGAATTCAGAAATAGAATATATGTGAATTTCTGTTCTAATTTAAGAGAAACACAAGTCTAGTAAACAAGCTGTATGAATAAGTAACGAGGTAAAACAAACCTTTAGATTAACAAAGCAAGATAGTTTCCCTAGGATCAGACTTCCTTGTTTAATTTTTTACTGAAAAGTAAGGCTGCAGGCATACAATCAGAATTCTCAAATAAAACTGAAGAAATTTTTAATGGTATCAGTAACTACTTTTCATGAATTAGTCACCAACACATCGTGGAGTTAGAAAAAATAATTTAAAAAGGTCTACTAATTTCATCAATAAAGAGGATCACCTCAGTACGTATATTTCTATAGCTACAGTTATTGTGCCAAAGATACAGAATAGCTTAAGACAGTCCCAAATTTATCAGCTATTAAGGAAAACACAGAATGTTTTGAAAGTGGTATTTAGAAAGAGCAGTCAAGTCTTTTCAACTGTAAATGATTCATTTCAATGTCAGCCAAAGAAATCAATAGGCAAGGATATGCCTCCTGTCAATTAGTAGACTTACCACTGGCATTTCTTAGCAACCTTCAACTGCAACACAGTGTATCAGCCCTTTAACTATATTTACAGACCAGCACAACAATTTAAACATGTCAGAAATTTAAACGTGCACCTGTATCCAGTTAGGACAGTGGCAAACTCCCATTACAACCACAAATCTAAAGAGTGATCAGTCATTCAGTTGCACTGTTGTCTTATCACAGTTCTTGAGCTTCTTCTCCAAAACTAAGGAACCATAAGCATTTTAAAGCTTTGGCATATCAGCCTACTATATGCTAACAAAAAAGCTATTTATGGTACTTAACTGATGTCAGACATTGCATTCTGTATACCTGAATTCTCCATTCCTATGGCAGCCCTGCATTTCACAGAAACATAGACATATTACTGTCTTCTCACTCATTATATGCAGCGTTTGTTTGCCCCACTCATCCTTGAATAATAGGTCTCACATATATCTACAGAACAAATATTAGAAAATGAAGTTGTTACATTTAGCCCCTCTCCAGTGCACTGCAAAGGAAAAAAATGGAACTGAAGCCTTAAATCATTGAAATGAAAATCGCAGCTTCAAACGGCCCTAAACTCAGGGCCAACTTCTGCCTGTTTTATGGCTCAGACGTTAGGACAATTTCACCTGAAAACACTGTATGTGTCAGCGTGACATCAGAGGTATGAATAACGTTTTAGGAACCAAATTAAATTACAGTAGCCTTCAATAGGATTGCACATTTTTTCTTCTGGAATGACTCTAGGAGTCACAGAACATTTAGCAGCATCCAGAACTTCCCCACAGGCTTTTTGGGGCCCACTCAGAGAATTTTACTCAGTACAACATGGAATGGCTCTCATTGACCACTGTATTTTTTACTTATTTCAATACAATCTTTCCTCCTGTAGTAGAGCTGAAGTTGACAAAATGCTCATAAATGTCAGAAGAAATAATTGTTTGACTCCATTCTGCAGCTGCAGATTACCCATCTTCATGGTGAAGGAATGGAGGCACCTAAATTTCACTGAAAACGTGGGTCTCATTAACCTAAATCTCACTGCTTTCAGAAATAGCTTTTTATTTCCAACATTGCCTACATGCTTTTGAAATATGGAATGACTCTATAAATAATAAAGCTATATTTGAATACAAATAAAGCCAAACATTCCTCACCCTTTCTCTCTGCTCTCCTGATAAGCTCACATGATAGAAATTGTATTTAGAAAAAAAAAATTAACTTGTGATGGCTTGTGAAAATACAGAAGAGCAAAGGAAGCACTTGTGCAGCTACACTGAGATCTTTCTGCAGTTTGCCATCTACATAAAGAGCAGTAAAATAAAAATGCAATTCAGTGCCAACTAATGCACAGAAAACTAAATGGCAACGGTGGTGGGTCAGCTCCCAGAATCTATCTGCCCCTATAACCAGTAACATCTTGCACCAACAGCAATTTTTATTATTTTTTTCACCAAAAGGAGACATACCCTCTTTGGAGCAACATCCAAGTAAATCTTATTTATCAGACTTATTTCAGACACTGCTCATTTAATATACCTGATTTGATCACCAGCCCAAGAGGAGCAACAGCTCTCAGTAACATTTAAGGATTTGTGCGTCAAATAGAAAAGCATTTGTTGAGGAAAGCCTGAACATTCCTATTTTTGTTCCTGCTGTCCTGATGCCCTTAAAAAACAAAACCCACACCAATCAATCTCTCTCACCCACCTTTTTAGTTTCAACTAAATTTAGCCCCCCAAAAGATCCAAAGTTCCTAGAAATTCTATTAGAATTGTAGCCACTTCCACGGCAAAGAGAAACAGAAAGGAAGAGCATTCATTTTGATTTCACATATTCATTCCCAATCAGATTGGCTGCAGCTCCACAATGTGCTTTGTCTCACTCAGCTTGAAATGACAGTGTAGAAAATAACACTGGCTAAGCTGTGAGTACTGTGGGGTGATTTAAGGTCATTGTGCTTGAGGTGTTATCACAGGTAAGAAGATTTGCGTTTATTGCAGGAAATGAATATGCGCAGGAAGCCAGACTTCATTGCTTCAATCGATCATGAAAAAACTTGTAATATATTGCAGATCAGGTCTGGACATGATTTTTTAAATTAATATAGCCCCTCAATTCAACTTCTGTCCACACTAAGCTACATACACATTTCCTGTTTTTTTTTTTGTTTGTTTGTTTTTAAGCAATTCTAATAAGTAAAAAAATATTAAGACACATGTTACTGGATCAGAGGGTCACCACTACTTTCAATTTCTGAATGTCGTTGTTGTACAGATTTTTATTATCGAAATCCATCTTCATGTCCCACATGCTCAATTGAAAATGTAAGCTTAATAGTTTCTTCAATATGCTGTAGAAATGAGAAGCAGAACTTCAAAAGCAGTGTGAAAATACTTATGATGATATAGGAAAGATAGACAAACTGAAATCTTGATCAAACCCATATTTTCCACAGCTACTTTCACAATTTTTCTTGCAAATATAATTAAATTTCCCAGGACAGCTGGCCTGATAAAAAGTCTTTTCTACATAGTTGGGAGAATTTATTAGTTTCAATATGCTTAAGGTTAGACATCATTGCACAGTGGTACAGAAATTTTTGGTATGTACTTCACACACTGATATTCCATGGAGGCACTGAGTGACAAGGACAAGCTCATGAAGACCTCCACATCTCAGCTCAAATTGTAACTTGCTTTAAACAAAATAATGAAATGCTGCATTTGCAAAAAGGTACAATTATTTAAGTCATTTCTTAATCCATTTTATTTACCTCCTCAGAAGTGAGAGGAGCTGTAGTAGGAATATGACAAGATTTGGAGGAACAAAGATGCTACTGACACTCACTGACATATGAACAGATGAAATCAGTAGAGCTCCAATAGAATCAACGTGCTCATAAAGGCATTTTATGGATTAAAAAGGGATAAAAAGGACCTGCAAACCAATAACATTGACCAAGGGAGCCCAAGAAAGCCTTGATGTGCATATATGTACTCATTTGTTTGTACACATTCATTTGTATGCACACATTTATGAATATGTACATATAAATGTATATATATGTGCATGATTCCTGTATTTAAATTCAAAATATATACATTTCAGCAATGCATAATTTCTCAAGGAAAACTTACAGAATGTTATAAAAAACCAAAAACCAAAGCTCTTGCTAATCTCATTACAGAACACTGGCGAGCAGATTAATCTACAGGTACAGATGACTGAATTTTCATTTGCCTTTGTTTAAGCAACGTTTCAATGACAGGAAGCAATTTTTCTCTTTTTCTGACATATTTTAAAGAAAGCAGAGTGGTCAGGCTAGAATGCGGGCCTCCAAAGACAGGCAAAAGGAAATTGAAGATTTTAATTCAACAGTGGGATGGTGATTACAATGAAATAATTCCTACATCTTAAGTATTTGACCCTGAAAGAAAAATAGGTCAATAGAGCAGAGTAACATTTACTTCAAAATGACATATTATTAATGATGATAAAAGACATCAGCTGGTTTTAAATAAGGTAAGGGAAAAAGAATGTGTGCTCATTATACACTTAAAGGTATAAAGGTATAAAAGTCATTTAATCCTTATACGTACAAATGACTTAGTTCACTTCTCAACTTCATAAACAGGCTACAAACTAAGTGGAAAAGATGATTAACCAGAAAGGTTAAAAAAGAAATTTGCCCTTATAAGGCAGTTGGAAAAAAGAGTAACAAAAGTCTTGTGGAGGAGAAGGAAAATGTTTATTGAACTGAAACATAGCTGTCATGATACACGTTAGCACCACGCTCTTTCACCTACACTACTATCTGTTACTATACACTAGAATAAATGTGAGAGAAAAAACGCAAAAGAAAAATTATCCATGCATAATAAAGCCAAGAGCAAAACACAAAAGGGTTGTAATTAGTCAGACACCATCAGAGAGATCCAGCAGTTAGAAGGAAGAGAATGTCTGCTGTTCTGTGTGTGACAGCTGTTTACTCCACCTTGCAGACGAGCCATACATAATACATATCATTTTTCCTTTTGGAAATACTCTGCCAGCCATCTTCTCTTGGTGTCAATTTAACAAGCCACAGGTAGTAATATCAGATTTATCACCAGTCCAGTCCACAAAATGTCTTTATTAAAGTCTTTCCTTAATGTAAGTATTGAGGTTGACAGTACCACAGTATTTAGCTTGTAAATTGGCAGGGATAAGTTATTTTTCTTTCTAAAATGTCATTCATTTGGATATTACTTTATATTACACTACCACCTTGCTATTGACAGATTTTTCATAATAGGAAACAAAAGGAATGAGAAGGGAAAATAAGTGGATAGAGAAGGGACAGTATTCAGGTAACAAACAGATCAAACTCAGATCAGTCAGAATTCACAGTTATTAAATACCTTAATTGCTTTAAAGGATGGTCAGTGGTACTGTTCTCTCCACTGACTTCCGTATTCTGGAGATTTCATCTCCTTTCTAACAATATATTAGCACAGCACACTGCTCTGTAATGCTGGATAGTCTGCTGCATTTGTTATACTGCTTAAAAGGAAGCATTACGGTAAGCAGATTTGTAAAAGCAATTCTACAAATTGAAGTTAACAAGCAAACAGAAATCCTGGATCCAAATATCCTGTTTTATCAATCTAAGATTACACAATTAGGCCCCATGTCTTAAGGTTAAATGTGACCTGGCTGAAAATGCAGAGATCAAGATATTGATCAAAAGAAGATGTTCAATAAGAAAACAGCTTTTTCAACCTGGCAGAATCAGTGCTTATTTCAAATAACTGAATTAAATCAAGACAGTGAAAATTCAAGGTGGATATCAACAACTTCCCATTAGGTCTGGACTTAGACTCAGAATGGAAGACTGCAAAGATGAAAACTGACCAAAATGAAATGAATCAGTGGAGTCACAAAAATCATGGAGAAACAGGTTAGGAATTGGCAGCTTAATTTATTCTGCAGCCTGGAAGGGGGATTTGTGTCTGCTTTTGTCAGTGGCATTCTCTGTTCAAGATATGACCAGTAAGATCAGGTAAAGAATAGCATTCAAAACAGGAGTCTGGGAGTTTATTTGAGTCAAGAAAGCTAGAAAGGAGATGGAATTGAGGAGAGCTTCTAATCTGTTTAGAAATTTGACTATAAAACACCATTTAAGTAAAACAATCACTGTGGAACAAGATGTAACTGGGCATCATTAGATGATATAACTGTTGCATTTAAAAATAATTCAAACACATTTTCCCTTAAACATGAATCTAAAATTCTATTAATGCATGAATGAAAAATTAGTTATCAGGGTTTTATTTTATCTCAGTTATTTTACATATGTAATTCATTGGCAAAGGCTGACTTTTTCCCCTCTACATTCATCTGCAGCACAGTTTAAGATATTAAATTCTAAGATCAAAGTTAACACAAACAATGTAATTGTTAAACTGTGGTATGCTGGAAAACTTCAGAGCATAAAATATCATCTCCTCGGTGCTTCACTTTGGGTCATTAGCATGATTTATTACACAGAAGGAAATTAGGAACTGGATATTTCAATATTGGGCAGAAAGTTTAATTCCATCATTCCTGTAGAACACCTATATCTCCAACAAAACTTGTAACCATGGTAACTAGATTAGAAAGTATTCCACAAAAAGTTAAAAGTTCTTTTATCCATACTAATGACTTAAAAGAATGAAAAAACAAAAGTAAATTCTAATTTTCCTGCTTGTGAAAGCATCTGGTGTGTAAGTTTGACTCCTCCAAGAATGCCTTAAGTAAACAAGGGCATTTTAAAAAGATTTCCATTAAAATTCCTCAACTTAAAGAGTACAAATGTATTCTGATGGAATTGTTTGTGTGACTATCAATATTTTAAAAGAGGACAAGTTTAAAGAGAGATCTTTCAGAAAACTAGTTAAATTTGAAATGCTGTCTTCGTCTAATGGTTTGTTGGGATATCAAATGCATACCCTCTAATGCAAATTAACAAGCTGCAGCTTAATAGTTCATGTACTTGTATTGAAAGCTTTAATTTAATGCAGTGTTATTCATTGCATTGCATTTATTGCTGATGTAGGTTGGTATTTTTCCATAAACATCCTTTCTGTTGTGGCATCCTTTCTGGAAAGCCACAAATTTCATCACATAAGATTCCACATTATCTTCAGTAGTCCACATAGGTCCAAGTCAGAGTATTACACATTGTCAAGATCCCTAGAATTGGAGAAAATGTCTTGGTGTCTGTTATCTCACGAACAGAAGAAGATGTATTATGCAATTGTGATTGTATATTTATCACACTTTGAATTCCTCACCCTGGAAGACGTAGAAATTAATCCATCTTCTCTGAAGATCAAAAAGCTTTTCCCTAATCTTGAGACAAAAATCTGTATCCATTTGTTATTATGCCAGTATTTTCCCTTGGCTTAAATGACTACACTCACTATAGACCTAATAAAACCACCCTACTAGACCAAACAAACTGAACTCTGATATCCATGTTTCTGCCTGACATATTAGTGCACACAACTAGTACTAGTTATGTACTAGCACTGTAACTGCATTTTGTATAATCCCAATCTCTTTCTTAACTGAAATAGAAAGAGACTTATTTGTTGAGACTGTCCTTATTGCTTACATGAAATAAAATGCATCAGTTTCAGACTTTTTCCCAATTTCTGCTCAGTTTTCTTCCACCCTTTGCTGTAGATTCTCACCTCTGGATGTGTCTTTTCCTGTGTAGATTGATAGATACATTTCTTCTGCACACTTTAGAAGAGCGTTCTCCTTATGTGCCATCAAGCCTCGATGTAAGAAGCCAGAACAATTTGTGCTCGAGCAATTCCAATCTCTGAAAAACATCCCCACCCTGCAATGCTTCCCAGGAGTCGATCTCTCCACTATTTTTCTGATGGAACCACTTTTACAGCTGTCATAGCCTAAATACTCTTCCCTCTGGAGAAGCCAGAATTCTTGCTGATAGACACCTCCCCTCCTCTAAGCATCCGCTTTGGTGTAGCCTGATCATTTAGATCTGTGGTCATGATTATATGAACACAACAAAACAGATTAAAAATAATTTAAAAATAATTTCAAAAATCCAGCGGATTTTTCCTATGCAGCTCAGACACAGCTCTAGTTTCTTAGCAAGGAGTTTGTTCTCCTGTTTCTGCACTTTTTTTTTTTTTTTTGGTAAAAAACAAACATTCAGAGCAAGAACTGAGATTCAGCTGGAATCCAGAAAGTTGGTAAAGAATCACACATTTCTTGGTTCTGGAAAGACATTTAGACTTGCAGATTTGGACAGCAATCCTAGCTAGCTCCTTTCCTTCACTCCCTCTTGCTTCAACTGCCATTTTCTTCCCAATCGTCCAGTAGAAGAAATACATTTCAGTTTTTATTTCACTGGCTGATCTTGTTCTTTGCTGTCTTTCGCGTCCTCCTTATAATCTACAATACTTCCCTCTAGGTTCTCTTCAAAGATCTGCAGATCATCACCACGTCTCTCTTGTCTTTTCTATCACCTTCTTTTCAAATTTTGCCTCTAGTTTAGCATTTTTTCCAGCTTCGTCTTTAGTGCTTCACACTCCTCTTCTGTGAAGCATGTAATTTATCATATACAAAAAGCCTCAATCTGATATCCACTCAAAAATAATAAGCTTCCAGCAGCTTTTCCATACAGTTATCTTCAGTTTCTTCTCCTTTTAGGTTTTTCTATCATAGCATTAACAGACAACCTGTGTTTTCACTTAGCCTTAAATTCACAACTTGAAGGAGGAAAAAAAACCTCATTAAATTCACAGTTTTGAAGAGGGAAAAAACACCCTGATCATAGAGATTTCTATTGTGTTTGATAGCCTTCATTACTTTTTTTCCTTGAGCTTAGATCAGTTCTGCCATCTAATTGTCATTTGGCAGCTTAACTGTCCATCAGCACAGATGAAAGGCAGGGATGTATCTAACATAAAGCATGAGGAGAGCACCCACCACTCCTTTCATTTCCAAAAGACAAACTAAACAGTCAAAAAACCCACAACAAATTATCTTACTGGCAAAAACCAAAGTTTTGCATCTTCTTCATTCAGTCATTGTTTATTTCATAATCTCTAATGTTCTTCTATGTCTTCTGGTCTACACCAACCATTTTAAGTTCAGCCAGTTTTTGCAGGGACATTTAGAGCTTCCATATCTTATGTTAAAACAACTATAAATCCTCCTTCTAACGAATGGTATACCTTTATTAAATAATAGAATAATGGATTTATCATATATAAAAAAAATCAATCCACAGCAAGTATTTACAGGATAATCCCAGATCCCACTGTTTTGCACTTCACTAGACTTGATGTGGACAAAAAAAAAAAATGGAAGAGCAGCATATGGAGAGAGACTAAAATTGCATACCATATCCCTGTGCTATATCAGCACGAGCTAAACAAAACACATCAATAACAGTCAACAGTTGTAGTCTGGACCATCTGGACACATAGGCCCATAGTAGCCAGGATGTGTTAAAATATTTTCATCTCCCTATTCTCCCTCAGGAATGAAGGATTAGATGTAGCAGCTCAGGTTTTGCTGAAAGGCGAGATTCCTTTACCTACAAGCACAGCATGTCTATGATAGTTATTTAATTAAGGGATCCCTTAACCAAGGGTGTGCAATGGCTAGGCAAAACACTTATCCCTAAGTGGGTGTGACAGAAAGTCACAACAGAAAAGAAAATAGCCTCTACACATGTATTTCCTTGTTATATTAAATACTGACTTTAAATTTCCTCTTAATTAAAACAATCCAATATTTCCACTTATCCAGTGCACCATCTCCTTCCCAAGTCACAACATCAAATCTTGATCAGTGAAGTCCTCTAAAATTACCATGATTTTCTTTTTATGCTATTGATTCCTAATTATGGAAAAAAATTTTCTCCCTCTGCTCTCCTGGTTTTGTACATCTGCCTTGCTTCCAACCAAGCACTAATAAGTAGTTCAACTGCTGGCAGCTTCTGCAATCACTTCCAAACAACCTTGCGTATTTCCAGGCAGCGCTGTGTTAGTGGGAGTTGGAAAACAGGAGGCAGTCAGGATAGAGGAACGAACTACACTGGAAATTCTTCTGAAGTAGGTGGAAGAAAAGGAAAGCAATACTCAGGGTGAACCTGGAAGCTTTCATGCAGACACTACCTGCACCACACAATAGCATTAAACAGAACAAGTTGTATTTGACCATCCCTATCCCATATTCCATTCATTATTCATTCAGGAAAGCTTTACAGTTCTGATGAGCAGCAAGAGGAACTTCGGGAGCATAACGAAGATGAGAGGTAAACAAAAATAGTAATTATTCTCCATGCAGAACATGTGTGGTTATTTTTGATCCACCCCTCTCACCATCCACCTCTCCCAGACCCACCCACACACACACACACACACACACTCTTAAATGTTTTTATTGCCTTAAATGTTTTTATTGCTTTTTATCACCTGAAGAACTTGACTTTTCTGGAAAATTATGTTGCATGTTGGAGTCAGAAATGAGCTCGACATCTTAAACAAGCTCATGGAATTCCACTTCAGAAATTATCAAGTACTATGAAGATCCAACATTCATGGAATGCCACAGAGCTATTCCAGCCCTGAAATAGCACAAGGGACAACTTCTGACCCTTTATCAGTTGGTACAGTCCTCAGACATGTTTGGATACCTGTTACAGCCGCAGTAAGAAAAAGTGAGCCAACAGATGTTATACATTTTTCCCTGACTTTGATGATTTATTTTCTGTACCCTCTCAGATACAAGTCATGGCAGAAAGCAACTTCCTGAAGTAAAATTATTCTGAAAATGACTGCACAGGGCTGGAACTAATTCGTTTTCCTCACTATAATGCTTGACAGACTGAATCAGCCGTGTTCATCCTAATAGGAAGCAAGCTCAATAATGTTCAGTATTATGTTTTTACTACACCCAAGCAGTATATTCTCTCTAAGAGTCACTCTTTAGTTTTCCTTTGAGATTTTGCCAGTAGAGGTGGAGACGCGGCAGTTGTGACCAAAATGCAATACATACACATAATAACTACAAAAGTAAACTTGTGGGTTCCTCTGTAGCCTGCAGTTCATACAAACAGTATGCCTGCCCATGTCTGAATAACATAGGAAATACTCCATAGTGCACACTGAAACAAAACACTGCCCAAACTTGGAAGCATCTATTTAAATGCTACAATTGTTTCTTAGCTACAGTCCCTTCCAGAAGTCTTGCTATTTCATATTTATAACACAGCTCTGGAATAGGAAAGAACTGTGTTCTCATAGAAAAGCCATCAGAGTTCAGCTCAAGCTGATGCTGAGCACAGACCGTAGTGGAAACCAGGGCACTGCTCAGAGTGTTGGGCAGATGGAGTGAGCTCTAGCGAGCCTGTGTTATGAGAATCTCTGCCATTTGCTTCACAGCAAAACTACAAAAGTGCTCAGCCATGAATACTGGCAATTACATGATGAAACTATAACCCAGAATCTGTTTTCTCTTTCATTTTTCAAATTCTCAAGTAACATGCACGTTATCAATCTTCAAAGCTTGTGATCAGCATTCTTTACGCATTCTTTTTTTCTCTATAGGGCATAGAAATGACAATAAAACATGCCTGCAATGTCACCTTCACAGTGCTTACAATTGACCAGAGAGATGGTAAAGTTTAAGTTCAAGAATAACTGTATTTCTCAGCTCTCACAGAAGTGTACAGAACTCTGGTAAATTCACAAACAATTCAGAATAAGCTTCTGAAGTTAAATGAAAAAGATGACCAAACTTTTCAACAGTCTGTGCAGGGTCTAAAACAAGTACATAAATTGGGTGTTTAAGGTGCTCTGAACATCTCTATACTTCAAACTTCCTCACATAGTTTATAAAGCTCTGTGAGATGTCAACAAAGACCTCAAATGATTGCTGTTATTTTCAGCTTTCACTCCTATTGAATTATGTATCTGAAGAACAATAGACTTTCTTCCCCACATTCAACATCTTCGAGGCTCTAAACCTCTTTATTTATGCGTTATTAAGCATTCAGTTACAAATTACTGCAGTTGACATGGAAAATTTAATTCCCTTATTATAAATATCTCCACAAGTTTTGTCTCCGTCACATTATTACCTATAATAGACTATAGCCAAAATAGTGGTCTAGATACCTATGTTGGAAATATACTAAAAAAAATTGTATTTAAAGACTTAATAAACTGATACCAGCTCAAGTATTTCAAGGTGCTGATCATTTGTAGTTCCTATAATTTAATCATCAGTTGCAAAGAGGTATCTCAGGGCTTTTGAAAAACAGACTGCCAGATGCTCAAACAGTTCTGTGTTTGTACATCATCTACCACACTTAACATGTGATCCCTAACTACTACTTGAAGAATTATAACAAATCTTGATGACAAGATGCTAGAAAAAAAACATTTAAATACAAGTAGGACCAGATTCATCTTATTCTGCTTAAGAAACCTCAATTACCAGTGCTATCAACCTAAGCTAGCAATAAAAATACTTAACAGAGGCACTTCAAGAAAGCAACTCAGATTAGCTGAGGAAGAACGAGAATGAGGGGCAAAAACAAACACGAAAAACAAGACACCATACCTATGTATATGAAGTCTTTCCAAATCTCTCTCCTTTAAAATTGAGCAAGAGAAGTTTTAAAATTAACTATTTTTCACTAATATGTTAGCCAACAATATTTACTAAGGTACTGCTCTCTAACTGTCCAACTACGAAACATGACATGGAGTTCAGAAATTACTATAAATAACTGAGAACAGAGGAAAAAAACAAAACAGATTATTCTTTCATTTTACTGAATGGAAAACAACCTTTCCTAACTATTAAAGTAACTGATGAGGTCCAGGCTGGCTAAATTACACACTGATTGTAGAGTAAGATTCTGCCCTTGAGCTGTGCATTTAGCCCTAGCAATCCCATTGGTGGGAATTACGAATGTACTCCCCAGCTCCATAGGCTGTCTGTCATTGTCACACCTACTGAAAGAGGGACATGGAGTTCCTGCTTCATAACTGTCTGTGTACAAAGTATATTCACGTAATTACAACTTCTGATGCCCACATAGCCATTTAAACCATTACTTGCATTTCACTTTGATTCATTTTGTATTTTAGCCATATAGTTAAAGTTTCAGAAAAGAGTTGTTTGAATTCTAATTTACACGGATTCCTGTAGCCACAAGAACTTTCCACTTTTCATCAAAAATAAACCACAAATGAGTGCAAAGTCTGTCTTAGTCTTAAGACATTATAAATGAATTTAAGTATGTGAACTTAGGACATTTTACCTTAGGACCTCCTACGGGTTAAGACTGAAAACAAGCTAATCCACACTACTCAGTAAGTTATGCTCCACAACATTCCCAAACTAGATTTCAGCCTCAGCCTCACACACAGACAGACAGGTAGGCAGTAACCTCTATTACAGACAGCAGCTTCATCAAGCCACGTGGTTCTGATGAATACATTTTACCATAATGTACACTACCAAAGGCATTCCTCGAACACATTCCTTAAAGCAGAATAAACATTATTGAATATCAAAATTGGATCCTCTATATATTTGTATTTTTGAACTTACCTTGCCAACTAATCTGGGAAATGGTGGTCTTTGATTTTCTGGAATTAATATTGGAGTTGCCAGAATAGCCCTTTTTTGTCTTGGAATTCCAAGGTTGCCTTCTATCTTAAACATTTCCTAAAAAAAAAAAAAAAAAAAAAAAAAAGACAAATTACAATGACTTTCAACATAACACTCAGTTGTTATTTCCACTCCCTGTATCTTTAGGTAAAATTAAGATGAACTAACAGGCTTTATATTACATTTTCCAATGATGAGTGATAACATAGCAAACTACTTAAAACTGTAGGTTTATTTTATTTATGAAAGTGTAGACAATCCATATTCATTTTGTATTCCTATAGACTAAAACTCAGAGGACTGCTTAAATCATAAATTTTAAACAAGGTTTAGCTGACCTTAAATACTAGCATGGGACATTTAAGAAACCCTACTTTAAATGTTTTACATATTTTTTCTATTATCACATGTGAAGTTGCATCTACACTTGGTCACTCCTCAGTCCACACTTTCCAGCAAACAGAACTCAGAGGTGATTTTCCAAGACAGTTCCCAGCTGCTGATGTCTCAGACCAAACACTTGTAAGCTAAAAGTAAACAACGTACAACAAAGCCCAGGCATAACTCAGAATATCATCTAATAGGTTTCTTTTACATGGGGAAAACTTCACATTACCATATCTGAAAGAAAAGAAATGGAAATGGTTCATACACAAGCTGCCTTTTTCCCCCACTACATTTTCTGGGCTGTTCAGATCTAGAGGAGCTTCCAGCAATTCAGCACTTCATGTGTACTTTCCAATGTCCTCCAGCTCCTTGAAGCCCTATCCAGTACATCTCTGCCTTCCCTCCCAACCTTCTCTCTGATCTTCTCAGTGCTTTCTCTATGCCCTAAATGCAGTTTCCCAGAAGTGGACCTCTCCTGTTTCTTATCCTATACTTTCTGCAGATCTCTTCTCTACCTTCAGCTATCAAGGTCAGAACCAAACTTTCCCCATTTCCCAAAGCTCTCACTTTGATACAGGCCCCTTTCTAAAAGAAACATCACAATTAGCACTGTTTGGAGAGTGAATTTTGAAACTGGAAAAGGTTCAGATCACCACTGTTTGTTCAGACAGTTGTGAGTTTTGTGAACCAAATCACAGGTTGAATGAATCGTCTGATTTTGGGAAGATAATTACATCATACCATGCAATTTTCCTTGTTTTCTCAATGCAGTGAATTTTCTAATCAGTTCTGGAATTCAAGTTGTTGTTTTAATAACACCACTTTACCATCTAAGGACAGCTTCATCTTGATGCTGTATTGTTATAAAAAGGCAAAAACGACTGGGTTTTCTCAATGACACAATCTGAACGTCAGTTAGGAACTCCTCAGGCTGCTGCTGCTGCCATCTGCATAAGAGCCTCCCACCTACACTCCCACACAGCGTATCACCATCAAGCACTGCTTTACATCTATGAGCTTCAACATGACTTCGTAAATTTGGTGACAAATAGTAACAAGGAAAGCAAGTCTTCATCTGTCATCTTTAGCTATGATAAAGTCAAAGAGAAGCAAGAACAACTCTGCCAGTTTTCATAACCTGTAGGGGCTCACCCTGATTTGGAGTTCCCATCTGTCCCAAAGGCTTTGCCACTTCTCTTTAATCTTTCAGCTTAAGGCCACTTGGGTCCCTATTTTTGTCTTTCAATCCCTCTCCCAAAAGAACTTCCCCTAATAAAAATTCATGAGAAAGTTCAAGATAAAAACACATGACATGTCAAATAAAAGGAGCTGAATTCTGTCCAGAGGCAAACACGCAGAGCAGTAAGCTTTCAAAATCACTCACACTGTAAACACAGCAGACAGTTTGGCTGGCACGTATCTGTGACGTTGCTAAGAGGAGCAAGAATAAATGACTAGCAGTATGTCTAGGAAGAAATATCAGCTCCTTCGATTACCAGCAGCAGTGCAGAACTGATCACAGATCTGACTTGTGGTAATTCCTATATTCAAGGCTACCTGTCTGCTCGAGAATGTGTAAGGATGACCTCTCAGATGCATCATCACTGGAAAGGAGGCACACTTAGATTCACATCTCTTTGTATCATGTTTCTGCTTATGGTTATCTGTGGAGTAAAAGGAATTTTCAGGCTGCTTAATACCTAGACCTCTCAAAATTTGGTAGTCATAGAACAATGAAGTAGGACTTCGGAACAAAATTATATTTTTAAATGCAATTAGTTTTTTGCAATAAAAAGAAAGCTTTTGGAGATTGAACAAAGAAATGTGAGCACTTCTGCAGAGTACATTTCATATTATTTATTCTTCAGAAAACACTGATTTTTTTTTAAATACTTCTTGATGAATTTTCTCTAATTCATCATTCCCTGGTACCTAACACAGCAACATGGCTGATTAAACGAGTACCAAAAAGCATCACTATAGAACATGGGCAAACAGGAAGAAAGAAACAAAAGTATTTTACCAATGAATTTAATAACTCAATACCTTAATAACTGTTTGTGGTTATCATAAGAATTTGCTCGGAAAAAAAAAAATTTTGCTTAATGCCAAGCAGCTGGCAACTGATGGCTTGAACCTCAATCAGTATATAAAGCAGAAAGCAAGAAATTGAAATGATACATGCACGTAGCACCTGATTCAAAAATCAAAACTCTGAAGAGGTTCCCATTGGAGGATAGCCATCTTGCTTACATAAGCATTTTTACTGAATTTGCTTAAGTTTTTTGAATAAATTATACTAAAATTAAGAAAATACATACACTTCATAATAATAAACACATGCATTTCTAAAAAGAATGCATTGAAAGTAAAAATTCTGTTTCTCTGCTTGTAAATTTTTTAAAACAAAAATAAAGGGGTAAGATTTCTCTATCTGTACTATTTAATTTCTTTGTCAGACCCATGATCACTATGTTCCAGCTCCTTTTTTCCTGATTAGAATCCAACTGTCATTTCCTTATCCAACACACTATTTCATACCTAGCTTTTTAGACTCTATTTTTCATTTCATTGTATTTCTTTTCCAGTCATGATTTCAGTACTTAAAACAGCAATAGTTCAGAACCAAAGAGCTGATTTCACTGGCAACAAACCTTGATTTTCCTGTTTGTGTTAAGCAAGCAACAAACACAGCTAAATTTTAGAAAAATGAGTTGGCCTGGTGAAAATATCACTTCAAATTTCCTCATTTCCTTCGAAAATTCACCAGTCTGGGATTTTGTTTTTGTTTTTTCTTTAATGTTTTTGCTAGGGGCTCTCGAGATCATTGCTATTCTTGAATATTTGAATGAATGGCACAGTTGCTACTTGGCAGCAGGTACCATTACTTTCAGTGAAGCAAATTTCATTAAAACTTCATGAGAATAAGGTGGCTGAATACTTATTGATTTGTCACAATAAGGGTTGGAAGCATCATTGGAGTGGCAATCTGTAACACACTAACTATGCTGACCAGAAAAAAAGTGTTGAATTTCTACCATTTATTACTTATGGATACTAAGCTTCATGGCCTAAAATGGGGACAATCCAAAGTTCCACTACAAAAAATAAACAAGTATGAATGGGTGCTCACTGTAAGAAAATTTTTTGTGGTATTCAGTGGTATATTAATTTTTCTCCTAAATAATATTGCATAAGATTGAACTAAAACTGTGTGCAGATCAACTTAAAAGAAATCATTTTTATGTCATTCTTGGCTGAAATTTCAGAGTTGTGCTCTAATCTTCATTCAGTGATGATTGCTTTATATCTTATTTTCCATCATCAGGTCTGTATTAGCAGTACAATGGTTAATAATTTCTAAATATTCAAAAATATTTCCTTGTGTTTTCAATAATACAAAAAAAAAAAAAAAAGTGCACTAATAATTCCTCACAAGTTAAAGAACCACTGCTGAAGTGAATAGTTAACCTCATAAATAAAACTGAGATCTGTAAAGGTCCACAGCAAATACAGAAACATCTGCTCAGAAATATTTTGTCCTCAATGACTGCAAATGCCAGCCCGAAAACAAACAAACAAACAAACTTCAAAAGAACAAATCCAGCCAAAATCTGCTAAGAATACTCAGTTACTTCAGAGCATGTAAGCTTCCAGGCTGATGAATTATGGTCAGATATGATATATGAGTAAGGGAAACTGTCCAGGAAACTTGATTTGTGAGGGTATTTTTACCATTTTATAAGGACTGCTCTGAAAGCAATACTCCCTATGCTGGCCCACAACACTGGAGGCAGATGGTGGTGGTATAGCAGTACAGGCTGAATCTTCCCATCACTATTTCATTCCAGTCTGTTATCCTGCAATAGAGGGCAGCAGAGAGGCAGTCTGACAGAATGGCATCCAACATAGAAGTGTGGATGAAGCAAAGGTGGGACACTGAATTCCTCCATGCAGAAAAAACTGTAATCGCTGACATTCATTCCTATTTGCTGAATGTTTATAGAGATCAAACAGCGGATGTGAGCACAGTGAGCGGTGCCTTTTAGCAGTGGCAGCAACAACATGAAAGACAAAACACATTCCAGATGGGCACACATAGCTGTCACACCACGAACTGAAGAGCACCTTGATCAGCTCATCCACAAAGATCAGTGGATTATGACCAGGGAACTGTGTATGGAGGCAAATATTGCTTCAGTGCATTCTAAGCGATGGTGACAACATCAGGATAAAGCAAAGTTTGCACCAGTTGAGTCCAATGAATGATCGTACAAGAACAGAAGGAACATCATATGCAAGTTTTTCAGGACCCATTGAGCCAACATGAGGTTGCAGTTTCCTGAATCACATCTTTACTGGTGATGAGACATGGTGTCCCTGTTAAGAGCCAGAGACATAATGGCAGTCCAGGGAGTCCAGGGACTTTAATTCCCCAAAGAAAAAATTTAATATGCAGACCTTATCAGATACAACGATGTGTACTGCCTTTCAGGACAGGAAAGGTGTGACCCTTCTAGATATCCTAGGCCTGGACAAACCATTAACTCTGACCACTGCATTGCAGCACTAAGCTGAAAGCTCAAACTTCCAGAGTCAGGCCAGAGTAGTAGACAACCTTTCTCGCAACGCTGTAACAACAAGCTCCATACCAGTTTGAAGACCATGGAACAATCAGCAATTTTGGCTATACTGTTCTACTCCATGCATTGCATAGTCCAGATGCAATGGCACCTTCCAGCTTCCATCTATTCAGACAGATGAAAGATGGATTGCATGGGCAACATCTTCCTAGCAATGCTGTCATAGGAGCTGTGAAATGGTGATTACCTTTGCTGGTGCCAATTTTTACAAGCACTACATTGAGACTCTTGTTCGTTGCTGGCAAACATGCATAACTAATGGTGGCAAACTATACTGGAAAATAGTGTTTTGTCACTGAGAAGTTTCTTTATCCAACAGTGTTATTATGCTCTTTGTAGCTGATGTAGTTTTGATGGAAGTAAATAGGAGGCATTACTTTTGGAGTGACTGGCATAATTGTTAGATAAATAGGGAGGCAGATCCTTATAAGGCCTAGTCAATACACCCATTAACTTCGTAGAGACTTGATTATCTCAGACTAGATCTTTGCTATTGCATTCAGCAAGCTGTGCTACAGCTATTTCTATAGGATGGAGGTTACTTGATCTACAGGAGTCGAGAACACTAAGAAAAAGTTGAACTATTGTTGGAAACATTTGGCAATGCATAAATCACAACTATTTTAATGCTAATTTGTTCTAAAGTATTTTTGCAATGCATGTGACAAATAATGTAAACTATTGTGGAGACAAATCTGAACTTCAGCTTTGTGAAATGATACATTCCGTTATCACCTTGAACCTCAGCAGTATCTTTTGTGGTGGAAGAGTCCTGTTTCCATTCAAGTATAAGTTTTACTGCCTGCCTCATTCTGTGTCAGGAAAAACATTTTCTAAGATGATAATGGAATGAATGCCATTAACTTTCCCTTCTGTACACATTAACCACAGGAGTTACCTGTTCCAAGAATACAAAACTGATGATCAAGTGTTATATATCTATTTTAAATTAACAATCCAAACTTTTCTTGTCATCATTTAGTGGGCGTTACTTGCATTTTGAGCCATATATAACCCCTCTTCTTCAGGAAATTTCATACTGGTTCCACACTGCTCATTAAATATAACGAGATACCCCTTATACATAAGCAATCAAACAAGCTCTGACTAACTGCATCTGTCAAAAACATTGCAGATATGGGCTTAAGTAAAGAGACAATGTCTGACCTACACCTCAGTCTTCACCACAGCACACTAACACCACCACTTATTACCACTAAAAATACTCTTCTCCCCATTTATACTGCACTTACACCAGTTGCAAAGCAAACAAATCAGACGGCTCTTATAGCAGAAAAATAATAAGACGTCTCAACCTTCAGCAGCTTAAGTAAATGTAACATACGTAAGGAAAACAATTGCCAAGCTATACAACCTGAAGTAGAACTGCCCTGTAATGAAATTTTACCTTGAAAACAGGTGGGTTTCTTTTAATTATTGCTGTTCTTCATTTTGTTTTCTTTTTCATGGAAGTGTCACCCATTGAACTAAGAAATCATAATACTGCAGCTGAAGACAGTATTAAACATACTGGCATTCTGTAGTAATTAAAACCTTTAATGAATCTGATCCTCCTGAAACTCAACTAAAACCACGTGGAAAATTAATTGCACAGCACGGACACAAAGCCTTAGCTTCTTTTAATATTCCTATCCACTAAGCAGTTTTTTTCCATCTGTATTATAAGAACTCATGATGCAAAATCTTCTTAGTTCAACAAGCTTCCAGAATGTTGAAGATACCCTAATTTCCAGAGTGAGAAAGAGAAAAACGATATAGAAAACACATTTTGATTCTAAGGCACAATAAGTGAATCAGCGATGAACAGAAGCCTAGATAAGGTCACAAAAGCTGCAGATCAGACTAATGTAAACAAAAATTTGGAACAGCATGAGCAGCTATGAGCAAGTTGCTTCATGTTTCAGTATCAGAGTATAAGAACAATTCCTAATAAAGAAATTTTATTTCTTACAAGAAATAAGTGCTATTCACAGCAGAAATAGTTCTATCTTGGAAAAGCAGGTTTCTATCTCTTGCTGCAGGGCAGCGAGCTATAAGTATGTGGAAGAAAACTAACATTTTATACCCATGTTCTGGATTGCACAAAAGCTCTGAAATCCATTGCATTATAACAGTGATGCACAAAAGCAATTTCATCATACCCTAAAGCAATAATATTGTATGTTAAAATCATGTATACTGTTTAATAGATGTACTAGCTGCAATCCCAGTCCCATACCTGAATGGGTCCATAAAGCACATTTCTCCCTATCCTCTCCAAGACTCCAAGCTGTGACTACAGTTCAAACCTTCTTAGCCTTGCTTCCTCAGCAATTTTTTCAAGCTCTATTGCTACATATTTGTTATCTCTGTTTCCCCATTATCTCCATTCCCTCAACAAAACAGCCTGTAATATAAATCAAAATTCATTGATTATTTACTCTCTTATTCTCTAAACTGTGTGATCTCTCTATTCTCCCAGAACACTTCCTGCAATCCCAAATCCTATCTCCCCCACTTTACTGCACTCCAGGTGGCAGTGTAATTCTGCCAACCCTGTATTCCCATTGGAAAATGTTCATCATTTCACATTCATTTTGAATTTGTTTCTCTTGAACCTTGATCATACAATCCTACCCAAATGTAGCAATCTAAAATTTGTATTTTTGTTTACCAGAATGTCTTTTAATTTTATATATATTCTTAAATCTCTTCCTTCAGCAGCATCCTTCTTGGCATTACACCTCCAAAACCTTCCTATTTCACCCATCTTCACCAGATAACCAGTCCCTCACAGAAAGCACAGTCAGCATCAGAACTTCAGAAATCCTAGTAGATTTTAGGAACGTTTCTGGTGCAGGTCCTTCAACTCATTCAACGCAAGAAAAGTAACAGCAATTCCTTATCATGTCCCTTTATTTTGCCCCTGACTTTCTCTTTAAAAAAAGCAGATATGATGTGCATGAAGTACTACAGAGAAGAATAGACGTATATGAAATAGATTAGACCTGAAGAAATCCCACATGCAATTTCACAAAATCTAGAAAAAACGTAAAAAATGTCCAGAAGGTAACCACTGAATTTATGTTCTACAGTTCTACTCCGTACATTTTGGCAAGCTGAGCTATGCATGTGCAGTCAGTTGAGCACACCCAGATTAATTATAGTCCTTGCACAGCATGGATTACCTACAGGAGATTTGGTCCAGTGTACTACAAAAAAAATGTGCCAGTTACCTTATGCTGAAAAATGAGACATGTTTTAATTAAGAATCGAAGAAGTCTGTTTCTTCTTGCAATAATCAAGGGTTATTTATTGGGGAGGGAGTTTGAATACTTTCCATTAATACTGAATTTAAGCTGAAATGCCCACAACAATTTCTTCCTCCACTCCATTAGATCAGAGTTGTATTGAATACCAGCAAAAATAATACTTTATATGACATTGCAATGCAGGAATGCATTATGTTGAGATCACAGATCTGCACAACAGTTCTCAAAAAAAAGCTAGATATATTCTATCAGTCTTTACTATGCATGCATGGTGCTCTACAGAGCTGGCAGTCTTTTTATGCTTTTCCCATACAGGAGCTGCCAGACTGACAAATGGAGTGGTAGTCTTTGATGAAGACAAAATGCCCACTTAGATCTGGGCTAAGGGAAAACTCCTCATTCACCAAACTAAATTTGAAATTTGGACGAAATGTTAGTACATTAATCCACTTCACAGCTTGGTCTAGCTACTCAGAACAAATTAATTAGCAGGCATTAACCAAGTGCAAAGAGCCAAAATGGTAGTGTATTAATCCACTTCACAATTTGGGTTGTATTTTCACTCTTCAATACAAATGAATTAACAGACAGTAAGTGTCTGATACCAGAAGCTTAATTCTGTTCTGTGATACAAGCAAGGGCCTCTGGTGTAGCATCTTTTAGACACTACATCTTAATACCTCAGTGATATTGGCATTGGAACAGCATGGAATGTTGACTGCAGTTGTTAAGAATAAAAATACAAGACCCAAGCATCCCCTGTATTATTTGATTCTACCACAGTGGCCTAATTAAAGTGATATGACAATGCCATTAGTTCTAAATCAGTGATAAGTCTGGACAATCTCAAAGACCTACACAATATTACTGAAGAAGACAGCACGTAGTTCTGAGTTTGATGAGAGTTATTTAAAATTGACATTCAGAAAATAGACTTGGTTTTAAAAAAGTATGGCTACTATGACACTTCAGAGTCATTCAATAAAGTTTTCTTTCCAGACTTACATTCCACAGAACTTCTAATACACGCTACCTAGAAATGACAAGGTTGCCTTGTAATTGCCGTATCTGTTTGAGGTATGGGGAAATCAAAGATCAGCTTTTCTACAGAACACTTCCACAGTAAAAGCAAAAGATGCAAGAAGAAGGCTCTGACAGTCTTGGAGATCTCAGTGGATTCTCACTTTTCTCCTTTATCACATGCAGGCAATTAAGTCTAATTCAGGAGATTCACAGGGGGTGCCACTCTCACTGTATGTTAATTGGTATACTGGAACACACCAATAATTCATGAGCTCTAACATAAAGTTGTTAACAATATTCATTGCTACATGCTTCAGAAAAAAGATCCTAAAATAGCAGGAGCTCAGTTTACTAGAGTTTGGAACTTTTCCTTACTTATAACTACTGGAACTGAAGTCAAGTACAGCTTTACAATACATTACACTATCAATGCCATCTCTCACGTAATATGTTCCAATTCATATGTTTGGATCTAGGCATTCTGCACTAACAACCTGCAGCCACAATAGCACAGAAATATTTATACCCCCTCCTTCATATCTGTCGACTCTTATACGTTTCCATGGGATAAGAACAGTCACCACATATACAAACACCAAGTAAACAGGTCTTAAAGTTTGCCGGCCAAGAGAAGACAGATCCAGCCTCCCTTCCAGCCTGCATGCCATCTGCTCAGTATCTCCACTGCCTCACCTTTATAGCATTGGCCATGGGTTTCTGGTTGGTGGGACACAGCATGCAAGAACTTGGAAAAGAATAAATACTCCTGAAGTGCTAACACTTTGGGTGTTGGCAGCGTAAGAGCACTCCTGCTCTTATGACCTGACTACTCTGGAGTAACTGAACAGGGACAAATAGTACAGCAGTTAAAATACTCATAAGGAATAGAGAAGATGTAGATTCTATATTGTTCTAATAAGTGCTTCCAGGGATTTCAAGATCATGTAATTTTGGAACTTGCACCTTACATATCTAAAAACTCTATTCAGATCTCAACTTCTAATCCAGTGCCCTTCTAAGAAGTAATGCCTTCAAAAAACTGAGCTCTAACCAAAACAGATTATACACCCCCTAGTCTCCACTTTGCTTGCAAATGCTGTGCTTAGTCCAATCAAAATGTTCTATTTTAATCTAATAAAATGTTCTTCCAAGGCCAAGCAAGTCATTAATGTGAGACCAACTATGTCTCTGCCTTTACTGACACAGTGGTATTTAAGCAGATTTCTGGAATTAAAAACCTGAGTACCCAAAGCTTGAGCAAAATCATCAAAAACACTCTACTCCTTTATCCACTCTGCATCATTATCCATCATGCAACTAGTCCCAGCATAATTTTGAATGGACAGTGTTTAAATAGCATTATGAATTCACGAGATAGTTCTGTTCTTGCCACCCAAAGTTCTCCTTCAAAAAGTGACCAAAACCCCACTGCGTACATCAGATTATGCATAGCATGCTGTATTTATAAAGTGCGGAGTTTCCAAGGAATTAGAAATTCTACTCTGTCATTCAGATTCCTTTGCATCATTCCCTTTGGTATGTGAATGCAGCACTATAGCAAAATCAAACTAACAGCTCGGTGCTTAAGGCTCTGATTGCTGCCACCTGAACATTTGAAAGTGAAGAACAATATTACTCTCTTAAGTTAAAACAGCTTTATTTAGCCAAATTTACCTAATAGAGGTTAATAAATCACAGCATTCATAATTTGATACATTTTTGGCCCTGTTTCAGTTTACAAACCATGCACTAACAGACCTTGAAATCTGTGAATAAATACATTATCTACCATGATACGCAAGTTTCTCAGATGAGTAATTTTTGATCCTCGGACTGTTCAGGCAGTTGCTTAGAAACATTTATTTGTATCAGATACACAAGTCACATGGTATTATTTTTCTTTTCAGATTGGATGGATTCTGTGAAGAAGCAACAGAGCATGAAATGCAAATTTCATGATATAAAATTCAAAAGTTGCTTTTGGCAAGGATTTGATTTATTACATTCACAGCACAAGATGAAAACAAAAAGGTTACCTCAGTGATCAAAAAGACTTGACAGGACAAATAATGTCCATGCCACTTGGAAAACTAGTGACATTGTTGTATAAAAGAAAAAATAAAAGCACTAAAAATAAAAGAAGTGCAAGAATCAGTGGGGAGCATGACTTAAGATCTTGTTGGCTGAAGAGATCTTTCACAGAAACACAAAGATAATAAAGATTGGGTTGGAATTTTGCAAGAGTCTTGCTACAGAATGAACCATAATACCTGCAATATTTCCTTTACTCATTATCTAGATAGACATTTTTATTTTATCCTCCATTGATTAGTACATTCCACTGATTAGCATTTTCTCTCCTACACTAAAGCCTACCTAGTTTAGTCAGGAAGAATGATGGAGATTGAAGAAAATTTTTCAAGACTATGGAAAAAGCAAATAAAGAAAAAAAAACAAGCACTCTTGTTCACATCATTCATGTTCTTGTGCAATAATACTGAAAAAAATAACTAGTATTTAGCTGTGGATTATGTAAGTATGTAATGGAATCTTTTTTTCCCCCTGCTGATGTATGAGAAACCTTGAAATCCACACGTTTTTAACTTTGTAAAGCACTTGTATTTGCCTAGGTGTTTCTGCACTGATAGCAGTGATTCTTTTCTATTGGAACAAGTGATTTATAAAAGCAAAATAACTTGTTCAAAATTAAATATAGAGTTTTGCAAGCAGAGGCTGCTTCTCTCCATTGGAGAGAACCAAATATGGCAAAACTATGTTACTGAATGCAGTCAAACTGATCCAGGCTACTCCTACAAACTATAAAGCATACATTGTACATGCAGCCAAAGTGGTGATGACCTAACATGACAAAACCTGAAAGTGAAAAGTTTGCTGAAACAACGGAGAGAAATTTAGAAAACAACAGTAATTCTTTCATTATTATTTCTGTAAACGCTTCAAGCCAGTCTGAAAGAATCGGGGGATAATAAATACATTTGCAAAGAAAATACACCTGAGTTTTTGCCAGACTTCATAATGTCACATCAGAATATAAAGGTGGCCTGATACTCAGTGACACTTGTGAGAGCCAGCATCTCACCTCAGTGCCAATGGGCAAAGTCAGGCAAACATTCTGGTGGGCTCCATTGAGCCAGCAGCTGTGCTTTCACTAATGCCAGTGAGGCCCAGAGACAGCAAGCATGCCCAACAGCTGCAGTCTGACATCAATACAAAATATTTGTGCCACACATGATTTAAATCAGACTTAGTTTTGGGTGGACTGTGACTAACTTGATTAGGTTCAAGTCCTTCTGCTAGCAGAAACAGCACTGAGTGAATGTGAAAGATGTATGCGCAGCCCTGGCTTACTGTTTAACAGCCTATCTCATAAATCCTGGTAAAGGCATTCCAGGAAACAGCCAGGAGTGCTGTCACTTGGTGAGCATTTCTCTCAATACTCAGTTGAATGCCAAAGTGTTATTAATGAAGTATTAAAACACCAAATATGAATCTGACTAGAAAACAAAGGTATAAATTTTGATTGCAGCAAATACAACCTTCTCCTCAATCTCAAATTTCCCCACCAGGTACTTTAAATTGCATAAAAACTTTTGCATCCTTTAAATAACAGTTAGCTTTCACCTTTTTCCTTGCCTTTCTCTGATGCACATTTCAGTCAGATCATGCTCATCCATCCTCAGTACTATATATCTCCTTTCATAGCTGCATACAGTAACCTGGTTTAAGGAGCATGAGCTTATAAATCGCCATCCTTTGCCTGCCTTTAAGTAAGGCAGATAAAAAAAAAGAAAAAAGAACCAACATCCTGAGCTAAGATTAAAAGCTGCATTCATATTAAAGAATGGTGTCTTTTTATTATTGAAATTGAAGCTGTAGATTATTCTAAGCTGATAAAGCACTACAGTGGGCAGAGGACTTTCTCATAGTGAACACTGCTGTAAAACAATTTATCTACAAGAAAGGAAACAAGTTTGCATAATCCATTAATGGTTGGTTCGACTTTAGAAGAATTTGCTATATAAGTATCTCACCCTGGGGAACTGATTTGCCAAAATAACTCATGAAAAGATTTGAGCAATTTAACACTGATAATTAATAGGATTTTTCAGTATCACAACGGACAGTGACATCCTCCCACGTAAATTCACTGTCTCACCAGTGAAGAGACAAACTTGGCAGATCAGAAAGCAAAAAGCGAATTAACTCAGCACTTGCAAAAATGCTAAGTAGATTATATGTTTTAACTGATCATCAAAAGGTGTTTTACAGTACTTCACAAACATTCTGTGGTTCAGTAATTATCACTTTAGAAATCTTAATTAATAGTTCATCAATTGTTCAGCTGGCATTTCTAATATTCTGCTGTCACACTGGAGGGTTTGACTAAACATAATCAAGCACCATTATGTCGTTAAACACTTCGCTAGCAATCACATGTTGTGCTTTAAATTTAGGCGTCAATATTAAATCATCAAGAAAGATTACCACAGGTAATTCTCTCATAGTCTCATCAGCAATGCCTTGCCAACTACAGTCCTGTAAAGACTCACAATTTACAGTGAACCTTACCTGCTTTTGTGGTCACATAATTATTTTTATTATGCTTTGTGGCAATGTTGGCTGCCAAAAGAGGTTGTCCTAAATTCCCAGTGTGACAAAAATCAATTTTCAGATGCAAATGAGGGTGCCATAGGTGACATTTTTCATACCCAATAAATTGCTTGTCTGTGGCTTTGAACTAATGGCCACATAAACAAGAGAGATTGGTGCCAAGGTATTGCATTATAATCTTTGCAAAGTTTTATGAGACTCATGCTACAGGCAGCAAAGAGAAACTATACCAAGAGAGGGTGCATGAACAATTTGAGGGAACCTGTGAGGACAGAGTTCTTTATTTATGAGTTGGTTTCCCACTTACAATCTACTTTCTCTCTATGACATCTGCCTGCCACATTTAGCTTATTATTCTCCACTCCTCCTCTTCTCCATCCCTTAACTTTCTTCCCAGTTTCTCTCCTAAAGAAGGTTGTCCAGATGGGATTCCATCCTGTTACTCAATGGCAGTTTCTATTTATCCTCCCTTAAGTGCAAAAGCAGATGCAGAGTGAAGAGCCACTCAGGTGGCCCACAGAACTTCAACTGAAATAGCAGTGGAGCAGAATCAGCATCTCACTGACATCTCGCTGAAGATCTCCTCAGGCAGTTGAATATTCTGCCATTTCAGACTACTTTGTTTACTTCCTAGATGCAAGGATCACAACAAGATCATTCCCAGAAAGGTTTGGTTTTGTTTTCCTTTGAATCACAAGCACTTCAATTTTGTTTTAAGCAATGAAGGAATATATATCATTTTCATGCTATTAAATCTCTGTACTCACACTGCAAATACATTTAAACTTCACAGTTCTAGAAATACAGTGTATCCAGTCGCCAGCATTACCTTTAATAACAGCAAAAGCTTTCTAAGAGACCCCATTGCCCACGTTGGAACAACTACAGTTCAAAAACACAAGTCAACATTTGCACAAAACACTTGCAATTCTTATAGGTTTGTCTGAGGCTTAGCTGGGATATTCACAAACTTTTTGAGCCTGAAAGTTTAGTACGAAATTCCTGAGAGACATTTACTCATACAATACAAACAGAATCACAATAGAAACAGTACTTTGATGGTATGTTGGTAGCATTGTTTACTACTATAGCTTTTCAAACCTCAGAAGTTTTGAGTAAATTTAATTTTTCAAAAGCTAAAGACTTGAATCTTGAAACAACAGATGAATCTTTGTTATTTCACCTTTTTCTCATGTTAGAAATATACAAACAGTACTAAAAAGACAAGGAACTGAATTTTGCAGACATATCCCATCCATGTGCTCAAATAAGATAATAGTTTGGGATTCTAATTTTACAAATACCTTTTAAAACCCTCTCGTGTTGATGTAGTCAAATAATAATATTGCTGCTGATGATACTTAGCCATGAACTTCATGTTCTTTTTGGTTTGGAGGAGAAGGAAGAAAAAAGTATTTTCATTTGCTCCTTGTCTAGCTCTCTCCTCCTGAAACATAATAGCTCCCTCTAAAGTCAAGATGACACTGCGCCTTGACTTTGCCTGTCAGGATCATCAGCACAACTGGGGAGCACAAAAGGCTTCTAATACAGTGCAGACATGACTTGGGAAACATAGTTTTAAACTTTTGCTTATGCCACTTCGCTAGTTGGCCAACTATTATTAGTGTGCTCCTCAGAGACAACAGTTTATTTCTATTGCCAGAGCAACACCTAGCAAGGCATGCATCTGAAATTCAGGGCTTCATGCCATGACCATCCCACCCTGTTCTTATGAAAAGAGAAATTATGATGGAAAGCATGAAACACAGTGTTCCCTGCCTTTTAAGGTCACCAAAGAAATATATTTCACAAGATAGCTAGTATTAATCTAGCTTCCCTGTCAAACACCCTCCATCACTTCATTCCTTTAGTTTTGTAACCCGTGCAAAAGTTTAGAAAGCAAATCTTCAATTCCAAAAGTCCACTTAGTGACTTAGGCTGCTGAATTTCCTGATAAGATGAAGTTCTCTTTGCACTACTGCAGATCATGTAGGAAGTGCCTACCAGTAAACTCCTAGCCAGGAGAGGATCACCTTCCAGTAAGTCCATATCTCACAGTGTCTTCATCCTCTATGACCACTGCAAGTACAACACATTTGCACACCCTGTAGATTGGCAATGGTTATGTAGAGCACTTTTAACTCCATTTTATAGTTCTTCCAGTCTGGGAAGCACACGTAGAAAAATTTCTACTAAAAAGCAGTTCCACAGTCCCAAGCTACTTTTCTACTGTTCAAAGCCACTCATCTACATCAGATTTAAAAATAATACAGCATACTTTTATGAATCCCCAATAAATGGAGAACCACTGAGCTGTATACTTTGTATTCCACATATAAGTACCAAAGACATAAATATACTGGGATAAATGAATCTACACTTGTTTAAAAGTTTCTATAAACAGATATGTCATCAGTCCAGATATTCTCTGCTTTGTTGATGGTTGCTATAAGAACAGATTGTTCCTATTTCTCTGAAGTGAACATGAGACATTCCTTCAGTTAAACCTTTCATAATTAGAACAAAGCACGTAGCAAACCTATCCCTTGTCTTATCTATGTATTTGTAGCTGGAATTCATTAACTTATCAGCACTGATTCCTTTTGAATAGGAAAGTGAGACAAAAAAAAGTGTGCAAATCAATATCAACTGTTAAGTAGAGCTCTTGTTTAGCACAATGACAGATAGGAAAAAAAGAGTTAAGAAACAACTTTCTTGCAGAAAAAAAACATTCTTAATATTTAATACAAGAATTTCTACAGTGAATTACATAAATTTTAACATGGAACAATTAACTTAAGGCAAGAAGAATTTTTTGGAGATGAGCATAAGGTCATATTTGTTTGAATATCCACTCTGTACAACCTGATCTATCTGTAGGTGTCCCTTGTTCATTGCAGGGGAGTTGGACTAAGTGACCTTCAAAGGTCCCTTCCAACCCAAATGATTCTATGATTTCTCTGTGCCAAATAATTCAATCTTTCTAGAGAACAGAAAAGTCAGTGAGTTCTACACAGCAGGCTGCAACAAGATCTCCAGGATGCCTGTCTGCCCTGAAACTGAGTTCATGCAACCCAACAGGTGGTTTAGACTGGACATAAATCAATAACCAAGAGATGGCCTTTATTTCAAGATTGTGTGGACTGTGCCTGCAAACTACTCCCATTATTTTATCTCTCTGAACTTCTTACTTCTAATATATTTAAAGTGCACCTCCATTTCATATATAGAAATTGGAGGCAGAACAATTTAAAGGTGGAAATTTTCAATTACCTAACAATTTTTCCCTTTGTCCAGCCTGTAATTTGCTTGAAAAGCCTTTGTGCAAGATTTCTTTACTACATGTATAAACAAGATCCTACAAGCCACAATCTTTGATGGTATTTCAACATTGCTATGAGAAAACCAAGGAAAATAAATGCAAATCCAAAATGTTTTTGCCCTCTCGTTTCACCTTCCTAAATACATACGCTTACACTGGAATCCAGAGCCTTGCTATTGTGTAGAGCCAAGATTTTCTTCACCTTATTTTTTCATTTTATAATTTTAAAGAATGAGGCTTAATCATGTCACTTATCTAATTCACAATTGTTCTGAAGCACACTTTCTATTAATAAAATGATACTAAACACAGCCTAATGCATTAAGTGCTAATTGAGGAAAAGACACAATAATTACCAGTGGTGACAAGGAATCAAGACACTAAATTCAAGAAAAAAAAAAAAACAAAAGAAATCCACACTATCAAAATCCACACAAAATCGTTAACTACCGCATAGTTTTGTGACACTATGAGATACAGTAAATACATCCTTCAAGTAAGCCAGCTACTTTTCTGTTAAGCAGACAAATACTAAAGCAGTTATTTCCCTTTTATAATATTTTTATTTCCCATTATTTTTCCTGTAATCAATTCTCATATTAAATGCTGCATATTACTCATATTATAGAAAGAAGAACTGCCATTTGGGATACAGATGATTGAACAGATGTTAAATTTATTAAGCATCATAGTCTTGATAAGAACCTGCCTTATAGTATTTACAGATTTCAGATAAAAGCTGGGAGAAATTACAATCAATACATGAAGTCTGTACCAAACCAAGATGTTTGAAACTTCTGAGATCCTTTAAAGAACTGCTTGATCAAAAAAGATTAATTTTGCAAAGATTCAGATGAAGGCATGAATATCACTTAAAATGGCAGAATAAGTTATTTTTTCTGTTTTGTAGATATGTAAGATGATTGGCTTAGTGTGACTACCCAATAACCATCTGCACAATTAATATTTTATAGAATATATCAACATTATGTTAATAGCATCCAATAGAGAGGACCATACACCAAATGATCATCCCACTATTACAAGCAGTTCTCCTGCAACTGAACATGGAAGCATTAATAATTAACAGGAAGGTCACCCTCAAATAAATTTTGATTTGGACACTTCTCATGGCAGATTTATGAGTAAATTCAAAGCTCATTAAAGTTGGTGAAATGATTCCTATTGACTTAATGGAGTTTGCATTTAGTGTACTGCTTTCTATGCTTTCCTGATTAATTACACGGATTTGTGAATAGTCATGCCTAAAATCAACCCTGTAACATAAAGCTTCAATCCTTACCTCGCATATGCATATAACTTGGTCAGCAATGAGTTTATGCATCACATATGAGCCAAAACCACAGAATCAAACCTTCCTCAGCTCTGATGTTCAGTCTTTGAAGTTTTAACATCCTCTTTTCTTACTGTCACCTTAATTCCTCATTTGAGGGTCAATATGAAGCACGTCAGACAAGTCTGATTTTATCAGCTCTAGAAGGATGAATGTTGGGAATAGGGGGAATAGAGCAATCCACCCAAAGATATCACAGTACAGTAGCAGAGAAAATTCCACTGTCTGCAGATGAAGCGAGTTACTTAACCCATCCTGCACAGCTTCCTAAATATACAAGGACACATTTTGATCTACTCAGACAGGAGTAAGCAGGGTCTTAAGGATCCTGTGCCTCACCCATCTTCAGTAATACACATGGTGATGGGGTAATGAAAAAGGACAGGAAATAGGCAGGGCTTGCATGATATTAAATTGATCACATAGAAGAGCTGACACTTTCCGCCTTGACCTTCTTCCACTGCAACCACTTGCCTTTGCTGTTAACCAGAATACAAGGGAGAGTAAGTAAAAATTGCTCAAAAGTAACAGATTACAGGTAATATTGAAACGGAATGGATAGAAATAACTGCATTGATGTTAAGATGATGATTTCAAGAAGTAGGTACATTACTTCATTGAAAATTTGTTATATCATTCCTCTTTTTGTAAACACAAAACCACCTATACTATGCATATACTCCTAAAGCGATATTTTTCTGCTGTTTCTACGCATGTAACTAGAAATCAAATACATGCAAACATTCTCAATAAACCTCTCAGTATTAAGGTTGGGTTTTGGATATGATTGATGGCAATAAATCAGAAGTCAATTATTAATGACATCTCTTTGACCCAGTACCAAAGCTATTAACAAACCTCCCATTTCCTAAACCAGGCATTCAACTTAGTTGTTTTTAATCCTAGCAAGAAATTCTGCTGCAAATGGCTGGTAGGAATCACATATAAAATCAAACGTGGGACACCAGTGAAATAATCACCTTAATCTATGGCAAGAGCTTATAGCTTTCTATAGAGACCACAACAAGAGCAAAATACAGTCTGAATATTCTTGTGGCCAGATGCTGCCATGCTGGAGCACAATCACAGGGTACAACTGGTCCCAACAGGGGTTTTATCTACCAACAAAATATTTCAGCAGTCATGAATTTCCTTTCAAATAGGAGTGGCTGACTTATTTAAACTTAGGAGAAGAAAGTCAAGGATATGAGAATATTCATCCTGTGCAGAGAACAAACTATAATGCGTGATATATTTCAGCTAATCAGGAATTTTGAATTTACTGGAAGCTTTGTCAGTGAGTTCAAAGATCTGAACCAAATTATTATACCTCAAGAGAGCACTCCAGTGCCTTATTTCAAGAGAGCTGACATGCTATTTTATCACTACACTGTTGTGTCTGAAGGAAGTCCTTCGCACTTTGATACAGCCTTTTATTTAAAGCATTCAGAGCACAATAGGTATCAAATTTCTTTCTAACATTTCTTTCTTAGTAAGATCAAGACTATGTCAAGGTGGTACTAATGCACCCTACAGTCAGTGCACATAGAAAGTTTTGAACATCACCTAGGACAGTCCTGTACCACACAGGATCACACCCCTTAAATTTTTTTATATCAAAAAAACAATATGCCAACATTTGAGAATGGCAGTTTCATACAAAGGTTAACAAACATATTCATTCATCTTTCTTCTGGGTGATTAGAAGATACATATTTATGTAACTATAAAGCTAATACTCTTAGAGCTAGATCCATTTCTTCTTTTAAAAGATATACAGTATCTTAAAAAGTTGCATATTCTACAGCCGTGACTCATTTTTCCCAAAATCACTCTTTAATTCTAAAGATAGAAAAGAAACAAAAGACAAAAAGATTGAGATAATTTCTCTTCAGTTCAAACATATGCTAAGTGATTCAGTAAATATTGAGCACCATCAACCACAAGGGTGTTTGCTGACTTGCAGATAAACTAAAGCATATCTGTTCCTTGTAGTAGTTTGAACAGCTGGTGTCTAAATGATTTTTCATTGCTAAAACTTAGATCAAACCATTTTATCAGAACAGTTACTAGAAATACTTTAACAAATTTATTCTCATCACTCCCCAGCAAATTTCTTGCTTACTTTATGCAGCAAACATTCATAGCCAGGTTCTGCTAGAAAGCTGGAGGTAAAATTTCACCTACCCTTTCCAATCAGCATAGTTGCCTATCAGTTATTTTCAATAAAATAAAATTCTCAGAGCAACTTCAGCAGCAGCAGAAGTATTTGCAGCAAGCAATTTCTGGCCATAGCAGGACAATTGGCCACTTCACAGGATCACGGAATGACTTCAGTTGGAAGGGACCTTGAAGATCACCCAACTCCAACCCATCTGCTGCGTGCCGGTTGCCACCTGGTAGACCAGGATGCCCCTCCAGCCTGGCCTCAAATGCCTCCAGGGATTGGCATCCACAAATCCTCTGAGGAAATGGAACTGCTTGCCCTTCCACCTTCTTCTTTGATTACTCTCCCTACATACTCCCTCAGTAAGAGGAGATATATATATGTAGCAAGCAAAACTATTTTTTCCTAAGATGGATCAACTGCTTAATTCAAACATTATTCAGCTTGATTTGGTGGTGAAATAAGTGAGAAGCTGAATGATTAATAACTCCAAGATGACTCCACACATTAACAGAGATGTTTATTACATAGACATAACATTAAGCTTTAACTCTGTCATTCTTATGCTGAATTCTTTAACCTCCAAGTTATTCTAGGGATCTGAGACAACAAACCGTAAAATAAGACAAAGAATTGTTCTTCAAACCAACAGAATTACAATGATCAACAAACAAGGAATTTCAGGTCCAGAAGGAGACATCTGTCCTTGCAGTGGCAAGATAAATTAATGACAGAGGGACAAGTGTAAATTTTTATCCCATAATGCTCCATTAAATGCTTAAGATGTGTGCTGAGATAGGTGCTACTATAATAAACATAATAAATGTTCCTACACATTTGTGAGAATCAGCATGGAACTGTTGGGGCGATCATTAGGAATGATCATGGATGTCTATGATGGAGAGAAATTTCTAAGATCATTTGTACATGTGAACAATTTCTCATACTATGGCTCCCTTTCAAATCCACCCTGTTTCTGCAGGCTGCTAGAAAAGATTATAGTGGGAGAACCAACAGCTATATTTTGCACCTCTGACATATAAATGTGCCTTGAATTCACGTTTGAACACAGCTTTGTTTGATTTTCACTCAGAATTGTCTCCATCCCTTAATAAATCTGAGGCATCATTGGTGAAACTGGGATAGCTATCATATATTGACTTAATTCCTGCATGATGAGTGAAAGAACATGGAAGAAACTGAGATGTTCTGTTGTGTACCAGAAGGGTCACTGGTTCTTCTGGCTTCTGTAACACTTTTATTCATCATGGATTGAGGATATTAGGGATAATGTCAATTTCAGTATGACATGGAAATCACCATGCCCTTTTCAGAAACTTATTTTAAAAATGGCTCCATTCTTATCCTGATGAGAAAAAAGCTTTAGGAAATACGCATTAATAGTACAATCACCTATGCAAGTATCTCTATACATGTATGCAACTACTTTTTTATTATTTGCTATTTTTACTGATTTGTGTATTCATACACACATGCACACATTCTCTGGGTACTCAGTGGTTACACTTTAAGGATTCTACAAAAAGAAAGCCATCTTGTAAGTGTAAGATATTACGTATCCTATGAGACATTTACTTATCCTTTATGATCTTACTTAATGTTTTACTAAATCATGTTTAGCCTGTTGCCTTCCTTCTTATATGCTCATTTACTACAATGAATTTTAAATTTAAACCTTTTCTAAATGCTTCCTTTAAATGTTCCCACATCCATAGTACAATTCTCCCACAATTTCATCAATAGTTTTGAGAAATTATCACACAGTGTAAGTGCAGTTTCTCCATATCATCAAAATACTTTCAAGCTACAGTTCTGAGTCAAGCTTGGGAAAAAAAAAAAAAACAAAACAACTATGTCAGTGCAGGGTGATTTATCACTCTTCCACAAAATTCAGTGGAATTTTTTTTTAAATGGATAAAGGACAGTTAGCATCCTAGATCATAAAAAAATGATAATTCAATTCAAAAGGTCTTCACACAACTCATCTTCCATTCAAGCTTTCAGAAAAATGTTTTAGTGTTAAGAAGTAGATAGGTTTTTCTCAGTATTCTGTGCAGGGGTGAATTTTAATTCAGCTAGAAGACTTAAGTAACTTTCAAACAATCTCACTATGAGATTTATGGATGTTTTGCCATTAAGCCTTATGGATGAAGGATAAGACCCAAGTGTGTTTTAAAAGAAAATAGAATAAAAATTGGTTGCTTTCCAGAACTGCATTTGGTCCCGAGTTTCCACAGAAACCTTATATTTATGCCAGATGCACAGCAAGCAATAGTAAAACAAACCCGTGGATGATACCTGTTACTGCAGAGAGAACAGAAAGCCTAAACGCAATTCAACGCTGACAGAACAAATGATTTTAAATGGTGAGGTTTTTTTAATTGAAAAATGCTAATTTAAAATATTTTTGCTTGATGTTTTTCATGAGTAATTTGGACTCATTACCAAAGATTGCAGTTGGTTCAAAACACCATCTCATTTCACCCTGGATTCCCTGTTAGACCTATTCTATACTTGTCTTAGCTGTGTTTGCTACTGGAAAGCACAAAGTTCTTTTTCCAGGATAAACACTTCCCCAGTTTGTGTGGAATCTGAATGAAAATTACTCAGAGGAAAGCACTGAACATTCACAGAAGCTAACACCTTCTTGTTTCACAGTCAATTATTCATGGTTCCAGTCTATAAGACCATTTTTCTCTCCTTAAATAACCAAGCACACCTCATTTACATGCTGAAGCTGTGCACTGAAGGAAAGGGAAGGAAAGCTAGCCTACACACTTGACCCAAGCATTTATGCACACGATGAATAAACTAAGAAGACACGCTTTGACCAAATAGGGAATGTTACATTAATGAAAACCACCAGTGGCTCATGGTTCTTACAGTTTTTACTCTAGTATTCAACACAATATGTAATTGCTGCCATGGCAACTGCCACAACTCTTGGCACTAAGATAATTCTCAGATAAATGGATCTTTGTCAGAGCGAACTCCAAAGACAGTCTATATGAAAACTGCATTTCTTTGGTGGTGGGAATTTGCAGAGTTAAGTTGGAAGGATAAATTTAGTGCAGGCCTGAGGGGAAGCACCAGCCCAGCAATAAAAGCAAGGCTCTGCTGTAGAGGTGAGCAAAGGGGAAGCGTGGCTGCATGTGAAAAGTCATAACCCTGTGCACTACACCATGGCACGTGGAGGGTCAGCTGGCAGTGTCCTGGGGAAGAGGTACAGGAATCACTTCTTTATGGCACTGCCAGGCAGAAATCCTGCTTTGTGGGTTTGACCTAAAGCCTGCTGCAATCTGATTACTCCAGGAGGCTCTGGATCAGACCGAAGGATAAAAAGGGAAATTAAGTGACTGGAATTTTTGTAGAAGATAGCTTATTTCAGTGGCTGAGGAGATTTACTATAATAAAGGAACTGTTTCCAAACAGCAAGTGGAGGCTTTTTATAAAAATATAGAGAAAAAAAAAAAAAAGGCAGCTAAGAGATACTAAAGAATGACCCATTGATGAGAACAAGATCTTGCTTTCATTAACATTAATTAAGATGTATTCTGTGAAACATGCACTGTAGCATTGCATCCTTCCACTGATGATTAAGATGGGGAAGAGACATTTACCACAATTTCATCAACCCACAGGTGTTATATCCTGAAGTCACTTACAGCTCAGATTTTAATGCATGAAGTCCAAGTCAATCAGTGTTTGCAGTGTTATAAAGAGCAGAAGCAATAGAAAGTTGTTCATTTCACAACTAATAGGGGAAGATTACTATGTTAAGTTTTCTGGCAACTGAGCATAAAAACAAGAAGAGACATTTAGACATTTTTCTTTGTTTGCTCTTTACAAAAACTCATGTTTATATGCCTAAGGGAAACCAACATGTCCAAAGGGGAAGCATCTCCACAGATTCTCTGGAAGTAATTCTATTCTACATGCTGTTTCGATCAGTGTAATAATTCATAGGTATGTCATATTGATATACCTCTGTGACTTACTTTATTTTGTGCCTTAAAATGAAAAGCAGAACATGGTGTTTTATTTATCCAATGCATTACTTATTGTAGTAACTGCTATATGCAAATCTAATAATACGAAACTCTTCCAGACTGCTTGTCAATATCTCATATGAGATTCCATCTTTATGCTTTTGCACAGTTATTTTCAGCCTATTTAGAACTCTATTCTAAACTGGAAAAATGTTAGCATACATTAATTGGAACAATTGCTTGCTATATCAGAGAGGTTGATTCTTGATCTTACTTTCCAAATGAATTATTGAACTGCCAGATTACAAAACTCAACCACTCACTTCCTTGTGCAAGTATTTTTTTCTGCAAGAGAATCATAATAAGATTATTGATCCTTTCTCATCTGTTCTAAGGCAAAAAGCTATGCATGTAGGATTTAAGGCTCTGGGTGCTTTTTATTTCATATCAATAAAATTTGCAATCTTCATACTTCAAGGATAAAACAGAAGTAAGGCATAAATAAGAAACACTAGCATTTAAATCCAAGGAGTTTAGTTTCATTATTAGGGTTATTTTTATATATATATATATATATTTTTTTTTTTTTTTTTTTAATATAATTATTTCATTATTTGATACTTTAGGAAATAGAGGCACAGGCATTAAGGCAGTGATTTAATAGAAGAAGGAATTCAGGCCTGCAAAGCAGCAGGGCAAGCTCCACACCAGGCTGCATCTCCCATCCTCTCTTTAATAAACTGAGCTGACATTGGGAAAACAATACTTTGAGAGAAGGAAATGCACGAGCAGTCTGTCTGACCAGCCCCTCGCTGTTACGAAGTGGACTGGACAGAGTAGCAGGACTCCTGCAACCTCATTCCCTTCGATGTGAGCTGCTGCTGGAGACAATTTTAAACTTTCCTCATCTACAACATGCTGTCTCAGGGAGCGCTCCTCCCTCTTATCTCTTCTTTTCCTTTTTCATCTAGTGCCTGAAAAGTGTCCTGAGGGTTTGACAGTTTCTAATTTAATCATTTCATCCTTCTGTATGGAAGACTGCTGTGAAGTTACTACCAGCCTGGAATTTCTGAATATCTGCCTGTCCTCTTATCTGCTTTGGTGCCAGACTCTTGATATCTAACTCCCCTCACACAGCGTCTGTGATGCTGTAACAAATAGAAGTTCCAAATAATTCTCTTTGCTGTGGAAAATAAAGGCTGCATTTGCCACCACACACACAAAAAAAGCCCATCTGTAGAGAAAAATTGTTTCCTAAGGATTTCTTTTAGCAAAAAGTCTACTAGGAGTTTAGTTATTAAAACCAGCATTAGATTATAAAGTAGAAGCAGTACTAAGAAATACCCATTTTATTTAGCCTTGGAGGACACAATTCATTTCCCAGCCAGCTGCATTCTTCAATGCACCCTTTTTAATGGGCCTCTAAAAACAGTTTAGCTATACCTTGTCCTTCACAAAAGCAGACTTTTAAAGTAAACAAATAAATGCTTTCGCTAATGTCCGGTCAAATGCTCAGATGTGATGAAATTTCCCTCTACTAGTCCTTTAAAACAAAGCAGGCACTCAATGAGGCATAATTTTGAATTATTGCCACTTATCAATTCTGTCAGTTTGTTCCTTAGTAGGGTTCCATGAGTGATTTATTTTTCCATTAGAGATCCCTTGCAGTTCCATGAATTATTTAGAACGAGCCTAAAGTTCATTTTTAGGACTCCTGGGTGAATTAAAACATTTCCACGTATATTTATTTAATGTCACAAGCAGTCAAGTCCTGACCATGTGAAAGATAATTAAGCAAACATAAGTAGAGCATAAGCACAGACATACGCCTCATCAGCGCTGCCCCAAGCTGAAAGTAAGTGGACTTCATTCCTTCCACTGTCACACAGCACTCTGGCTGCCCACGGGTACAAGTATGTACAAACACTTACCTAAAAAGACACCACCACCCTATAATGCTGCACCCTCCATGTGCCCATGGCAACTCTTCTGTGCACTCACACCCCACATCTGACAGAAATCTAACATACAGGACTCCAGCTCTTCTGTCACTAGCTGTACAGCATTCTGTGGTCAGAAAGCAACAGCCAAGTAGGCTGATGATGCTGAGGAACCATCCATCTCCTCGCATTGCAGTCTCAGCCATCCTGTGATGGAAAGCTGCAGACTCTGCAGAGCTCATATGTCTCTGGCAGAAGGGTAAGGAAACATGACCTTTAGACTCAAAAAGCAGAATTGTACCGCAAGTGGTACTCGAACAGCCACTGACTGTATTAGAGCCTTGGAGGTACTTAATCACTTACGACTGATCAGTGAGGCCATCTAGAATCTTCCCACATCTTCAGCAGGAAATAATCATATACCTCTACCACTAGAATACCAATAGCTTTCTGCTCTTCTTAAACTTTAAATACTTCTGATATTCCTCTCAAGTATGTTTGGTAGTAATTACCCTCCAAAGTTCCAGGAATTACACTATCTTCTTCCAGGCTTAATCTGCATGTCAGCACATTAGAGATCATTGTCATCAGTCATTTCCATACATGTTGGGAAACTAATATTAGCAAGATTAACAATGGGATTTCACAGATGCAGGCACATGCTTTCAGTAAAGAACTGGCAGTTGCCAACAATGGGGAAATATATACTAACTCCTTAAAAATTTGCCCAGAGAGGTCGTGGATGCTCCATCACTGGAGGTGTTCAAGGCCAGGTTGGACGGGGCCCGGGGTAGCTTGGTCTAGTATTAGACATGTGCATATGGCAGGGGAGGGTTGGAGCTTGATGACCCTTGAGGTCCCTTCCAACCCAAGCCATTCTATGATTCTATGATTATCCCTTAATTAAACAAGGTACTTTAAGTACTGAATGCTGAGCAACGCTCTGACATGTGATCATCATAACCCTACAAGATCATGCTGAAATATTAGGGCTCCATCTGAGCACTTCTTAGCCAAGGCTTCTTGCCTTAACAGATGGAGCTGTTCTGCTGTTTCCATGCTTACACATTCAGCCCATAAAAGTAGAAGATTCTGTTCCAATTTACCGGAAAAATCACATCAGATAGGATGCTGTAATCTTTATATCTTTCTGAGGAATGACGAACAGAAAGACTGTCTCCTATGTTTAAAATAGGCAAATAATAGACAAAATAGTTGATAAAAATATTTAAGAGCTACAGAATACTAGCTGAGGTCAAGTAGGACAACCAGCCCCAAGACATTTGTATCATCTCGAAGAAGCGTTGATCCTCATTACATGGATTTTTCAGCTCACAGTAATGCATCACCTAAATCCCAAAGGCACTGTACACACCAAGGATCTACATGCCAAAAGAACAGTGTTTTAGTTTTGAGCTGAATTTCAAAACTCATAAAGAGCTGGTGAATACAGGTAGAGATAATGTTATAAGGTTGCTCTGCATAGCCACACATAAGGGAAGACTGGCAAGGAGCAGAATATGTCAGGTCCAGACTGGCCTTCTCTCTCTGAAGCAATACAAAGTGGTTGTAACAGAATCTAGGAATTGGCTTCTGAACACGGACAGTCTGATGATAAGTTCCAACAATGTGTTAATATTAATTGAACATTTTGAAAAAATACAGTCCAGAACCAGAATAGAATATAAAGAGAAAAGACCACTAATAAAGCTCTGTTGTAGTCAGCACAAATGCACATTTGTTAATTTCTGCTCAGGTAGCAAAACTACCCCAAGATCGTAACTTCCACAGAATATGTCCATTAAAAAGGCAGGGAAGAGTTGCTTCTCTAAGTAAATCAGTATAACAGCATCAGAATATGATTCTTAGAGAATCGGATCTTCATAAAGAAACCAATCCCATTAAGTTTAACTCTAGCCTTCCAGTTGGGATGTTTCAAACTTCTCTGTGGATTCAGTAAATTCCAACTGGAGAACGATAATCACCATATTAAAACAGCTCCTAAGCTTTCAAAACCTAGAGTTAAATCAAAATCATGATCACATTCTTGTGAATGCACCAAAAGGAACACGTCTTGCTAGTTTGAGACCAAGGACAGCTAAACGCCTGGGTCATCTGAGCTACTTTTTGTACTCTGAGTTTGATGGTGCGTGGTCCTGAATCCACAGCTCTGACACATAAGAATCTCTCAAGTATGACTTTGTTAAAATTGAACTTTCTGAAGATATGGCATATTTAAATAAAATTAAATTCCCTCTCAGTGTTCCGATCAGCTCTCTGCACAGTTACACATTCTGATACTTTTCCCCTGCTAGCAATCTGCATTCACATCTCGTGCTGCTTAAAGCACAGATCAAAACCTTTCCTCAGCCACAGACTTTCAGAAGTTTGTTCACCCTTAAAGCTAAGTTTTTTTAAATGAAAAACTGAAGTTATGCTAAGCTATTGTTAGAAACACAATGAAAACTTCAACAGCTGAAAGTTGAAATACCAAAATAAAACAACAGGTAAGTGATTCTCATCATGGCTTCTTGATTCCAGTACTAGATTTAATTGTACAGGAAATCACTGTCTTGCTTGCCTTTTTACTAAATGCCAGGATACAGAAATGAAGGCAACCTTACATCCTTTCTGTTACTCTCATGGGCACGGAGAAAACATTTCACTCAATTTGTGAAGCACTTTTCCCCAAAATATATGGTTGGTATTACACTGAAATTCCAAACTGGGAAAAAAATGGATACAGAAATAAGTGGGCAGAGCCGATGTAATTTGCCATAATGCAATGGAAAGTACAGCAATGACACTGAGTCTGTGAAGTCCCAGGCTGCAGTAAGTGAGGATATGCTCAAATGCAACAATCCTGAGCACAGAAACAAAGGAATAGAATCTGCTTACGCTTAGAAGGCCTCAGGTAGGCAAGGATCTCCAGCAAAAACCCCTAACCTCCACTGCCAATTCTTAAATGAGGGCTGGGAAGGGGTGGATCCTGGCTCCAGCCTTTCCACCACTCAGGTTCATTGCATACACCTGAGCTCCCCCAGGTTGGCCCTGCCTTCCCACCAGGTGTTCAATCACTGCTTCAAGCTGTGACTTCGCATTTCTGCTACAGTGGAACAAACTCAACAGTGCAGATAGACATAGTGACAGAGAGTAAATATGGATTGGGATTTGCATGCAGAAGTTGATGTAGTATAATATATAATGGCATCAGATAAGCAGACCTGTATGAAAATTTAACTTCCACAGCATAGAACTAATTTCCATGTCCTTAAGACTTACAACAAATATGAAGCAGTAAATTCTAAATTAAATATTTTGAGTATGACTTTTCCATTTGTAGTTATTGCCAAACTGGTTATCTGGCCTAAGTACATCAGAAGAAGTTGCCAATTTTGATACTTACACTCTCTCATTTAAGTCAATTCTGTATGAATATTTAGTATTTACACCTGAAGATGTAATACATCTTTCAAAATCTGCAAAATTTATAATCTATTATGTTGAGCTAAGTGCTAAATTGTTACAGCAATACCTGGATGGAATTTTGATCTCTTTGCTAACAGATTCAATCTGCTTATAGTCCTGGATGGCACATGTAAATACCTAGCAGCTTAGTATTTTGTATTTATCTTACCTTTAATGCACCGTGCTTCTCATTAGCTCCAACAATCAAAATTTCTGCCATATCCTCAGCATGCTCAGATCGTGCGTGGACAAACAAAGCTCTGCCAGCTTCTGATACATTCTTCAGTGCAACTAAAGACCCGTCGTGTTCCACCTTAAAGTCTGGGTTAGAAACTTCGAAGTTCAATTTGTTATTCCCCTTGCAGTCATCAAACACCACTGGGGAAGAAAAGAAATAAAAAGAAAAGTGAGAAAACTTAAGTTTAAGTATCCACTTTGGAATACAGACTTCAGAAGTTTTCACGTTGCTGGCTTATGTACAGATCTCGTGGAGAAATGGCTCCAATCTAAGGGAATACTTTCAAACATTATATTTGTATGGCTATAATATTTCATAGACAAACTTATGAATGTGCAGTTTCAGAAGGATGAGGAGATTATGGCCATACTAACTGGGGAAGGAGGAAATAAACCCACATTAGACATGAACATTTTCTGATCACTCAAAAGCACAGAATGCACACTAATTTCACAAACTGGGCAACAGCAATAGTGGCCTTGCTGTTCTCCCCCTTCACTGTAACAAGTGAGATGTAAAGGCTCTTCCACTGCCCAAGTGGTTTCAGAAATCCGATGTATTTTTCTTTAGTTTTGCTGTTGGCGGTTTGCAAAATATGCAATTTCACATTCTACTGCAAAAGGGTTACATAATTAAAGAAAAAAAACAATTATAGTATTTCTTACTATTCTTATTAACCACCTGTAGAGTGATGCATGAGCTGCACTACCAATATACACAAGAAGAACTCTTATTTAAAAAACAGCTTTCACTTTCACTGTTTCACTTCATATGAAATACTTAAAATATTTATGAAAGCCAACAGAAAGAGAAAAAACATCCCAAAAGATAAAGATGTGACACTGCTTCATGTTCCTTCTCTGAGCCCAGTAGATTCACTTTGCTCAAAACACTGCCATAAACATTACTGGTGTAATTACAGCCATATGATTAAGAGGTCTTCAGAAACTTCTGATTTCTAAGCAAACTTTTTCTGTTTTGACATCTGAATGACATATTTACATGTGTGCTGCTTTATTATTTTTTTTTCCCCCTAGACAACTTGCTCTATAATCATACCTGTTCCTCAAGTTACTGTGCTGTAGAATTTTGCTTATCTGTATGCTCCTGCTATTTTGATTTTACATTTCAATTCCATTGCACCTTTAAAAGCTGCCCTACAGACAGGGATACAGACTAGAGATGATCAAACACAATAGTTTTACTGAAAACAAAGCACTTGTAGTAATTTTCTAAATTCATTGTATGGATTATATTGTTCTGTCTGATTGGTATTTTTAAAGGGAAAAAAAAGTAAATCCTAGATTCTGTCATGGCTTGGCCTAATCCAAGAGGTAAAACAAAGACGTTCCCATAGTGGATGACCATACATTTGCCACTTCATTGAATTTTGCTGAAAGCAAGAGAGATTATAAATAAAAAAAGAAACCAGAAGGATTTTGATGGAAGGTTCTTTGTTGGCAAGGCCTCCCTTGGTGTTAAACCACCCCTTGCAGCTGATGTCGGTGATATGACAGGCATTTAACAGATTCTCTGTAATCTCCTAAAGCTATCAGCCCACTAAAAGACGAAATTTCCCTGTTACCACAAATGTGGGAAATTGAAATTCTCTATGCTAATCACTGTATAGATTACAGTCTTGATGAATTATGAGTGGATTCTCATTTAACTTATTCTTCTCCACCCTTTATAAAACAATGGCACAGTGCCTTTGGCAGGTACCCTGTCATACTGCATCAGCCTGTACTTCTCACAGTCCAAAGCTGCTGGTGACCTAGTGGTCTATTAATAGCACACAACTGGAAGATTTGGCATCTCTATTTGACAAATTCATCACGTCTAGAATAAGATGTCTCTCAGCAAAGCTTAAATAAAAGAATAGAAAGCCTAACAACTATGACAGAGAAACAATTTAAAACCAAATGTCAGAGTCTGAGTGATAGTATGGCCAAATAGCACAGGACACATTCAGAAAGCAGCCACTCTCAGTTATTTTCCTACAACAGAGGCTGCTGGGAGCACGCCTCTCCCACCTTGCTACTCAGCATCATATTTCTTGAGGTGCTTGCATTGCTGCCATTTGCATGCATTGTGGAAATTCAAGGGCCACATGCAGAGCTGACACATGGAATTAGAAGTGGTAGTTGAATATATATTTTACATTCACGTGGAGTCATGAATTTGGAACTTTCAGACCTTCTGTATTTGCTCGGATCTTGGTCCTGCTTTATGAAACTGCACTTTTTCCAACAAAGAGCAGAAGCAAACTTGCTTAAAAGTGAGAAACTTTTCTTACCATATCTCATCCAAAAGCACTGATGCTTTCTATTCCCAAGTCTACCACAGAAACGAAGGTATTTGACAAGGTTAGTAGCAAGGAGAAGGAAAGAAAATGAAAGGGCTATAAGAAATAGTGATATGTAGGAGAGAAATTAGAAGTGGATGGAAGGAGATGAAGCGATCATAAGGATAGAGAACACTGAAGATTATGTGGACCAAGGGCCAACAGTGATGAAGTAGAAGCAAACTGTTAAATTATTATGAGAGTTGAAAAGAAATGTAGCCTTAGATAAAATCTCTATTCTGAAGTGAGAGGCAAATGAGAAATTTATGAAAGCAATGATGCCTTCTGGACTGGGATTACCAGGGAACATCGCAGGAGATTGTATTAAATTCCAAATAATTCTCACAGTGCCCCTCACCAGGAACACCTGCATCAAAAAACTCATGCTGATTCTGGGAAAAAGCCAATGAAGATACCCAAAATTGTACACAAGCTGTCTGTACCAAGCTCCAGTACCAGCTATGTGGCCCATGGAGCTACTCCTGACACCAACCACACTTCCCTGCCCTGCCAGACACCCTAGTGAGATCTTTGGACGTTCAGTAGCTAGCTCAGATTCTAATCACTGTACCCTACTGTTCCAGCTAGGTGAGTGCTGAGCTAGCTTTGATGCTGGAAAGAGCCTGGAATCTCTCCTAGGACTGATGGAAACTTGGGCATGGGACTGAGATGCTCTGAAACCAACACGAACAAGCACGTGGAAGAAGAAAGGAAACACTTAAGAGAGCTCCACTGAGACGAAGTGTGATCTAAGTTGCTATTGTATTTCTCTTTTCAGAAATAAAACATGCCATTAAAAACAGTTGTCTTAATAAGAACTTTTCAGATTAATATTTAAACAGTGCCCAAATAACAAAAAATAAAAGTAGTTACCAAAGCCTGTGTCAGCTGGATGGATTTGCTCTAAGGAGTCTGCTAAGGGGAGAAAGGAAACAAAACCATCTGGCAGTCTAACATGAAAATGTTGTCTCCCAGTATATAACATTTTGCTGTCTGACAACCATGATGACATATATTTATGATGTATTATGTTTGTAATGTGCGTTCCTCACAGAGATTAGGTATGAGGAAAGCCATGGGACAGATGACTGACATTATTCATACTACCCATCTGCAATATAATGGATTGGATGAGCAGTAACCTGTTGAGCATCCACATGCACTAAATCTTCCCACATCCCTTTACACACTCCCTTGGTGTTAGAGCTTAGGAAGTTTAGCTAGACTGTAGGCTCTCCAGAGCAAAGACTGCTTGTTTCCTCTGCATCTGTAGAGCACTCGAAAAAAAATTATTTATGGTTGGTGCTCCAGGTGCTGCAGAAGGGCAAAAAATTAATAATAGGAGTTGTTCAGCTATAGTCATAAATTAGAATTTTGGAAATGCTGTAACAGACGACTACAAAGTGACTGTGTCTCATTGTCAAGAACTCAATAGGCAATTAAAAGAAATGATCTAATGTTTATTTACATGAAGGCAGAATTCTTAATTTATTGATGCATATATGACTCTTCTGATGTTGCTAGTCATGCTCCAGCTGCCAAATGAACATCTTTATTGTGCTTAATATGCCATATGGTAAGAGACAGGCTCCAAAACTCCATACAAGCAAAATGAAAATACTGCCAAGCATCTCCCAATGAAAAACAACACTCATGTCACTCATCTCTCTCTGTTCATTTCTCAGCCTCCTGTACTAGACTTCTATTGCTTTCTGTAAGAAAGCACGTGAGATGTTCAGATATTTTTGTCTACTTTGGTCACTGACTTTATCAGAATCAAGGCAACTACAAAAAGGATTCTTCTGTAAGACCACAAATCCATATTGTAATGATGAAAAACCAAAGCTGTGATTTGAAATACTACCTTTAAAAGATCTCAGCAAGAAATTTCAAGTTCCCAGTATTGTACATCCTATACTGTTGTCATGATGTGCCACATAAGTTTCTGTACAACTGCAAACGTTTTAAGGAGCACCATTTTAAAATATTGGAAGATTAACAGTTGGATCTCTCTTGTAAACTATGTGAGAAGAAAAAATGCCAAACTAGATTTCTTATATCCAAATGCACATTAAACTGATATATTCTTTCTTCTTTCAAAGTCATTTTTTTTTGAAGTTTAATTTGATTCTCAGAAGTTTAATTTGTTTTCAACAGAAATACAGAATCCGTAATTTTCTCTCTGACAAAATCTCCACAGAGGTATTTTGAATAATTAAATACACACATTTATCTATAAACACACAGAACTTACTCTGTATGTCTCTCTATATGTGCACACAAATTTTTATGTTAGCTAATGATGGCTAGCAACAAAACAGGTCTTTAACTGAGGAAATTGCACATTGAAAATACATACCAAACACAGATTCTTAATTATTATGTCAATGAACGCTAGGATCCTTTTTGTAAATACAGTCTAGCCTTGTTCAAATCAGCGGGATTTATAGTATCAACATTATTTTATCCTACATTGTTATTTTCTAATCTATTTTAAGACGTAATTGAAATGATGAGTCGTTTTCTACTACAGAAAACTGTAGCTGAGAGGGGTGTAGAGAGTGAGAAAAGTATGTTACAGCTGCACAAAGGCAAGTTAACTTTCCAGCCCAGCAGGGAAACCTCATCTGGGCTAAAAAGTCTTCCCTGATCAAAGATATTAGCAAAATATAAAAGTTAGACAGAAAGTATTAAACAGACATTGATCTTCATTAGTTACATAGAGAAAAGTGATGGTTGAAGGAAATAGAAATGCCTCTGAGTGCTGGACTATATAAAAATTCACAAACTGCCATGACCTGCCATGGCTCTTGTTAGCAATAAACAATGGCAAACAAAAATGGCAAACTAAATCCCAGAAACGACACAGTCAACACTTAATTCCAACCTTTTGTAGAAAAATAACTTCTTAGGGCATAAGGCAATTAGAAGACATGCTGAAAGATGGAAACCAGGAATGAATGGCATAGAAACACCGCTAGGAAGTGACTGCTTTCACTCCACAACCATGTTTTGGGAGCAAGCAACAGTACAGTTTCCTTCCAAGCTATAAAAACCTATCATAGAAAAGCTGCAAGTTCACTTTAGAATATCTCTCTTCTGATTTATGTTCTATGAAGGCAGTTTCTCTAAACTGAATTCTAAGCCAAAAAGTAACAGACAGCAGGAATTGTGCCTGGGCCTGAGGAATTCATTGGGTGACCAATTCCAAGCTTACACTGGAAAGCAGAGCATATGACAATTTTTGTCAGCCCTTGTCTCCATCTTCCTATCTCTGGCACGTTTAGCAAGGACCACCACAATGATACATATTTTTAATTGGAAAATAAAGAAGGAAGCAAAAAAGAAACAAAAAACTGAGCAAAGATCAAATTTTAGAAACTCGAGGCTTTTTTTCTTTCAAATGTGAGTTTGAATATTTCATGTCTAAAAGAGTTCTAGAAATAAAATTGTGCATTAGAAAAGCTGCAAGCAAGACTGGATGATTTCTTCACACACACAGAAAATCTTACTGAGTTTTATGAAAATTCTTTTTGCTATTTTTTTTAACAGTTCAATGTTAAATTCCGGTTATATAACAGAATTGCTATAGAATGATCTCAAAGAATCCATCAAACAGTGGTGGGCTATTATCTTCTATTGCATTTTATGATTCTGTTCTATGTATCTTTATGTGCCCTTTGAAATAAATTATAACAATGACTTATTTTGCATATAGATAGTCAAAAACTGTGGAGATATAAACAACAGTACAATGTTCATCAGAATATTTTAAGGATTGCTGAACACACAAATGCACATCTATATTCAGCTTCTTTGGAAGAACAAGAACTAAACAACAGACGTGATCTTTGCACACATTTATAATGTCTACAAAAAACAAATTACCTAAACTGACAAATATCTCCATGCAATTTCTGTATGAGGATGAGACCTGAGCATACTCCTGTTAAAATCTGCAAATTAGGCCAGTAGTTCACGTAGCGGGCACCAGACTGTACCTATCTGCCCTTCAGAGAATATCCTTTCAACTGTATGTACTGCAGCTATCAATAGCAACAGTGTTTTTTGGCACTGTAAAAATATGTGAGAAGAATACAGCACAGATATTAGATAAGCTTCCCCCCAAAGGGAGGGATCTCACCCAGAAGCCAGCCACAGCCAATGAAAAATGCAACATTTTAGATGGGAATAAGCACACTGGTCCCTTTCCCATGTTACCTGGCCACCACCAACAGTCTTTGCAGAGCTGGAAAAATCATTAATGCTTTGAAATTCCCTTGTGCACTTCAATTGAGCCATAGGTGATAGCAGACTAAAGGTTTCCTCTGCCTTTATGTAATGGGTATTATGTGTGATTCCAGAACGAACAACTACCATCTCACTGTAGAACCACCTTAGCAACTCTGCTCCATCTGTGCTTACCTCCTGTTATACTAGTGCTGCATTCTGGTGTCTTTGCATATCTCACCCAGCTCTCTTCTCTACCGAGCACGTCGCACCACCACTCAGCTAGGTATTGGCATGGCATCAGGTACCCTGAGCTAGAGGTGAACAACCCTGATGATCACCAGAAGTTAGGTTGGTTGGGAGTTCCACGAGTGTTTTCACAGAGCACTATAAGAAAGTGGCTCTATCAACACCACAGTCAAACATTCCTGCTTTTTTTGGCAACTACATGTCTCTATTTATCTTGCCTTATGCTTGCTCTTTTCTTCCTTCCAAACAGAAGGATCCCTCAATTGTGTCTCAAGTTTCTCAGCAAATTCCTTTCCAAAACAGGATTCCATCAGCAGTCTTTGCTTGAAGTTATGAGAAAATACAGAATATTCATGACTGAAGGCACTCTGTGCCAGTTCACATTACATGGTACCTTCATATATCCTTTTGTTGCCTGTTGTCTCATTTAGGGCAAAAATCTAATCAAGCAGAAGGAGCTGTAATTATTGTCAATTGGATGTTATCTCAACTTATTCATTACAATGTAGGCCTGTTATTGACTGATCGCTTAGGTCAGCGGCTGCATTATAAAGTCATGGTGATACTATAGCTTCTGCTTTAAGCCCTGGAGAAAAATCACTTTTTCAATAAAAATGTGATATTAGTGACTTTGTTTGAAGAAAAAAATAAAAATCAAAACTTTAGATGTTGTAACACTGTCATTGATGCTCTGAGCACCACATGTAGTTCAGTTTAAATGGAGCTGTTGTCCTTTTGGAAATGCAGACAGTGATAATGTATTTGTGTAGCCAGTCTCAAAGGAGCTGTCACATCTATGGGGGAATATGACATTTTAGTGTTAACAGTGTTGATTCTGAACAGTCTAAACGAGCCTGAATCCAGAAGGGATATGTAGAAAAGACACTTTTAAACTTTGTTAGTTTCAATGAAAATGTTTCCCATCACAATGCAAATGATCCATACTTTTCCATTTCTGCAGACTAACATAACATTTTGCTAAGAATCCCAGGAGAACATATAATCAAATTAATTTTAGATTCTCACATTTTCACAGGCTGATTCCAAGACACAAGCAGACAGAATCAAATGCATTCAAATGCATTCAATATTTTGTGGTTCTACAAATTACTGCAAGAACTTTGTCAATGCAAAATTAATTGTATCCTAGAGCATAGTAAGATAGAAGGTCTGAGTTCATACAGGACTTCCCAGTGGGATATAATGCATTATTTCCCTTGAATCCTGGATGAATAAGACTTCAAGAGGCAGCATATTCCCAACCATGCATTTGCTTGGCTTCTGCACAAACACAGATCTGATCTTTGAGCAGTCACCGTAAATGCTACCCAAAACAAGTTGCTTGATATAAGTAATTTATTAAAAAGAAATCAGCTGAGGTTATACCCAGCAGAAGAAGCAGGGTCCCAGGAGATTTAACTATGTAAATAAATTGCTGCTGGCAGATGTCAAAAAGCAAACGAAAAGTAACAAGTGCAGGAAATAACTACAGCACCAAGCAGCACAAAAAGGGCCTTATTTACGCCAGCATGTTTTTAAAATGTCTCCAAAGCCACGAATTTATTTAGTAAAGATTTTCATTTAACTAGGCAATTAACTGAGAGCCATGGTGTTTTTTTCTCTAAGTTCACAAATAAAACTGTCTCGAAGGTCAGTTTGTTACAATTACAGTGATGTGTCATTTCTTAACGTGACCTGTTCTAACTTCTTCTCCTCTCTTTTTGTTTTTCTTTTCTTTTTGATTTATTTTTGTAGCACATGTTTTTCTTCATTTTTCACTAAGACTGGTTTTCTATGAGCCTTAAGGTAATCACTGGAAATTCTGGAGTACAATTAATTGAACAGTAGATTCACTAAATCATGCAGATATTTACATTTGGCTGAAGTGTGGGCCATAAGTAAGAAGCTTACTGAAGGTCAGAAATGAAATATCTGGTCTCGCTGGAGAATGACTGCTTATCTGCTCCGTCAGTAGGAAATAAGAACACCTTGGTGATTTGAGGATAGAAGAAATTACTGGTTTTCATCCTACAGTCAATCTGACAGCCTCTCCCACACTAGCAGTACAGTAAGACAAAGTCAAAGTGCAGGAGCTTTCCATTAAACAAGCTACCAACACAAAGTGCTTTTCATGTTACCCAGAGATACTGTCTAGAGGCAGCATTGACTCCATCTTCTCAATCTTGGCTCTTGGTTTCACCTTCTCTGTAAATTCTATCTAATCTATAATTCAACAGACTGTTTCTCAATATCAAGACTCAAGTCTTGAATTTCAAGACTAAATTCAAGTCTTAATTTAAAATTAAGAAGCAAAATTATTGGTCAGTACACTTTAGGAAAAAATTACAGAAACATACATTCATGGACATCTTTATACAACTGCCCTTCTGGAACCATAATCACAATAGAAGTCTTTCTTGATGTGCAATAATGTTTTCTTAAAAGGCGTCCTCAGAAATAAAGCTTTCAACTATTGCCTTGTGCAACTAATTTCCAAATAGCACTCAGTGGTAGGAGTTTGTTTCTGAAATAGGGAATGACACATCATTTACAATACATAAAAGGAAATAAGACTGAGTAATAAGTCCAGTGTGTAATATTTTCCTTTCAAAATGGATGCTGTAGGTTGCTGGCCTATTTACCCAGCTGCTGAATGAGTAATCCATGCCTGAAAATGTTCATTAAATCAGTGAATAGTTCGACATTCCCAATGATAAACTGAAACACAGTTCCTCCTGTCTCTAGGGGTACACCTTCTTATCTTCTCCACCAATGATCCTGAGTGAGACATTTCTCTCAGTGCCTTTAACTGAGTTCTCTCCAGTGAGTTCTCTTAATTTTATTTTTACAGAGCTACCAATAGAAATATTAATTTTCCACATGGCTCCACAAAAAATGCACAAGTAGACCTATGCTCCTTTTCAGTTATCAGTCTAAAAACTCTGTTTTTGAAATAAAATCCTTGGTCAAAGTTTATGAATAACTTCTGAGAATACCTTCAAAAATCTGCATTACCTGTAAGTTTGTGAAGTTATAAACTTTTATTTTATTCATGTGTCAACACAATTCCAACACAAAAACCGCTCTATAAACCGCAGAAAATCAACCTCCTAATTGCAGTCTGTAAAGTGAAAAAATTCTATGGATTAAGCAGGAAAGCCACCTCTCAAAACTCTGCTGGATTTTAAACTTGCTCAATTTATCATTATCTCTTTCAAACAATACCAGAGCTTGACTAACAGCTACAGAACCAAATAACCTTGGTTTGAATTTTGACTCTCACACTAAGATCAGACAAGTAGCACTGCTGAGAACAATGTAATTAAAATTGCAGCATGTAATCTTGCTCTACACAGTCATTCCCAGAACAGTTTGTATTCACATCAAACACAGGCTTTTATACTTTAAAGAAAGACAATCTTTGGCATCTTGCACAAAGGAACTGACCTGAGGGGAAGTAAATTCTGTCAGTCAAGATCATTTAAAGGAACCTGAAATTTGTTTACCTAGATAAACCAAGGAAAGATCATCAGGCTACTGAGGTTTCCACTTGTCTTTAATAATGAAGTAAAAAGAAAAAAACAATAATAAGAAAAACAAACAATGCGTAAATCTCAATAAAAATTATGTGATGGGCCAGGTGATATTGCTGTTTATGTTTGCTTCTTCAAAGGGAGGTACTGCTACGTGGAGGCTCACATTTAAGGAAGTGGTGCTGTATATGAAGCAAATGTCATTGAAAACATGTTAATTACTTAAGAAAATTCTACACTTCAAAGATATACTGAGCACTTCCCTCCTTTGGCTGCCTGCAGGTTTCCAAATGTGAATATACACTTTCATGTAAATGCGTCCACCGTGCTGCCAGCACACAGTTGGCATCAGTGCAACCACAAGCTAAGGTTGAAATTACTGTAGTGTTTGATTCCAGTTCTTTTCATCAGCTTCAAAAGTATGGATTAGGCCAATAACCTACCGTTTCTGCAGAAAGCTGCAACCAATCAATAGAAATTTTCATTATTCTAAAGTCCATAGTCAACAAAAAAAAGGTGTAATGAATAGTTATCTGAGCCAGCATTCCAGATATGAACACCCACAATGGGACAGTTTGAACAAAAGTATTACACTAGAAATGAAAACAGAACATCTCTAGTGGAGAGATTAAGGAGAATGGAATACCTTTAGTGAATAATATTTCTTATATTTCTTATCAGTGTCACATTTATTTTCATACAGTGATCACACTGGAGACAGATCAGCCAAGATGCTAGCCCACAGCACAGCAGTTACACTAGTGACGTGCTAATCAACATACAACTGTTATTTACATGTTAAGTACTCTCCTAGATTTAATAAATTATACAGTTGTTCTACAGCAATGTGAGCTCCATATAGCAAGTGTAGTTGTCAACACAGCAAAATTTGCCAGTCATTCAGAGCCAGGTTTACACTTACTCGTTTCATTCATACTATAAAATCTAATATTTAACATACTTTCTTTTTTTCCAAGACAAATAGATGAGAAATGCACCTTTTCTCGTAGGCCTGATATATTTTCAATATACACTGCAAATACTCTGATGACTTCACTGGGAATTAATGATATAGATTTTCTCAACTACTGCCTTAGTAGTGCTAAAATGCAGAAATGTTAGCGTATCTGTTTGAATAACTGTCTCTTTTCTTTCACATTAGAAAAACTGTAATGATTACAATACTTAGCAGGTTAAAAATGGCAAGTCCATCTTTGCTTTGCTTCTGGTTTAAAACTCCTTAAAAATCACTAAGTCTGTGCCTTTTTCCAGCTCATCTCTTCTTCCAAACAGTTATTCTCTTGTGACACAATAAAGTGCCATCCTTCTAAACACTGATATATCCCATTTGTGTTGCACTTTGCTCACGGCTGAAACTGTGATAAACTGAGAATTCATTTAGTAAATGTGATTTGCCAAAAGTTTTCTATTCACACAGAGTAATATATTTTTACACATGGATCCTTAGCAACTTCATAGTATTCCTATCTGAGAACTGAGACATAAATAAAGAATTATGCCATATCAGAGAGTGCATATGAGACATTTACAGATTTAGGAACAGAAAGGTTATCAGAAATGCCTTCTCATAATCTAGCAACAAATATAATATAATCAGCTGCCCAGACTAGCACGCATCCAGCAAAAAACAAGTGAGTTAACTTCATAGTTTGAAGTTTAAATGACTGCTACAGCTAATTAAACTTAGTTCAGTGCTTCTGGAGGCTGCATGTTTGCATTTTAGCACATGCTTTATTCTGGAATAAACAGTTGTCATTCACTCATCAACAGATGGGTCACATTCAAGAGCTGACAAATCCCAGGGAAATGAGAAAAGAGAAATGCCATACACTTTCTTACAGTTCCCAAGAAAATGAGGTTACATAATGCATGTAAATACGATGCAGAGAAGCAGTTCTGAGTACACACTGAGACCCCTGCAGACTATGATCAAACTGTAGTGTCAACATGATTTCCACAATGCTGTTTTGGTGATGATTCCAGTAACAAAGAGTGGTTTTAAAACTCCACGCTTGTCTTAAACATTTCAAAGTAATGGATGTAATTATTCACTAGAATCATTTAACAATAGACTAGAACTTGCACCAATGAATATTAACTACAAATAAAATTAGTTTTCAAGTACCAAAGGCTTTATGTATGCAGCCTCCTAGACAACTTTCACTCTCCTCCCCAGACCCCAACTGCTTAGCATAAATATTCTATTATTGTAAACTCCTTCTTTCTTGAAACTAATGAGATATTATTTTATGGACAATGCCTGCTATTGTATTTCAATGTAGAATGATATAGGTGCACTGTTAACATCACGCTTTTAAGTTGTTCATCTTCTATTATTTTAGGAATGTAAGCTCTTAATCATTACCTCCGAGACCTTTGTTTCCCAAACCTCATTATTAAAATTTTCCTTGCAAAGCTGAAGGCTAAACAAATCCAGATTTAGTGCAGCCCTGCTACAAGTTCATTAATGTTTTGAAGTTTTGCCAGACAAGTCTAGAACGAGTACATTCTTCACTATGGAAGCTTTCACAGAAGGCTAAATTATAGACAGCGAGCTGAATCCTGGACTGGCAAAAACACAAAGCTGCTACCCATTTCCTACACATTGAACAGTCATCAGAGGCAAATCCCAGCTCCAACAGAAGAGAATATTTCGCTGCAGAAGGAGAGAATCCAGCAGCACTGGCATAAAGAAATGTGTTTAGCTGGCCATCCCTGACAACTGAACAAGAAATAAAATTCATACCCTCTACATTCACACACGTCTTTGTCTCTGCAGACCAACCTTTCACCTTGATAGCATTCTCAGTCTCCAGGCTACTGTACTTGGCTCACATCTTGAGAACAAAAGAATGAGCAAGTGATGAGAATTAATTTGCTCTGTTCTTCAGTGTTTGTCTTACAGTGATTTACACCTTGCATGCCTTCCATCCACCAACCATCTTTAGACATTACCTTTCCATAGAAGGCTCCCATTCAGAAGCTGACAGTACATTATACTGCTCAACTTAGCTACTTTTCCAGAGTTGTTACCAAGTCCAGATCCGTCCTCTGGCTTTCCAAAACACCAGAGTACTAAAATCTATTTCATTATTGCACTCACTTGCTGTTCCAGGATACTCTGTATTTCCTTGTATTTCTCTGTTTTGTTTTGCTTTGTTTCTGTGTTGTTTTGTTTGGTGTCATTCCTTTTTTTTTTTTTTTTTTCTTTCAAGTTATCTGTTTCACCTTCCTTTATACTTATGGAAAATAAACCCAGTCCATCCCAATTTGTTGAATGAGGAGCCCTAGGCTCTGCAACTGAGAACTGCATATGTAAGGTCACATCACCAGCCTATTTTAGGCCAACGCAAGAACTGATAGTGACCTTCTTGACCACAGGGATCTGCCATCTGGCCTTGGGTCTGCAGGACACTCTCATACTTAATGATCTGAATCAGCACAGTTGGTGAAGCTATGCACCCCAGAAGAATAGCAGACATGTCGACAGAGCCATCCAAGTTTGTTTGGGGAGAAACCCAGAGCTTCAAGGATAGTTGGTAAGCATTCGTAGAAAAGGCTCTAAATTAACTACCGTCTGATAGAACGTTTGACAATAGTGCTGCAAAGACTGTCGCTCTCAGAAAAAGCAAAGCTTTCCACAGGCATGTTAAATTCATTTCATTGTCTCCTTGTACAGAATCAGTCAGTGTTTTATTCACACTGAAATGGATTTTGGCCACCAGTATTGATAATTCATTTGTTCAAAATACACACTCTGACCCACAGAAATCAGGCACAGCCATAGTAACTACCTGAGAAAGTTCATCTCAAGGGCAAGCACACGTATAAAATATTGAAATGTTACACTGGGATGCTAAAATTGGTACTTAGGATTAAATAAGGATGTTTGAAATTCAGCAATACCAACTTGAGCCATACCAAATGTTGGATATGGAGAGTAACTAGACAGTAATATTTGGAAACAGGGCACCAAGTGCCTTTCATCATAAGGAATAAAATAAAATGGATTTGGACATATTTTTCTATTAACTCAATCATTCACCTCCATGACAGCAAAGGAGAGAGAACACAGATGTGATGGTACTGGTTAGGGGGTTCATCAAAGCAGTTTCAAATGCCAGGGTCTTATTCCAATTCCCAGCTAGGCATTATTTATTTTAAATGAATTATTCTCTTCACAAGCAGACACCACTTCTTCTCCAGCTAGGATAAGAGATAAAACACTATTTTCAAATACCAAAGAAAAGTTGGGTCAAAAAGTTGTTGCCACAGGTCTGAAAGGTGCATTATGAAGAATGCCCCCAAGAAATTAATGCATAATAGTACTTAAGAGGTGTCTTGGGAAGAGTATTTGTGTATTTAAAAACAATGAGATTGAAGAGGTTTACAAAAAGTACAAAAGCATCAAAACTCCATTAAAAAAAAAATCAAAGATGAACAATATATATTTTTTAATGGATCCAATATACCTTCTATGCAGAAACAAATACTGGTGCTCTGTAAATTAATTTCTTGCTTATTAAAATAATTCCACATTCCCAAAGGCACAGAAGGGAATTATAGGTCTCTCTTTTCAGATATTACTTCCACCATGAATCTTAAAACTTTATACATAATTAATAAAAATCTAATGCAGTGCGTAGCTCACTATTATAGATATATATAAATTCTAACATTTCTCACTGCAGCTGCTGCATATCAAATGAGATTTTTTGTATGTTCCTCCCATATAACAGCCTGCATTATAGATTCATATTTACTTCTTGCTTTTATTTATTTTTTAAATCCTCTGGCAAATACGTAAGTTTCTGCTACTCCTTTAGGGCACCATTTACCTGAGAAGCAGGAATTTAAATGCAGCATTTTAAGAAGGTCCAAAAAAGACACTTCTTAGCAAACATTCGGGCAGAGCAAGTAATTCAGAATAATCATTTATTTATTGGGTTTGCCATTTATTTTTCTATTCACCACAGATTGCTAAGTTCTTATATGTAAATTATTCATGAATTTCTGCCAATGCTTCTTCCGTTTAAATTACTATGAAAATGTAGTTGTGATTATTCAGATTTCAACACTGGCTCCATCCGTTTTTTGGAGCACTGGTTCTGTTCCATGATTGGTTGCAACTTGCCAATTTGGAATATGTTTCAAGCATTACACTTGAGTACACGGCTCAAAATTTACTTTGTCAGGTCTATACATGCAATTTCTCTTCTGAATATAATGTTTTCTGACATTTCCATACTGACAAAAGCTCTGGAGTAGACACTGCTAAATCTTGCTTCAATGGATGTTTCAGTGTCATTATCTTAGTGATTTTCAGTGCCAAAGTCATTACCAAAATACATAAGAAAGAAAGAAGAATTCTTTAACACTCACCACCTCTCTCTGTTTTTCACTATTCCTGATGTTGTTGCTGGTGCCTGAGACAGGAGGGCTCTTGCTACCAACCCCAGCTGATTGCTACAAAGCTGTATGTGAGCCACATAACAGCACATCAGGGGGTAATACAACAGCTCACACCTCAAGAGTCCGGAAGAGACAGAAAGGCATGACAGGGAATATTGCCTTCTAAACAGCAGGTCCAGGCCTTGGGCTTAGAGGTTGACTGCCTCCTCCCAGCAAGGAATGCCCTGCTGTTTAGCACAATTAGCTCCAGCACCCTGGCATCCCATGGGGCTGCCCCCAGCCAGCAGCCCCTCTTCTCTAGCACCTGATGCAGTTCACATGTTCAGAGTGCAGCCTGACCTGCTGCCGCCACAGAACATCTCTGCCAAAAACAGGTGGTGAAGCTTAAGAATAGAGATATTTCACCTCCAAAATCAGTGCAGAATTTTCCTAATGAGAGGTCCAGGGGCTCTCACTTTTCAGTTCCCACACTGTGTGGGGTTTTGATGTTTCAGTTTATTTCCTCCTAAGTTTTCTCCCAAGTGCTTCGTTGTGCCAGCTTCAAACTCAAGTGAAAAACTGAATGAAAGAAGTTGTTCTCCTCAACATTAGCATTACTTAAAATTATCACAAATTAAACCCTTTCTTACTGAGACATTATTTTCCATCCATTGGTGCTCAAGCAGGCAGGTGACCCATGTACCACAGAATAGAAAACATTTCACGTTGCAAAATGGTAATTCACCATTCTTTCAGACTTTCAGAAGTTTACTTTTTCTCATCCCTTTTTCAGAAAAGGTGTCACAGAAGAGAAAAATTATAATTGAATCTCTCAGTGTTAGCAGTAATGCATTTTACATTAGAGAGCCTGATCTTGCTTCACAAGGTTGAACAATGTTTGCAAGCCAGTAAAGCCACACTGCTTACTGTAATACATTCCTCTTTCTTCAAAACAGTAAGCTCCAGTGGTGATAGAGAAGGCACTCAATTGAAAAGATCCAAATAGGAAAGTATCATCATGTGAAATAAGGATAGATTATGCACTGTGCTCAGACTGCTTATTTGAGGAATGAAGCGTAAGAAATGCACCTTTAAAGTGATATGGATAAAATGCTGTAAAAAATAGTAATAGAATTGAAAATTAAATTGATTTAATCTAAAAATGCAACCTAAAATTATATTAAGAGTGATTAATTATATTAAGAGTGATTTATAAACAAGGCATTTAATAAGAGGATGTATTTTGTATACAAGGCTTTCTCTGATGTCCCTGGGCAGCACATCAAAGAAGAAAGAGAGCAAGGTCGTTCTCTAGAGATGCTCAAGGAATCTTCCTTATACAGGCACAGAACAGTGCCCTATGATTCTGTGATTCTGTGAACAGGGACCCATAAAAACTGCACTGGGGACACATTTTGTCACTCCTCTCAGCAGAACAAATGTGTGGAGGCAGGTCCTGTCTATTGCCTTCAATGAAGATATGATCAAATCGCAGCTGCCTGATATCTGCTGGGGAATTAGTCATCCTCTTCAGACACATCCACGGGAACACAGGGTGCTGTTCAGGGCGCTGCAAAGCCAGGCAGCTTTCTGGGACCACTTGGAGATGGTGGAAATTCCCAGAATACCTGATTTGCAGTGGAAAGTAGGTTTGAAGTCACAGCACATCAAGGCAAAACAGAGGAAGAAACATGCATTGCATACAACTTCTTTCAGCAGTGCCAAGCTTCTCTTTTTATTCATTCCTTAAAGGATTGTTTCAATGGTATTTGAAGGATGAACCTGAATATGTTGCAGCCCATATAACAGATAGAGGAGCAGAAGTAAATCAGTTAAATCAAAACAAAAACAAAAACAAACAACCAAACCACAACTAGATGGTGCACTGCAAAATTTTGTGCAAGCCATTGATGCTGCAGAAAATTGATTTTCCCACAGGTTCTGCAGCTTTGCACTGCCTTTTGAAGTACAGAAGCTAGATATATTTTGCTACCTGCATTTCTCTGAACTACAGCCCATAACGGTTTTACATTTTGCTGAACATTTTCCAGCTGATTAATATTATGTTTACCATACTATAAATACAGGGTGATGCTGCCTTCTCCAAGTAACTCCACTTTTCTCCTCTGTTTTTTAAAACTGTTTATCTTCTGTGTGTTTTTAAATAAGCAATGTAAACATAGAACTAAAAATAAATCTTCACATTATGTTTTACATACAGCTTTTCTTTTCAGTAATGAACAGTACCAAAATAGCTGCAATCATCCTATGTACAAACACAACTTAACCAAATAACGTGTGCTGAAGCTTTTAATACATTAACTAGTTATTCAACAAAGCTGAAAATTATAGTATCATTTAATCAGAAGACAAAAGAGCTTTTTAAGTGGAGTTTGAAATTCAGCTTCTCCACTCCTTTCTAGGAAAATTCTGCTCTGCTGTCATCACTGATATAAAAACAGCCTTGTTTGCTTCGGAGGGGAGATTGAGGATAAATGCTTCTTCATCTGTCTATAGCTGTTAACCTTAATATTTATTTCTCCTGCGGAGAGGATACAAACGCTTGGCTGCTGTAAGTTCCTTTGTATCCACTGACAGAACTGATTAGGGATCTGAGCTCAAGTCTGTTAATGCTAAAGGGCTTTTGCATTGATCTCAGAAGGCTTTGATTAGCTTTTCATTAGAATTCTGTAGAATTGATATGCAACTGAACCACCATACATACCAACCTTCCCCAAAATGATGTTCCCCCTCGCCTTTATTTGCATTTTTACATGGTGCTCGTGTCAGCAGTGCTGGTGACAAAGAAATGCTTCCCCATGCCAGGTGTGAGACACAGGTATAGGAGATGACATTCCCCTTGGCCACAGAGTTGTATCTATTCGTCAGCATTTTGTGAAGCACTGCAAATGTCATTCTCCCAACGTAAACAGAGTCACCTCGGAGTAAGGAAATGTCTTTGCTAATGATTTTACTGATTCAAACCAGGTCTTCTTTTTAGAACTCATTACATAACAAGTAATTTCGCATATCTCGTTTGGACATTTTTTACATAGCTCAGTACTTTTCCCCCATGCAAAGCATTCCACGTTTTGTGTGGTGTACAGATTACAAACAATGCTAAAATTAACTTGTATCTCATACAGTCAGCTTCACTCTGACTTAATCATTCTGCTGTGTGCTTACTTAGATAAATGCCTGACAATGTTATTGACACTTCAAAGAAAATAAGCCATTTTCTTTATGCATATACATCAGCATTGCTCACATTCACCAAAAAAATGCAGAGGGATAAGATCAAAAATAATCCTGATTTAATCCAAATTCCATTTCCCAAAATCTGCAAGCATTGTAGTGCAAATATTTCACTAAACTGTACTACTCTGTCCTCCAAACAGCAAGGAGCCATGAACAAAACACTGATTAGTGAGGTCTCCCTCTGAATGGCATTCAAATGATTGGGTTTTGCTTCCATCTTTCAAACATTTCTCCATCTGAGAGCACTGTTCACGTTCCTCCTAGAATAACTTCTATTCTAAACACTGATGAATCCTGAAACTTACTGGCAAAAATAAAGGAATAAATAAACTTAATCAGAAATAAAGAATCTAGCAAGGTAATAGAAAATAATGTTTTGGCTTTTTTTTGTTTTGTTTTGGTGTTTTTTTTTCTCACAAAATGAATTTTTACTGCATCAATAAATTCAGATCTTGCATTTGAGCCTAGCAGGGTAAAAAAGACATTCAGATTCTGTAGAAGTAATAAAAAAATGCTTCCTTGCCTGTCTTGTAAAGCTCAGTAATATAAAAAACAACAACAAAAACTGGGTCCCAATTTTTTTTTAAATAACAAACTACAAAAAATCCGAAGATGCATGTATTCTTTTGGAATTTGAATTCTTTTCTCCTCTTTAGCTTTATTTCAAACTATTCTTCATTTCTTCAGTCTCTCTGGGGGATCTAGATATGGCTGAAAGGCCATTTATCTTCCAAGAAAATTTTAATTTAAGCATTTTTTAGAAGCATTAATTTAGAAAGTTAAAAACATAACAGCTTCCTACTTTCATGTGACGCCTTCAACAACGGATCGAGTGTCACTCAAGCCAAGAAACAGCCACTTTGGATCTTAAGGACAAGTTTAAAGGAGTCTACAAACCCACCTAATTAACATTAGCTAAAGAAATAAAACTCATTGATTTCAATCTAGGATCACAAAAGAAAGAGCAAACACTTAAGGACTTTTAATACAGCTTCTGCAAAAGTGAAGCAAAACAAAAACTGCCAACCTCTGATCTGTCCGTCACATTACAAACTTCATGAGTCCATTTGCTATAAACTTGACAGCTGCTTTCAAAACAATGTATTTAGATTGAACTTGCTTTTAATAAAGCTTATTTGTATATTAGTGTGAGCAGCACATTCTAGGCCATCTTAAACATCTTCCTTGCCTTGCTGACTATTCTGATAGGTTAGGCCCCACTAGCTAAGACATGCTAAGTGCTCCTCATACCTTGTTAAACTGGCAGAAAAGTCATGGCTAATGGTTTTAGAGAATGCTCCCAGAAACATTATTTAGGTCTCAGAAGCAGAGAACTGTATTATCACAACAGAATTTAGCAAGAGCATGCTACACACAAAATAGAGCCAAGTATCTGAATAGCTGTGCTGAAAAGTGGAATTGATTTATTTATCATGGAATATTCAACAAAATGCTGTTACAGTATCCTATAGCATCTCACTGCTTTATTAAACCTACCAAACATGAAAAAAAAACCCACAAACAATGAAATCTTCTCTATAGTGTGGGAATTGTTTCAAGGCTTCCTGCATATTTAGAGGTTTTCTCTGGCTCTTATTCATATGCATTTGGGCCAGTCGCTAACATACTATGGGGCCAGAGGGTTTTGAGAACTCCCTACGAGCTTTGAGTTTTGCTTAAATTTATAGAAAAAGGGCCTTTTTGGCCTCTTTTTACAGACTACAAAATAGCAGGATAGTTTTGAAGTAATAGCAGCTATTAGGGGAAAGAATAAGAAATAAACTTTTATCCCTTGAGAAACAACCTTGGGGTCAAATTCTCCTGTCCTCTGTAAGGCAAATCCTTCTCTTAACATATCAAGGATACAAAGGTTACCTTTCTCAGCTCCTTTCTTCCTTTAGCCCACAAAATGATACAAGTAGGAAAATAAATCCCTCCATCTGACTTTTACAATCTTGGAGCAAAAATACCTCTGTCTTTCAGGAATTCACGCAGTGCAAGTCTGGATGTTAGAAAGTAGAGCAAGAAAACAAAGCCAAATATTTGAACAGTTAATTTCATTTTGCCCCCAAGCAATTACTCCATAAAAAATATATTGGTAAAGGAAGGCATAAAATGTCAATGTGATTCTGCAGAAAAAAAGTACAAAATGTCTATAAATAACCAAGCAACCAAAGGGTCTCTGTCCTTTTATTCATAGCATTATTTTCAGTGCACACATTTATGTTTTAAAGTGCATCAAATAGGAGATGCTGCCAAATGATGGGAGGGAGTACTGGGGAAGATAATAATGTACCATTTTGTTCACTTTTTAGAAGGAAAATGCTGCTTATTAGTTTTAGAAGACAGTGACTTTGGTGACTAACTGCCCTTTGAAAAAGAATTTTAAACATGTAATGGCCTATTTCTAGGCCATTTCATCAACTGGAATCTTCTCCTGACTTTATTGTCAGATCCCACATTGGATTCACAAGCGAAAGTACTCATATCCCTTCAGTAGGACAGAGGAGGAGGGCACCAGTCAAATCCTTTCCTCTTCCTTCAGAAAAAGGCACAAGCAATCATGTTTTGAGCAAAATGAGATAACACACTTGTTGATGACTTATGCTATTGAAGGGAAAGCTATCTGACTTAGAAGCAGGAGAAAACCTAAGAGATAGCTACTTTTAGAATCGCCAGGAGATAGAAAAATTGATGTGAAGCACAGAGGTGAATGTGAGCTACTCAGGAAGCTTCCCACCAGATTTGGACAATGACCTACAGAACATCATTGAGAGTCCTAGAAACAGGAATGTCTTTAGAGAAAAAAGGTTATTTAAAACAAGTGCCTGAAATTAGGCGTAATTGTAGCATCTGTAGATTTGTTAAAGCACAGAACTAGATCCCACAAGGTTACACACGTAGCACAGTTACACAGAGGTATGGCCTCAGTTTTGCAATTTAGTCCACAGAAATTAACAATGAATGTCTTCAAATGTTTGAGAGCCTCAAAAAAATCCCACCTGCTGGAAAGGATTAGTATTGCAATGCTGCTATTACCCTGATCCATAATTTGCTCAGTACAGCTCCCGGGGCTGCAATTCTAAAACAGACAGTGCTGAGCTGAAAAATTGAAAGTATTCTATCAAAATGAGATTGCTCCAGTGGCCAATCATTAAAGCCTCCCACATTTGTGTTGAACAAGATATAGCTAGCTCAAAGTTTTAGAGCTATTTAAAATTTAACTAAGATACGCCAGAACTACAGCGCTCACTGAGGCAAAGGTATTTTTTCTCCAAGAGATCAGGGCAGTTAATCTTTGAAATATTGATAACTGCATATCAATTTGCCACATGCTTGAGGACATTTCAAAATCGACTGCAAAATATAATTACAAGAAATTCTGTACAGATCCAGCCTCCAAGATGACGATTCACAAAGGTCCATTAAGCATGTTCTCTGCCCTGCTCACCATGTAAGGTCCTAAGTAGTGGCCTAGTGTTAGACTAGATTAATAGTTTCCTCATTGAATAAATGATTTTTACATCCCCAGGTAGGTTAGGAATTGGATCACAAAAGATATGCTATACTTCAGGAAAAATTCTTACCCCTTGCTGCAAGGCTGACTAACCTGATCTACGCAGTGATGCAGTGCCATGGTTGACAGTGATTTCCTTAAAAAAGCAGTCTGTTAGCACGGATTTAATGATGCCTGACATTATACTTTTCCCATACATTTTGCATAGCAGCTGTACCATTTAATCACACAGGCTGGAAACAAAAAGCAAAAGCAATAGAAAAGCTATAAAGCCACTGCTGGGGTTCAGGTCACATCTTCAAAGCCCTTTGATGTTAACATGGCCTTAAACTGTACCTTCCCACAAAAGTTCCTTGCAACTGCTTACCTGTCTAGGAAACCAGGATGTCCTTGCTAACCTTTCATCAAGAAATATTCACTAAGAGGAACATATTACTGCCATTAAATCAAGAATATAATAGAAAAATTGTCTATGGCACTGTTGTACCTTCAGCATCCATAACATCTAACACAACCTCACCATAGATGAGAGCCTATCTCAGCTTCCAGACCTCCTCCCAGCCCTGAATGGAGATCCAGATCTGGCAGCAGCAGCTTCCTGAAGCTCTGCCACAGCAAGCTGAAGCAGCATTTATCAGAAATTATGGTTAATGCAGCTGTTCGGCAGTTGGCCCTTTTATCACTAGGCAGGGAACGCTCTAAAAACACCACAGCTGAGATCATAGCATGAAGATCTTTACTATACTACAAACAACCTGCCAGGGTAGGCATTAATCAGACTGTACAAGTATAGAAAGCTGATTAGACTTGCAATTCCTCTCTAAGGCTTCATGATTAAATCAGAATGAAAATACATATACAGTCAAAGACACACAAGAGGATACTGAATACATTGTAGGTATCAGCACTGTTAAGGACTATATTTTGCCAGTTATTGGACAGCTTTTTAATACTGGGAAGTCATGTGAGACAAACATAAGAATCTGAAGCCCCCAGAGTTTTCCTGGGCTGTCATACTGGGTTGAAGGAAGCTGTATGGACCTTACATGTTTTATCAGTGAGGCTGTTAAAATGATTTCCTGCCAATACACCAAAGAACAGCCTTACTCTGAGACACCAGCAAATTCTCTTTTCTGAAAGCAAAGCAGGATCTTTTAGCATCCACCTCTAGTAAATGGAGCTTCAACCAGCACTGTCTATTTTTTGACAGAATTGCCCTAGATTAATTTATCAAGAGAACTCCCTCATTTAGAAACTGATAATTTGTGATTCTGAGAATTAATAAGCAGCAAAGCAAACATCAGCAAACAAACAAGTTCTTTTCAATAGCTCTCTCACTTGGCAGATGTTATAGTATATCTTAAGAACTGGAAACCTCAAAAGCACTGTTTATGTAGCAAGAATTTTGTGTCACTAAGCTTCTGGTTTTATTTTTTCACATATGTCCCATAATTAGTAACATAAGCACAATACAAGAACACTCTGCACAGAGGAGTTCACTACTTTGGCATTATTTACTACAGTGCATTCTGTTACATTTTGAAGTGAAAAAAAATCACACCCCTTCTGCTTGATCCCATTTCCTAATCTGTTTTGGTGATTAAAAAGGAACTAACAAAGAGACTGAAAGACAGAGCACCCAGAAGGAAAGGAACAAAGAGCACTAATATTTGAGCTTCAAACTACATTAGGATATAGCATGATGTTTTTTCCTCATAAAATTCAGGATCCTTAGAGGTTTTTCTTGCACCCCACACATGACAGTGGGTAAAAATCTCATCCCGTGGACGTTGTTTTTGCTCTTTTCTACCTGAAAAAACCTGACAGTTTCATGTTGCATCTCTGTGACTTCTCCCAGAAACGTTTGTTCCAAAGCCTTGTTTCTCCCAGTTGGATTTACTCTTATCCTTTACTATTTTTTCTCTCTTGCATTAGGCATTCTTTCCACCCACTCAAACTCTTTTTAAAAATGTCCTTTTCTCAGTTCCTTTTAAAGCCTTCCTTGTTGCTGTTACTAGCCAAATGACAGACTTTTTCAATTCATTCACTGCTGAATATCTTTAAATTACAATAACCCATAATTTCTATCATGGTGGGTTTCCCTTGTACTATTTAATCCCAGAATGTGTTGTGAGATACAAAGAATGTACTGTGGAACTGAAATTAGAGACAGCAAATGGCAAATACATAGTTTGGAATTTTGTGTTTGCATTGAAATATGCATTAAATGTAGCTCATGGATGTTTCAATATTTCTTCTTTCAATTAAGAGGATACTTGCTAAAGGGAAAGAAAAGAGTTACGCTCAAGTTAACACACACACACCAGTGAAACATCACCACTGGAAAAAAGTCATTTAGAAATTAGAGCAAGTTTGCAAAACATGACACTTGTAGTGACACTGGAAAAACACCATTTCAGAAGGAGTGCAAATTAAATTAGCCTTAATGTCATGTACAACATGCACCTCTTTTCTTTGGCTTTAGTTATATAATTCTAGGGAGAAAAATCATGCATTTAAAAATGCCCATTTGGGCTTTAAACTGTTGTAGAGTTCATTTTTAAATGAGGAAAAAGACAGATTAGCAGACTGAATCATCCCTCTAAAAGTTTCCTAATTTGTCTGTAATTCACAAAAAGCCCTGGTGCTCTTTATCCTCTTAAATATAATTTCTTCTCAATTCAAAAGAAATGAATTATCCGAATGCCAGAGAAGTGATGACATCAACTTGTAAGACATTATCTTTCATGTAAATGGAATCTGACTGACTGGAAATGACAAATTGGCAGGTTTTTTGTTCAGCTCTGCGCTGCTGTCTTTGGGCACGGAAGTGCTTATTTGTCACAATGTGGATGGCAGGAGTAGCTCAAAGAATCAAAGTGAAAATCACCCAAGTTTTGCTATAGGTGAAAGAAAAAGATGACCTTTCTTTCTGTCTTCAAGTTACAAAGAGATACTTGACCTTTCAGTTGTCCCCATACGCATGACTATTTCTTCAAGTCCTCAAGCACTCAATGCAAGCCACAAAGCAGACAATATTTGAACATGAGGAGCCTCCGTCTTTTTAGATCCCAGCAGGCGTGATTTAGTGGTGGGATTCAATAGGCCAGGTTGATGGTTGGATTTTATGATCTTGAACGTGCTTTCCAACCTAGATGATTCTGTGATAAATCTCTAACGAGGAAGAAAGACCTTCTTTGTATTAAATTCTTGAAATCTTAATGTTTCTGAATGGTAGTAAGTAAAAGAAACTCCCATTGAGAAGTCTGGAAAATCCTCCTGAACATGCAGCTACAATAAATCAATGTAAGTTCAACTGAATTCATCTGATTGGTATATGAGGAAGTTTACACAGGATTTTAGGACTGTCCTCAAAAAATTGAATCCTATCTGTTTTTTCCCCTAAAGGTGTCCTGTGACATTAGCTGATCCTGTCTATTTTAGATTAGTTTAATCAAAGCAACTCAGCTTCAACAGCTGTCCTATTTCATCTTGGTCATGAGTTCAATGCACATATCCAGTTTTCTGCTGTAAATCCAATGAATCCAAAGCACTTCCACATGCAAAGAATATCAGATGGGTATTTCCTTAAATGTTTTTTTTGTTTTGTTGTGAGGGACACAGTGATTAACTGTGATTAACTTTAGTTTTTATCAGTGGACTTTTGCATGTCATAATTAAAGCCAATCAATGAATAGTAATATTTCTTAATGTAAATGCTTTTATCTTAAATAGAAAAGCCTTTTCAAATGTTCTGGTGTGCCCAGTATATAAAACAATCTTGGGAAGGATAAATCATCTTCTGTCCCATAAAGTTGCACCTACATGACCTTCGAATTCTCCAAAAATATAAGTGTATTGCATGTGGATTTGTAGCATTATGTTAACAAAAGGAATTGAGTTTAAACATAAATTCTGATATAGTGATATACTGTAGTACAGCCGAAAAAAACTTGCACAGTTCTATCAAAACTCTGTTACTGTGTCCTTCTCACAGCAGCCATGATGCAGCAAAAACATGCTACAAAACCTCAAGTTTAATTCTTGCAAATGGCATTGGAGATGCACAGTGATACATCATAAATAAATACAGCAATGCTAATGCTATGAGCAAGAGGGGAGAAATGCTAAAAAAAAATCTATTTTGGTATATAGATTTAAAAGTAAAAAATAATTTGTGTTTTAAAATAATGTCAGTGAGGTCTGCTGTGCCATTGATTTTTCTGAGTGGAAGTCTCCATTTGATCCAACAGGGGAGTTCTGCTTGAAAATAAAAGTCTACAGCATGACTGCTATATTTAGGGCCAGTTGATGTAAATCCAAACAACATTGATTATAATAGACATCCTGATTTGCTTCGGCTGAAACTTAGCTTTTAAAAGCTGATGGTAGTCATTTGCATGTGCTACAGAAGTATAATATAGAACAGAAAAACTCTGAGATTGCATTATTCATATGTTGGCAGGTAAGCCATCACTGTAGAAGTGATGTAGAAAGGAATTTTCTTCTAAGCTAAATTAAAAACAAATAAAAAGCTACCTTTTCAAAAAGTTTAACTTTAAATATTGCTGTCACCACGTCTACTTGCCTACATATTGATCCTTTATGACATGATATTACAAGTCTGTGACCAGAACAGCAGATGAACATATGTTCTATTTCCTATTTTTCAACTTTATCTGCTGGTAATCTAGTGATGAAAAAGAATATAACTCAAATACCTTTAACAGAATTTAACTGAAGTAGAACAAACTAGGCTTAATTTATGTTCTGCTTTGCAAAAAAATTGTTCTTTATCAGAACATGTACATGATGCTGAAGTGCTTTGTTTGGCCTCAGTGCAAAAGAAGATGTGCTTTGAAGGACAGCTAATGTGAATGATGAACAAAGATGTGGTGGTGATGTATGTATCATATTAGAGTCTACAGTTCTGAAGAGGTCGTCCCCCACATAGACTCCACTTCAGCTTTATGCTTGTTTGACCATTTAAACTTCCAGGAGGATATTGATAAAATGAAGTAGTCAGAGAGGAGCAAAGGAATGACTAAAGGATTGCAAAGCATGCCTTTTGAAGTGACAGGCTCAAGAAGAGCAATCAGTTTAGCTGATAGCTCTTGCCAAAGAAATGTTTACAGGTCAACTTGATCACAAGCTGTAAGCAGCAATACGCAGAGTAAGATGGACACTCCGCTTTTCTTTAGAAGACAAAGTAGAGTAAGATATGTGCAAAGGTGGAAATTGAATTTCTTCTCAGCTTGCCAGTACTGACAGTTGTAGATATTTTTTTTTCCTAACAGAAGTGCTCGGGGTCAAACAAAAACTAATTCAGGGAAATCACTTGATCTGTGTATACAAAGTATACAATGGCATGATCCTGGAGGTCTTCTACAGAAAATGCATTTTGAGTTTCCTCCAAAACAACATATTAATCAGAGAAAATAGAAACAGGTTTGTTGACCTTACAACATAATCAAAGACATTCTTTTCTAATTACAAATTAGAAATACAGATCTCATTAAAATATGAAGAAAAGCAGAATTGAAGAAATAAATCTATTTCCTCCAACTTAGCACTTGCTCAAATAAAGGCAAAAGCATTATAATCAATACATTTTATTTTAGAAACACCATTAAGAACAAAACATGACATTTAGGATTAATTCCCACTGTAATATAACTTACTGCCTTTACCCAAGGAGTGTGTTGAGGTAGAAAGTACCTCTCCAACCAGCATTGGCTTCATCAAGAATTGTAACAGTAAAGTTATAAATAATGCTCCTATTTCATAGAAACTCAGTAAGAAATACACTGTGTGAAAAGACACCTTAAGAAGATTCACATATGTTTTCTATGGCTATATTCTGCAGTTCATTGCAGTATTTTCCTCCCCTCCAAGGACAGTATTTCTCTGGGTCTTCACTGAAATCTCAGTTATAATAGCCAGATACTTATTCTCTGATCAGCACTCACCCTCTCCATAAGTCCCTGCCACTTCAATGCAAAAAGAAAGACTATTATTTCATAGCAGGTTTTGATAAACTGAACAGATGCATACCTTGGAAAGTAAGTGGTTTCTGCTTTGAAGTGAAAAAGACAGAGAAAACCTTTAATCTCTGATCAAGAACCTAATTCCTTGTACAATTCTAATAGACTTGCCTGTTATGACTTTGGCAATAGCTGTACTTATTGCAGGAGGAGATGGCACAAAAGATACTCACCTTTAGTGACTAGGAGAAGTTGAGACAGAAGGTGAAACACAAGCCAGATTGTAAAATTTTTGCTACAGTGATGACCTAAATCTCACTGCAATTAAATATCTGCTACTCAACTACCTTAATGAGCATAATGATTTCACAGTTTAAAGGAATCTTAAAGTCAGTTGTAAGGGTGGGCAGAGGTTAAGCTTCTTGCCAAGGGCTCAACGTTGCTTCAGATTGAGGGAGGAAACAGAACCAACTAATTCAGAGTTCAATGCAACAGCATTTTCAAAACCATCTCCACAATCTTAGCAAAGGCCTGTATTATAATTCCCTTGAAGTCAGGAGATTCTGAACATTAGAGCTAAGATATAGAAAAAAATAAAGGATGTATGTATGTAATAAAAAATGGAATTGAGATATGTACTAAACATTCGATAATGTTTATCTTATTCTCCTCAAAGTGTATTTTACCAGAATTTACCAAGTTATTCTATACCTTAACTTAGCAAAGCTGAGTAAGTAGGACATATTTAACATACTATCCATTCTGTTTGAAAACTTCTAAGATTCTTTCTCATATACTGGTGAATTAGATAAAGAGAATGCTATTGTACCACAGAAGTTTAAATCTCCAACTGAAGAGATGGTCATTTTACACAAAATGAGATAGAACTGCTTAATCAATATTAGCTTTTATTTTGCAGTCAACTTGATTCCAACAGTGCACCTTATAGACACATGGGAAGAGAACATGGATGCAAAAGAAAGGGCAGGTTACTAAAGTAAATGGGCAGGGGATTTTTGTTTTGTTTTTAAAGATGGTAAATGTATGGATAAAGCCCTGGCAAATGGATCTAGCTGTGGTGTCCCTGTTCACTGCAAGGGAGTTGGGTTAGATGGCCTTCAGAGGTCCTTTACAACTCTAAAGATTCTATGATTCTATGTGAAAGAAAAAATAAATTTGGAATTCTCATTAGAATAATTTAGGAAATTAATTACAATTAAAACACTATAATTAATATTTTACTTCTCCAGGAAAACCTTACAGTAGTCCCAGCAGCATTTTAAAACACTTTTAAAATGTATTCTGCAATACTACAGGTTACTGTTCAAATGAGATACTGGTGTATTTTCCAGGCTAAATGGTTTTACAGTGCATTACACAGTGCAGTGATTAGAACTGATTGGCATCTTATTAGGCAGTGTTGCTGATTGATCATTGCTTCACCATTGAGAGATTTCAAATCTCTCTTTTATTTTAATGTTAAATTTCATCCTTGTACAAGGTTATCAGCCCTACATAATTTCGTATCTCAGATACAAAAATAGATTTTAATTTAAAAATAATTACTCAATATAAGAGTATATAAAAAGTATTCAATAGTTGCATATCCCTGTTCCTTTTATATTTTGATTCAAAGAGATGATTCAGATCTGTACTGAGATTGTAGACTTTCTAAGCTTCTGAATCAGAGATGAGAAATCAAAAGGAAAAAGGGCAATTAAGACGTTTTGTATCTTTGCAATTATGATGTTGTCAGTCTATTACCATAAGTTTGCTGTATCCAGCATCTACACTACTTAACTAGATATTTACACATGTAGCATAAAGCATATTGACAAGAAGTCCCAGCAATTACTGAATTGGGACTCTGACTTCAAATTAATCTGGGAAGGGATCAAATCCACTTCAAGTTTTGCTTGGAACACAAACAGAGGGTGGGTTTTTTTCAGATATCTCAACACCACTGTCATATAAATAATAGAAATGATTACTTAAGCAGAGTCTCCAGAAACACAAATGCATACACAGTGATACTGTTTTTCTGGAACCAATTTACTAAAACCATGATCTCTTGACATTCCTCTAGCTAAGCAGATAAAGGATAATAGAATTTAAGATGAGCTCATTATCTCCTGCTCAAGGTATATCTGATGCACGACGTGCCACCATTAGTCACTCTAAAATGGCTTTATTTATTGAGAACAATAATTACAGCTCCAAAACAAATTATATCCCAAGAAGTGTTCTTTCCAATACAAAGATGTGCAAAGGATGCTGGTAGCTGGAAGCCCCATCTCCTTCCTTGTGTGCAAAATATAAGAAAACTCAATTTCCAGCTGGAAAAAAAAAATAACAGCCATGTTTTAAATAAATTGTCCTCCAGCATGAAGTGAATTAGTTCCATTAACTAAAAACATCAGAATACAAACCTGACCAACAAGCAACAAAGGATCCTAGGCTCAATGAAGTATCTATCATGTGCTACTTGCAAAAATGATATTTAGCAAGTGAAGTGCTGGGTCTGACCTCATCCTATAAGATGCCATCAAGCATTATTTGCCCAATTTAATAGATACTCAAATGTATTAAATAAGTACACTAATAATCCTTCTGAAATCAAAAGATCTACCCGGGCACTGAATATTTAATGTCAAGCAAAGCACCTGGGCACATATTTAACGTCAAATACATGGGCTCTCAGAATCTGAAAAAGTACAATTTGTTAGCTTCAGTTGTTTGGAAACTGAATTAGGCATTCATTCCTAGCCAAGTATCTGGCCTTCCCAGTTTATTGTCCCTGTCTTTTTACAGAACATAGGTACAGTTGCACCTATTTTGTCTTGCTGAAGTTTACTATCAAGTTTAGCTGACTTTCCAAGCAATATTTTCTCTGATTTAAAAAGTAGTACTTCTGGCATGTGATGATTCCACATTGGAAATATTATTTGGTTTTATTCATTCAATTAAAAACTCTCTTTCCAATTTTCTGTTGGGTTTCACAATAATAAACAATAGTAACTAAGTCACTATTATATACTACTTTAATTAAAATTCTGTTTTCTTTAGCATGACTACAGTTGCCTATGAAATTACTTTCAGCAAAGTAATTTTTAAAAAAGAGGGGGGAGAAAAGGGAGAGGAATGTATGCCATAGCAAGTGAATTTTTCCTCCATAAAAGTCAAAATGAAGTGATTCTTAGGCCTGAAAGTCACTACTGAACCTTCTCTTAGAGGTATATCCTAAGATCACCTTTCAGAAATTCTCCTCTCCCCATCTTTCAAAAGAAAATTCGCTTTTTGATTGAAAAAAAGCCTTCAGTCTTCCTCAAAGTTTTCCATGTCTTTGATCTTTGAAGAGCTCTGAAAAAATGTGTGTTTTTTTTTTTTTAGAAATATTTCTTCTCCAAGGAGAAAATGTAAATTCATTTTTTTTTTTTTTACTATATTCTATACAGTAGTACAAATAAAAGTCAACAATAGATGCAACTTTTGTGTAAGTCTCAAGTTTCACATCTTAAGACCCAACATGTGCATCTTAATCCAAGATAAAAGAGCAAGTGCTACCAGGAAAAAGACCTATTTACAAAACAATTCCTTGTCAATAATATCTGAAATGTTACAGTGAAGGTCTCAGAATCCTCTGAAGTCAAAGGAATTTCTTCCACTGAAGTAGAATTTGGGCCAAGTCTTTTCTCTGTTTCCTAAAGAATTCTGTTTGGGCATCTTTTGTAATCATGAATAATAAATACAAATAAAATACTTGCACAGTACAGCTGCTCGCTGTGCACATGGGATGCAGGAGAACATTATCCTGAATTCAGACAACAGAGGGGCAAAGCACACATTCTATGACATACGGCAAAAGGAAAGATTACACACGTTTAGGCGATACTACGGCAGTATCACTCTCGATGTGGGAAGGCAGTAATCACACTTTTACAGCTCCGATGCGATGGCATCTGGAATATTGCATGCCCCAGCATGGAGATATTGACAAGTCACTGAGGAGAAATACAAATAATCAAGGGGCTAGAAATATTGATCTAAGGTAATGACTGAGAGAACCAAATATGTGAAGCTTAGCTAAGAGAAAACAGAAGCTGGAGTCTGATAACTGTACGAACACATGGAAAGGGCAGCTCTCCAGAAAGGTTTAGGTCTTTCACAGAAGAATCAGTTGCAGTAAGGGTGTGGGGGAGGTAGCACCTTCAGTCACACTCCTTTCCAAAATACATTTAGTCTTCTGCTATTAGTAGAAGTCTGTGCACAGAAACCATAGGAAAAACATCGAAGTAGGTGAGAAGTAACTCGGAACTAACTGGGCTGCACAGAGTTGCCCTGTGGCCGTTTTGTCTGCAAAAAGCACTTGACTGTAATTAGGATGAATGCTGTTCTGGGCAGGGCACAGCATAGTGGAGTCTTTATCTCGGCTGATGTTCTGGTTATAAATAATGCAGAAGCTAGTTAACAACTGACTTATCTGATAGCTTTAGGCTGGCTGCAGTGCAACTGCAACAGAGCTTGGGCTGCACAGAGCACAACTCTTGACAGCACATCTGTAATACCAGTGTTCCAGTTTGGGAGAAGTGCAATTTGGAGACTTTGGAATCTATGTGAACATCTGTTTTATTACTCTACTAAGTAGCTACACACAAACTAAACTACACACAAAAGCTAAACACAACACCAGTTATGTAAATTTCTTTACAGTGAGAACACCAGTGGGAGACAAGCAGTAGAAAGAAGTTCACCCAATAAATAGTTCTCCAGAAAACCAACAGTTTTCTTTGCATTTCATAACTAAGTTATGAAAATGTGTCAATATTAAATAGTATATGCTCAGTTTGCCAGTGTTCATTAACATTTAATATGTTAAATAATATGTTTATGAAGTTACAATACAACAAATTGTACGATAGAAGTTATTGCAAAGAAAGAAAAAAGTCATATGAATGAAATATGAGCAACACTACAATGAATTCCACAAGAACCACAACACAAAACCAGCCAGTTCCCTATATATCTGTGAATGACTACTTGTTTTCCAGCTTGTTTTTAGCTACAAAGCTGCAAAATGGACTGTAGACATGGATTCTGGACTTGCATTAAGCAACAAACTTGTCAGATGGGCATTTATACTCTTTCTTATTACTGAAATATTTCAGAACTTGCCTATTTTCAAATCATGAGAAGAAATAAAGAAAGATTCAAAGAGTAATTCCCCTTACTAACACTTACTAACATCATAAAATCTGGCTCAGGTCGTTTTCAATGTGATGATTAAAAACAGAAAAAGAAAGTCCCTCCAACACAGTCAATGGGTTTTCTGCAACCTGAGCATGGCCTTCGGCCAGCGCAAAGAGTAAAGGGCCCAAATGAACTGAAATTGCGTTCAACCTCAATTCTTCAGCCATGTGCTGTTCTCACAGGCTTGCTGTGTTCCATACAAGAGCAATACTTTACCTGCAATACGTAAACCCAATGTGCTTCGTCTTGAAAGCTTATTTTCTTGAAGTATTTGTTTTAGCGCTAAAAAAGGACTGGGTTTAATTGTGCAACAATGGAAGGATTTGAAGCAAAGCTCTGAATAATGGAACTTTATCCTCCTGCAAACAAGAGAGCTGACACAATGTATTCAGAATTATAAATCCTGCTGTGCTGCCCAAGTTATAATAAGGCATCCTTAGAGAAGTGCCTAATGAAGGGGTAAAGTACAACTTTTTTTTTTCTTTTTCTTAAATGAAGTCATAAATTTTCTTCGAATCACCACTAAACAGGAAGGCATTACATGCAGGAAGATTGGTTGACATCAAGCTGCGGTTGCCTATTTTTTACTTTCTGATTGTTACAAATTATGCCTTCTTCCTGAATATTGCACTAAATGTAGGTATTATTGCAGAGCTGTTAACAAAAACAGCCTGAATTCCGTGAAAAACAGCTTTGGTGAAAGTGATTTGTCTCAGACTCCTGTCTGTTGCATCTGTTTAAATACCCCAAACAAATAGTTCTGTTTAACTCCCAAACCCACAAATACATAAGGTTACTTCCTTGTTACTTCACTGGACGGTTTTGAGGGTGGCGGTCTGTCTTACTTCTCTAAAGTTGAAATGCTTTTGGATGCCAACCTAACTTGTAACAGAAAAAACTGGGCAAATAGCAAGTGCTTTGGAGTAATAGTCAACAAGCCTTTCCCCTATTATTTTTACCTTGTAATAGAGTGAATATTCCCTTTTTCTTGTCACCCAGTGGAAAGGAAACGTGAGAATTTGTAATAAATTCACAGATTTTCCTCTATCCAGGTGTTATTAAGCACCTCAACTTCATTTTTCAGTTTAATTATCCACAAAAAATGTTTATTGACTAATATATCTCTCTCATATGAGGAATTAATTAATATAAATATTCTATCTAGGGCTCGGCATGCACAAAAATAGAACTCTGCATTGAGATGCAAAGAAAATAAGTATTTCAGGTAGTTCCAGGCTAATTCAACTTTGGCTTTATCTTGTATTATTGTTAGGCAATATAATTGAATGACTGACTGTTTCCTGATAAAATGAAATTCATGAGAGTGTCAGGCTATCAAAACTGTGTGTGAAAGAGCACTGGTTTGCATGTTGTACAATAATCCTCCATTCATCACTGAAAGCTACATGGGAAAGATATCTTATGCAGCAGCAGGAGTTAGATACTGTATGCTAAGATAAAGTATAATACTTAAAGCAGGCTCACAACTCTCCCTCTGTTGGGAATGAAGAAAGGTGAGGACTGTTGTTGCTTCTGTGAGAACTAATAAGCATATTATCCTCTGTTGTAATGACAGTAATGAATTAAATCATGGTTAGATAATGAATTCCTTCCAGGTCTAAGGGATCATCATAATTCTAGTGCCATAAATATTTACATCCAAGTTTCCCATGATCCAAAGGCTTAAAGCTGCAGAATTATACATAGCCAGGGTATTTCTTTCTTTTTATTCATGCCTTCATTTCAAAACACCTGCTCCATCCCATACTAGAGATATTTAGTGGTTAATTCTGCCTTAGGAAGAGTGAAACCTTTCACACTCAACAGAAGCTAAGAATAGAGCCCTTGCAAGCTGGGCTTATTGGAAGCTAATTCTGAACTGCTGAAATTCTGAACATATTGAAATGCTCTCTCCAAAAGGCCAGCTGTTCCCTCTGGCTTCATGGGGGCTGCTCAGATAGTAAGCCGTGTGGGATATCACTCTGGGTCAGCAAGGTTAGACTTGCTGCCAAATTACAGTAATAAACTTCTACCAAAGTCTTCAACATTGTCAGGCACACTTAATGACCTTCCAAACAAGTGTTAAGATGGATCAAGTTTGAAATAATAACTGGAAAATAATAATTTGCACTTCTTTTAGTTTACCTTTCCCAAGAAGACTGTGTGTGAATCAGTGCAGGAAGGGAATTGTGATACAAACATCCAACAGATGCTTGTTTCCCAATTCTATGCAGTCACCTTCCTTCTGACCACACTGAACATTGACTATAGCTTCAAGAGGAGCAGGATTAGTGACTTATGAACACAATTTCTAGTGATAGTCCCAGAATTATCAGAGTTCTAAAATGAGAGAATAAGCACCTCCGTTTTTATAAATCAATTCAAAGTCAGTCACTGCTTTCAGTAATATTTCACCAATTTATAAAAGATAGGGATATGCCATAAAAAACTATGATAACGAAATACAAAATATGTCATGCTATCATTCCCAGGCACCAAGTCACCAAGTCTAACATACAGGATGTCTGAAGTTTGTATGAGTGATCTTAAGTCTTACAGTAGCATTACCAGGCATATCAAAGGATTTAGTACATCATAAACAAATTGATAAGCTGTTTGTTACACTACCATCTTCATCTGATAAATATATGTGACATTTTAAATAGTACAAAGATTTAAAAAAATTGTGACCCCATTTTGTATAAAACGCTTTTCATCTAATCTCACTTCATGAAAGGATATAGATACAAAAAACATGCATTGATCTATCATAGATCTCTTTAGAACTCTTTTTCATTTGCAAGTTTGGAAGTGAATGTCCGTGGACAAATGCTTGTGAAGTGTTTCCAGTGAAACAACTAAACATGACATGTTGTGAGAATCTGCCAGGAGGATTTCTGAAGGACTGCTGTGACAAAGGGGAGAGCCCCAGTGGAGTGCGTCTCAAACAGGCGTGTTCCATGCTAATCCATTAGAAAGAGTTGATGTAATTAAAGTAAATTAATAAGTCAGACTGACCAAAAACAGAACGGAAATGAAGATATGCTTCACTGTCACTAGGAAATGTTCAACATGAAATAATGAATGTTTCCATAATGCATTCATCAAGAAAGTCCTCAATAGTTAAGCAGAGCTGTAAAGTGCTCTCCTGCTGTAGAGGCATCTCTGATGTATATTTGCCTTGAAGAGTTCAGCCCAAAATATATACTGACTTACTGAACAGAAGTAGAAGAGCCTTCTGGAAACCAGAAGGCTTCCTGTCCCAGCAGGCAGAAGTTGATGTATGTAGGGAACAGAATAAGGAAGGCAGAGTGCTGCCTGCTGGCTGTAAGCTGTTGCACCTGGAACGGCCCTTCCAGTTCCCTTCACATCACATCCAGCACACTGAGCCTCTATGCTGTTACTGTGTATTATTACCACATACCATCTCAAATCATAAACTGCATCACTAGAGCTCAGTAAATATAGAGGGTTCAAGAGATGGATAAATTTTGCAATTATATGGCTGTTCACAGAGGTAACGCAGCTAGGCTGACTTGAAAACAACAGTTTCAAGACCATCTTGATGAGGAATTCTGCTCCCTCTGCTTTAGAAGCCAAAAGCTTATCTTTCTCCCAATTATATCAATTATTATAATATGCTTCCACCTAAAAGTTTCATCCTATAAATATTCTGAGAGCAACCTGACTTCATAAAACCTCTGAAAGATATGTAGCCAGTGGGACTTAACTGAAGCAGTACTCAGATGAAAGTACATGTATTAGAATACTTCTATGTAAAAGCAACTCTCTGTAACCTTTTGGAACTGCTCTGAATAGCTTTTTTGACGAGAAAGTGGTCATGAGTGCCGAGTGGTTTGAGAATACCCTTTGCTAATGGAGAGGTTTGTGTACACAGATGAATGAAATGTTTCAGATTTAACACAGAACCCTGCCCTGGCAGCACAACCTTGTTTCTCATTACACCAAAGCTCACTTTGCCCTGCCACTTACTGTTCAAATTCTATATACCAAAGTATTAACATTGATGCAGTAGGAAAAATAAAACCAAATTCCACCAAATCTGGCTTCTTGCACATTAACCAGTTCCAAAAGATGATCTGATTACCTGACAGAGAAGAGGGAAATAAAACAACATTTCAGAATTGCGTTGGTCCATCATAGCAGTTTTGAAACATTTATAAACCCAGGCTGTGTGTGTTCTAATCCCAGTGGCTGGCAAACAATGGCCCCACAATCCTAGGCTGTCAAGAACAACAAATTGCCAACAAGCAACACATCCTGTAAAACACTGCCTGGGTAGTTTATTTAAATTTGAATTGGTATCTCTGTTGTTGGCACATAGCATTAGTCATAACTTAAACCATTAGTAACAGAACACTCTCTCCCACCTAGCACACAATACAATAACAAATGTGACTGCCGTATCAGCGGGGAACAGACTTTTTTTATCAGTTTATTTTAAAATGCTAGTTGTTTGTAAAAATAAAATCAGGAAAAAATAAGGAGAGCATGCAGCACTTTTCAGCTCACTCATGGAGCAACTACAGAAAGCAGTGTTAAAGGTTGTGGTGTGCCTGTTACATTGATCTTCATGCCAGCACACTTGGCATGGTGTAAGAGCATCAGTACATGATGAACTACAATGTGTTTTCATAATGGAATGGTTTGCATTAAAAAGGAAAAACAACAGAGGCTTGCGGGGTGTAGGCCATAGCATGCAGTTTGTACTGTCTGGGGAGCAGTATGATTTATAGGATACGAGCAGACACTGGTTTATATCTAGCTGTACCAGCTGTGTTTAATAACCTTAACTATCCCTTTTGCCAATGAAAGAGCACCCACAAAGCAGTGGTGCAGTCAGCAGGGAATTACTGTGATCATACCTGTAAAAAACTGATGCAATCCAGTCTCTCCTAATGAGAAACAAGTAAACAACCAAAGTAAATGCATGGAAATGTAAATCTTTCCCAATTCTAGGGATTCTAGACTTATAAAAGACCTGCAGTAGGGGCTGAGTCACCATAAGGTCCCTCCACAGTCAATGGATGGATCACCTCCATAGGTGATCGTCCTGTAGATCTCATGAAGGTTGAATTGATGCTACCTGTTTTCTCCCTTTTATAACACAATCACTTACCTGACTCCTGGTACATCTCACTTTGGCATCCAAAGTAAGTACACTGATTCATCTCACCTTTCTCTAGCATCTGTACGCTTACTTTTTTTGCTGTTTTATCAGTAGCAAAACCCAAAGTGTCCAGCCTGGAAAGCTTACATCTCAAGTGGAAGACATCTGCCAGTCTTCCAAAGATTGTAACTTCTTTTATTACAGTCTTAGGGACAGCATGATAAATGACAAAAGCACCAACCCGAAGTTTTCATTTCCAGAGGCTGAATATAACTGCATTTTTTACATCTTGAATTCCTTTTAAGCAAATACATCAGAGTTTGGTACCTGAGCAGGAGGATCTACTGACTTGAAGATTCGTAACAGTTCTCCATTCAGAAAGTGATGACAGCATGCATTCTTTGATGGCACAGAAATTAATACTCTGAAGCAAACTAGTTAGTTTCCCATTTGGACAGAAGAGTGAAGTTTACACAAGTCTGAGTTCATATTTTTCCTTCTTTCACTACTTTCCCTCCCTTGCATTTTGGAAAGAATTTCTCCTAATCCAATTATCTCTGTCTCTGGCTTACAAAACTGCTAACCATAGTTTACATGCTTCTTCAACACTGTGCCCTGCAATGCTTATCAGGTTTCCTACAATTCCTGCACTGAGCTCACCCACATTTCCCCCCCTCTCCCCTCAAAAGGTTCTTTTTTGGCTCAATGCTCTCTTTTGAACCTGGCCTCAGACCTACAAGGAGCATACCACTTGCAGCCTGAGTGCAGCAATGAATATGGCTCTCCTAAAATACTTTCACTGCTCTTTTCTTGAGGATTCCAGCTGTGACACTTCTGTCTGTTCTGCTCACAGCCTTCAGTAAACAACTTTGATTTAGGAAAATGCATTCAGTAAAGCTAATATACTGGGAAAACTAAGAGGCATAAAGCTGTACAAGCCATTCATGAGGACAGAATTTTGGCCAATTATTTCTGAGTGCGTGAGTTCTTGCACAAGGGAGATTCATTAAATTTTATATATGTTTGAATGTTTACAAGCAAAGTAAATCAAAATAAAAAGCAGAGAATTAAGATATCAAAAAAATTAACTACCAGTGATTGAAAAGCAGATATTTGAGGCTTATTTTCTCTTAAAGTGTAATTGTCTGTTGAAAGATAATGACCAAAGATTGTTAGCAAATAGAAATTTTAATCACAACAAACCTGTTAATTTGAAATTGACTCAAATATATAAATAAAAATAGTTATTTTCTGGCTGAATTTTCTTTTAAGTGTCCTGAGATTTGTATTAATCGCTCTGCAGGCAATATCTATGTCCCCTAAGGTTTTCATGTACTTCCTACTATGTTTATTAGAGAATAATTACCAGCTGCCTATTACTGGCTTACATTCATAGCTTTGAAGAAACTTGTGCTTTCAGATAGTATCAGAATGAAAACTGCAACTGTGCCATCCAAGAGCAGTTGTTATAATTGCTTCAGAATCCTTGATCAATTAAAAACATGTAGCTCTGCTTTGAACTAATAAGAGTCAGTCTAAGAAGAACTATGAAAAGTGTGATGCAGATTTCCTGCACAGATGTCAGGCAAAGGAGGCAGAAAAAGCTGAAAAGAGAAGAAAAAAAGAAGAAAAAAAAATATCCAAGAAAATTGGATTAAAGAATAAAACTTAAAATGCATATGGAAATAAATGAAAATCCTAACCCAACACAAGTGAGCTAAATAGCATGTTTAACTGTGTTCATTATCATCTGTTTTGACCACAAAAGAACACACTCTGGTGACTGTTCAATATGCAAATATAAATTTAAACTCTTTTTTGGATAGAAAAAAATAATCTGTGAATAATTGCCTTAAGTCTGCACTGGAAACAATGGCTAAGGGTAAAATCAGGACAGGCATGACTGTTAAGAGAGATGAGATATACCAGTCTGGAAGTGATGAGCTTGGTTCTCAGTTCCACAATTTCTCCAGACCACGTTTACTTCTCCTCCTTAAAACCTTAGAAAATCTTACTAAAGACTTCATCATCACATGCTGTCTAAGGAGCATCGGATGCCTTATATGTCAGCACATGCTCTTCACTCCAGAAAGCTGACTACTCTTATAGTTACTCTGAAATACAAGGCATTTCTCATTTAAGTCTTAGATATTTTCTGACTTTCCTTGCCCTGGAGCACCACTTAGGCTTTTTACTTTTTCCACTTTTTCTTTCTTTCCTTCTTTTTCAAAGTAAATATTTTTTCTACACGCCGGTCTTGGAATGATTCTTCCATGCATTCTGAATGTAATTCTGCCTCCACATGTTGCTGGGCTGCACTTGCAATTGCAACCCAGGCTGGCAGCAGACTGGTTTTGGAACCAGTGGTCTGGTTGCAGAAACAAGAGATGGAAGTTTGGCGTCCTTTCACAATACACGTTCATTTGAACTTCTGGGATATTAAAGAACCATATTCACTTTCTTCCCCACCAGAAACTTCTTTCTTCAATTACTGCATGTTCCAGCTGTTTTTCTTTCTATAATGGTGAAATTGTTATGGCCCTTGAGAAGGTCACTCTGAACTGAGCATTTTTATTTCTCCTCTGTACCATTTCTCATATTTCTTTCTTCTCTTCAATTTGGCCTGTAGACTTCCTCTATAGCAGAAGCCATAACTGCTTTCATCTATTCCCAAAATCACTAAGCAAATAACCTTAAGAACGTGGTAGCCAATACAATGATCTGAGGTTATTCCAGAAAATATAAGTCGTTTCCTTGACTCCTTCCCTTCAGAGACAAAGGAAAAGGACATGCCATTTGTGTCCCCTTCTTTCCCTTCCAGAATGTGATGGCTGCATGATCTCACAGCAGTACCACTGCTGTAGTTTGTCAGTTGTTTTGCAACCCAGCGACCTCAAAGATCATTATGTCAGCACACAGCTTGTTTGTTTTGCTTTGAGATTTTGATTTATTTGCATGTTCAACCCATTCCCTCTTGGCACTGGATCATGTTTGAGTGATTTCTGCCACTATGCTTGACAGGCTGCATGGGCAGGCAGCTTCATGCTTCTTACAAGAATGATTTATCAAGAGAATAAGTCGATGTGGTGCCACTTTTCAGCTTGATTTCTCATTTATTTCACCAAAGTCTTTTGTACTTTCTCTTCCCCTTCCACATTTCCATGCGGGTTGCTCCACTGGTTTCATGTGCCATTTTTCACACTAGTCCAGGTGAAAGCCTACAGCGCTCATCACAACAAATTTCAAAATGTGCTGGAAAAGCTACAAACACATCAGTGATACGTCAAGAAAGCTAACAGCATGATAGTAGTGCATGACTCAGCGGTCCAGTCAGGAACAAATCATTGGCATCTGTTTCAGAAACAATTTCAGAAGTATTCTCTGTCTCTTAATTAGTATAGATTACAGTATGTTGCAATGCATTTCATTACCCTTCATTCCATGCCCTAGATAAATCAGTAGAAGGAGGGACAGAAGTCTCTCCAGACAAACTATTACTCTAAGTATGACTTAGAAAAAGCAGTCAAGAAGATGCTATTTAGCCTCCAACTATTCCATTGCAAAAAGATGCCTTTCAGTTGACTGTGCAGTGTCAAATTGCCTCACTTGAATCACAGAGGAGAAATTATATATGACCTTTATCCTTCTGCACAGTCTTATCTATCCCAGAGCTTTTTAATACAATTTAGCACAATTATTTAGAATGATTTCACAGCAATATGAAGGCAACATTTTTTCTACAACCTTCTGAAAGGCCTCTAAGACATAAATTAATTTCATGGATGCTAATTTCACTGAGCTCTCAAAGTAAAATATAACTAAGAATGCTGCACTGAAAAATAGGCTGAAACTATGCAATTACAGAATATTTTTACAAGGAAAATAGCTGAGTTTTCATGTAAATTTACCTATCATATTTTGAGTATCTAATTGCATGAGTTTACTCTTCATTTAATACACAGAGCTCTCTAGTTTTGGTATCATGTTTTGTTGAAAGAAAAGAATTTAACAACCAACAATTTTGGGGCAGACATTACCTGATGCCACAAGCAAAGAAACCAAGCTGCCTACACCTAAGCCTGGACGTATACAGAAGGCTCTATCTACACTGCACAATAAAGCAAGCCACACACAAAATATACAGTTTTATTTAAACAAAGTCTCCTACAGTTGCCAAATCAAACCCAGCTTTCACCCAAATAAAAACATTTCTTAACAATGAGTAATACCATGTTACTGAATTTCAGCTGTCCTCCTACGCTCGTTGAACTGTATGTTGCAGAAGATTTGTTTTTACAGAAAGAAAATGGGCACTTTTATTTTTGCTGAAAAAAAAAAACAAACCCTAAAAACCAACCTGTTTTCCTTTGAGAGTTGAAGAGTGTTTTGCTCCTTTTCGTTTTCTTTTTTTTAAGGTAAAATAAAATGCAAACTTAATCAAACCACAGACAATACCTGGGTAAAAAATAAATGTCTCAAACTTGAGAAGTTAAGAAAACTAATAAGTTGAACACAAACGCTTAGGCAACCTTAACTGCACCTATACACATTTTTCCAGCTATAATAAGCCCATTAAGGAACATTAATTTTAATAAATACAGGCTATAATCTGGCAGACATAAGTAGTTTAGAAATACTTCATGAAATTGTTTACCAATAAAACCTTACACATTATTCTTTAAATTCATTTTTTAAACTAACACTATTGACAAGCTCTTTGGGAGCAGGAGCAGATTGTAATCTCATATTTAAAGATATACAGTTCAGGACTCTCATAATTGTGATAAACATCCCACCACACAAGGAAGACAGATGTTCTTCTAGAGAGGAAAGTAATTCTTGAAAGGTTTACAGTATACATAAAAATAATATTTCCTAATATGCAGTAATAACTTCTGTAACTGAGTATTTTGAATGAGGATTAATGACTAAGTAATTAAGTAGGTGCACAGGAGAGACAGCATGGTTAGGAGAAACCCTCTGGACTATAAAAACATCTATAAGCCTCTGCTTAGTCTAATTTTTCTCACTGGAAATGGCCAGCACTCTCAATATCAGGCTTTAGAATATAATTCAGATTTATCCTGACAGATAATTACAACAACATGGATAAAAACATTCTTGAGGACTCCAAATTTTCCACAAATTGCAGCAACATCAACAGCTTCTTACGCGATTTGAAATAGAAGCAATTTACACAGAAAAGTCTTACAAAATCTTCATCTTCAGTTCTGCTGACCTTGAGTCTGTATCTCCACTTCTGCAGATTCCCAGTGTGGCAAACATCTGGCAGAAGTCATAAAACAAATGGACACTTTGAAAGATGACTTCGTTCCTTCAATCACATGGAGGTAAAGAACACCAGACATTCCACTAGTCTATCTGCAAGCATAAACCAACTAGGCTTCTATTAGAATTAGTCAAAAAAGCCCTTATTTATATATGAGCAGCCCAAGAATGGGGTTCAAAAAGGACAACCCAACATCACCTGCTGATTGCAATCACAGCACTGCTCTTTGTCTGGGTGTTGGGAGGGAGGGAAAGAAAAAATGTCTTAACATGACTTACACCAAAGTCTTTGAACACTGAGTTATATTCAGCAGTACATTTCACATGGTATCATCTATTACTCACAAACCAACATTATACTTTCTGCAAGGACTGGTGGGTTTTGCTCCTAACAGACAGCCAACAATAATCGCAATTAAAAGGAACCAGAGCATGGATGGGTACATGTTACAAACAAAGTGCTCTTTGATCCTCCAGATTGAAAGGCCTTCTGAGAAACCTTTATCTCATGAGGTGACAAGAAATGCTTTAGAGCCTTTTGACTTCTCTGATACCAGCCTCTTTTGAATCAGCTTTTAATGATTCTTTGTAATTAGTAACACCAAAGTAGAAGCTGATTGACAGGCTCCCAACAAGCTGTTTATGCAGTGGGAAATCAGGATTATGGCAACGTGTGGAATGTTTATTTAACTCCCTACACAAACACAACACAGTCGGACATCACCTACTCAGCCTCAGAGCCGTGTTGCAAATGGCATGAAAACAGTAAGTTCTGCTCACAGCTAGGAAGGCAATCCTCTTGCTGGCTTTGCAAAAAGCTTTCAACAGGATTCACATCAAGGCATGGAAACCGGTCAGCTTCCACGCACAGAGAACCACGTGCACCTCATCCTCACTGTAATAGCTATGGTCCGGCCTGGCAATAAGGTTTACTGGGACTGCATGAAGAACTAGTCATATCAAGGTGAAAGTCACAGACACTGACACTCAGCTCAGGCCATGAGGAGCTGGGACAGGGATCTTGCTTATCTTCTTTTGCAGTTCTGCTCATTTTTACTCTGGAACAGCTTCTGGTCAATGAGACTTTGATACAACTTTTCAAAACTCAGTAGAACTTGACTTTCCAAAATGTTACCTCATGTTTGATCTCTTTGTTTTACGATTTCAAGAGGAGCACGGCTCAATATGGAGAAAGGAAAAAAAATTATAATGTACTTATCAAAACAGCAATACCCAACAAAAGCAAACATTATTTTCAGTCCATTTCTCCCAACTATTTAATAACTTGACTTTTGTATACCGGTATTGCACAGTTATATTAGGAAGACAGCTACAGCATAATGTGCTTTCTTCTAAAAGGTCATCATTGTATTAGAATTATTTGATGCATTGTGACCACAGCAGACATTTTTTAAGAGATAAGAGTGTATGTAGCATTTTTCTACGATTTATTGTCATCAAGAAAGTCTATTTAACTTTTGCTTTCAGAAGAAACATCTGCAAATGATTGGCATAACTCAAGGAACCTTTGCAGCTGCAACTTTCCAAAGAGCAGAGCAGAAAGCCATGTTTATCAAGATGTCTAAGTCGGATTAAGCAAGTACAAAAAAGAAAAAGGAACTGAGAAAAAAAATATATCTCCACAAGTACAAAACAGCTAATTATTGGAAGTAAATGTTTCATGATCTGCGTGTGACACCCAGAGCTGAATGGATCATTAGCTAAACTCCCCGTCAGCATTCCACATAATGTTTTCTTCATAAGCACTTGCAGAAGTTTGCCGGCAGTCTCATTGCCTTAACTGGAAGGGCTTACACGCAGCGTGCAATGAGCAACAACAAGGAGAAGCAGTGATTTTTCCAGGGTCTTATTGTCAGAATCACATGCACTTCCAACATATACTCAGGCCTGATTTGGGAGCTTGGTGGGTCAGGGATCACAGCACACGCAGCCCCCTGGTCTTCAAAGTAAGAGAACTTAATGGCACAAAAGCAGGCAGCTCAGTGCCAGCTGGCCGTGGTGCCACTGAGCAGTCCCAGGCACATTCATGTACCGCTGTAAGATGTAGCTGTAGAGCATTAAGGAGCAGCACAGACAAGGCGCTGTGAATCGTTGGCTCCCACTCGCACAGCGCACACACTGTGCTGCCTGAAGGCCACCCGTGAATTAGCTGACAGCCAAAGATCAGTACACAGAGAAACCAGCTAAGTACAAGCAAATCCAGGTGGAAAGCATCGCAAAGATCTTGAGAGAGCCCATAAAGGAATGGGATAGCAGGTGGTGACAACTCCAGGCAGCTCAGCTCTGACCCATGACTGTTTGGGCCAGTTTTAGCACCAGCGACTCACAGTCACTGTCTGAGCCCAAGAGTACCTTCAGCATCAGCTCTCTGCCTCTGTAGCAGCAGCCTTCAAGAATGCATTGAATTATTTTAATATTTAAAACATTTTATAAAATGCTATAAAGGCTGGAAAATGTACTAATCTCCATTAATCTCCAGCAGTGATCTACCAAGATTCTCAGTAACTGAAAACAGATGTAGGAGAATATTCCCTGCCCCAGAGGTCATATTACTTCTAGCAGCTAGGAGTATTTACCAGTTACAGAATGCTTCTATCTGTGGTGTAAATAGGATGCAATTTCAGTAATGGACCTCCTTTCTCCATTCCCCTCAGAGAGGCTGTTTTAAGGCAGGTTCTGCAGCTCATTTGATTTTAAAAGAGGGAAGCACTATTTGCCGAAGCCTTCTGCTCAGCTCTGTTTGTTTGCTGGTTCCTGGGCTGTAGGTGGGCTCTGCCTGAAGCCCCTGTGCTGGGGGAGGTGGATGGGTGGCAGGGACCTGCACTTCGCTGCTGCGCTCATTTCCAAAGACTGAAATAAACATAAAAGAAGTGCAGCTCACTGAAGGTGTTTCAGCACATGAAATGAGTTCAAAAGGCTCCCGGAGGTATGGTCTTCCTGAGCTGAGAAACTACAGCACTAAAGGAGAACTATTAATTAAATATATCGTAATAGTATCTGTTGGAAGAGACTGAACGGGATCCTGGCTGCTCCTGAATCTCAAAATGAAGCCACAAATGGGAACCAGTTAAGGAGCAACAAATGCTGAAATTTCTTTCTCTGGAAAAACGGAATTATGTTTCATTATCATAGATACAAAACATAGAGCATACATTAATAAAGAACTTTCCAGTAAGCTTTAAGCAACAGTGGCAGTAGCATGCCTCCCAGAGAACACATTTAATCCAGAATCAAATCAAGCAAGCTGATAAAACGTGCTAACTTTGGTCCTGAAAACCACACTGTCCTCCTCACTGAACTAAATGTTCACAAGCATCATTACAATGGTAATTATTGCATTAGACACTGCACTGCCATGTAAGCTACCATCGCCTTGTGACACAGCCGACACATGGCTGCATCATGCTCTTGTGACACTGAATATTAACTACTGAGATGACCAGTTTGATTACTAGGCATCCCAAACTGTCTTCAGATGCTCTGTTTCCAGGGTGCTATATAACTAGACCAACATTTTTTCATATGCTTCAGGCCAGAAGAGGAGAGAACCAGGCAGAAGTTCAGCTCTACGTGAAGCAGAATGCAGCAATGTGTTTTCAAATCACAGAACACCATTAAAGGAATTAAATACATTAAATGTGAAATGAGTAAATAAATCCCAAGAAATGGAATTAAGATGAGCATTAATCAGAAGGTTGTTGAGCACGGCATGTGCATGGACCAGTTCATAGGAACCTTACTAATTGCCTTTCAAAAGCCACTTTATCCTATTAAGATTATCCTCAGGAGGCTCAAGACGTTGAGAGCGGGGGAAGGACTGGAAAACCTGGCCACATTTATCATGTGAAACAAACAGAAATTGACTTGTATTTATCTTATGAAACAAAACCTCTTATCTCTCTCTCCTGATATTTAATCCTTATTTTTTCCTAGCAATATAAATAACAAGACACACCAATTAAGCTGAGGGTAACCTTCTAAGCAACAAGGAATAAATACCACAACACCAACTTCACGTGTAATTTCTCTTGTGCACAAGGATCAGTGCAGATTACATGACAGTTTTAAACTTACTGCCATGACCAAGCAAGGTATAAATTATGACAGGTCCACACGGATTACAGATGATTTGAAACAAATCAAAGACATTAACTTTAATAAGGTGCTTTGTCTCTCTTAAATGTCACTCTTACTTTCTGTAAGAGCAGCCACTAAAAATCAATGATCGGAGACCTCTGCTTGCAGCAGAGCTGTTAACCTCTGGAACTTCAGCCAAAAGAGCCCATGCAGCATGGCCACAAACCCACCTTGCAGATTCCTCCTCTGCAATGCACAGCACCTGCAGTAACTCCACATTCCTCCAAAAGCAGTGCCTCAGATTAAGTCTGACAGTGACAAAGATGAATGACATACTCAGCATGTTGTTTTGTTTTGTTTTTTTTGCTGGTTTTGTGCTTCTTTTTTTTTTTTCTCTTAAGCATTTTATCTTTTCATAAGGAAAGTCAACATAGTTTTCAATTAAAAATATTTTATAGTTTCAAATTACTGTCTCCCTAAAAGCTGTAGTCAGAGAATGCAAGTTCCTCATGTAATGCTGCAGGACTGTAAGCATAGCAGGGCTAAAATAAACCCACAAAAGAGACTGAAAATTGAATCAAAATGCTTATTACACTTTCAATAACAAGGCAATAGCTCAATCTGAGTCTCAGCCAGCTCTCAGTAAAGTCAGTGACAGTTGTTTCATTGAAATGAAACGATGTGTGATTAGGTCCTCACAGAATTATATGTAATGGTATATTCAAAACTGTAAAGAGTTTCAGGATGGCATCTACAAGCCTATTTTCCTTCTGGATTTCTGCAGTGAAGCTACTGTGAAAAGGAGAATCAATACATAATTCAATATAGTGGAAAGATTATTATAAAGCATTATTAATATCGCTCAAAGATTTTGGATAATAAGAAAGAAACCCCTCATTGCTTCAGACGTGCCTACTGACTTGCACCAAGCACATGAACGCTGTTTCAGATTAAAAAAAAAGACTGTTCCAGATTTCAGGATGGAATCTCTAATGCAGTATGAGCACTAACAGCACTATTTGACAGAGGGGTCAGGGGAAGAAGGTCTTAAAACTCCTCAAGATAAATTTTCCTTTAAAATTTAATTTTTCATGATGCTTTCCAATGCAAAGCAAAGAAGTATTTTTTTACCTAGTCTGACAGTTTTGCTTACAGACTTGCACTGTTACTGATAATATCCACTGCAACTCTTGATCTTCCCATGAGGTTTGCAGAAATATCTAAGTGCTAACTCACACCTTAACACTTCTCTGTCAAAGTTAATCTGAAATTGATTCTACTTTCCACAGAGTAAAACAAAACTGCATGCAGTCAGCTACAAATGGCACTGAAAGCAGCGCTCAGCACTTTTTGTAATTCCTGCAAGATTTCATGAGTATACCATAGGAGCTTTCTACTAAACCATTGAATGCTTCAGATCAAAATACAGCCAAATATATTTCTATCTTTGGAAAATATATATATATTTTTCAGATCCTGTAATTTTTCTACTTAGATTTCTTTTAACACAAATTTGGAAGAGAAGAACACAGAACAGTGTATTTGCATTCATTACCAAAAATTAGAATTAAGCAGAGTTCAATTTTGACTGTAGAAGATCTGGCAAATGTCATTTCTAGTTTCAGCTTGGTAGAAAAGGAACTCTAAATTCAGTTTAATTAATTAGAAACAAATGTGTTTCTGAGATTCAGGAAGTTTTCTTTACAGATTACTTCTTTGTCCTACTACTACGATTAGAAAATGATTTGTTTAGTACAAAAAATATAAGAGAGAACCTACAAAAAAATCCCAAGTGAAGTGATATACTTGATAAAAGAAAATGTTTTGTGACATTTTAAATAACACCCACATTACCTTATTACATCTATCTCACTACACAACACACTAGTCAGGGAAAAGGAGCTCACAACCACATCTGGTGACCTACCAGAATGGCATGTCATTATTGGAAGCCAAAGTAACCCTTTGATAAATATGCATCAACTAATCAATATCTCAACAGCATGGTATCACCAGGCAAACTTTAGTTATACGACATTACGCTGGATAACTGTTTATAGTAAGTTTCTAGGGAAGATATTTCCATTCTTGTCTCATATGAAGTCTCTGAAGTGCAGCTGAGGAAGCACACACTTACAAAACTCCCTGATATCGTGGAAATTGACCATTATCACTTTGCGTGGAAGTCACCATGTGAAATACCAACCATTCATTTGTCTTGCTGTCTTGCAAGATGGTAGGCCTACAGATCCTCCTTTGCTTCTCTGACTAAAACTGCTTTTAACACAATATGCCAGGTGGCTTTCCTATGATCTATTAATGAACAAACAGCAGATGATGCACAATGGAAGGGATGCTCAGAATCTTTCAAGGGCATCCTTGTTGCTTTTCTCATTTCACAGCAAAACCAGTTGTTAATTTCTCCACAAAATTCCTATTGTCATTTGTCACTAATAATGATCACTGTAGGGCATTCCAGTGAGGAAATGCAGTCTTGTTGTCTGTGGAAATCAATTTACTGACACCATTAGAGCCATGCAAATAATTTATTTTTGATTCAGCTGCCAAGCAGGAGGTATTGAGGGAGTGTTCCACCAGAACTGAACTCAAAAGAAAAATCATTTTTCTTGCCAAAAAGAAAAAGGAAGAAGAAAGGAAAGAGAAAAGGAAACAAGAAAGGAAAAGAAAGGAAAAATAAGGAAGAAGAGTTCTGGAACTATGAAACTACAAGGTGAAAGAGTGGCTGATATTCTCCATGCACCCAGTAGCTCCACTGTTCACCAGGATCTGGATAGGCTCAGTTCAGCTGCTCCCCTTATCCAAAGATACTGGAGCATGCTTTCACAAGACTCTCCGAACTAGCAATCTACATCAGCCCATTTTGTTCAAATCATCTCAGTTCTATCTAGTTAATCATTGTAGGAAAAAAAAAATCCAAAATCACAGCAATGATACTCTAGTATGTGGCTGGAAAATCTGAGAAAATCCAAAGGTGATTTTTCTTTCCTTGCTGAAACTGATGTTTAAATATTTCCACTGTTTGAAATCATTACACATGAATATTCTCCTGCACACAAGCAGGTTCCAGTCCCCCAAATACTTATTAAAATATCTATTAAAATACTAATTTTAAAATCACTAACGCTTCTCATGGTTTTAATATTTTCTTTCTAAAAAGCATTAAAAAAGCATAAGCACTCAGGTAAGCAAGGACTGAAACAGCAGCCTTCCCTCATGTGGCAAGCTATCATGCCATGGAGTCAATCTTTCGTTTAATCCACACACAATTAATCCATTTAAAGTATAACAGTCTCAACAGAAGGGTAAAGCAGGGCATATATGCTAGGAGGTTTCATTCTCCTGGTTCTGTGGCACATATCAATCCTAATAAAAGCTCTGCTCCTCAGGAAATACTAGATGAGTACTTTGCTCAGTTACCGAAATTCAGTACCACTCGTAGATGGAAAGAATACAAGCCTTACCAGTTTCATGCATAAAAACCAAGCTTCAGCAAGAACAGTACCCTTCTGTGGAAACTGGATTTCTTGTTGTAGATATGGTTTTCATCATAAGTCTCCAAGTCATTTGCTTCAGCACAGAAAACACACACTAGGAAACATGTGTGCCTTCACTTTTGCATGGCTGCCCAGGTAACTGTCACCTTACAGTTCTTCTGGAAGGACAAACCTTTTTGTAAGCAAAATCTTCTGCTGAACTTAAGGGAATTTAGGTATATCATTACTCCAAAATAAATCTCTCTAGAGCACATGGGGAGTTTGCTGAAATACCTTGCTATTGAGGATCTAAAGCATAGCTATGGCACCAGTAAGAGTTAAGTCAAGTGTGTCCAGCACTTGTTCAATTACAAGTAATTTCATTTCAATTAATTATCAGTGCTAACTGTAGTTAGTATCATACAATTCTGGGAAATGATGCTGACGTATAAAAACAGTAGTAAGTAGTCAATGACTAATATTTCCAGAAGCATTAAGATTAATAGATTTATTATGCAAGCGTTAAAGCTTCTATATTTCAGTTCTTCTAACTGTATTGGAGAAGCTATTAAGGACAGAACGTCTCAAGGAATAAATATGTCAGAAGTAATAATCTCATTTTTAATAAAGTTTCTTATTTTGATTTACAACTGACAGAAGCTGTTATTCTATCCTACCATAAAGCCTCTGCCTACCTGCATAGGATTTCAGATACTTCTCAAAAGAAACACAAATCTTACAGAACATTTGGAGCACTGCATTTTCTCATTAATCACAGGAGAGAACATGCTGGCTCCATTGTTAATGATAATAGTAGAGAATTTCCCATGAAACAAAACTGATTTTCAAGAATTAGAAGTAGTAAGCTCTTTGGTTGTGTAACACACTCTAGCTCCCAGACTACTGCTTTCTTTTCTTTTTATCAAAATATTGTAAAATAGTTATTTCCTCTTTTCTTCTGACTACAAAACACTTAACTTGATTCTCCATAAAGAAGAAGCAGACTGTCAAGCAGACAGCAAAAGTAAAGGTGTCAAAGGCAGGGAAAGCAAATAATATTTTAGGTCACATAAAAGCAAGTTCTAATCTTGGCACTGAAGCATCTTCAGTTGTTTATAATTGAAAAAAAAAACCTAAAAAAAACCCTACTAATTTCAAGTATTCTTATATTTACAGTTTCAATTCAATTTCAGCAAAAGAAATTGAACAACGCTTTGAATACTATTAAAGACAACGGGAGACAGAAAACATTCCTGAGCATGCCAAAGCTATAAAATATGGTGAGCTGCCACACCACAACTCATGGGCTATTTCATCCTGAATTAACCTGAAATACATGCATATTAATGACTATTTATGGTGCTGTATACACTTGGACTTTTTTTGTGGAGGCCAGTACTGAGTTACCCCTTATATGATGTATAAAAGATGCTTCATTCTGAGCCTGGCTGCAGGACTGCCATCCCAAGGTATGGCAAAATTACAAATACACTTTTTGGCCAACTATGCAGCATTTTCTTATGAAGATCAGAAGTAGCATGCAAGGAAGCAAACAAACCAACACTGCATTGCTGTCCACATGAGTGCATTCTAATGGTTTTTTTTCTTTACAGTTCTTTGATTTCTGCCTCCCACTGTATTTATTCTTTAAAGTTGAAGCTATATTTTTGCCTAGGTTGGTGTTAATGTTTTATCGAGGTCAAATTATAGTGGTCTCCCTACTGTTTTATTGTAGGAGTTGAGAGCTGGCACTGTAATTAAAATTCCAGCTAAATAAAGCCTGCAGGAGTCCTACATGTAAACCAAGCAATTTTTCTTGCAAACCAGCACACATTTTCTGTTGCCTCTACTTCACCGCCACACAAAAGTAAAATGAAATCCATGTGCCTGAACATGAGAAGCATTGCCTACAAGCAGAAAATGAATAAATTCTAGTTAGAGAATGTAACAAAAACAAAAACAACGCATCCAGTTTTTAAAAATCTCTGCAGTATTTTGGCAAAAATTGCAAGACAGGACAACTTCTGTACATAAAACTCAGATGCTGCTGGAAGGTCCACGCCACAGCTGATGAAATGTAAGAATGAATTGCAATTTGCTCTTCAGTAAACCTGAACTCATGGTAACAGAATGGTCCCATGCATCAATTACAGCAGCAATTGTTTCAGTCCAACATGCCTTTAGTTTCAGAACTTGCTTGTACCAAAGATGTACGGATGCTCACCTCAAATTTAGTGCAGGATTTTTCTTTTGCTATCCAGTACCTGTGAGCTGTTTCAGTATTGCTTCCTTTGTGCTGCTTTCTTTAAAAGCTCCTCAGTTCTGCTTCAGTTCTCTCTGCAGCCTTGAGAGAGAGAACTTTCAGAGAGGAAATGATCCAAGCTAGTATGGACAGCAGCGTCCCGGATTGCTACAGGCATCATTTTTTAGGTCATTTCCCTGTTCTCCTGATTTTATTTCCACTTTAAAAAAGGATTCTTAAGATTGTTTGTTGAAGTTAATCCCTTTTGGTCAGACTTTCTTAAGCCAATTTCTTCTTTTAACACATTCCACCACTTTCCATCCTTGATATATTTCAAGAGGGGTTAAAAAATAACACAAACATTTGATTTAATATGCATTACAGAACATGGGATGAGCTTGCTTCACTATCTATATCTGCACTCGTATGCTCACTGAGACACGGTCAGTACAAGGCATACGAATGTGCTGAAGACATTCCAAAATGATCAGGGTTTTCAAAATCAATCCACAAAAAGCTACCTTCTCTATTCTAGAGAAAAAAGTTCAGATGGTTGAGCTGAACTGGGACAGAAGACAAAAATCAGAAACACTAGTCTCCAGCTAGAAAAAAAGGACTCAATCTAAAACATTTCTGAAAGACGTCATGAGTTTACTGCCAGCGTTACTTATTCTCAGAGAGAGACAGAGAGATCAGATGCCACAAGAAAGCTATGTGAAAAGGAAATGCATCCATTAAAGCAGACAGTAGGCAACTTGCGTAGACAGACTGCTCTGTTCAGGAAAGAGTGCTTTAAATAAGCAAAAGGAAAGGAAAACTATGAGTCGAAACATGAGTGTAACCATTTAAAAAGTTCTAATTTGATTTGATTCGGAGATAAATCCTAAAAGCCAAAAATTAACTGTGAACTACATCTGCAATTATTTTCAAGAATACTTGCGTGCTTGAAGATATCATTAACTTAGAAAAGATTCTATGTTTAAAGAAAGATTCAACCTCACTTACTTCCATTAATTCTTGCTAAATGTCCCCACCGAACTTTGAAGTGCAATAGAAATGGTTAGCTGTCTTTTGAATGGTGCTTTTCCAAGATCCTCAAATTAAAAGCTGTCAGAAATGCAATCTGTGACAATACAAAGCTACTCACTAACAGAGAGGCAGGAAGGTCTCAGCATGCAGAGATGTGTGCTACTTATGTTTGTCAAGTCCAAAGAGCCTCCTCATGATGGAGTGACGTGGAAAGGGCTGCAATACCAGACAACACCCTGCCCCTAACCCACATTCTCAGGAAGATCACCCTGTTACATTTTGTCACTTATGAGCAATTTTGCATCAGCCTCTCTGCTTGTTGAGTTTGTCCTATACCAAGAAGCCTACATTACCCTAAAAGATAAAGATTTCAGCCTTCTAACACGTTAATATAGGTGTTGGAAGAATGCATTGTTTTGGCCTCTTGGCCTGCATTGTTTTTCAATTAGGAAGGAATAGTTTAGTTAATCTGATTTTTGTTTTGGAAATGCTGACTGGAAATGAAGTGAAAAGTCTTCCATTAGAGCACCTGGGGACATTGTTAATACAGGTTTTGCACTGCACTGAGCAACAGACCCATCCTGCTAATAATGAGCAGTTGGTCACTGATTTGGACTATTAGAAGAACAGCTGGCATGCTTCAGTCAACCAAAGCCTACACATAATTTCAAAAAGAATTATCTGCAAACCATTATTGTTCCTGGAAAGTCTCCAGAAAAAAAAAATATTAATTTAATCTCAAGTGAAGTAATCTGCTACTTTTACCCTCCTAAACTCAGAATCTACAGGCTACATCTGATGCCTTTATCTGTGATTACCTAAAACCTGCTATATTCAGCATGAAGAGCCAAAATATTAAGGAGAATTTGGCATTTTACAGCATATTGGGTTAGTCTGCCACATTGGCTCTATGCAAGTTGCAGAAAATCTGAATCAGAAGAGATGAAAAATGTGGTAATTGTATGGATAAGAGTAAATAGAGAATAACACTGTCATATCAGTAGCATGAACGAGTTGCAAAAAGAGGCCATCTGTAAAGTCAAAGGGCATGGTAATCAGTGGGAATAGTGGATGTGATAAATCACAGATCTCACACAGCCCTCACCTACCTGTCTGAGAGCCAGCAGGAAATGTTGTGATGTGAGTGTGATCAGCACTATGATTTGTGTACACACCTGATGCTGTAACTTTGATCTTTCCACAAGCATTATTCTACTGAAGCAAAGAAAATCCTGAAGGCTTCAACCTTCCTTAACAGCAGAATTACCTTTAAGTATTAATGATAAGCAGACTAATAACTTTCACATCATATGAGTAAACCTAAAAGTTTCAATATGGTTGAGTAGGAAAGTCTTCTTTAAAATCTACAGAATGAAAAAAGCACCCAAATGCAAACAGACAAAGCTCTGATCTTGAAACAGTCCAAGCTCTGAAACATGCAATCTATCATGTAAGAGACAGAAGAGGTCAGCCATTAATTAACATCCAAATTAAAGCTTTTCAAGTAAGGGTCAAAGCTTCCTTTGTTTTGACATTTAGATCACTGACAGTGTATTCCCCAGCTTAGTATGCACAGCACACCACCTAACGCCTTTATGTTAATTGCCTCAATTTTTCAAGTGTACTATTTGATTTATTGTCAATTAAAAATACCCCCAAAAGCCAAGACTCATGTATGTTAAGTATAAACATGATTAATGCAATGCAATTACATTTCCACATTTGATGGGTCTGATTAGAAACTTTCTATCTACCTGGCATGATGGAGCACCGTCGCTACCAGTGACCTGTCAGTGTTGCCAAAGACAAGCTTGCTGATGAGAAAATGTGATGACCACAGATGGTTTTGATAGGTAAAACCTGCAGTTAAATTCTGTCAATTACTGCCTTATCAAGAAAGTAAGAATCTTTGCTATCTTCTCCACGTGATTACAGAAGGTGGTCATAAGTGTACACTACAGATCTACAAAGAAGAAAAATCTGGTGATGTCACTGCCTGCTAAAGCAGCAGTTATGTAGACAGATGTGATGGTATTTCCAGAGAGTGAAAATCCTCTCCTGTACAAATCCTCTCCAAGAATATCAAGGGAACACCTGGTTTTAAGAAAATTGCATTGGGGAAAGAACTGGGCAGACCACAAAGAGGTGAGCAATGCCTCATGTTGTGTGTGGCCGTAGAAGACACAAGGGATAATAACAGAAGGAGGTCTGATGTAGGAAAAAAAAAATCCATAGAAAATTCAACAAATGAAATTAAGAAAATTGAAGAGTGGATAAGGCTGGAGATTGCTGTTAAATGGGACACAATGATTAATCAATAAAAAGTAGTTTAGTCTTAGCACAATGAGATAAAAGATAACAAATTGCAACCTGATCTCAGTGAAATTAATAGGAAGGAGGGCAAGCATCACAAGCAGGCTGCTGTACTTGTTATGGTCAACTCGTATGTAAGTTTTGATAAGAAGCAGTACAAATGAGAATAAGAAAATTGTGTACCCTGCCTTGGAGTTTCTCTTCCAGTGAGGATAAAATAATTAACACCATCATATTTGTAAGTAGTGGATACATAAGAAAGACTCATAACCAATATTTAATTGCTAAGATGATGCTAGCCATGGAATGTACAATAGGTCCTTGTTTAAATTGAAAAATAAAAAGGAGAAAGACTTTTATAGCACTTCAGAAAAGAATTAAGAAGCTCCTTGCCTTATCAAGGACTACAAAAGCAATCCCTGCTATAGACCTGCTTTGCATATTCGGTCTATTAATTTACATAGCCCTGGTAAGCCTCACATTCCAATGCAACTGCTAAATTACACCACTCTTGGGTAATGAGTATAAAAAGATGCAAGAGCATGCAAAGTGTATTCAAACAGACAATTAAAAATATCAATTCTGTTGACAGCTAAAATGAAGAAACTGTGCAGAGGTTTAATGCTGCTGCATGAAGGACGTACTATTTACAAGTGATTGCATTAACTAGAATCATGCATTGACAGTCTGCCTTTGTTCAGCATTATGTATTAGGCCAATTTAGTGTCTGCTTATTAAAATAATTTAATTCCCAAGATAATTTCCAGGCATTTCTAGATCTCTTCCTGTTCCTCCTTCCTCTTTGCATTAATGATGGTGTCTTATGGACCATTTTCACACCAGTGCAGTTTACTGGGTCATCACAGAGCTCACCAGTCAACACCAGTTTAACCAACTTGTCCTTTACATGCTTGGCAAAGACAAGCACAAATTAGCAGATCTGGCCACGTGCTACACTCTCAAAGTTCAGAAGTACCCAAACAATATAACAAAAGCTATTTTTATTCAACTTAAACTAATTAGTATTGTCCTTCTTTGCATAGGCCTTCAGTGCTGCATGCTTATCAAATGCATGCCACAAACTTCTACTTTTACAGCAAAGGAATGCTTCAATCCAATCAAGGTGACTTTATAAATGACTGGAAACTGTCCTGTGAATCAAATTCAGAATTTAAAAGGAAGCAAAATTCTCAACAGAAACTGGAAGTTTGAAATCTGTGTTTTAAACTGAATAATCCCATACCTCTGAATAGCATTGTTTGTTAGTTTTTATTTTCTTTTTTATTATTATTATTTTTGGAAGTGCTATTTTAAAGCCTCTTTGCAAATATATTATACCTTCCTCCAAACAAGCATAACAGTGCACATATATCAGTATGTTGTGAAAATATCTGGAAGTAACTGAGATGAGAAATGCATGCATTTACTGAGTGACACTGCTTTGCATATTGTTTTACCAGACCATGCACTGCCACGTGGGATCCAGATACTGCATTTACATGCTAGCAGCCATGCTGCATATCTAGAAGTATTCATGGTTTAACAGCAAGCAACCAAGCATAACTAAGAAAGCATTAGTAAAATATGTCATGTGCTAACACCAACATGTTTGGAAGTTAGAAAATTGCATCATTTAGTAGTTATTTTCTTTTAATTATTTTTAAAAAATTCTTTCAAGATCACTGACCACTGAACAAGGTACTAAAAACTTCGAGTTTGTATTCCTGAAGTCTCAAAGCCACAGAAATAAATGAACAAACAGTTGCTTATTAAAACACATGAATAAGCTAACACCAGTACAGAGAATTAATTTTCCTTTAGTTAATACTCTGAGCATACAGCACCAGCATGGATTTTATCAAGTCACACTTGGTCTTTGGAAATATTACTGCATTTCTATGTGTACAGTGCATGTTACAGTTTGCTGTCTCTGATGATCACAAGCTTGATTCAGTCTCCTCTTGTAGAGGCTTGGACTTACCCTAGCTTTGAATTAAGCTTCTAAACCTGATTTGTAGAGCTGAATGAACAGTGAAGTGTTCATACACAAGCCCAAGCAATTTCCAATATTATGGGAAATACTATAAATATTTCAGAGGAAATTTACTTTTTCAGAAGTGGATGATTTAGAGTTTTGACAATATACATATTGTTCTAAATACATGTATATATGGTATTTTGCCATCTCTAATACATGAAGCGTCTAGAGACGTAGCACTACTGCAGGGAATGCAGGCAGAATCGTGGCAATATTCAACTCCTCTGTACAATAAAAAGCTTTCTGATAAATGGCAGGAGTGTTACGAACATATAAGCGATTCTGATTTCTGCAGAAGACTAATATATGAAAATAACATACGGTTCAGAATTGGCTGGTCCTCTGTGAATTCAAATGGCTGTTCAATATAAAAAACCTTTTGCTGGAATCCAGGGGTGCATTCTAAATCTTCTGCACACGCAAGCAACAGAACCTGAGGAAACAAAGGAAATTGACTTTGAATATCCACTCACTCATTCATCACGTAAGCTTCTGGGAATGATACTGGATTTGGGCTCAGTGCTCATTAAACAAAACATCAAGCTTCATGTTCTTAAAAAAAAAAATCTATCTCATCATAATTTGCTTTTCAAATCCTGCTGAACATATTTTAAGTTAAATTTTGCTTTTATGTATGTGTGGGTTGACATGGAGATCACAAAATATAGAAATAACTGTGAGGGCTAAGTTGTCGGTCCAGATGATGGATACAGGATATTATTGGTCTTTGTGAAGTCATAGGATGCTTTTAGGTTGCTTCTACCAACAGTTGAATCCAATTCAGTTCAAATATATGATTAAGTTAAGACTGAAATAACTGATAATTAGGGTCCATAAGCCTAGTTTTTAAAAGTCATTCGCCAAGTTACAGAAGAAATTATTTATTTAAGGGTGATATTTCACATCACAGAAATTTCCTTTAAAACAACGCCAGTAAAAGGAAAGAAAAGAAAAACCACCAACAACAAAACACCTTTTTTGCTACCAAATGCGAACTACTGATTTTTTCCTTTTTCACCTCTGAGCCACAGTTCAGTCATTTTCTCAGTAATCAAAAACTTATTTACACCAAGGGAAGACAAAATTAAGTCATCATAGTGGAGGTAGATCTGAAGGTTAAAGGTAAATACACTTTGTATCATTGTTAGTGTGCGGTCAGAGTTCTTTGTCACCACAGGAACACCTTCACAAAGGAGGGAGCTTAAAAGAAAAGTAAAATTTGTTGGAAATAGGTACAATGCCAGCTGCACTTGCTGAAGGTTTATGTTCTATCCCTGAGTACAGACAACAATCTGAAGCGCTATTTTTATTGGCAGCTTTTAAATAGAGCATGGAGGTAAGAATGTCTGAAGAAGAGGCGGCAGGAAAAAGCTGCTAAGTTAAGAGGTTAAAGAGAGAGGCAAAAGGAGGAAAGTTCAAGAGAGTGGGAAAACCCAAATCTTTATTTTTCAACTAACATAGCAGCATTTTCAAAAGTGCTTTCTGCTTCAGAATCTCCGAAGGCGGTTTTCAGAAAGGAGCATTAACCTGGTGATCACAGCACTCTGCTCTCATCAAAGGTGTTACGGTCAATCTGCTGCCTGCTGGACATTCAGACAGCACTCAGAGAAGAGGCACCCACACTAACCAAGGAGAAAACCATCAAGGCAAACGTGGTGGCCCTGGAAGATGTGAGTGTCAAACCCAAAGTGGCCTTGCACAAATGGGTCTGTTAAGACATGCCAAGCACGACAGCGTAAAAGTTTGCTAATAAAGCTCTTCTGCTGTAAAATGAGGACAGCTTTTCTACCAGACCACAGAGGTGAGTGTTGGAGGTTTTCTCCTTAGCCAGCTCTTAGGTAGCAAACTGCACAGTCCTTTATACCGAGCCAACAGCAGCATCTCACACATTCCTCGATTCTCTCGCTACATTAACATTTGGTAAACTTTTCCTAATCCTAGAAAGATGTCCTGCCAAGCTTTAACATCTGTTTTCCACTTTCCACCACTTGTGATCTACTTGCTAAATCACAGCGATGCATTTGCTGCTGTCCCCATTCACACAACTCACACTCACAAAATTTCATATCACCCCATTAATAAAAACCAGAGGCACCCAAAGGTACCCAACCTCATCTGCATTAGCTCTTACTGAATTCAGGTGCTGGATCATTTGTTTCACTTCACTGGCAGTTGCTGTACAAGCTTGGCTATAAGTGCTGCAGACTAAGAAACGGTGACAATCAAACTGGCGGTTTTCAGAAGCAGTAGATGGACACCTTTCCCCTTCCTCACTGGCCTGAGCTACATTTATCCCTTCAAGGGATTAACAAAGAAAGAACTGCAGTAATACATGAATGCAATACACCTGACTGTTATTCACTTCTGTACGCCCTTGTAACTGCTTCCATTCTTACAAAGGCCTAAAAAAGTACAGTGGCTAATCCCTCATTCAATTATTGAGAGTGAGATATTGATTTCATTGGAGACTCTGCAGAGGTTGAGTGTTGGACAGTGTCCCCTTTGGTCCTCCAGTACAAAGCATCTGTTAAACATCAACAGACATATACTCAGAGCCTGCCAATAAAATCGTGCACAAAACCTGATTACTGACCATCAAAAATAGCCTGGTGTGCATTTCAGTGGTCACGTGCACAGAGCTGTGAAAGTCAGACTTGCATTTTCTGCACACATTTGCACAGCACAGAGGTGCGTTTTTAAAGTACCTGTCTTTCTGACTCATGGTATTACCGGATGAATATGCACAAAAATGCAATCACAGCAGAAGGAAAATTCTCCCGATCTCAAGATGCTAGCAATAATTCAAGCAAAATTATTTAACAAGTCCACAGCAGAAAAATAGCCCAAGCAGAATAGGCTGAAATTTAACTACAAACATAACTCTTCTCCTAAGGGACTAACACAGCAGGAAAGAGGCAAATTATGTTGCCATCTCCCAGTTTCTGACATCTCAAAGTTGAAAATCTTGTCTTACAGGGCTATAAATGTAAAAGGCTGCTTTGGACATCATCTGTGACAGTGCTCTTAGAGAAGGGAATATGTCTATTTTATCTGATTTGTGACCAAATAAGTTGAAATCTGCTCAATCTGAATAGGTCATGAGTTAACTTCTATTAGCCTGGTACAGAAGCCTCACATAATACAGTTGTAGGAAATAGAAAATGACCTTTACTCCCTTTGAAATAATTACAAGACTGAGGCTTGGCCTTGCTGTGAGATGGAACATTTTATTCTACTTGTGCAACTCCAAGTACTTTCTACATCTCCACATGTCAGACAAGATTTGTCACCACACTGAGAGTTTTTAATTATCTTTTAGAAGCACAAGCATTTGTTTAATTTATTTTTCTCATGAAGAAATTCTCCCATTGACCTGAATGCCTATCACGTTAAAATAATTTCTTTTGAGCTCCTTCACTTACGGAGAAAAAGTCTTTAAAAATATCTTGGAAAAAAAACGAGACGAGAACAAATTTGTGTTGAAGACAAAGAAAACATTGTTCAAAGCAGAGCACATTCTGGATTTATTGCCCCATAGATTTCATATATTTTGAATACAATAGCAGTGCTTATGGGCTGACAGCAATCTGAAGAAAGACCTCAGCTAAACACACTGAAAATAATAGGCAAAGTGTCAAACACGTAGAATTCAGAGTACATAAACACTGATCACACATGTAGTTAAATATGAAGTGGGCAATTAGTACAGAAAGATCTTTAACCCACTGCTAAGAAAAAAAAAATCATATTTGAAATTATATTACAGCTGAGCAGCAGACAATTCACACAATAATACTGAGGGGTTAGAAGCCTGGGAAGCAAACCAAGCAGTTGTGATTCTCAGCCCTGAAGCTCCTCTATTCAACAACAGGCAGAATCAAAGTTTTTCATAACCTAATGCTTTTCAGAACAGCAGAGAGTAAAGACTCATTTTTAATATCCTCACAATTTGTCTTTCTGAATTTATTACCAGCCACTATAAGGAAATGTCACTAGTTCAGATAACTCCTGCAAAAGCCACTGGTCTAGAACTGTGCATCTGATAAGATATTGAGCCTAAGAAACACCTTTTTTTGTTGTTAATAAAACAGCAGGCATATGCTGCTGACCTTACCCACCTCAACATTTGCTCTAAAGCTGCTCCCAGCTTTGGTTGGAAAGCAGAAGAGCACTGCAGTTTTATACCACGCTACCATGGAAATGAATAAAGCCCTTGGTGTTAAAGTTGCAATGCTGTATCTGAAAACCAGGAGTTCCTTTACTTCCATAGTGACAGAATGTTGAACCCTACAGTGACCCTACAGAGAATTTCGAATTCTCTGTATACTTTACGACTTTCCTAGTTCCAATGTATGAAGGAACTCCATTCAGATTTGATCGGCCACATCCTCACTCTTGAAATGCATTTTCTCACCTTCTACTTTAAACACTCAAAATGCCCTTAGTCCTACTCATATGAGATCAAAACTCTCTATTACAAAAATGCAAGAACAAGCATACTAATTACATCTCACATATATTCTTATGGTGTTAAATTCATCCTTGTGTAAGGCTTTATTTAAATAGAGATTTGGCTGGTGTGGACACCTGTGAAAGCCATCTGCCCAGGCATGAGTTTTTCAAACAATAAATGCAAACAAGCCCCATTTCATAGTGCAGTGTTCTGTAAGATACATTCTACATTTCACTTCAGGAGAGTAAAGTTAAATGCAAAATAAATAAAAACAAACACCCATAAAAGAAGATTTAAAATAGAAATGACACCCAGTTTTAACAATACATGTAATCCAAAAGGTCAAAAAACATGACTCACTTCCTGAGAAATGAGAAATATTTATGGCTTTGGGAGGTGTTTATTTGGCAGAGAGCAGCATGGTGGAATTATTTTGACTCATTTACTCAATTGATTCAATTTTTGCTTCTGAGCTTTTCTTTGGAAGCACGAGAACTAGAAATTTGTTCTTTGCATATGAAAATCTGATATTTTCATAAAAAATGCAGCCATCCTAAAGCCATGAAGAAAAAGGGAAAAGTAATCGGAATAATGAGAACCACCAACACTGAATTAAATTGCACATGACATAATATTTTTATCATGCAAATTGAGAATTCTGAATCTCAAAACCTTTCTATCTTCAGGTGCTGCTATACTAGACTCAAAAAGAAATAAATGATGAGGAAGCCATCAGAAAAGAAAATCAAGTAATGAAAGGCGCACGTAGTCACCGTGATTTGCAGAGAGATGATGAAACCCCGCTTACTGAAGTCAGTAAGAGCTACTCATTGATTTCAGGATTTGACTCAAGATTTACATGAGGGAGCCATTTAAAGGAAATTAACAGAGGGAGACTTAAACAGAATAAAGAGAGCACTGCTTTAAGGTTCTCATTCCGCATTATGCAAACGCCAGTCAGCAGGTCCTGAGGCAATCATTTCATCCAATCACATACAGACTGAACATGAAGTTCTGTTTGTCTTCTGTATGCTTTTTAATTTCAATTAGCATAGAAAAAAAAAAACCAAATTACTCAAAGCCTAAATAATTTATCCTCTTATCTGTATAATTATCAAAGGTGCTAAACATTTTATGAAGGTATGATTAACTTTTTATCTCCAAAAGTGACTAAGTAAAATACATTGCTTTTTGACAATAGTTTGATATCTAGGGCACAATGGTTTGGTGATATTTTAATTCTTTTTTTTTTTTTTTCTTCCATTTTGGAGAGGAACTTTTCATTGTTTCAGGCTTTAACCTCTTCTTTTTAATCACTAAAGGAGTTCAGAAAAAGTATTCCCAATCTCTACAGTTGTACCTCTCCATCTGATAGTGAATTCAAGTCATTTTTGTAAGAAATGCTATTAAGATTTGGCACTAAGATTCTTCAAGGATGATAAATATCTTTTTAAAGGGCCTACATATCCATTTAATGCATAGCTCTGTCCTAAAAATGAAAGTCACAGTCAAAGTACTGAAGGGTGGGCTATGAAAATGCAAATTAGAATGGCTTTATTGGCTGAAATGAATTCAGTTCTCTTGTCACTAAGCAGTGTGACTGTGGTAGGCGTCCATTAACTGGAAACAAAATATGACGAACTCTTTTGTGAGACTATCTAGAACAGGAACTTTCTTTTTATGAGCACTTTCTTTGTGAATATATGTTTATTACGAGCATTTTATCACATATCCAATAAAAAGTGTGCATCTTCCATGACACTGGAAATCTTGTTAATTTAAGTTATTCAAGAAGTAATTTGCCAGCACTGTTGTCTGAACAGACAGATACTTTCTTTCCCAAATTAAAGATCCCTGGAAGAGGAACTACTCAGTTTGCTGAGATGTAGCCTTAGCATCCATTTGTACAGAGCCCAAAGTACTCTGGAGTCCATTCTGCTCAGGGCCAGGAAAGATATGACAAGTGTACTAGAAGGTATGAGAGCATTTCCATGTCACCCCCATTTGAAGTTTAGCTGTGCTGATTTCTCCCCAGTCTCTGACCTGCCTGGAAATCAGTCGTTTTTCTGCTTCCTTCCAGTCACATCTGCTCACTGAATCAAGACACTGGAGAGCTGTGAGAAAGCAGGAAAGCTCAGTGGAGAAAGGAAGCTGGGTGCAAAATCATCACAGCCTACCCTTCATCTGGTCAGGTTGCCAAGACACTGCAGTACTATAAACAGCTGGGATCATGTTCCATAGTACTGGGCATCAAACGGCTTCCACAGCCATCAATATGACTTAAGCCAATGTGAAACAAAGCATTCATGAGATAATGAGGCATAATGAAGAAGCTCTTCCCTGTTACTGGGCCCTGAGGTTATGCCATGATGTAATCAAAGGTTATGTCTGCTCTGATTTACCTGAGTTAGCCTTGCCATTTGAACAATGCAATCAAGATGCATCACCTACACTGCAAAATGCAACATTGCTGAGGTAGAACCAGAATGAGGAGAAAAATGGTATACCACCACAGTGTGGTGCTGGGGTGAATGAATTAACATAGAAGTGCCTAGCACTCAAACATGCATCACCTAGTAATCTTGTCTTGTTGAAGGAGCAGAAAATTATTTTATTAAATTGCTTCTGAGATTCAAGCTGCTGGATTGGAGCATACCTCCTCCATGCTGTGAATGCAGCCAATGGGCTCAGATATCAGAAATCATTATAGGGCTCTGGATAGTCTCTTACACCAAAATCCTTCCTACCACATCTTCCATGCATCAGAATTTCTAGCTTAGCTAAAGCAAGCTTTGACTTGGGAATCCCACATGAAACATTATTTAGGCCTGGATAGAACCATCTCTAATCTCCAGCAGACTAACACACACGTCACAGGCAGGCAGTCTCTTGGCCATATCACTGAATTCTGAGCACTATATTCTTCTTGTGCTCCGCAGTTCTAGACTCTCATTCTGATGATATTTCTTGGTTTCCAGATTCCAGAATAGAATTGTTCATATTCTTGTATCAGTCCTGACTCATAACTTAATTAACTTTTTTTCTCTCTAAGTCTTCAATTTGTTAAATTAAACAAATCAAATTCTTCAAATCTTCTCCTATAGTATCCAGTCCTTTTATCATATTGGTAACTTTCCACCGTGGCTGCTAAAGTTTGCATGTGTGCAAAGTACACAAACAATTCTAGACGAGGACTCTTCATGGCCTGGTAAATGATATTCATATTTCCTTAGGCCCGAAGTAAGTTGCCTAATGCTTCCTAGCATTCCTTTTCCTTTTAAAAGTCTTGTCATATAGATGGATCACAATCATTTTAAAATTAACTAACACTTAAAAGAACTGAAAAAATTGACATCAGGGGAGATACTGCTTCCATTTAACTCCAACAATGTTAAGCAGCCTTTGCAAACAGTCAGGATTAATCTGTATGAAATACAAATACAGGTGCAAACTCTCATGCATTGCTAAACCTGTGCCCTTTCTGCTGGGAAGCAGCTCTGCTTGCAAATGGCAGGCATTGCACAGCACGGAGCTTCACTTTCTGTCTCAGTAGAGCTTACTAGCTCAGACTCAAAATTTGCTGATAGAAGACAACTTTCAAGTCAAACCTGCATGGCTCAGAGCCTCTTCTTTCATCTGCGAGACGCATCTGAACATTGTTTGGATTGTTCTAAGCCAGGCAACAACTATCATCCTAGTTCATTAAATATTTTAATGATTAATAACTGAGACCACAATGTGTTACTTGTGCTCAAAGGGAGTAACATGTTAAATTACTCAATTATTTACCAAGTAAATACCTACCCATCGTGATTAATGACCCCATTTAATAAATTGGACTCCTCAAGCAAAAGGATGAGTTGGGCCCCAAGGTTATTTTTTTGTTTATTTCTAAGCGTTATGAAAACTGTAATCACATTTTGCTGAAACCCATACAGCACTGGAATGAGATTACAACTGGTTAGCCTATTTAGAGAAGCCGCATAATAAATTCATTTTACAGGGCACAGAATAATGCAAATTAGCCATTCAGTAGCACTTCTGTACCAGTGAAAGAGGCATAAAGAAGAAACATTGAAAGTCGGAGTTCTGTTCTGGTTATATGGCAAGATATGGAATTACTGAAACCTAAACTGCACTACAACAATAACCTGTTCACAGATTTGTTTATGCTGACTATTTTAGTTATTTATCACCTAATGAACTAAACACGTTGATCCTATTTTCCAACAATAATGACTTCACAAAACACTTAGATGAGTGAAAACATGAATCTCTGTCTTATAAAAGGAAATAAATTAAGGATTTTTTAAACATGTTTATGACCCTTCACAAGAAGTTGCATGGAGCAAAGTCATTATTCCACACTGGAGAATGCTGATGTGGCAAAAGCCATTAGAGAAAAAATTGAAACAATACATTTCTCAGAGATAGTGTTTTTTCAGCCTTGATGTCTAGAACCTTTAAGCAACATGATTTATGTTTAATTTCCCAACAGTTTGATCATTATCAAAAAAGGTCCAATCTCCCGCCTATCATTTTCTTTATATTCCGCAAAGTTATAAAATAAAGCAATTATTACTGCACCACAAAACTGAATTTTGTGTAACACTGAATATCTGTCTTCTGCACTGGTAAGCTAAAATTGAGATTGTACTTGGATGAAAACTATCTTTCAAAGAGTAGCATGGTTTCGTGCATTAAGCACATGCACATTGCAACCAGCTTGATATCAAAAGCAGGATCCAAACCTCAGAACTCCTATCTTTAAAAAAAGTACGAGGAAAAAGTGAAAATGTCCGTTTTTCAGTTTCAAGAAAACATTTGCTGAACGTTTTCTGATGTTTTCCCACACAGTCACAAACATAAGATTATTATTATTATCATTTTTTTGATGAAAACTTTCAGGTAAATCTCTTGATTCCAGCAAGGGCATTGGAGAGCAGCAAAAAAAGTCCAAAATCTAGACACTCCTGATGAAAACTGAAAAATGACTGCAGTGCAAGAGTCCTAGTGCAAATCTGTGTGCTGACTTTGAGTTAAAGAGGAATTCAACTTGATGATCTCTGTAGTCCCTTCCAATTCTAGATATTCTATGATTCTAGGAAGAGAAAATTCTGTAGAACAACAAGCTATAGACAATCAGCATCATATTCCCTGCATATCACATGCTTGTTGTTTTCTTTACCACCTAAAATCTAGCAGTATTATCCTTATGGGAGTAAAGCAGATAGTTCTAAACTAGCTTCATATTTGTGTTACAAAACCAAGCTGTTAGGTGGATTTTAGGTGGTAAGAACAGGACGTGTTAATCATGTCAATCTTTCTGTCAGATGTCAATATGACCTCTATGTTCTCACTTATCTCCATTTAACAAAACTAGTATAAAACTCATGCCTACTAAATATGATTGAAACTGCCCAGTGGTTTGAAGTGCTATGAGATGAAGATCACCACAAATATGATCAAGAAATAAGAGAATAAGGCCTATTCAACGTTGGGCAACCAGACTAGAAATCTTGCAAGTGATACATGCTTCTATTTGTCCAGTCAAAGAAAAAAAAAACCAAAAACCTGCTGTATATGTCAATTCCAGCTGGTAAAGCTTAGGTACATAAATCATTTCAGGATGCAATATTTAGCAAATATTGTTACATATACCTTTAGGAGAGGAAATTGAGATTCAATGAACTATGACAAAACAGAAACCAGAGACTGCTCACCTGCACAATATCTTATGTACACTGGATAGGTATTCTGAACAGACTCAAAAAAATATATACAATTTAAACCTTTATCGGATGTACTTACTGAAATCATTGGAATTGTAATCAGTTACTGCACACAGGACACAACACTTAGGTACACCATCTATTTTATCATCATCTTACAACCTAGAGAGCAGAAAATCTAGAAAGGAAAACTGAAGATCAGCTGTTACCTGCCGAGTCAAGCTTCTGAAGGAACACGCTGCTATGTGTTACAGAAGATCAACCTATTGATCTGAGTTATGTCATTACGCTGCAGTGAAGCCATTGCTGTCCTCTTGTGCTCCTTCCCCCCCACATGATGTACGCTTGTCAAAATCAAACACCACTGTCCCCAGATAACCCTGATGGCTGATGTAGAACTACAAGGAGTTATCTGGTTTAGGACAAAGAAAATACCAGATCAGCGTTAAAACAATTGCCACGGCAGAAGGAAAGCACTTGAAGTGAATAAATGAAATCTATATATGATATGTGTACACATATAATGCACTGAGCTTTTATATAGATTTTAAATTGTTTCAGCAGAAGCAGAATAGCGATCATATAATTTCACATTATTTCAACCTAGAATTCATTCCCTAAACCGATTACTAAAATTACTTACACTCTTCTGAACTTTTTTGTGCAACACTTCGTTTTTCAAGTTATTTTATTTAGTTTGTGAAAAGCATTACCTCTGCCTTATTATAGGTAGCTAGCTACCATGCAAATTTTTAATTTGTTTCACTTGTATGGTCCAATTTGTTGCATCACTCTTCATTTGATCAATCAAGGGCTCTTGTGTTTAGTTAAAACAGGCATTAATTTTCAAGCCACTTGTCATCCAGAAATTAAAAAAAAAAAAAAAATCCAGGTCTTTTTGCAAGCATCAGCTGCTACTTGAAGAGTGTTTTTAATGAAACACAAAATACAGCCAAAGAACTTAAAAGAATTTGTAGCAACTCTTCTGACTCTAGAGAAAGGATGCCTCGGGGGAAAGACAGCAAATAGTTGAACATTTCTGAGCACATCACAATAAAGCAAAGTCTCCAAAACTTACGGTCTCCCTTGTGTTACCAGTGACATTACATTGAGAATGACCTTTCCAAAGAAATAAAACCCATTAGTGCTAGGAACATGACAACTCTTAAAGATCAACACTTAGTAGTCAAAGGGAAAAAAATAAAAGAATTTTACAATCTGGTAAATTAATTAGAACATAAATAATATGAAACCAAGACCTTGTTCTATAACCCTCTCTCATATAATTGCTTGCCATTTAAAAGCAGAATGAAATCTTTTATGCAAAAGATACAGCTATTGACCCTCCCCTCCATGTATTCAAAAGTCAAAGGAAATCCTATGAGAATGAAATCTGGTGTGTCCTGAAGAATGCTTTAGTAACACCCTACTGAATACTAATTTACTTTTAGTTCTTCATTGGAAAACTTCATCTCAATTTTCAAGAGAGAATGATACTGGAAAATATTGCAAGTTAACTTATAAATCTCATGGATGTAGTTGGTCATTTTGTAAAACCAATTGCTACCAAAAATATTGGATAAATGATGTGTACTCAGGTGAACATGATTTTCTCATACAAAGTGATGCCCTAGGCATTAGGACACAGTTGGGGTTGCATCCCACAAATTCCATGACAAAACCTCTATAACAGGCAACTACTTGCTTTTGAAAGCAATTATTTAGGCTTTTGCTAGGATGGAAACCCGGTATGTTAGTGCGACCCATCTACTTAATGCTGTAGACAGCGCTTTTAGTATTCATTGGTTCTGTGTTATCTGTATTTACCAAGTCTAACATCTGTTCTACAGGAGATTCAACAAGCGAAAAAGAAAAGCAACAAACACAAAACGTGAAAGTTTGTGGAAAAATGTGAATCTCTGCCTTAAGCTGCAAGAGCCATGTCCATACTGATATGAATATAATCACTAAAAATGTTGAGAGGTCAGATTCACATCTTTTTTAACAAATTTCTGGATGGAAAGCACACAAAGGTATGCTTTAGCATCCACCTACATTGAACAGGTAAAGCGATCTAATAGTTCCTATTTGAAGGGATCTGAAAGTGGCCTATTTTTCATTCTTAGATACAGACTAAAGACTTTTTCATTAATTTGAGCTATTCATAATAACAAAAGTACTGAGGATTCCGACAGCATCATACATGCGGTTGATAATTGAATGTCCTATCATTACTATTTGCAACAGCAAGTAATTTAATTTGTTTACACGTATATACAATCAGATTTTTTGGTCCATTTTGACAAAGTAAAGCTGTTCAGCTTGTGCATAAAAATAAGTAATCTTAAAGAACAAATTTAAGTATCCAATAATTTAAAGGCATTTTTTTCTTGTACATAGCAATTTAAAATTACTGGAGCACTTCAATTTTTTTTTTTTTTTTCATAAGTGCTTCAGCCTGGAAGTGATTGGGGTTCTGTGCTTGCACAGTATAAAGCAATTTAGAATTATTCAACTGCTTCACTTTTTATAGGAACTTCTATTTGAAAATGATTGGGGTTCTGATCATGTTCAGTATTGAACAATTTTAAATTATTTAAATGTGATTTTTTTTAAATCAGTGCTTTATGTTTGTGACTGAATTCTGGGAGACTATAATGGAGCATAAGGAAAGTTAAATTACAGGAGCATTTTAGCATTTTTTCATCTCCTCAATACAAATTTCAGTTTGCAAGACTAAAACCATGAAACATTACATTTCAAAATAAATCAACATTATATAAAATATTAATCATTTCTTTTTAAAATAGAGACTTTCATAATCAAATTCCCATGCCTTACAACATAACTGTGAACTACAAGCATGTCAGAAACTACAGACATATTTCAGTAAATAAAAAGAGATTCCAAGGATGAGAACAGTTTCTTAAATGTTTTGAGTTCTACAAAGCTGAGGAAGATGTATTCCCATAGAATTTCACTAATCCAACCTCAGGTCAAGCAGCGTTCAAGTCCTTTGTGCTACAGATACAGTGTGCTCAACAGGTTCTAGTTCAGTCTGCAACTTTAAGAACATTATTCTTCCTTTTGCAGGATTGGTACATAGAAGCCTGTTTAGATGTTTTCCCCATTTGTCTGACCAATGGAGTTACCTTTTTCAATAGTCAAAAACACACTGTGCTCTTAAGCTTTGCCCTTTGTGAGATGAAATTAAGCTGTGATGTTTGAAAATAGCACTGGGGACGTACAAATGGAGCACTGAATTATACAGCTGATAGACATCACACTATTAGTGAATCCTGCATTTTATTATGACTTTGAGTCCTTCTCTAATATTGTACATTTAATATGATTACATCTCCTACTGAACACATAGCAAAAGTCCAACGCGAGTATTTTTGTACTTTCCACAGAAGTATTCAGTTAATATGAATGTGATTTAACGTCCATTTTAGAATGTGGCATTCTGGAAGGAAAAATGAGCTACTCGTTTCTTCAAAAGGCTTGTCTTTATATTTCACCTTTTGCTTTTCAGAGTAAATGATGAAGAAGAAATAGGGTAATTTCTGACCAAGAAAAATAACTTGGTATTCCTCTGCACATTCATTTGAAAGGATAGCCGCTAGTCCTTGAAGATATTTCATTGGCATGCCTTACTAATCATGGACATTCAATTTTGTCTCTCCAGTTTCAATTATAAGTAAACACAGACATCCTCAATTGCACTACACAGAGCTCCCCTTTATCCAGAGTTAATCACGTTCACTACAGCAATTCCCTAAGCTGAAGTTCCAGAGTTCCTCGCTTCTGTAAATCCTCAGCATTACGTCTTCTGATTCAGGAACAAAAGCAGCAGCGTATCTTATCGTTCACAAACACGTGCCCTGGGTTCAAGGGCTGTTTTCCTCTCTCCCACTAGTGAGCTGCTGTGCTCCACATACGGAATTAAGTTGTAAAGCGTTGCTAAACTCATTTGAAATCTTTTGCTTAGGTAAAACCTCACATTACTGTAATTAAAGAAGCTGTGAGAAACAGTAATTAGACTGAGTGTCCCACAAATATTAATCAGTAAAGTAATATTCTATTATTAAGAAGCAGCTATTCACAGTAGGTGCTTCTCTTGCGAGAAACAGGATTAGGAACGAAGCCAAAAGCAAGGCAGAAGGCATATCAAATCAGCTTATTTGGTGCCTTGTTTTAGCATGAATGTTTTCACCTGTAGTTTACTTATTTATGTACTGCATTTTAATGGAGAATGTGTGGGAAGGATTTGGGCTCAGGTCCTAGACCTGCCTGTTAGTGTCAGTGCTCCTGGAAGTTCAGTAAGAATGTCCATTGTCTTTGGCTTGAAATGCAGTGGAGGAACTGAAGCACGCTGTGGATAAACCTACTCAACCTCCCTAAGTTTCCCTATCTGCAAATGAAAACAACCTACATAGCAGGGAACCTCTGCAATTTGCTGAAGTAAGAAAAGTAATACTTGAGATAGGTGAGTAAGAAGTACTATATAAATACCTACATATATTGCTGCTTGAGGCACCATCAGTAACAATTTTGTGCAAGCAAGAGATAAAGGATCATGTCAAAAGCCTCAAAGTCTCTAAAACCTTAGGCCAGATTAGCTTTCTGTGTTACCCCATCTCTCTGCCCATTGGTAGGAAAAAAAACAATAGCCAAGACCAATTATAGAGCTATTTCTTTTAAGTACATTTCTCTCTGCAGTGTGAAAATACCATCAGATTCAGAATAGAATCCAAAAGGAAAGTATCAGGCGTTTAATGTCAGATGGCTATTTTTATGACGAAATTATTTCCAAGTTACCCTATTAAATATAGGTGTAAAGCAATATAGTGCAAGACTACAGATTTATTCTGGGGAGAATCTGTAATACAGTGGTTTATAAGCAACAAAGTATATGGATCAGTTAATCAAATATCTGTCCTTTCCACTTCTGAGTTACTCTACGTAGATCAAGCAGCAGCAATAAACTGTGCTGGTCGACTTTTCCACTGCTGTCCAGAAGAATTATCTTTTTAACAGCATTTTAAATCACAGATTGTTATCTGAGCTGTTAAAAATAGATTTAAAATTGAGAATTTATTTAAGCTATATCTATTTACTATATCTAGAATACAACCATTAACTTCCTTATATATTGCTCCTGCATGTATTCACTAGCACTAGGAGAGAGGTTTTCTTCAGAAGAGAGGAGGAAGACGAGATCTATAAAGCCCAAGACTTAAAAATTTGGAAGTCAGATTTTTTTTATTATTTTTTCAACAGGTACATTTATATGTAGATATACAAGTCAAGCATCAGCTATTATGATATTTTCAGCACTGTTAAAATTATAATCAAGACCAACGTCAGTTCTCCAAACACCCCAGCACTCATAGATGTTCTTTGTTTGTTACTGAGGAAACAAAAAGCCAGCTAAAGGCAACATCCACAGCCTCCATAATGAAGTGCAACTCAATTAGAAAAGTCATTTCAATAGTTTATAGATACAGTAGCGCCACTTCTCTCTTTTTGCTCTTGTTTCCACCTTGACAAGTGCTTCATTAATAACTTGCTTAAAATCAATATTAATATGCAAAATTGAAAAGTAAAACTCCTGCAGGAAGTTTGTGCTCAGTGTGATACTAAGTGACAAAGAACATCTAAACATTCAAACAAAGGAGTGATCTACTCTGTAGAAGACAACAGAAAATTTGAAAAACAAAGCCATAACGCAAATGAGACAGTTTGTTTCTGCCAAAAATAAAACTACAAATCCCTTGCATCTATTGGCCACAGAAATAAAAGCAAAGTAGTAGCAGGAACAAACATTGTACAGAACAGATGGAGAATGAGAAAGTATTTGGTCACATGTCAGGGAAACCACTCATTCTATTACTTTCTTTCAGCAGTAACCAAAATCCATATAGGTAGGCCCAGAAGATTTGGCAAAAGTAGAAACATTCCTGAAGAGCAAGAGTTTGCTACAATATGTTATTCTCATGTAGTGAGATTTTATTTTTTCCAAACCAATTGATTAAGGACCTAGACTCATTAGTGAAAGCCAATTAGCACCAAGGGGGAAGCATGCAACTATGGAGATGACTTGAAGCAGAAAAGGAGAGGGGACAAAAATGCTTGGTTAGAAAATTCCCAGGGGATGCTACACAACAGTGTTGTATGCATGATGGATCTACATTGAGCACCACCAAATAGCACCATCAAAATCACAGGCTGCATACTTTTTTATCCAATATAAACACATCAGTGTTTCTTGGCACGTAGTATGTTTGACTAAGGCTAGTAAATTTTGTTTCCATGCTCACCAGAAATTGTTGAAAGAGGATAGCAAAGAAGGAATAATTATTCTTTTTTTTAAAAATAGGTTGCTCTAGCCAGCTTCGGGGATGGAGAATTCTCCTGCCAAACTGCAAGGGCAAAATCCTAACCCTCGTGCACATCTCATCTGCCAGAATCCCATCCCACTTATTTTTATTTCAACTCTGCGCCTTTTCAGTTGGCAATTTACCACTTGTCATTAGCTGCCTTTCATGGCCTAGATTTGGTTTCCCTCTTTTGGCTTTCATTTCTGTTCCCTATCCCATATCCCAGAGGCTGCCAGGATTATTGGACAGTTCAAAGGGCCACATGTGCACGAATTCCCTTCACAGCCATGACAAAGACAAGAGCATCTATTTTGCACTAAGTAGCGCTCAGTTGCCAGCTATGAAAATGCAGGTGGCCTGTGTGCTTTTAGGAAAGAGTTTTAGAGAGGAATTCATACAAACGCATATATACAACTGCATGTGCAAGTCAAGTTTCCACTGGAAACTACGATTGACAGACTACAAGAAGACTAACATATGTCATAATCCTTACCTCCACAAAATGTTAACTCATTTTATAGCACATTAAGAGCTGAAAAGCTAGAAATTATTATCTGGTAGCAGATGTGCATCGCTAATTAAGTAGAAGTATAAACTTCTGCTGTAAGGTTTCTCTCCAGTTAAATCAAGGGAAGTTTAGGCAGAAGATTTCTACTGAATAATACATATACATCTTTCTGCTGGTGAAAAGCCTTGGGAAAAAACAACGAAGTCAGTATCTTCAGGGTAGGTCAATATTAAAGAACTGCGATAGGAAAGCAGAAAACCATCTGAGACTAGCGAAGATTAAATTAGGACCAGAAATGAAGATGTATAAGACTTCAAAAAACAGAAATAAAACTATCTAATTCAGTTAATATTAATGGCATTTGTTGTGATCTGTTATGCATGCTTAGATAAAATATTCCATAAGAATAATTCAAGTGTGATCTTCCCTCCCTTGGGCAATATTGCTGTTCTAATGGGGGTACGCTGGTAAAAACCAACAAAATAGTTTTGTAGTTTAGAAGTGCATAGGAAAAAAAAAAAATCAACAACAAATGGTCTTGAAATGCTGGATCATTTTGTGACCATTTTTGAACAAAATGAGAAGTTTAAAGACTCCCAAATCAGAGTGCTTCATTGTTTCATTCACGTTAGTTCGTTATGCATCTTCACTGCTGCTGTATGGCCTAAAAGCCAGTAGTAATTCTGCCCCTTCTGAATGCTTCTGCCATTCAGGCTTGCAGGACAAGGCAACTGAGCTGCAGCTTAGGAGGCTTTGCAGCTTTGAAACTGGAGGTGACACAAGCTAAATTAAAGAAATTTCATTGCTGATTTTCAAATGGAAGAGAAAAGAAAGGTGAAATTACTTAGAAAATACCAGGAAGAATTTTCGGGCAGAACATCTTGAACCACTTGTATGGCTGGACTTCTCTGGCTTGCTGAACCACCAGCTCTCCCTTACTTTGGGAACTGTTTGAAGTGATTTCATTATGCCATTATAGTGATATTTAACACCTTTATTGCCAGCATAATGTTCTATAGGCACATCAAGATGGCAGAACCAACAGTATAAGGTATTAGAAAGGCATCCCAACACAGACTGACACAGCTTTAGCCCAGAAGGGTAAGCACAGCAATGCAACTGAAGTGTTTTGAGTGCCCAGCTGACACCTCTCAGAGTAACACAAAGTCAAGCTCTGCCTAGCTGGAGACACTCTTTAATGCTCCAGCTGAGGTTATAGTACAAGAAAAAGTCAAAAATGAAGTTGTAGGGTTAAGCACTGAAGAGTGATGTTCCCAAAATAAGAACTACTTTCCAAAGTAGTTCAGATTTCAACCAGCTTACCTACATATAAGTTACAAAGAAGTAAGAAACCAGACTTGTCATCTCTGCATGTTTTCTGTGTACTGAATCACATGAGTTTTGGTATTAAAGGAACCACTATTAATGAAAACTACCCTTTAAAATGTATTTGAATTTCAGATCTATAGATAAGATTCGTGAAGCTACAATAGCAACTCCAGTTCACCTGACCTAGTTTCTGTGATATTGTAAGCTATGCTGTCATTATGCTTAAGCAAATGCCCACCAAAGCAGATTCTGGCAGGCAGGAATAAGGCATAACTCCAAGGTAGTGCAAGATGCCTTCCTTCTATTATCCTCTTTTGTTTGTATTCCCCATTGTATTTAGGGTTCCCCATTGTGCCATAAAGAGCGGTGAATCTACCTTGAGCATAAATTAATGTGAAGCCACTGCATAAGTTTCTTTCTTCCCACATAAATTCTCTCCACAACACACCTGGCTTAGACATGCAGTAATTATTTTGCTGTTACCTGCCAGTTTTAAAAAAAAAAAAAAAGGAAGCTTGATAGTGATGAATTCAACTTGCCCTTTGTCCTCTTTCATTGTATCTACCTACAGCAGACAGCACCAAAATGCAACTCAATTAAACACAACCCTCTTGTCATAATGTACACAGAAGCTCTCCTCACAGCGGAGGCAGGAAAGATTTGCCATGACACTCCTTGTTGCGTTTGACGAGTTTATTCAAAAACAAATATGTCAGTGGGGAGGGCTGTCATTCTAATCCTGTTCTTTATGTGAGAGCAGCTAATGCAATTTCAGCTACCTGAATAGAAAGGCTCTTGCTTCCAGATGTTCCATTGTGCCTTGCAGACAAGCACTATAGGACTGACACCAAAAGAGACGAGCATTTTTCCCCCATCCATTGCTTCCTATTAGCGCAGGATTTACAGCTGCCCTGTTGATTCCTGTAATTTTGATAGGTATAGTATATTCCAAACCAGGATAATGCTATCTCTCTATAGGTCTGTTGCATAATAGCAACTGAAAGAGAACAACTGTACTGAACAAGGTAGCAAACTTTGGATACACTAAACTATTCTAACTATTGGAAGACTGCTTAACAGATGAAAGAAAAACAAAGATTGAATCTATTAATCAAGACCTGGAGAAAATTACAGACTATTTGTGTTTCTGGATGCAAACCACAAATTGCAGCATCATAGATTAGCCATTCTCATACTGATTGGAGATGCAGCAAACCTGCAGGAAAACCTTTGCAGAGGACATCAGGGTACTGAGAAAGATAAGGAGCTGGAGTGGCCAAGCTGGTGTGAGTGGTACAGCCAGCTGAGAAGAGTTGGGAGGAGGCTCAAATAAGCTCTGGCAGCAGCCTAAGGTATACACACATCTCTGATGCCCTCTGGTTTGCAGTAAAGCTAAGAACTGATGGAAAATAAACAAGAAAAAACCCTAATAACAAAGCAGGCATTAACTTTTCCTGTCACATTTGTTAACATTGGCTAGCAAATAAGCTGGATTTATTTCATTAATAATGTATTGCTCTTTTCTAATCAGCATAGCATGCTTTTTTTTATTCCGTGCAGCCTCTGCAAATATTAAAGAAATAAGCCTTGTTATTAAACTTTTGGAGCTATATATTTTTTTATGTTAATGTAATTTGAAAATAGCAGAAGTAAATAAAGCTGTGCAAAAGAAAGAAGAGTAAAAGAAGAACACAAGAGTAAGTTTTCATATAGATACACTTTTAACAAATTGAGACCTATGTTTGGCCTTGCTTCTAAATACCAATTTAAACTTTTTTTTCATATATTGTTTATTGCCCAATAGCAACATGCTTTCTTCCCACTACCTATCATTTGTGATGTATACGTGGTATTTATCTAGACATTATGTGTTTTTGTTTTGCTGCTTTTCTGTTGTTGATTGTTTGTTTTAAACTAGGAGCTTCTGGAAGGAAATAAAGAGCTTTCCTTCAAACGTGTAGCGCAGCTATTAAGCCACTCCACAGGACTGCAGAGTGTTTGCAAATCTGTCTACAGTCATAGAGGCTGGAGGTGCCCTGTAATTTTCCACGGCTAAGAGATTCCTGTGTTCACACATGAGAGAACTGGACCTGAACAAGTCTACCGCCTGTGCCAAGCACAGTGGGCTTTGCCCAGAACAACTGTGAAGGGATGTGTAGTTGCAGTAGTAGTGCGGTTACAGGGTAGTGCAGCTACTGAGCATGGCAGTCCAGAGTTTCACTCTACATACAATTACTTAGGCATATGAGCAAACACTACGCAGCAGCATCTATTATATGTTTTCTAGTTGCTAAAACCCTAGGGAAAATAATCTGCTCTTCTCATCTTCTCCTTTACAAAGTTAAGGATGCTTTATAAAGATCAAAACCCAAATCTGATTTAAGTACAAGAGGAGTCATTGGTATTTAAGAAGTGGCATCATTGCTGCTTATCCAATTCAACTGCAGAAATCTATTTCCTAAGAGCAGAGATGCAGTCATATTCCACGAAGGGCTCACACTCAGCAAGAAGGGAAGGAATGGCAGTGTGTCAGCTTACGCAGAGAAAGATTCTTTTTCTTTAGGCCATTGGAAAAACTGTCTTATTTTAAACTACTGTAAGTGATCCTCTCTTTTCTGAAAGAAAAAATTGCTTCTGATTTGCTTGTTCTCAAAGTATGATGATGCATCCTTTTACTGTAAAAATTCATGTAGCAGAGGTAGATAGACACTGAGATATGCTGTTTCTCATCCATATTCTATTTTCCTTACCTAGTGTTTTGGAGAAACCAAGTCTATTGCACAAAAGTAAAGTGAGCAAAAATGCAAACCTGTGCACTGAGCAGCAATAGAGATGTTCTTTCAGAGACTTGACTGCAAACTGCACCTCCCTTGTTACACATGATAACTAATGTGAGTAAATTAACCACCTGGTCTACATTCAAATTCCTTTTCAAACATCAGTTCTCTTGCAATTCCTTCCTGTGCTGAAATAGAAGAAAATCTGCACAGCCTTAGAACATAATCATTATCAGGTGGTAATCTGGGTCTTTATCTATATGAAGTACATTGTTTTCCTACCTACAAAAAGATAGAAGAATTGGCTTATGATTAAGGCACTGCTCTGAGAAAATGGGTCAAGTCTCCAGCTGACTCCTTTGTGCTATCAAATTTTTTTCGGACGGGTTAGCAGACTTGTGACTGATGTCTGTGAGGTTTGGCTCATGTCCTTCACAACCTCAAGGAAATGTGGACAGCAGCTGCCTCCTCTGCCTGCCTGATCCCCTTCCTCCTTGCTTGCCAGGTAATTTGGGGGGACAGCTTATGAGAGTGATGGCTCTTGGCAGTATATAACCTCATGTTTCCCAAATCTCAGTCAAGTGAGAAGAGAATTCCTTGAGGCCATGTCTAGATTTTCTCCCCTTTTCTACATCACAGAGCACATTGCTCCTCTTGCAATAAATCATTCTCTGAAATGGTAACTGACAGAGTAAAAACACTTTGAATAGTAGCATATTTACACCAGATGTGAACATAGGTCACCAGAAAGATGTTCAAATTAAAACAGATGGAGAATCAATGAGGCGGGGAGCTATAGGAAAGTGCTTCTGCATGGCAGGAGTAGCAAAGGCAGCTGTGCCTTGACTCCAGAAAAGGAGACAAACTGAGAGAATACAAGGGAAAAAAAAGCCACCAAGGTCCTCACAATTTTCCTCCCTCTACATCAACACAAGCTGCTTTTGTACTGAAAACCTCACAAGAACTTTTCAAAATCTTATGAAAATCAATGGGAATACATCCAGAAACAGTAACGGGATTTGGATCAGTCACACAGTGAAATATTTCCTCATAATAAAAAAAAAAAGATCAGATTTATAAGATCATGAAGTGAGAGTAATGAGTACCCTGATATCTGTCATAGTGTTTGCCAGGGGATAACAGTACATACATAACAGAGGGTATTCTGTTTTACACTGATCCAGTTGGATTCATGATACCTTATACTCAGAAGAACAGGCAGAATAAATGGATAGAAAAGGATAAAAGGTTGTATTATTTTCTATGTTCACTTCCTACAAACAGAAACAAAGGCATAATGCCTTCAAGTGACTCATGGATTACATATGTATCTTAACACTGAAAAGACTATCTAATGGTTATGTGGCTTTTTGATATGCCCTGTAGAAAACTTTCATTGCTAGCTCAGGTTTTCATCCCAGTGAGTCAGAAACTACACCTAAAAGTTTATATCACCATGTTCTTCCTCTGAGGCTTTGAGAACTTCATTGTGCAAATGCCATTAGTCCTTGTCCTTCCTTTTTCTCCGCTGTTCAGTTAAAAACATTCCTTGGATAGACACAGAAGTCACATTGGGAAGAAAGCTTATTGTGCATGCTTACCACTTTCAAATAGATTCACTGCTTTCTGTGCTACAGGGCGAGGTACCAAGGCTGCTTCAAGACTTCTCCCCTGTTGCCCACTTACTATAGAGCAAGAGAGCTTCCTTTTCCTCACTCACATTCATAAACCCATTTCAATATTAAGTGCATCTATCCAGCAAACAAAACCCATCTGTAGAATGGAAAGAGCTGACTTTGTTAGCAGAGGTTTTATTTTCATATATTGGGTACCACAGCAATCCCATCGCCCTACCTTATTTTGGTGAAAGAAGCTGGGAAATGTGGATGAAAGAAGTTCTCAGACTGACAACTTCACTGCTGAGGCAGCTTCCTCAGCCTTTCAAAAGGGAATCCCATCTGACAGGGCTTCTGTAGTTGGGATTCATGCTCACAATAAGGAGACATAATAGCGAGGTGGGAACTGGGCAGCACTAAAGAGAAACTGCTTGAAGGAGATAAAATAGACGTAGCAAAAGAAGGTAAAATCAGAAGTGCTGTTGCTTTTGTGAACTCTGTGGCAAACCACTAGAGTACTATGGCTGAAAAGCCAAGCTTCAGGTTGCATTTTTAATTTCCCTCCCCTCAGGATTGCTCCATAGTGAGATTTTCAGTAGGTTGCAGTCCTGTGCAATATGTAAAGCTTGTGACTTCCCAGACGACTCTGGATCATTTTAATAACACAGATAAGCTATCATAGGAAATATTTCCAAAGAATCAATTGTAAATCTACAGTTCCTAAGAGTTTGTAGATTTTAAAGTCAAAGTGAAATAAAGCGATCATCTAAGTCCAACCTGCTACATAACAAATGCCAAATATTTTTCCTTAGTAATTCCTGCATCTGGCTTGAAGTCCTGAGCTATGTGCCAAGGATGAGATGTTTTTGCTTGCTGAATAGCCTACTTAGAGATAATTTCAACAAGGGATGTAAAAGTATTACTGTAAATGTCTTCATTCAATGGAAGCCCTTGATACAGACCCGAGCCAATGTTAGAGATCTGAAACCCAGAGGCAACTGCTGAAGCATTTCCACCATCTTCTTGCCCACTGGAGAGGAGACATCTACCGCAGCCCAGGGGCTTTCGCTGGTGTGGGACTTCAGCTAATGGCCCACGCTAACTCCACAGTGGTCCGTATGGTAACTTTATCATCTCAGCAATTAACTTATCCTACAGAAGGCTGATGACATCTACACCAATGAAGGAAATAACAAACACACCCCATAGCAGCTGTTTATTATGCAACATGCATGCATGCATGCCCGAAAGTACCTTTTACCCAATGCTGGGTCTCAGAAAGTAGAGGTTGAGGGTCTGGTAGAAGAATAGGCTTGAAAGAGAGCTAATAATACACAAACGGAATAACCCTTGCTGAAATGCAGAGTCAATCAATTAATTTTCAACATAATTGCATCTATCAGTAAAGGCAAGTTTCACTGAGACAGAGACATTTCAGAGGAGAGCATTTTTTTCTGCTTAAACCTGATTTCAGTGGTGTCAAAAGAAATTAATAGTGCTTTGATTTGCACAATATTAAGTAATATATAAGGCCAAAGTATTTAATATTTAAAATCAAAATACAGCATTTTCACATTACTGAAACACAGCATTTGGATTATTCCAGAGGGTCATTTTGGCGTTTATATTCTGCAGTAATTTTTATTGGAAAAAATTCAATGCACAGTTTTGAAGTGTTTTTCTTTCCCTGAGAATATCAGCTTCGCTTCCCAGCCAGAGCTAATCTAATCTACTTAACTGAAATTTGGTTTCACTCGATCTCAGAAATCCCAACTTAGACAATCTAAACTTGACTGCCTCCTAGGGTATCCTCACTAATTGCAACCCTGAAAAGAAACATAGCATTATCTCTGCTAATTCATTAAACTGGGGAAGGTTACTCGGCTTGTAAGCATCATGGCTGATGACAAGCCTTGTAGATACCTCTTAAATATCAGCTACTGCTTGTACCTGAATTGGTTTTCACCTAAGCTGCACAATTCTGATTTTCAAGAGCAGCCATCTCATCCCTCTAAAGACACTATATACTAAATTGATTATGAAATGTGTATTCTTTATATACTGGATGATGATATTGTGAATAAATACTATTAAGATGGGTTTCTTTTCTATTTGTTTGTGAATTACAGGCGCTGACCAATCTTCCCATCATTTGAACACTACTTTCTTTTTATAAAATTATAAAATATTAATATAAAATATTAATATAAAATATTAATATAAAATATTAATATAAAATTAACTAGGGGCTTTCCAACACTGACTACTGCTCAGTATGGTTGCATGGATTAAAAAAGATGCATGCAAGATCAGATTGCGTTTAATAGGCAATGTTAGCATGCACTGGTATAGTTTAATCCTATAGGGTTATATCTAACTCAAGAGAGAGAGGTTGCATTGATATAGCTACATAGGCATAACTTTGATTGCATGGCAAAGCATTAAATGAAAGCAGAATTAAGCCAACAACGAACACTTCCTAAACTCTACTTCTCATTTTGAGTGGGAGCCCGAACAATAGCACTTGAAAATTTAATGTAGGACGACAATAGAAACAAGTGGCACACATCACCCAGCCTTCCTTGCCATATACAGGGAACCATATAATCAGAAGAAAAGCAGCACAACGGACATACAATCACACGTGTCATACAAAGGCAGGAGAACTACTCCAGCCCTCCTGCCACTGCAGTTTGGAAAATTGCAGGCTCACCTCCTTCCTGCAAGAGTTCACCTGAACTCTTAACAAAAACACATAGAACAAAAGCGATGCGTATGAGCATCTCCTCCAACACCATTTCACTAATTTGATACAAGCTATGACACCTGGGTGCCACATCTAAAAATCAGCATGATTTCCTTCAGCCCTTAATTGTCATGCAGCATATAATCCACCTTACCCTGATGTTTCTGGCAGGAGACAACAATATTAGCTATGAAGTACGCGGGTTTCTGCCAAATTCATAAATACTGGCAGAAAAACCCATGGAATGGGCAGACTGGGCTGCGAAAATGAGGAGTAATTTAATGCAAATGTTCTACAGCACTCCCCAGGCTCCAAGATTAGGGATGTCAAAAAATTTAAGTGCTCCTTCTGGTTATTACTGTGGAGAACTGATTATTGCTCACTGTATATGAGGTTTTCTAAAATGATTGTATTTTCCTTAAGTAAGTCTCTCATTATTTCGTTCGCCAAAGTATATTTTGCTGCATGCTCAGTAATACTCCCCGTCCCCTCAAAGTGAAAGCTAATTGTTAAGTTCTGATTTTAACCATGATTTCCGTTCACTTAACTTATTTTTACTCCCTGGTGTAGCAGATAATGATGTACGTTCAAGAAAAAAAAAAAAAAAGAGGAAAAAAATGCATTTACTAATGTAAGTAGGCGTAACTTGCTTTGGGAAAGAGATTGTTTCAAACATATAGCATCTAATTTTCTCAGAAAATGTTTTAAAAAGAACAGATTTTTTAAAGGTGAGAGTACCCCTGTGCACAAGGTGATTGGAAGTTACATAAATATATTCGCTCAGCCTTCCAAATACCATAGAGAATGTTCCTACAGGCCACTTTCACTCACTGAGATGGGTACACCTTACAGTCACGTTTATGTAACAGAAATAATCCTGATTAATCACTGAAAATTTCTAGATTAACAGCTGTGCTCTCATGCACAGCTGAACAGTTCATTAGAGAATTTAATCTAAACTGCAATCTGTCCAAAGAGGAATAAAATATATTGAAGAACTGTAATGAGATAAGCACAATCAGCAGACCTTTCTTCAAAGAAAAGAAACAGACTTTTACTTCTGATTTTTTTTTTTCTTTAAGTAGAGGCTGAAAGAAGGAAAGATTGTGACTTAAATTGATATAGAAAAAGCTGCTCGTGATAAGTGATCTCTGATTTATAACCATTTTTATTCCTCAAAAGTAAATATTTAAGTGGCAACATCCAACAGGTAGTTCTTCACAGAAATCATCTGCTTTCTTAAAAAAAGAAAGAAAAAAAAGCAAGCAGATTTAATAGAAATACAAATACAGCCTAAAGTTGCTCAGAACATTCTTTGGTTTGGTGGATTTTCGTCAGGCAGGTTGTGCTCCTGCAACTGTGGTCAGTCCCATAGAGTGCGAAAGTGTTGAAGTTGTACAGATAAACCACCGTGGTGAAATTCTGAGGGGATCCAGAACTGAAGTGGGATGGATACTTCCTGTAAAAGTACCGTCATTTTTTAGAGCTTTATGTTCATCTGTTCTGAACATTTGAACCAATGTCAAGCATAAGTTTGAAATTTGATTATTTTCCAGGTTTTTAGAAAAAAAGATACATCTAAAAATGGGATTCACCCATTGTTGGTCTTCCAAGCCATACAAAGAATTCTTTCTTTCATCTGACTACTCTGATCTGTTTCAGGAGTACGTATCAGGTAAACAAGAGCTACATTCCAAAGAACATGCCCAATCTTTTTCATTCAACTTGAAAATAGCAAGAGGATCATAGAATGGCCTGGGTTAAAAAGGACGAAAATGACCACCTAGTTTCAACCCCCTGCTATGTGCAGGGTCACCAACCAGCAGACCAGGCTGCCCAGAGCCACATCCAGCCTGGCCTGAATGCCGGCAGGGATGAGGCATCCACAGCCTCCTTGGACAACCTGTTCCAGTGCCTCACCACCCTCTGTGTAAAGAACTTCCTCCTAATATCCAACCTAAAGAGAATCAGGCCAGGTACAGACATGCGCACAGGTGAAGTCTAAAATAAGATGAGATGTGTAAAATAGAGTACAAGGGAAGGGTAACTTGTGAGAATCTGGTTATCTTTCTGTCTACGTGCATGCATATATTGCTGACTGTGATCCAGCTGCTTCTGTAGTTGATAAAAAGCCACCTTCATTTACTGCAGGGAAAACTGATACCTCAGTTCCCAGTAGAGCCACAAAACTATTTTCAACTGCTTTTTAAGAGGTATGTATTTCTCTTCCTTATTTACTGAAAACAGTCATAATGAAACTCAAGTGGTTAGAAATAAAGCATTTAAGAAACAACAATATAGTCAAGATAAAATCACTGATGGAGTGAAAGTGTTCATTAATCACTGGGTACTCAAATATATGGGAGATACAAGTCTATATTTTGGTTGAGAAAGGGGTAATTTACAGTTGCCCACATTCCTTAGAATTGATCCAAGTCAGAGATGCAGAGCAAATTTGTCTGTAATCAAGTGTTCTAACAAGATTTAAACTTTTTGTTTTTTTTTTAATTAATCTACAGTCAATGGAATGCTTCTTATTACCCAAAGCCTAGAGCACAATGGGAAATTAAGGACAAGGAATTTACCGCAAAGCTAGAATCAGTTATAGGAATTTGGAGTATGATTAATTAGGCACTTACTGTGAATGATTTATCCTGCCTTGTCTCCAATTGTGTTGCAAATGTCTGCAGTGGACATTTGTATTACCTTCTTTTACATATTAATGTGATTCTAGAGCTGTTCATGAAACATTGCCTTCAAGACTTGCTGCAGCTCTCTGGAATACCAGAGCTCCCAATATTTCCAGTTGAAGGATCTGGTAACTGCGGATAGACCTAAACTCAGGATGGGTAAACTAAAACTCAATTGGTAAAATGCACTGAACAAGTGTATGTATGCTCTGTCAAACCTGTGCATCTGATTATTGCCAGTTCAGAAATCTGGAGGAAATCACATAGGAAAGCAACAGAGCAAAGTCTGTAATTAGATGATTGTTTATCCTCTAGCTCCATGCTTTTCTGTAGCGTAAGAATACACTTCAATAACTGGGCCCAAAAATCTCAGCCCAAAAGGGACTATTATAGCAATTGGCTATTTATCTATCCCAAATAAAAGCACAAAGCTTCCTCAATCTTGACTATACCATTACTGTGGAGTAATCTTGTAATTACAGAAGTGTAGTTCATTCCATCACCAAAGCAGGGAACCATTTGCTGCAAGAGCCTGCTTGATTTTTCTTCTTCTGTGTTGTTTTTATTCAAATGGAAGCATGCCCACTGTTTTCTGGAAATCTTAGAATGTAATAAATTAGTGGTTATTCTCAGCAGTAAACAACATGAAAGAGGTTCAGATGTGCAGCATCTTTAACTGAAGGTTCTTCCTCGCATCAGATATCCAGATGTGCACACAATGCTGCAGGATCTTTACAGCTGAGCGCCCTGCAGTGTGCCAGCAGCACCCCTACCCCACAAGCATTCAAAAAAATAAAGAATCCCAGGTGTGAATGAAAAAAAAAGGCAGGGGAAATGTCTCCTTTACTCTCCAATTTGTTTTACTTGATAACACAGGTTTGTTCCACATATGTGTGGAATATACAGTCATTATTCTTTTGTGCAAACGAGTCCATGAGAATTACACACATCACTTTTCCATAAGGCCTTGAAATCACACGAAGCTATCAGCTGAACAGATATGGGAAGGAGGGGAAGAAACCTTGAATGCTCTAAAGCATGTTTTTGCTTGTACCACCCAGCTGCCTAAGCCCGAGGTTCCCCAATTACAGGAGAACTGCTGTGGTTCACCAAAGACCACTGTGCCTGATGGGTGCTGGGCTCAATTCACAGAAGAGCCAGCATGTTTAACGACTGCCAGACACGCAGAAAGGGCATCAGGAAAGGCTCTGCAGATTCACTGGCTTTATGACTTCAAATTGCCACTGAATCTGGCTTGATACCTTTATGCCAAAAATAGGCTCTTCTACTTGGATGCTCAACTGCTGCCAACCACCAGGTCATTAAAAAGGGAAAGACGAGAAATGACAACATGACATTTTGATGAACATCTAGCAATTAAAGATTCTAAGCTGCAATGCAGAAGATGTAGTTGAACAGAGTATAAACTAAAATAAATAAAAATTCACCTTTTTTTGTGACACCAGCTCTGAAGCAAAAGAAACACCAAAAGGTAAAATGAGCCCATCCCAAATACCTACAATTCATTCTACTGGATTTGCAAATACACTTTACTCTGGCTCATGACCTAAGAGTACAGAAAAGTTTTACTTGTTTCATAATAAAGAAGTTCAGAGGGTTGCTTTACTTTTCAATTTTGCTTCATCAACTTCCCAGCCCTTGGGGGACTCAGCTTGAATTGCATATGTATTGAAAATGAGTTAGGCAGCCTGCAGTGCCCACACTGCATATAAATGCATATTCATTCATCCATTTTGGACTGGTGTCTGGAGATGTCCATTCCAAAAGAACAATATTGAGGTAAAACAGCATAAACACCAAGAATGACCAATCCTTGCGGAATTATCAGTGAGATTGCTTTGCATTTTGTGCACTAGTTCAGGCAGTTAGGAATCAAAGTCAGATCTTTACAGGAGCTGATCAGAAGGGAACATCTGATTTCTGAACTAAACTGAGCAGTCACAAAACACAGTCTTTGCTCAGCAGCCAAGACTCTAACATCCAGTTTTGTGCCCAAATAGAATCCATCGTGATATAACCATTAATCAGCCTGATTTTGAATAATTTGCATCAGCTGATAATGGCTGCACGTTAACATTCATCCTTTAAAATCTGCAAACATATCCCCCCCACCATTCACAACAATGCAACTAATTCTGCCAACACCCTGGGGTTGGGCACAAATTCCTGTGACTCATCTGGAAAGGATGGAGTCCTGCCTAGAAATAAGAAGTGCATGTTTTCAACTTATTCAAAGGGCAAAAGCCACTATTACATGCACTAAACACTGCTCATAGGCATCTGTACCCAGTTATATGCTGACTTGTGACTTCAAACAACTCCTTTCCTGATCCATGTGTTATAAGTATACAGAGAATTTTCTTGTTGACTAACAGATTAGATTTCCATATGCTGAAGTCTGACATAAGAGAAACAACTTCATCCAACACAATAGCAGGAACTACAGAAATAGCTGACATGCACGTAAAACAATTAAAATTGCAATTGCTGAATGTTATTTAAAACTGGAGTTGATCAGACTTGGTAAAAGGCTGTTTCAAGCAAAGCAAGACAGTAATGCTAATTCCTTCACAATGCACACAAGTGAACGTTCAGTTTCAGACCTCACTGGAAGGTGAGGAAGGAAGATGTTCACTGGAAGTGAACATCTGTGGATGTTCAATTCAAAATGGGAAAAGTTTGCTCTGGCAAATCCAGAGTAAACATCTGAACTGACTGAAGAGAGAAGAAAGTAGCCAAGCAGATGGGGAGAACAAGAGCATTCCACCTAAATGGAAATTGTTAACATCACCAAAGAACTGGACCAAATGAGTTTCCTATGAACAAACCAAACAAATTTTATCTGCTGCTGTGTAAAGCACGTAAATGACATTACAGAAATGAAGTCAGAAGACACCACACAAAGTGCCTACATGGCGCCCTCTTCATCCACAGTCTCCATTTTTGTCTCCACAATTAAATGCACGTTTCCCCAGACTTGTCTAACCACTCGATTTGTGTCTTGGCACAAAAAATGAAAACCTTTCCCTACTGAATTTAAATAATGCTGAAGCAACAGGAGACAATGAAGCCAACATTCAACATTAATAGTGGAATCCATTCTTCATCTCTGCAGGCTGATTTCCCAGGAGAAGAGAATACTGTCATCAAAACATTCTCATTACTTTTTCTAAGTGCTCCATAATTCACAGAATTACTTATGTTTTTGTCTAAATTATCCAGTTCTTTATACTTTTGCATTCACTCTAAGTCCAACATAAAGACATATCTGAAGGTCTTTGCCAAAGGGAGCTTGTAGTGTAGCTTCAGCTTTTGAGATTTGGAGATTTTATTATTATTTTTATTAGGAAAACCATACTGAGAATCATGTGCTTGTTCCCTCCAGAGAAATTCTAAGAGGGTCTTTTAGCATATAAGCAGTGGACCCCTGCTCAAAAATGCCTATATCAATACTAGAGCAGCAAAATCAGAGGAAAACCTTCTCACAACAGTCTGTGCAAGGACTTCATGAGAAAATTTCCTGTATGGCTGGCTATGAGCAATTAACTTGGAAAATACTCCAAGGAGGCATTCTCATTGCTTAGCATCACATTTAGCATGATGAGGTCTCAGGGAAAGATTAAGACAGAACCACAGTGTAATTAAATAATTATTTTTAAAGCTCAAGAGCCCTCATACCTCCTACTGCAGGAAAAGGCCATCTTCTACCAAAATAGAGCTGCAGTACAAAAACGGAAGACGATGATTGTCAAAGATGCTGCACAGCTAATGAGAAAACAAGATGAGAATGGAATTTTCTTGTAGATCTACAGGCAGAGAGCACAAACATCTCCTGAATGAGCCAATATCCATTGAGCAGGCAATGCTATGAGCTGAAGAGGTGCTTGTTGTGAGTCATGTGCATAAGGATGGGACCTGATGGAAATTGTTGTCTGGCCCCACTACTGTATTCCTCTCCCAGATTCTTGCTCTTTAAAACAAAAAGCTAAGCATTCATTAGGCTTTCTTTTTTTTTTTCCTTTTGTTATCTTCCCATTCGGTTAATTATCTAATCACAAGCAGGAATGTTATATGGCTGAGAAAAGGCCAAAGGCAACAGCCTGTGAAAGACACAATGCAGTTCTCAAACTGAAGCAGGCACTTCACCTTTCTGGTTTGAAGGGTGAAATCTAGATGGCTTTCTCCTAAATAACACTGTACCACACATTTCCAAGCTCCTAAGGTACATAACTCAAGTCACTGCACTGTGCATACTCCTTTCTGGCTGCACTTTAACCAGCAGTGCTCTGCTCACACAGTGTAACTTCCATTCACAGGACAAAATGGGTTTTTTCCTCCTGACTTGACTGGCCTGTTGAAATAAAATAAATATATGGAAGGGATCCAAGGTTTTTTGCCACCCATTTTAGAGGCTTCCTTTGAAAATGTGTGTTCTGTTGCTAAAAAAAATAAATAAAATGAAAGCCTTCAATTAACACTAAAGCTGTAGTCATCCGTTTAAGTATTGATTCAATAAGAGTGAAGGCACAGATTTACTGGTAAGGAAATCATTTTATGCAAGGAAAAAGTAAATTAACCAACACGGGGAGGAGAGTATAATGTATGTAAATGTGAATGGTCTCAGAGATTAATTTTGGATGAAAAATTACATATTAGCAGTTGTACCGCAGAAATGATTAAAGTAATCAAAGCAATACAGACATGCATAACACAAGAGGATCCTGATGTTTTGTTTGGGATATACAGATGTTGCATTTCAATAATTATCAGTAGCAAAAAATGAGATTCAGCTGCATAAAAGTCTAATTATAATTCTTAATCAAAACATGAGAAATAAAGAAGTTACTGGAATACCTTTGAAGTACACTAGGAATGAGAAATAACATAAGCCCTCTGGTATCATGCTGGTTAAACATACACCAAAAAATTAATGCTTACATTTAGTCAAAGGAGAGACTTCAGTCAAGGTCACATGAGCAGCAGGCAAACATGCAGCCTGTGCTTTCCCTGCAGATGCTCCTGAAGGATTAAACCTGCCCCGGGCAACTACAGCAGGGGGTGCGAAGGTGAAATTCCATGCAGAAGTCTTTCCTACAGTGCAGTCATTTGCCCAATTGCCAGCTCCACAGTAATGCCTCTGGGCCTGAGATAGTCATCACTGCTGCTTTGTTTTAAGGAAAACAAACATCCAAGGAGAGCTGCTCTTGCCCTGAGGGGTTTAACTTCCAGAGGCACAGAAGAGACAAGGTACAGAAGAATGGCAGGACTACAGAGAGCCCTTTCCTCGCCCCAAGTCTTGGAAAGTTTGGAAACCTTAGGTAGACAAAGAGCTGCAATTTCAATAAGCTCATAATAAAAACAGGAGGCATCTATATTGCACCTGCAACTTTTTCATGGATCCCTATAGGTCATTAAGTGTCAGTGTTCGAACACCTGTGACAGCTCAGATATTGCTTAAGTTATTTTCAGAGCTGTTACAGTCTAAAGAGTATTTTATATCGTTCTTTCATATCACATCTCCTAGCTCAATGGCAGAGGTAAAGAGAAACCATCTGTCTGTTTCTTTTTGCATGTCCTCATTTGCATCCCATTAATACAATTAATATTGCATTGGAATTTACACAAACATATTTCTGATTCTTCCAGCTAGAAACGCTCCAGGAACACTCCAATCTGTAGCCTGCAAGACAATTTCAGGCATAAGCGAATGTGAGGTCACTTCAGAAGCCAACTAAATTGGGAAATAACGGTGTTTGTTGCGAGATGACAGGTCACTAGAATCCTAATGAGATTACATCAACAGCCAGTTACATGTTTGGCTGAATGCAGGAATCAAATCATTCGTGGGAGCATTATAACGCTAATGAAAAAAGATGAAACAGGTTCTGTTTAATCATGTTTTTACTTTTGGTAGCGCTACGCATTAAGAGACGATTAAAGAAGCTGTAATGTTGTTGGATTTTTGTTTTGTTTTCACAATGGCACTTTGCTTCAGAAACAAATCCAATAAGCCAACTGAAATTATCTTTGAAATTGCGTTCGCAACACTTACTTTAAACCACAGAAAAGCAATACATGCACTAACATAATTTATTTTTTGACTTCCAGGGGGAACTTTTATTTGCTGCATTTGAATAGGGATATTGAAGCCCACCTCTGATTAATTCTGAGTGCCAGGTTCTCACCCACGTTTACTAAACATGCTGCTTCACACACTGAAAAGAAAAGCCCTTTTCCCCAGCAGACTTGTGTACATTTAGTAACAGATAAGAGGCCAATTAGGCCTCCATCCCCAGAGGTTTCCAAGGAGAGTGTAGGTGTAGCACAGAGGAACATGTTTAGTGGGAATGATAGGGATGGGATGACTGTTAGACTAGATGATCTTGACAGTCTTCTCCTACCTTAATGATTCTATGGTTCTGATTTACTGACCTGATCACAGCTACAACACACAACAGGACCGTACCATGACATACCCTGCAGCCCCTTCTTCCCAGAGCCCTTATCAGGTCTCTAGAAGTGTGCAAGGACTCCATCCTATACACTTGCCCAGATTCCCTCAGGGAGGAGTTGTGGAGCAGGATGCAGCCAGGCACTCTCCTTCTATGCAACCACTGTCTCAGACACGTGGAAAACCTCACTCCAGAACAGAGCAGACTCAGCAGACTCCACAATGAGTTTTTAAATCAATTGCAAACTTTTTCTACTACTGTAGGATATCTGCAGGAATTCATTTATTTTTCCTATTCACTTCCAGAGACCAAGCTGTCCTTTCATATTTCTTACAACTATATTCAGCTTGGGGAAGTGTTTCGAGATTTTCGTAATCATCCATCATCATTTCTCAACATAAGAATACTAAGGACAGATGGATAAAGAAGAACTGCTAACATTTTGCCACTGTAACAGCTTTCTCAGGGCCGTGTACCCAGACAACTCTCAGAAATCAACCCCTGCACAGAACTGGAGACGTGGCAGAACACGGACGAGTCCACAGTGAGACAGGAACCATTCGCTTTTTGTGTGGAAGGAGCGACAAAGCCGTGTACCTGAAGCAGTGTTAGTATTAGCCAACGGCAAATGCACTGCCAGAGATGTGATAATCTGAAAGCCATTGTGCTGTAAATTGCCATTTTAAAATGACTACTGAGAGAGAATTGCCCAGCTAAAGGAAATTGCCAAAAAGTTCTAGTTTAAGAAATAAACTCGTATTACTTTTCAGATCGTGTTTAAATTGCTCTAAATGGAATAGCCTACTAAGGGAGAAAAAGAACAGCATGCTGGTCTCAGAGGAACCCGCTGTCAGTTGGAACACCACCTGTGCTACAGTGATAAATCATTAAGAAGAAAAAACATCCCTGCTTGCTTTTTAACCTGACAAATTAATTGAGAAGGTCTATAGTGTACAATATTGGTACGTCCAAGTCAGACTGGCTGCTTTATCAGCAACACTACATCCCTCTCTGTTCTATCAGCTATTTTTCTTAGTGGAAGGAACACAGACAGGTTAACAATTTTACCAGGATCCAGGCCACTGCCTGCACCACCATCGTTCCAACCAGCCTGGAAGAGATCAGCTAGATGGATGGAATAAACATCAGCACGTTCTGTAACCTTCAGAGACAGCAGCTACTTGGGCGGGTTACAAATCAGGCTGTGGCAGCACTGTAAGAGTGGAGAGTAAAAGCTGCAATCTCAGCCCCAAACTGCTCTGAGCTGGAGAGGATTTCTGCCCATTACAAAGTGTGGTTTGGAGTCTATTAAAGAACCTTTTACAATCACATTTACCACTGATATACACTTCTAGATTTCATAGTTAGCCCAACTACTTAAAAATGGCATGCATTAAGGGATCATATTTTAGGCGAAACAAGGTTAAATCTGGTGCCAAAAGAAGGATATAAAGCAATTTCCTTTTTATTAAGAGAAGATAACAATTTACAGGCAATCAATTTTAGTTCTACTGAGCCCTCAAAATCTTGAGTAACTGTGTCTGGGATAGGAAATGTCGCTCTGTGTATGAGACAGATGGGTTCAGATCAACATTCTGATGAATAAATTAATCTCTTCAGATACCAGATTGTTGTCAGTGTACATTTCTCACACGTATCAACTCACTCAGTTTGGACTTCAGGGCAGAGATCATCTTTCTGAATTTCTCATAATGAATTTTACTCCCCAAACGCATTTGTTGTCCTGCTTATGTTTACACGAATGACCCTGACTTTGTGCAAAGTCCTTAGGAATGCCAGGATTATATATAAGGGGTCTCCAGGCAACCAAGAATTGAATGCTTGGAAAAGAAAGATGATGTGCGTAGCTGTAGTAAGAAAAATTTGAAAGGAGAGAGAGTAGATGGCCAATCTCTCAATACTTAATTACACGGCTTAAGGCTATGATTTCCCACCTTCACAGCACTCAGTCCCCCACATATAGAAATGTTTTCTTCATGTTTTTAAATAAAAAGCTACCATTCGAGTCAGTCAGGACTATTTGTATTGTAAATGCTTTGAAGTAGTGTTAGTCTGAGTCCTGGCATAGAAGAATTAAAAGTGAGACCTGAGGTGGAGCTGAAGGAAAATTTCTCTAAATGCAAATCAGTTACAACAACAACTGCAAGAAATAGCAGTTTTTAGCTGACTTCATTTCCTTTTCTCAAACTGTTTGAATGACCTATATATAAATGTGCCCTGCCAAGTGGGTATCGTATCCTTAAGAGGCAGCTTGCTTCTGCCCCAGATCTTCGAGATTACATTTGGCACTCCAGAAGAGCTCACGAAAGCCTGCACTACTGACTGCACACACTGCAAGACATTCTTTCTTCATTAGCAATGTGATCCTCTCCAGACTGTCAGAGGGGAAAATGTTAGTGCAGATAGCAATGATTATTTTGGCTAATTAATTTTAGCCGAGACGCTTGAGCTGACACTTTCTAAAGCTGTGCATCTGTGAGTCGGGATGTACTTCCCCAGCAGATTCATTTATTCTGAGAACACTTGTCCCAAAGAAAACATCTCCACCAGCTTTCTTCTCCACACCTCCAAGGCTGTTGATCTCAGAGCATTAAGGCACCTCATCGCCCACCCTTAGGCCCACACTTTGATTATCACCTTACATCTCCTTTCCAAAGGTATCAATAGCCTGCCTGCTGCCATTGTACATCAGGAGTTTCTTCAGCTCCAGATCAGTTTAGATGGGATAAGTTATCACTTCATTATTTTAGTCACGTTTTTCTTACATATCTGAAACAGTTCAATCAGGAAAATTGTAAGTGCTATGTTGACTTATAAAATGGTAGTCAAAATTATTATTTCCTGCCCTGTCTCCAAAATAAAAATAAAACGTTACTGGTTTTGTTTGTTTTTCATGGTATATTTGTAATACTGTAGCAAAAAGTCCTGTTCCAGAACCTTGTTCAACTTCAGTCATCATCTCAAAGAGTTCAGCTAACCAGATAGCACAGTGGAGAAATCAGTTCAGTAACACACGGGATGCTCATACTCAGTGTGTCCTTCCCTAGGCTACGAACAGAAGATAAAATGATGTGTACAGCTACTCAAAATCCAGAAAGAACAGGTTAAAGATTAATTTGAAAAATACCTCTTTAATGTATCTTAAACCCTTACCATCACTGTTTAAATAAAAGAGGTTACTGGCTGTGCTGACAGAGCAGAAAAGTACATTGCACTATAAAAGGAAGTTCTGATTTATAACCGTAACTCATCCTGTTCCAAAACACACAAAACAAACCAGTAGCCAACAATTTTAAATGACAGCCTCTCTACCAAACAACTTCCTGGACACTGTAAGATCCAAAAAGCAACTTCAGGTTTGTTAAAGCTTTATCCAGATATTATCTTGTGGTAGAAAATAAAAAGAGAGCTTTTAAATGGCCAGGGTGCATTTGTATCCCTTATTTGTGCATGGAAGAACTGTGATTGCGTTTGTAATTTGGGTAATTGTGCATGCACAACTGGCCAGCTGCATGCAGAATCGCCCAATTTGCACATGCTGCCTTAATTACCACTTGAATTATGACATTTTACCGTTATGTGTATGCAAATACGAGCAGAAAAAGACTCATTTGATAAACAAAGCACTTGGCATTGGTTTTCAGTCCTTCCTAATCAGTCAGAGTACTTGAGGCCATTTCTGCTGACTCTTGAAGCAGTAGAAGTATCCTGCATTTGGTACAGAGCACTTCTACTGAAGAAATGTCTCCTGACTTTAAAAAGTATAGTTAAGAAATACTAGAAAACAAAATTACATTGCATGACTAGAACTTCAAAAGGAGTTGCTTCTCATTTTCACTTTGTAGACCCCTACAGTATTGCTTGCAGTCAACCTGAATGATTCACTGGTGTTAAAAATCAGTCTGTGAAATCCTCCACAGCTCTGTGAAATTTCATCCGCTGGTCTGCAAGTAAAACAAATCCTAGAAGATGAAGCAATGAAAAAGCAATCAGGAACACCACAAAGCAAAGTTACTCTCCCTGGCTAAAATGATCCATGTTGGAGAATCTCCATTATGCTGAAGACCAAACATGCAGAGGTGATCTCTCACAGAGCAGAAAAGGCTTCAGGTCAGGAGATAGCCAAGAAATAAAGCTTAGAGCTTGAAGTCTGCAGCAGTAGTATGTAAGTGTGATGAGCTGAAGCATCCTTAAGATCAGATATCAAGATATACCTCATCAAGCAAAATTAGCTTTAAGATACGCTGCACCTTGGAAAAGAAAATAATTGAATTCAAAAAGATTTCCTGCACAGAAGATGAACAGAAATGGCCAGAAGGGGCTGGAAAAAAAAAAAAAAAGATCATTCTTTACACTGGTAGGAAAGAATCCATTTCGTTGGCTAAGAGCTCAGCAGCCAAAAAACATCCACAGTTTCTAACAACTCAATTATCCTTTGTGATTAAAGGAATAGGAAATGCAAGAGTAACTGAAATATTATTTACTAGCATTCCAAAATGAATCAGCACATATACTCCAGTGACTATTTCTTAAATCAATATTTGGAAACCAACCATAAAGCAGTAATTGAGGACCACCTTGTAGTCACACAAGATTAAAAGGCTTTGGTTTGGAGTTCTTTTTTCCCCCCAAGCATCTGCAGGTAATAAACAGAAGGCTTGTTATTTCGTACGGAGCTAGCCATGATTAAGACATTTATATACATGAGAACAAAATGTTCAAATGTAGCTTTCAGCACATTGCAAAAGAGAATTAGTCATCAAATGGAGGAAGTGAGGGAAGGAATAAACCCTATCTGTTACCTAAATGCAGTTTTTAGGTAGTATTCATTTGTCATAGTAATCTTTGGTCTTCTCCCCTTCAGTACTACACAGTATTTATATATTCCATTAAAATATGCAATGTGAATTGTGCACAAACTTGAGAACCTTTTGAGTATTTGGAAGAATATATACAGAGATCCAGTGGGAAACAAGTCACTCTCTGAAGTTAGGTCCAGCCACAGCATCTGCCTCAGCAACACCTTGTTAACAACGTCTGAAATGAGGACCATCCTGTAGGTTTTTGTTGAGATCTTTATTTTTCTGCCCAGACTAAACCACTGCAGAATCTGCAGGTCTTCTGCAGTTTTTATATTTACTATTATGACACTTTAGTGCAGCTGGAAAGTAACTGACACTGTTCAAAAGCAAACCAACCAACCAACAAGAACAACAACCAGGACACAGGTCTTCTCAGTCTGCTCCATCTGACAGAGCAAGTCCACCTGAGACGTGATATTTTTCTGTCTCTAGCAACAGTTCAAATGAACTCATGTCACCCACCAGCCAAATAGCCTCAGCACACTCTTTCTTGAAGAAGAAAAGGATGGAACTTTGATTTCCACAATACTATTGGATGTAAACTACTGCTTCCACTTCTTTTCTACGCTCTATCAGAAATTAAGTGAAACATAAGCAAGTATAAAGATGTTACACAGTGTATGAATTTTGAAGTAATCTTTTTATAGTCCAATTCTCATGTGGGATGTAATTCTATCTTTTTTCCTTCCATATTACACACAGGTAGTTGAACAAAATTTCAGGCTCTAACAGTCATCTGCCTAAAAATATGGGATACTCAAAGACACGATACTCCATTTTAATCTCAGTGATCTTCTTACTCCTTATTCAACTACTATCCCATGCACTTGAAATTATCTCATCCAAACTCTGCCTTTTTTTTTCTGCTCTATTTCTTACAGTTCTCAGGCTTTGTTTAGTCTTGTTTTAACTGCAAGTTTTTTCCTACTGAGTCATGGCATGCTGATGCATTTCACTGGTGTTACTAATAACCATCTGAATAAATAATCCTCTTTATTTTTCGGGAAATCCAAGGCATGCCAGGGATACAAGAAGCTTCTGTTACTGATAGAGTTGGGTGGACACCCCTGAAGATTATAGCTACATTCTGTAACTTCTTGAAGAAGAACTCTCAAGTCATCTGCAGTCCCTGAAACAAATTTTCCAATACCTTCCAGCTTTTAAGAATGACAAGTTGCATTTGGGTAAGGTTTTTCCATTGGAGTTTTTTGAAGGTTTCAGTTTTCCCCTTTCTTTTTAGGTATTAGAGACAACTGAAATATTTTGCACCCCACTGAAATATTTCAGCCTGCATTCCATTCAAAAGAAATATTGCTAACTGTTTAAGGGGAAATAATTCCTCCTTACATTCTTCTCTAGATCACAGCATATAATTCTGTAGCAAGTCTCACACTTTTTGAAAATGTCCTCTGTTAATAAGAGTACAAGAATAAGAATCTCCACAATCTATTTCAGCTTATCCCCACCACCCACCTTCCATACAAACCCATTTTTTTGTTCCATGATTGACAGCTACTCCAGACATACCTTATTTATACATTTATACAGTCGTGATCACAGGCCATCTGTACTGCTATGCCCTCAAGCAACCTTGCCAGTACCTATTTGGCAATTTTGTGCTGACAAAACAACATCCTCACTTAGCAAAAAGCAGAAAGTGATCACCACCACCACCCCTAAAACCTCACAACTTACTTGCTTAGAAGGCTTTATAAGCTTATAAAAAATAAAAATAACATAAAACAGACCAGGAGAGGAAAAGAACACAGCGAAAAATAGAAAATGAATGCTTCATTACTACATTAGTTTTCAGAGCTTTTGTCCCCTTTCTATCAGAAAGAAGGCTCTCCTTCACAGAATCTCAGCCAGTGTAACAGAATCAGAAACAGATTCCAGGAAAACATGAGAATTCAGTCACAAGAAGATGGAGAGCTATATTAATGGGGACCAACTGAGAGCTTGGCTCAAGATTGTTTCTTAAAATACACCAATCTTATTCCAGGATTTAGAGGCTACATTCTAGATATCCATGTAGAAAAACAGTAAGGGAGAGGCACACACAATAGGACAAGGAGAACAGATTTAAACTATAAGAAGGCAGATTTAGGTTAGATACTAGGAAGAAATTTTTTATTCAGAGTGCAGTGAGGTGCTGGCACAGCTGCCCAGAGAGGATGTGAATCTCCCACTTTTGGAGGCATTCAAGGCCAGGCTGGATGGGGTCCTGGGCAGCCTGATCTGATGGGGGGCAACCAGCGCACAGCTGGATGATGGAAGTGAACGATGCCATTTCCAACCTAAGACTTTCTATGATTCTTGATTTTTAAAGAATTAAATTAAATTAAAAAATCATAACAAGCTTGCTGACAACACCATTGCCATATTGAAACCTCTTACTTTTTGGGTGAGGCATCTAATGCACAGAACTTTCCAGATTTGTATATTTAAACTTATCTATCAAGAACAGGAAGACAACAAACTAACGTTTATAAATGAAGAGAGGAATCCAGCACTGCCAAATAAAATTTTCTCAATCATGGAAAGAGAAGAGGGAAAAAAAAATTAAAAAAAAAAAAATCAAACCAGATCCCAAAATATTTCATTTACATCAATTACAAAACTAAACTTCCCACGAAGCCCAGGTAACCACTTTTTAATCACCCCAGTACTTCCTTCCATAAAGTGCAAAAGCTCTCCAAGTTCCCAAGCAACTTCATTAGGAAACCAGAGAGCCCTTCAGTTGAGAAACTGTAGTTCAAACCTATTTTAAATGGAAAACTTAATGGAAATGGACCCTGTGCATACCGCAGCTCTCCAAAACATTCACCACCTCTGGTGCTGTGCCTCAGCCCAAATTAATGTCAGCAGGATGCCAACCACCTTTCCTCTGCAATAGCACACAATTTTATTATTATGATATTTTTTTAAAGCAAAAAAAATTTCCCTTCCCTTTAGAAGGTCATCATTTAAAACCATAAAATACGCATGTATGTTTTTGAATTATCTATGAGTGAAAAGGTTTAAATAGCTGTACTATCTGGTTTCTATTTTAGAAAACCACTGCAAAGCCCAGTGCACATCAGTTCCCTACTGCCACTTTCCACACTTCAACTTTCACTGTGAAAATTTACTGTGCTGCCATAAATCTGGCACCCATGTGAATAAAAATCTAAATTAAATAGGCATTTTTACCAACATGATTTATAAATGTGCTAATCATTTCTTAAAAGGAAAGCTGTGCGCTGGTTAGAATAGGAACCACTTGTGACTATTCTGTATGATCTCTGTCCACTAAGTCTTCAATTACTGCCTCCACACATAGCAGGGAAGGGGTACACATGTAATTGTTGCTCACAATTTATTACAGTATGTCCTGAAATTAGGTCAAACACATTATTTTTAATGGACTCCTGAAAGAATTCTTAAGTACATTCTTTAGACTTTCTGTAGTTCACCAACATTTTCTTTCAGCATATGATGGATAGTTTCCATTTTAAAATATGACATTTTTTGTAATATAATTTAAATTACTTTTCTTCCCAGAGCATGTGTTATTCAGAGTTACCATTATGCACAAGAAATTGTACAATATGTTGCTGCTTTATCTCCTTTTATGGCTCTTGTTACAGTTGTGTCCATTCAGGTATGATTACGTTGGGGAAAAAGTGATTTAACATTTGTATTAAGAACATTCCTGTCCAGCAAATTTATTTTACCTTTTGCTTAATTACTGAAGAGTACTGAGAATAACCTGAAACGGCTACGTTATATAGCTTTTTTAATTAAGTAAATAAAACATATTTCCTCCAATAGAAGTACAGTACAACAGATGTATTGCACTGCACTTAAAGTTGTAGTAATCTTTGTGCACTGTATGAATTAGTTCTACCATAGGTTATGGATGTTTTTCACTAAAGGATCAGCTGTTAGTATTAGGTTGCTTTTTGCCTGAATTCTCACAGGTTTTGCTAATGAGAGTTTCACAATGTGAATTTCATGGACATAAATATGTATTTCTATATTATGGCTAGTGATAAGTTTCTCAGACTTAAGGCAATTTCATGTTGTTGTATGAGACTTCAAATCTCACATGAAGATCCGTTCAGAACTAAATGGTCACCTTCCCACTTTCAGCATCAAGCCAAAAGGAATTTCTCCCTTCTCTCACCACCCCATCAGTTATTATTATACCTATGGATATGCACAGTGAAAAGTTATGTTGTAAATCAGAATCTGTTTTGTTCCTGCTGACAGTAATACAGGGAAACAATATTTTATACATACACTGGGTAACCTGTTGGACGAGTACAAAGACATTTTAATCACGATGTAATAGGTATTCTTATTCTGTTCATTAAGATAAAGAAATGTTTGGCAGGCAAATGTTTCATTAGGTTGTAATTTGCCTTGATATGCAAATTAACATGTAATTAGTTTTGAATTTCTGAAGAGGTAGCGTCTATGTGCTAGACATATTCATGTTCTGAATAATGAAAGTTCAAGTAGTTACATTTATCCCCAAAACTTGCTCCCTTCCCCCCCCCAAAAATCCACCCTCTTGTTCCCTATACTCTTAAAACCAAAAGTTTTCCACGTATTTCCTTCACAGCTGCTTTCATTCTTAAATTTGCTTTAAAAAACATAAGGCTGCCTATTGAAGTTTCATTTTTTCCTATTTCAAATCTATTCTGTGACACCAGACGCTGTGAGATGGAATGAAAAGCTATTGTAAATAAACATGGGTACAGCACCAGTAGGACAGTTATATCAATTTACACCAGCTGTGAACCTGACACACATACTGTGAAAAGAGTTTGAGGTTAAGTAGGGTTGCATATTTGAAATAAGAGAATTAAACATAAGACACAGAGGTATCCAGGGTTATTAACAAGCTGCTAAGTGAAGCACAATTAATTCTATACTTGCCTTATTAAAGATATGACTTACAGTATAATACCAGAGCTAAAATTCTAAAATAATCCATCTATTTAGTTCAGCTCGTTGCGATAACTCAGTAGAAATTAGGTGGTGTAGTGAACTATGAAAGCCATAACAGTACAGCTCTTGGGAGTTTCCACACATTCTAAATCATCACCTTAAACACAGAGTAAGGTGTCCAGCCCAAGGCAACATCAGCTACAAGGACAGAGCGTGACCCAGTGGTAACATCACCAGCAGTAACGGTACCGCACAGCAGCACCCAGCCCAGAACAATGCCCTCCAAGCCCAAGCCGTCTCTTTGGCACTCTGATAGATTGGAAGAGCCACGGAGAAATCCCTGGCAACGTTTCTCAGCCCTGCTATGCTGAGCTGGAAGTCATGCTGGTGTCTGCCAGGCTGCACGCATTCCGTACAATAGCTGCTCATCCCTCTGATCCATCACAATTCAGCAGCAGCCATTTTGCTATGGCCAGGGCTTATTACCTCTTCAGATTTTTGAAGATATTTTTGTTAGAATAAACATTTAGCTAGAAACTTAGAAACGTGGCACCTATAATAGGTTAAAAATATTTGCATTCAAAACATCTTCCACTGCAAAATAGTGACTGTGCTGTTATCAGTTTCAACAGTATGGTTTGAAGATTTTTTAAAGTAGAGAAAAGCAGATTAAGTAAAATTTACACAAATGAAGTTATAGAATTGTCACGTAGAATTAAGAGGGAATGTTCTATTTTCACTTTTTTTTTTAATTATTACTTCTGCATTAATTCTCAAGTCTCAATTATTTCAGCATCTCAATGAATTAATTTTTTCAACAATGAATGGAAAAGGAATTATTCAGTGACAGAGTTAACCATGTCAATAGAGATATTTCTCATAAAACCCTCAAAATTTCATACAAGAAGTTAAAGCTATCTTAACATAGATTTATTCTAGTCCTTAGCCAAGCTGAAAATAATTTCAAACATTTCACACACAATAGAATAATTAAGATTTCAGCTAGCTCCATCATTATTATTTGGAAGGAGAGTGAATTGACTGCTTTTCCTTTCTTCTCTGAAAAAAGGCTGTGGAATGGATATGTAACTCTGTACATCTTTGCATCCTCCCAGACAATGTAAAGGTTACCAGCACTGTCCTGAGAGGTGTAAGTGCCACACCAGCAAAGCAACCACTTTTCAAAACCGTGACTTGTCTCCACACAACTTGCACATCACATGGATTCCCTTGGAGTGTCAGATGATAGACAGGAATTTGTGACTGAATAGGAGTTATTCAACATCACCCTTGCCCATAGAGTCTGACTGCTCATTACCAAAAGCATAACATCAAGGACTAAAGAACCAGTGGCAACACAATCTGCCACAACCTTTGCTTCTAAAAGTGAGGAGCGCCTGTTAATTACAGATGAGAATATGTGCTTAATGCACAAATGCACAAAGTAGTCATCAACATACAGGAGCAACACTTAAGGCATTGCAAGAAGTTCAAGGTATGCATGCATTTAGCCCATCAAACTTACGTCTTTGCTAATGCATTAAAATTCAGGAGTTTATCTTGCCCTCGCTTTTACCTAATAAGCAGAACCTATTGTAAGTCTGCCTGACACGTTTATACTTACACAACAGCTTCAAATAAACAAAAGCTAGCGCTAGAGATGAGGAAAAAATATCTTTGGATCTAATCAGTACAACACTGGCTATCAAATGCATGAATGACATTTACAGATCATCTAAAGGCTTTTGGTCTTCTTAAAAGATGAATCGTTCTTCAGAGAACATATCTTTTATCCCACAAATTCAGTGTGCTGAGATCTATCATGCTAAGAATTTATTACACTTGCAAAGAAAAGTATAACTGTCAAAATAAACAAGAGTTTACAGGAATCCTATATCCTGACATTTCATACTTTGTGTGGCACATTATGCTTCCCTCTGTATTTACTTCTCTATCTGAAATCAGAAAGATATGGGTTTAATAAATTCACACCTTTTACCAAAGCACAGACCAAGCAAACAGAAGTGATCAAAAATTTCACATTTTTACAAAGGAAATCATGGGGAGACATTCAGAAGAGATAAGAAATGATTGATACTGATCTACAAAGATTTAGAAGAACGACCTGTCATGTTCTGGACAGGTCTAATTTAAAGCCTGTCAGGCTCAATGGAAATACTCCCCTCAACTCCACTCTGCTAAGGGTGCAAGCCCTTAGTCTTTAATCTTAACAAGATCTACAGGCTACAATTTCAAGTTGGAAATACTTGACTGGAAATGGGATCACAGTTTCTTAAATGAGTTGCTCCCTAGCTTTCCAAGTTGTATAATGGATTGACCTATCAATGGAGTCTTTAGGAAGGCATTGAATCTTGACTTAAAAGATATTTCAGACACAAGGTTCAGACAGGAATTATTCAGAACTATGGACACACCAGGAAGGAGCAGGTCCTCAAGTTGAACAGTTCGTTATATTCCAAAAAAAAACCCTGTTAACTGTTAAAAGAAAAGAGGACAAATAGATCAGCGTTGTTGATAGGCATCCAGTGTCATCATTGCTCCTGCAGGGGAGCACAGATTAATATTTCAATCATAAGGGAGAGCACTGCATGAAAACCAACGGGAAGGTACTTATGGTTATGCATGCGGGATGACACCTGAAGTATTATGCTCCAAACAAACAGCACCACAGCTTCATCACAAAGACATGTTAGAAGCTATGCCAAAAGTCTAAAATAACACCGAATGTGTTTTTCTTATGTGGCACCTTCCCTTTGATAATCTCCAAGTGCAACGTAAACATGAATTAATCAGTTTTTAAACAGCTCAGAGCACAAACGATGGCTTTGAGTGTCTTACAGACAGGGGAAACATGATAAAAGAGTTACAACTGTTTGTGCTGTAGAAGTTATGATAAGTACCTAATAGAATACTACATTATCCAGTTTCAAGTGAAAGGGTTTGTGGCAGCCTTCAAGAAATTAAGGAACCACTCATTAAGCAATGCCTTTTAAGAGCTCTGCACCAGTCTAGATTTTGTACACAGTATTAACCTAACTCTGCTGTGATTGAAACATTTAGGAGCTGTATTGTAGACGTAGTCAGTTAGGCAGGAAGACAAACAATGCATGTTTTCTTCAACATCACCCTCAAAACCTTTTGCTCCAGTTTAGCATGAAGCCCTCCATGGAAGTTTTCTTTCCCAGGACATTAGCTTTATCACCATTTCCAAATGCTCGGGTAACAGTCTATCTTTAAAGTTATTTCAGTATTTTTCTATGTGAGGAACAATTTCTTTCACAGCTCTGATGCAATTGGCAATTATGGTATCTTTTGCTGCATAACCTTAGCTAACAAATTTTGGCTGTAATGGACCTGTCAAGCCCATGAACATTCTTATATGCAGAATCATCTTAGTATGCATTTGTAAAGGAATATGTCAGACATTTAATTGACAAGGACAAAGCGTTTCTTTAAGGAGATTGTGTAACCCAAACAGAGCCACCAATAGCTGAAGTTAAGGCCCTCAAGTGGAATTCAAACAAAGGTGTTAGTGATATGAAATTGCACAGTTTGTTACAAATGGGATCTGCTTAGCCAGCACAGAGGTGTTAACTGCTTTTGAAAGAACATTCACAATATTAGCTTTCAATAACCCTGCACATAATATTCTTATTGATTTATTCTCATTGCTATGCTGCTTTTGAATATCTGCACTAAAGCATGAATGTACAACTTTTTTATGTACAAAAAAGCAAGATTCTTACTTCTTCAGAGAATTTATAGCCTAATTGTTTTCGTCACTGATAATGAATAATAGGTGTCTAAAGCTTCGCTTTCATATAATAAGCAGAAAAGAAATCTGAAAGGGAGAGAAGCAACCAAATTTAATAGCATGCTCTAATCTACTTCAAATTTACAGCATAGTGCAATTCTTCAAAAAAAAGAAAAAAAAGAAAAAAGAAAAAGAAAAAAAGACCCCAGTGAGCCTTCAAGCACCTTTAACCCTTGAGCATGGGCAGATGTAGTACACTGTAACATCTCCAGAAGACTTCAAATGAAAGCTCAATCAGGAAAGGAGGAGGGAAAAAAAGAAAAAAAAGGACAGCAACCTGACAGAGCTGAAAATATGATACTCTCCAAGTCATTTAATTTTGGAAACTTCTCTCCTTCTAAATGTTTTCTGAAACTCTTTTACATATGAATCTATAGCATCTCATCATCAGTCTCCCATAGATTTATATATACTAGAAAGAATGTCAGCTGGTTTCTTGAACAAGAAGGGATGCAATGAGCTGCTCTGTTCTCTACTATGTTGCTATGAAGTTATTCATTACAGACCTCAAGGTTCTAACTGCAAGCAAACCGATGAAGTGAAATTCTAATTCTGTGCATCTTGATGAATTGGAAAAATGTGTACATGTGACAGTCATGTGATCCTAAGTTACTGTGCTTTCTGCTCATAGAGTATTAATATATAATGAAAAGGCTGATCTGCTTTATTGTTCTTCAGACTATGGTTAAGTGCTCTGATGCTTCAAGAACACCAAAATGTTTCACTCTTCACGTGTGTTGCATTATGCTAACCTTTGTGAAACAGTTTTCATTTCTTGCCATGTTGGTGGGCTTTTCACCTTGAAATTGTTGACAGGAGAATAGAATGCCCTATGTTGTATTTTTAATCTCTACTCAAATATACATCTTGCTGTTTTTCACTCTATCAAGTCAATCCCCTGAAAGTATCATAAAATAGCAGTGAGGTATAAAAAGTAGAGCTGCTCAGTAGCGGGGCAGAGTACAAACATGCCAAGCATCAGCACTGAAGAATTCATCTCCCCCAAAATGGAAAAGAATCCCTTTGGGCTTTTGCTTGTCATCTCAAACTGAAAGCGGTTTCAGCAGTAAGGTAACCTGAAATGGAAAACCTTACAAATGAAGCAGTCTGCCTTTATGCTTTCTAGGATCACATGTACGTTTGCTTGCCTTTATTTTACTTTTCTTTACTCACTTCATAGCTTTTTCTTCCTAGGATTTAAATTATGAACTGTAGGGAGCCCACCTAATATTCCCTTTCCTGCATTTTACTACTTCTCAATCATGTTCTGACCTGTTCATAACCATTTTATTAAAGCAATGTGACAAAAAAAGCCTTTGAGAGTGCTGGTACGTAGAACAGACTATATCACAGACCATGATCAGCTGCTCTATTCCCAAAGCATACATTCAGAAGAGCAAAGGAAGCTTTAAGATTATCGTCTCTGCATGGATCCATAGAAAAGGACTAGCTGAAGATCTCTCTTCCATGAGATTTGTTGGATGCTGAAGTCATTGTAATCAGTATTTTATAATATATGAATTAGGAACTTCAAAATACTATGCATAAAAGGTGAGTGTTAGCATTTTAATGAACTTCTAACTTTTCAGAACAGTCTGTAGTAGTTGAGTTCTCAACAGGAATGGAATAAGTCACAAATATGTTAACGTGTGTTCTGTAGCAGAGCCAGGTTCTAACTACAGAATTAAGGTCATGGCTACTGCAGAGAGCCACTGAACTGCATGAGAGCGAAAATCCAAAGTCCTTGTCTGGAAACATCAGAACTCCTGCCGTGCAGTCTCAATCTTAACCTAAGACTTGGTGATAAATGAGATGTCATACATAAAGTGGACTCAAATTCCACACCGTCTGTTTCGTACTGACTAACATAAAAACTGGTGTTGCCAAAGCTTTAACTCAATACTAATTTTAATGTCCCTTAAATCAAGACCCAGATTTTGTAATGGTTGAATGATTCCTGGAGCAATATTCTCCACTTGAAGCCACTATTAAGAAAAGTCAGAAGTTGAACCAGTTGAACAGATCCTCCACTTGATTTTAGCTACAGTTATCACTTTGTTCCTCTCTTAAAATAGAGAAATAGGATAAATTTAAAACTGGCTTATTAGCAGGCATTAGGTGCTAATGCCATCACACTGACTAATTGAACACAGAGTACGGAAGTACATTTCATATGAGTGTCCAGTCCATTCCCATGGGACATTTTTATACTTCATTCTGTCATTTCACAGCATATTTGCCTGTAGTCAGTAAAACAATAAAACACAGAAACCTGTGGAGAACCTGATGGAGTCTCTAACAAGGAAAACAAACGTGATACAAGCATTAAGCTTCTATTTCTTGTATAGAAATCTTTCCACAGGAGATTATCTAGGGTTCTGTGATAAAAGTCTGTCAGCATTTCTACTGATACTGATTGGCTTACAGCAGGAAGGAAAGATGGACCAACATTAGCTCAAGTTGGCTCTGACTCCTCAGTGAACCAAACAATATTAACATTTTCCTGTGACAATCAAATTGAAGGAAGAAATGTTTTGGAATACACAGAGCAAACCTATAGGCAAAACCATGGGAGATGCTTTATTTATGTCATACTCATTTAGCAACCGTTCCTATAGCATGAGACTAGAATTAGGTTTTCATTTGCTTTTGAATGATTTAGAGTTGTTAGGATCTGACCTTTCTGTGGGAATACGTTGATTTGATTAAAGTTTTGTCAGAAAAAAACATTCTTTAGCAGCACATCTTCAGGCAGGCACAGATAAACACTCTCCCAGACAGCCAACAAATCAATGATTACAGCAAATCAGTTCAAGCTCTACCAGACTTCTTTTCCTACTGGCTATTCAAGAATGCTTCTATCGATTGTTTAAGAAAAAAAATCAGTAAGTTTAAGTGAACAGTGTGCCAAAGGAAAACCATTAAAATCTCAAACATTTTCATGAGATAAGAATATTTCCCACCCAAACACTTACTAAAACTACCTTAACCTGAGCTTGATAAGTTATGATCAAGTACTTTTTGCTGTAAGAAGTTACACTTCCCACTCCTGTCCATTATGAAATCATCTTAAAATATACTTGTTTTATTAAACCTTAAGGATAAAACTGCATCATGAACACACAAAATGAAGATTAGGACTCCAAATTAAGGTTGCTATTGTTTCCATTTAGTAAATTAAATACTCGTGGTTGTCTTAATAACAACTGTGTTCCCCTTCCCACGTAGATAAACAATATTTATGGTTTTTAAAAAATCTGTTGCATTATCAGCACTGGTTTTCATTGCTGCTAGACTCAAAAAGGCTGGCTTAATTATCTCAGTACGCACCTGAAGAACAAAATTGAGACTGTGCTTTGTCCATTTTATGATTCAAACAGCGAACAATCTTCTCTCCCATTTGGCGAGTGTATGATTTGCTTTTAAGTATAGTTTGCTTATCAGGCAGCAGCTCAGAAATCTATCAGCAGCTCAGCAAAAAGCAGACCGGGGATCTTCAGAGAGCACACCAGGCACAGGAACCTGTTCCCATATCCTGTAGCTCAGAGAAAGCAGGAGCAGAGCTACTATCACCCCTTTGCGCCGTCATTTTGTTACTACCAGTGTTCTAACATTGCAGAGGATTGCCTACTTGGACTACTCTTCAGGCTTGCTTCAATTCTGATCCGTAGAAAGGCCATGCTCATTCACAATGGAAAGAGACAAAGTGCTTGGAAGAGAGATCACCATTTTATTGAAGGTGTCTCTCACTTTTCAGAACTTTTTAATATTCAGCAATGCATCCCTCAACTTAAAACAGCAACGGTCATCACAGTTCTTGCAGATTCTATTAGCCATGGATTCTTCTAAGTAATAGTGCACAAAATGCACTTCAGAATCCTCACAGTTGCCCATGCTGTAAAAGACCACTCCAGACTAAGCCTTGAATTGTCACTGAGATATACTGGAGAAAGTGCTGCCAAAATAGGAATATACAAAATTGAATCTATGTTAAGAATGCACTTCACAATGGATATTACACAAAAATTCCTTTAAAGATTCAGTTCCTCCATTTCTGATTGAAAAGAATAAGTATAATCAATGTGGTACAAAGGCTTCTAGAATTAGAAAGACTACTTATCAGATAGTAACTATTTTTAGTTTTCAGTCAGTTGCAGCCCTAAAAATGTTTAGTATAGTCTAAAACAGGCCTGCTGTAATTGCATCCTCCTCAAAGCTTCAAGGATTTTGTGCCTGTGGGTGACCAAGGCACATGTTGCTAACTTCAAGTGATTAAATTAATTTAATGAAACAAGTTTTCCATTGTCAGAAAGTGCTCTTACAGTCTAAGTAAACTTGAGATTTTTGCTTGATTGACTACTGAAGCAGTACAAAGAGATAAATAAAATTTAGCAAAACATCATGAAAAAAGAATTAAGAGATCTAGCTAAAGGGTACACACTACACAGAGGGGCCTGAAAAGTGTACTGATGCATAGGAAATTCACAGGACTAACTCCCATTAGCATTAATTGAATTTGCACATTCCAACTCCCATCACCATTAGTACAAGTCATCCCCTGACTCCGGCAGACAAGTAGATTCTATGAAGTGGAGAGTCGAAAAAACCTGAAGCAAAGACAAAACTTAAAGCCTGTCTCATCTCCAAAGGCATCTGCCAAACAAAAGCAGCTAATGAGAACAAAGGCTTAGAAAACAGACATTTCATATCAGTAAGTAACATCTCAACTGTTTTCCTACACAACTATTTGAGAAACTTGGAAATAGGTTGGGTAATTACAAACAAAAGAATCGATGAAAGTGTAGCTATGGAGAAAACAACACTGCTACATAACCTTATTTTCAAGTGGTCTAAACAACTCCATCTATTCCAACTCCAAGAAGAAATCAATCAATCTCTGGATTTGCATTTTGATTCTCAAAGCACCACAGTGATGCATGCACAAATTGCATTACGTTTAAAATCACTGAGTACCATAAGCACATAAAATTCACAGTTGCTCCAAAGTGAAAACATGTGTAGGTAAGTCAATGTTACGCATTTCTCTGATGTTCACCTTTGCTATCTTTTATTGAGATTAAGCCTGCAGAGTTGCTCTGGCTGTTGTTTCCCTTCACACCCAAGAACTATTAGCACCTTGAGTGAGAGTGACCAGAACAAATAAAAATCAGCCAAACCAAAATTAGAATAAGTCAGCAGAAGTGATTCTGCGTCTCTGTAAAACTCCAGTGTCTGTCATTACTGATGACGCAGCAGAAGATCTGTGCTTTCTTTGTAAGGCCCTGAGATTTTGCAAGCTAGTCCAAATGGAGACTTTACAAAAACAGTTCCATATTACCCATTACAAAAGGGATGAACAGAAGGCGAGAGACAGGAAGACGTGATAGCAAAGATGCCAGTAGAAGTTGTTTATAATAGCTATAAACTACGTGGGGAAAACATCACCCTTCTACATCAAGAAAGGCAATTTTCAGTCAAGATAATGTAGATGTCATAATAAATCATATGTTGGTATTCACATATCTATTAATCATCTCACAGAACGTGTCCTGGTGTCCTACTTTGCCTGTTGTAATGGCAGGGATAACCTTCTACAAATGACTGTGCCTCTGTGTTTGTAAGAGATGCAGTAGGCTGCCAAAGTGACAAACACTTTGTTCTATGTACTCTTGGTCAGGGTGTGATAACTGCTGAATATACACTTTAATAACATGCCCAAAGCAGAGTACAGATGATAACAATGGTCAGATCAAAAGCAACTCCTGGCTCATTGAATTGAAAAGATGAAAGTAATTTTTTGCATTCAGCCCTCGGGAACAGTGATCAGGACGCTCTATCACCTTCCAGATAGAGGTGAATCCCATTTAGAATTTGAAGATTGGCTACTGCAATTGCTATTGGACTGCAGTATTTCAATTCAGGTGAGATACTCAGCCTTTTAAATCTACACAAGCTTCGTCTTCCTGTGCTAGAAAGAACATACACCAGTTGTAACCACAACCAGAACAGCTTTAGGTTTACCCCTTTGGGCACATTCCCTCTGCCTTTGCATTATATTTTTACACAAGATTTCCATGAAATTCCTAGAGGACAGCAGCTGCTAATGTGGAAAGGACCAGTAATCTGCATGTACAAAATGCAATTCTTATGGGCCCAAAGCAGAAGTCGTTTATCTGCCCAGAAGAACCACAGCGGGAAAACATGAGGCCATAAAGCCTGTTACCTTCTTCAGAGCACTTTCCTCTTGGACTGCAGGATCATGAAAGGCTTCTCTAAGAGCTAGTAACACTTTTCCATTCCTCAGATCTGTTCCACTTGCAACAATTTCTGCTTGTATTTAAACAAAACATCCTCTCCCATTAGGCAATAAACATCTGCTGTGAGGTGTTCAGGGTCTACCAAGGCAAAGACAACGATATCTCACCAGTCTTTCCAAACTCATGCTCCTAATTGCCTGCTTAATGACTGGTAAAAAATACAGATTTGATGCATAAACAAGCAGCTGCTTCATCTATCTGGAACCCATTAAATTAGTTCAGTAGCTATCAGAGAAGTCAACTAACCCCACCAATCCTTCTGCTGAAGGCACAATACTACAAACACAAGCTGCTAGTATCACCAACATTCACACTAAACATCAGAAGAGGTTATGACCAGGACACGGTTATGCTGCAGTCATATTACAGTGCTGGCATTTCAAACAGAACTCTTCTGTCCCACAAGCTCAATCCAAGACTGCTTTGGGCTTTTTTCTTTCGGGTCAGTAGTGAGGAACATTTTAATTTTTAGATAGAATGCATATAATTGAAGATTGGCAGAGAGTAGTCTCTCAGATAAAAAAATTAACTGCAACCAATTAACTAATGTAATAAAGATCCATATTGAAAAGGGAAAAAATGAGTAGTTGCCATTCCTCAGGTGAGCGCCCTGCTATGAAGCCCGAATGGATCCAACTCATAACTTCACCACAGCTGGCCCTAATCCTCAGCACAGTTGCTCTGATCATGTTGCCTGGCTTTTAAACAGGGCCCAAATTAACACAGCATCAGTACGTGGCCCAGGTATGGTGAAATATGCACACAGAGGGAACCAAGCTACAGAATCTGAGAACTTTGCTTGTCTCTATTTTTAAATGTAATTGGCTAATGCTATAGTGAGTTGCACAGTCAGGTTCTCCGATGATTTGGATATATTCTACCTCAGGCAATAGCAAGGCTGGCAAGTGACCTCATCTATCCCAGTCAGCCCCAATTAGCCATTGTGTTGGATGCTTTCTCATCTACTGAAATAAGAATGCATTCATTTTTGCAGCGTTCACTATAAAATCCAAAGTAGGTGTAGAATAAAAAAGCCCAGAGATACTGTGGAATCGAGGCAAAGGACAACTCAGAACAGAGTATCAGATTTAGAAGTGCAAAGATGCAAACATAAATAGTTTGATTGCATGTTCGGTGAATAACTCCAGAGGGACAAGAAAGAAAACACCCATTTCATTATCCTTTGTCATCAGAATAAACAATGGACAGAGAAACTGCACTTACATGGGCTAATGCATACTATTCTTTCCACAGAAAAGATCCGTTTATCACATCTAATCCAAGTCAAGAGGGCACTGTCAAGGCATTTTGGCACAAAGATCGATACACTGCAGCAGCTGTTGCTCACTTGGAAGACTTGGCTTCCTCAAATCCAAAGATTTTAGTCTTTCTACCAGCTACCACGCTTCATTCTCACGCATTAGTTTGAATTAACACAAGTAAACCAATGTGTTGTTAAACTGACAACATCAAATACCTCCTTTTTATTTGAATTTCACAGGAAATATTGGCAGATGAAGAAACGAAGGACATCCTTCAGATCCTGTACAGGGCCACAGACAGCATCACTCAGGGTTAATGATGGTGGAAACAAAGAGCATTGCTTTCATCAAGCTGCATGTTAAACATCTTCCTTCCATGCAGAAAGTAATGTAAGAAACCATGTAACACCAATCTGAGCAATAAATGTTAAAGATTAACGTATGTGAATACTGACCAAATCCCCAGTGCTCCATTCAGGCAGAATCCCATTGACTTTTTGGTCAACATTTAACAACAGAACGCTAGAAGATAGAAGCTTATGGGCTTTTTGATGAAAGCACAGCCAGTCTGGAATGAATCGTGTGTGAACATTTCATTAACAAATTTTCACTCAGTTCATAAATATGCATAAATATTTGGGGCTTATTCTTTTCCATTTAGAGCCTGATCTAAAATCCTCTAAAGTCAATACAGAGATTTCCATTAACTTCTCTGGAATCAGGCCCTGCCACTTAAGTTGAAAAGATAATGAAAACGAAAATAAATTATGTGCATTGAATATTTGTAAGATATTATGAAATTAACTGGAAAAAAAAAAAAGTGTTATTCTGTCAGCTCTGATCTTTATCTTCATCAATGTATGGGATTTTTTTCCCTCGCAAAATCTGAAACTTGCTGCAACCTGTATTTTTCTTAAATTCCAATCTACCAGCTCCCATTAAAAAGGTCACAAATGAAACAGGCTGTCTGCTGTAAGGTCCTGTACATTTTATTGATATGCTCTTCTTGCTATGTCAATCAGGAAGTTAGCAATGAATAAATTCATCTCTGTTGGGGAAAATAGCTAAGTGCACTTAAAGGCTAAGGGTACTAAAATAAACAGTTTGCTAATCCTCCAAATGCCAAAAAAAAAAAAAAAAAAGAAAAGTCTAGACATCCAAAACAGCCTCTATCTTCAGGCAATTGTATGGCAAATGAATCCACAAGCCTTTGAAGTGCCAACACTTATGACATTTTATTTGCATAATAAATCTTTCAATAAACTTTTCCATGCACATACTACAATAAAGCAAGATGTACAGCTGTATGATTTGCACTGCAGTGCCCTGACAATCCTACAGACTTTTATTCATCCCATAGCCCACCCCACATTCATTTATTCACACTACTTTGTCTTCCTGCAGCTTCAGAATGGCGTTGGTAAGACTCAAATCATCAAAACAAATCATCTCTAGTACTTTTGATTATTTCAAAGCTGTTATATTACAGTTTTTCCTTTTGTCTTGTCAAAAGTAGATGTTAATTTACCATGGTTGATGAGTTATGAGATTACATTTAGCTTTAATTTCAGCCAGAGAGCAGTTTGGCCTGGTCTTTCAATCTCTGACACTTAATACTTCCCTATTGCCCTGAAAAACTTCATTTCACATTATTACTAGACTCTTCATAAATTTCCTATCTTAACATCTTTAAGCTTTTATATGAATATCTCAACACATCTCAATTGTACAGGAAATACAAGAGCACTGTGTGGATTGTACAAAATATATTTATATCTTTTTGGAGGAAAAGGAAACATTTTAATAATTACATCTGATGGTCTGAGTAAATTTCAAGTGAAGAACAGCTCATCACCTTCATTCCAATGGTGCTTTTTCACTTCAGTTACATTGGTATTGAGTACACAGCTGAAGGAATAATATTGCATTTCACTGTAGCAGAAATTGAAATTGTTTTCATGCCACAGAGGGGAGCAGCTTTTTCCAACAAACAACCAGGTGCTCTGCATATAGCAGAGCAGGATGGAAATAATGATATCGAGTAAGCAAGGAAAAGGAAAATAAAATAAAAAAAAAGACAGAGGACAGGCTTATCCCCTCTGAAAATAGAAGATTCTTGAAGAAGATAAAGTTGGGCAGCCTTTCCATACAGTATTCTATCCATCTTTCCTCATTTCATCTAAAATCAGCAGCTCTCAATTCTCACCAGTATCAGTGGAGCTACTGACTCATGCAAAGTAAGGATGAGGTTCAATATTCCCTAAACACTTCACTTACCAAATTAAAAACAGACTCAAAAACCCAGGATTCTTCTCTTTGAATCATTCTTTCAGAACTCCCCAGCTGCCCCTCCCAACTGCTTGCACAGTCCAAGGGAATTTGATTTTCTGTTTGTAAAATCTCTCATGAACTGTTTGGAAAAGAATTCTGCTTGTTAGAGAGCTTCCGTACTTGGTTTATGTTTAGCTTCTACATTATTTATCAAACAATCCTTTAGCACATTCCGTGTATTTTTATTACTTCTTCATTTCATGCAAGTACATTCTGACCATCTCCTTTCAATATGCCATGCAAAATATTAACCTACAGCTAGTACAACACCTAATACTGGATTCTGGGATTGCCTGAATCTATTGTGAATACATGAATAGTTACCACACACACAAAAAAAATGGCTCCTGAATAGCTTTACATCCTTTGCAGTTGTTTGTTTTGTTTTTTAACCAGTTTTTCAGCATAATCCCCTCAAGTTGTTAGTGTGAGAGGATTAGGATTTAGGAATGCCCACATACACTCATCTGTGGCTTTACACGCTTTTCCTACATGGGATCATAGAATGATTTGGGTTGAAGGGGACCTTAACGATCACCTTAGCTGCAGTCTCTATGCTGTGGGCTGGTTGCCATCCATTAGATCAAGCTGCCCAGGCCCCCACGTCCTCCACGTGCAAATAAATTTCTTCACCTTCTCATCTAAATCTGTAGATCACATTATGAAATCTGACAACGAGGCTTTCTTGGTGAATTGATATAAGCTTCAAGGAACTGCTGCAATTAGAGACTCAGTTACTACAAACATTATGGAGGATGGAAAGCAGCCCTCCTATTCTTACAGTCAGCTTTGCATTACTGACACAAGGTGTGCCCATGACAGGAAAGGGTCAATTTGCCCAATATTTCCTCGTGAGAATAAGGGAAGTCAGCAAGTAGTAAAGCCCTGACTCTCCCACAGTAAGAAACTACATGGAAAGAGTGGAATAAGGTTCTTAGATCAGCGTGGAAAGTTTTTCAGATCCCCCATTCCTCATTGCTTATGTTACCAGTAGAAGATGGCTTTTAGAGCTCACTGAGTAGGTAGTGGAGCTCTACTTCCATTGCTGTTCCCATCTCTGAACAGACTTCCAGTTTAACATTCCCAGCTGTAACATGGCACACCTGTATTTCTGGATTCCTTGACAAAGTCTTACAACTTGACAAGTATAGATAATTAGAGAAAAAAAAAGAAAAAAGAAAAAAAAGAAAAAAAAATCTACTAATGACTTAAAGCTAAGTGCACAGATTTAAAACAGCTTTAAACAAAAGCTGAAAAGAGATATCCTTCCAAGCTGCAAAAAATACTGGGGATATATATATATATATATATGTATGTACAGTTTTTAAGAAGAAACAAATTACAGTTTCTATAAAGCATGAAGAAGTTCTAAAGGAATAAGATAATGGAACGAGTACAAATGGTATGAATCAGGAGCAGCCAAGTCACATTAATGTGCTCAGCACTGAAGAAAGAAAACTCAGATAACTGGATCAAAGAATGCTGCTGTCAAGGCTTTCAACAGCCATGTTAGTCACTGGGAGAGTGACTACTGATCTTTTTCTATCCTCCAGACTCTCTTTTTCTCATTAAAACAAAATCTTATATATAATGAAACATTTTTCAGTGGGCAAAGCAACACTGAAACAGGTAACAAATGATGTCTCTCTCTTGCACAGAGACAACAAAGAAACAGGCAGTAACCTTGTTACAGTGACAAAATTCACCACGTTAAATGACAAAATTAAGACAGATCCTGTGCTATGCTGATTCCAGTAGTTCACATCCTTTAGAATCTATATCCAAATTAACTATTCCTTGGTGACACCACAGGTAAGCTCAGAACAAAGAACAAACATCTGAACTCCTTCAGAAATACATTTCCCATGGATTTATCCAGACTGAAGTGGAGGAACTTCCAGCCTCATGGAAGGCTGGAATATTTCCCACTTCTCTATCATACGCAGGAGCTCTGAAGCTAATAGAATTTCACTTTTCTCATTTATAATAGCCATGACTAGATGTTCCCAGGTAGAAATGGGATGGTATGCCCATTTGTAGAAACCTTTTACAGCAAAGCAGTGTAAATAGTTAACTAGTTTGAGAGTAACTATTTTCCTGTCACCCACTCCGCCGTAGCAGAGTATCCCAGATGTTTATTTTTACTGTTTAGAATATAAAACAGTAATAGCTTGCTCTTATACAAAGCTTTAATAGTGCATTGCTGGAGCTTGATGTGATTTAGAAAAGATGCTATCATCGTTTTCCACATTTTGAGAAGTGGAACATGGGCAAGCAATCAAACACCAGAGACAATCACTCCTAATTCCTAGTGCAGCACTCTGCACCAGGTTATATCACTTTCTAAAGCTGGTTTAATGTTACTACATGTTAAAAGCGAATAGAAGAGCACCCTCTCCCTTCAGAGCATTTCAAGAAAACCTCTCCAAGCCCTTACAACAGCAAACACTGTTTGCTGCTGTTTCAGTGCAGACTTCAGGATTTTAACCAACTGATTTGACTTATATCAGCAACACTGTGCTCCATTTTAGTTTTGTTTGCTTGGCTGAGAACAGCAACCTATCCTCCCTAGCTGCTGAGCCCCCCTACCTTTCCATCCATGACAAGCAAAATTATAGCAGCTTGACTGCCATAGATTCACTGTAGCATACACTGACATGTCACACCTGGTATGCAGCACTCAATTAGTCATTCATAGATGCTGAATTTGTGGCAGACAAGGCCAAAAGTCAAGTTTGAGCAGGTATTAGTCGATTTGGCATGTGAACAAACACTGAGTGAAGATGCCAAGAAACCATTGAGATAAATTGTCAAATGAGCAGTTGCAAGGGGAAAAAAGCCTATTAAAGTTATTGCTGGTGAGAGCACAGCAGAGCTGAGTATTCCTAGTGTGAGCATCAGAAGCAAGCCTGTAAAAGTATTTGCGAAGCATGAGGTTTGTCAACATTTGTTAATAGATGCCATACTGTTAGCACCAGAGCTAGGCACACCATATGCTGCGGCACAGGCTCACAGCCATGCCGTGATGAGGTTATGCCCTGTGCTCAGTGCAGGAATTCACCTGTGCCTCAGATGCTCAGAGCTCGTCCTGGGGGACAGAAATCATCACTTCTATTGGAACAAGTGGGTGATATACAAACAGAACTGGCTTTTTCCTCTATCTCAGTGTGCAAACTAGCACATTGAGTAGAGATGGATGAGACCAGCTGCAGGGCATTAACCTCCATGCTGTAAGCAAGCACTGGGAGAGACAATGATGGAGATCTGTCTCTGAATATTTATACGCTTTGCCAGCATCCTCTGTTGCAAAGTTTGCTTTGTTTTTAATTTTTTTTAACAAAAATTAATAGCATTTTTATTACATACTTGTCCTCATCCCCTGCTCCTTTTTCCTACATTCTAATCTCTTTCACATTAATTGCTGACATTCAGACAACTTTTGTCCAAATGTACCTCTAGCTCAACACTAAGAGATACAAGGGCAAGAGGACCTGCCTTACAGCAGGACAAATTTTAAGCATCTTGTCTCAATAACTTCTTTTAACCAAGTAATCAAGAGAAGATGGACCAAGGACTACAAGATCCCAAGTGAAGAAGCAGGTGGTACCCCTGGAGTAACAGGGCTATGAAGGCCAGGTCTCTCAGCGCTGCAGGATGCTCCAAAGGCTCAGTAAAACAAATCAGTTCGCAGAGTGCATAACCACTGATCTTTTCTCATCTAGCAGCTACACTGTGCAGTAGAGGAGACACTGCAATCAATACTGCTAAAGATTGAACTTCAGTTCAATTTGTTTCTGCCAATCACATGTATGGGGCATATTTTCTTTCACAAGTAGCTTTTGGGACAACTGGAACAAATATGTAATTGTTTATTTCTGTATGTGCTTATTTACAGGTGCTGTTTATTGCTGTGAATCATCACCATTGTTCACGTTCCTGAACACAGCATCACTTTTCTCTAACAACATGTTGTATTGCAGCTACAGTGCTCAACTGTGGCATTAAATGGGCAAAAGATATTGTACCCCAATGCAGACATAACTATTGTCTTTTGGAAGAAATCCATTTACAGAGGGAAACAGGAATAGATCACATTGAACTAACTTAGAGCACTCCTAAAGCTCTTCCTAGACCAATGCAGCACCTGTCACAACCAACTGGGTACCATAATACACTGCAGTATCTCCTAAATATTGTGTTTCCCCTCGTTAATATATACTTTCTCATACAGGTTAGTATTTGACATCAAAGCTCCCTGAAGTATCTCAGCCAATGCTCAGCATCCCAAGGGTCCTGTGACTCTGACCCAGCCCGTTATTTTCCAGGTGCTACATTAGTTACCTTCCTGCTGCTGTAAGAGATGCCTCACTAGAGAAATGCAGACCAATAAAGATTTTAGCCCAAGAAGTCTCTTCCAGTTTACAGGCCACTGAACTGAGAAACGTACCAACACATCTACTGCCACCAATTCAGACCTCTACCAGCTCAACATCTGCTTGTGCTTCACATGTGTATTTCAGCAGCTCCTTCCCAGTGAGCAGCACCTGAACTCAAGTATAGGAGTTTCTGCAGGAGTTATCCTTAAGAAAACAAATACTTTTCATCTGCAAGATAAACTCTTCAGCAAAGAACAATAAACAGTTTTCTCCACTTCCAGTTCACAAAGCATATTGTTCATTCTGAATAAGAAATCTGGATCTAATTGTTTATAAATAACCACAGCTTGTGGAATTCAATGGTGCTTTGCTTCCTAAAAGTGTTCTTTCTTTATATGATGTCTCCACGTTAGCTGTATTCATTCAGATTACAAGCTAATGGAGGCTGACAGCACTAAAAGGCAGGCTGACCTCTGGTATATTAGCTGGAGATGCATCTCACATCATAAAATAGAATAAAGGGTCATGCCTTTAAGTGCCACAGCAGAACACAAAAACAGGGAAAACAACGTATTTTTTTACACCAGATTTAAACAGGCCTTTGATAGTAACATTTTATCTGAGCTGTGAAATAAGTGACACAACATTCAGCCTTGAGAAAAGAAGACTGAGAGGGGACCTGATCCAGGTCTATAAATATCTAAGGTGTGGGGGGCAGAATGGCGAGGCCAGACTGTTTTCAGTGGTGAGTGGAGACAGGACAAGGGGAAACGGCTGGAAACTGCAGCATAGGAAGTTCCGCACAAATGTGCGCAAGAACTTCTTTACAGTGAGGTGACGGAGCACTGGAACAGGCTGCCCAGGGAGGTGGTGGAGTCTCCTTCTCTGGAGATGTTCAAGACCTGCCTGGATGCCGACCTGTGCGACCTGCTGTAGGGAACCTGCTTTGGCAGGGGGGTTGGACTCGATGATCTCTGGAGGTCCCTTCCAACTCCTACAATTCTGTGATTCTGTGATTCTGTGAACATCTAACAACAAAGAGCTGAAAAATCCTATGTACTGAAGTCACAAACCACATAGGACATTTAACAAGAATCACAGCAAGGAGGAGAAAGTGTTAATTTTGCTTTCTTTCTCTCCTCTCTGACAGTTCATACAGCCATCAGAAAGCCATAGGTATCTAACTTAGGCTCTTAAATCTGAACACATCCCTTTCTCCTATCTTGCTCTCCAAGTTGTCTTCTATTCACTAATTGGTAAGTGTCAGAATGAAGAAAAACAGAAAACCCTGTTAGAAAACCTGCCTGTGAGTTAATACAGGAAGTGTCATGAGCATGCACAAGAGAATCAGCTGCAGAGTCAATATCATGAATATTTCCTACTAAATTTGCTCAGATTGATCTACTGCCTCAAGGAACACCCTGGGATTTGACTTAATATCCATTACTTGGATGTGTGGTAGTTCAGTTCCTGGGTTGGGGCATGTCCATACTCTGACACAGAAGGAAAACATGTGCCTTGGCTTCAAGTCTAGGATACAAGAGGTCATTGGACCAGGCGTATAATAAGATAGCACTGATTTGTGTTACCTGCAGATAACTCAGAGCAATCACTGATTTATTTATTTGATGCATTACAATAGAAGAGAATTGTAAAGAATAGTGAAGCAAAGATTATAAAGCAGTCTTGCAAATAGCACCTCCCAGGCCAAAACAGCAGCACTGGAGAAAGTATTTGTATCAATTGCTAGAGCAGCCTTTAAGTCTAAATTTACTAATGAGATTGAATAGGCCTTATTCACTGCTACAAACACTCGGAGAACTTGCTGATTCCTTTCTAAATGAAAACATCATAACATACATCGGTAGAGTAGAATGGCCTCCACAATAGCAGCCCTCTTACAGGAGCACAGATGCTGTAAAGTTGGAAGCCTGCATTACCTTGCTCAGAAAAGAAAGCCAAATTCAAGCCCTATTAAATGTGAGATGCTATTACACCACAACACAAGCTACAGCAGCACTTAGGAAATTATTGAAATTGCAGTTGATGCAATTTGTCATCAAAGAACGAGAATGAAATATAGGAAATGAAAGACATAAGCAGAAATGCTGACAATTAGGTTTTCTTTTCTGGTCATCAAAAAACTACTTTCAGTTCACAATCATACCAGGGAGTCTCTTCCCTTGCAATATATAGTTTATATCCTTCCCATTTTTAAAAGGTACAATAAAGCCACAATCCAATATCAGTTTGTGAGATAAATGCACCCATGAGGAGCAAGGAATATTTTGAAGAAGAGTACTACAGATAGTGAGATAAGCAGAGTTGCAGGCTGCTCAGAGTTGGAAGAGGCTGGTATCGCAACCTCCTGCTCAAAGCAGGGCCAGCTTCAAAGCCAGCCCACATTGCTCAGGGCTTCATCCACTTGGGATTTGAAAAATCTCCATAATCTCCCCAGTTCCAACAGAGAACCACTGTACTACCTTCAGCAGAGCTCTCCTGATTTAGGTGAATTAGAATCTTACAAGGAGGAGCTTTGCTTTCTTTGGCTGAAATAGATTAGGAAAGCAGCCATAAAAAAGAAAAAATTTGACATGATGACACTTGGCATGCATGCCCTAGGTGAAATAAATCTTTGCCATCTTAACCTGTTTCTCTTGCAGGCTTGAGGTTAAACAGCCCATGCAGAAACAACCATTGCCTTTTCACAGGGTTATTGGTTACAAAGAACTGGAAAGGTTACAGCCTTATGAGTTCCAGATTCACCACCCCAGAACGTGGGAGTCTCCAAGGCATTTGTGCTGTTCCCCACATGGGGAATGTCAGGGACAACTGCAGTCCAGAAGACCCAGTACATAAAAAAAAAGGGAATAAAAAACCACAGTGGACAAATGCTTGCAGACAGCTGGTGCTCTGCAAGAGCTCTCAGATTATCCCAGCTCCTACCCCTGACTGCTCCTTGGCACGTTTAGGAATTAGCACTGGACAGGAACTATTCCCAACAGGCATTCTTCACGCAGAGTAAGAGGATTTAATACTGTAGACACACACAACAGCAAGGTAGTTGATTTGTGACACAGTCCTAAGCATGTATGTGAATAGCTAATGACAGCTTAAGAGTTGCTGGAAGACGTAACTTTTATCTGGGGAGTCTTAGTAGACTTAATACCCACAAATTAATTTCTCCTTTTATTATAACCCAGCCCTTCTCTGACAGAGGATCAGCCTTTTCAAGTGACACAGGAAGATAACAAGGTAATGTTTTCATGTCCTCTTTATTTTCCTTGTCTAACACCAAGAGAATTTATTCACAATCTGTTTCATCTTCCATCTAAAGGAGGCTCAAATCCATGCTTTTCTCCTTCTCAAGAGAGGACTCTAATTTGTCAGTGTGGACGAAAAACTCCTGTTCAAGCTGCAGCAGCTCTGTCCTGGTGATGGTGTTGTTGCATTTGCTATTTGAAAGAGCATTGTATACCAAACCACTAAGATCCCATAGCAAGAGAATCCTCTTGCTTGAGACCCTGCAAACACCTTGAAATGAACACAAGAACAATACAAGAGCTTGTGTATTTTACACATGCATTCAAAATGACAAGATTTAGGTCATAGTTGTGGTGAACTTCCTAGTCTTTAGAACAAGATGTCATACAGAATTGTTAAGCAATTGATTAGATTAAGATGAATTAGATTAAATAAGAATTCAAGTATCATCATTTTGTTTTTAGGTAATAGGCTTAAGGTGAAATCCTGGCATAGTGAGGCCAAGGGAGTTTAACAATCATCCTACAGGGAATTAGAATGTCATCCATAATGAAATACCATTCAAAATTGCTGATATTTAGCATCCCCCTACAGCATGGGGCTATAATTATAAGCTATTTCCACTTGAACTTCCTTATTCTGATGGAAATTTACAGGTAAAAAGCTCCTGAATCAACCATCAAAATTGTCACTTTAAGAGAAAATAAGAAGGAATTTTTCTGGTTGAACGTGCCTAAATGTGTCTACACAGCCACAGATCATCTTATGCTGCAACAAATATATTTGGACTCATGGTAGGCACAGATGAAGTTGCCGGAAGGGTGACTTTTAATCACTGCAGGAAATAAACAAACATCAAAAGAAAACCAATGCTCCAGACAGAAATAAACTTCATTGTGCTCGTGTTCTTAAAGAGTCCTCTTGTGTCCTTACTAGGAAGTGAAATGAAAAAACAGCCAGCCAGCATCACAGTTAACTGTTTGCCCTCGTCAGGAATCCTTATTGTGAATACAGAGTGAGAAAATCTATTCATGTGTCAGATATCTTCAACATTATTCTATCCTTGAAGTGATATCATTCAGTACAGGCACAGCTTAAACACCAGTGGATAAATGGATTGCTAGAATATTGGTGCCTTAAATGGAATTCGCACCCCGGAGGAATCAGTGAGGAGGTGAAGAAGAGACTGAAAAGATGTGAATGCCACGTGTAGCTCTTCAGTGCTCTGCAATGCTTCTGAGATCCGAGTCTGCAGCTGTATAAATTCCATCATTGACTTTGGAATGATCAGGATCTGCTACAAGTCAGGTTATTTTCACTAACAATTCTACTCACAGGAGCAAATTTAAAAGGAACAGTTTATAAAGACATATCAAATGAACTGATACTTCACTGTGTGCATCCAGCTCTGCCACACATGATTGTTCCTATTGCTAGGGATGTCCGCAATACCCTAGAATGAGTAATACCCCTGTCATAAACAGTGACATTCTCCATGTCAAGGGAAGCCTGAGCAGGTACCTCATCTCATCCTCAGTGAAAAAATGTATCTGGTGCCCTGGGACAGAAAGAGAAAGCCTGAGATGTGAGACTTGAGAACTGAGGGCATCTGGGTGGTATTACAGGTTGCAAGGCAAACCGTACAACCCAACAGTGTTTGCTCTGCAGCCCACGTGAGATTCAAAGGAAACGTGTAGGCTGCATCGTCAAATTAGAACAGGTCAGTAAAAGAAGCGTACTGCTGAGAAGAAAAATACTGTTGTCACCTCAGTTTTATCTCATTTTCAATTTTTTGTTTATTGTTTTTCTTCTGGTGCTCAAAGAACAGAAATGTAATTATATGCACATCAGTGCACTCAAAGTGCTGGAAAATTTCCCATATAGGAGTAGGGAATGACAAGAAGTTCTGTGATTTGTTAAGGCTGTGCTAACAACATGCATATCCGAACCAAAACATTGGTGTATTGAAGGACTATGATTCATTTTAGGAATTCTTTTAAACTTCTCATTTTATTTCAGTGTAGTTTTTTGTTTGTTTTTTAATATAAATACACCACTTTTCCTAATCCAAAAGATTTCACTCACTCCTTTGATCTATGTACATTTTGAACAGTAGCTTGTCTTCAACTCACCCTTTCTTCTGACCAGGCCTGTTTCCTGGTGCACCTACAAAGCCAGTACTTCCAGGAAAATTAATTCTGACAACTATGGGTAAAATCATGTTTTGTTTATATTTCAGGTACTAAGCAGATGCTACTAGATATTGCTACCAGATGTTCTAGAATTATATGCAACATTATGCTCAATTTTAACTTTTACAAAATTACAAGCTAATAAAAGGTGACACTGCTATAGTCAAATGATTTATTAAAGGAAAAGCCATTAAATTCCTTTTAAGCTTCACCACCCCACTACCCCAAATAGCTCGTCACTGTATACATCAGTGAACAGATGCAAATGTCTGTACCATTCTGAGATTTCAGTATTATCCCATACAATAATTATATATCCAGATGCCTTTTGCTCTAACAGCCTCAAACACATCTGTCCATCTTAACCTAAATGCATGGTAAGCATTCATTTCATGGTTAAACTGCCTGCAAGAGGACACAAGCCTCGAATCCAAACCCACATCAGGATCATCTTTTTCTGCCACACAGATGAACTTGCACACAGATAAGGACATTTTGTGCACTGAAAGCACTCTGAATCTAAAGGTTGGAATGATTAACTAACAGAGCATACAACAATTTGAAGTATTGCATTCAATTGCATTTAGACCTCGATTTCCAAATCACTTAAAAGGCTGCAATGTTTGTTGCCATGGGGTGGGTTTTTGTTTGCTTGGTGCTGATGGGAGGAGCAGGGGAGCGGGATTTTTGTTGTCATCATTTGGTTCCGTTTTTTGTTTGTTTTTAATATATGAAGTGCTGTACCCTGATGGTGAACAGAAACCACACACTTGATTTTGTGCAGGCTCCCCAAGCTGAAGTCACAGGGCAGCACACGACAGCCAGTGCAGCCAACATCCCTCCCCATCCACCACTGCAATAAACAGAAGTAACGTCAAATAGGAGTGACAGCCAGTAATTATGGAACTGAAAAATTGTTGTGGATTCTTCTGTATCAATGAAGCCACGCACAAATATAGAAAATCTAAATAGCTCCTTCCAATCTTCTAACAGGAAAATATGCACGTTAGCTGATCCACAGATTACTCTAGGGGTTTGTATCAAGCTGCACCTTGGCTAGGAAATTAAATAGCCCACCTAATGTTACCCTAGCACATAGCAGCAGAAGGTTCTCATCAAGTAAAGCAAATCAACTCAACGCTTATGAGAGCACCCATGGAACAACATGAGGAAAAAGAAATTTAACTCCAGCAGTTAAACAGTTTATACTTAAGTGTGCATGCACTACTGCATAAATTGTACCCAAAGCACATAATCTGGAGAGAAAAAAAGAACAAACACTAGAAAGGAAAAGGAGAAAAGAGAAGGGAGATCAGCCAGAAACCATTATTTATAAACAGATATCTAACTCCGAGTTAAAGCATCCCAGCCTCGCCTCTCTGAAGTCGCAATAGCCACACAATTTACACAGCTGAGCATCTGGCTCTAAATACTTCACTGTTCAAAATTCCAGTGTGCATCCTTGCGTAGCAGAGCTTCTCTGACTAATCACGCTAGAGGTAACCACGTCTTAAGTGTGTAGTTCTAAATTGAGTAATATTACCATTAATAACAGAGCCTAATTAAGACATCTATAATGTTTTTAATGAGAAAAATTGAAAGTCCTTCTGGAATTTTTCCAGCCGAATTAATTCTGAGGACTTTAGACGTTATTACAAGTAATGTTACAGGAATGAAAATTAGGTCTAAATTAGGACATGTCACTGTATTTAAACAGGAGGAAAAGGAACTACGTTCTGTTTCCTCCTCTATATGCCAGTCTCTGTTATAACATCTCACCACAGGGGAAACGAAAACAGCACTTTGTGATCTGCTCTAAGCTGCTCTGCATATAGTTGTTCTGATGCATCTCTAAGGTCTGCAAATATTTTAACACTTCCATTTTGGTCTCTTTTTCGCATTTCTGATCCATACTCCCTTGGTGCAAATATTTCCAAAAAATCTTGAAGTGTCACTCGCTTTGGTTTGTGTGGGCCCAAATACTGCTGACTCTCATTTCCATGATTTGTGCTTGTTCAAACAAGAACTCCCTCTGTAACCCTGCATGTGCAAGCAGGGAACACTCATGCAGAGGAATATCAGCTACAATCTGCTAGAACTGTACAGGAAGGGAGGAACCTGCATGGACCAAAACAGTGCTCTGTTAAGACAACAGTGAAGCACTTTAAAGGCTACCCAGCATGGTGAGTCTTCATTTGTACCCCTCATAGATCTACAAACTGCTATGCACACATACCTGCCTTGCTGTTGCCTTTTCCTTCCAAATACTTCCATTGTGAGTTTAAGTTAGTTAATTTCATACAAGTCTGCTACATGGCTGGCTTATGCTGCCCTGAAGGCTCAGAAAGACACCATCCCTGCTCTTCAAAAGGACTCATTTGAGCACTTGCTTTCATACCGGGGATGAGAGTTTGTGTTCAAGAATAGACAAATTCAAAACGTAAGAACAAAGTCATCCCATGATCTGACTGGGTTTTATACAAAGATCTAAGACTTCATTTAGTGGAACTTGAAGTGAAACCCCAATCTTAAGGCATAAGTTAAGAGGGGGAAAAAAAAGCTACAACTATTAGTGTTGGGATGAAGAAAAGCCACCGCAGTGTGACAAAAGCCATGAAATTCACCTTTCATTTTTCCTGATCTACACTGTGGGTATGATCCTACAGGCAATATTCAGGTACACCTTCACATGCACATCTCTACACGAACACACATACATACCCACACACAGCATTCACATAATTGGAGTACCTTCACATTTCATTTCACCTCTCAACCATAAAATGCTCCACCACCCTCATCTTTCAGATTCCAAAACTCAAACAGGAATTCTGCAATTTGCCGTGCCTTAGTAAGCAGAAATGCAATCGTGTACATTTCAGGCAGGGCAGCTAATGAGGTTGTTTGTCCTTGAAAGCAGACACTGCACAAAAAGTGCTCTTTATTTATTTCTTTTGAATGCATTTTACTAATGCTGAGAAGGTTTTTAGTGCTCAGATATTTTGAATAGGTTTATAGCTTTCAACAATTAGTTATGAGAATAGCAAGGACATTTAGACATGTATATTCCCTAAAAGCCCGGGAGGCTTACCCTCTTCCAAATCAGTTTTGTATACAAAATGCCAGCTTAATTGAATTGTAAAGACTCCTCAGAGAAAGCAAATCTGATTTCTATCTTCTGTTGATACCATAAATATTAAAAGCAGAAAATAAAATCCTTATCTGTTACTGATACATGACAGATACATATCTGGAATTTTTGGAAACATCAGAATTATCACTCTCAAGTATAATGCCAAAAAGATGACAATTTTGTAAAGCAATGCTTGATTTTTAGTCTTGCAATTGAAATGCTGCATTCCTCCAAATACAAAGAAGTCTAAGTAAAAAATGTTAGTATTAAACTAATATATGCATATGACTGCCATAAATGTAAATTCCTACTTAAATATTTAACCCCCATATAGGCCATTATTACTGTTTCTTACTGAGTGTTTCACATACTGAAGCCTGATAGATAACCCAAATAACTAATTCTTAGCTGTTAGCTTTAAGCTCTGCTTCAAAGCTTGCTATAAACAAAATCCATTTGCAGTATTCAGCAGCAAATTATTTGATGCATGATTTCTAGTTCGTATTTCCCTCCAAACCCTAAATTATTGTATATTTCAAGGCTGCACAGGACGCTATAGACAGGCAGACGACCACCAACGTGTTCATGCAGGGAAGTCTGGGCAGCCAACACTTCCCACTCATTCCTCCTTTGGACCACATCAGGGGAAACAGCAAACTGCAGCCAAGAGTGCCTTGGAAAGCACCTTGAGCTGCAAGAGAGAAAAGAATGTAGTCTCTGCCCCACCACTTCACTGAGTTGTTGTCTGAGCTTAAAAGCAGGTAGGTGAACATGTTCTGGAGAAAGAGAAAACTGTAGTAATTTGTTTTTTCTTGTAGAAGGAGAGAAAGAAGCATTTCTAGCAGACCACCTCCACTCCTTCCTTTGATCACATCTCTCCTGCAGGCAGCACATGGAGACACGGGGACCTCATTCTTTAGAAGTTTAAAACATGACAGAAACATGTATCCAGCAATTGCCACATGTGCTACTGAGTGGTTCCACAATGTATTGCTAAGAATGCCTACATTTTCGTTCTATGATTCCCAAATATCTTTGCTCATAAGTACCTATGAAGGTAACAAAGGAGGGTGACCTTAAAAGGGAGCACAGCCTGATGACTTTAGTAAGCCTGTGCAAGATGAGGCCTATCCAGCAACGATAAAGAGCAGCTCAGACAGAAGCCAGCAGCCCATCTGCAGGTCTCACACTGATGACCACATAAAATATTTTTGAGTTTCTGATGATCATAATTTGGTGAGCAGAGGGTATAGAGTAAGTGTAGGAGAAACAAGGGGACTGGTAACATGAGAAATCTTTTCTGCTTTTATTCTCAGATTTGTAATCATGCAACTCACTTTAAAAGCTTACAAGCTCTTAATTTAAGTTGTCAAGCAAAGAAAATGATTGAGCATTCCCAAAGAAATAAAAGAAAAAGACAAGACAAAACTAGACAGGAAGAAGGAAAATATTCTTCAAAACACATTGATCTCCGTGTTATTTTACTTTCAGTACAGCATGGATGTCAACAATGTATTTCAGATTATTGAACAAGAACAAAATGATAAAAGCAAAGCTTCCCCTTCGGGTGAAGTCATTCTGTTAACTATAATTCCCCAAGCATGCTAAAAATACATCTTCATTGTCACAAGATGACTGCAACCTATCTTTAAGGCAAGGATTAAATGTCAGCAGTAAGATAGGCTGCAGAAATGAAGTAGATGTATCTTAATTCTAAAAAAAAATAAATAAAATAAAATCAATCTATTTACTGCAATTAAAGTTTTAGTTGTTCTAATGCACAGAAACAGTGCAAGACTCTTTGCAAGGCTTTCCCCCCCAACAAAGCATGCTGCTCAGGGCTCTCAGCATGAGGGACAGTAAGCACTGACAGGTGATTTGGGGCTCCCAAGCTGCAACTGCCTCTTTTGCTAAAGGCTTCCCATAGGACTGCATGAGCTACTTCTGTTGCTTTATACTTGAAGTTTATCCCTTCCATGATAGGGAAGGAGTAACCTTCCCTTTTGATAACTAACTTCACAAAGAAGTTGAGAAAACAAAAGTCAGTGATTCAGTAGCCTAAAGAAAGGAAGGTCCCTTCCTTATAGTTTTCCTAACAGCCAGCAGTGCAGTTCTGCCTTGGAAAATTCATCCACTAGGTACACTTAACTATAAGAAATAGCTATAAAATGCAATTTAGAAGAGGCAGTCCCAGAATAAGTCCCTGTCTTTCCCTGCTTTTGCACTGCAATCCACCCCAGGGCCTGTCTTCATGCAAATCCTATCCAGCTTGGATTTTGCAAGATGCAAGCACCTCACCATTAAGCCAGCCACCAGAGGAGAACAGTGTCCAGCAACTCTTTGAATCTCAGCTCATCCAACTCTGAGCTGTGCTCTCAGTTATATCCTCGAAAGGACAGAAAAGCTCATGGCTTAATTTCTAACTCTTCCAAATGCTAGCACCTTTTGACTAAGGACTTGTTTTTGCAGTTTCTCATTTATCTGCTTCTGTCTCTCTGGAGCCAAGATATTAAAATCCCTTTCTGATTGGCCTCCAGCAGTCCATAAAAATCTTACAGTAAATCCTGCAGCTGGAGACACACTGCTGGTACTGGCTGGATGTGCTAGAGAGCAAAATGAAATAAATGTCCGCTGTAAGAAATAGCATTAACTTAGTTTCACAGAGCATTTAGAGTCTTCGATTACTTTTGGTTTCCCATGGTTTATAAAGCAACTTGTGAAAACTTGTGAAGTTCCCTGCAAAGCAGAGTTGTTGCTCCCTGCCATCAGGCCAAGCAGCAGTGCAATCAGCCTGGCAAGTTTACTCAACCTCTGGCAGCCCTGCAGATCTCATTCCAGGAGGGTCTGACAGATGGTAGCTGGCCATCTTGGCACACTCTTTATTTTAAATTCTACTCTAGAGGGGCTTCTTACTATTAGGAATCAAAGCCCTTTGCAAATAGAGAAAACTAGGCAGAGGCATGCTAATTAGGCCTCACAAACCCCTGGATAGGAGCATTATCTTTTTAATCATTATACAAACACACAACAGCCACAGGTCCCCAGGCTGATGCTGCAACCCTGAGATCTCCACACAAGTCCATTCGCAGAGAGATATATGTGGACACTTTTAGTTTGCAGTGTGCTTCCTTTTTGTATTACTGACACGGTTTAATGTTGGACACATTAGGGAATGTTACAGGCAGCAAGCAAAGGGTTAACACTTTCCAAAGTGCACTTACAAGACTGTTCTGACATTTCAAAAGTTAAGAGGAACTATTCTTAGCCGTGTCTAATAATATTGCAGTTTCCCACCCATGGAATCTGTGTGCAATCCTCCATTGAATTGGCAGCCTTTGGTGGTATCACTGCCACATGATTTGAACCAGGCAAAATTCAAAAACATTGCCATAGCACTGTGTAGCCAGCCTGAAAATATCTTCACCGCTCTTGGGAGATGAGTGATCCCTTTGGAATTGGTTTTTGGAACTGTAAACTAATGAATCACTAACAGCTTTAAAGTAGACAAAATGTATTGCAACACAGCATGTAGTGCAGCAGAACTGAAGGAAATCTGTTTACAGTGCTTCAACAGACACTTGAAATCAAGATGCTCAAGAAGGATGAGGCTGTTAAGAGGAAAAAAACCCAAAGTTTCAAGTGCTGTGAGCACAGTTACCTCTTCCATGGCCAGCAGCCACCTTTGGTTCCAGAAGTGTGTTCTAACCCTCCAGGGTTACCAACCAGCACCACACGTCAAGCAGCACCTTGATCCATATGGAAACACAGCTAGGGACGGAGCAAGAACGAGCCCTCCTCCGGATCTGCTTGTGTTTGTGCTTCAGGGATAAGCACCACAATCAGAAATCACTTCTGTCACACAGCCACATTCACAGCTTAGACACCGCAACCGCGACCACAGCTGCCTGGAAACCTTGTCAGCAAGACTTATGCTATATTTGGTAATGGGACAAGGCTAGCCCCAAACTTCTACTCAAGCCAAGGGGCAGCCTTGTGCTCACAGCTGGTGGGAAAAGGCACTGTTTTGCAGTCCAGATTCCTGGTGAAGCAGCACAGACTGGAGAAGCTCTAAAAAACAAAGTTCACAGGGACAATTGCTGGGCAAGGGAAAAGGCAAAGCTTGCAGCTCCCAATCTAAGCCACAGCTGTTTGTTAAGAAAGCTCCCTGCCCTACATTTGTCCAGTCAAAGTTGGGCTGTTACACAGATAAGTTGCCTTGAGCTAGGAAGAGACTAAGCAAAGAGAAGTGCAGCTCTGAAAGCAGCAGTTAAAATCTCATCTGCAAAAGATGGCAAGTTTGATGTTGTACTGGTTATCCAGAGTATAATTAAATATTTGCAACAAAGAGTTACTATGAATAAATACCAAGAGACTCCTTGCTTGAAGGATACCCACTGCAGTCACACTCTCTTGCCTCCCTTTCAGCAAGAAGTGTTGCCAATAGCACTGAACAAAAGCAGAGATTTGTATACAGGTACAAACACAGCTGATCAGGTAGTTCACTGATTCACAACAATATATGGAAGAAGTGCAAATTAAAAGGCGACTTGGTTATTATATAAGTGGATTGTTGAAGATCTGCTATTAAAAAATTTAATGTAACCATACCCACAGTGAACCAAGAAATAAGAAAGTGGGATGAAAAGCAAAAAATTTTTCTCCCTGCTGCACTGAGCTTGACCAGTATATGTGAGGCAGAAGGGTACTACAAATAAATCAAGAAGGAACGCTGTTTTCATTTTATCAGCTTCTGACCCTAGAAAGATATCCTAATTCCAGTACACAGGTCACAAAAGTAGGCATAGAAATGCCATACTGGAGATGTATCCTCTACCCCAGTTGCTGCATGGCCTTCTCTCCCTCCCTCGAAGAGGCTTAAGAAAAAAATGTACCCTTCTCAGTCTAAAACCTGTCCCCACCCCCAGAGCCTGGCACAAAGCTCTGCACACTGTGTACGCCTCTTGCTTACAGGCTGCAAAAGATGTACTGTGTGTACTTCCTCTGCTTCTAAAACAAAGGAATGTGCTCATAAATCAGAAACAGTTTTACGAGGAAGAGGAGGGAGAATCTTCTGTTCCCATCATATTTTGAGCCATACTGAGAACCCCACACATTCCTCAGCAGCAGTCACGGCATGAGGAGCAGCAGCATAACAGGCCTGGCATGCCCCTGACTCAGCCACTATGCTATTTTAAAAAACCCAGCCCTTCCAGGACGGGTTAGCTCAGGGCAAGGCAGCGCCCCGCTGGGGATCCTCTGCACCACTGGCTGGGCAGAGACATTGACACCATACAGAGCCCACGGAATTACTGCATACAGAGCAGTATGAAGGGGAGGCGGCACCCAAGCTAAGCAAGACTGTCAGCTAGCTTGGGAGCAAGACAGAGCTCCCAGCCACAGCTCAACAAGTCAGGGCCCCGCACCACCCCTGTGCAACACACACAACTTCAGTCTAGAGATTGTGGAGGAACCTTTCCATGGGTCTTACTTCTGTATTAGTACCACTGATATTAAGTGACAGTTGCAGTGATACCTACACTTGAAGACAGCCTCCTTCCCATCAGGCAAGCAAATCAAGACCAGCATACTGGTTACACAGGCATCAAACAGTAAAGATTTTTCGGATGCAGCAGACCTGAGCTACAGTCACTGACCCAGAGAAAATCAGAGCTGACTTGAACCTGTACTCCAGTAGGTTCCCACGTCAACTCACATCATCCTGTACAATAGGCCTCAGTTTCAGAAGCCCCTGTGCTACCAAGGCTGCCAAGCAGGAGTAAGAATGTTAGTTTGCTCACAATCTTTGCAGTTTTTCTTGCACATGTTTTGAGTAACTTTTTTCTCCCTATAATTTCGAGTATTTTAAAATGTCAAATGTATTTACACTGTGTTCTCTTGCACTTCACATGAATCATGAGTCATGCATACACCACAGAAATACAGTGTCAGAAACAGACCTATTGTACATGAATTGTACGTTCAGTTGTCAGGGGAGAGTTGTTCCATTTTAAGGACAAAACAACCTGCAGAAACGTTATGGCTAGTTAGCAAACATGCCAAAAGTCGTGCTCTTTTCTCTTTAATCTTTACTCTGCAGCTGACCTCCAAAAGATGTCAGAAGATACATAAAATGGCATGGATCTGCAAAATGGTATTAACAGAGGTGAAGGAATGGTGGAGAAGGATAAAAATGCCATAATATCCAAGCCTGTCTCACAAAACATCAGAGTACTTCTCTTATAATTGCTGGTCCGTAATACTCATTTCAGCAAGGCACTGCCTACTCTTAGCTTGTTCTGGGAATTGGCTCTCCTTATAATGCCAGAAACCATAAGAGCTGAACTCTCCCAAGCCTCTCTAGAACACATTTATTTCTACTGGTATTCAGTTAAAAAGTATGCTTGTGTTACATGTGACACCTGGGAAGTGACCTAGTATGCATAAAATCTTTTCAGACTCTAAAAGAAGTGATATGCAAACAGTTTAAGGAGAAACTCCAAGGTGCTGTCCTGCAATGAAGGCTGCTTTAGCCTCACATCTCATCCCCATTCAGCTTGCTGTTCTCTCCTTTCCCACTCTCTCCCCATCCAAGTAGTCAATTAAAGGAAACACATTGCCTAGGTTTTATTTCACCTACACTTGTAAAAAGTTTCTCAGAGAATCAGTAGAATGGATTTAATGACTGTGAGCACAACAACACTAAACAAGCAGACAAAAATATTGTCCATTAAGACAAAGCATGCAGCAAACAAAAATAAAGAAGTCCCACCAAAACATAAAATGTAGAAGAGACGAATTCTGTGGCCTGGCAGCTAATGAATGCTTAGAGCCAGGGAAAAGATACAGAGTTATCAAGAGATTAGATTTCCTGCCTCCTGTAAATTAGTATGTAATACGTACGACAAAAGTGCATAAAAGAAAGCACCAGCACCACTGTTTCTTGTTGCTGACAACAGATAGAAGCAAAAGCACTGGATACAAGTGTCAGCCTAAACTAACATGTAGGATTACTGAATTTCCATATCTTCATTTAAACACGGAGTCACTCTCTATTCCAGTGTATGTCTGTTAACTGCATGACAAACATATTTTCTAAATGCTAACAGCTGTGAACAAATTACAGGACATTACATTCTTTCCTCCCCATCCCCCCTTTATCCTTCTTTTGTTTTCCCTTCCAGCTGGATTGGTAAGGTTTGATCCTTGTTCTCATATTCCAAGGAATGGGGCAAGAAATTCAGCAGCTATATCAGCAAATTTATTACTACATAACAACCCAGCACTTCGGGCTCTTCAAGAGACCAGCAGCTTAAAACCATTACCAGGTAAATTCAATACTTCCCTCCAACCGCCAAGTGCAGCTAGAACTAGAATGCCTTACAGAAAGGAGGAGAGGTTTAAGAGGTCTGTGGCCCAGGCAATGCTTCAGTGGCAGAATATTATGGGACTTTTTGTTTATTTGCTTGGTGCATCTGAACTTACCAAGAAATGTGAGAGGTTAGTACACAACTATTGATAGTATAATGCGTACAGTTGCCTATCTACCTACATCAGTGAAAGATTGCAGTTAAATGCTGCACTATCTCTAGGCAATCTGAAGTTTACCCAGTGGAAAAAAAAAAAAAAAAAAAAGCAGAACCTATTTAAGATGCTAAAGGAACGTGACTTTGCTTAGGTGCATCTGTTTTTCCTCATGCTGCAGAGAAACCCATCATCTTCTGAACTGCCACTAAAGAAAAAATCTCATCTATAGGTGAGTTCTATAAGCATAAAGATTAAAAAAAGAAGAAAGAAAGAACAGGGAGTAAGTTTCCAAAAAGAGCCTGCTGATGCTCATCTAGGCAACAAGTTAAAACAATGTTGTGTGAATTATTCATCCTTTAAATGCTTCCATCACCAGAAGTTCTAGAAGAAAAAAAAAAAAAGAACAAAAACTAAAAGCACTCAGACTACCTGATTTTTTATTTTATTTTAATTTTTTTTTTTTTTTTTTGTGAACAGACAAAGTAGAACAGAGAAAAGTAATCAAAGAAGGAAATTACAGGTGTGCTGATGCTTCCAGCCAGCCTGGAGGTAAGGCAGTGAGAACTGCTCATGCTGTGCGTGATCACTTTTTTCTTTCTCATACAGAAACCAGAAGTCAAGAACAAGTTTGAAAAGCAGCTTTGTTCAAGTTTGAGTTCTGGCAGACAACCCAGTCGGTTTCTATTTGAGCCATATTCCTTCAGCCACCCATAATCAATGTTTAGTACCCACACACAGTAAATAAGAAACAGGTTCTCTGCTTTTATGCTTGTGAAAGAACAAATGCTTTGAAAATTACATTCTTCGAAGCCAATGTGAAAAGATTGCATCCTTATTTCAGAGGAACATTATCAAACAGGAGGAGGCGGTTGTTCCACAGTCAGAGAACAGCTTTTAATAGTCCAAACAAGTCTACAGTTTCTCATATTTTGGGCTTGCAAGAAAGAGTGTCTCCCCTCGATCCAAAAAAACCCAGTGAGATTTTAGGACAGCAACATCATGCTTCCAGCAGGTAGGCATAGAATTGGAACAGCCATGACAATGCAGCTCATCGCCAACAAGAGCAACATAGGCTTCTGGCAGCTCTGCCACTCCGGTATGTGGAAGGACGGAAAGACAGTGTTCCCATGATATCACAGTGATATCATGTTGATACCATAACAGACTGGAACAGACACGGCTGAGGTGGAAAATACTCCACCTTTGAGACGATGTCTCACATTGGGGTGGAAATATCTGACACTTTTCCTGTACCCAAGCATTAGAAGCACAGCTGTATGTACATTGTCTGACATCTACCCAAACCCACTGCCGGCCCCATCCCCTCCTGTTCCAATGGAGGGTTTTGCCAGCAGCCATCATGTAAGCTCTACTGATAAGCAAGTACATATTTTCCTTACGCTTAGGACAACTCTGTGCAGTTATGGTTAGCTAAACACTTTCTTTTTATAGCTCCTCTGTATGCAAAAATATAAGCTGTATAGAGATAGACAGTTCTTTGGCAAATCATAACTAATTATATTCTTGAGAGTTGAGCAGGGTTATTAAAATAATATCATGAACACCAGTTGCTGATTGGCCTAAAGACTGAATTTATTCTGGGCTCCCTCCAATCAGAATTAATCTTTCGATAGCACAATGAACTGTCACTTCTGAATCAACACCAGCAGCAAAAATGACAGCAGCCTGCATCATTACTCAACTAAGATAATAGAACTAAAGTCATTGGAACAGGCAGATGTTGGAGGATGTCTCCCATTTCAGAATAATGTTCCTGTCATAACTCAACATTTATTTTAGGGAAGCAAGGATAAATTCATTACTATTTGCAGGGTGCTCAGATATAACAGTAATAGGAGCCATGTAAGCTACCAATACAAAGACAGTAGAAATGCACATGGTATCAATACTAACCATCCTTCACCTGGATGACACAAAGCAGGGCAATGCAATCAATCCATGCCTGCCAAAGACCTTTTCCTGTGTTAGTGTGCACAACAGTAATCTGCCATTGCAAACTCAATGCTGAAGGGATGTGCAAGAGAAGTAATTCCCACACGATGCAGTATTCCATGCTTTATTCCTAGCAACCTTATTTTCCAGTAGCGTGTTGTGTCTGAAATCATCATCTAAAAAGCTGTTTGCCAGATTGCAGTAATCAGTATTCCCAACGCACAGAATGATGCATTTCTGCAGCGATAACCAAACTTCATAGATACGACAATTAGGAACTACTACTAATGACATTTAAAACTGGAGACTGCATTCTGCATGATCATTTCTAAATGACATCTTTTAATTTAAAAGATCAGAAAAAAATAATGGTTCCATAAATAGAAGCAAATGTCAGGCCCTAATCTATTTCAGAACAACAGTTACACCCAGTGCATGGGTGTATAAAGGTGTACATCCCATTACTGCTGGGCTTTAAGGACCATCTTACATCTTTGACCCACTGCATAATATCTCCTGCAGTGGTATTCTGGTGATTGAGTGTGTTCTAACTGCTTTGGTATTCAGATCAGAGTTCTGTGTTAGTAAATTAACAGGATTATCGATATTCATAAGCCAAGATTAATGGAGTTCATAGTCTGGTTAGTTCAATCAGATCATGAATTATGACAACAAGACATTTTCAAAGAGAATAAAACCACTTAGCCTGACACCAAATACCATCTTCAAATAGTAGACTAATATAAATACCCAGAAACTGAGTTTTATATATAGTTCTATTTTAATTTCATTCTCATTTTTCTATACACTCACAGGTTTTTCATTTTGCATTTCACTTAGGTAAGAATGACAGATAATATCCAGGACTTCCTGGCACATGCAAAGCCAGTTATCATATGTTGGCAGAAGGTCAAACTGAACACCTTTTAATTTGGCCAGTTATCTAGCTACAGAATGACACAAACCTGGAGCTGAGTGCCATTCCTGCCACGTAGCATGGTTGGAGTTGCTCAGCTTCCTCCAACAAAGCTCAGAAACAATGGATTTAATGGGGAGGGAAATACCCATCCAATTCTAATTGCTAATTCTGTTTCCTTTCACTGAGAGCAAAGTACCAGATGCTCTAGATTTCCTGCTTTGTCAACTGTAGAGGAGTATTCTGTTCAGCTCTCACATTCTGATATAGCTGTTTGTTGCTTGATAAAAGGTGGTTCCCCAGGGAAAACATAGGAGTGTCTCTAGAGAAATGGCCAGTACCTTATTTGGAAGTAGAACTCAAAGCCTGTGAGTTTTTCTAGGAATAATTCCAGATTTTTGGAACACTGCTCCCAGGACTTCCTCTGTTCCTCACTATACCACTAATTGGCTCAAAGTTGAAGTGCGCCTATTACATTTTAACGACCATCTTAAATAAAGAAAATTAATTTATAGCAGTTCATTTCTTCCTTTTTATGGAGGCTATAGGGAAAGCCACCAGCATTTATTCAATTCAAAACGGGTTCAAAATCCCCTACATTTGACTCTGCTCAGAGAGACCTTACTTAAAAACTCTTTGAGCAGAAACCCTTCTTACAATTCCAACTTACGCCAAGATAATGTAAAGAAATTGATTGACTATAAAGCAGATGAGCCAATTATCAGTGTGTTAAGTATGCTCTAAAATACCTTTTCCTCCGTAGTGATTGAAACAAATCTTAACGTGCTAACAACGATTTTGTGGATTGAACTGAAACTGAAGTTATTCATCGTCCCTCTATCTGTGGCACGGATATTTGTTCTTTCAGTCATGTGGCAGACTGCCATTAATGCACAGCATCAATACTCCTCCACCTGTGTTTCCAGCTTAGCTTGCTGACTTTGCATTGGAGCAGATAGGGAGCACTCACTACAAAACTCAAGAGGAGAAACAAGGGCTAACCTTCAACAGTAGTTTTCAGGACACAAATAATAATAGCTGAAAACATCTCACAGGTATAACATAAATATTTGTAAGTGGGCATATCTTATATCCTGAACTGAAGATGTAAACCTGTAATTTGCTCCATCTTTCTAAGTATTTCTTTGCATACCATATTAAAAGTGCTGTGACAGCTTAATGGCCTAGAACCTGTGGTTTTCAGCATTTTAAGTCCTTATTATGCACAAAGTTCATCTGCCCTGACTACTCACAGACATTGGCTTTTGGAAATATATACTTGTACTACCAACAGGAAATTAAACATTAGCTTTTCTAGAAACCTGTGAATTCCAGAGAGCTGCATCTGAGTGCTGAAATTTGAGCTCTTTAAAAGCTTGAGAGTGGATGTTCAGCTCCCTAAAAAGCAGAACACCTTACAGATATCAAAATAGACATCCGTACATGGATGTTCACAGATATCAGTAGTTATTTAAATACTTTAATCAGCTTTTCCAAGTGGTTAGAGATACTGATAGACTGCTGTGTGCTGAAAAGATTCACTCCTCCCCACTCTTAATAGCACATACTTATTTTAGTCTGTTCCAACCAGCTCCATCAAACCAAATCTGAAATTCCCCCTTCCCCCTTTTTTTTCAAGCAAGGAAAATTAATGATGCAAAACATAGTAGAATATTGAATAAGTTAGCACTGGAATGACTACCTTACATAGAAAACAGTAAGGATTTTAAAGAATCTGATGTTTCCACCTGATAGAGAATACAGTTCACATCATAACTCCACACTGAAACAAGCAGGAGGCAAATTTCCAAGACCTTTGAATAATGAAACAGTGGTTAATAAAGCAAATCTTATTTTTCCACTCCTCTTTAGTTTTTAATATCCTACTGATTTGTATCTACTAGCTGCAGGACACACAAAGTAACAGAAAAGCAGCCTCCCATCAGGAGAACAGTGCCATTCATCTAGCGATCAGGGCAGGGCACAGTGTGACCGTGTAACTGTGACCAAGAAATCTGGCATCACCCAGAGTTACCAAATACCATGCATGTCCCACTTAGTCTTCTGAGCATGGCCTATCCTCCTTTCTGTCTCCTCTCCAGCATGCATGGTAGATTGTCTTTTTTTCTTCACATTGGTTAGAATACTAGAGATACACTAAGAAAGTGGATTTGGTGCTGGTGTCTGTCAAAGAGGGAAGGAAGAAGGGATTTCTATGAAATGACTGAAGCCCCACCACCACTCACTAACCTCATATTTCAGTCTCAAGTCTCAGGGCTCTTCTCCTTCCCAATAGTTTTATGCTGGTTTAGGGACTCAGATGTCTGAGTCCATAACTTTCACACGCATGCAAGTACATCCCAGCAGCTAAAGGCAAGAGATGTTCCTCCACACAGTAATGCAGGAAGAGTTCAACATTAGTAACTCTGTTTTCTAGCTTGTCTCTACATATTAATAAAATGTTAAAAGCCTACTTATCTAGTCACTAACAGGAAGAAAATGAAAGACAGAGCTTAATATCTTCTTGAATAGTCACCACAGTTGCTATCTACATAGATTTAATATCTCCTGTTGCACTAGACTACTGAGATACCTTTTAGAAATGCTCATTTCTTAGTTGACAAATGACTAAGGATCAAGTCAACACCCTCCAATGGATTAGGGCACACATCGCATACAACAGAATTACATTTTTTCTATTTTTGACTATCAGTAACAAAATACATTGTCTGAACTCCCTCTTGAATAGAAAAATAGCATCTCAAGTAGTACGTAGAAATGCAGGTTTAATTGTAATGCCATAACTCACAGAATTTCATGAGTAGTTTCACTCATCTATCATAGCACATCCCCCTTGTTTGGCAGTAAGGAGTCTGGTCATATCTGGATAAGAACAGCTTTCAATGGTTAGAGCTGTTGCCCATCAGGAGACGAACTCAGCAGGGGCCAACCTTCCCTCCAAGGCACCATGTGACAAATGGTAGAGCACAACTGCTGGAATGGTTCTGTGCTTGGGAGACATCATCTTTTGAATGAGATACTGCAGAAGAAAATCTTTGACTACACAACCCAATAAGAGATGGCCTGTTCACAGAATTCTCGACAATACCGAAGCATTTTACATAACAATCGGCAATGGAATTTCACTAATGCTTCTAAAATCATCCTTCTAACAACTCAGATACAGCACAACAGAAACAGGATGCTTTTCCTCTGGAATTCTGCAATCATAAGTAATCTTAAAGTAAGTACCAATAAGATACAAAGGGGAAACATTTGGTCTGAATTTCAGCATAATCATTAACGTTATTCCAAGAGACACTGTGAGCAAGAATTTTCCTTTTTCATGAAGCTGGTAAATTCCTCTTGCTTTCAGTACCTTTGTGTCAGCTTTCAGGCTGTGCATGGAGCCCTCTTCTGGAGAAATTTGAAAAAATGAAAGCTTAAGAATGCAGCAGTGTGGTCTATGCATTTGTGGACAGTTTTAGGACTAATCTTCTCTATTCACTATAAAGACAAGCTTGTAAAATCTACACATTTTACCCAATTCACTTAATTACAACCCAGCAGAACATCACAGTTACAGTTAAGGCCATCAAAAATTGCTTTTCCTCCCCTCGTCCAAGCTTCACTCAAAAATGTTGTGTTGAATTCATCTGCCTGCATGAAACACAAAGCATACAAAGCTCGGAACAAGTTTCATTTTAGAAAAATAAAAACATTCTACATGGGCCTTAGGAAATATTCCTTGGGAAAACACACAGAAAACAAACCTGACTCAACAGATTCACAAATCTGTAGGTATTTACTGTTAACTGCACGTTTTATAGAGATATGCACAAACTACCAGAGGATACTCTGTTTGATTGTCAACTTCAGATCAATAAAGCTGCATATTGTAGATAAGCTTTGTAGTTTTACTGGTGATCATGAATTAAGGGTGTGAAACATATCTTACACCACTACTTCAGTTAACGCTCAGTTTTCCTCTTGGTGAACGCAGACAAACTGTCAGTAATAGTGCTGGCTAAGCCTCTGATAAATAAAAATATTTATCAACCACCTGTTTAATACAATTTTTAATCAACAATGCATCCCATTGAGCATGTGTACATGAAAAACTGATGCCCCATTAATATCTTTATCCTTTCATGGCTTTGAAAGACGAGTTTTCTAGATTTAACAAATACAGCTGAATTAAATGCAGATTAAAAACACACAGACCAGAAGTTACAAGTTTTACATCCTCAATTTAAAAAAATATATATATCAGAAGAACAGAAACACATAAACATTCCATTATTTTCAGTTCATGCTCCATTACTTTCAGTTCATGCTCTCAAAATCTCACCAGATATCTCTGAGACTTTTTCGTACACTGTAAACTTTGTCATCATTACTCTGAGATGAAGTTCTTCCTATCCTCTGCTTCCACAGAAAGTATTGCATTACTAGATTGCTATTGCTCAGAAATCATTTTATCAAAATTGAGCTTTTCTTGTTCCACTAGCACTGTATTATAGCAATCATTATTGCTACTACTGAGGAAAAAAAAATAAAAAAGAAAACTTATGAGAAATCCCAAAATGTGTTACAACTACTATGCAGCCAGATGGCTGCATTTGTTTAGTATGTTGTTTCTCACATTCTTCTGTTTACTTTTCCTGTCACATGCAAGTTGTGCATGTGGTGTGTCAAAGAGAAAAGCTGAGCAGCATTTCAGTAATTCCCTTTTTTCTTTATCTAAAATGTCATCATTTTCACTTCGTACTGTAACCTGTCAACACTCAGCATCCTCACTCCTGAAGACACATTTATGTACATTTGCTTATTACAACTAATTCATTCCTCAACTCATTTACTCTTAGACACAATACATAAAGTGAACTTGGAACTGTGTTAAATTACCATGTCTAGGCATTGATAAATGAATCTGCACATGCTAATAAAGTGGGGTGTGGTTTAAACACATAAATACAGAGCAATGCTAAAGCTCCACAAGCTGAGCCCTGCGGGTACTCAGACTTGCCTCAGCCTAGCAAGAACAGCAACTCTGAAGTACTGCTGAAAGTTATCAATGGACTGCAGAGATAAACAGTTTGCAGAATCCAGGGTTCTGCACTTCGTCAAATTTTAAGTGATTACTGGTATTAAAACTAAAAATAAAAAATAAAAACACGGGCTATGTGGTTTACTAGGTCTTAGAAGTCTGTCCCCCCCTCTATCATAAACATTTTCCTACAAGGGACCTTAAAAAAAAAAAAATCCAAACTCAAGCTGAAGAAAACTGAAAGGAAAAGAAAAATAAGAACAAGAAAAGACAAGTCTCGGAGAATACCAACCAAACTGCAGTTCATCAAGGGGGGCTCAAGCCCAAGGTCAGGGGCACCAGCTTGGTGTACCCCCTGGTTACCCCACTACCAGGTGCCCCCTCTCCCTAAACATATTGCCTCCCATGGCCAGCCCTGCTGTCTGCCCAGCCTGGGTGTCAGCCCACATTAACAACTTCTCTGCAGAAGCCTTTTGCACACCCCTAGCTCATCCCAGAGGCTCTCAGCCTTCCCTGGGTGGTAGCTTGCATGCTGGGGATCCCCCTTACATACACACACAGCCCCGGCCCCAGCTGCTGGGGTGGCCCTGCAAGAAACTCCGCATACATGCTGCTCTGGGACCTCAAACTCATCCTTCTCCAGTACATTCAGGCACCGTGCCTACAGCCCAAAAGCAGTTGCTTTCATTTACTGCACTCACTGAAGCAGGACTGTAACCCTGAGCCCACCCAAATGCCTCTGTGCTTGCTCACATGAGCTCCGATCACGGAGTGCCTCACTGCCTTGCAGCTTCAACCACCCACCAGTGCCTGTCCTCCAAATCAGGCTCAGCCAGGACTCAAGTATGCCCACCCAGACCCACAGCTTGTCTGTTATAGTTCACATGACTGCTGCTCACTTACACAAGCACCCTTGGTGTGCCTCCTCTCAGCAGCAGAGCTCTTCCAACATTCACCATTCTCTGCTCTTTCTTCTATTTTGGAAAAGCAAATTAAATTCTTTCTGGAGATTGCAGTTGCACAAGCACCAGTGCACAGACTCAGGAATCCCAGCACTACTTTGACACTAAAATCTACCAAATCCCTAAGGGTTAACAAAACCACTCGGTCACCAGTCAAAAAGGAATTAACTTTTATCTCCACTCAGAGCACAGGGTGCCAGTGCCACCATCACTAAATGCAAGAGTTTACAAAGCTCCTAAGACAAAAGAAAGAAAGAGGCATTTATGCTGGACAACAAAGGATTCGCAAACCTCCCCAGAGCTTCCAAAAAGTAAGCCCTGAAACAGCAGCAAGAAGAAAAGAGAGCAACCAGAAGGTGTTGAGAAGTCAAAGCCCTGCGAGACCCTTTGCTTTGACAGACAGCAGCAGCGGGGCTTTAGCAGCTCTGTGTTTTTAAGGCTGGGTGTTTTTTCCTCTGCTTTCTGGCAGAGGGGGATCTGTTACATTTAATAAGAGAAAGGCTACATAGTAAGTCATTAACAGTAATACACATCTATCAGGAGAGAGTACGGGAAGGGAGCCTTTTGCAAGGTCTGATTTTATTTTTCCTCTGCATTCTCCCCTCCCGTTTTTAAAAAGCAATAAATAAAGTGGGCTGCCTATAACAGCCTATCTGCCTACTACCCGGCAAAAGCCACAGAGGAAAGAGGCAAATCAAAGTTGCAGCATTTGATATGACAGAAAATATTGCTGCTGCAGCTGCTACCGAGACACTTGAAAGATTCCCCCCCCCACCCCCCCCCTCTCTGAAAGGAAACAAAAAAATGCTGTATATCATACAGCAAATTTCTTGTAATTGTAAATCAGGCAACTATGAGATACTACATTCCTAGCAACTGGCTTGTAGCAGAGATCCTGCATCTTTCAACAGTAATTCAAGCAATATATAATTACACAAATCAGACGTGAATTACAAATACTTTCAAATCCAAATGCACAAGAGAAAGAAGAGGAACAAAAAAACCCACATTTCTTACCTGGGACAGCAGAAAGGACAGAGTAAGTTGAGTTTTGTGCTGCATTTTGCCAGACTAGAACGTACCAGAGGCTTTTTCATTCATGCACTCGGCTGCACTGAGCATATTTTCACTGTGAAACAGCCTTTGAGAAGAGACTCTGCCTTGAGAGCCAGCCAACTTCCCAAATAGATCAGCAGCATCATCACTAAAGCATTGGATAGAGTCTGATGACCAGAACCAATGGCTTTACAAGGATGATTTCTTCACAAAGCATCCCCATTTTGCATCACACACATTGGGCAAGCACCTCTCACAAACACAGCACCTTTAGAAAGCATTTTGCTTTGGTGTATTTGTGTTTAGTTTCAGTCTAACAAATCACACCTTGCAGATCTCAACACTATTTTCCCTTTTAGAGAATTGAATTGCAGAGAGGAATAAGAGGAACTCTGAGCAGTGCTGCCAAGATGTTCTCTTTATTAAAATGTTAATAAGGTGTGCTTTATTTTCAATAAATAAAAAAAAAAAAAAAAAAAAAAAAAAAAAAAAAAAAAAAAAAAAAAAAAAAAAGACCACTGCAGTTTTAGTTACTTCTAAGCCTCAGGAGCAGAAATACAGATTGTATTTTATGTTTTCCCCTCAATCTCACAAATCACAATGAAGACAGATCAATTCTAACCTGCAGAAAAAATCCATCATATAGCAATAGATTTTATTAACTGCTCAGGTAATGGCAGGACTGGCTTTTGATTAAATGTACTTGAATCTAGGACAAAGTTTCTAAGGTGCATATCCTTCAATTACAAAAACTTTTCTTGTTTGAAAGAGGGAACCTGGTGTCTCAAGAACAAGCTTTGCCTGGATTGGTTGCGTTGCAACCAAGTAGCACCAACAGATCGACCACAGACTGCAGTTTAATTCCCCCAACTCGAACATTTTCAGCTCCTCCTCTCCTGCCACTCCCCATTGTCACAACACAAAAAAGGACAGCACCTGCCCTTTTCTGTCTTCTTGAAGTCACCGGGGTTATTTAGCAGTACCCTTCCCCCACCTTCAGTATTATCTCAACCCTCCTCTTTTCTTCTGACTTTACACTTTTCCCTTGCTTGCTCATCTGGCAGACTTGGCTGCCATCACACCCTGTTCTGCCCCACCACGGGTGATTGCTGAACCCATGAAGATGAGCAGAGATACAGGGAGCAGAGGACAGGCAGCCAGATGGGAAAGTACATGCATTCAGAGAAGCTGCCAGCCACTTTGAGTTCCTCAGCATCAGCAGGAGCTCCCTGCAGTGAATAATGTAAGTTGATAGCTTCCAAAACTACTGTTAGTCTACTGCTCACGGCTCACGTATTTTACTTACGAACTGGACAAAAAATGAAGGTAAATACTGTCTTTCACATCTAGGTCCTCACATGCAGCACTCTCTTCCAGTATCTTAATCACAGCTGAGGATCAATAAACACTCAAGACAGATCACTATTCAGACACATACATCAAAGCAGGTTTGTTTTTCGGTTGTTTTTTTTTTTTTGGGGGGGGGGGGTTTGTTTTATTTTTTCCTCTTTTGTAGTTGGCTAAGGAAAGCTTTACCAGGCTTTGCTTGGTAAAAAGAGCAAAATTTAAAAAAAATTATGACTAAAAAAAGTGACCAACCATTTCCCATTGCTCCTTTAAAGTCTCAGCTTTCCCTCATAGCATAAACCCCAGCCTTAGGAGAAGCACCCTAGAAGTTTACCAAGCAGCCTTGGGATCCCTGCAGGGCTCAGCCTTCCCAGGGCTGTGGATCACAAACCACACAGCCTCGATGGGACCACTGGGATTTGGACAGTTTATGGAACCCCACAACTGCAGCCAAACAGCTGAGTGAGTTTCCAGACCAACCAGAAGTAGGTGGCGGCTGAGAGAAACAAAAGATCGCCATCTTGTTTCGCAGGAAAAAGAGTCATTAATTAATACACAGGTATAAAAAAATACAAAGCTGCACTGTAGTGATTCACTCCAGAGTAATGCTTGTGGCAACGCAAGATTTGAGCAGCTGTTAGCAGTTAGCTTCAATGTGAGATACCACACAGTGAAAGGACCACCCCGCGAAGGAGGGCGGGAAAGGAAAGGCAGGTTTGAGCTGTTCCTGTGCTGCCACAGCCGCGAGAAGCCATGCTGGACCTGCTGCCTCCAGCCTCTGTAACAGGACGTTACAGTACAGCCCCAGGGGACTTGGGGCCAGCCCCTGACCTTCCACTGGAAAGCCAGCATGCTATTAGAAAAATAATTTGCTAACTTCTTACCTCCAGTTCTCCTCAACTGGTCCTCCAGCTGCAGGCCTTTGCAAGAAGCTGCCAGGTCCAATATGGCGGAGCGCATGGCCTGCCTCAGAGCTATGGCTGCAGGGTCCGAGCGCCTCCAGGGAAAGGCCTCTGTGCTGCGTGATGGCAGCCCTGGGCACTGACTGCAGCTGAGCTTGGGTCAGCAGGAACCTCCAGCAGGCAGAAATCAGCCCCGAGAGCCAGCACAAGGCAACAGCTTGTTACAGGTAGGCTCCCAGAAGGAGCAGGGTCATCTCTGCTAATTACACTGTTAATGAAAAGCTGGTGGAGTTTAATTCAGAAAGTGAATCCCCTGCAGTGCAGGATTTAGGGTCTAGTCGAGAGAGAGAAACTCTGGGGTTCAGCCCTTTGCTTTTAAAGGCTTTTATGGTGAGCTGTGCTTCTCTTGCCCACTGGCTGCTGATGTAAATTGTGAGGCAATTTTAAGCAATGACTGAAATGGGTTTTGGTTTGTGAAGGAAGAAGGTTCCTGCTGATACCTTTTCTGGATCCAAGCCTAAATTAACTGATGGCTGTAACATGCACTGTAGTCTTTAGATATGAGATGCCACCCTTTTCACTTACAAAAATTTAGGCAATTTGACACTGCAGCTCACTCCTTTTTCCTCGGTGTGCTCTGGCAGTAGAGGCTAATGCTGAGCTGGTGCTAATAGGGACAGTTCTAATTGCCTGCAGCACATAGGGTATTGCCAGAGATAGACCCATTAGTGGATGAGGGAGGGACTTTATGGAGCAAAACACCTCTGTGCTGCCAGAAATGCCTTTTGACCTTTGGAAGATGAGTGCCCTGACTCTGTCTGTAAAAGCTGGCGATTAACTACCATGAATCTATCAGAAGAACAAGGGAAGGGAAGTTCACTTTTGTGTTAAAGTGACTCACGTATGAAGCCTGGACGCAAGAGAGAGGGACTAATTTCCTCTGCTGAAGCACTGGCAATCTATATGCTCCTGGCTGCAACACCATACTGCAGTTTCTGACTCCTTCAAGTATGGAAAAAGACTATAGCACAGGGCAGCAACTGGGAGTTTGTAAGCATGTCTCAAGGACAGAAGGAACAAAAAGAGCACATCTCCAATGTGGAAGCACAATGAGTCCAAGACAACTCAATCCTTTTCTGAACAGTGGCTGGCCCTCAGAATAGGTATGGTCAGATTTATTTTAGGAAAGATAGGGCATGTGTAGAGTGGAACAGAAGTGCATTTAAGCAAACTAATTTGAGAGTGAGTTTAGCTGCAGCATATTTGACATTGACCTTATTATTAGGAAAAACACGCTTGTTAGGGCTTTCTGAAATCCTGCTGAGTTCACTCCAAGAACTGCCAGGGAAGAGAAGAAAACAAGCCTGACCTGCTGTATCCATCGAACTTGGCACTGCTATGCCTACAGAGCCACCACCACTTCCTGAGGCCAAGGAGTTCTAGTAAATATACCTGACTAGAGCTGGAATCTATAGCAAGAGTGAAATCTCATCTTGTGCCTGAGGTTCTCAAGCAGGAAGAAATGAAGTAACCAGCTGCAGTAATGTTTTGTTCCGGAGGACCGAAATTCAGAAGACTGCACTGGAGTTAAATTAGCTGAGCAGTTAAGGAATGTGTTTTAAATCACTGTGGTTTTCTGCCAAAATATGTTTGGATAGGGATTTTCAGCCTTAATGCAGCTGAATTATCTTTGAGAAGGCATCACGAAAACATGAAAATAGGAATTTTGCAGTTGGAAGGTGAGTCCACAGCTTTTTGTTATGTACCTTACCCAGTACCTCCATAGTACCTCTCCTACAAGTATTTCTTATGCTCATTAGCAACAGAAAACTTGGCATTAATGCAGCTTTCTATAAAACCTGTGGGACTGCTGAATGCATTGTCTACTGTTATTTCTCTACATCCCACCCCACGGTCCAGAATAGTAAATGGGTTTTGTTTTCACACATGCAAACAGGAAAGTTACAGGCAACTAGAACAGCCTGATACTGCAGTGAGAAGAAATAGGGTGTGTTTCATTGTCAGGAGAGGGATAAAAACGGTGAGTCAGACAGGAATCTTACACTTTAGAATAAACCCTTAAGAGACCAGTGCACTTTTCTTTCCAAAACAGAAAAATAGTCCATGTTTATTACCACAAGATCTATTTCTTCAACTCTTAAAGCAGAAAGACCAATTACTTTTTGGTTTTTCATTCTGAGTCCTTTAAATACAAGCAACGTGCACGTTCAACTTCTAAAATTGAGTTGCTGTAAAATATTCTAGAGTAACAGTTTACAATACTGTGCTGTAATGCTACATCTGCTTGCAGACTTTATGTTTTCCTGTGTTAATCTTTTTTTCCAGAACTAGAATTAGGTATTAGAACTACCTATGCTGCTACTTACCCAGCTAATACGGTTCTAATCATGATCTGCTAGTAAAATGCCTCATGTTTTGAGCAGATAAGGAATGGAGACACAGTTTTGCACTTTATAAAACTACTATGTGAACGTGATTATTATTTACTTATAACTGTAGAGCCTTCAAGTTAACATCCTTCAAGATTGCCTTCTTCTTCTCTATCCCAGGCAAAATAAATAAATACATATTGGAACTAACTGTTATTTTAAATAAACAAAGAATCATGTAATCTTCTAATCCTTACTTAAGAAGCAAATCATTCTTTAATCCACCCTTCATCTGAACTAAACTGGGGATGGAGTGAGAAGAACTTTATGTATGCATTGGGTAGGATGTCTCACAGGGTCTGTTTCATGGAAATGACTTTGTTTCTATCCCTTTCTCTCAGTTGGCCCCTGTGGGCCCTGCTCTTCCACTGACTTCCAGCATCTAACAGCTTTCTGGAGTGTTGGCAGGTATTTTCTCAACTCAGTTATAGACCTGTACCTAGCAGATGAATAATTGCAACTGAGCTTGCTCTCTAACCTTGCCCCAGCCATAAAGCTCCAAAGCACTTTTGCTTAGTGGTTTTCTGCAGCAACTCTGTTACTTTCAGTCCTATAGCCTTATCCATGGACAAATATTTCAATTCCAACCCCATATTTACCTACTTTTCTCTAATACAAGGATACCTCACACATTTTATTTGTCCTCTCCAAAACATAGGCATGTAGCAACTTAATCCTGCAATGCTACTGAAGGAAAACTGAGACATGCAATGCAAAGGGACCTGATTAAGATCATAAGGGTGATCAAAACTGGGCCACATGCTAAATGCCTTTGGCACTGCTCCTTCCCTCTATTGAAAGAGCCAGTCAGCCTTCCCTGGAGGACCTGGGAGCTTCCTTTGTTATTGAACAAAACTAAAGCTAAAATACAGTTTAATGTAAAAATAACCATTAATTGAGCTGTTTCCATTCCCCACATGTGCCCCTCCCTCATTTCACCACCACCACTCCTTTACCCTCCCTCTATAAGCATGCTTGTTTCTGGCCTAAATACAGGTGTTCTGGAAGCAATTACAGCTCTGCTGGAACAGAATATGATGCACAGCATCTCATCAGTGTTTTCCCTTCATTAAGGGAATGACTCCTTGTTTCCTTGTTTCCTTTCTGACCTCACCTATTGTTTAGGAAATGAATGGACATAGGAGTGAGAAAATTTGTTTTGGCAATGGGATCTGTATTTTCCAAGCCTCTGTTATACTGAAATCTGCCCAGAAATATAAATCAGAATAATTAACAGCACCAAAAAAAAAAAAAGAAAAAAGAAAAAAAGCACAAAGGAGCTTATCATTCCCTATTTTATTCCCTATTTTGGTAGTAACTATACAAAGTCAAAGTCACTGTATAAAAATCCACTATGCAAATTTATTAGAAAAGTTATTCTTTCTTTTAAATATTATGAAAAAATAAAAAAATTCCACAGGAAAAACAGGAAAAAAAAAGCAAGTTATCACTGTCAGAGGTTCCCCTAAGACGTATCCAAACTCAAGATACTCATCGTGAGTTATGGGAAAGTTGATGCTGTAGGAATAAATTAACCACAGAATCTTAATGGCTTTATTGTGTGACAGTTTCTAAAGCCCAACCAAATAGCAGCTAGGAAATTCAAATGTGAGAGATATGCTCTTAATTCCTACAGTCACAGATTTCTTTTAAAAATCCCTTCTTATGATATAAGGGTCATTTCAAATATTCTAACATGAATGTATGGCTTACTTATGGGTAGCACATTTCACCATTCTCATTCAGCCAGAAGCCAGCTTAATCTTTCATCTTTTAACAGGGAACAGCAGATGCATAAGTATATTTTAGGGGGAATAAAATAGTTGTGAGTGAGAGGGAGAATGTGTCAGCCTTTGAATATCTCTGTGCACAGAGCTACAGCTGATAGATAGGCCTAGAGCTGTTAAACTTTGGGCTTTCATTGAGAAGTGTTGGGCACAGCTCTGTTCTGTGACTTTTTCAGATGTTCTCTTTCACTGTCCGGTGCAGCTCTGCATTTCACACACTGTACTTATAATAACATGACTGCAAAGCCTCTCCATCAGAACCACAATTTGAGCTGCCTTGGGCATGGCTTGAGTCAAAAATGGGCTCAGATTGAACGGTTGTGTGTCCTAACATCTGCCCCAGAAGAAAGACAAGAAGGTATGAAAGTGATGTGAGCCAAAATTCCTTTATAACATTGTTTTTAAATGGACATTTTTGAGTACCCTGACCTGGAAGAACAGAGTGAGCAGCATGAGAAAGCTTAGGGTATGCCAAGGGATATCCTTGTCCCACTGGACTCCAAATGCATCAAGATTTTACCCTCCCTCCTTAAACTCTTCCTTTCCCATTTATATTCACTACCTTTTCTTTTTTTATGCAAGTGTCATGACTTCTAGGCAGATAAATATCTTCCATGCTTCTCATGGGTATCACATGCTATTTAGTATTTTCCTTCTGGTATAAGCGTGGAAGTAAAGTGATTAGTCTTACATGTTTGACTTTGAAAATTGATTTCAGGATGTGTCTCCATATTATTGGTAGATTTGCCAATTTGAAATAATGATATCCCCTTCAATAATAAATTTATTTAGTCTTGAAGTGTAGGAATTACACTGGGAAGTTGTCTGGATTTCCCTTCCTCTTGGAGATTTCTAGATCATCTATCCTTTTGTGACAAAGCTGGCTGACATTATGTAGCCTTAAAGGAAATTTGTCTCTGCAGATCTAGACGTGCCAAGAAAGAAATTCCTTTTGATGGAGAAGGAAAAAGCAATTAAAATTTGTTGTTAAAATTTGGTGGTCTTTGAATATGCAGAAAGATACTGAGAAAATAAACTGGTATTTTATTCAATTCTAAGAAGGCCTGGTGATCAAGTTGGATAAAAAGTAGGACTATATCACTGTGCAATTCCTTTAGACCTAAGCTAGTGGCATCTCAAAGAACAACTGAAATCAGCTAGGCCCGGTTTTAATAAGTCACTAACTGCCATTACATTACCTGGGTATTCCACTGTAACAATGTACACAAGTATTTCTTATTACTGAGCATACTAAAATGATCTACAGGAATGCACATTGATCCAGAACTCAAATCACAGGATCCCTTCTGTCCTCTTGCATCCTGGAGGTGCACTGTGCCTGATGCAGCTTCAGCTCTGTAAGAAGGAATACCTCCCAGCCAGACTATTCTGTATACACCAAAAACATCTGATTCCTAAGCAGCTTTTTTACAAGCCTTTGAATATTATGCATTAATTCTCAGTTCATCATGTATCTTGAGATCTCTTTGTATTTTGTTGTTTGTCTTCAATTTTGTATCTTTCTTATGTAAAATTCATTAAGCTTTTGTAAATATGAGGAAAAACTGTTCCTTTTGCTTTTCCCCTTGGGATTCTGGAAGGTTACCTTGTTTTGTGTGCAGATATTATCTCTCTCCTGGGCGTAGTTTTTAATACTTAATTTTTAGTTTGTGACTTCAAAAAGGGGCAACTCACAGTGTTTTGCTAGGTCCAGCCCCCAAGTTAAATAAATTGTTTCCTTTGACTTAATGGCCCTTTATGCTAGAACAGAACTGAATCATATTGTCTTGCATTAGTAGTTGTATCCAGAAAATTCCATCTTTTTGCTATATAGGCTCCTTGGAGGAGGTAAAATCAGGTTGCTCTGGGTCATTCTGGACCTCTGAGGTATCACACAGCTCATGCACTGAAGTCTCTTGTCAACTGCTCGTGTACTAGAACATTTTGGAATTTTGCTTCCATTGGCAGAGGAAGAAAGCACTTACTTAGCTTAGAGGAATGGAATGCAGGAGGAAGTTTTTCACTCAGAGTGTGATGACACACTGGAACAGGTTGCCCAAGGAGGCTGTGGGTGCCACATCCCTGCAGGCATTCAAAGCCAGGCTGGCTGTGGCTCTGGGCAGCCTGGTCTGCTGGTTGGTGACCTGCACACAGCAGGGGGTTGGAACTGGATGAGCATTGTGCTCCTTTTCAACCCAGGCCATTTTATGATTCTAGAATTCTATGAACAGCCTACATCCAGGTATTTAATTCCTTATTTTAAACTATGTTTTCAGTCAAAGAAAGACTTTGGTAAATCTAAGAAAACCTCCTGGGTGTACTTGAGAAAAAGTTGTGCTGCACATTCTCTTGCATGCCATCCAGGCAGTATCAGCAAGTCAGTGGCCTCCTGGGAGCTGCAATCAACTGGCACAAATTACAGCAGTTCTAGGCATGTTCTGCTTAAAAGTTGAACCCAGTACAGGCAAGTCAGTAGATCTAAGAAGCCACAGCCAGCTCCACAATACCTTTTGTCCTCATGTTGTGGTTAAGGCCATCAGAGCAGGAAATTCCCTGAGCTGCAAGTATTTGGAAGCTGGAAAAGCACTCAAGGGAAAAACTGTATGAGAGTGACATTCTTGCTCCTTCTTAGGAGTTTGTTTGTGGTTACTGTTTCCCTTGGTCCCCTCCAAGACACAAGCATAACTGCATTCCCAGAAGCTTTTTAAATCTGCATAAGGTGAAGGGTCTGTGCAGCTGCAAGGCAAGAACAGTTTTTCACCAAGGGAAAGATGACACAGGCAGATGGATGGAGCCAGGACAGCTGTTCTCATGTTAGGTACTGAATAGATTCAAGTAAGGAAAAATAACCAAAACAAACAAAGAGGAAGCAAGAAAAGATGAAAGAAAAAGGATCTACTGCAGAATATTAGAAGTATTCTGTAGGAATAGAAGTATTTTCTAAGAAGCATTTTTTTCCTTCATGTAGGAAATAAATATCTTTCTGACAGCAGTTGCATTTTAGTGAAACCAAAATCACTTCCTGAGTGCTTCCTCACAGGGATCAATGTCTGGCTCCAAAAAATGGTCAGCATTAGCTCTCGAAACCCATGCACCACATCCTGTGTGGTCAGATTTTCTAGCTTCAGCTCTAGGGAAAGCAACTTCTCTGCATCACGGTTTGGGGACGTCGCAAAGGTGAGATACTGAGAGATGGCAGTTTTTCACTTCTCAGAGAATCTCAGAAAGTTGCAGTGGTATCCAGGCAGTAAGAGCTCTTACTGGAAAGCTGAGGTGAGAAACCATCGTAAGTGCACATCCTGGAACAGCTCAGATAGATGGCACAGAGTGGGAACAGTTGCCAGGTCTCTTCCTTTGGTCTAAACTTCTCTGGGAATAAAATGTTTGTGTCCCACCATTCTTGGCAGTCCAGCAGATGCGGAATGCTGCAAAAACAACATTTCATTATAAAACTTATAGCTTAAGGTACTGGCTCCACGCCTAAAAACCCAGCCTACTCACGAGAGATGCTAAGATTTTGTGCTACAGCAAAGGAGAAGTTATTTTTTCAAGTTCTATGTGTCTTTTTATATCTTATTTGGACTTCTTCCTTTTAAGTAAAGAAAGATTAAAATAAAACTCCAGGCCAGAATGTACAAACTTGAAATATTGCACTATTTTTGGAAGAAAGCTTGTGGGAATGCTGACTCAGCTATTAGAGTCAGTGCCTCCCCTCTTTCCTTCACACTGAGACCAGATTGAAATAGTTAAATGAGCTACACATACGGATGTGTGGGCACAGATGATTTTCTAGGCAGTGGCTAAAGGCTGCACCAATGGTCCCATGGGAGCTAATAAGGTAATTAACCCTTTCAGTTTATCGAATCCTGAAAACTAGGGATACAAAATAATAGCAATCAAATGTTATCAAACGTGCTGAGTACTTTAACAGATAATCATATACAATCAAGCTCCAATAATAAGAAATAAAATTTACCTATGATTACATCCAAGTCAAAGCAGTCAAAGCAGATGAAAAGCGGGATTGCAAACTCAGCATAAAAAAAACTTCAGGGTATCTGTTTATACCAAGATCTAATGGAATTTACTGAAGAAGTGAATCAGCTGACTAAAAAGTGATAAAAGCAGCTTTCTGAAGTGAACAATCAGATCGCACACTCTTTGGGAAACATCATTATATATCTACATAACACTTTTTCAAAGCACATAGTTATAACGTTGCCAGGGTGCCATCAGCCTGAAAGTAAAAAAACAATAGTTGTTGAAGAACTTCCTCAAAAACAGCTTTTAAGCATGGAAAGGTGTGAAGATCTGGGTTTAATCATAGATCAAGTTGAGAAGGAAAAAAAATAATGAAACAGCATGCCAGTGTAGACAGAATGCTTCTTCAATACTTTAAGTTGCAAAGAATAGCTGCAGACAACGCTTTATACTCTACTCAAAATGTGTCAGCTCATAAATTAAGAGGCCTATTCTGCCATGGCAAGATATAGGGTCAGTAACACAGGAAAAGAAAATATTAATAACATTTTCTATGTAATAAACAGATGTAAATAGAGGGGCATTTCTTTATCAGTAGCTTTCAAGCAACTTCAGATGGTGGTGGGGAGAAGGGTGGGGGGGTTCTGCCACTATGCAGCCAGGTAATATGGGAGTGATCCAAGTGTTTTGTAGCTTTGAACTGATGTGGAAGAGAGAAAACTGTGCACTGATCAGCGCTGTAGTAGAATTGAGCCCAATGAACCAATTGAGTTCCTTAAGAGCTGTTTCTCCAAGCGGTGGAAAAAGAGTATAATTTCTTTCTGCCTCACTATGAACTCGTCTGAACAGTGTCATTATTTGGAAGCAGATGGAAGACAGAAGCAGAAAATGCATAACGTAATATCGGTCTCTTTCAAACTACAGCATTCAGTTCTGACCTACTATTGCTGATGTATTGATCATTTATAAAATACTGGGGCTTGGACTGGTGAATTTTCCAACAGAGTGTTGGAGTAATCTTCCAATTGCTTGTAAGCTGCTGCACCAGCATGCACAGCCACTGCTTCCTTCTCTCCCCAACGTAATCCAAGGCTGCAGCAGAAAGAGAACTGCCTTCAGACTGCCTGCCACTGCTTTTATGCAAAATTCTGCATATTGTAAACCTGTATTAAGCATACTGTAAAACTAATAACAAGAATAGGCAAAACTCCCTGAGGAAAAAGCCCTGAGCCTGCTGGCAACAGAGCCCTAACTGGAAATTGTTTCTGTTGGTTAACCATAGAGGAGTCAGGAGGAGCTGATACATCCTGAGGGCATTGATTAAAGAAATCAGTGCTGTCACATATTTATGCTGGATTTCATTTGTTGCCTACCTCTTGTGTTCCTCAGGTTCCACAAAAGCCTGGTGAGACACTGCCGCTTCGAATACCTATTGCTGAACACAAATTTTGCCTGGGTTCATGTGGTTTCACGGGTTTTTGCAGCAGTGAGTTCAGTGAAGCTTAGCTCCTTGCTCTGACAGTTTGTAGGGAATTTATCCCATACCATTTCTTCCACACCAAGAAATGCATTAACCTTAGTCAGCAAGTACAATTCTGCCAGAGATGACAGGTTGCATCGTTCCTTACTCTTTGCAACGAAACGAGTAGCCTGAAAACACATTTAGGTTGATACATTTCTCAGGCCTTTTACAATATATACACAGCTGCTTTGGTTGACAGAACTATCCAAGTATTATAAAGCACCCAAACATCACATCTTTATCTCCATGCTGGTCAAGTAAGCAAAAATATTTTTAGTCCCCATCAGAGAACTCAAGCAGGTGCTGTTTGTCTATGGCTAAATCACCTAAAGGAGTTGTTTCTTACTATCTGTGTTTGCTGAGGCAATTCATAACTTTGGCAGAATTGGTCAACGTGTAGCACTGACCATTACATGTGTGAGTAATGCAGACCTGAGGGTTTCACAGAATATTTTGTCTCCTTTCATACGTAAACTGAAAAGGGTCATGGATTTCATACCTATCATTCTTTATCGGGGAGGTTCAGTCAAGGGGCAAGCTTTATGAGTGATTTTGGTAGGAACCACATCACAGCTGATGCTTTGCATTTCATGAGAGGAGACTCCTTGGATATCCAGATGAACAGAGCAAGGCAGACAATGTACAATAGCACCATCTGGTGACTCCCTGTAATCATAGTGTTGCCCCCAATTCATAGCGAATGGATCTGTAACAAAAAGAAGGAAAAATAAAGCACACATATTTCTAAATAGGAGCAGAATGCAATACGAAATTGTTTTAAGGTGGAGCCAGCACATCACCTTCATATGTGGTCAGTTCTCATATTGTATGCAAAGACAACAGTGAGGAAGACGCTTCCTAGTGGATTAAAGGAATCTGTTCTTATTAAAACACTGTGTAATTTTCCATTCTTAATCTAGTAGATATTAAATTTAACAAAATATTAAAAAGTTGACCCAAGCTCCTAGAGAAAAATACTTGACTAATATTTAGTAACCAAGTCCACACCTACACAATTCAAATGAATTGGATCATGTTCATAATTTCCTTACAACTAATTTGGGTCAAAAATTATCCCCTATGGTTACTATCCTGCATCTGGGTGGAAAAGGCAGATACAAGAGTGTTGTTTTGTGGAGTCTCTGGGAGACAGTGATTCAATCACAAATATTGGTGAAATAATTACAAAGCTAATTCCTTCTGAGCATCACCAGTAAAGATATCCTAATGGGTTTAATAGATCTTCCAAATTCTTTAATTTCCTTCCTTGCTAGCCTAGCCCAGTCTGTGAGCTGAATTCTGTAGTTGCTATACTACCCACATTCCAGTTTTCTGCTATCTGATTAGAGACATGCTATGTGACTTCAGGCTGCATGTGACTAGAGACAGTATCTAAGCAATAAGTTGAGAAGCATGAACAAGCCAGGGTGCTTCTTTGCATAGTTATGTGTAGTTGGTTATCATTAAAAATGGATTTGCAGGAGAAATGCTGAAGATAAAGTTTCAACTTCCCATGACTGCAGCTGTGTTTATTTTTTCCAACGAGTATCTGGAATAGCCAAGCACAATAAAAATTTCTGCAGAGCTGAAGTCAAAGGAGAAGACTTGGGAACTTGAATAGCAGTCCTGGAGCTTATGAGATGTCACAGGAGAGTAAGCCAGTAATTATAAGGTCACTATATGTTTTATGTGTCCAGCTGATACCTTTAATGCATTTTTCTACTGCACATGGATCCCAAATGGTTTCCATTTCTCCATTCAGTTCAGCTTGGATGTGAATCTGGTTCTGTGCCTTGAATTCCTCACTGAAAGCGCTGCACTGTTTTACCTTGGCTAGAAACTGTCTCTCCATATCTGTTTTTCTGTATTTGGTCTTGTTGAAGGATGCATATGAAGGAACAATCTTTCTGCAGAGTATTTTCCATTTATGCATGTCTTGAAACTGTAAAGAAACCATTTTGAGCTGTCTTATGCGGTTAAGAATAAATTATTGTCCTTTTGATTTGTTGTATGCATACCTAATATTGAAATGACCTGCAGCCTACAGAGCTGAGACTTCTTCTGTCACATATCATACACTACTTTTATTTATTCATGAAGAGGGAACAATCCACTCTCTCACTGTATGTGCATGTACATTTTTTTAACAAGTATATAAATTGGAAATGTCCAGAGTGGGCTAGGAAACTATTGTCTGAATGTCATGCCTCAAATCAAAAGAAAAAAGAACTAATAATCCTTGTTGTGCTTGTCAGCTGTGGCCAAGCTAATGATATGATAATAAAAATAAACAAGCAGTTTCACAAATTGGCTGTAGCACACTATGGAACTTATAGCATTCCACTTGTGATTGGCCTTTCCTCCTGATTTTTCCATTTCTAGAGCCTCTTCCACATTGTTTACTGTCTGAAATACAGGGTCTTAACTGGGTCTTGGTGCACTCTGTACGACTGATGGATGTGCATGTGGGTGAGAGAAGCTTTGCACATCATTACGTCTTCTGAGGGCTTGAGCCATCCAGATCTTTGGGGCTGTGCAAATTCCTCCCTTTGCAGAGAAAGGCAGATAAGAAAACTTGTGCAGACAAAGATTTCTTCAAGGAGACAGAACTTTGCTCTTGTTCTGCAACATCATCCTCTGGTGAGCTCTTGACTTCTTGTTTGGAATCTATGAAATATTGTTCTGAATACAGAGAACTGTTTCAGGATGATATATTGCATCAAAACAATTGGCACAAGCAGAGGAATGTATTCTGGTTACCACTTATTTGCTGGTCCCATGTGTGCTCCTATCCCTCCTGATCCTTTGCTAAATACACAGGGGAATGAGTGCGTAGGTGTAAATATGTATTATTTATTTCTTGAGCTGAGAGTGAGGTCTGACACAAAGACGATCTGCAGCATTTCCCACATCTTACTGTAGGGAATGCATGCAGTGTAAGAATAAGTATTATTTAGTTCTCCTTAACAAACTGCAGGATTTGGGGAGAAAGTACTTATGAATACAACACTGCCACTCATATTGCCTAGCTCCCTCAGTGCACATTCACTGTGTCATGTCAGCATTGGGATGCTGGAAGAGAGGTGCACAGCCAGCAAATTGCTGCTCCTCACATCTGGAGAGCAAGACAGTCCTGGCACTGCTGCACTGGTTATTTCTGCTGGCATTTTGATGCATTCCTTCCCTTAGAACTCCTTTGAAAATCCCTTCCTGAATCAGCCTGCATCTTTAGTTATTTAAATATTTAAACAGATACAGGACCAGGTACCGAGAGGGTTTCGTTCTCTCTACTTGTGAAAGTCACTGTATTTTCTGTCATTTTTAAGTGGCATTTTGATAGCCTCAGAAATCTCGACCAGGCTTATTATTGAAAAGAAAAGCAACCTCATCGGTATTTCTCTGTTCTGTGATTCTGATTCTGTGATTTCTGCTTTGAACACCAGGAAAGTTGTGCCCAGCAAGTTGCTCAGACAGGGCTCTGACAAGCTCCTGCATTGGCATGCAGCTGCTCTGCAGCACAGGCTGTGCCATGCCCTCAAAAGCACACAGGCATGTCAGTGCCTTGCTCGGGTGATTCATGGGAGGTGTTAACAACCACTGTGTCTCGCAGGGAGTGTTAATGTAACCCCCATTCATTTCTATAATCACTTAACACTGGTGTTTCAGTATTATACTCCTCATTCTGTTAGTCAGACTTTCCTCTTTATACATCACTTTCCACACCTAGTGACAAAGTTGGCAAAGTGCTGCTTGCATGGGAAGAGAACTGTTTAGGAATTCAGTCTGTTACATTTGAAAATAGGGCCCCCAATTACTTTATGTTCCAACTTTTGCAATCTTCAAATAGTAAATCATTTCTGCCCGATGTTTTTTAAAGAACAGAATTTTAGATATTGGGGGAAACGGTGAAGGAGCAGAGATCAATTTATTCTTGGTATAGTTTTCTTGTCATGTTCTAAACCCTTAAAAATGAAAGTTTCACTGCGGCCAGAGATAGAAATGTATTACAAAAGGAGTTTCTCAGGCTTATAAGCCATTTACTGAAAGTAAAATGTGTATTGAAGGGTAGGTGCAATTTGAAGTTGTTTCCTATAAAGCATTATTAGTATTTGGTGGACAATGGTAGATGTTATTAAAACATCTTTGAAAGGCAATGGAATAATTCAGCCAACTGTTCCCCTGATTTCACTCTCATATATATACCCATATAAAAATAATATCCCTTTGATGGATTTTTTCCAGAATAGAGTACTGTGTATCCAAGAAACAGGAGGAAAATATTTCCTGCAGTATTTCTTCATTGATTAAGAGCTTGTAAGAAGAAAAAGCTCTATGCTCTGGGATGCAAGAAAACAATTATCTGGATTTAATTATTACAAATAGGCAACAGTTACCGGATGACTTGAAACCTATGGTGGCATCCAATTTACTGGTATTACTGTAGTTCTATGAAACTTTCAGACCTTTCTTCTTTCTTCTTGCAATTATACAGGGTGCTGTCATGTTTGCTTGGAATTTTTGTGACACATTTTCAATCTTATATCTCCAAGTGCCTTTAAAAATTTTACAGGATGACCTTTAACATTTCTTTGTTGGGAGGAACAGAGAAGGTAAATAACTTAGCAGGTTGCAAACTCTGAATACAGTAAAGTATGAATCTAATCTTGACTCGTTCTGTAATAACAGTTTCTTGCCAATTGAAATGGCCACGGTAAGGCCATTTGGGGTGCCTTTGGAAATGGGAAAAATCCAGCTAGAGGAGTCAAACTCCTGGTTGTGGCAAAATCAAATAAATAAACTGGAGCTGGGGGAATATCTTACCTGCTCTTCAGCTACAAGCCCAGTTCAATTGCTCTTCAGTCAAGTTGTCACAACAAGGCAGAAGACAGACGGGTTCTGCCTGAGATGCACTTTTTACATAGTTTTTTTACTCATGGAAAGCTATTAACTAAAATATTGGGTCTCTTTTTTGTCTTTGTGTAGCTTCATTATTTCTAATTCAGTCCTGCTGATGACTCTTTGCTGCTAAACTTTTGTACAAGACTGTTCTGAAACTGCTTTTGCATGAGTATCCCCCTTAGCTTTAGTCCCTGCCCTCTTTCTTTTGAATTATTTAGCAGTGTAGATAACTTATTGGCATGAATCTGTCACCTTCACCAAGAGTTTATCTACCTCTTCCCTATGATAATCCCCCATGGCTAGCTTATCTTTCCTTTTGACTCATGTTCCCTGAACCCCTGAACCCTTATTTTTTGTTGTTGCTACAGCTCCACCAATTCAATCTCTGCTGAGAGTGTCTTATGTTTCAAAGACCAAAATTGCTCATAAAATGTTAATGGTGTCTATCTTGTTTCCCCGTAATGCTAAAATAACGGTAATGTTCTGTGGGCTTGTCTACCCAGAAGAACTAGTGCACAGCAAAGCAAGCTTTGAATTTATAGCTCCACACTTTACACATAGACATTTTAAGGGCATACTGAGTAGCGGATGACTTGTTCCACTATACAAAGTGGAGTAAGCCACCGTGAACTTAAATGTGCGTGGAGCTTTGGAAAGTGGTAATTAGGGCAGAGCAAATCCATAACAGTTCACTACCTCCCGTGGTAGAGAAGCCCTGTATTTTTAGGCACTCCTTCCCTGTCTCTAAGAAGGATTTTCCTCTGTTTGCAGTAGTGTGGAAGAGGGCTTTGTCCAAGTCTTCCACGCACCTGCTGTTGGGTGGACACCAAATAACTTCTTATAAGCTGGTTGAAAATTTACTTTCAAATTAGAGTTTCCTTAAATTGGAAGCCTGGTTTGCAGAGAAATAGTGTGCATATTAATGAATTCATGCTTGTGCTTCTTTTGAAAAGGCTTTTCTTGAGAGTGCACGATAGGAAAAGACATGCAAGAATATTTTCATTGTTTTCTTGTTGTAACCCAAAACACAGAGGTTTTAGCTGCAACTCAAAATTTCCCATGAGAACTGTGACAAAATTTAAATATTTTTCATTTTCAGCTCTATTTTTAATTAAAAGGTCACATTTTTCCTAACAGCTCAAGCTTTACCATCTCCATGCCTCAGTTTTCTGTCTGTCATTGGGGATTATAATTCTTTTCTATCTTTTTGTTTCCCCTGTCTGTTTAGATTATAAAATGCCTCTTACTGTGTGTTGATGCAGAGCCTGGCAGAATGAGATCCTGCACTCTGCTGGTATATAAAGTTGCTACTGTAATGCAAATCAATAATAATAAATGAGCATCAACCTCCTTTCCTTTTCACCTTTTACATTTCACATGTTTCAGTCAATATGCTCTTGAAATTGTTGCTGGACTTTCTCCACTCTGATAAATAACAGAGTATTTTACTATATCTTCTACAATCATCTGGAAGTCTCCTTCATGATCAGTGTTTCCTGAGACCACAGCCTTAGAATTATTTTCTGTCCCCTGCTGCATTACCTTATACTTTCCAGTGGGAAAGTATATCATGCATTTGCTTGCACATAAGCCTAATTAATTTCCTCAAATTATTTTTAATTTGTTGGCTTTGTTCCATTGCATTTGTTGCCCTTCTTCCCTGATACCAATAAATTAATTCTCTTTTGAAAATACACCTGCTGCCAAGTTTACATATGTAATACAAGGAGTAGTCCCTAAATCATCTTTAATGGGACCAATCCTATTGCCTCACTTACCCTTTTAAAACATCGCCTGTGACTTATTTCTTGTCAATCAGCAGCCTTTTTTGGAGCCAAACAAGCAGTGGTCTCCCCACTTACCAGGTAAACCGGCTCTGTAAATTAACCTTCTGTGGGTATGGCTTTTAAATTTGCATAATTGATATCATTTACTTCACCTCTGTCCACTATGTTGCTAATATACCCAGCAATTTCACACATCCCTCTCAGGAACAAGGGAGAAGGCTGCCATGTGTGCTGAGTTCATGGCCCCTCATCATCCAGTGGGGTGGCCTTTGATTTCTCCTGAAAATGGCAGATGTAAGAGAAGGCAAAGGAAAAAAAAACCTATCCGGAATACGGCTTCCTGAGGTTTAGAGAAGGGTTTGCTTTACCTTATTTTTCCTAGGAGAAAAGAAGGGAGGATTAACAGTGCTGTGATGAATTAAATAAAGCAAGACATGACACTATGCTCTAATGCTGAGAACACTTTCAAGTGGAGGATTTGAAAGGTATTTTGAAGGGAATTTCATCATCGCATGAGCTGAACACTTGTCAAAATACCACAGCAGGTTGACCTTCCCTTGCTGCCCAAGAGATCTCAGCTAGAAAGACCTGATATCTCACAAGCTCATCAGGTATCTCTCGTAGATTGACGGGCCTTCTTTGCATCTATAGAATTAAGCTGGAGAGTCTTTATTCTTCAGCGCTATCAGTTCTGGCCCTGTGAGCTTCTTCCAGCTGAAGTTTTCACAAGAGGAAACTGCAACAAAGATAGGAAGTAATCTTAGGAAAAGAAAGAATCAATTAATAAACTGGATTTGCTCCAGCCCTAGCTTTGCAGCAGCATCTTTAGAAGCACAGCCATCTACAAGCAGTCAGGATTCCCCAGACAGCACAAGATTGTTCAGCATGTGAATTATAGACTTCAGCCTTGAGAGTATAAATGATGGTCGAGAACAAGAGGGCAAATGGAGTGGTAATCATTCCAACTTCAAAGTTAACTCAGTACTATATTGCTTCATTACAGAGCAACAAATCAGCAAGGAGATCTGATTAATCCTTGATGTAACTTCCTTGACATGCCCTGGTTGCTAAAACATGCTGACTTTCTCTAGCACCTTCATACAGCTTCAAAAATATGCATCTGAATAGCTACGAGAGCACACGGCAGAAAAGCCAAGTGATCTATATTATAAGCTCATCCTTAGAAAGCAATGAGTCAAGATGACAGAATGTCCTAGTACATGAGGACAATGCAGTTACCTAATCAGTTCATCGCCCTGTATCAATAAACTTATATGATGCTAGACCATAGCACGAAGCACAACCTTTTCTCTGTGTTTAGTGACTGATAACTTTTTAATGGGAACCATTAAAGTGCAGCTAGGTAGGTGTAGTTCTTCCTGCCTGGAACAACAGAAGATATAGGAGCTGTATTTGCTAGCAGTCTGAAAATCTCCAAAAGCTAATGCTAGGTAAACATCTGCCCAGCAGTCTGCAAGATCAGAGCAATTATGTGTACTGATATATAGATATACAGATCCACAGATATATAGCTATATGGCTACGTAGAGATCCGGATGTGTACTTACATAGATAAATATGTGGAATGAATTAAATGCACAGTGTTGTTCCCATGACTGCATCTGGAAAAGCAGTCATGTACAGGTAGTCAATCGAATGCTACTGACCCACAGCCCCTGCAGCTAGTCACCAAAGGGAAGAGGTGATTATTTTTCAGCAATGTTCTCTGGGGCTGTAACAAGTACTTGGTTTAATACAGCAGTGGTGGATCTTAGAGTCGTGGGGAAAGTAAGCAGTGGGCTTTGTAATGAACTTTAAAAAGGCAGACCTTCTCAGAGCTTCATCTCTGTACATCCTGTCACACAGATCTGTGTTGTCCCTTTGTGCATTCCAACCCCAGCTGTCAAAATGAGGTACATACACATGCTCCCACGTACACAAACAAACAAAAAGCAGCTCACACACAAAATAAATCCCTTTTAATGCTGTTTCTCCATCTTAATAATCTCTCCACCTTTGTGAAAAGTCTTACTTCAGGATAATCTCATTACGAGGAATCTCCTTGACAGGTTAATCTTCTCAACTACCTCCCAAAGATTTTGTCATCTTTTAATCTGGAATGCAATCGGATAACATCTACAGATCAATATCTCCTTTGTAGTCATGTTCCAAAGGCCATGAGAGCCGTTCTCCCATGCAGTTCAAATGCCTCATTAAGAGTTTCTTAAACTGGAAAACCTGCCAGAGATATTGTGCGTTCATTTGGTACACATCTCCTATCATATTCCTTAATTCTGTCAAATGTTTTAATGTCTGTCACAGTGACTGTTCCTTCCTTAAAGCCAATATATTTCCTTAAAATAAACTTAACAGCTCCTACACATTTTCAACAAGCAGTATATTAATTTGAACAAGCTTTAAGTGAATTATATCAGAGCATTTCTTATGATGCTCTGTCATATTTATGGCACATTTCAGCATGAATATGGTGTCTTCTCATTTGTTAGCTTTACATCTCTTGTGACAGTAAATTAAAATGATTCAATGAACTCTGATTTTCTCTTTTTGTATTCTGTTCCTAACATAATTGCTTTTCAACATTTCATTGGATATTTTTCTTGTAGTAAGATGATTCACATATATTAAGTTCTTTGATATTATATTAAGAAAAAAAACGTAAGGTTACCTGTTGAACATTCTTTGCTTTGTGCATATTATTAATCATTAAGATTTCTGATGCAATCACTGAAATTTGAATGTACTTCTTTTCCAAACAGAAACGATAAGGGATTATAAGACCAACGGATTCATAACCCTTCCTTGTTGCCGAGTGCAATTTTGTACACTGATGAATCCTGCTTGCTACAAAGCAGGGAATAAATGAACTAGACAATTCCTTCTGGTGGAAAACATCCTGGTGACAAAAAGAAAGAACAGAGCATCTCAGGAAGACATACGGGAAAATCCAGTTGCGGGTACACGAAGAGGTAAGACTAACACTGAATGTGTTTCAATCACAAAGCAGTAAAAGAAATGATTTGCCATTTTGCTTCCTTGTAAGCTGCAGCAATTAAGAGTCTGAAAATATACCTAGTCTCCATTTACACAGCAAGGTGTTTATTAGTTTGTCAGAACTCACATGGGCAGAAGCTAATTTGCTTCTGTATGGTATGCTGTAATTATATCACTGAATGGTTGTTTTAAGAATTCCAGTTTTAATTTCTTCCTCTTTGATATAGTCATTTAATTACAACACAGCACGATTGATTAATTGCAATTACAGTATTTTCTTTCTGAGAAATCACCTTACAATGTACCGTAGAATACTACAGAGTGCAAGGGAAAGCTGCAGGATTCAGCTGGCAAGGCCAGCAGCTTGAACACAGAAATAACCTGCTTTCTTTAGTCAGAAATACAGCATGTGCTACACTGGTGAGGTGATTCTGTGTTTAGTTCCTTGCTTCCATCTCTTTTTAATACCTGGTGGGCAAAAAAATCTCTAATGTTCCTCTGTGCCCACTTGTCAAAACTCTCTTAGTGGCCCTGATCCAAAACTCACTGAAGTTGATGAAAAGATTTCTCATGACTTCAGAAGCCTTTGGACTGAGCTAGTTACAAGCTCATCTTTCTTTCTGATCTGCAAGTTACCTCAAGCCTTTGAGGGCAGTGCAGATAGCCATAATTGGATCAGTGTGGATTCTAACCTCTGCTCGCTGTTTGGGTTACACTGGAGTAGCCACTGTCATTTTGCCCATAGGAGATGATGGAAATCAGAAGCTCTCAGATGATGCCCAAATTGCTTTGCTACCTTTGTCTCAATAATTTTTCCAATAAACACAAAGGTTAGAGACAGGCTAATAGCTGGTGAGACAATCAGTGTCAACTGACAGTGAGGGTCTAATAGCAGTTAACAGAGTGCAGGAGAGGGAAAAGGACATAGGCACTGTGACATTAACACATAGACTGGCTTTTGGGACCCTCAGGAATCCACAGTCTGGTTAGAGGCTGCCAGTAATAGGAGCTGTGTGCAGCTCTGTGCTAATGCAGCAATATTCCCTGTCAAATTAGAAGTGGGGTTGGAAGGTCCTGAGCTGCACTCCAGCCGTGAGTGCATGAGCACTCCATGCCACAAACCCCAGCACACAAGGAGTTAGAGTAACTCTAAGCCATTCTCATGTGGTAATGCTGAGAGGAGATGCAGACGTGAGCCCTCTTCTCACACACCTCAGTCTTTGTGCACTTGAGGAGAGAGGAAGGAGACTGGGGACCTGCAGTCTTTAACCCAACCACCTCAATCCTTCCAGGGCCGGTTTCTGGTCTTGGCCTTCAAGCCTTCATTTCTCAAGCAATTTGCCATGATGATCAGTAAAACAATATAGGAGTATTCTTTAACGCACCGTGAAAAGGTTGAGCTTTAAGTCTAATGAAAAGTAATTACAGCATTAACGTTGTACAGATACTGATTTCAGTTCAGAACATCAGAGTCGTAGGGAGAATCTCAGGAATTAACTCTATCCTAACTTACCCTGCTTTGTGTGGTAGATATTCTCTGTAGACTAGAGGGGATGTATTCAAGTGCTAAATTCACAGTTAAGATGCTGCTTTGACATATCCCTGAATAGTGCACTCAGCAGAGTTCAAACAGCTCGACATTCAAAATTAATACCATAAATATGACCCTACAAATGCCTGGAGTTCTAAAGCAGTGGGCCATTAGCTTTTACGGCGTCGACCTATTCACTTTTACATCAGTTTAATTAGTGTACAACATAATATATAAGGGTAAATATCACATGGACAAGCACAATAATCATTGTTGGCTTCAAACAGATAAACTTTTTGATGAGCTGCAAAGCATTAATACAACCACCTACACATTGCCCACACATACCCATGGCAACAAACATATATCAACATAAAGCAGAAAAAAGCTGCAACCTTTCAAAGTTTTAATATTCATCATCTGAGGCTTGTGTGATTACATTTGCATGCCTTTGCTGCTTTTTTTTTCCCCCCAAGGACAAAATGAGGGGAATAAAAAGCGTAAAAATATACGCGAAAGTGCTTTGAAGCCTCAGAATGGTTTTGATCATATGTCCAAAATGAATCAACAGTTACTTAGTGCAAGTGTGTGTTACAGGACGTTGCCTATGCCCTCTGTAAATAAATCAAGATAGACATTAATCAATATGTGAATGTGCACAGCAAAGCAACTGGTGAAGCTAGCGCCTGCTTCCTGGATGAGTGATCCGCCACCAAATGGAGGAGAGATGTCATAAATTCAATGCAATTAAGACTCTCTTTCACTCTCTTGAAAGAGAAAGGTCTTTGCTATTCGTGTATCTATTATTCTTCAGTGGTAAAACAAAACATCTGATAAACGATACTCTAAAATGTTATAAAATATTGTTTCCTTTCTGTACGTGTGTATTGACTTTCTTTGTCCTGGCATGGGCTCAAATCTGCTTTTTGGATGCAGTAATTTTTATATCTCCTTTTGTTTTTTTTCCATTCTATTATATGGCACTCATCCAATACTTAGGATATTCAGATTGTTTTTACTGCAGCAGAGAGGGGCTCAAATTTACCAGAAGTCCAGCATTCCCTGCAAAATGCTGTATGCTTTCTGCTTGGTAAGATGAGAACACACAATATCCTGCAGAACTTGTCTATGTGAATGGCTCTCAGGGAGACATCCAAAGGGTTATGAGCTTCTGTTGTGGGGTGGTTTTTCTTTTCTAATAGGTTGTGAAATGGGTCCTGACATTGTTTCAGCTGTGATGTTGTAGCTTGAATTGGAACCACTGGCCTATGAGATTCTTCATTAACGTCAGTTCAACATCTTTTCTTCCTCCCCTCTGCAAAATTTTATGAACTTGACCACCCTATCATGGCGAAGGCTCTATGTGCAGATAGAGGCAGTAAAAGTGATTAGCAGTCCAGTCTTCCCAGAAAGGGAGACTGAAAAAAAGAATAGACCATTTAATCTAGAAGCAAGAGAAACCCCATGGAAGGGAGGCAGTGAGATATGTTCTGTGGGATAGGAAAAATACATCTGTACTACTATTTATCCTCTCACTTAATGAAGTCACAATCAATTGATCCGAAAGGCAACAAACTAACAGCTGATAAAAAATTAAAAGAAAACAGCATGATCCACTGCAGTACTAACCAAAATGAAAGATCAATCCAAAACCAGATTAGATATGCAAATAATGTGAATGTGGATAGTTACACTACAGAGCACTACAATTGATTTTATTCACATGAAGTAAAAATTACTGTGATACAGGTTATAAGTCAACTGCCACTAATAAGGTTTAGAAGAACTTTCCCTAGGATCATTTTCCTCTGGACTAGGCAGACTAAAGAGCCAATAACTCCTGTGTTCTTCCAGCAATTACAGCAATGCTTTTCACTGTAGATATATAGTTGTGCTGAGGATGGAACAAAGTTTGCATATATACTCAGTATACAAGACAATGTCTGGAAATGAATTGCTCTGTGTACAGTGGAACCAATGATGCTGTGTGCAGCTGTCTTAAATCAGAGCTGCTGTGAATTCTTTTTTAATAATGCCACTTTTCTCATCTGGTACAAAAGGATTTCCTCCTGTTTTTCTCCTTCCAAGAGCTAAGCATCCAAGAAAATTGTTCCTGGGCACTGGTCAGATGCAGTAACCCCGATCTCAGTGAGAATATTAGAAGTCTCTATAATGTCCCTGTTTAACTGTGGAAAACCTATAGGACTTTAATTACTGTCGAAGTAGCCAGTGGGTATAGGATGGGTATGAAAAAAATGTTTAAAAGAGACCAGTAAATTGAAACATATAGACTATAATTGCATAAGCACTATAGTGAGAAACCAGGACAGCACATTTATATGGGAAGTGCACTGCAGCTCAGCCGCTTGCCTCCCTCCCACCCCACCCCCAGCATCACATTTGGGAACAGCAAATTGCAAAGAGCAATCATACCAGCCACAGGTTGGCAATCACATCTTCTCCAAACAGCAATCATGGCTCCTCCTGATGGACAACAACATGTGAGAAACTGTCATTTTGATATTTAAAATCTGTGGAGTGTAAAACACTGGCTGTCAGTCTCAGCTGCTGGAATCTGTGTTTCTGGAGAAGGAACAACAGGAATTGCTCGATCTGAAATGGATCCTACCAGTCAAAATTTTCTCTTTTTTTCCAACTTTTCAGCTTTATTTGTCTACACTGCGGACTGGATACCTCATTTATTTAGGTGACACAGTACCTCAGTAAACAATATTTGGACTTAGGACTTCAAAACTGATTTTTTTCTCTCCCAACCTCTTCTTACCTGATATCTTTTTTCTAACTCTGTGGGCACAAAAAGGTGTATTCTTGCTTTCAGTTCCAAGAGCTCAAAGCACAGTTGCCTAAGGCTGCTTTGTCAGGAGAGAAAGACTGTGTTAGCACCATCTTTCCTGTTCTCTCCCTATATATAGTACTGCTATAATGATGATAATGTGATCAGTGATGCTGAAGAAGGATTAAGGGCTTGACCTAGTCAGACTTTATGGTTTCCCAGCTGGCAGTGAGAAATTACTTCTTGTGTTCCCAGTGCCAAAGAATGACTTAACTGGAGGAATTGGATTTTTTGCTTTCTTTTAAGATAGGCAGAAGGAGGCAGTCCTGATGTCTTTATGAGAAGAACAGAACAGCAAAAATTTTAATGGATTGTCCAGCACAAAATGTCCATGGGATGAATGAGGCCCTTAAAACATCATGGCTTAAGCTGAAATGCTGCCAGGCTTTTGAGTACTTTCAAGACTTTGCTCTCAACCTAAATTTTAAATCAATTATCCCATTGAGTTCAAAATGAAATTTCAAAGCATATGGAGTGATGTAACCTTTTGATTTCACTGATATTTATGAAGGGGAATGGAAAGCTATACAAATACATTTTTAAAACGCACCATTTTTAAATAAACCACTTGAGAGGTCAAAAAGCTGAACAGACTTTGACACATCTAGCAGGGATTCCTTCTGAACAAACTGGGGTGCCCTGATAGCACTAAGCAGTGAGATTCTTTCTCATCCAGAGGGCAATGATTTTTCTAATGTTCTACTGCATGCTGCTTCAAAGAAAGTAAATTGTTGGCTACACAGAGAGTGGAAAAAAATAGGGAAAAGTTGTCATTGAAATAAAAATTGGTATTAAAATATTGCCACATTTTGTTACAATGGATCAAATTCTGTTTTCTTCATTAAATGAGAATAGTTTCTGAGAACTGACCTGTTGTATTTAATAACAGAGGAGATCCATTCATTATGTGAATTGTTAAAAACCCAATTCAGCATCTATGATTTAGAATGGGCTAATGGAAAGCTCATAATACAGAGAAAAGGTGTTTCTTGCTAAGTGACACCTTCTTATTCCAGCTGGAGTTTCTCCATTAAACTTCAGCCAGGAGGTAAGTGTGCTTCTGCACTGCCTTCTCTGAAGCAGGTATAAACCCTTCTACCTCAAAGGGCACCATTTGGCATATTTCACTGCAGAGACTTTAGTCATTTTTGAAGCCGTAAGAATTTTTGGATACCTGACATCCTGGAGACATCACACAATCTGATTTTGGTATTGATTAATGCTGACGCAGCACAGCTTGTGGTAGCCTTGACAATGTTCTAAGTCATGTTGTTCCAGCAAAGCAGCCATGGTCTAGGATATGTAGGTACTTGCTGTCTTGTTTCAGCATCCCAACTATAACCAGCTGTAGGTAATGCAAGGCCAAATCAGCCTTCTCGGGGACCAGGGCAATCCCCACAGGCATGCCAGTCCTACCACAGAGCCGCAGGTGGAGCTCTGAGAAGTGCCAACCACAGCAGTTGTTGCTCTTTAAGTTTTAGGTTTCACAACCTTCAGCTGTTGTGGTTCTCCTTTATTGATGCTTCAGTCCAAAAGTTTGGCTGTGGGGCTTCTCATTTGTTTTTTGTTTTATTTCTCAGAGAATTACTGACAAACCAGCACAGTGCTGTTTAGTAATTCATGAGTTTCGGGCAAATATTCAGTGTTTCTACGATGAAGAGCATTGCTGCAGCTGGAAGGAAAGCTGATCTGGAGCAGAGGCCCATCTGTTCCTTAACAAAGTTTAGAGGCAATATTCCATTTCTACCTGGAAGGCAAGCCTAGAGACAGAAAATAATGATTTTTGATTAGGTATTTAGAGAACTATCAGAGATTTCTGCTTCTTATAGTCACTGTATCTACTACTGCTATTTCTTATGCTCTAGAGGTTTGGACTTGTGACAGAAAATTCATCTTTGGGAGGATATATCTGCAAGTGCTGTGGCATATAGAATTGATCAACTTCAGTTTCTGCTCTGCTGTGTTTGGTTCTTTTTCTAGATATATAGTCAGCACGATAGGTGGTCAATTTTTTCCCCTTTTTTAGAGCACGGATTACTTCCTGCTCTTAAGGCATAAAAAGATTATGATAATGTACAAGGACACTGGCCACTATCCAGAATTTGTACTGGAGAAGACAGTGGAGTGCCTCTGTACATCCATTTCAGCTCACCTAGAAGAAAAGCAGGCTGCCAACTGTACAGACTTTTCTGCATAGTAAATCTGAATTTTCAGGCTCTAAATAAATATGAAGTTCATTCCACTGAATGACAGGAATGGAAAAGTAATCACTATAAGGAAGGGGAAAAGATAAAATTCTGTCGCTCTATGGTACCTTTCACGAGAGGATTTTACTCATGTTAATGAGGCCTTATAACAAAATAGTGATATTGAATTTCTTAACGAGGGTAAATTCAGTCTTTCCAGAGATGCGTGGCATAAAGTCACAGTGCTGATGGCAAAAGTGGAGTTTGGGGAGCGGCTTAGCAGTCCAGAAACTGTGGTCCTTTAGCCAACCATTGAAACATCATGACTTAAGAGGGAAAAAAATGAGAGATTTTCAGGTTGGGTATTAGGAAAAAATTCTTCTCAGAAAGAGTGGTGAGGCATTGGAACAGGCTGCCCAGGGAAGTGGTGGAGTCCGTGTCCCTGGAGGTGTTCAGGAAAAGGGCAGATGTGGCACTGGCTGATGCGGTCTAGAGCGGGCACAGGCACAGGTTGATGGTGGGACTGGATGATCTTCTTAATCTTTCCAACCTTAATGATTCTGTGACTTCCCAAGGCTCTGTGCCCACCTCCCAGGTGCAGTGAGATATACACAAAAACAGCCAAAGTGAGGAAGTGACTGCGTCTGTTCCACTTCCCTCTAATCTTGCAGAGGGACTCGCGGATGGATCCATACCATGGGATGGGTAGCAGTGCTCTATGGCACATAAGCTGTGCTCAGCACCAGTAGGACCATTTCCACAATTAATGCATACCAAAACAGCAAGCCTGGTTTTCTCTTTTCCCACGCTACTGGGACATGGACTCTGCAAAAATTAATTTCTCAAGCTGATGTCTCTTTTGCCCACAGATTTCATTCATGCTGTTTCATTCTTCTCTTCCTCCTCCTCCTCAGCTGTCAGAGCCAGGACACCCTCATTGCACTTCACAAACAGTTTGAGCCTAATTATAGACTTTTTCAGAGTGGATCTTAGCAAGTTTAAGTGGAAGACAAAATATTTAGTTTCTACAAATTAATGAGGACAACAGAGCACACATCCTTTGTATGTCAATTAGCAGCATATGGTGTAAGGCTTGCAAAACAATCAAATGATCAAACAATGAAGAAATGAAAGATTGTAGCAGTTTCTCCCGCTCTCTTATTAGCTAAATATAGCACAGGATGCTTTTTTTCTCACAGACTTTCCAAGCAGATTGTGGAACACCTGCAAACATGTAGGTATTGTTTTATCAGAGTGAGCATTAGGTGTATTTTCTATATAAACCATTATGTTTAATTCCTTTTAAACAGTTAGAATTGCATTTAGGGGAAAAAAAAAAAAAAAAACCAACAATAAAAAAAACAAACTAAAGACATCTGACAGCTTGCAGTTGTTTTTCACAAAAATAATAAGGTAGGCTGTGGAAAGTATTTCTTAAAACCTTGGTACCTATTATTTTGTGAACCCACAAAGTTGGGTTTTGGGTACAAATGGGAGCACTGAGGGAAGATGGGAAAAGGCTGTGAACTCTCCTTTTCTTAAACAGTCAGCATGCCCCTGGTGAATGACAGTGGTCTGTAAAGGGAAGAAATTTGGATTAAACTCGACTGGAGTCTGCCTCACCCTCACTTAGCATCTGCTATAGACCGGGCAGCTCAGGAGAGGATTTGGGAGTGAGGAATGGAGGGGAAGAGGAAGAAATGTTCACTTGTTGCAGCTTCCATCTCTTTGGCAATGTGCTTCTCTTTCATATTCTCACTTCTGAACACAGCTCATGAACCCAAAAGAGCCAAACTTTTTTGTTAGCACTTCAGAAAATCTGGCCATTTATTTAAATGTGAAATATAAATTAGGACTTGTATTGAAATCTGGCTCTAAAGCCTTGGGTAGCTTTGTTATATGAAACCTTTATTAGTCTCACACTACGAGCTATCTGTAGGAAAATCTCCCTATTACTACATATAGCTATGCTCTTTGTAGCTAATATATGTACATCCTCAGATCCTGATTTTCTAAGGTTATAAATCCAATACTCAGAAGCACAGCAGCAAATCTGGTACTTGAAAACACACTTTACTGTTGATGATGATGAAAAGTACTATTCACTGGTTTCAGCAGCAGAACAGACTTCTTGATCCACTTTACCTAGATACCTAAACCATAAAGTGAGAGTATTTGTCTGAAGAAATGCCTCTGCTACAATGCCAAGGGGTTGAATAGAAGGCCAAATGGAGATACCGGACTGTAGAGATCAGGAGGAAGAGGGGACAATTGAGATATAAAAAGAAGGATACGCATCTACAAAATCATTCCCGACATTTTTGGTGCCAGGCAGACCATAATGGAAGTTTTACAATTATACTTTTAGAGAACTTAAGGTAAAGGCAAAGGTAGAAGGGAGGAGAGTCATTGCAATAAATACAGTTACAATGGTTGGCTTCCTTGAGCTTCTCATCTCACCAAGCATCTCTTCCCAAGCCATCTCCATGGTCTCCCTCAAATCCCCTTCAGATGTCAGCATCAAGGGCAAAATGACCATTGAGAGCATGCCTCTGCGATAAGGAAAAGCCTTGTTTCTGGTGCAAAGGTATCTGTCAAGGAATAACTTCTTAGCGGAGGGAAAGCCAGCTAGTTTTCTCAGCTACTCAAGGTCAAGTCCAAATAGGGAATATAACACTGCCCTTGACTGTACTGAGAAGGAAAAATTACTTTGGTAATGTCACAGAGTTCAGTCATTTCCAAAAAGTAATCTTAGTGTAAAATTATGTCTGGTTTGTTGGTGAGGAGTGAGCCTGAGTGGATTTTTGTGTCTTATCCGTTGAAGACTAAACTGAAAACAACTCATTTATGTAGGCATACAACTATCTAATTATAATGGATTACATTCTCCACCTACAAGGCTGGATTTGAACCACTGATCAAAGGATTTATACCAATAGCATAAAAAAAATATACTGGGCTGTTTCAGCTCACACAAGTGATTAAACATTCCTATTTAAGCATTGTTATTTTTTCTTTCTCTCTTGTAGAATCAGAAATTTAAAAAATTCTTTCCTTTTTGTTGTACCATGAAATCTCCCTTTTCTAATGAGTATATGAACCAGTCATTTTGCTCTTAATAGGCCACTTAGTGAATTTGATGGAGGAGATAATTAAATGTGACAGATACTCGCGTACATCTATCTTAAAACTAACACTCAAAGATTATAAAAGCTATAACATTCTCTTAATGAAATATAGCTGAACATGAGAAAAACACATTACAATGTATCTGAAAACAATTGCAAAATTTAGAGATAAACACTGTTAACACTTGATAAGCTTTTACAATGTTGGTATGTACAGCAGACATAACAGTAGCAAACAAAAAAAACCCACACCTTTTTGAAGTAGCTGGAGATAAATTTGAATGTGTTTGGCATCCAAACAAGAGAGAATGAGTTTGTAGGTCCAAGAGAATATATGTGTTGTAACTACTGAAGCAGAAGAGAGGCTTTTCATATCTTATAAGGAAAATGCTGAGGAAAATACATTTAAATAAACTCTTTCAAAACTTCAGTGCTGCATTTCATTGGCCATTCAAGTCAGACTTCATATTCCTGGTGGTGTTAAATAGCTGCATGTTGAAATGTGTTGGGAGATCACCTGGATTGATAACTCCCACTGTTTTCTCCATTCAGTCTCAGTCCTGCTCTGTTCTTGGTGCTCACACTTTGCCCCCTCATCTAATGCACAAGGAAATGCAGTGAAAGGTGGGAAAGTAACTTTAAAAGCATTCAGAAGCCATGGAAAGGGGAGGATTCTTTGAGGCTATTAGATAGCGGATAGAATCGTGTGTGCTGCCAAAAAAGAAGCTGCATGCAGATGTGGTCCAAAGGCACTGATGGGATGAGTGATGCTCCCCTTCTCATAGGTGTAGGGCATCAGCACCATATGAATGCAAGTACTTGTTGAGCAGCAGTTCTAGCAATATAGGAGCAGCTAAGCTTTCATGACAGATGAAAGATACCAGAAGATAAGATGGCAATAGAAAAAAAGCTTTGAAAAAGAACAGCAAATCAATATGAAGAGAAATATTTCCTTATGAGGAGAGAAAAAGCTGAGAACTCAAGAACCCCTGGCCACTTAGATTTGACTTTGTATGGCCCCATCCAGGGTGCTACACAGTCTGGTTTTAATCTTTATTACAATAAAAAGCTAAAACATTTCAGCAGCTGATGAGTTTTTGAAAGTATCTTCTGAAAATGTGACACACTCCTGAGCCTCGTGCTGTTTTTCAGTCATTATTGCAAGGGTAGAAGAGGATGGCAGGCTCCTAGGAGATGATACGGGGGAAAGCGTGGCAACAGGTGAAGTAGAGAGAGTGAAATAACTGTTTATTGTGTAAGAGCACTTTATGTTGACTTTAGCTAAAAGTGGAATTGTTGATTATTATTTCTATTACGTGGATATTAATATTTTGCAATATTTCCTACCTCCTTCATTTGATTGCCATTTGGAGTTGCCCACTTTGTCCTGAGACCTACTGCAAGGAAGATGGGGGGACGGGCAAGGGCACTTTGTAGTCCTACTACTAGGCCTCAGATGCAGAAAACTTGGGCTTTAGTCGCTATAGACTAAGCCATACATTTTGAGCAATATTTCAGTAGGGTAGTGTGATGGTGTGGGCTCCTCTGGGATGCCTCTCCAAGGCTGGTGATGGGATTCCACTCTAACTTTTATGCTCACTGAAAAATATATGCTTGCCTTCCCGTGGGGAAGGACTAGTTGAAGTATTGCTGTAACTGTTGTCCTGTCTGCCTCAATTCCAAAACCATGCCAGGATCCAAGTAATCTGAAGGGAAACAACCTTCTTTTCTGGTTTAGGGACAATTCTGTCTCAGAAAGAACTGCTGTCCTTAGCTTTATTTTCTAGAGATCCCTTGCTTACACAGGAGTTAGGCTTAAAATTCCCCTCTGGGGAAAAAAGCGAACAAACAAATAAACAAAACCCCACATCTTTCCAGGACTGCAAAGAGTTTGTACAGTAGATAATCTCTCCTATTCCTCCCCTGCCTCTGTGGAACCTCTCTTGGGTTAAATGGTTTGATGAGAAGCTTCTGACAGAGAAAAGTACTTGTCCCAGCGTTCTGCATCAAGAGCTGAATGTGAGGTTCCAAGGCAACCGTTGAGTTCTGTCATGTAAGTGGTTGGTACATGCCCTCTCGGATGATTACTGCTGTTAGGACCCAAAACAGCCTCATAAATAGAAATTGGCATTTCCAAGCGGAGCGGTGGCGGGCCTTCTTCCAGGAGTGCGCAGAGCTGAGCGAGATGCCTGAATTCCCTCTGGGGCCAATGGAGAGGATTAAGTGCGTCAGAATGAGATTCAAAGCAGGCAGCGAGTAAAGCAGGGAACACTTAAGCCTGCCTTAGGAAATACTAAAGAGAAGGGTATAGCTGAAATCCTCCATATATCCTAGGTTTAGCATTGACCCACATCCGTGAGATAGGAGACGCTGCGAAAATGGGATTCAGAGCCCATAACCCCTTTCCAGAATTAATTTGTCACTTTGAGTAAAAGACTTCTGCTTGCTGCTGATGGCAGGGTTGGGATCCAGACAGAGTGGGAAGTGGAGGCACTAACCACAGCCACCCTTAGCAGCTAAATCATATCTCTGGGAAGCTGGGAACCTGTATCCGATTTTCTTCTCAGTTCTACAGAGGTAAAAATGTATCTTTCCCTCTACAAGATGGGGTGCATTCACCTCTGGGGCTGTTTTCCCTTTCTTCTATGGGAATAACAGTACAGCGAGTGCTGTGGGATTCCTGGGGCCAGAGATGGGGAAAAGGGAAACAAGGCCAGGAGTGGCAAGGAGAAATGAACATCCTGATCTTTCCTTAGTGCTCCACAATGCTTCCCAGTGTGTGTCAGTAGGGGATATAATCCACCCTTCTCCTCCTCCTATCTGCATCATTAATGGCAACATTTAGCATGTGTGATTTTCAGTCTCCCACCTATCTCTCACAACTAACTGCCTTTTGTCAGGCACATGAGTGGGACTTCAAAGCTCCCCTCTTTCTCTAGCATCCAGAACAATTTATCCTGCCTGCTTTATAGATGCTGAGATAAATAAGCTCAACTGCAGTTCCTCTGTTTGCTTAATCTATTGCTTTTGGGATTTGGTCAAATAAAACATCAGGATATTTTGGCATGAGCTATTTTTAGAAAATCTTAGCTGCAGTTTTTGTTCTCCGCTCATCAGAATGTGTTTTTTTCCACCTTGAACAGAGGGTTTACCAGCAGTGATGGATCTTTTTGGTGCACTGTGGCAACCACATGTTTTTAAACACATTGATGCCCTCTAGCTGGTGGCATCCCAAATCTCTCTCCGTGCCAAACTCAACTCTACAACCAGTGGTTTGCCACTAGGTTAAATAAAATGGATTAAATCAAGATGCCCACTCTTGCCAAAGTAATGCTGTTTTTGCTGTTTCCCAATCGCACCTGTGTCAGTTCAAGCAGCACACTGCAGGACCTGCAGTCTGTTCTGCCATTCCCTTTGGAAGCCTGGGATGGAAATTATCTAGTCCCCATTCCAGGGATGCACTAAGCTTTTTTACTTTAAAGGAATCTTAAAAATGCAAACAAACAGCAATGGAGAAAAGTACAATTTTTCAGTTTCTTGAATAGAAGGAACTTTCTTTCCTTTCAGCGTTCTGATATGAGGAGGTTAATGTGTCACTATAAAAGAAATGCAGCACTTTGCTGTTCTCTCACGGAATACATTACTTAAATTCTCACTATGAATTTACATCCTTCTTTTTTTTCCTGAAATATAGTTTGGCACTTAGTGAGAAATGAATCTTAAATATTTTGAAAGTATAATTTAACATCTCAGCAAAACCTTGAATTATGAATTGTGCTTTACAGAAACTTAGGGGCTAGCTCAATCTGACTTAAAAAAGAATAGAGAATTACATCTTTAGGTGGTGCTTTAGCTGCAAATGAGTCTCCTACAGTTATTACACTGTTTGTTTATCCAGCTGTATACATGTGTTATACTCTTCATAGACTTCCTTTAAGATGATTTTTATATTGAATAACTTTTGGTTCTTTGTTTAAATATCAAATACACATATACACATAAAACAGTTTTTAACTAAATCCCTTCAAAAATTTGGTTAACTAATCCCAGTGCCAGACTTCATACAGACAGAGAGATATGGATGTTCTATAATTGTTCATTTGTATGATTTATAATGCCTGCAGACACGTGTAAACCATGGAAGACAATGAGACATGAAGCAGAACTGGTGTTGGACTCATCATTCTCTGCGACTCCCATCCAATTTGTTAGGAATTATCTGCCCTTCTGCTTGTATCAATTTAACATCAATGTAAATTTATGTTCACATCAATCAGTTCTGTCTTGCAGGAATTTAAGGCAGAAATTAGGGAGGTTCTGAGTGTATGTTTGGAAAGCTCAAAACATTCACAGAATTAAAAAAACACAAACAAACAGTTTTGCTTTGTAGAGAGCCATTGCTGGATTGCCTCAAGCCATTGATCCCACACACAAAAAATGCCCCCTGCAGAACCACTCGTCCATCTTGTGTTTCCTTTTACAGTGAAACATCAGCTTGTCCTGGGGCTCTACCACTTCTGATGGACTTGAATGCAGTCAGGATCACAGAGAGGTGGCCATGCAGGGACACACCGAACTTGGCAGCCCACCTGAACAGAGTGCTTGCCCACACCTCATCCCTCCCTGCTGGTTGATGATTGGCATTAACTGTGATCATTATGTTTCCTCCTGAAGGCCCGATCCAATATCCATTAAGTCAATGGAAATCTTTCTTCCGGATTCAATGAATGTCACTCCAGCTCTTGGAAAGTTGCCCATTTTAAACTCTCTTTTTGGTCATGTATTTCATATGCACTCAAAGGGGTTGTGTTTTAACAACATTCCCTCTGGATAAATCCACTGTTTTACTCAGCAACTCATTAACATCTTAATGGTCATCCAGGTCATGTTGGCAAACAAGAAAAAAAAGCCTGAAAATTTGCATTAATGCTCACTTTTTAAGGCAGAGAAATTGATGTGTACACATAACTGCTGATAATGCCAATATGCATCTCACCTTAAGTCAGGTAGAATATGCTACATACTAATTACACATTGTATACTGTGTTATTTTTTCATTATATTCAGTATCACCTTGTTCTTATTACAGGAAATATTGAATGGGATAATCTGATTGGTCTCTAGGCTAGTACACTTTATTCAATATGGTAAATTCTCTCTTTTTTTTTATTTGTTATAAAAATGAAGAATTCTCAAACGTCTTCTTTTATTGAAGCTTCAACTATTTTTATCTTTATTTATTTTTTTTTTTTGGCCTTTCCCTGGATCCTGTCTATTTTTGCAGTTTCTTTTTTGAAACAAGAATGCCAAAATTAAACACATGACATACACAAGGTCACTGGAAGTCTTGTACTTCCATCATAGCTTTGTCCCTGGGTTGGTCTGCATATGCTGACTCAGAATCTTCTCCTTTCTCAGGCTGGCTGCATCCCTATTTATTTCCTCTAATCAGACTGAGTCAAGCATACGCTCTTCATGCTCCCTTCTCCTGGAACTCTCTTCTCTCTGAGATTGTTTTGGCTGAGGCTTTATTAGGCTTTTAGATCTATGCTGTTTGCCCTCTTGTTCAAATCTGCTTTGGGGCTTTTGTTTTTTATGCTTGTCTCCCATCAGTTCTTTTAAAATGAGTGAGTGTCAGAGCTCTGTGATTTATTTTTATTCTTACTATCAGTTTCTGCTAGCAGAATGACCTGCTCAATAACATGTTCCTTTGGTTGACTTTCTTTCTCACCATAAGAAATAAATGCTCAAGAGAATGTATGGAGGAACCAGAAAGGGTTTGGACCAAGAGGAAAGTAGGGGATCCAAGAGTCCCCAGATCAGAGGAGACTTATTTGAAAGAAGTGAACTTCAGCTGCAGACCAATTTCTGAAGCTCCTATTTTGCAACTAAAGAAGGAAAAGAGAAGCTAGAAGCAGAGAGAAGGAAAGGAGCTGGAGAGAAGTGAGAGGAGTCATAGAGGGAAAGAAAAATCTTTGTGTTTAGGATATTTTTGAGCTTACATTAAATGATAATTGAAAGAAGGAAAAAAAACAGAAAATGAGAGTGCAATAAAACAAAAGACAGACATGGTTAAATGTGAAGAGACACAAGTCTCTCAATATATCAGGCTCCCAGAGCACCTGTGCTACAGGTATGCTGCTGATCCAAAGCCTCCAGCCCAGGCCAGGGCTTCTGCTTGTGGGGAGCTGCTCCCACACTGCCAAAGGGGTATTGAGAAGCCAGGAGCTGCCAGGAGCCTGCGGAAACACATCTGTGCTCAGGCAGACAGGAACAAAACCCACATGCATTTATATGAAACTTTCTTCATTTGGGCAAATGAGCCTTTTTTGATGGAAAAAAAGAAAAAGAAAAAGAAAAAAGTCTGATTAATTTGCATCATAAATCTTACTTATCATGACTAGAGCAGGAAGAAGCAGGAAGGTGAGAATCATAATGGTGAAATGTGTGGCTGCTCATCATCATCTCCAGACCATGACAATTATTTTGCTTCACTTTCCTATGCTGAGAAAAGATAATTGGCATTTGTGAATTCTGAGCTCAAAACGTCAAGGAGTAGGGAATGTGTTTATTACAGACCCAAGACTCAGGCATCTTTGTTGTAAGCTGTGTGTATCTGTGATCTGGAAGAATTTTGTTATACCAAGGGGGCAGTTGTCAAAGATAGAAGCTTAATTTGCCTCTCCATCTGCATGAACAAATGCCTGCGTATGGTCTTTGATACCCATATGGAAGTAGTAGCTATTCATGTGCAAGACATCTGAGTTAAAAGCTCCAAAACACAAATTAAAGCAACAATTCAATTTATACCATTTCCCATTGATACTGGGGGATACTCACTTGCTGGTCCTCACCAATCAGAACTGAGGTTATACACTCAGCTTCATAGAGAGCAAACACACTGAAAAGCTCTTTCCCTTAGCTCAGGTTTAATTTTGCTGTCCTGGATGCCCTGCCTTCTGCAGCACATCGCAGCGTGTTGAGCCACAGCAGAGGGAGAAGAGCAGAACCCAGGTAGGCAGCAACACTCCGGACTGCTGTTTTCATATGCGGTTTCTGAGCCAAATCTGGCCACCTGCATTTTGATCAGCATTTTGGCTTGTGAATAGAGAATATTTGCAGCTGGGTAATTAAATCTATTTGTACTTATCTGCATATGCATGTTTTGCAGGTAGATGTTACGCATCCGTTTTGCAAAATGTAACCTTTGATGTGAAGAGGAGATGGCAGTAGTTACAAAAGAAAACATTATTTCCATATCAAAATGCAGTTTTCCTCATATTTTTTCACTTGGATTTTTGAGGAGACTTGGCCTCAGTTAGTTTCAGCAAAAGTATGAGCAACCAAGTAGCAAATGTGTCTCTTAAATGTGTCAGAGCAGACACACAGCAACATGTCCCACATGGACCATTCCCACAGTACTGGCAGCAGTACACAAGTACGCAGAGAAACTTTGATGTTCCCCTGCCATCTTCTTTTGAACCCCTACCCAATTATATCTTTTATTTCCTTGTGTATGTGTGTGTGAGTAAATGTAAGGCACATAAAATTCAGCCAGCATTCACAACCGCACAGCTACAAAGAGCCAATTCTTTGGAGTGACTCTAAGATGTGTACCACAGAGGAAATCAGCAACAGTGATCTAATGAACCCAAAATCTGTAAACCTATTAAACTGTAAACAACAAAGCAGTCAGATCTTTGCTTGATATGTTATATAACTGTATCTCTGTTAATGGGCATCATTCTCAAATGGGAAACACAGTTGTTAGCAATGCAGGAAATTCGATTCTGAAACCAGTCATGGTATATTATACAATCTGTAACAATAGTGGCAACCAAAGAATCATTTTATCCCAGGTTTTGATAGTTTTAATTCATAGTTGATTTAGAACATGATCATGAAGACCAGGTTTCAGCCCAGGAATAACTTTGCTTTTAATACTTTACATTAAATGTAGTTTATCATTGGTTCATACTAAAGTTATAGAGCAGCAAGGGTAGAATAAAACAAAAGTTGGTGTTTTTTGGCAGTTTTGTGGCAGTTCTGAGCATATTCTGAGTGGAGACCACAAATTATGTCCTACTGACAAGCTGAACTATCCTAACCCATAAATGAAATAAGGGAAGATTTCGTATTGTCTTTGTTTTTCAAGATGTGGGTTTTCTTTCTAAAGGATTTACAGTTTAAACTCATGAGTAGTGCTTATGCCTCTTCTGAACTTCAAATTGCTGAACACAAGCAATAATTTATAAAATAATCTTACCATTCTGTACCTCTCCACCCCTTTTCCCCAGATGTTGACACTGCATTGAGCAGAATCTTGGTGTCCCTTGGGCTGTCCTGCCCACCAGATGTCAGTTTCACAGAGCTGATGGATTAATCAGTGTATCTGCCCAAAAGGCATCAGGTGCTGTCTGAAACATGCAGCTCCCAGCTGGTAACACACTGGTAACAGGGAGGGTAGAGATAATTAATGACTGTTTTCATCCATCCTATCTGGCTGGAGTGAAACAGTCCTGTCCATCATGTGCCCTGCTTTACTACACACCCCTTACTCTCTTATTAGAAGAAAAAACCTCTCAGCACATCAACTCTGCTTGCATCCTTGGTGATCCATGGGGTTCTGGTTTTTATATTTATGACCAACTGTTTATAAAGTCCATAGCTGTTTTGTTTTTAGTGTCTGATTACAGCTTGATTGCCCATTACTGCAGCAATCACATGGTTCTTTGCATTCAGCAAGCAGCACAGGTTAGAGGATGAAGAGATTGCATTTGGCATTTGCCAGTTGGGAAGCTTCTTCATGTTAAATACTTGACTTTAAAGAAAATTTATAATCTTCATTCTTTCACCATCTTGAATAAGAATTCTACACATTTTTTTCCCATTAATTACTGTTTTTTAAAATTTTTCAACGTGGATCTAAACATTTAGAATATCACTTATGAAAGCCCAAGGAATGAATATGAATGGATGACTAATCCTAGAAAACATGCGGTTTGCAGCTAAGCAGTTATATCAGCAAATGCAAGTTAGGCAGCCTAACCCAGCACTGATGCCAGAGAAATGCTGTTGTACTCCCCAGCAGCACCATGAGTAAATTGTTGAGTCAACAGATCCAAAAAGCTGACACAGAGCATCCAGCAACACAGAAAGCATTCAGAGTTGAAGGCTTTACCAGTGCCCTGTGTAAAGGTTGAGGTCAAGCCCAGTCTGTACTCTTTGTTTAAGGTCCAATGGGAACTGCAAGGAAGCCCCTGAACACTGAATTTTTGTCCATAGAATGGCTTAGGTTGGAAGTGACCTTAAAGACCATCATGTTTCAACTCCCTACCATGGGCTGGTTGCCATCCACCAGATCAGGCTGCCCAGGGCCCATCCAGCCTAGCCTTGAATGCCTCCAGGGATGGGGTATCCACAGCTTCTCTGGTAGCTATATCTAACTTTTCTTACATCACTGATGTAGAGATGTGTGAATTTATCAGCTGTAGGAGATTCTGTGTTATCTCTCAACACAGTGGTCACAAGAGCAGAGCTGGTAAGAAGGGAGAACAGTGGTTATTTGTGGAGCCCCAAGCTGCAGCTCTGCCCTGGACTGACAGGGATCCATCTTCTTTCCCAATAGAATTAAGAATTCAAAGTGGGTAAGAGCAGGACGTCCCAATTGAAGAATACATCTGGAGCTGAGCCAAACACTTCTGTCCTTGATCCTTCTGCCTGCAGGACTGGGCAAGCATCACAGATCTGCTCCTTAGCTGCATGACCAGAAGATGGCTTCTCACTTTGCTCATGTTTCACTCCCTGAGAGCTGTGCAGAAGGGTTTAGAGCTGCCTGAGTAGCCTGTGATATTCTCACTCTAGCTTGAAATTCTTCTAAATATTGACTCTTTCAGAGGAGGTTTGACAGAGAAAGGCGTATCTTGGACCACAATATTTGCACTAAAACCCTTGAAGATCAATGAGCCATAGTGATCAGACAGTTCCAGCTGCTTTTGGGGACTGCATTTATCTCACAAACCAGCCTTAAAATTTGGATTTCATACATTATTCAAGGTCCAGATGCACCCCGTCTTTACATATTTCTTTGTGCTTGTAAAGTCTCTTCGTTGCTTTTATTGCCACTGTAATAATCAAGCAAGCTTTTTTACATGCACAGTAGGAACTCCAAAGATGTACATACTAAGTAAACATTTTGCATCAAGTCAGTTCTGCGCAGACAGAGACTGAAGTCTCTAAATGGGAACCTCTCTCCTGAGCAGCTCCCAGGAGGTAGGAAATCAGATGGAAGTGCTGCCCCATGTCTGACACAGATAGGCCTTGTAGCACAGGGAGAGCACTTTGGTGGTGGTGTTACTAACCGTGTTGCAACAAGCATTTTTCCTCTAATTTAAAATGGTTTGCAAAGAGTCAAGATGTGTGTATCTGCAGCATAAACTCCAGGATTATTTCCCTCCGCTTAGCAGCTCTGCTGGATCAAGGCTTTAGGGAAAGTGCAGATTATTATCATACAAAGGTATATAGTTCATGAATAGATATAAATACATACATATTTTAGTAGGTATTCAATGGTAGTAATTCACCTTCTAAACTGTGAGGGCTCCTTAAGCTGGCCCCATTTCTGAGAGTATCTGTCTGCTCACAGAGCACTGTGGACACCAAAACATCCTCAATGGATGGAGCAAAAGCTTCTGAAGGAGCCAGCACAGAACATGAAAGAGGTTCGTAAACCCATCTGTGTTCCCTCAGCGAAGTTTTGCTGCTATTTGGGCTGAAGTCAGTCTTGTACTTTGGAAGAGGCTCCGAGGTGTGTGACTGCTGTGGGCTGTGCCGTATCCCCAGCTGTGTTCCCAGCTGTGCCTTGGCCCCTGGTTTGCTGGGAGCATCTCCTTCCCTGCAGCTTCCTCTGTTCCTTCTGGAGTAAAGTTGTCCCATGGATTTTTGAAAGCTTGAGCCTAAGTTACTGATATCTGTGCTATAAGGAAGCAGAAAAAGGAGGAGGTGGATGGAAAGATCAGTTGTGCTGTATCCGAGAGTGGTTTGTGAGCCCAGAATAACTCGGGCTTTAGATAGAATTTCACTGGATTTATACCAGTGTAATTAAGAACGGTGCATGGTTCACTATGGTTAAGTGGGATAGGAAGACACGATCCATTAAATGAGGCAACTGCATTCCTGTGGCTGTGTTTTATTCATTTGCTGTTATCTTGCAATGATTCTTTTTTGTGTTTTCTTTGTTTTCTCTCTGCAGCTTGTTTATTTGCCAACACTTGGGAATTTTGCTTTTACAAGGTGTTTACGGTGTTCGCTTAAAGGCATATATTTAAGCATCTGAAACATTCTGGATTTTTAATGTTTGAAGTAAATACAATATTACTCTGCCGTGTACAACATGTAAATATCTACACCGTGAGCATTTTAAGTTGTCTGATCTGAAGTCCCGAATGTGTTGCTTTCAGTAGAAGAGGACTAACTACAAAAAAGCTGCACAAATGAACAGAGAAAATTAGACATGCTCTCCCCCATGCAACCAGGTGGACCTCTGCCCATGTGTGCTGGTTGGAGGCTGTGCTGGGGATTTGTTGGGCATGGGGCGAGCTGGAGGCTCAGGATTGTGGGGTCAAATTCTTTGCTCTGCTACAATCTGCTTTAATTCCCGGTGTGCCTCAGTTCAGCCAAAAGAACTTCACCACTGCTGAGGAAAGTTGAGATAAAGGTGCTGAAAGCTGTGAAAGCCTCAAATCGAAGGCAGCAGGGTGGTGTTGGTGGAGGTGTGCGCTGCTCCGCTCATCACTTGCCAGTGCAGCCCACAGAGAGGTGGGAGGCATTACGCTGAATGAGTGTGACAGGGTCACGCAGGACTCCGTGCACCTTGGGGATGAAGTTTCAGAACAGAGTTTCAGGTTTTTATCAGCAGTCTCGGTGGCTGAAATGCAAACAAAATTGTTTAAAGAGCTCCAGCAGTGCTGCACAGCCGGCAGTCCTGGGGGGAGCTGGCTGCTTGTTAGACCAGCACCAGTGTCAGCTTATTGACCACGGGGCTGGAGAGACAATAAGCACAGATGTATGTCTGCAACTCAAAACCCTTTGGAAATGTCTTTGTGAATGCTCAGGTTCTTGGAGGATGTTTCCCACCTCCCTATCGATCTGTTGATGGAAGTCACAATGGCCACCCTGCTCTTAAGAAAGGGATTGTTCCCTTGCAACTCACGTTGGATAAAGGTTGTAATCATTGCTTCCTGACAGCAGTAAAACCATCCACAATGTCTCTGCATGCAGCGGGCATGAAAGCCTCAGATGGGAGGGGTGTGTCCTTAGTTAATTGCTGTTGTCTGGATTATTAAGGTATTATCTATACGCCTAGCTCTGTTTCACTTGCTGGTCTCAGCTTGCTTTCCGGGCAACGTTTGACATAGGCAGAAGCAGAAGGTGCTTAGCACTCTGGGGGAGCCAGAGCCTGCAAGCAAGGCTCTGGGTATTCTGGGAGATGACAAACCACAGCCTGCATTTCCCATCCATTCCTTACTGGGTTGCTGTGCTTATAGCTGTCCTTGTGATGTGGTGGTTCACATCCTGCTGAGAATTACTGTGGTGGAGGAATGAGCTCTTGCCTCCTACTGGCCTCGGTTCTCTGTTCCAACTCATGACGGTGCTCCAGAAGGGCATGAATCCAATTGCAAAGCCATCTTGACTTCATAACTTATTAAAGCTGGGAAAAACAAGTTACCCAAGTCACAAATATGTGGGTAACATTGTTCAGTCCTCCAAAGGCAATGCTCTTATCACAAAAAGTTCAACGACAAATAAATTGCTTCTGAGCCCAGGAACACATTTACAAATGTGACTGAGCTACCAGCAGTGGCTGGAACTGCTTAAGATGGAGATGCAGTGTTTTTTAGATTGTGAAATAGTGATGCTTAGAGGATAGAGGATAGTCTTGAAATGGGCACTCTTACTGTTGTAGCTGAGAGTGCTTAACAGCTGTATCATGGCATGGACTTCATGCAAAGCAACAAATTAAAACCAGATCGAATTTTGCATTGCCTACTGGTGACATATTGCATGCAATGAGTTGAATGAATCTTTTGCACTGCAGCTGTGCAATGCTTGCTGCTCTAGGGGAGATGTTTTCCCAGCTCCTATTTGGAAATGATTCATCCTCTTGAAATTAGGAGTTTGCATTCTCTTCTGTGGGTGATTTCAGGGAACTAAGTCTGCTTGCTTCTGAGCAGGCAAATCATTAAGGTTGCTGATACAAGAGCGGAGATTAGGATTACTCAAAGCCAGGATGGTATTCTTTTAAGATTAATGTACTGTTCTTGTAATGATTGCATGCAGTGAGCATATGCCCGTATCTCACCTTCCTGTTACAAGCATTGTGGTCACTGTTTGATGGGTTATTACCTGTCTACTCTGTGCTGCAGAGCAGCAAGCAACACAGATTTGCTCAAATTTCAGTCAAATTATTTCTCATGCTGGTAGTTTTGCTTTATTTTATTTCTTAAGAATGAGGGTCAGAAACCCATATGTGGGCAAGTTTCAAACCCTCTCGGAAAAAAACTAATCTGCATCTCTTCTTTTAGATCGTGCTCTAATCCCTTTGCTGTTATGATTACAACAGACTTCAGAAGGTTTTCCACCAATTATAGTCTTATTTCTAGATGTCATCTGTAGAGCTTAGAAGGGTACTTTTTGTCTTCCTCTCTCCTCGTAATATCGCAGCTGCACGGAAAACAGATGGCACAGAGTCAATCCAGTTGAAATTAATGGAGTCAGGCTATCCACACAAATCTTTGCAATGGAAAAGGAGAGATTCTTTCTTCACTGAATTGTGTGCAAGATGTATGCTCTTTGTAAAGGAATTTAGTTCACGTAAGGGATAAAAAACTGTAACTACTGAAGAGGAAAGCCAGCTTTTTAAATCAGAACTCAAATATGATTTTGTTGGGAGCAATCGTATGGTCGTCATGAAAACATCCACAGTTGCAGTTAAGAATGCAATAATATTTCTGCTCATCCAAAGCTTAAACCATAACTAGGCACAACTACAACACACACAGCTGAGTTATACATGCAGATTAGTAATGAATTTGCAAACTGGACGTGACTCATTGAAACAGCTGTGGGGCAAGGACCACGTAAGTCTACAAGGAGCCAACCGATCACATTGCACGAGTAGGCATTTGTACATTGGTGATAATAGTCTGTGTCCATAAAAATCCTGGTTGCATAGGGGAGCAGATTTACAAAGGTCTTCTGTTGTCTACCGGGAGTTTCAAAACCACTTAAGCAATTAGGCTCTGAATACCTTTACGGCTGGTGCAAATTAGGTGACTAACTTCTGCAGGTGCTTTTCCAAGTCCCACTAGGCTCATGTGTGCATAAATAGGTGCCTAAACAATGTTTATATGTTTGCTCCATAGCCCTTAAACCTTTCCGTGACATATTTTGTTCCTTCCTCTGAGTAATAGAATTGTCTCCTTGCTGTGAGTAATCCACTTGTCAGGAGCTAATGCCGTGTCTTGCAGCTGCTCCATGCAGGTGGGGTCAGGGCTGGTGCTGAGCCAACCCTACAAATTCTCCTTCTTCTGTTGCTGCTTCTTGGGAAGAGTCCAGGAGCAGGCTGCACATAAGAAGGAGCAAAGCACATTTGCTGGGGCACACCTGCATTTAGCACCAGGGAGTGGTAGCCTGGCTTTCTAAGAATGGTTCGTTAAATACACGATTGTAGAGTGTGGCGGGAGTGTAGCAGCCAGCTTGGTTAGCACTGCGTTGGGAGAAGTGCGGGGTGGATGTGTTAGAGACTTCTTGCTAAGAATGTGTCACAGTCTGCATGCATTAAATATATCTGTGTTGAAGCTGGAGTCTTACACTGTTGTGATGAGGCAAAATGACGAACGTACACTGAGCAACAATTCTACAGATTTTCAACAAAAATGTAAAAGCAATATTTTTGTTCTTCACGTTAACATGGGAATTTGAAGAAGTGGCAGATACGGGATGGTGGGGGTGAGAAAGCATTGCAAAAATATCAGAAGATGCTGATTAGCAATGAGAAGAGGCAGGTTACGTATAAACAAAGCTGCCTCGGGATTACAGCAGAATCCCATTGTCAAAGGTATAAGCTCTTTCCAAACAAAGCATCAGCAAACCTTATGCAGAGCTCACACCTGAAGTGGAGAAGCACCAGGGTCATGAGCAGCTGCCAGACTCGTGTTTTCTGCTATTTTGACACAGGTGACATTACATGGAGTGTGGGCTTTATTTGCAGTACGTTTGGGCTTATGTGCTGACATTCCACTTTCTAGTGAAGTATGGACACTTGGTGTACGAGTGTCAGCTGGAAAAGAAAACTTTCTAAAAGTGAGCCCATTAGTAGAATAGGGAAAACTATTAGCAGCTGATACCAGGGTGAAACTTTATGACTGCCAGCCCAACCATCAGGTGTTTTACCCATATGCTTTCCTGCATGAAATATTTTATTCTCTTCAAGGCTCAAACAGCCTTCTGGGATTTATAGCATTTATTTAAAAACAGCAAACATTTTCATTATTTCCACACTGTTTGGGGACCATAATTTACTTAATGCTATGAACAATCACATTTCTCATGGACTGCTGTGAAATGTCACCTCTAAAAGATGGCTCCCTTGTTGGTAGAAGTGAAAGCCCCATTTGTAGTTTTCATTTTTTATTTTGATTTAATTTTCAGACAATTCAACTTTCACAACATGCATGAGTGACTAAATTCATTTCACTTGTCAGAAGAGAAAAATTTTCATAATAAAAATCTAAAACAAGAATGGCCTTTTGCTTGCCGACCACGTATTTCACATCTGCTTTATTTCCTTCTCCTGTGGTTGGCTCAGTTGGCTTTGTTTTGGGCACTGATTCAGGCTGGATATTTTCTTCCTTCGCAGTCTGTTATCAGTGATGACCTACAGTAATTTATCTGAACTTCAGAAGGGTTTCAATGAAAGGGCCAGATACACCCTGTCTGCATGAAGACAGTTTGTTCTTGTTTGTAAGGCCAGTGCACTGCAAATTGATATCAGGCGTAGTCCCAAAGGTGAGATCTCTTATGTGCAGGAGTTCCCCAGGATTATCCTGGCATGAAAACCCATGCAAACTTTTTTTTCTTGGCTCTGCATTAAACCTGCGCTGTGGAAGCAAGGAGGTCCTGATATGTTTGTCTTATCCCACTTTGGTTCATCTCCTGCACTTTTGCTGACCACCCATCATGCAGGAGGTCTCTGTGCACTGGGCTCATCTGTCCCCTCACTGAGCTACTGAGCCATTCTGCACCACCCAGCAGTAAGCTACCACATGGTAATAACTTGAATGTCTTTCCAGTGACGTCAGTAGTCACTGAGAAGAAAAACTGAAGGTGAAAAATCCTATTCCCAACAAACAGACACTGAGCAAAGACTAATTCAGTTGCTGCTTGCAGCTGTGGACCCAAGGCCAGTTTAAGGCAGCGGACAAAGCGGCAGCCTGGGGAGCAGCAAAATGGTTATGGTTCCACTCACCTGCTTTACCCATGGGTACTCAAGTTCCTTGCCTCCTTTCTCCATACAGATACAAGGGCTAATTCCTGCTAGACAGCATCTGTCATTTCCAGACATATCTGTAAAAAGCATGCTGAGCTTTTCTTCCAGAAGTTGAGCTGGTTTTCATTAAGAACCCACGTGCTACTCTCTAAATGTACTTGCCACTAAAACCTTATGCAAATAATTATTACAGCTAAGCCACGGTCATTATTTCCATTTCACTGAGGTCAGTTGTGCTACATTTTTTGGATTGGTTGCTATTGGTATAAATGGCTTACACTCATCTGTGAGGGTGCTGGTTTTAAATTAAATATAGAGCTGGGATATGTGCATCTGCTTTAGGCCTGCAAGCTGCTAATGTGCTCCCTTTAATCAAAATCCATTACCTTTCATGTGATGTAAAGGATTAACCCTTAAATGACTCTGGGGACACTGTTCAGTTAAAGCAGCATTGATAAAGTCATTGCTACATGATGTTTATGCTCTCCTTTTGTGAGGAAGAGCTAAAGCGGGCAAGCCAACAAGCACAGCACTTCAGAAGTTAATTGTATTCATGGTCTTTTCCAAACATGGCCTTACAAGGGTTATTTCTTCGTTCTTTATTTTCAGGCTGGTTAAAACTTTAGTGCTGCATCCATCCTCTGTGCAAGCTGGTGATGTTTTCCCTGCTGCCAAGCACGTCCCTGTTTAAAGGTATGAAAACACAGATGAGGGTGCACTTCTGTTAACAACAATTCATCTTGAAGTTATCCAACATAGAAGAAGTTCAAGAGTGGAGAAAAATCAGAATTGTCAGTTGCCACAGAAGGTGAAGGAGAAAAGATTTAATTTTAAGTTGGGTAAAGCGCATACTGGAAACGAATTGTACTTTTAATTAAGTTTGTCAGCGTGTTATGCATTGCAGAAGCTTAAGGAAATATTATAGGAGTGAGGAAATGGGGATGTTTGGCAGGAGAAACACAGTATGTGTGAAAGATCAACCACTACCAGCAAACCTGAGCTATAAAAATAATCTATCCATTGGTTTAATTAAAGATTTCTCCCCGCCAACCTTTCTTTACCAATATCCATCAGTCTCTGCGCTCTTTCTTTTTTAAGTAAACTACTGCAGTAAATCCAATAATTTAGCACAAATGTAGTTGCAAATTTACTAACAAACTTAGTTTAACCAATACATTGGATTTATAAGATTTGTGCAACAAAATCAGTTACTTGGGACTCCTAAATCCAAAATCACCATCCAAGAAATCCTTATGTGGTGACAGTGCACTGCTGGTACTTCTCATGTGTGACATGCCTGTTTGTCCTGGAGGTTCCTGATGTGCCAGCAGATATTCTGTCAGATATTCTGTCTGAGCCCAAAACAAACCTCTCACACTGGCATACAAGCCAAGCAATGAGACATTGAAATGCTTTCAGGACTCAAAACACACTGAAGACATACCCAGTGAGCCTGGTGAGGAAAGAGGGTCTGTGAAAGTCCAGAGAAGGATGTGTAACCACCTAGGGATAATCTAAATATTTGAGTACAGGGAAGGAAATAAGAAAGGAGCATGTTATTTCTCCTCTGTTCATGAACAAATGGGAATGTCTGTGTTGATCCTGGTAAATCTACTTAAACATTGATTCTTCCCCATCAAAGGGAATTGAAGCAATTCATTGTTCTGACAAGCATCTCCTAACCACTTTTTCAAGGTGTTTGCCTTCTCACTCTTAATCTTGAGGAAGCAGAGCAATCTTCCTTTAATCATGGTTCTTTTTCTCTCTCCTCTACAGTCGTTTGAGAACAGGGACCTTTGTGTCCATCCTGTTCTTATCCCAGAGGCCAAGTGAAACTCTGGGGCTGAGGTGGGTGGAGATGTCCTCTGAGCCACCTTTGGGACATAAGTATTGGGTACTGTTAACCCTGCTGGGTGGGGGCAGGAGATGATAGTTGGGTTTTGGTGCTCTCCCTTGCTGTGATAGGGAATCTGCTTTAATAACAATGGCTCCTTTTCTGGAAAACGTGCAGATGTCCAACCTGAAAAGGGGGAGAAGGTGTTGCTATACCAAAAGGAAGTTTGCCACTGTTTTTCCAAAGGAGTAGGATTTCATTCGAGACTTTTACTGTCACTGACTATAAAATCCTGAGGTCTCCGTTTGTTTCATCCAAGTTACAAACTCATTTATTCACTGTGCACCACCCTCACTGTGCCTCAGGAGTCATTAACCTACGTAAATTAAGTGTATCCTCAAAATGCATAAACAAGCTGATTTTAAGCATCCTCCATATCCGTATGAAATGCATTTTGTGTGCAAAAACATTGAAAATTAGAATACATGGTGGTGAGAAAAATAACACAACATTCTGAATGCTTTTAATCTTCAAATAGCTAAACAAATATTAGTTGATTTAATTTAATAAATGATGTATATTCAAGTGCAAATAGTTTAAATGCAGGCCTCCCTGTATTATGATTGGTCTTCTGTGGCTCAGGATTTTCATTTCTTTGTTTTTCTAATACTGTTGGTTAATTATCTGAGCAGCTACACTAGCTCCTGCATGCACTTATCTTTTCAACTCTTAGTTGCAAATGTTACTGCAGCAAAAAAACAACAACCCTCAGAGTGTTTCAAAATCAAGAATTGTGTGCTTCTTTATCTTTAATTTCTGTATGGGATGGTCAATAAATAAGATGGCTGATAAATAAACAATACTTAGAAAAGCCCTGTGCTCCATGTCACACGAGCTGTCATGCTAAATTACATTGCCAAATGACACATCTTCCGTTTGATGCTTATGGAGCAAATTAGGCAGAAAAGTACTTCATATTCCTAAATACTTTTAGCCATTGGGCTTTTCAAGGTTAAATAGACAACATACATGATCTTTGAAGTAGCAAATGGTGCTACTAAAAATCCATTAATATGCACATTAGCAAAAAATTGACAGGCCCTGGTGGCAGTTCTTGGAGAAAAACTAACAAGGGATGTTTCATAGGACCAATCAGATTCCATGAGGTTCACTTTGTTAATTATTTGTAACTTTGAGTTCAGTGATAAAAGCATGCTAATATGCCATAGAAGCCTTTTCTTTATTTCTGGCCTAATTAAGGATAAACTCATCTTTTGGGCAAGACAGTACAGTGATGTGTCTTCAAAAAGGTTCTTTTAACTTGATTTTCTTTTCACTCTGCTTCTGATTCACCTAATTATTATCAGGGAGGGAGCAAGCCACTGGTTGTGGCTAGCTGAATAGCTGTCAAATTAATATTATCTTCATTTGCAACATCCAGGAAAAATACAAGCATATTTTGAGAATCCTAAACAAATGTTTGGGAAATGGATCCTTATCTCTTATAAGCTATTACTGGACCGCTGGTTTCTTTGGCCAGGAATTCATACTAGCAATGGATGTGCCCACTGATTATGTAGGCTGAGCACGCAGAGAGCATTCCTGCATAATCACCCTTTTGTAAAATTTAGCTATTTATATAGAGCTCTTATGTTTGACAGTTTGGGCTTAAGGAAACACACGGGTTGATGTATTCAGGCTCCGACATAGGTAGGCTGGGTGCTCTCTAAGGTTGAGGTTTCCTGTAAGCCTTGCTTCTGTTCAGCATGTTCACTTTTAAAATGCTTAGGCTTAAGCTTCAGGATAATAACGTTCCTGTCCTGCAAAGCACTTAAGCAAATGCTTAAACTTCAGGTTAACAGCAGTCTTGCAGGAAGTAAGTTCTTGCATTTAAAGAAGCAGGCCAACATTTCTTTGTCGATATTTCCTCTGGCTACCAGTTGCAGATCACCCAACTCTTGCTGTGCTTCCATCACAATTGGGATCAGGATCGCTTTAGCCTGTTGCAAGATCTTCAAGTATTTATTCCATTACTGAATCCCGTGAGGATTCATCCAGGATGTTCCTGAGGTGCCTTCCTCTCTAGTTATTTGGCCACTGCTCCCATCCAACATCCCAAAATGGATATTTTCAGTATGCATAGCAATGACAGCCATGGAAGTCCACAGGTCGTTCTGAACTATCTGAAAGTTAGCTTTTGCATCATCACAAGTGTTCGTGCAATGCTTCTCTTTATAAGCAATTGGGCTGTTCAACAGCACTGAAGCTGTCTGCTTCTGAGTTTTTTTCCTCCTCTATCATCTTCTCGAAGCTATCATAAGTGCTCCATCACATTTTTTTCTACAACACTGTTCCCTTGGAGAACTTGAATCATGTACTTGACCGTCACATTGCTCAGGAAGGTAGGGACAGGCTTTTCATTCTGTCTCTCACGAGGCTTCGTGGGGTACCACGTTACCTCCCCCTTTGTGTATCAGTTCAGTCTCTGCTCTCCTCTCGCTAAACATTGCATCACTATGTCTTCCCTGAAGAGCATGATGGCCCTTTAAGCTTTTCTATTTCCTTCTCCTTCAGAATTACATGGTTACATCCATTTAGCTTCTTGTCAGTTTACTCTGCTTGAATATTGAAAGATTTCTTTTTTCCTTTAGACAGTCACTGTGGAGCATCATCAAGAATTTCAGCATTGCTTAAACCCCTTTAAAAAAGAAGTGCAAAGTGATTCATGATTATGCTTGCTCACAACAGGCCACAGCATTCTACATAATCAGCCTTTTTCGATATGTATGAAAAATTAATTTCCATTCTGCCTTAAATACACCTCATTGAACCAAATTGAGAAAGTAAAATTGTTATAAATGGATGATAATATTAAATGTCTGGAAACCACCTTCAGAGGCTATTCAGGTACCAAGAAGAGAAAAATAAGAGGAACAATGGAGTATTGATGAGGAAATTATTACTAATGACTTGAGAGTTTAATTGTCTCCAGGTAGAGCTTGGCTTGAAATATGGCAGTGTTGATTCAGCTCAGGTGTTGATTCAGGAGCTGAATGGGTCTCCATTGGGCTCACAAATGACCAGCAGGGTGAGTTTTGTGCCAGCCTCTGTCACCAGCCTGCTCTCTGAGTTCAGCAGCCCTTTGTCTTGGCTTTTCTTTGGACATGAAGATGAGTCACAGCCCCCCGGTTTTATGGGGATGATTAAGGATCATCTCCACAATGATTAATCCATATGCCATTTGCCATACGCACATTCGCAGCTTCATTGCAAATGTTTGTGCATACCTGGCTGCATGTGACATATTTTACCATTGCCCATAAAAACCTCACAACCTTAAGTGCGTTTTTCCCCAGATGAGCAGCTATTTCCATCTCCCCTAGTGTGCTGATGGACAAAAAGTGTTTAGAAGAACAAGGAGCTGAACTCCTGTTAATATCTCAGTGGTATAACATCTTGCTTCCCACCACGCATGCTGTCTGAGCAAAGGGAGAGGGTCTTGGAGAAGAAATTCTGCAACTGTTGAAAATGACAGACTGGCAGTGTGAGCCATCCTTCACCCCTCTCCCACATAATCAGAGCTGGATTCCTTCTCTCTTTGAAGCTGGCTAATGTAGTTTATCATATAAAACCCATTAACTCAGGCTACATGCGGGAGGAAGAAGGGTGAACTTCCCCATAATGCTCACAAAACACTTTGATATCTTAGCCTGGAAGGCACCATAGAAGTGCAATGGATTATTATTAATGAATTAACTAAATGATTAATTTAGTTAAAAGCTAAATTATTTAATTATTCATTAAATTAGCCCCAGATGTGACAGCAGCAATGAGACAAGCACTCAGTCTACGAAGCAATAACACTACTCACATTAAAAAGTTGTTTTCTCCATTATTTAGTGAATTAAAGCTTTAGTTATAAACAAGTCATCCAACAGCCTTTTCAGTTGTGGAGCGACTGATGTCTCTCCGGTGCATCGTTACAGATGATAGCAGTGTGAGATTGGAGACAAGATGAGGTCGTTCCTAATGAAGAAGAGCTTAACCTTTCTGATAGTTGGATGTCTAGAACTAATTAATCCTATTCTTAGAAACTCTGAGGTGAATGAAGGTGTGTCATTTAACAGAAACTTCCCCCAGGAGAACAACTGTGGGCTTATCTGAACTGTGGAGGTTTTCTACAACTTGAGCAAATTTTCTAACACCACAACTTTGTCTTCCCAGGATCATGGGAGGGTCTGCTTCATAGTTCTTAGCTGAGGGGTCCAATTAAATATTTCCCCCTTTCTTTTGGGATGCTTCATCTTGGAAGTTAGAAACGTTTTCATACAAACATTTTGATGAATATACTGAAAGGTGTATTTTTCTTTTTTTTTTAATGGCATACTGATATTTCTGAACAGGGAAAATGCTCCATCAAATATCCTCAGTCATCTTCAATGAGCATTTAATTGAACTAGTTTACCTACATTCTGAAGCCTCCAGAACACCTCTAATATGCCTTTGAGCTCTGCTTGTTCTTCCCAAGACTGATTGGCCTAGGCAGGTATCTGAGCTTGACCTGGGCATTCCAAAGTGTACAGGCAGTCAGATCTGGCAGGGAAATCATCCTCAGCTTTGGTAGTACCTTCCAATGCAGTGAATTTTCTTTTCTGCTCAACCCTTTTCCTTTTCAATTCTCTTTTGTAGGCACATGAATGCTAGCAGACACTGCCATTATAATCTCACAAGGCAGGAGTCAAGATACATTTGGGAAGAGCTGTTTATCAAGTTCTGTGAACTCATGCAATTTAGATTATCAATCAACCACTGGAGTCCCAGGCCTTGATTCTGCGATGTCCCAGGCATGCAATTATACCTATCATGCTAACTTGGCCTATTGAAGTCAGTTGACAGTGTAAGGTTTAAGTTACGTATGTCCTTGAAGGATTAGTCCCCTTATTCTTCTCTAGCATTTCAAAATAGACTAGCTGGATGCCAAATTTCTTGTCAGGTTCACTGTTTCTCCACCTGCAGAGCAGCTGTCGGCAAAAAGGCCTGTATTTTATGTTTATTAATAATTCTAGCTTGTGCTACAGAAATATAAGAAACTTCAGCAATTTTCTCAGCTCAGTACTTAAATTCTTGAATTAGACTTTGAGACATCTTGTTTCACACACACTGCAGAGGCGGAGAGTGGAGACAAGTTGTCACGCATGAATGAAGATGCCGGGAATTAAATGAAAGATGTTTAAATTTTCCCACCTCCTAATAAAAGTCAAAAATGACTCACCTGAAATAGAGGAGATTAACAGTGGCCAACAATTTATTGAGTACTGCTTTGTTGATGTTTGATGTTGGCTATTCTTAAGAATAGTATAACCCAAGAAAACCTATGTGAAGCACCAGACAGCCAAAAGGACTTGATGGCTTCATGCGAGAGCCAATATTCAAGGCCAGAACTGTGAGACAGAAGTCTCTCTGTTCTGGTCTTCCTCACATCCACAGTTCCTTAACTTTAAAAATATTTAAAGATTTTTCTTTCAGTCTGTTCCTAAAATAAGAGTTGGCAGATTTCAGAAAATCTATTTTGTAAAACAAGAAAAATGGTCTTAGGTCAGTGGCCATTAACATGTCATCTAGATAAATCAGAAGGCTTCTAGAAAAGATCTTAATAATAATAATAAAAAAGTCCACCTAGGACAATGAAAAGTGAGAAAATAATCACCAGTAGGCCTTTATTTTCCCCAGGTTCCAGGGGAGAACTATGAAAATGTTAATTCACAGAGGCACTTAGAAAGGCATTGCTTAACTTTATCTACGTCATAAATTCTGGCCGACAAAATCTTACTATAAACTAATTTACACTATCCATCATGAAGTATCATTTCAAATGAAAAGATTTAAGTTTTAACATAGCACCGTAAACTCCCAAGGACTTTTGGGCTGCAAACAATGAGCTCAACCATCCTCTTGAGAAGCCTATGTGATCTACAGCCTCTGGAAGCCCCATATCTGACTAGTTATTGCTGCGGGGAGATACTGCAAGACCAGTGAGCCTCAGAAGGTACTACTCAAATGGCAGTAACAGGAGTTGACTCTGGATGAGTGAACAGAAAGATTCAGCAGAGGTGTTATTGATATGCTGTCGAAGAAACCAAGCTTTTCCCTTTTAAGACAGATGAGGCCATGTTTTGTGTTTCATAGGCCATACTGGAGGGGTGTTGGGGCTCGTTCAGGTACATTCCTCAGTGAAACTTCACTGAGGGAAGCGCTGAGCTTCCCATATATTTCCTAAAGCATTGTCTTCCTGTAGATCAAGAGGAGAGTCCCAGCAGAAATGGGTTCTCTTCCCTGCTTCTGCAGGAAGATAAATGAAAAATTCCTGTTCTGATGCCTTCTAAACAGGATTCCTGAAAAAGAGCTACAGAACCTTTTCCCTGTGAATTTCCATTCATTTCATCTCACAACTGAGCTACTTTACAAGAAATCCCCCCACTTCATTCCAAGTTCAGGGTTTTCGCACATGTGTAGGCTTTGGCCTCTTTAATGGGAGAGAGCTGAGAGAGATGACATCATCATAAATTAACATCAGTAAGCTATTTACTGTCTCTCTGACACTAGAACTTGGCTCTGGGGAGGTAGTCAGTGTCATCTACTTGAAGGGGCAAAGGTGGGGCACTGCACTGGTGTTTTTATGAATATTTCATACCTTAGAGTAGCAATCTGTCTATTCCCATTGCAGATACTTACACTTTAAACAAAATGCAGAGTGCAGCTATAAGCTAATGTACCCTTGTTTAAATTTTCCTTTGTACATCAGTAAGCTTGCCAAAATTGCATGGGCAGAATGGGAAAATGGTGTGCAGTGTAAAGAAAAGGGGCAAAGAACAGACCTTAGGAGTTTAACAGCAATTTTTGCATACTTCAGCCAAAATATATGAAAGCACACAATCAAAGAACAGATAACAAACCTTATCCACTATCAGTGCCTTGCACCTGGGCGTGCTGGTGTGGCAGTAAGATGTGGTGCAGCAGTGGGACTGATCCTGCAGTGTGTGGGATGCACTGCAGCTGCACAGTTGTGTAGAAGGTCTGTCCTCATGCACTGGTTGTGATGTACCAACATGCAGCTTTTATTCCATCATGCCAAAGGCAACAGTAGCGTGCATGTTTGTAACAGCAACTGGCCTTTCTATGACTCTTGCTGTTTCTTTTATTCAGCAGTTTCAAGGTGCTTCTTTGTAGCATTTTACATCTCATATACAGGTGTTAATCTCTAGCAGAGCTCCCCAGAATTATCACTGATGGTGGCCAATGGATTAACTCTAAATTTTGTTCCCTTTGGACTTCCCACAGTATGAAGTGCTCGTGGCTTTGTAGTAAAAGTGAAAATGCAGTTTTTGCAGTTCACAGAAAAAGTGAAAGTGCAGGTTTTGGTATGAAGTTAATGACAACTTCTGGCAAACTTTCTATTTCACAAACTTGCACAGCTAACCATCTCCAAAAGCAGCAGTATCCCAGTGTATTATTCTGTGTGCTTGTACTGCAAGAGGAAAGTAGGTAGCTCCAAGGAGCAGTGTCTAAATACCTTATGTGGTAATTTGACACACAACTGCCATTAACAATAATGGGAATTGTATGTCTGATGATCCATCACACAGAGCAAAGAAAATTCAGCCCTGGGGGTTGCTGCTCAGTGTTCAGAAGTGCAATACGAAATGTGAAGAGAAGTGAAGAGTAAGAAGCTTGTTTCTCCTTTCATGCCCGTCAAGGGATGTGTAGAACAGTTTTAAAGAAAAATCCAAATCCGTGGGTTTTTCTGTTTGTCTTTAGTAAATTGATAGTAAAAAAGTAAGGAGCTTCTAAGCCTGACTATTTAAGAACACATTTTGAACCCAGGTGCTTGTAGCCAGGAGCTTAAGGGCCCTTCTTGCTCTCAACCTCAGGACTAGACACTTAAAGGGTCAAGAGCTCTGCTTGCTGGCTTGCTTCCCTCTTGAAATAAGCAGGCAAAGCTGTGTAAATGGCATGAAGGCCCAGAAGAGCTTTGGCTGTGCTTGTCTCCCTGGTGTTATTTGACGAGCTACCTCAGCATAGAAGCCAATTGAAAAACTAAAAATAATGCAGTTTGTATCTGAGTTCTTTCAGCTACTTAATTATTAATTTATGAAATCATGAATGTAAAAACGTTCTCGAATAGCTTAGGTATTTCTGTAGTCTCTTTTCATTTGGTTTCCTAGCCAGATGTAGTTAAGTCCCACCTGGCAAAGTTTGTCCCATACCCATCTGAACAGAGAGGCAGCAAGATCTGTGAGAGACAACTCCAGTGGAAATCAAGGCAGTCCTTGTGCACAAGGACAAAAGCAATTCATCAGATTTCTAAAACCAGATGGGCCACTGGATCAACTTCTCTGACTTCTCATATAAGATAGACTGCATAAATTCAGCCCATCCTTATTTACTGACCCAATAGGCCTTTGCGTAGTGAAATTTTTTTCTCACTGATGTTCTTATTTAAGATACTTGCTATCAAAGTCAAACTCTTTGCAAAAGGTCAGCTTCTTTGAACTCTGGGGTCTGTCTGTCCATGCCAGCAACAAACTCTATTTTCACCTTATATTGAGCAGTCACTGAAGAAAACCAATCACAAGCAGAGGCCTGAGCTTTCAGCCTTGTCTCTCTCAATAACACAAGCTCAAATGAGTTAAAGTTGTTCGATTCTGCTAAAAACAGTCAATCAGTGATCAGGGAGCCTTGTTTAACCTAAAATTCCTTTGCTATTTGTAAGTGTGAAAAGAAAATGGGAGAAGAAATCCGTGTGAGCTTTGGATCCAAAGTGAAGTCCATAGAACTGGCACACAAAGATGCTTTGAGTTGGAAATGGGGCACATCTGATATCAAGGTTTGAGGAAGTTAAAAGTGACACACAGGAGATCAGCATTACCTTCATGTTTTGTGCTAAGTTGGGAGTTCCTCTTCCCTGAAGTTTTTTCCTTCCAGCTTTCTTCTCTCTTCTTACATCTACCTGCAAAAATAAGTTACATGAAAGATGAGCTGGGGGGCTGTTCTTCGGTACAAAGTTTTCTTACAGTTTGTTGTAGCTCCTCGCCATGCCCTTCTGAAGGCCTCTCCATAGTGTGGCGTTTCCAAAGGAACCGAAGAGCAGCCATGAGTTGCTGGCAGAAGAGATTTGATTTGTTAAAGTGCTTTTTCTTGGCTTTTTTTTTCTTTGTCTTGGGAAGTAGAATTGCCTCCCAAAGTGTGAAGAGCTGTTTTGTTTGGAGCATTTAAGAACAGTGGAAAAAGTATTAAAAATGCATGATCTGGTTCAGCACTAATGGTTTTGGTTGGATTAGAGGCAAAGTATGGACAAAGTGGCCTAAGAACCACAGTTTAAATGGTCCTAAAATACACTTCACTTAAATAATTCACTGCCCTCTGTTCCCAGTCAGTTCCTACCTCTACCTCTTACAGCACGCACCTGTACCTTATTAATAAATTAGGTATTTATTAACTCATTGTACTGCCAACTCTCTTTTATTTTTTATAGGTTTTGTGATCCAAGAAAGTCCTTCGGAAAAAAAATCACAATCTTTTAGTTATACATGTCCTAGCATTTTATAGTAACATCAAACAAAGGGAAGATGGATATATTTTTACCAGTATAGATACAGAACCTTGTGCTCAGTAATATAGAGACTGTATGCAAAAATGGCACAATTACAGGCTTCTGCAATGAAGTAGTCAATTGTCCACACAAGTTTCTCACTTCCATGCACAGTGGCACATATGCAATAAATATACTGCAGTTGTTTATGCTCTAGCTAGGAAAAATAAGGTCTCGATATTAAAGTTTGTGGTCTGCATTTTTATTTTTTTTTTAACTTTTTTTGTCACTTTCTGATCGACAGCTATTCAGAAACATATTTCTTTGGGCTACGTTTGTTTGTATTTTCCAGATATTGTATCTATTAAGACCTTGTATTGTCTGTCACTTCCATTTTATTCAATCATGTACCTGTCGGTTTTGCTAAAACATGACTCTCATTTTTATATGGACTGTTTTTTCTCTCTTCCAAAATGCCTTGAAAGCTAGCTTTTCTGAAATCACAGACTGCACCTCCAGAACCAGCCCTTAAATCTGCTCCAGCAATCAACCGCAGGTGCAATTTTGTGAGTACAACCAATTGCAGGAGGAAATTATAGAACTTAAAGATCAAGCATCTCCCTGATTTGTAAGCACAAATAGCAAGTATAAATGAAGTCGATGGAAACTGTAAGTGCTCAAAGCTTCGCAGTGTAAAGCTGTTGTTTGCACCCACAAATTAGATGATAAGAAATCAAAGCCTCCTATCCACGCTCTCAGTTGATTGCAGGATTGATGTGGGAGCCTGAGATGGAGTCTCTCTAGAAATGCGACCCTTCAAGACCCTGTTGTGCATTTTCCAACATGGGACTCGTTGTATATAGTTTGATTATGTCTCATTTGGCATCTTCAGTATACCTTGTAATTAAAAATTAAAAAACTAGAAACACAAAGCATAAGGATGTGGGGATGCAAAGAACTTGCCAACAGCAAGCTAAGGGATGCCATGTTCGACTCCTTGTATGTTGTTGTCAATTTCTAAGGTGAACCTCAGTTACAAGAGTAAACTCGTGGCAACAAGAACTGGGCAAGAAATGCACTGTTCAATTTCCCCTCCTTTCCTTAGCATGCTTGCACCTCTAGCTTCTGATCTTCAGGCTTCCTCCTGTTACATATCTGTACATGAATTGTCTCCATCTTGGTGTGGAGAAGAGGCAACAGAAACTGTAGTAGGGTTGCAAAGAATTGTAAGTCACTGCACAACCTCTGTACCTTTGTGAGTGTGTTTCTTAAAATGTGTGAAATGTCTTGTGTAGTCCCAATGTTGGGTTAGAAGTTAAGCTCAAACCCAGATGTATTTTTTGTATTGTTAGAGCCTCTTATACTTTGGACTAAGGTAATCATTTACTACTGGCTATCCAGAATTTTATATCTATATATATCTTGGGGGTTTCCTAATATACACTTAGTAGTTTGAACTTGACCATAATTACACCCTGATTATCTTCAAAAGCTTTACTTATCTCATTATCAACTCCTTCCTATGTTGGAGGTCAGTAGCATATCCCTTTTATTAGCCATTTAATCTTTTTACCCACTAGCTCTATTCTCATTGATTCATTTACTATATTTCTCTGCAGCTAATATTTCTGACATTTCAGACTAACCTCTCCCCTTGCCTTTTACTCTGTCCAAAGTAATCCGTACCCCTATAGATTCTGAGTTCATTACCGTCCACTTTAGGAGTACTGGAGGTCACCATTAAAATCTTTATGATTCTGCCTTTAGTGTCACACACAGTCACATCACTGCAGTTTGCTCTGCTGCACGTCCCTAGCACAGGACGTAACTGGGGAAGACTATCATAATACTTACTGTTGCAAAGAAAGAGGCAAAGACTGCCGTGGTGGTGACAATAAATAAAAGGAACCCATTCCCATAACATAAGCAAAACTACTCTGGAATTACCATTCTTATAACACAATATTTTTGCTCGCTCATTTCACATATTTTTGCTGCTATGAACCAGTTTTTTAGAAATAGCATTTATTGATTTTACTTTCCCTGTGAGATATAATTAACATTTCCAAGGCTTAGGTTTCCTATTACCTTTCCATCATGTTGTCATTCGCACGTGATTCCTTCCAACGAGAATTCTTGTTTGTCTTTCTGATCGGGTTTGTCTCCGTGGATAGGAACTTCCATGGGGGGAACAGTTTGTTTTTGACAAATCTTTCAATGGCTTTCCCAAATAAATTAGTTCCTGCATGCTAACTTTTTTTGATGACCGTCACTGGATTTAAAGAACCTTTTTTTAAAAAAGGTGACTCTTCAGCATTCTGAATGTACTTCAATTCTTGGCAGCCTGAAGCATACAGCTGAATGCATGCTAAGTCTAGCAAGGATAATTACACCAGCTGTGACCTTTTTGAACACATATTTGGACCAAAGCATTTTTCAGTCACTTCTGATTGACTTAGAGCTTACTTGAATTTCCATTTCTGCAGACTTCAAATACCATCTTCCAGGTACAGAGGTTAAATCCAGCAGGGTACATGTGTGTGTGTCATCAGAGGTTTTATCATTTGATATTTGTTCCTCTTTATGACATCTGATGATTCAGGGGAGGTTTTACAGAACATAGGGCCGTATGTTCATCACAGCTTTGGGCTCAAATGGCCATAATAAGCTAAGAATGGTGTCCCAGGAGTGAGTGCTGGGTTCCTGCCCTTGGGTCAGTGAGGAATGGAGTCCACCCATAGTGCTTTTGCAGAGCAGTGATTCTCCATTTAACACTGCGTGCTACATGACTAAGCTCTTCAGAGAATAAAGAAAAGAAGAAAATGAAAACAGATGAAAAATAACTAGTTTTGGCAGGTATTTTCAAAAGTTTATATATATATATATACATATGTATTATTGGAAAGCACTCATTTCTCTTGAGAAAACCAGAACACTTTTGGTTTTGCTGAAGCTCTCCTCCAATTGGAGTGGAATTTCTGATCTACTTAATTATTTTCTGATCTGTAACGCTACATGTTTGACACTTGTTTATTGTTAGAGGACAGATGCTTAATTAAGATAGCCTAATTCAAGAATATCCTGCTTTGCAACTAACAGAATTTTCATGTCTGTTTTGGGGATACACCCCTGAGTCTGCATGCTGGACAGTAGGGTCAGTTAATGCAGCTTTATTACTGATTACATCCAGTGAGTGATCAGTGCAGACTTCTTAGAAAGTGCATGTGAATAATTTTTAGCTATTTACTTAGAAACGTCTCCTTTTTACAGTTACTAAGCTCATATCAAGTGTAGTTGCATTCCATTATTTTCACTTTTAGAATTTTTAGCTTTCACTAGACAACCTTTTTGGCTTCTGTGCCATGGGGCAGGCAGCGTTGGCAGCACTCCTTTACTGGAATTGGTTGCTTTCTACCAAACAATTTCACTGTTGACCAAACAATATGCTCATTTATATCAGAAAGGTACTTCTACTGTGAAGGCTAAATAGCTGTCATAGCGGAGACAAATAACTGTAGGCTGATGTGAAGACCGTGGTTGCTGAAAGGACTCTCTGGGCTCTCAGTAGCCTTGCTGGAAGGATATGGTTGAGCCCAGGAGGCAGCATCCAGCACTTTTGCATGGAATCGAGCCAGATTATGCAGGGATCAGTGCGTCTTTCAAAGGAAGCTCAGCAGGAGTAGCTCTGCATCTGGATAAGCTGTTCCTAAAAGGATTAAAGAGATGACACTTCTACCAGCTCTCTGATTATTTACCACTTGGTAAAACAAGGATGATGTTCGAATTAATGCGGCCCCTTCTGTGATGCCCATGTCTAACTGGCACTGGGCAAGAGAGCTGCTTCCTTTCAGCCGCCCATTTTCGGGACATCCATGATAACCAGACACGTGCACCATCCCTCTGGCTTGCTTACATCTGAGTAGTTTAGCCCATTGGGAGTAAAGCAGTTACTGCTGTGGATCTGCCATCCACACTGCACTAATTTTGCTCCCAGTTATCTCTCGTTTAACCCTGTTGACTGAATGTTTGTTAGTGATGGGAGCATGCTGTCTGTCCCTGGAGCACATCTGGGGTGGTTTCATCCTGCTGTTAAAAACCTGGGGCCACTCCATGATGTGAACCAAATCCCAGTCTGAATTACTGAGTAGTGCAGTTCAACAGAGCACTGCTGATCTGCCATAAAACACTAGCACAGAGGCAGCCTCTCTATTTTGTAGTGAGAACAAAGCAAAGAAAGTGCTTTTAAAAGAACGCATAGCCTACACACATCTGTGCTGCTTAAATCCTTCTCTTGGTCTCTGATATGTTGTGCTCAGATCCAACTTGAGTGCTGGGGCCACCCATGTCCTGTTAAGCTTCCTGTTGTTTTTCTGCCTTTCCTGGCTTTGAGCTGGTTCTGCTGCTTGAGGAGGGGTCTCTCACCCAATTACCCGGACCTTGTCTCCTAACAGCCCTTAAGTGGTTGCTAAAAGATGGTTCATCTTAGATCCTTCTTTCTGTCACCTCTTCACTCCAGGTTCGTGTTTGTTTAAACCAATGGAGTCACATACAAAACACTATCAACACATACTCAACATGCCTTAAACAGCTTGCCTTTTTTTGTAATCCTTCAGTGCTCTTTGCACAGAAATGTTGCAGGTAGGGATTTTTCTCACAGGGAGGCATTAGGCTGAGCGTCCCTGTAAATCCCACCCTAACTATGCATTTGGCATAATCATGTTATTTTAAAAGATGGTAAAAGCAAATAGATGGGATGTAATATCCCATTAGCTAATAATGCATGCTCCGCTGAGCTGGATTCATTTTCAACACAGGTTATATCCAGTGCTATAGGTATTTTGGCCAAAAAGAATAGCCCTGGTGCTACTATTAAACACAGCAATGCTCTGTGCTGGATCTGGGCTGTGGAAGTGGGACACACAGCAGTGGTGATTCCCAGAAGACATGTGAACCCCACTGCAGGCAAAGCCACATGTAAAACAGTGGCATGATGAAGGCTCTGAGCAAAACTGCTTTTTGCTTTTGAGCAAAACAAACGCCCAGCATGAAGCAAATTGCTTCAGGAACATGGATGCAGACAGGTTGGCCCTCAAGAGGCTGCAGCACAAAGGCCAAATATTGCATTGATTTAGAGGGTCTGGAAGCAAAGGAGAGGTTTTTTGGGGATTTGTTTATTTTTTTGCTGCTAGCAACAGCTTCAGCATCTGTACTGAGCCACTGCTGTGAGCCAATATGTAAAGTGTTTTGGAGTCTCCCTCTGCTCCACACTTTACTGGGAAGAAAAAAGAAAAACCCTGCACCCAGCATCAATCCAGAGCTCATGGGTGCTGCAGTGCATCTTCCCTTCATACATCAGGAGCTCAGCCCCTCCAAGGACCCAGGGCAGGTGATCTCATCAATATAAGTGAACTAACAGTACCTTCCTCCTTCTCACGTGTGAGGGGAATAGAGGTGTTCATTGAGCATTCTGCTCACACAGAGGGAGCTAGAAGAGCTGGAGGAAGTGCAGGGTGGGTGCCTGTCAGCCCTGCACATTTGCTGCTGTTCCTTATTGACAAAGCCATAAGGGCCCCATCTAGAACTATCACTAGGAGGACTTTGGCCATAATGGGAGCTTGGGAGTTTCCTAGAAGTTACTGTTATGGGATAGAATATCCTGAAAAATTCTCTTGCATATTTTTCTCTTTTCTCTTGCAGGACTGTGGATTATTTTTTTTTTTCCCTTGGAGAGAATCCAGGGTCTCATTCTGCTAAGCTATAAATTCTTCAGTGCAAGGATCTTTGTTTTCTTTCATGTCTGAAACAAACCTTGTGCCACAGTATGCTCAGCCCAAACCAAGCAATATATTACCATACAAAAACATCATTTACATTCAGCCAAGGTTCCTGTTAATGAGAGCTTAGATGTCTGACAACCAGACTGGGGTACCTAGTGGCTGAAGGCTGCTGGCATAGGTCATCCAAATCTCAGTGCTGTCCCATGACATCCCACCTACCTGCATTTCGCATTCCTCAAGAGGCACGGCCTGCATCAGAGTTTGGCTGTGGGATATGACCTGTGGGAAAAAAAAATCAAGGTAAAATAACACAGAACATCTAGTGAGGAAAAAAAGTTACAGGAAGGAAATCTCTCCGGTACAAGACCTGACAATCTTGTGAATTCTTGTACTCTGCATAATGTTAAGGATCATTAAAATGAAAACACTCCTCCATTACAGCCAGGAAAGGAATCTATACCACTTATATGATAACACTATGGAGCTTCATAGAGGTTCATGAAATATGGATGTGTTTATATGCAACATGCTCCAACTTAAATTTGGAATGCTAAGTAAAGTAACTACCTGCAAAACACATTCATTCAAAACATTCAAGTGGTGAAGGCTTAATTTGATTTACCATGCTTTAGCGCTGTATTATTTTCCTGTTATTGTGGCATTTTGTTGTTCTTGTTCTGCAGAAAGTCTGGCACTGGGTTTTCTAATGCTTATATTGATAGATTGGAGGTCACTGAGGTTCAGCCTTGGGCTGTTTTCTGCTTCTCCCTTTTCTTAACAGCTATCTCTAGTTTTAGATTCCTGTGTAAATCTTGGACTCTCCTCTTCGGAAACTGCAAATAAGGCACATATGTTCTATATTTGAGTATGTCCTTAACGTGCAGATTATGTGGCAATATTGCTCTTATTTACTTATTTTTACATTATTTCATTATAGGCATGAAGAACCATATATACAAGACTGTCCAAATACACAGAAAATTGTTTTCCACTGCAAAGAGCTCATAAAGGCTATGCATATTTAGTGTTGTACACTATAGACGTCAGCGTGCACAGTGAACAACAGCGTGCATGGGAACATATATGGGGCTGCAGCCTAAAGACTAGATGTGCTAAGTGAAGGAGATCATGATGATGGAACAAAAATATATTCTGAACTCATAGAAGGTTAGGGCAAATATTGAGAAAATCTGGATTTAAGATTTTAATATGCATTTGTATGGCTAAATTATGGCTTCAGATTGCAACTGTTGAGAATTGCCCAGCATACAAATTCACTAAAACAACCCAGAGTGTGATGCTCTTTATTAGAAAATGGACTGTAGAGGATTTAATAAAAATAATGGAACCCTAGCTATAAAAGACTTTTCTGTTGCTCATTGGTACTATATAATTGCTTTAAAGTGTCATGTTTTAGGAAAGGAAAGAAACACCAAGTATGTGAATGAGCAAGTGAGAACCAGACAGACCCTGCTGTCATGGTGAACCCAACCCAAGGCATGCTGAGCCATCCATTGGCATCCCCAGACTTTGGCTCGCTTCCCTCCTCGGCAGGAGCTGCAGCTCAGAGACCAATCTGCAACCCAGCCAGTGCTTGGTTAAACAAGTCAACATTGATAGCATTTGCTACAGAACACTGTGTGTGCTCTTGTATGTCTTGAGTTGTAGTGAAACCTCTGCCTCTTCCAGTTGTTGGGATTTGGTAATAGATGGAGCATGCATCCAAGCATAACCACAGAAAATCAAAAAGTGTTTTTCGTCGGTGCCTTATACTGTGTGAGGAGCTTAGCCTTGCTTATGCTGGTGCTTCTCTTCACTGCAGATGGGTGACATATTAAAGCTTTCAGATGTAGCATCTCATTCGCACCATGGAGATTCTGTTGGAGGTGTCTGCTGGAGGGCTCAGACCCAAACCTGTTGCTCCATTGGGACCCTGGGGGCCAAGCCTTGCCCCAGCAGAGCGTGGGATGTAATTGCATAGACAGGAGCTGACAAGGGCAATTCAAAGATAAATTCTCATCTTGCAGCTTGGTGCACTTACAAACACTTCTTTTTCTTGCCACGTTTAGGACAAGTATCTAACAGCCTATTTTTCCTTGGGTTTATTTTTTGAAGTCTGTTTCTCCCCAGGAAGTTGAATGTATGAGCAAGGGTTTGATATTATCTGCCCCTTGCTGTGGAAAATGTCACAGGCATGTCATGACAAATGTCACTGCTTTCCTGTTTCATAGGCAGGAGCATCAGTTGCCAGTCACACAAACTGGTGGTGTATATTACCGGGGAAGTGCAGCTGGCTTGTACCCAAATCCACATTTGTGAAAGAAAAAATGCCTGTGCGTTCCCTCTGTGGCAGAAATGAAAACCAAGATCAATGACTTACTCTTTCTAAGTCTTACGTGCAAGGTAAAACTACTCTTTCACTCTGTGATAATGTCAAGTGGAGAGAAATATACACCCGGTGAGGTCATGGTCAGTTCAGGAAAAATATGCTATAAAAGAAATCACTTGTGTTTTCTCCATGTGAGAGGGCGGAGGTGTTTGTAAGGAAAAAAACATGAATTAACTGATGATTGCCACATTTTGATTAAATAGAAGGAAAATGAAAAATGATGAAGATCTTGTTTATTTTTAATCAGTGTGGCATTTCTGCTCTGTGCTTCCTGGCTATTCCAGTTCTTTGGTGAAGGCAGACTACCTCAGGGTTGTTCAACACATGGATTTAAGTAGTGTCAGCTGCATTGTGAAGTGCAGTCCTTCTGGTATTCATGGCAGTGCAAGGAGGAGACATTCATAGAGCTGCTATGGAAAAACTGGAAACTAGGAGATTCTGTGCTCTTGAGGTTAGGAAAGGAATCTCCCAGTTCAGGTATCTGTGGGGTGAAAATGCCTTGAAAGGCCCTCAAAGAAGGTTTCCATCAAGAAAACTGAGAGGTGGTCCTGAGGTTGCATATTACAGGTGCTGGGTGAGAACCAGATCTTCCAGAGCTGGTGGAGAACCACAGGATGCTGGTCTCAGCTCCAGAGCCAGGGCAGAGGAAATTACTGCTGCTTCCAATAGAGGTGGTCATGGTGAAAGGCAAGGGGCTGCCCCAGGCAGCAGTTTCCACCTCACATTCTCCTATTGGAAGCAATGCGAGGTGATGACATTGCTGAATACTGCTGAGCAGATGCATGCAGAACAATGTGTGCAAATGAAGGTGTCAGCTGCTGCAAAAGCCCCATAAAGGCTGACGTGCCCACAACTATCTATTATCTTGGTTCAAGAAGAATGGGAAATATGAGGAAAAATGAGGTAATAATGTTCTGAATGAGTAGATAACAGAAACCAGTAATCCTGCACCTCTAGTCCCTGAGGAAGTAACGTAAGAAATACTGAGATGATAAAATCTGTAAGTACCTTGAAACCCATATAAAGGGTAAAAGACCTAAGCTCTCATATTTAGGATAGCTTTTACAAGTATCAGAGCAGAGCCTGAATTTCTATGTTTGCCATCTTTCTGCTCGACTACATTGTAGGGCACTTGAGATACCAGGCGGCATTTTAATGTTCTGCTGTCACGTTCTCTGTGGATGTTTCTTCTGTGCTGAGCACCTCTCCATTTTGTTTAGCTTGATATGTTTCTAGAGTAAGCTAAGAAAGTCAGAGTTAATTCAGGAAAAAAGAAATCAAAACTTGGAACATGCACAGCTGAGGATTTGCTCAGGAACAGCTTTTCCACTTTGTCGTCGCATCTGTCCATAATCTGAATTTACTGTTTCTGTTGCAAGCACTACAGTTTAATAGAACCTTCCATAATAAGTCGTACAGTGGGGTAAGCATTCCAATTTTTTTTCTTTTATAGGTAAAGGCAGTTCTTGCCTTTGGTTTGTGTGACCCTGTATTTAATTTAGACTTCTAAGTAATTTATTAAAATTACCGTTTGACAAGATCTCTTTTCTTAGTTCAAGCAAATAGCACTGTATTTCAGTTTGGGGATCCTAAATCTGCTGAAGCAAAATGTATAAAAGAAGGTAATAGGTGGCTGAAATGAATTCTCTGCTTCTCTATGTAGATATTTTCTTCAAGGCTTGTGCACCCAAGGTTGAAATCTGGATCCCTCAGAGAGAAGGTTTGCCAAACCATTGTTAGCTTGATTGCCTCTTTATTAAAATTACAAAACTGGTCATTAGAGAAAAGGCACTGCTTATAATCCATCTACATTTTATAACAGGCTGACTCCAGAGCTTTTCAAAATCCTGCTTGGAAAAGATGAGCAAAGGAAGCTGACTCTGAGCGTGATCACATGGAGCCTGTGCTGGCTGAAGGACAAACAGTGGTGTATCAATTTGGAGAGAAATATTCATTAGGGCCACTTTGGGGATTGTTGTTAAGCCTCATTCTATTTAATGAACTGGAAGATAGAGTAAACAGGAGATTAAATGCAAGGTTTTTCTAAATTATGAAGGGTGTATCACTGTGAAAAGCAGAATAAATGATAAATAAAAAGAGGGAAAGGAGAAGACTGGGCAACAAGGTAAAATTCAGGTCCTCTTAATATGTAGTTAAAACAATTGCAAATAAAGTAATCTGAGAGGTAAATAACCAGTGGGTCAGGGGGGAAAGGGGACCTAAAAAGTACCAATGACCTCGGGCAGTCCTGGAAAGTACAATATTGCCATGCACAGTGGGAGCACAGAAGGCCAGCCCACAATAGTTTTGTAGATGCAAGTGTCTGAATCATCACATGTAGATGATACTTCAGTGCCACAAAGGAGCCCACCATTAAAATATTTAGGACATTTTGTCTGGGAGACTGGAATTTTCATCTATACTCTGTAGTTGCCAAAGCCGGCTACCAGCAAGGAGCTTTGTCATTGAGTTCAATGGAATTATATTAGGGCCATCACAGAGACCTTTCTAAAATTGACCCTTAAAATACAAAACACATTGACAAGTTAATTTGGTTTCAGAGACAGGCAGCCAGAATGATTAGAGCAATTTATTTAAAAGACAATATTAAAATAATTGACTTGATGTTGGCTGCATGGATGTTTCGCCGGATAATTGCCTAAGCATCAGTTATCTGTGGGTAGCACCAAAACCTTAGGTACATATAGGAAAGAAAAGCCTGAGACATCCAAAAACATTTAAACATAGAATATCCCTTGTTGGAAAGGACCCACAAGGATCATCAAGTCCAATTGCAGCATTAAACCCAGCTCAGGAAAGTCTAAAGAGGGAGGAGAGGGCTTTAGAGTAAAAGACAACTAGGTGAAATAAAGGTTGAAATCCCAGGATGAAGGTCAACAGAGGAATATTCTTCAAAAAGGAGAGAGAAGATTCAAAATTCAGTGAACACAGTGCATGGGAAATTATGATGGTGCCTAAGTGGACTCTAGTCTCAATTATTCTACAGAAATTAATTGGAAATGGATTTGGGAGCAGGCATTAGAATGTATTTTTGTTGACTCAAGACCAAAAAAAAAAGGAATAACTTCACATTTCTCACATCTTTCTGAATCATTGCTGTTTTATTTTAGTGAGAAGGACAGAGGACTTCAGAGGCTGTTTCTTTTGTGAAGTGAAGACATTTGGAGGTGGGAATGTGCAAAGATGTCCCCCAAGGTTTTGAGAATTCGGGTCTGATCTCTCCCTGACAGATTTCCTCTAAAGGGACATCACCCCTCGTGGGAAATAACTAGGTGTTATTTGTCAGTACAGCTGGAAATGCTGTTTAGGAAAATCTGAATGTAGGTGTTTTAAGTTAGCTTTCATTTGGGGATGTGCTAACAGGCTCATGGTTAAATATGGCATTTTACGTCTGCCTGCAAACTGTGCCACACTGCTGAAAACGTCTTGGAACTGGCTGTCATTAATGCCAAGTCATATGGAAGGGCTCTGCAGCCCTGATGCTCTTGGTGACACATGATAAATGGTGCAAAGCTGTGTCAGATACTGCTTTCATCAAACCCATCATGCAAAGGTTATCTGAAGACATCATAGAGTAATTTCCTGGGTTTCATTAAGAACCACGCGAGGATAGCATGACACTAAGACATTGAAAATACTTAAATCCAAGTCAAGGGGAATTTTAGTTGCCTTGTTCCTCGAATAACTTTCAGTTTATTATATATCATTATTTGATGTTACATATTTCATATCCTCACCCCAACCCAAATACAGGGAAATTTGCAATGCAAAGAAGGTCACTGTGTTACTACAAATGAAAAAATAACTACTGCATTTGTTAGCCCTAATCTATGATCTTGTCTGTGAAATATTTTATTCATAAATGTGTGTCTGCAAATCTGAAGGTAGCATCTACATAAAGTATAATAAACAACTACATAGAGATATTGGAGGATAAAGAGGTGAAATAAATCTTTTCACTGATATTCTGAATTTATAAAAAAAAAAAACATTTTTCAATCAGCTCTTATAAACACATTTTTTGGCAGTGAGGTGAGCAGTAGATTGAATGCATTGCTGTAATTCGGTGGAAATGCAGCAAGTTTGGGAATGAAGGAGAGGGAATCTGAGTCAAAGATTCAGTGTTTCCCCCTTCAAGTACTACAAAGATTTTGATTCCACTCTAAAATGAACAAAACATTTTAAATCTACAGTTTATTTGTTCGCAATTTCTCTTTTCAGAAATAAATAAATAGTATTAGACAATGTTATTTACTTAGAGGGTTCTGAGATTTCAGGGTGGCATTCAACAGCATTGATCATTTTTCTGTGTATCTAAGGAAGCACTAACATTTTTCCTAATCCTGAGGTGCTTTCCTATTTTTCTCAGTATTGACACCGATAAGGAAAAATCTCAAACACTGTGAGTGCTATACTACTGCTGGAAAGCTGACAAAATGGAAGACTGACAGGAAAATGTGGAAATTGAGACCAAGGAGAAACAATTCACAGAGCAGGAGAGAAGGGAGCGGGGACAGAGCTTGGACCATGGAGATACCAAGCAAACTGCTTTGTGATGTTGGGAAGAGAAGGTTTATTTGCTCTGGGTGCAACCCCCACTGCACCCCACTGGGCCACACGAGTCTGCAGAAACAATAACTTTTAACATTAATGTAATTCTGAACAGTTTCATCTGAACTATTACAGATCAGTCGTTCCTACACAGCTCTAAACTCCCAAACTGGCAGGATTTAACCTTATTCCCATGACTCCAAGAGTAAAGACTTCATTAAGTAATGATTTAATAAAAGAGCCTTAAATTATTGTGAGCCTAATAATTGACATTGAATCATGTTACAATAATTAAACTGTTTAGATATTGCTCAGATATTTTTGGAGAGGTTCCAGTGCACATTGCCAGAGGCAGCTCCAGGTCTCCTCCCATACGCTTTCCCCACTAAAAGCTTTATAATGCAATATATGTATTCCAGAACCAAGCTCGCAGCTTGTTAAACTTTCTTTGTGTGTTCAGAATGCATCCAGAGAATGAATTCATCAGAAATAATTAATGCTGTTATAGACAACATTGTTTGCTGCAGCATTGCACTGGTGTATATAATTGCAAATAATTTCCTAGTGGTGTCATGCAAAAGCAGAAGATGCCTTTTGGAGTAGCGTAGTGCCCATGGAATGTAAGATTAATGCTTGTATAGAACAAAAATACATGTAAAGACTCACTATCTTTTTTTTTTTTCTTTTCTAACCTTGTTGATGTCATGAATATCAATTTACTTCTCCCCCCTTCCTTTTTTTTTTTTCTTGAGATAATTTAACACTCCATTTAGTCATCCTTGGTAATGCAAATCATATCAATTCTGCTGCCAGACTACAAGGTGATCTCCATTGTATCTCTTGGAAATGAGAGATCAATTTTTCTTCATTTATTTTTATTAAAAGAAAAATCTTTCTTTTTAAGGCTTTTGATGAGAAACAACTGAGAATTCCAGGAATTTCAATCAGGGAGCAAAGTTTGTAACCATCTGAAAGTATTACCCTCTCCTCCACAGTTTGTCTGCTTCCTCTCCATCCTTCTCTCTCACAGTATTTGCATAATGTGATGCAGTGGCACAGCTGCCCAGGGAGGTGGAGGAGTCACTGTCCCTACAGATGTTCAAGAGCTGTGGGGATGTGGCACTGAGGAAGGTGGGCAGTGGGCAGGTGGGGTGGAGTAAGTTTGGGCTTGGTATTTTTTTCCAAGATTGATAATTCTATGTGACTAAGGAAGATGTAATTGCAACAGCACCCGAAAGGGAAGTGCAGAGTCCTCATAGGAAGCAGCAGTACTGTCCTGAGCCTTTTCAGAATGTGCAGAAAAGCATCTCAAGTCTTGGCTAACTTCCAGGTCTACATGAAATGTCCTCAAATCCCCTCTTGGGCAGTGTTTTCCCTCCTGTTGTGGAGCTACCTGGCGTCTCAGATCCTCATCAAAATCCAGGGATGCACATAATGGCCATTGGATATTAGGAAAATTCTCGTCTCAAAAAGAATGGTCTGGCATTAGAACAGGCTGCCCAAGGAAGTGGGAGAGTCACTGTGCCTGGAGCTATTCAAGAAGAGGGGAGATTTGGCACTGACTGACATGATCAAGAGCAGCCACAGGCATGGGTTGGTGGTTGGACTCCATGGTCTTAGAGTTCTTTCCCACCTTAATGATTCTACGATCCTCTGGGGCAGCACAGGCCTCAAAGCATTTCACTCTTTTGAACCAGAGCTTGTGTTCACACACAGCAGTAAAATGTTAGGCACTATGAGAGGAACACTTGTCAAATAAAAATGAAACAAGTCAAGTTAAGAAGCCATGCAGAGCATCTCTTGTTTTAGTCTGCCTGATTTTATAATTTTATCATATGCTTTTCATAGTTATGGTTCTTGCAGACACACTGTGTGTATTTGGTTCATGCCCCAGACTTGTCCTACCACCAAAGGCAGCTGGGGGCACATCATGTCTTAGAGCCAGGAAATTTGAAAAGCAGTTTCAATATCATGTTATGCCACTAGCAATCAGGATCAGCTAATTCAGTAATCACCATTCTCAAAATTTTTGAGTTTCTTTCTGGGCTCACAGCACCTCCTGAAACAGAGAGGGGGCTCATTCCTCAAAGTCCTGCAGTCCCTCCTATCCACCAGTGAGACATCAGCACGTGTTGGTTTGTGCCTCGCTGTCCTTCTGAATACAAGTCTGCTCATCCTACAGACTGATATTTTCAGATGGAAAAAAAATTATTTAGTACAGATACTGCCCAAAGTGCCATCCATCACGTGGGCCAGTCTCCCAAACCCTGTGCTGGGGCTGTGGGGAGCCTCAGGAAAGCAAAAATCATGATGGATTTTTGGCTTCTCATGGTGAATACTGTTTTTTAAATCAAATAAATTAATGATTTCTTTTCCAATTTATTTCTGGGAGGTTTTCTTTATTCTTTAGTGACTCACTGGTTGAGCGTATTACATAAAGACAGGTCAGTTTGGTTTGCTGAGTGAAACACAATGGGAAATTGGCTTTCCTGGAGAATGAACATCCTTTGATTCCTGTGTGAGTATCTTACTGAGAAATTCATTGTGCAGAGCCGTGCATCCCATTTTTTCCCTTTGAAGCCAGTGAAGTTTCAGAGTGACTTGTACCTGGAGGCACACTTCTGCATAAGAAACAGAAGGTACAGAGGGAGGGGGCAGCTGGAGGATAAAGGAATTAAAACAGGGCTGCTCTTCCATGAATCCACACAGAAATACAAAGTCAAATAGTGTACTGAGAAATCATTTTCTGGAGATGTTTCTGGGAGCTTAATTTGGGGATGCTGCTACAAAACTCCAGCAGAAAGATGTTGGAGCCCTTGGCTCTCGCCAAGGAAAGGAGCTGGAGCTCATGGCTCTTCATGTCAATGGATTTTTCACAGAGCTCCTGATTTTCCAGCAGTGAAATTCGGGCTTTGCTCAGGCGGAAACGGCTGACAAATTTTCGCTCGGAAGCAAAAGATACCAAAAATATACTTGTGCAGTTCTTGTTTCCATGGTTAAAAACCTGTAATTATTTTAAATGTTTAATGGTAGCTCAGTGTCTACATTGGTGACTGCTCACTTCTGTTTGCCCTGTAAATTTATCCTGTTAGTATGTGCGTGTGTGCTTGCAGTTATGTGTTTAAAATACATATGTGTTGGAAAAAATATATATTTATCTATTAGAAGTTACTTGTTCTTCTGTCTTTTCAAATGTCTTGCTGCCAGCTGCCTGCATCAAAAGACACAAGCAGCTGAAACATTACAGCAGTCTAATTTTATGTCTGTTTATCAGATGCTGCTTCTTTGCCGTGTATTTTCTAAAAGAGTTTATTGTCCACAAGGGCTCCTTTAAAGGGAGGCTTGGATACTGGGGACCTTAACAGTGATGAAACTTAAATGCAAATCCATTTACCTTTTTTTCCATGCAGTATATCCTGCTACTCACACTCTAAAATGCAGAAGATAACTGTTATGGTACTTTACTTTTTAATTCAACGTTAACTTCTTTGCATTAACTTTCTCATATTTACTGTTTCCAAAGGAAATGTAAATTGCAGGATACAGAAATCACCCAAAGGCAGGCTTTTGTTCCAGGTAGGGTATGATTTAATGTGCTTGGTCAGTGCCACGCTGGTAATTTTGCTTTCATTTCATCTTTGCTCGAGGGCCCATTCCTGCATGATGATTATGTCCCTGGATTTGAAAACATAGCTATGGGAGGGTAGGTGCTGATAGGAAAAGGTGAAAATGGATGAAAATATGAAGATGGGAGAAATATTTCCTCTTCAGAATAACAAATGGGTTTCTGATATGTTTTTTCGACTCTTCCTGAGAAACCTCTACAATTAGAAGTAAACATTATGTCCTTGCAAAGAGATTTGGTCCTTGATTCAGAAATGCCTTTCACAGCCTGGGCTTAGCAATAAGCATGTGCTTAGCTCCAAGCTTGCCCTAACTGCTGCTGGGATCATGGCAAGCCACCTTCTTAAGCACTTTGACTGATGGAAGAAATAATCATTCTGCAATGCTCCGTTTTGTTGGCAAAAACTTCTTCCCGTTTGGGGGATTTGCATAATCAATTCCTGAGGCCATCTTTTCAGTTTCGACAACATTAATTAGGAAAAAGTACATCCGTAATACAGCTTATCTGCATTCTCGTTACTTGGTGGGGCCATTCACGCAGAGAGTAGTCTTTAGTTTTGGACAGGATGGGAAGGTAGGAAGAAATATCTGCTCAAGGTGCTTTTTGCAAATGGTTTTCCATCTCCTGCATCACCTGCATGGTGCTTTTAATCACCAGGTGCATCAAGGCAACCTTTTTACACGGTCATGGGAATGTGCTGAGACAAGCAAAACACTGTATATCTACCAAAGCGCCATTCTTTTCATACCAGGTAGCTGCAAGTGTAGAGTTGATGCTTCATAAAATTCTGACATGCTGGAAAGAGAGTCCTAGATCTGTTTTATACGCTGTAGTAAAGGTGATCTTTGGAAATTGTTTGTTGAATAACTCCGCAGTCTGCTGTACATCACTTTTATTGACGATAAGGAAGATGTCATCAGTAGGACTTGCCTTGGAGAAGAAAGTGGCGAGTTGTTGATTTGGCTGAAAATGTTTTATTCTGTGCTAAAGATCTCACTGGCTACTGCAGAAAGAAAATGCTCCTACTGATGCTCCTGGGTATTGTCTGCAAAGTTTATCGACATCCCCCAGTGCTGCAAAGGCCTGTGGCACATAATTCTACGGGATCCAGGAGGCCCCTGCCTTCGTGCTCGGGCTTCTTATTTCTCAGTGCCATTTGGTGGTAGTGTGCTGTGAGTTACCGACTTCTGTTGGCAGTCCAGCTGCAGGAATGGATGCGTGCAGCTCTTCAACCTTCAAGCTCAGAATTGCGCCGCTGCCTACAAAATATGGTTAAGGTGTTTTTATGAGAGCTACAAATTGTAGGCTATTAGGGGAGAATCATTTTATGAGTGAAGCAGGATCCCTCTCATCTTCTGTATGTGCTGTGTCATAAAGGGGTCACCTATCTCATGTGGGATTTACGCGGGCAACTGCCTGCTATGTTAGTGAGAGGAGAAAGCCATTACAGGATATTATGAGAAGCAGTTTACAGATTAAACTGTGAAGTGTATGTTGCTACTAACCAAGAATATTTTGCAAGTTGTCTCTCTCCCAAATCAGCTTGTGTCCACTGAAAACACACAAATCAATTAAAAATAATTGTCAAGGCAAATATTTTCTTTCCCCTTCAAATAGTTTTTTAAACCTTTTTATAGAGAATTTTCCCCTGGAGTTTTCCACCTTGGAAGGAAAAGTGTTCTTTCAGCCCTGGATATAAGGAATATGCAGCCATACCAGATTTGCCATGTCTCTATAGGTCTCTGGGGTTACAACCTGGGTACCAAGACATGAACACAGTTGTTTTATTCTGGTGAAACAAATCCAAAGACAAGATCAACAACCACCAGGGAGTTAGTGACTTTAAATAGCATTTAAAATTCCATCTTATTATTTAGTGCTTGGGTTCAGAACTTCATTTCCTATGTATCCTAGACTGTGTTGTACGCTCTGTACTATTAAATCCTAAACTTTTCCCCCTTCAGATACCACGCAATAAGGGACATCTCTGTGACTGGAGTCTTTCAGAAGCTTCTGTCAGAGGGCAGCTGCCGTAACCTCTCTTCTAACACATCTCAGCTATTTTCATCTTTTCCTCTGGAAAGAGCATACTTGAATCTTGAGAGCTCACAGCATTTGTCACACCTGCATTTAATGTAATACCTAGTACTTTCTTGAGACATTTGCTTTCAGAGGTATTTTATTCCTATTTGTGGTTTTGATGGATTTTTGGCTTTTCCCATCCATTACTGAAAATGGGAATTAACCTTGAGTTTGAAGATTCATAGTTTGGTCATTACAATACCCACTGCTTAGGGATCAGTCTTGTGTGAGCAGGTGAATGCAGCTCCTCGCATCTCAATTCATGACAGTGTTTTCCTTCACCTGTCACCACTGATTATTTGTTTCTCGCCAAAATAGGTTGATTGACATATGCCCTATCTGCTTTCTCCTTCCGATATAAGGCCTGAATTCATAGAGTCACAGAATCACTAAGGTTGGAAAAAGCCTCTAAGATCATCGAGTCCAACCACCAACCCATCCCTACCATGCTCACTAACCCATGTCCCTCAGTGGCACATCTACCCTTTGCAAGAAAGTATCCAGGGACAGTCCCCTTCCTACACAGGCTGCTCCAATACCCCACCACTCTTTCAGATAATAATTTTTTCCTAATATCCAACCTGCAACTGATGGTAGCTTTCACGAGATTTAGGCTTAATTAGTGCCCTCTGCTTTGTGATGCTGGCTACTCTTTCAGTCTTTCTTGGGTGATTGGCTGTACTATGACCACAGGGAGATAAAGAACTGTGGTTAGATCACTCAGTGGCTCTGGATCCTTACATAAAAAGAGCCACAGAACTGGATAAAAATACATCCTATAACTTCTGTCCTTAATGGCCTGCTCTAAGGAATCTGATATTTCTCCCTACTCACCAATACCATCTGATGCCCACTATGTCAGAAGATCAGAGAGGATGAAGGGAACTCGTATATTCAAAATTTCCAAAAGATCAAGGCCACCTGGGAGGGAAGGAGAGACAACAGAGCTTTCTTGAGACCTAGCATGTATGAGGTCTAACTGGATGGTAGTATCTAAAAATGGAGCTGTTCCCCTGGTTGGGAAGAAAGAATAGAATAAAATAGAATAAAATCATTAAGGTTGGAACAGACCTCTAAGTTCATCTAGTCCAACTGTCCACCTACCACCAAAATTGCCCACTAAACCATATCCCTTAGTACCACATCTGCACGGTTCTTGAACAGCTCCAGAATCAGTGATTCCACCACCTCCCTGGGCAGTGCCCATTGCCCAACCACTTCTCTTTTTGAGAAGAATTCTTTCCTAATATCCAACTTGAACATCCCCTGACACAACTTGAGGCTGTGTCACCACTGGAGGAGCCTCCCATGCACTGACAGACCAGATGCAGCCAAGGCAGAGCCATTGCAGCAGGCCGCCCGCTCCTGTCAGACCCAATTTAAAAAATTAAAAAGCCAAAAACTTATGGCAGCACTTAGGAAGTCCCAGGTTATTTGCTTGGTGTATTAAGAGACCCGCGTGTCAGATTTTATATTGTTGTGAGAACCAGAAGCATATTTAATGTGCTGCACACAAAGCAGTGATATTCTGTATTTAATAAATGTGTGTATGACTGTGAGTATTGATGTACGGCACTCGATGGTGCGAGGCACAGCCTTTTTTTGCAAATGAGGCCACCTGTTCCTCCTTTCCTGATTTGACAGGTTTTAGTCTCTTCACTGCAAGTGGGCGGACAGTCGGATTTGATTTACTGGATACTTTTCTCCGGTGTGATTGCAGCATAATTATATCGATAATCAGCTCCATTTGTGGTCAAAATGTTTTCCGGCACACACACACACACACACACACATACACACACATTCTGGATCATAACAAATTATAAAAATGTCCCATTTTTTGTTCAGAATGGTTAGAGAACGTGATAAATATAGATTGATTTTTAAGAGCACGTAGTTGTTACTCAATCGACCAAGTGTGTGTGGTACACGACAAAATTCACAGTTACGCTTTGCAGGTATTTTGTCACACAAGTGATTCTTGTTAGAGAAGTGGGGAAAAAATGGATAATTGATTTTTTTATTATTTTTTTTTTCATGTTTTGAATCACAGGTTCACCTGAAAAATGGGAAGGAGAATAAGGCTCAGAGAGGGGAGGGACATGCTACATGGGCAGGGTGTAAAAATTTTCCACCGAAAGACTAAGCAAAAATAATTCTGCAGCAAATAGTTATTCACTCAGAACAAATTCTTCTATTTTTTTAGACTTTGGTTGCTCTTGTTATTCTTGAGCTTCAAAAAAGCACAAAGGGAGGTGCTGTTCAAAACACAGTTTCATTGTTCGTATGTATCATTTTAAATATTTTTTTTAATTTATATATAAGCTCTTATTTTGCCTTCTTTATAAATGCTACGTTTGACACATCCATGGATTATCAATTGACCAAGTATTTTATTGTACCTTGCAAAAATTGTTCTGATCACTTTGTCTAGCTTTAAAATAGATGTAGCAGCTTGCCATCAATGTTCATGCAAAGCGTGTTTTTCAAGTATACTTAAAGATGATGTGAGTGCTTAATGGATTAAAAATCATGTGGAATTAGGAGTGACCTTTCAGTACTGGAAGGAGGGCTTTAAGGAAGAAGGGGACAGACTCTTTAGCAAAGTTTGTTTTGATAGGACAAGGAGAAATGGTTTCAAAGAAAAAGAGAGGAGAGGTGGTAGAAACCTCCTTCCTGGACACACTCCAGGTCAGGCTGGATGGCACTCTGAGCACCTGACCATAGGTGTCCCTGTTAATGGCAGGGGAGCTGGGCTAAATGACATTTAAGAGTCCTTTCCAACTCAAATGATTCTGTGATTCCTTGTGCATTATCCTTAGCACAATCCTTAGCATTGATCCAACATTTCTGAACCTTCAGCAACACTGGTGCAAAACTTTTTGGCACATGTACTGCGACTTCCTCAGGACTGGAGGTTTCTCTGGGATTATAATATTCCTCTGTCTGCCCACTGCTCTAAATGCTCACTGCTGTGAAGCATCCCGTGCCATCCCATTGCTTTCGGGTGGCCAAGATGTGCTGAGCTGTGCACACAGTGCCAGAGGTTTCCCTTCTGCTGGCCTCTCCCACTGCTTGGTGTGATGCACGCTGGCCTGCGGGACTGTCTGTGACAGCACTGAGAAAAAAAGGAGTCTCTAAACCTGAATTAATCATTGTAGCAAAGGCTCCCTCTGCCTTCAGCTCTGCAGTTCTCTCCATGAGGAAGTACCAGGGGGGAAGGGAATGGGGAGATTTTCTCACCAAAAATTCTGCATGAGCCTCCTTGGCTTGCTCCCACAGCCCAGCAGATCAGGAGCCAAGGGAAATTGCCATGGCCTTGGGGTTTTTCTCAAGCTGAAAAGAGTGACCTAGCTTAGAAATGAACAGAAGGAAGTGAGAAGGGAAGCACTGGGAAGAGATCCTGTCATCACCCCCAGGACACTTCATGTGAGAAGAAGGACTAGAACAGTTGGCTAAAGTATAAATTTTAATTTCAATTGAAATTTGGCTGTTCTAGAATTCTAGTTCTGCCTTTATTTTCTTCCTCTCAAAGATAATTGTATGCTGTGCATTGCAGTACACCGGCAAGCACCACTGATAATTACAGATCTGACATCAGTAATTAATGTCCTAACTGGTTCCATCCTGCATGTGATACTACCCAATGTGTGACAGAGGGCTAATTCATCAGAGCAGCAGGAAAGCTGGTCCCATTATTTACATACAGGAGAGGGCAAGCGGTTGCTGGAGAGAAAGGGCAGAAAGGAAACTCAGCAGGGAGAAGTCCCTACTGTCTTGCTCAGATGTGATCTTAGAAATGACAGGCATCATTAATAAAATAAAAACAACCATTTATTATTGATTTTCTTGCAATTGAGTATTCCTGAATAGCCCAAGTGAATATACATATATATACAATTTGATTTGCATTGTGCATTTTTGTTTTTTGCTTGTTTTCAGTGGGTTTTGTGGTTTTTTGCAAGCAGAAAGGTAAAAAAAAAAGAAAATTCATTTCAGCTCAAAAAGGTTTCTTTCCCTATCTGCAAAGAAAATTCCTCAAGAACTTAAAAACATCTTTAAATAAAATGCATTATGAAAGGCAGCAGTTCAAATGAGCTTAACATTTTTTACGTATAAAATTCCAGAAGCTGCTTGCAGAGACAGATTTGTCAGACTCGAGGTCACATTGTCAGTGGTGAGGGAACCAAAATTCATCAAAGTCTAGTTATAAGTCAAGCCTTCAATTAGTGTTCCGTTATCCTAAAAAGAAAGGAGAATGCTAGTAAGGCTGGGAAGTATTCAGTATGTGCATGAATCTGCGTGCTTTTACGTGGATATTTAATGGGAGTAGGTCTTTATCTTTAAAATTCCTATTTGAGCAGAGATTTAACTAGACCTTTGCCTTCCTCATGCTGTGAGAAGGGAGTGTGATAGGGCTTTATTGGTGAGACATGTGCATTCAAAGTGGAGCGTGGCATTTAAAATCCCTTGGGAACCTTGTTTGATCGGTTTCTCCCTGATAATGTTTGCGTTGCTCTTCTGTGGCTCTCTTGTTGTTTCCTCACTTTGACTGTCATTTCATCTACTCACCAAAGAGTATTTTTTATCTATTTATGTTTATGAATTTGCTCCAGAGGATTTGTTTATTAAAATAATTGGACCAGAGAACAAAAGACCAGGAGATTTCCCCTCTAGACAATTGAACTTTAGTTAAATGGAATTATGGAAAGGAACAGACTTCTTTCTGGTTTTTGTTTTGTGAACTGGAAGTGGGCATTGGTTGGTGGGCATCACCAAAAATGGGTTGTACCAACAGTGGGTGGCAACCAGCCCGCGGCCGGCGGTTGGAATTAGATGATCTTTGATGTCCCCTCCAATCAAAGACATTCTGATTCTGTGATCATTTCTTGCCTTCATCAGCCTTTTTTCTGCATGTGTCCCCCTTTCTTGTGCACCTCAGCTGATGCACTACAGCAACAGCCCAAAAGTGAATCTTCTGCTCTGGGTGGAAACACATGAACACTGACAGTGGTAGAGCTGCAAAGACACACCAGATGCACAAGCCATGATGTCTCCTATGATCACAGCAGCAATAGATGAATGACATAAAGGAAGATAACTTTAACCCATCCACCTACAAACATGCATTCATCATTGGTGACTGGGTATGACCAAGGCAGATCACGCTGTCTTGGACAGCAGCATTTTGTACAGACAAGGGCAGATCTCCTTGAGAAGCAGCTCTCTGCCCTCATCTCCTTTGTTTTGGTTTCTCACCAAGTACACCGAGTTCAAAATCTCCCAGCTGTCATTCTAAGCTGTGCTGCAAAGTGGACTTCTACTTGCCTGGAAGATGTCCTTCCCCTTTGCTGTCACAGATGCTTTTTTCTGAAGGGAGGCAGCTGCCAAGCAGATATCAGAAATGCCTGGAAAAGCCCCTGAGTGCCCTTCTCAGGAGCCTTCAGCTGCTGGAAATTACCCCAGAATGGGTGAGAACCAGCCTCAGCTTTTCAGAACTACACTGATTTATTTTGCTTTCTCTCACTTTCAGACACTCACAACACACTTAGATTCAACATTTATTTTTACACATACACAAATCACTGGCATACACCAAACCCTGCTCTTTTCACCACTGGCTCTGTGTCAATCTTATTCTTCATTCACCTTTTAAAGATGAAAGCTATATGTATTTTTAATCTGACAAATTCTTTTGTTTGGAGGAAAGGCAGAGATGTCATCATGATTTCTATTTTTTGCAGTTTGCTTAGGGAGCACTCTGCTGGGCTTTCCACTTACATCTCATTAGCAAGTCCTATTGGGTAAGCTCTGCTTTGTTCCTGTGGACACAACACCCAGTAGCATTTTGAATACATTAAGCTTGCATCTCCCAGTATAGCTTCATCTAACAACAAGCCCATCTTCAAGCCGTGGGGCTGCTCTGCAAAACAAATTAAAGAAAGTGAGATGCATCTGTGGAAGGCAAACTAAGATTTGGGGAAAAGGACTGGCAAGGAGACAGCAAAGATGGGAGCATAGCTCATAGGTTTCTGCAGTGCTGCAGAGCTGCTGACTACTTAAGGTTGTCTTCATAGTCATGTTGATAGAGTTCCAACGTCAATCTTCTGTAGCAAAAAATAGATTCCATCAAAAATAAAGTTCTTTGCTGATAAATTAAACCAGATTTTCAAGAGGTTTTGGCAAAATATATATGAGGACTTTCATACATCGCTGTTACATTAGCTAGAAGGTGTGATATTTTTTTCTCTCATGCTCTTAAGTGGCAGAGCTGGGCTAGCAAAAATTCAAATATAGACCAAGCTTAAGCATGCAAGTTGTATTTTACCATTACTCCTCAAGCTGTGAGTATGGCACATTGAAGATCACTTCACTTCCGCAAGCAGCAGATGAAATGAAACATCCATTAACTTTTCATGCACAGAAAGGGTAATAGTGGCTGCAGAAAGGAGCTGACAATTTATTTGAATACCAGTCATTGCAGCATGGTTACAGCAGTGTTAGTGCTGTACTGCAGCCAGCAGTCTTTAGAGTGGGAATTTTGTCTCTCTGTATGCATCAAGGTTTGTGAAATGCATCAAGAAATGATCTTGTGACAGTTTCTAGAGTCAAGTCCTCAAGCAGGAAATGTCTTTCCCCCGAGCTATCACTGCTCCTCTTCTGGAGCTGTGGCTTACATGAGCTATGCTCTCCTATTTGCTAACTGGAACTGGTTAGATTCTTAATCCTGAATGCCCATCGCATTTTTCCTTTGTTTTTGAAGGTCACCACTCAAGAAGATACTGTCATGTATTTGAATTCAACCAGGTGATTATTATTATATTTTGGTGTAAATAATAATACTTTCCATCCTAAAAGTGAGCCTTATACTTTATTGCTGTATCGTATTCCATACTGATGTGTGATACATAGGGTAAATATGCTTCTGGTGGAGTCAGAAACTTAATCTTAATTGCGTAGCACTCTTAGTATGAGTTGTGTTGTCTCAAGTCAAGCAAAGCTCATTCTGAGTGCTTCTAGAGCGTTCTCCAGACTGCAGGGTCTGCTTATAAGGATTTTCTATTACTCTCCTTCATCTGCCCTTGCAACAGCCCGAGTTTTCCCATGCCCCTCTCTACACCCCAGGCTGGGAGTTGCTCTCCCTGCAAGTTTGCCATCCTCCTCTCCTTCAAAATTCCTTCTCAGCTCACGCTGCTGCTGGGAAGCTCATCTGCTCTGACCCATCCTTGAAGGGAAAAAAAATGAGGGAAGGGAAAGGACACAAAGCAAAGCTATGTATGGTGTGATCACTGGAAGTCCTAGGGCTTTTTGCCTCTGCTGTGATGCTTGTCTCCCTTTGCTGAAAGACGCTCTGGGCAGGGACTCAGACTCCATCCCAGCAGGCAGACTCACAATGACAGGAATCCAAATTCTAAATGGCATCCTGTCTCTGGAGGGACTCCCAAGGCTTTCAGTTCATTGCCAAATTCACTGCAGCCTTAACCCCTGACAAAGGAGCTCATTCCAGGCAAGCACCAAGAGAAGGCGCAGAGCAATCCAGCTTTAAACAGCCATGCTATTATAGCAGTTGCTCTGCATCATTTCAAATAAAATGTACTTTAAAAATACATAAGTATTAACAAAAAAAAAAAGGGCTTCAGTGACTTGTTAAAGAAAGATGAACTAAACTTTGGATATAAGGAAAAAGGTTTTTACAATAAAGGTAGTGAGGCACTGGCTCAGGTTTCCCAGAGAAGTGGTAAATGCCCCATCTCATTCAAAATTAGACTGGGAGGGACTCTGAGCACCTGATGGAGCTGTAGGTGTCCCTGTTCACTGCAGGGAGTTGGACTGGATGACATTTAGGTCTCCCTTCCAACTCAAACAATTTTAATTCAAAATTCAAATTCATCTTATGGAGATATTAACCAGTCAAAGGGAAAAGTTACACGAACAGATCCCCACTTGGTCTCTGTTACAGGAACTTGAGCAGCAGGGAGGTCTGCAGGCTGCCTCATGATGGGAAGCTGTGAATGGCCTTGGCCAAGAGTCTCTGCTGCTGTTGGGCATTGGTTGTATGTGGACTGTGCTGGGCAGTTAGGGTGCAAATACTTCCCAGCTAGGACTGTCACCATGCATTCACAAGGTGCCAAGCAAGAAGGCCCTGAGTTATTTTGGTTCTGGTCACGCAATAGGAAAAACTAATGATGTCCTGAGTTAATGCATGAAGATTGGGTGTTACAGGTGATGTGAAAAGAGAATATAGCTAGGAGGCCCTACTTGTATATTTTTTGCATCTGCAAGAAGCCCTGGGCTGCAGCTGAAAAACAGCCACTTGTGTTAAAAAAAAAAAAACAAAACTATATAGCTATTTTTATGGCACAGAGTTGTTTTGGACAGGATATGAAGAATATTAAATCTGATTGAAAATATAACAACAGCCGAGGTGGGAAGGATGCAATTATTCAAATTGTAGCTTGGCCAGGATGCCACTAATACCTGGGATAAAGTGCCACCAGGCTGTCGATTCCCTTCAGTGTCCAGGACATGGATCCAGCAGCCCATCCAGAGATGGCACCTCCTCCACTGAAGGACTGCAATATACTTTCCATTTCACTTAACAGTTTCCTTCTCCAAAGTTGCCTAAGCCTCAACTTATTACCTTGCAATAGCTCCCCAAAACTGTGTGGCTGGAGGAATAGATGACATCCTTAAATTCACATGATACATGTGATGAGTTCTAAAGCCTCTTTTTTTCCATGGGATGGGAACAGCTAGTTCTCACTGGATTCTGCTCCTGGTTGTGCTATTCACTGGCTCTCCCTGAGAGAGAAAGGGTTTGCAAGAGTAAGCTGACAAACCCATCTCTGGGTAAAAGAAATCTTTTTTCCTTTTTCACTAGAAGCAATTCATGGTTCTATATCTGAAAGCTGCTTTTTATTGAATATATAATTACTACAATCCAGAAATGGCCTCCAAAGTGCCACGAAGTTGCATTTTAAATATATGTTAATCTTTACATCACATACGGCCTTCTTGTTTCCTGCGTTTACAATTCCTTCCACTCATAAGAACTGTTTTTTATTTACACCTCTGTGAAAACAGAATCAATTCCTCCATACGCACTGTTGCATATTCTTTGGAGAGAATATATTGATTGAAAAGCATTCTACCAGTCTTATTAATCTCAAGCAGTATTGACTATGTACAGTTGCATGTACCAGTTGTACATGTAGAAAACTCACAAAATAACAATATCAATAATATTCTTTAACAGAAACAATCATTTTATAAATAATGAATGTGCTATATTGAATTCTACTGATATTTGGGGCACTTTTTTACTTTTACAGGCTCTGTGTCCAACTTTGTTGACACCAATATAAATAAAAAATAAATCTGTTGCATTCAACGCAGTTACATTCGTGCTAGAGCCAATATATGAGAGTCTTAGAGCAGTCGTTTGTCAAATGAGAAAGTAGGACATAGCATAAGTACCATCTGTGGAGGGTGATTCATAAGACAAGAATGCAGCATAATCAGTTAAATAAATACTACCCTTGTGCTTTGTACTCTAAATGGACCTTACTCCAGCACAAATCATAATGCAAGGTCAAAGCAATTGCAGTGGTGTGTAGAATTTGCTATTCTGATTCTTAGAACTATGAGGAATTAACTCGCTTTAAGCTGGAGCAAAGCCAGAGGCATGCATCTATTCTTCTCCACATTCAACAGGAGCTTAATTTTTGCCTGGAGGGACATAGAGCAGGTCTTAACAAATCAGCTGAACTCAAGCTGTGAGTTTTTGAGACAAGACATCAGCCAGCTGTGCTTTGGTCATGCTGGGTCAACGCATGGCTGTAGTGGGAGAGGTTGGCTCCCTGTGTATGGCCAATGGCACAGTTCCCCCCGATGTAGGATGAACAGAGACGGTCTAAAAAGATTCCTGTGTAAACAGAGCTCAAACCTGGCCCAAGCTTTTGGAACAAACCTGCCTTGGTTTGTTAGATGCATGACTTAGTGGGTGTTTCTGAAGCAGGAGTGTCCCAGGTCCAGAGGTGAAGGCAGAGGTGAAGGGACTGCAGCAGCAAAGGTGCAGAGTGAAGGCATCTCCAGACCTCACATTTGCAGGTTGGAGCCTGCTGGGAGAGGATGTGACTACAGAACATACTCAGGTCAGGAGAGGAGGGGGAAAGAACAAAAGCAGTGCTTGATTGTTACGTGGTGAATGAAGATTGTGACTTATGGGCAAATATGTTATACCCATGATTCCTTCTTTCTGCCAGACTTGGATTTTCTAAGGCGTCTGCTTTCTGTGTTCTCAATTTGGGAGGAGAAAGCTGTGCTTTTGGTAATTGTGACTCAGCAGAGTTGTGATTTCCTTCAAAAACAGAAACTAAAGCAATAAATACCTCAGCAATGAGCAAGTCCTTTAAACAGTTGCTTTAAAAGGTATGAGAATGTTATATTGAAAGACACTATGTACTTTTTTTTCCCCCTCGCTTTATTATTATTTGAATCATCATAAGCCCTAAAGGTCACTACCGAGATTAACATTCAACATCACCAAGCCGTAGTGAAGCCAAGACCCTATTCAAGACAGGTTCAAAATGTCAAGTAATGAGAATAGAAAAAGGACCTGCAGGAAAAAGGGGCTGTGATTGTCTGAGGGTTTCAACGTGAGCGAGCAGCAGACCGAGGAAGAGACCCGGCGTCCTGCAGCTGAGAGCTGTGATTTTTCTTCCAGATTGCACAGCCTCTCTGTTATCTTTTCAGATCAGTTTCGTTGCCCTTTAGCTATTGTCACCCTCAGACCCAACACCATTTCTGACTGTGCTGGCCTTGTGCCAGAAGAAAGCGCTCTTTAGTTATTAGCATCAGAGGAATTTCTGAAGATGCAGTGCTTTAGTTTAGCACTCCTGAGTTTCAAGTCCTTCTTTAGCAGGGCCTTGGTTGGGGTGTGCCACTTTGGACCAGCTCCCTCCTCATTTTGATGTGGCTAATCGCAGCTGGAATGACTCATGCTCATACGTGCAAGCAGGGCTGGGAACCATCGGATCTCCCTCTGAATTTCTAGAACTCCTTGTTCCTGCTTGTTCCAACAATAACAAAGGAAAAGGCCTTTCTTTGGTGGCATTTTGGCTTTCTGCTGCAGTGAATCATGGAGAGGTATGTAGTAACGAGAGGAAACTTTTCAAAACTCATTGGCACTGGAAGGAGGCAAGTGTTTATTTTAACCCAGCTTGCTTACATTTTCCCCTCTCTTTTACAATTCCATTTGTAAAACATAATGTAAATTACTGACATAGTCTTAAATGTGCAAAGAGGACGAGCTTTTAGAAACTAATTGGATATTCAATTCTACATCTACTAAAATGCAAAATACTAAACCAGATTCCAGTATTCAGGCACTGTCTGAAGGACAAAGGATGTTAAAAACATTACAAATGAGCTAGCTTAATTTTTCAGTTTGTGATGGATTAGCTTTAACATGCATTTTAATTTGTAGTTGGATTTTATCAGCTGTAGACAAAGTTTGATAATCTCTTCTTGTTTAATTAACACAATCCTCTTAGGAGAGAGAAATGCACAGACAATAATAATTCTGTACATTTTATGACAGTTTCACACTGACAACCTGAAATATCTTTCTTTAAGACATACCTATGTGGGATTCTTTCAGAAATCTTTGCCTTCTCTGCTCGTAGTGGATGTCTGTGAATATGAGGGAAAAGAGAGAGGGAGCTCACATTATAAAGTGTTACCTCTGCGTAAAGAGCCAAGAGAATGTGTAAACAGACTGCATAAATAGCAGCCGGTTCCTTAGAAACCAGCAGGCACATCCTTAGAGACTCAGCTCTGTTACGCTCTTAAAATGTGAAGCAACTCATCCCCAGTGAGGCTTTGCTCTGCCTTTTCCCCATCATCATGCCATGGATGAGATCTGAATTCATCCCTTATTTCCCTCAGCGTTGGCTGTCTCTGCACAGGGGCTCACTTTTTGCTGCTGGTACAAAGGGAAGAAACTTCCTTGCCTTTGTGAAAGTTCCAGCCACTAGCTCCATCCTTTCTGCATTGCCTACACAGGCATGAGTTTATGATTGGACTTGATGATCTTATTGGTCTTTCCAACCTTAATGATTCTGTGATTCTATGACTGATTCTCTGCACTGATGTGCTGGGGGAGATGAGTCACCTCCACACCAGGAGCACCCAAAAGATACATTTTGGTGCAAGAACAGCATTGTTTCAAAGTTGAATATCAGCAAATCAGCTTTAGCCTCTGGAAACACAGGCCATGTGTCGTGTACACACACACGTGTTCAGCCATAGAAACCTGACATAAATATTTCAGTGCGTATTTTACACTGCAAGGTTTTTTAGGTCAGGCTTTAAGAGGATTGAATATATTTTTTCCCACTTGTGTTTTCCTTTGACTCTGCTTTTAGAAATCAAAATCTTCCTCTTTGATTCCTTCAAGCCCTAATGGCAAGTTAATGTTGTTGTGATAACTTGGGCTGTGCCTTTGGATCACATCAGAGTACACTTTTATTGCTGCTCCATCCCCAGCCCCAGGAGGCTGCTCTCTCTTGGGCTGTTGTCCATCCTGCCCTGCAGTTTCCAGGCTGGAGAGCTCTGCTCAGGAGAGGGGTCATTCTGGGCCATGGCTTCAGTTTGCTCATCCTGATCTCCTGGTGGAGTAACTGTGCTCTGACATTTGTGCTGGTTTATATCCTCTGCAATCAAATCTTGATTAAAACTCGTATTTATTGGGTTCCATCTGAGTGTTCCTCAATTTATGACAAATCCTTGATAAACCAGCACTGAATGAATTGAACCATGCTTTCACCTGGCTCGCAGTCTGCCCTGATCAGGAGCAATCTCCTTGATTTGACCCTCTCTGAATGTTGTATTTTGATCTTGAAAATCCCAAAGCCTCCTTAAAAAGTTTCAGTGTTCGGCCACATTCGAATATTCAAGATTGCAAGTGATGCAAAGCAGGAGGGCTGCTCGGTGCTGATGTGTTCCCTGCAGGGAGCTGGGCTCTTAATGGGGTGTAGAGTGGCTGCTGGACTGGGAAGAGGCATGGGGGCATCCAGCCATAGAGCTGCTTCCATCCTCTGCCACGAAGCTGAATGTCCTTGTGAGTGCAGTGCTGGAAATACTGCAAGGAATGCTCTTGATTAATTAGCTGTTAAAGCCTGGTTCCTCGATATTGTCTGATTCACACTGATGCCTCTGCCTTCTGTTCTCCAGAATTTTACCTTTGAAGTAACTTATTTGAAAAGTCATACTCTGCGTGCTGAGGCTCGGTGGACTGGGATCGCACTTCTTCACTTCCTCACGTCTCCTGATTATTCTTCTCTGGATCAAAATATGCATACATTGTTGCATTCCTTTGCTTAATCTCAGCAGGAAACTTCACTTTAAAGCACCTTCAGGTAATTACCACCCAGCCCTTCCAACGGCAGCGTTTCTGACATGGGACACGGCTTCCTGCATGTCAATATCCAGATCAAACAGCACTGAGGTATTGTTTCATCTTCTGGCGATGCTTGCGCTACTCCTGCATCAGGACAATGCCTGAAGAATGAGCTTTCCCTGTGTTTGGAGACCCCAGAGCAGAGTTTATCACTCGGAGCAGTGATTTATCACTGTCCACAGGGGATAAGGGGCCAAGGGAGGGTTCTCCCTGTAGGGTTCCCAAAGAAGGGCTGGAGCCCAGGGTAGAGCTTTACAGATAATAGCAAGTGTCCTCGCTTTTATTTGAGGTAGAACAGTTTATTCGTCTCCTGTATACACTGAGCAAGAGTTTATTCCCTGTCTTTATTCCTCTGTATTCCACTGCTTTCCTGCTTTGTGCAGTAATGATGTGTTAAGGCTCCCTGAGCTGTTCTTAGGCAGATCTTGCTGTTGGTTTACCTGTTTTTCTGCTGGCTGTGGTTGACAAAAGGAGTTAAGGGCTTCATTTGTAGAAGTGCTGTGATCCTGTGCGCAAGCTAGATAGAAAACCCAAGAATTCTGCTCACAGTGAATCACATCCTGCCTTTTCCCATCAGCAAATATTATTGCCATTATTATTATTATTAATTAAATGTTAGGACTATCAAGCAGTGATTTGCAGTGCAAGCATTAGGAGGCACAACTGAGCTCAGCTGACTTGATCCAGCAGAGGCAATGTGTGCATGCTAATGATTTCATTTCCTTATTTGTGTCCTGATATGCTTTGAAAGATAGATTAATGTTCTTTTATCTGATATCTGATGAATACCTTACATCCTCCATTAGGAACTCACCCTCTTCCCAAAACTATTGCTCACATCAGTCACTAGGAACGGTTAGAAATGTGCTGGTTAGAAATGTGCTGGTGCAGGGAACTGTAGTCTTCAGAGCTACGGATTATTTGATAATAGGAATTCTTTCCTTTTCACGCCTATGTGTGCAGCTACAACACTGTTTATATTCAGCTGATGAGCTTCAGTTGAAATATTTCTGGTATAAGTAAGAATTCACAGAAAAGTAGTTGCACATCTTGTGGTTTTTTTTTTTATCAGCACTTATATAGGAGGCTGTGTCTTTTACTAGTGTAAATAAACGGAATGATTGATGCTCTCTGGACATTTAGGGGCTGTCTTAAATGCAGTGCTAACATTTTCTCAACACAGCAACTTTTCTGAGAGGCATTTTATTTTGCACAACAAAAACGGGTTTTCTGCCTTGCCTTGCACACCCTCCCATCTCCATGGGCACTGTAACAGCCTTCCTTAGGAGGAACAGCCAACAGCAGCAGCTGCAGCTTTCAGAGCTGTGATGGAAAACCCAGTCTACACCATTCATAATAAAGATTTCTCTTTTTCTAGATGGTAAAATGTAAGAAACCACCACGTGGGGACAGCTGTGGGTCCATCCCATCCATTACCTGCTCCAGCAGCAGTCAGCACCAGGTGATGCTGTGAGCCCTCCAGATGTGTACCGCTGTAGCCCATCTCCAAGAAGCTGTTCTTCCCCATCATCCTCATGGTCTGATAGCAGTTACTGGTTTGTCAGAGGCAAACCACTGAGCTTTGCCCTGTGCTGTGGTTCCCTGTGCAGAAATGCAGGAGTAAGGGTTGCAAGCAGGTTGGCCCTCATGTTGACCACTAAATGCTGGGCTGCTTTACATGTCCTGATATGCCACTGGGTTGCCAAGTCACAGACATTGCCAAGATTAATGCAGGATGCATGCTTTTAGCAGCAAAGTCTTGCCCTACCTGTCTTTGCTTTCACATCCACACTCAGAAAATGAAGATAAGAATCCTCAATTCCCTCTGGACAGAACAGTGAGAGGTGTTTATGTGTCAAGCCCAGGGAACACAGAATTGTAAATATTTATTATAATGTTGCTAGGGAGGAAGAAAACAGACTGGAGGTGGTGACAGGAGGAAAGTGCCGCTTCAAGTCCACCTAATGAATGCCAAAGTCCAGGTCACTGTCAGCCTCTGCTGCTCCATGGGAAATACTATTGCTACTTTATTTTGTGTTACAGTAAGTTGAGGTTTGCAAGCACAGAGAAAGAGGTGGTCCAGGCCTGAAAGAGCTTTCTGTGCACCTGAGCAAGAGATGAAAAGCCAAGGAGAATGAGGTGACAGATGAGATGGTACAAGGGCAAAGCCCAGTCTCCTGCACCTCTGCCCATGTTCCATAGGAGCAAGCTCTTCCTCCAGCAACACATTGCACTAGGGAGATGATGGCTGAGACACACTGTCTAGGAATGTCCTTCTAAATGTTTTGTTGATGATGGTGCATCAAATGGCCAACTCTATCCAATGGGGTGTAGCAAAGCTCTATGGCAATGCCTGTATTTTTCCAAGGATTTTTTCTTGCATTTCTGCTCTGAATGCAGCCCAACAGTCCCCACATAGCCATGTGCTGTGGGAATGTCCTCCCAGGGCCTCCCAGTCCCAGATCCCAGGAATGGGATCTGCCATAGGTACTGCTGTGCTGCTGCTGGGAATGCCAAACCATCCCAGCCAGAGTTCTTCAGTGCCAAGGAGGGTTTGCACGGAGGTTTTAAATGGCATTATATCCAATACATTTTCAAATTAAGTATAAATAAAAAAAAAAAAAAAAAAGTCAGAGCAGGATGATATAAGTGGCCAGTAGTCTAGTTCCAGTTTTAGAGTGCAGTATTTCTGACAGTAAGTGTAGGTTTGTGGACAAAAGATCTTGTGATTTATTGAGCCATTAATTAATTAGGAGATTAAAGTAGGAGTAGCAAAAAAAACCAACAACAACAACAAAAAAACCTTAGAGTTAATGATAAATGCTGTAAAAGAGTGTAAGAAGATTCCTAATCCAGCTCACCCTTTATTCTTCCACAAAAACATTTAAAATACATTGAACTTTAAACCTGCTAAATCCTCTTCAGCAAAAAGACCTTAAACATACATAGAGACTGTTGTGGCCTTTCTTAGTCAGGTCAGATCTAACCGTGCAAAATACAATTTAAGCACTAAAATCTGTCTGCATCTCAGTTGCACTCCTCCTCCTCTGCATGCCTGAACTGTGCTCCTCACTGAGACCTTCCCATCCTGGTGCCTGCAGTTCTTCCACCCGTTCTCCTTGACATATCCTCTGTGATTCACATCTCTTTCTCTTCGCTCCTTAAGGGCCAGCTCCCTGCCCTCACATCATTGTTAGAAGGCTGTGTGGTTCCTGATACCTATCCCTCCAACATCTTCACTTTTGTGAAACAAGAAAATCCGATTCTTATCTTTTGCTAAGAGTTTTGTTCCTATTTCCCACAGGACTTTTTTTTTTTAGCAGCTTAATAGCCACAAGCTCTCTCTTTGCACTTGATAATCCCTTTGATCTTCTTCACTCATTGCTCGGCAGAGTGCCATAAAGATGGTACTACCTTTAATCTTTTTTGCCATTGATCAGTAATATTTCTGTCCGCTGCTCCTCTGTGATTCGTTTGCTGAAATTGCCACTGCATTTCCTCTGCGTGTTCTTGGAAGAAGTGTCATAACAAGGGTAGGGTTTCAGGAGAAGATCACAGTTGCTGGAATGAGCACTGTTTGAGGAGAAAGGTTATGCCCAGTAGTAACAATATCAGAGGTGTCACATATATGTGCTGTGGAGTATTTTTCTAAGAAAACGTTGTCTGATCTGTCTGTAAATGGCTTGAGGATAAAGTTGCATCCTATTACAAGACAAATACGATGTTTACAGGAGCAAATCATAACAAATTCAACCAGAGATCCAAGAGAGCACCTTGCTTTCCTTTTTCATGAAGTTGGGCATTGCCCAGAGCAGATGAGCTGATGATGTGCCAGGAGATAACAAGGGCTGCAAAGTAAAACCCAACCTTTCTTCCACATTATCATTGCCAACAGCACCAGCAATAATAATAATAATTAAAAAAAAAAAAAAAGCACTGAAGAAAGTGAGACCAACAGGACTCAGAGCTTCACAAAAAGGAGGCACCAGATCAAGGAGCAATGCTGTGCATATCTTCATTATCCTGGATATAATTACGCTTCACTATGATTGTGCCTCACCCATTGCATTTTGCATACAGATTTTTAATCTTCTGCACTGTGAGGACGGTAGGGAGAAGAGGGAGAAGATTTGGTTTTGCCCCTCTTAAGTATCTGGAATCTGCAAAAGTATAATTCAAATGAGTCAGAATTTTGAATGCTCTAAGGAACAACCACAGTTACAGACTTTTATGAGACTGAGATTGCAATGCAGAAGTGGGACAAATGATTTTATGTTAATCTGATAATTGTTAAAAAAGGATAGAGCCTGAGGTGGTGCATTCTGCTCACGGTCTGCTGTGCTCTGTAGGAAATGGAAGAGGGTCTCCAAGACCTCATTTAAACTAGTAAAGAACTTTCGGCTTGTTTGAATTCCAAGCAAGTAGGAGCCATTTGCATGACTGAAGGTCTTGCATTCCCCTAGGAAGAAGTCTCTTCCCTGAAGCCTTGTGTTAGGACTTATTTTGTAACCAGCAGCAAAGCCGCTTTTCTCTACCCGCTCAGTGGCTTCTCATGCTGACATGCCAGTTTGTGATGTATAGCAGAGTGTCATCTGCACAGAGAGAAATTCTGCTCTCCACTCCCTTTGCATTTATACCTTGTGTCTATGAGTTATTGCATATTTTCACGGCCAAGGTCTTGATTGCCTGAGAAAAAAGTAATGGATGTATGGGAAATCCAGCTTCTCCCCAGGATCTTGAAGTTGGCTATTCAAAACATCCACCCATTTCATGTAGAAGAGAAGTAAGGACAATGCTTAATACACTACTTAAATTCACTTCTTAATCCCAGACAATTCAGTTCTATAAGGCAGTGAAGCCCTCTTACTCCCAACCTCCTCCTCAGGATAATTACCACTGCTGCCACTTTTGTCACCTTCACACCTGGAGCTCCAGCCACATAACTGATATCTTCTAAAAATGAGACACACTTCATCTAAAGGGAAAGGTGAGGGGGATCTGCCAAGATCGCACAACTCAGCAGGGCTAAAACTTGCAATTTGCTGGGTCCCAGTGCAGCACCCTCTTCTCCCAGATAAGGGTGATAGGATAATAGGTAATTGATTCAAGTTGCACCAGGAGAGGTTCATGTGGGGTGTTTGGAAGAATTTCTTCTCTGGAAGAGTGGTGAGGCGCAGGCAGAGCTGCTCAGAGAGATGGGGGAGTCACTGACCCAGGAGGTATTCAAGAAAAGTGGAGATGTGGCACAGAAGGACGTGGTTACTGGGCACAATGGGGATGGGCTGAGTTGGATTTGGTGATTTAGAAGTCTTTTCCAACCTTAATGATTCTATGACTCCGTGATCAAGAAGGGGCAGAAGTAGAGGTGATGCAGGAGCAACTCTGTACTTCTGTATGTTCCTCAGCTTGGAAAAAAAAAACGAGGGGTTTTCAGGCAGACCAAGATCCCATCTGGGACCTGAAAAGTGCAATTGCAGCACAGTTACAGACCAGAGCTGGGGTGGTGAAGGCCGTCCATCTGCCCACAGCCCACTGGATCACTGTCAGCCCTGCTGTGCTGCCCACCCTGGCAGGCAGAGGCATGATCAACTGTTCAGCAAAGCTGCAGGGTTCACTTTTAGCATCATTTGCTGTTTCTTGAATTATTTACTGCAATTATGCTGCTGATCCACAGACGCATTGCTGCTGTGCATCATATCCAGATGTCTGCTAAAGCACTCCCAGGGCCAGATCCTAATTTTAGCTCCATCTGCAAAATATTCTCCTCTGGACTGGGGCCCTCTTTCTGTTTGTGTTGAACTCTGCAGCTAAGCAGACTGCTGCTTTGCAGAGCTCAGTTCTGTTCCTTTAACAAAGGGATCAGTGAAGAGCCAGGTTTTACCTGTGCAAGTTGAAAACAAGGCAGGCCTCCTCAGCATCCCCAAAAAACACAGGAGCCGGAGGTCTGGAGCCAGGGCAGAGACAAGGGGAAAGCTCCTTGGCACTGAGGACATTCCGGTTATGAACAAGTCACAAATGCCCAGATAAATCCAAACCTTCTCTGGCATGCATTGGGTAGTTGCTTTGCCTCATCCTTGCTCTGTGTGGGGGAAAAGTCCTGAAAGTGCAAGTCCTAACCAAACCTTTGGGAGCACACGGGAGCTGCAAATGGTCTTTACAGTGCAGAAAGTTTGGGTCACCTTGTGGCCATCTATCACAGGGCAGAAACCTGGAATTTTAATGGTCAGAACAGTGATACTCACAAAAGCTAAAACATAGAATCACAGAACTGTTCAGTTGGAAAGGACCTTTAAAGGTCATCCAGTCCAACTCCCTTGCTATGAACACGGACAGTACAGCCAAGTCAGGTGCTCAGAGCCCGGTCCAGCCTGACCTTGAGTGTCTCCAGGGATGGGGCATCCACCACCTCTCTGAGCAACCCATGCCAGTGTCTTATCATAAAAAGCTTTTTCCTTATCTCTAGTCTAAATCTCCTCCCTTTTAGTTTGACACTATTTCTCCTTGTCCTGTTTACAACAGACCCTGCTAAAGAGCCTGTCCCTTTCTTTCTTAAAGCCCCTTTAGACACTGAAAGGAACATCACGAGGACAAGCTGTAATCAAAATGAACTACTAAGCACACTTAAAAAGATGCATCTGCTTAGACATAACCATTGGTGGAACTGGGGCCAGGAGCTTTGTGCTGATTACGGCCACTCTGTGGGATGGAGCCACATCCAGGAAAAGTGACCACCAGAAAACTGGATTTATTGGGGCAGTTGTGAGTTGGTTTTGATTTTTATTTCTCTGCTTTTCTGAAAAAAAATTTAAGCTTATGGGCTAACTCCAACAGTGGGAAGGAAAGGAATAAATACCACAAAATTCACAAAGCATGAGAGATGGAAAACCCATCCTGTTGTTCTTTGCTTCCCAAATGAAGCAACTGATGCGTGACAAAGCTGTGCATGTGGGAGCACACCAGGTTTTCCTGGCATGAAGCAGTTTTGGCATCGGGCTCACATCTCTATTTATTGCTGGCGTTATTATTGACACCAGTGGCAGTTTTATGTATACAACACTTCCCAGCTGAGCTGTCAGGGCCCCGTGCAACTTATTTTCAGAGCAATGCAGGATGCTTGACAACATGGGATTCAAATCCACGCTGCCTGTAAAAGGTATAATTATGGTATGGTGTGTTTATTAATAATAAAAGTTGTGGTGGGGAGCTTTCTGGCTGAACTGCTGTGAGAAACAGGATGCTTCCTTCATCTCCCAGCGGGCCTTCCCATCGCAGGCAGCAATGCTCTAATTAACTTTTGTCAAGTGGTTCATTGAATCTAGCAAAATGGAGCGATCCAGAGGTGCCTACAGATCTGTCAGCTGCTACCTGAAAAATGGCTTTCTGTTCTGCACACGGAAGGGCTTGGGAAATACTTGCTAATGATCAGTTTTCTAAATGCAGCGTGTCCTGGGACAACAGAGAGAAGGGGCTGATGGATAACTTGGGGAAATGGAGCAAAACCCAAGACTGCCAGGATTCATAAATAAAAGAAACAGAGGGGAGGAAGGAAAAAAGGAAAAAAAAAAGGAAAAAAAAGGAAAATCTTCCCCATATTGCAAGGCCTTGTGTGCCCAAATAAGGGACACATAAGAGAATCATAGAATGGATCAGGTTAGAGGGGACCTTAAAACCGATCCAGTCCAACCCCCTGCCATGGGCTTGTTGTCCCCTTTCAGATCACCATCCAGCCTGGCCTTGAATGCCTCCAGGAAGGACAGCTTCTCTGGACAACCTAATGCAGAAGGTAGGAATAGTTTCTCACAAGATGGGAGATAATAATGAATTCCAGCAACTGAATATTTAGTTTCCATTTGAGGAAGGCTAAAAAAGCAGCATTACAGCTTTCCAGGAGTCTGCATGCATGTGTAAAACCAAAAACCCTCCATCTGAATCATAAATTCTTATAATCTCTCTGCTCTCACAAATCCAGAGGTTTTCATACAGGAAGAGGCTGTTAAGATCATTTCCTCCAGATCAGAGAAGGATCTGAAAGGAACTGAAGGGAACTGATGCATGGCACCCCCATCCCAGATGCAGATCTCCCTCAGCACTGAGCCAAATGCTCAGTTTATACCCAACACCAAATCAGAAACCAGGAACTCAGCATTTCTGCCCTGAGACTCAGCCTATGTCCTCAGAGCCTCCATTTTGGGGTCCAGACCAATCCCAGCATCTGTGGTTGCTTCCCTTATGCCTCATCCTGGGGCATTCTTGCTTGCCTTTCTGTAATGCATTCCTGCTTGCCTTTCTGTAATGCATCACCACTTTTTTATGAACATGGTCAGATTTTAGCTCTTCTCTGTATGAACCCCAAATCTGCCCTTTTCCAGGAAAGTGAGATCTCAGTAAACCCCGTTTCCATGCAAAGGAAAATTTCTGTATCATTGCATGCAAATACATTTTATGTATTCGTAGTCATCTAGCTGTCTATGCATGTACATCCATGTGTATATATATATACTGAAAAAGAAAATCTGCATTTCTTTGCATCCATGCATATATGGATATGAAATGTAGATCCTCTTTCAGCTCTCAATCTTGTCATTAGCTCCACAAAATACATCCGTAAAAGTGTATGAAATACTGCATAATTTCATAGTGCTGAATACTTCCAACTTCATTTTAACCTGGGAATCTGGGCTACAATGCAGAAGTTCATGAGATCATAAAAACTGACATAAAATTGTGCCAGATAGTGAAACTACTAACTACTCCATTTACACATGCAAGTATTATAATTACAGGTTATGTAAGCTAAATTTGAATATGAATGGTTGCTTACATTTTAAACGGAGAGATGTGTAAACATTACATGGTCTTTAAAGATAGCCATTTATTTTCCTAACTTACAAACTGAAGGGGCAGATTTGGGAAGTCGCACCGCCTGAAAACTTGAGCTGCTGTTGATAAAATGTAGTTGTTGCTACACAATGTATTTCTCAGTGATAACATCAGCATAGAATTGATCCACTGTAAAAGCAATGCAGAAGAGAGGATTTAACATTGTTGGCTGTTTGGAGGATGCATATATTATTCAGTTCATAGAATCAGAGAACAGTTTGGGTTGGAAGGGACATCAAAGATCATCTAGTTCCAAGCCAGTGCCATGGGCAGGGTTGCCACTCACCAGATCGAACTCTGGATCAGGTTGCCTAGGGCCACATCCAGCCTGGAGACTGTTGGACAATGTATACCTTGGATTAGGTCTTTCTGAGTCAAGGTGCTTTCTTTTTGTTTAATTTAAACCTAAGTCTCTGAACTATATTTCAAGAATCTTTGACGACTTTTGAACTATGTTGCCTCGTGGAATCATAATATTAATTTATACCAACCTGTGTTTTTTCTAAATTTGCAATTCATCATTTAACTCTGAATAAATCATCCAGTTTTTTAAATGCAAAAAAGCTTTTTGCTGTTATGCTCCATTGCAAGATCTTGTTTAACCTGGTTGTCTCTCAGGGTGGATTTTTATTCCTACCATAATCATTTCTAATTGAATGTGATTTGCTGCCACTGTTCTGCACCAGTTATACAATTTCTACTGGTGACCCATGCGATGAGGCTGGAGATGAGCAGGAGATGGAGAAGTTAAACCACTCACCAACTACAATTTGCCTTTCTTTCCTTCTTGGCTTTGTGGGATGCTCACCAGCTCAAGCTTTGGAGAGCCAGAGCCTTCTCCCTGCACTGCCAGCAGCTTCTGCGCCTGCAGTATGTAAATTTGTGCCTTCAGAACTGATTCCATGTGAAGTTGTGGTTCAGCACTATTATCATTATTTAATGTCACTCTTGCAGCAGCCTAATAGTAAAGCTTTTTATAAAAATATGTTATCATTCTAAACTTTGTTGTTAGCAAAACAAAGCAGAAATAACAGAACGGTGGGTTCAGCCATCAATATGGAGGGTTTATCATCAATCAAATCCATAAAGCTTTTAAGCTGTCTTGTTTTAAATTAAGGTTTACAATGCATTACAATGGGATATTTAAAACTGTACACATTTTATCAGCTCCTCATGACTTTGTAAATGCTTCCTGATTAGTAGGTCTAAACACAACGGACCTGATTCAAAGCTGACTTTCACAATTAATTCCATTTATTTTGCAGGACATTTTGTCTATTATATAGGGAGGACTCAAGTCTCCATTTTCAATCAAAGTCAAAATTAAATTGGAATTGACTTTGACATTCAGTAAAATCTAACAAGACTCAGTGAAACTGTTAAATTAAAAGTCTGCCATTACATGGAGATATTGAGTAGGATGTGGCATTGTGGTAGTGAAAGGGAAATATGTAAAAAGAGGCAATATTTGTAAGTGAATGCATGGCTAGGGTGCATGCTATCCATTACAATAGTGCTTACATGTCTCAAACAGGGCCGTGACTGCTCAGTGTTAAATGCCATTTGGGTACATCAGGGAGACATTAATGCGCAGTAAAGATCTTGCAATCATAGACAACACAGAAAAGGATGGAAAGGGAAACAGATGTGAAATGACTTGTCTGCAGTCAGACAGCCGTTCAGAGAGAGAACTGTGATTACAACCAAGTCTCCTCATTTACAGTCTGGTGCTCTGAATTCAACCAGAAAAAATCCCCTTTCCTTTCCTTATCTTACCTGTACAACCTGGCTGACAGTCACATAGGAAAAGCCCTGCTCAGTTTGTAAGACAGAATGCCCTGCTGTCAGTGGTAGGAGAGGCTTTGTTGCTGGTGGGAGAATGTCCCACTTGATCCTGCTCCCACACCAAGCGTCTGCTCTGCAGCAAGGTGTTTGACTGGGGAGGAGGTCAGGTTGGCATATAAGAAGTGCTTGGTTTCCAGCCCTGGCTTTCCCAGTGAGCCTTCTCAGAATGCTGTTCACCCATGAAATCGGGCGATCTACACAAAGACAAGAGAAGTGAACTGGGACATGGAGTCTGTAGGCACCAACATAATGGCATAGAAATTGAACTTGATGCATGAGAAATGCTTTTCTTCATCCCTTTTTCTTTTAAAATGTGGCTTCCCACTGGCAAGGCTCTTTGGGATTCAGTGTAAGGGCTATGGACAAACAGAAGAGGAGGAATAAAGAGGAATACTCAAAGGGATGAGGATGGAGAAAGGCTTGGATGAGGAGAAGACTGAGAATGGGCAGATGAGGTATCCCTTGATGGGAACAGAGCAGAGCAGTAGCATCAGGTTGCAACGTGACTGTATTACCTCTGAAGCCTTCACTGGCACTGCTAGCCTAAAAAGAGAAAAACCATGTCAAAATTTCAAATTCAACCCATATAATATTAATGGTTATTTTGAGTCATATTCACAACATGCACAACAGCACGAGAAATCAGAGGCATAGATCAAAACCTCAGCTCAAACCTACATATTCTCTGTCTTCATAATCCTAATAAAGATTGTGGTCAAGGCAGGAGCTGGCTTCTGGCTTCTAACTCTAGCTATACAAGACTGACAACTAAATGAACGGGAAATGAAAAGCCAGCCTAATTGTTGCCTGTTGTTATTGTCAAAATGACCGGCTAATTAAATATTTATTGTTTGCTGGTTTCAAGCATACATTTGGCATGTTGGGATACTGTGTAATCAGTAGATCATACATTTCCCCAGAACAAAATAGTAGCCTCACAAAAGCCTGTTGTGAGGATTAGCTGGCTAATGGGCTCAGCTTAGCCCCCCGAGCACCAAGGGTGCAATTTGCAATTGCAGCTCTGCGTTCCCAGCTGGGAGTGCTTGATGCTCCCGCACATCTCTCAGCAGGGACACAGCTCCAGGACTCCTGCCTGGGCTCTTGGAGCCCTGTCAGCCCCACCAGTTGGTACAGCTGGCTCTGTCCTCCCTCCCCTGCCTGTCCTCTCCCTCTGCCTGACCATATCCAGCTCCTTTGCTCAATGGCTCACCAGCTGCCCTACAGAATGAGGTGCTGCTCCTCTCCCCTTTCTCACAGGGCTCTGGGAAAGTTTTTCAAGAAAAAGGAATGTGAGAGCCCAGAATGCTCTCTTATTGGGTTACAAACTCTTGACTTTTTCCATCATCGGGGAAAACAGATCCCATGCTCCTGCAAAATCTGATGGGTTGGACTAGATGATCTGACAGTTGGACTACATGACCTTAGTGATCCTTTCCAGCCTTAATGACTCTAAGATTCTCTGATTTGTAACAAATGGTAGGCCTTTAGGGTACATCAGCAAGGTTTCAGAAATGAAGATAATACAGAGACCTCCTAAGATTACCTAAGATGCTCCTGGTGTTGCAACATCTGCTTTCCAGGAATGGTATTTTCAGGTGGAGGAGAAAGAATATTTACACCACAGTGTGCCCTAAATGGATGAATGTGAACAGGTGTCATACAATAATAGAATCACCAAGGTTGGAAAAGACTACTAAGATCATCTACTCCAACCATCAGCCCATTACTACCATGTCCCTTTAAGCCATGTCAACCTGAGACATGTTCCTGTGAGCCTCACAGTGGCCACTACATCTTAGGCTGCTCTGGGAAGGGACAAAGCAAGCTTACAGTACACAGCAAAAGCAATCCCATGCCCAGGCTCCCAACAGGAACTTTTTCTTTCTGCTTTCCACCCCACAGTGACGTGGCTGTATTTCAGCAGGGCAAAGGGAAAGCCAGGCTGCCCACTCCCAGCCAATGAATGCTGCAGGGAAAATTGGCAAACTGTGAACAAGCAAGGCCTAGAGGCAGCTCTGCTAGGAGTGAGGAGGAGAAGCGTGGCAAATGAAGCCAGAAGGGGGAAGGAAAGCTTGAGAAAAGGAGAGTGAGCTCTTTGCAGGGGGCATCGCTCAAGCTTTTTCAGTAGCAAAATACATAAAAAAAAAAACAACAAAAGCTGGCATTTGCAATTTCTCAATTAAAATGTAATTTACACCCCGTACTGTTTCTCTGATAAAAGCATGCTTTGCTCACCCAAGTGTGAAGCAGTATTTACAGGAACATTTTGTGGCTTATTATGCTGCCCTGATGTTACAAGTGTCTGTACGCACCCAGACGTGGGGGCCGAAGGGCGCTGCCCTCCATTGGCTCCAGGATGGCATTTGGGCACCATTAGGAACAGAACTGCCCCAAAACTGAACTGGCCTCCCAGGGCTCCCTCTGTGGCCAAGGAAATAAATACACCACTATAAAGTTGGTTTAGTGGGTGTGATGGTGATGAGTTGACAATTGGACTGGATGATCTTCTTGGTCTTTTCCAACCTTAATGATTCTAGGCTTTTGGTACAAGGTCTTGGCATGAGGTCTTTCAACGCACAGATTTAATTTCCTGTGCAGAACCACATACTCCTTGCAATAGACTCATTAGGAGATGCTGGTTGAATTAACTCTCTCCTTTTTTTTTTCCAAGTTACTGAGATGCATTCAAGTGTAATGAATATGCACTTTGTGTTTAGGAAAAATATCTGCATGAAAGTTAATAGAAATCTTATAACAAGCACCCCACTTCCATTAATTGGTTCCCTAATCCTGTGAAGCATTAGTCATATGTTTAATTTGAAGTATTTGATCTCCACAATCAAAATTGCTGGCTCTGATCCGAAGCCAATCAAACCATCAGCAGCCTTGCTACTGATTTCCATGGATGAGATCCAAAGGAACTATGCACATGATAAAAATGAAACACATCCTTAATTGACTTGCTAGGGGCTGCATTCAGATCTCCTTAAGTCACTTGTGCCAAACAGAGCCCTATAAATGATTGTAACAGAAGCACCTGTCTTGGTCTGGATCCCAAGGAAAAGCAGCGTTCCCCAGGACCTACAAAGGGGGTTGAGTTTAGACCCACAATATCTCCACCTCCTCAAGAGCATAGTCTTATAACAGCTGCCTGAAAAATTATTGCAGATGAGAAAAACTCAAATTAAACAATTAAATTGGCAATGTACCTCCAGTCATGGAGAAATCTAATGATTCTCGAGTTGGGGGCTTTTTATGCTTCTTCCCTGTTTTTTTGTTTTTTTAATGATTATTAGAATGGATTATCTCTACATACTCTTATTTGCAAGTCAAAGAATTATAGATAGTAATTGGATAATCTCTCAATTATCCCTAGTGACTTAATTATCATCATTAACTGTATTTATTTCACTAATTTGTAGGATTTCTTTTGGGGGTTTCATTCTCCAGGCCGATTAGTTTGAGTGATAATGGGGCACACTGGCGATGCTAACGCAGAATCCTACAATTATTTTAAAAATGATGGGTCATATCTTACGAAACACAAGAAAATAAAAGAAAAACCCATTCTATTTCAGGGGTAAGTCTGAAATCAGAACTTTCAGCTATTGCTCGCTACATTTCTGATTATGTAAATTACGAAGTTCCATCTCTATCGCATTGAGTCTCTGAATTTGCACTGAAATTTGTTCTTTTATGCTACAACAAGAAATGGCTATTGTAAATTGAAAGCCAATGCAAACAGCAAACATAACGCCTGAAGGAGAGAGTGTCATGATCTGAAATTTAGGAGGTAATGCAACTTCTTTGTCTGACTGATGCACTTATATTCGAACATAATTAAAAAGCCCTGGAAGAGAAACTAATACCTGCAGCTTTATATGAGGAGATGGATCTCCTGACTAATGAAAAACATCTCATCCACATGGTCTCCATAGCAATGGAGAGTGTATGGCCCAGTCTTGCTGCTGTTGAGTTACAGAGGAATAGTTTGGGCTTGGAATCCAGTGCTGCTAACTTTAATATTTAGGCTCACGCATGATAGCTAGCCCAGCTCTAGCAAACAATCAATTACATTTTTTATTTCTTTCCACTCCAATTTTCTGTGTGTTTTTGTGTGTGTGGGGGGTTTTTTTGTTTGTTTGTTTGTTTTTAAAGAGCCTGAAGCAGAAAAATATAACTGTTGGAAATTGCTTTACATTAGTTGATTATCTCTGGCTAAGTTGAGAGCATTTGGTCTTGCTTATTTGAAATAATTTAACATGAGAACCCCATGGAGGGTGGTAATTTACAAGGGATGGTCTCAATTGTGATATGTACACATTGCAAGCAAAGGGCGAGGGAACTGCCAAATCTATTTAGATAAATCTTTGAATTGCTGCTTATTATTCCAGGCCATCCCTTCTTTCAGTAGACCAAATGCTGTTAAAATCGCCAACACTCTCACATTAGGAGCAAAATCATTCCATGTAATTTGTCTGTAGTCAGAGCCACAAAACCCAAATTTTCAATGAAGCCCAACAATTAATTTAAGCGTGGTACACACACGTGCATTTGCATAGCTTGTGTGAGGTGCTCTCTTGGAGCCCTATTGGCCACCTACATGGAGCAGCATGGCAGGCCGCAAGCACGTGCTGCTGATGCAGCTTTTGATCACCTGAAGGACTATCTTGAGTACTGAGATCTATCTTTTTGAACTATATTCAGTGCAGTGCTATGCTACTTCGCTAACCAGGTATCCATTTTTTACCTGAACATTGCCTTTTTGCTATGACGCTGGAGGAGTATACTCACATCTGCCAACTGCGTTCCCATAGGCAAGCAGAATCATAGAAACATAGAATCATAGAATCGTTTGAGTTGGGAGGGACCCTTAAAGACCATATGGTCCAATTTCCCTGCTGTGAACAGGGACACATAGCTCTATCAGGAGTTCCATCCCCCGTCCAGCCTGACCTTGACTGTCTCCAGGGATGGGGCACTCATCGCCTCTATGGGCAACCTGTGCCAGTGCCTCACTGCCCTTATTGTAAAGAACTTCTTCTTTATATCCAATCTAAACCTCCCCTCTTTTAGTTTGGAACCATTTCCCCTTGTCCTATCACAACAGGCCCTGCTAAAGAGTCTAATTGGTTTTATCAGAGTTATTTATTTAGACACCAGACTGCAACTTTGTTGCCTTCAAGACATGTAAGATTTCTTTTTCTATTAACTGTCCTTTGAACTCCAATCTTTCACTCAAACTAGAGCCAGAAAACCAAGACCAGTCACAGATCAAATGGCAATATCTGGTGTAAGTCCGTGTAAGCCAATGGATTATACAAGCAGAGAATCTGGGTCCAAATATATTAGAGAAGGAGAGGAATAAATCTTACCTGCGCCAAGAGACTGCATTAGCTTATTGCGCTTGTAAGACTTTGAAAAAACCTAATACAGATTCCTGTCGTGGATGAGCACAGGGAGCTCCATCATTTCCTATGCACATTTGGCAAGCCCGACCGCTATAGAGTCTGGATTCTTTTTGCTTTTATTTTCCTGCCTTACTACAAGTTGAGTCATCTCACATGGAAAAGTTAACTCGTTAAGCTGTGTTTCACCTCAAAGCAAAGGGAGCTGCGAGGAAAGCAGCCTGATTTCAATGTAGAACAGCAATGTAAAAATTTAATGTAGTTTAGCTAGTGGGCTTTTAAATCACATCTCTGTTTAACACCTTTCCTGAGTGCCCCTGAGGAGACGGGACAAATGTTGCCCAAATTTGCTGTGTTTTCTCTAATTCAGCAGCAAACACAAGGCATGGGATGAGAGCTGGAAATTAAGCTGAGGGCCCTGGGAGATGCCCACCCATGCCACAGCTCATCATTTCCCCTCATTTCAATGTTTCCGGAACAAAATCTTCCCCATAGGCAGACCTGCAGATATCCCTGCTCACTCTCCTGACTCTCAGTTTCTCACTCAGACCTGGAGCAATTTGATAAGGTGAGAAGCTCAGCTCTCCGCTAAGATGCTTCTGGCTTTTCTCATTGCAGAAAAAAGCCTGGAGGCATGAAGTGGGGATATCTGGGAGGCTCAACAGCCAGATAGCAAAATAAACCTCTAGTCTCCAATATTAACACTTGAAGCCTTTTCTCCCAATCCTGAGGAGTGAGGGTGCTGTCACGATTTTGGGGAGACCGGAGCACTTGTGATTAACCACACTGCTCATCCCTGGAGAAGGAGCAGCTGAATCCTGTAAGGTTTAGGAGTGTCAGTGGGAAATCAGAGCTGCACAGCAGGAGGAACAAGGGTAGCATACTCCAGCCATTTCCTTGCAGTTGCTGTTACATGGGGTTACAGCACTGAAGGATTGTATTTAAATCCCCCAAAAGGTTTTCTATTTAAAAAAAAAAAAAAAAAATAGAAACATTCAGGTTTTGTAAAGTTCAGCCTTCAGTGTAATCTTCCAGTGACTTAGAAATGTAATTATAAAGCCAATTGACAGTGCCCTTTAAGATATGTCATGTAGGAAAATTAATTTTAGAATTTTTTTTTTTTAATTTCACTGTCACATCTCAGGCAAGAGCGAAGCAGCGGAAGGTGCAGGGAACTTCTCCCAGAGGGAGGGTGTATATGGGGCACCAACACACGAACCCATGGCATTGCTTTCCTGCATACATTTTGACATTGTGCTGCATCTCAGCCAGATGCCCTGCCTCCTAGCACTGGACATGGAGTGGGACTAACCTGTGTCAGAAGCACTTTGCAACGTTGGGCTGCCCAAGATGCAAGGGGAGCTGTGCAGGTCCTGTGCTCCAGCCTGGTTCCTCAACCCAAGCGCAGACTGAATTAAGTTGCTGCAATGTGAGTTGCACAAACACAGACTAATATAATTTGTCACAATTAGGGGTTGACTGGATGTTTTCATTCAGGGTGATCCAGGCCAAACTGTTACAAATGACCTCTTCGCTTCAGAGCACCAAACAGATTTAAAGGGACTCTCTGGTATAAATGCCAAAAAATGTTCACTGTGTTATGGGGACACCCCATCCAGGAGAGGGCCCTGACAACCATTACTTCTCCCAAGCTCCCACAGCAGCAGACCCATCCCCTCCCCACGTATACAGCTCCCCACTGCTGGGTAGAGCTGCCAGTCCCCAGCACACATCCATCAGCAAAAGGACAGTGTAAGACTGGAGCTGGAGGCAGGGTGAGGTGCTACTGAGCATAAATAAAAGTTGCAGGCTGTTAGCCTGGCTTGCTGCTCCAGCAGCTGGGGCAGGAGGCATCCCTCTCACCATGGCACTGAGCACGTGGGATACAAGTGCTGATAATGATGGGATGACCGCTCAACTCTTCTCCACTTGCAAACAGTTGGTGGTAATGATGTTCATTACGCATTCAATAGGCTATTTTACAATATGAAGTCATTTAGGAAAGGATAATTAGTCCACAGCTTGCTTTTCATTTTATTTAATTTTCTTTACTTCTGTTTGGGGGAGAGAAAAAAAGGAAAAAAATATACATAGGGATTGTGTTATTTTTGCAATGAGCAAAATGAAGCTGTTTGATTTATGCTCGCTCACAAGAGATATCATGAAAATGGTACCATGTATTTTGCTGAATGATTTCTTGCAATTGGACATCCAAAAAGCACATTTTAATCTCCATGTATGCTTTGTTATTGTGTCAAATTATGAAGAGCAGGCATGGGAAGCTGCCCGATGAAGAATCCGCTTTTCTGTTAATTTGGATGTGTTAAGCGCGCTTTCAGAAGCCAGAAATATTCTTGTAAAAATAAGATTGTGCAATGGGATTTCTTCCTAGAGCAACAGTCATCTCCAGGGAGTCACCATCCCTGGAGGTGTTCAAGATCCATGGACATGTGGCACTGAGGGACATGGTCAGTGGGCATGGCTGCGTGAGCTGAGGTTGGACTTGGTGATCTTGGAGGTCTTTTCCAACCTGGATAGTTCTATGGTTCTATACCAGCATTCATCATTGCTAAAATGAAAAGGGGTGAAAGAGTAATATCTCCAGCTAACAGTTGGCTTTGGTTCTGTCTGCTGGTTTGATCCTGTGGGGTAGGAAACCTACAGACCTACCAGAGCAGAGGATTTGGGGCTCTGAACTCTTTCTTGCAATTCCAAATTCATTTTTCTTCTGTCACAATAGTTCAAAACAAAAGGTGTTCTGGCACAAAGTGATTTTTCAGCAAACCAGTCCACAAGGCAACAATTGCTCAAAGCCAGAGACCCCCTCTACTGGGCCCCAGAACCTTGAACAGATGCCTCACCCCATTTTTGTGGATAAGCTTCATGGCCGGGCAGTAGAGAAAATGAAGAGAACCGGAACTGAAGGGTTTTCTGTTTCAGCTGCAGGGAATTGAAATCTGTGTGTTTGGGAAAAAATACCTAGAGCTGTATGGGTGCACAGAACTGCTTCCAGGTGGCTGACCTATCAACTGAGAGCTCAGATGTGAGCGGTCCCTCAAGCTCCTGGCCAACACCACTCCTGGAATCTCCTAAGGGTGATGCCTCCTGCACAGCTGCAGTCAGTAAGGCATGAAAGAAATAAGATGTGAAACAGTGTAATGTATGAAATACGAATGGCACAGCAGCCTTGGATTACAGCAAGTCCAGCTGAATGTCTGGTGGTCCCCTTTACTTTTATTTCTATTAATATTCCTCAAGCAACAGCAAAGATTGATTTGAAGTAGAGAGAACAGAGAGTCATGGGAGCTTCATTAGCATGCAAATCTGAGCGAATTCATTAGCCCTGCAACTGATGCTGATGCTCCTGGAAACTAGTAAAAGAGTAAAGTCTGCAGAAGTAAATCAGGCCTTGCTAATGAGCCTGTTAATAAAGCTTTTGTAAGCCTTTTCCAGAGCCAAAGTGACAAAGCACACTGTCAACATTAAACCTCCGGTACTGTGCCTTAGATGAGGGGCACTTTTTTTTCCCATTTCATGCTGGGGAAAAAAGCGGAGAACCGTAGCAAAGGTGGAGAATGAGACAAAAGCATTTACAATATTTCCTCATCAGAGATAGAAGTATTGTGTGGTTGCAGAAAAGAGACAGCATGACAAATGCAAGTGTGCAAATAAGATCTGTTTGACTGAAATTATATTTTAAAGAAAAACAGGAGACCAAATTTTTCATAACTGAGGTTTCACCTTCTGGCTGTATGTTCTCATTTTCCCTGTGCCTTATTAGGCATCATTTCAAGATTGCATTTCGTCTCATCCGCTTCTAATCGTGCAGCAATGCTTACAGCACGGATGCGGTGCCGCTGCAGCACCTCCTCATACATGTGGGTGCTTTGTGCTAAAAGCATTACTGCTTTCCAGGGGCTGTAGCAAGGCATCTCTTCCTCTATCTCCCATTTTGCTGCCACTTCAGGATGAGCAAAGTTGGAGATCTCTTTTCCTGGTATGTTCTCCAGGTGGGATGTACGGCCATGGAACCCACAGAGAGTGATGCTGGCAGCCAGCTCCTCTCTCCAAGGCTTCATGTGGCATCAGCATCACAGTGCACAGAAAAGCAGTGGGTCCGTCAAGATAAGGAGAGGCTGGGTTGCAATCTGCTTGGTTTCTTTTTGCAGAAATCTCTTTTGTAAAAGAGCCTGATGCGGGGAGGAACTGCTCGCTGCTTTCTCATCAAGTGGAAGAAGTGCTTTATGCAGTCTGATGGAAAACTACTGGAATGCTTTTCAGTTTCCCTCTCTAACCTTTAGTGCTTTCTGGTGCCTTACAGGGAACAAAACGTCAGACTGGAAAAAGGGGGAAAATATATAAAAATGTATTTGGAGATAATGGCGGGTAATACAATAGAAAATGCAGCCGGGCAATAAAAAGAGAGGCATCAAAAACACCACCAGAGAGTGGAAGGGAGGAAACAAGGCAAGGAAAATGGTAAAAGCGAGGAAATGAAGAGAAAATAGGCACTTGCATAATGGGGTGACGAAGGACAAGAAGGGGAGGAAGGGAAGGCAGGGCGGGAAGAAAGCTGGAGGAGAGGCACGCAGTGAGTGATGGAGCAGGGTCAGGGGCAGGCACAGGCAGGGAGGAGAAATGGAGTGGAAAGGAAGCAAAGGGAAGCAAAAGGAAGCAAAGCAAAGGTGGCAGCGCTGCTGACCTGTTTGCTTTTAGCTGCAGAGTGATGGCAAGTGCTTGTGTTAATAATGCTAAGGGCTGGCTGCCTGGGGGCAGGCGGAGCAGGGCTGGCAGGTGCCAGGGATGTCGTTCAATCAGCACAACGGGCTGTGCTGTGGCTTCTTGGACTGAAGGGAGGGGAAGGCACCAAGAGGTAGAGGGAGACAAGGTGGGAGGAAAGACCTATAGGGTGCCAACATGCCTGCCCTGTTTCTTTTAGTGCTGATAACCTGCCAACCTGCCAGAATCATATATAGAACAGTCATTAAGGTTGGAAGAGACCACTAAGATCATCCAGCCCTACCAGCAACCGATCATCACCACGCCCACTAAACCATATCCCTCAGTGCCAGATTTACCCTTTTCTTGAAAAAAAACCTTTTCTAGAAGGTATTTGCCTTATTGCCCTGTTCCTCCTGATGGCTGAGTTTGATTTGATGTGATACAGGAGATCTTTCTGCCCTGGCTTTCAAGCTCACCAAGATATTTTGTCCTGCTTGGAATCCCATAAGCACAGTGCCATAACACTTCCACTCAGCTGCATTTCTCACAGCTGATGCATATTTACGCTGCACAGCACTCAACGTGCCATGCTGTAGGTGCAGTCTCACTGGTGTCTTACATACCAGCTGCACCATCTGTTTGGATTCCTCTTTCTTTTGTATTACATCACAACATCACGTTTTCTTTCTTTCTTTCTTTTTTCTTTTCTATTTTTTTTTTCCTTCAGCTGCAAAAGCTTAGGGAACATTCCTACAATACCACCCTTCCAGCTTGGTTTAGTAGATATTTGGGCTCTTTCATTCTTAGCTGTCGAATTGCATTTGGTTATCAACATGCATTATATCTGTTGTCAATTAGCTGTTATCTAACACCATGAAATGACTTAACTCTTTCAGCATGCTATGTGATCTGTCCCCAACAAGAGCACCGCTCAGCTTATGGCAGCTTGCAGAGATCCAGGCAATTTTGTCACACTTATTTTTTTACTAGCACTCATTACAGCTAAAGGTCAGTTGTGTTTCCATTGTAAGCTCAGGGATAACAGCGCCGATCTGGCAAACCTTTTCTCATGTAAAGTTAACGGGATTATTTGCATAAAGATCCTTACTTGGGGAGTAATTTGCAGGATCACACTTTTAAAGCCCTAACCTTGGGAGCAAGGCAAAAGCTGGAACTTGGAACAGCAATCTTCCAAGGCTATATATTATCAGAGAAAATGATCAAAATTTAATGAGGAAAAAAAGGTACTTAATGGCTGTAGATAGCGTAATTTCAGCCATAAAAATGGGATGATCTTGTAATGCGCTGTGCTGCGGCCTTTCAAATCAATGCTAGCTCCAGTAGCAGCTTTAGTAGTAGCAGGGCAGCGATCTACAAGCTGTCGAGCAGAAGTCCTAACCTGCTGCTCCAGGCACACGGCAGCTCTGTAACTCTCAGTGCGATGGAGTGCCTGGGTGAGCGACTGGGGCTTCGTCCTCCATGAATCTGTGCTGCAAACCCTTGCAGGATGGCCGCTCCCAAGCAAACATAGCTACAAGCCACGCTGGCCCCGAATCAGGGCCAAAGCTCCGGGCATCCCAGGAGGGTTTTTCATCTGCTCTCTCAGCAAACATCAAGCATCAAAGCTTCACCAGCTCTGTTGTTTGTAATTCAGAAGAGTCCCTGGGCTCCAAGCCACCAGCCTGGAAGATCTGTTTACATTGTAAAATATATGCTAAATTGTAAGCCCTGGGACAATTAACAGAAGTCAGGTAAATGAAGCAACAGAGATGGAATGGGCTGAGGCCTTCACTTAAGCCTTGGGTGAATATCCCTATTGCATTTTCTTGAACAGCCCAAATAACAAGAGCTGGCCTTCACACCTGGGCTGCATCAGAGAGGCAGCAGCACTGAGATGGAGTTGGCCCTTGGAGAGGAAGTATTAGTTCTGGACAAAGGCGCTGCTTTATTTTCCCAGTGTACCAAAATTAGAGAACCCCCTGGTGCTAAATAATTTTGTTCTGCCTCGCTGTGAAAATTCCCAGTGTTCAATAGCCCTCCACAAGCTCTCATTTTATCCCCATAGTGCAGCTCTCCTGTGGTTATATGTCAGCTGCTGCAGTGGTAAACATGTACACACTACTCATTTAAGAGCTTTTAAAAGACTTCTCACTGTGCCCAGAAATTACACCTGTGCTTTCTTACTTACCCATGCTGTTGTCTTTGTTTCTCAGGCTATATTAAGCCTTCCATTCTTCCCCCTTTGAAAGAGTGGGAGAGTATAAACATCTTTAAGTTCTGGCTTTCTCTCTATTGGGTTGTACAGAGGGACAGAGCCAGTAAATATGGACAGAGGGAAAGGCAGAGGGCTGCGTGCAGTAGGGCTGGCAGATGATGCCTGCTCCTCCTGAAGGCACAGAACACGCACAGGAGCTCCATGGTGTTGACTGAAATCCCTGTCAGCTGCAGTGCTCAACTTCCTCGGGATAGTGACCTGTGCTATTCTGACTGTGTCTTCTGTATCCATGGATGATGAAGAGAGACAGAGCACACGGTGCTCGGAGGAGCTGCATCCGCAGAGGGGAAGGTACATGTCACAGTGTAATGAGGCATTGGCCTCCAGTGAACTTTTCCATCACAGGAGAATATTTCAATGTTAAAGATGATTTGCTACAAACAAGAAGGAGAGGAGACGTGGTAGTAACATAAAATGCCATATCTAAGAGATTGTTCAATCTCTTTGCACTGCTAAAATGAGAGAACTGAAGTAGAGGTTTCTGCTGACATCGCTGCTCAAATTCTCTGTCCAAGATTTTGTGGGGAAACTTCCACTGAAACAAAAAGACCAAATACATATCTTTATATGTGAAACTACTTAAATATCTTAAATATCTACTACTTAAATATCTCTGATAAGCTAACAGAGCTTTGGATGACAGGAATTTTGACCTATGAAGCTTTCTGAGTCAAGGAATGACTAAGAAAATAACCCAAAGGCTCTGGAAGTGGCAGTCTGGGCCATGTTCAGTACCTCCCCACAAATGTTAACCACAAACCTTCACTCCTCCATCAGATCCCACACACCCTGAGCATACGAATGCATTTTTAGCAGCTTCTGTGTGCTGCCTTAATTGGATCCTTGTGGGATCCTTCAAGATAAAAATGCCCATTCTTAATTAAAGAAATGATCCTCTTTTGGCTAGGGCTGTTTGGATATTTGGTTCAGAACATAATTTAATGTACCTTGAGCAGGAAAATTCCTGACTGAACTTGAAAGTTGACTGAATTTATCTGATTCAGCCCAACCCAGTGGCTCTACCATAGGAGCCCCCAAGCATACATCATGGTGGTGGCTGCTATCTAGTCTGGATCCCAGTGTCAGCAGGTCACCATCTTCCACAGATCTTTATGTACTTTTTAAATGGGATCAGATCCAACTTTTTCCCACGCTACACCCAGATTGCAATGGCTTCACTGGGTGTCACTGCTAAATATCTGCTCGTGTGCCTCTGCTAAGAACCTTTTCTTAGAGGTTTATCCATTACAACTAATACATCATAAAACTCTTGCTCTGTATTTCACAAATGTTAGAACAATGCCCCAAGGGCATTGGCAGTAATTATGTTTACATCTTCAGAAATGCCTTCCACCCCCTCTCCCCCCCCCCGTCGTTCAGTGCAGCTCTTGAACCTTTGAATGGTACATTGGGAGTATCAGCACGTCTCCTCTCGAGCGCAGATCCTGCCTCTCCATTCTGCAAGTGAAATTATCTCTGTATGTCTGCACCCATGAAGTGCACTTGTGCTTCCAACTTCCTCAGACTGTCAGACAGTTTGCTGTGCCACTGCTCCTATTAACGCCTGCAATTAGCACTGACAAATGCATTGTTCCCCCTGCTCCCCAAACCACACTTCCTTGACTTTTTAGAAAACCCCAGAGCAGTGTAATATCTCCCTGGGTCATATTTCAACAGAACAATGAGGGTAGTGAGGCATGACAGTGATCTTTTTTCTAAACCTATTCTGAACATCCTTAATCAAGCTTTGCTTTTTAAAAAAAGAATGGGCCTAATTCTCTTTAGGCCTATGGTATATTCATGCTTTGTAATTCCATCAAGCTGTATCTTCAGCTCCTCTAAGGTGGCAGAACTCGTTTGACTTCACTTAAATTCCAGGAAGATTAGTAATGGCTGAAGACTTGGGCTGCTGGTTTCCAAACTATTCCTCATCTATGCCAGTTTGAAAGGATAATGAGTCCCAAGGTTTGTTTTTGTTTTTCTGCCATTAGATCAATTAAAACAATTGAAACAATTGAAACAATTAAAACAATCTCTAACTCATTTAAATCAAATGTTGCACAAGATACACCCAACAGCTGTTATTTCCCTGAGGTGTTGAGCCTTCTCCATTCCTATTCCATTACAAAGCTCTGACACCCAGTAGCTCCTGCAAGCATGCACAAATTTCCCTAAAGGCCCTCATTCCAAAAAAACCAGGCCGTTCTTTTTTTTGTTCTCCACACTAGATGTGGTCTCCCAGGATGGAGCCACATGATGACATACAACCATGGGTGGATTACTCTGGCTCCAGGAGGAACATATGTAGATACTTCAGTGTGTCCCATCCACAATCAACAGATACAGAACCCTCAGCCACTTCACTTTGCAGAGTCCTGAAATGCAGTAATTATGTTCTGTTTTCCTCTTTCCCTTCATTAATTCCTATATTCAGCTGTTGTGCATTCGCTGGCAGCAGCCAGTAGCTACAGCTCTGGGATAGCCACAGGCAGGTAACAAAAGTGAGGAGGATGGAGTCAGCACATTTCTTTCTGGTGTCATGGAATTTGTCTTTGGTAAGATCATGGGCACTCTGAAATGCAAGAAAGATGTGAATCAAGAAAGATGTGTTGAAGGACTGCTGGCTGCAAGTCCATCCCCAGGATCAGAGAGCACATATTTATACTTTAGGCACAGTGGTTTGTCTGATAATAGATTGACGTTTAATTTAGGTACAGACTCGGTGATAACTGAATCCCACCTGGGACTTCTGGGAGCAGAGCAGGGCAAATAAATGATGATGTCTGTAGCTGCAGATAGAGATGCTGTTACTAACTCCAATACTGCAATGGGTAAAACTGCACACAGGCTGACAGATGAGAGATTTCATTGGCTTCAGATGCAAGAATAAAGAAAATAAAACTTGAAATGAATTTTCTTGGATAGAAGTGGCCACGCAGGAAGTTTCAATATTCATAAATCCACTCTGTGGATCCCTCTGGTGGCTGCACCCAGTGCATCAATACAGCAATCAGGACTGTGGCAACTGAGCTTTTGTGGCATATTGCACCATGCAAAATACAGACACCTACCAATGCATTTTGGGAACTCCCACACGATGATCTTCTACACACAGATTCACTTCAGCTCTCTGGCACTCTCAAAGCTGTAAAACCGATTGCCACAAAATGCTTCACTCTTTCCAGTTGTGCTTTGATGTCTTCATTATCTGGAGACTCCAGAGCAGGGCCATTTCCCCCAGATCAGCTAAAACATGATCAGATTTCTAAGTGCTTCATGTCTGTGCTGTGTTTGGGGCTTGGCTACACAGGTCAGAAGAACGTGGTGTCATTCTTTGTGGAGGACAAATCCTGGCATTTCATGTTTCTCTTCCTATAGGATTATTGCCATCATTCACTGCCTGGTACATGCTGTATGCTTGGTGGTACGAATCATTGCTCCTGACCCTGCCAACGACATTAACAGAGAGAACAGCGTGCTTTTGTACAGTTGTTTCCTCTCAAATGCTGTTCAGCCTCTGATAATGATTCAGATGAGTAAATCGGCACAGTTTTATGGAGGGCTGGAGTTGTGCCAGTCATGACTTGCTAGTTTTTGCAGCGTTTACAACAGCAGTGTTTTTCTCCCTCAGTGAGAAGCCTTTCCCAAGATGACTCCAGACCTGGAGAAGACAGCGAGTGCTTACCACGGGGGGCTGTACTGGAGAGGTAAGTGCTCAAGCCAATACCTGTTCTCTGGGGAAGTTAATGCAGCATCCTCCCTCCATCTTCTCCCCAAATCTTTGGTTTCTCTAAAACATCAAGAGATATTTTTGGTGTTGTTTTCAATTTTGATGTGACTGCTGACCTATAAAAGAGAAGGACCAACTATGACTGTAAATCCACGACTGTTTTATGTTTGCTTCAGCTTGATTCAGATATCACACCATGAGGTGTATATCAGAACTGAGTAATTATAGAGGAAACGAAGAGGTTCCCTTAGGTCTACATTTTCCTGCTGCGTGCTGAAGTGCCATCAGTGCTCCTCTCCAGGAGGGCAGGAATTCTCCAGGGCATTAACTGTTTTCTGTGTGAGTTTGATACATTTGCCAAAACTTGCATTTCAACATGCTGGTTCATGAAATCAAGAGCAGAAGGACAGTGCCTTTCCTCTCCCCACTGTATGTGATGGTTGAACTCGTAGAAATAAAAGAGTTCTTGAAAAACGCTCAGTGAATCTACATAATTAAAAATCTTTCCTGCTAGGGGTTAATGATTTGGGTAGATTAACTTGATAATGTAATGTAAAACGTCGAAATCAAGAGTCTGTATCCTGAAATACTGGTGTAGCTCAGTGATGGGAGACAGTTTTAAGTAAATAACCGGAGAAAGTATTTTGCAATTAAATTAAAGATGTTTCCAAACTACTGTACTTTGCCATAAAAAAAATGTCATCTTGAAAAGTCAAGTTTCATTTATTTTAATTAGTGCTGTCATGAAGTATTCCATTTGGCACACGCTGACTAACGAGCCCTTTTCCAGACACCAGTTTGAAAAGTGTGCATCAGAAAATGATCACAGCCCGTTCCCATGGTGTCTGTGGGCCAATTGTCAGCTAATTGAGACCTGCCTTGCTCCACCCAAGTGGCATCCAGGTTGGTCTATGGGGAGAGAAGAGCTTTCATCCCCTGGATTTGCCTTGTGGGAGGTAATGCAAAGCTTGCTGCCATCGGTCAGAAGATTCCTGCTGTCTTCAGGGAAATTCAGGTTCAAAGATGCTGAATCTCCACTCCCCTTCACTGTTCTCACACTGAAGTTATTTAAGGGGAGAGGGATTGGTATCAAATTGATGGAAAGCCAAAATGATCTTGATCCTCCTCTGAGACATGCTGTTGAATTGCATTATATATAAGCAGAGAAGCTTTTCTATTATTAATAGGATAGAAAATCAGAACCATCAAGGAAAATTATATAAGTCCTATTAAGATGGATGAGTTTGAGTTATGTCCACATGTTTGCAAGAAGATTGTTCTCTGCAGCTCCTACAACAGTGTATTGTCCTCCCAAGGGGAGACCTCACCGGGGTGGGAGAGTACCAGGGGAAATGCTGTTAACTTCTCACAGCCCAGTGGGCAGCTGTGTGGGCAACGAGCACAACTATGCAGGCACCAGGCTGCCCCAGAGGATGCTCTGCACCAGGGTGAGAAGCCTGGGCCAGCCCCCCAGGAGCTGACCTCCCTTGTGATCTTCTGCTTAAATCCCTCTCTCTGTTGTCTGCCTTGTTTTCAGACCTGCCAAATCTTGCAGTTCCTTCTGCATGTCCAATGAGGGGATTATTTTGCAAGCTTAAATCTCCCTACTAAAAAAAGAAAGTTACACTGATAAATACCTGTTGTCTACACATTGAGGCTGGTGAGGAATAAGCTGAAGTGTGAGTGTGAAGGGCACTGTCAGTTCTGCAGAAATGGCTCTTATTTCACCAGGCTAATGTCACATCCAGAGAGCTCACAGCAGTCTTTGAGCAGGTATCCTCTGGGGAGCGAGTGAGAAGCAGCTATTCTGAGCTGTCCCCTTATTTAAGTAAGCCACATATATAAAATCTGATGATTCCTTATTAATTTCATCCTATTGCTCCTTGCTAAAGCCCCTTGTTCCACCTTAATTTATCCCTTCTGTTCATTAACACAGTTCAAACATTTCCCTTCCTAGCCAGTTAGCCACACTTTAATCTCACCTGGTTACTCATTCATCAGAAACCAATCTCTCCTTCCCCTCCATCAGCTCAGCACCACCTCCAGCATGCGTGCTGCTAATGAGCAGGACTGAGCACAGGGATCCTGGTGGCACTCACCAAGGGCTGCTTAGCATCACTCGTCCCACACTTGCAGACCCTTCCCCAACCCTTCCCCTGCACTTCCATCACTTCCAAATGCAAAATGAAGGGTTGTTTTCCTCCTGCTGTTTCCTTCACATATCTTTTCTCCATTACTGTCATTTTGGGAGGAGTACAGGTCTTGCAGAACAGCTTTGTCTGGATAATAATAATTTTAATTTCCACTTTCAGAAGCTCCTCTTATCTCCTACCTGTGTGTAACTGATTGAGTGATCAGAACCTTCCCCTAGCACATCTCTGCCAGTTTGGAAATCAGCGAGAGTGCACTCTGCACCTGTAAGTGGGTCTTAATCCAAACATTTTATGCCTGAAAGCATTCAAGTGCTCAGACGATGCTCCCACCCCCCAGGGAAACACGTACAGACCTACCCTGTGTCTTCTACAGCAACAGTGTGACCCTGCTATCTACATGGCCCCCTGCATCTGATTTCATCTCCACTATTAATCTGAGGTCTTTGTAAAGGTTTGTTAGGTTTTGTTAGGTTGTAAACCTTTGTTAGTTTGTCTTTTGCTGTTATTCTCATGCTGAGAGTTTCTAATGCTCTCAGCACCCCGATCAGCTTTGTAGCCCCTTTACTTGGATGATGCTGGGCTATGACATCTTTCCTTCAAGGATGGTGTTACAGAAGCAATGGGTGGGCTGATGGGCATGCAGGAACCTAGAGCAAGCTGAGTGTCAGGTCTGGAGCCCAGAGGATTATTTTCTTGCCTACTCCTTAAGAAAACATCGCAATCTCTTTCTGATTTGGCATGGTCTCAGACTCCAGCCAAGCAATCCTTCCTGCCCTTTCTGCACTACTTTACACTGGTGCCTTTTCACCTTTCTCTGTGAGGCTGCATTTGTCAGAGGGCAGAGCAGAACTCACTCTGTGTGGTCTCCTCTGCCTCCAGCAGCAAGCACTCGCTCACCCGCAGAGGGGGCACGCTGGGCTGGTGATTGCTCTGGTCTCTTCTAGTCCTGTGTTCTTACCCTTTCCCAGTTTGATTTGCTTATGTTTTGCAATCACAGGGCTATTCTCAGTATCTTTTATTCTGTGCCTGGCTCCCATTAATGGTGTTTTTCTGCTCTTCCATTATTTTCTCCATACGGGGGGGAACCTTACCTTCCCCCTTAATATCTTCTGCTAGAGACCACAGCTGCCAATATCTTCTCCTGTCCAGTTTCTCATACAAGTCTAAAAAGCAGACTCGATTGGATGCTCCTGCCCTGCACTTCTCATGAGCTATTTCTCAGGGTATGGGCATCTCTGCCTTTGTCAGAGCCAAGACAGCACGAGCTGATTTCATTTCTCCCAAGTAAGGATGGTCTGAACTATCTGTGGCAATGTCAGAGATCAGGAGGAGAAGGAAAGAGCTGGGGCAGTGGAAAGGAGACCTGGTGATAAAAGAAATTGGTGAGATGACAGCAAGATGAGCTGTGATCTAAGCCCTCCTCATACCTTGTGTTTTTATATGTACACTCAAAACATATTTCAGGGATTGAGCGTGTTTTCTCCTTTCTGGAGATCTATTTTGTCATTACTTTAGCTGACAGCAGCTGGGGAGAATGAAACACTTTGGTTAGCCTCAAACACCTTGCTAAGTTTCCTTAGGTTGAAGCACCGCTGTGTTTCATTGCGGCTGACACCAATCAAAGCAAATGGACAAAAGTGAGCATTATGATTTTGGATCTGTGAAATGAAGGGAATAAGTGAAGGGAATTTGGACTCACTGTACAAAGGAAGTCCCAGGAAGAGGTTCATTTTATCAACACCATTTGCTTTGGGGGCGGCTCTTTTACAAGCAATTCTGCCTCTTCTACAAAGCTGTTGTGGCAGTCGGTGCTTGGCCCCATCTCTGCCCCTGGATTTTGTGATGCAGACAAGGTCATGGGATAGTGGTGCTGGGTCAACAAATAAAAGGAAAACAAACACTGAAGCTGTCCTTCACAAAAGATTGATCATTTGTAAGTCTGACCCCAATAGGATTAAATTGTTGTATATTTGCTCTGAGATGTCACCTATGGTCCACAGCAAGTTATTGCCTCATCATACTAACTGGGGTACAGTGACAAAAAGCTATTGTGAAGATGCTGCCAGAGGCAAGAGAAACAAGCCTCTGTCCTGTCAGCAGGTCCCAGCCCAGCCCTCATTGCTCTAAATCATCTCAGAATATCCTCACAAGGCCTTGAGCAACAGGAAAACATCCCAAGACATCAGCGATCAACCTCAGTGGGGGATGGGGAGGTTCATGTTGGATATTACGAAAAAATCCACCTCTGAAAGAGCAGCAATCCAGTGGCACAGCTGCCCAGGGAGGTGGTGGAGTCATCTTCCCTGCAGGTGTTCAAGAACTGCTGAGATGTGGCACTGAGGGATGTGGGCAGTGGGCAGGTGGGAATGGGTTGGGGTTGGCCTTGGTGATCTTAGATGTCTTTTCCGACGCTAATGATTCTATGATTCTATTGATGGGAAGAGTGCAGGGATCAACCCTGCAGCAGCCATGGGGAACTGCAGCGGGGCTGCAGCAAACACCTCTGTTGATGTGTTCATGTGAAGAGAAGTGAGAAATGTTTGCAATGGCATGCAAAACTGTTTGAAATTCATAGTCTGTCACAGCCCATTGTGAATTCAAGAACAAACCTTTCTTCAAAGGAAATGTTTGTGATGGCATATCATGAAAGAACAGGCCACTTTCTAGCAAAAATGGTGAGGCATGCCTGCTCCTGAGTGAGGCTTTGATAACATGAGCCCATTTTCCATGGCTTTGGCGTGAAAAACACAGAGAAGTGCACACTGCCCAAAGTCTGCACTGAAAACAGCCATGTTGTCAAAGAAACCAGAAGAATCATAGAATCATAGTATCATAGAATGGGCTGGGTTGAAAAGGACCACAGTGATCATCTAGTTTCAACCCCCCTGCTATGTGCAGGGTCCCCAACCAGCAGACCAGGCTGCCCAGAGCCGCATCCAACCTGGCCTTGAATGCCTCTAGGGATGGGGCATCCGCAGCTTCCTTGGGCAACCTATTGCAATGTGTCACCACCCTCTGTGTGAAAAACCTCCTCCTAATACCCAACCTAAACCTCCCCTGTCTTATTTTAAAACCATTCCCCCTTGTCCTATCACTATCCACCCTCGTAAACAGTCATTCCTCATCCTGTGAAACACAGATATCTCCTTCCTTAGGAGAATGCTACCTAAACACATGCATAACTCTTAGGGTGTGTTCAGGATATCTCAGGACTCGATCCATATATCCATGCACTGGAGAAGAAAAGTCGCAAGGGCTGCTCTCAGGTCAAGCAGAACCCTGCTCTGCTTTAGCTCTAAGCCACTTTGTTTGTGCCAATGAATTACGCAGCTTTGCCCTCTCCCTCCCGTGGCATTAAGAGCTGTAAAACCAAGTTGCTCACAAATCCCCACGCTTTGCTCCTCTTAACCAACGCCACCGCTGTGCTGTGCTGACTTGAGAACAGAGATTTGGTTGAAAGAAAGGATAAAGCAAAACCTCGCTTTGTTTTCCCACTGTCCTACATTTCACCCAAACAGCTTTGCCTCAGCGCTTTGAACTTTGCATAACTCCTTAAAATAGCAAGCAAGAAAAAAATAATAATAATAATAAAGGAAGAAAAATAAAGCAAAGCAGCTTTTTGGTCCCAAAATCAGGAGCGGGCTTTGGTGGAGCCGAGGCGGGCTGAGTCCTGCGGGCAGTGCTGCGGAGTAGGGATGCGCTGAGCACAGGGGTTCCTCGGGTCCTCCGGGTGTTGTGTGACTTAACAGTGACATCCAGCGGTCACCGAGCTCCGGCTGCATCAGGTCTGACCCGGGGATGGGGCGGTCCCTGCGGCGAGCCCCGCTCCTCCCTGCCTAAACTTCAGACCTCCGAGAGCCGAATAATCTTCAAAATCGCCCCGCTTCTATACCGTGTTTTTGCGGTATCACGGATACGAGTCGTAATTAAGCTGCTGTAAATGTAACAGTAAATCAAAACCCTACGAATCATGAAATCGTGGAAACTTTTCCTTGCTATTGCCCTAAACAGAGAAATAAGCAGTTTTCATCTCGAGTTGAACACCGCAGACGTATTTTCACACGATAATTTGGTTTTCAAAAAAAAAAAAAGTCTAACTGTGAAGTTTAATGATACCACACGAAGCAGCTTGTCAGTTCGTATTTATATTCAAATCCGAGCTTTCACAGTTCCCAGTGTGTTTCTTTAGTATTTTTTGAAGCTGCTCTGACAGTCTTTCTCAAAACTGTCTCCAGGAGCAGCAGCATGGAAACAAAGAGCTTCCCACACTGTTGGCTCGGGGTTTCGGTAATCGGGGAGGGGTTTGCTGTGTCCCACGGATGCAGGAGGATGAAGTTGAGGGCTCTGACATTTGGCTGCCGTGGTTCTGTCACATCCTATCAGCGGTGGGAACCAACGTCCCAAAGGAGTTCATCTCCTGTTAAATGGCTCCTTTGGATCCTCCCGTTGAATCATGGAATCATTTGAGTTGGAAAGAACACTTAAAGGCCATCTGGTCCAACTCTGGTTCCTGCAATGAACGGGGACCCTACAGCTCTATCAGAGTCCCGTTCAGCTTGACCTTGAATGTCTCCAGGGATGGGGCACCCACCACCTCTCTGGGCAACTTGTGCCAGTGCCTCACTGCCCTACTGCAAAAAGTACTTTTTTCCTTTTTCCTTGTATTCAATCTACACCTCCTCTCTTTTAGTTTGAAACCATTTCTCCTTGTCCAGTCACAACGGATCCTCCTAACGAGTCTGTCCTTTCCCAGAGGTTATTCGGGGATCCTCCCTGCCTTTTCTATCCACTTCTCCTGGCTGTGTAGCCATAGGAGGAGGAATTTGGCTGTGGGTTTCTGCATGCTCCTCTCAGCAGTGAGGTAACACAGTCTCTGACCTCCTGTGTTCCCGGACCTGCCATACCACAGGTGGCAAAGCCTGAGCCATTACTCATCCCCTGATACTCTGCAGTGAAGGATGGAGGTCACATCCCTTCTGACAGAGGTCCATCCCCTGCCCTCAGCCTGGGCAGGGACATGTCACCCAGATTGGCTGCTGTATTTAAAGGAGGATTTCTGTCTGAAGCTCCCACAAAAGCCACACGCACACACCAAATGATTCCCCTGTTGCTCTCCAAACCCCTCTACTTCTGAGCTGGTGCAGAAATAATGAGGCAAGTATGCTCAAAAGGACCGGTGCATCACAATGCCTGTTGGTACAGGATGCTGGATGGGATGGGATGGGATGGGATGGGATGGGATGGGATGGGATGGGATGGGATGGGATGGGATGGGATGGGATGGGATGGACCAACTTGTGTCTGATTCCATGCTCCTTTAAGACCCACACAGAATCACAGCTGGTCAGGGGCTGGGGTGCCTCCCTAAACACTAGTGCTTGCAGATAAGGTCACCACATGTCACAGCCTCTGTCAGGAGTCAGGAGATGTATTTCTTCTTAATGGAAGATGTGGAGGGTCCAAAATGACTGCAGCTGCTATTGCATTAAAAACAGATATGTCTGCTGCCTCCAGGGGCTGGACATGAGATGTTCCTTTCAGCCTCTCAGCTGACAGATATGTTTCATGGTCTCCTGTCTACTTCACAAACAAAAGCAACCTTTCAGTCCCAGCAAGCAGCCTGAATGACCTCTCACAGCACTGCCTGCTGTGTGGGCATTAATTTGTCCCGGTTTTCTCCTTTCTTCATGACCTTGGGCAGGTCCTGCTGCTGCACTTTGCTGGGGCTTGCAGAGAGCAAGCAGATGACACGATGGGGCTCTGGGCATCAACCCTCCTGTGTACCCCATGTCCCTCTGTCCATCAGCACTGCCTACAGCCAAATCCTGCAGCCCCAACCACAGGTTAATTCCTGGTCAGCTTTTAATGATCCCAAACCCCTGCACTGACTCAGGTGACAGATAAATTTATCCCAAGGTTAGGGTGACTCTGCTGTACCAAAATCTGTTTGAAGTCAAAGCAAGCAGTTCAGAATAACAAGTTATTATACAACTCTAGGCAGCTTCCCATACTCTTTTTTTTCTTTTTTTTTTTACGTAAAAGGTAACATATTTCCATATTTTGTACGTGCTAATTGTTGGGAACACTGTCAGATGGTTCAGCAAATTGAAAATGACAACATCAACCTGTTCAATCCATTAAAATTTCTCCAGGATCATAAGGGATATTGTCAGCAAAGTAATGCTGGCATCCCCATGGTAAAGCCATCTTGCTTCTTATTAATGACTGGCTTCACAAATGAGCAGATTTTCTTTGTGTGCACCACTCCATCACATTATCCAGAGGGGCACAGGCACACTGTAGGGTAACCTAGAGGTTAAAGAGGAGTCTTTCATCCCAGTGCAGACTTAATGAACAGAATGGCTGAATAAAATGTAAATAGGTCCCAAGCCACCCAGCCAAGATAAAATGTTGGGAATAGCTTTCTTCTTGTCCAAGGACCAACACAGAAATTTAGAGGCATTGCAGTGCCAAATCTGGACCAATCTTTTAAATAAAAGAGAAGTGATAACACTTTGAGTGTCTTCCTCAGGAGAAACCAAGGAAAACACCCACCCAAAGCCTGCAGATGCTCAGCTCTGGACAGACACTGTGGGAAGTCAGGCATTGAATACCTTGACCTGGATCTTGCCTTCTGTGTGCAGACACACAAGCCAGCTCCAATCCAAATAGCCGTAGAGATAAGTTAGTGCAGTGCTGTGCCCAAGCCAATATACTGCAGTATTAATTTCCACTAGTATTTATCACCTTGGCCGTGGTATTTCCCCAAAGCAGAAAGCAGTCGTGTATAACTTCCAGACCAGAATTTCTGACCAGCCGGAGCTGAAGGCAGAGAAAACTTGCATCTGTTTTTATCCATCCTGATAGGCACATCTATATAAAAATCTACAGGGATGGATCATCGATGGAGAGATAGCTTTAATTTTAAACAATTATGAAATAATGGCTACAACACAGGGAAGGACCATAGGGCTGTTATTTAAGTGAACAGCAAAATTCCCATTGTTTTGTGTTTTAGGGCCAGAACGTGCCCTGGGAATTGCACTGGGTACCCCCAGCCACTTTGTTAGCAGCTCACCAGCTAAGCTGCTGCTCTGGGAACGTCCCAGCCTATTAGTATTTCTTTATCTTCCATTTATGACATCTTGTTTGCTCTCCTGGGCCGCTTTAAAGCAGGTTGACATTGCCAAAGAGATTTACTGCATGTACTTTGTATACACTTTAATTAGGTCTCCATTCATGTCTCTCACCTGACACTTACAAAAGAAATCACTCATAACTTCCAGGCGCGGTACGGAAATCGATACACGTCTTGAGCACGTAGTGACTTCCAGGGAAATTAAGTGCCTTCACCCACGCATGTGGTGACTACCTCTGCCTCATGGCATGGAGATATATGGGTTTGCTTCAGGGGTTTGAATGAAGCCACTCTTAGGGTCCTTTGGTTAAGTAGAGGCACAGCTGGGATGCTGCACGTCCCATCGCCACTCGCTTCAACTCGTGGCACCTAAAACCAAGGAGGGGTGCAGGAATTAAAGCTTTAGCCAGGAATCTTTTTGCCATGTCAATTTTTGGTTTCATTAGACTTCCTGACAGTGTCAAGCTTCAGACATTGTTGTCAGCGGTGGCTGAAACATGGCATTGTTATACTGCTGTCACTTCAGTTTTTGTGTGTGTTTCTCACAGAAATCTGAATGATTGGGCGTTTAGCTTTCATGCTCCAATGACATGAGGAGGAAAAGAACACAACTGCCTATAGTAACATCTGGCACTTTGGAAATTGGAAATTTTGACAGTGGATTTTCTTTTGACTGTTAGGTTATACAACTTTGGTTTTTGCCTTGGGTGAAAGGAGCTTCCCATTCACTGGCAGAGAGAAAGGAGGAATTATGGCTTTGTTTCTACATTTGGAGCTTCAACAGAAGGGGTCAAATTAGAGAATCTAAATTGTATAACCTGGAGAATCCTGGGAGATTCCCATCCTTACATTTCAGAGGGAATAAAATCATAGAATAGTTTGGGCTGGAAAGAAAAGAAATCTCTCTGCACACAATCACATCCTACAGATAATCTCATGCTGAAAATTAATTTGTAGGCAGTGTAATTGTCCCATTAATAAGATTAATGCCAGGTACAGCTCTATGGATTACTGAAAAGACAAAGCGGCCTGATCCATGCAATTAGAATGAGATACCTGCATTAATTAGGACCGTCACCTGACAGCAATGGTTACATCAAAGGATGCTCAAGGAACTGAATCTTCTCTTCTAGTCTCATCATTCTCCCTGGTTTGTGTTTTCAATAGCTCTGTTGGTTTTCTTATATCACAGATTCTCAGAAAAACACCAGCATTTGTTCTGATGTACAAGTGTAAAATCATTTCTCCGCTTTGGTTCTGATCTAAGTGATAGTCTAACCACCAGCAGTGATAGTCTAACCACCAGCATCAGTTTCTGTTTGGTTGGTGTGAAATAGGGTGTCCTGCCTGCCCCACATCACCCATGCTTAGTGCCAGGGCTCTGCACAAATCCAATGCACACATGTGGGTAAGAGCATTGGCAAGTGGTCATCTTGCTCGTGTATCTCCATGACGTTCCACTTTTTTCCAAGGACATGACAATCAAGTACAAGTTTTTGGTTCCTCTATTCTGCAACATTAACAGGCAGGTTTCTATCACACAGCTCAGCATCAGCATGCCACGTCACCCTAACAACCATCCCTGGGAAAGAAATCGCTCTGTTCTGCTCAGTTGTACTCATTCCCAATTACAAGCCAAGTATCTCAGTCACAAATGTCAAAACAGATACTGTCTGGTTAAATGATACAAGATAGGTGCAGCTAAGCCATAAGCTGTCATGAAGCCAGACATGATTGACAGAAAAGCTGTCTCCTGATGGGAATTAGCTTAATACTTATGGTGAAGTGATGTCTGCTTAGCAGAGCCCTTGTTGTTCCACATTTGAATAAATGGTGACACTGTTACTGCTATTTGGTGGGGTTTCTGTGTGTGGTTTTTGTTGTTGTTTTGTTTTTTAAGAACAACTGACACATTTTTTCATCTTTAAAAAGTGTGGAACCTTCCAGCCTGCTGTGATTCATTTCCGAAAACCAAAGCTACAGTTCTGACGGAAGAAATGCAACGCTTTTAATCTCTGCACCTCATTTAACCACAGTGTGCTCCAAACCACTGGTGCCCTTTAGGGGCCTGGTACCCTGGGCTGCCTTGAACAGTGCGACCCATAACGGTGAATCACTCCTTGAGTTTCCCTATGTGCAGTTTTGGCTACCGCTCGCTATGCCCAGCTGTGAGATTAATGTGTCCTTCTTGTTATGTCAGGATTGCTGGCATGCTGTTGTGATCGTTTTGCTGAGCTACAGGAGCTGTTGGGCAGAGCTGGAGCGTCTCCAATTGTGATGAAAGAATCATGGAATGAGCTGAAATTGGGGAATTTGTGCTCGAGATTTCTCTGCCGAAGCCCTGAGAGTCACCTGCTTTGCTTTGCCAGGTGTTAGAATCATTTCTGCCTCATTCTTTATTGTGAAGGAATAAAGCCTTCAGGTTTTCATTCTGGAAAAACGCCTTGACCACATTCCTCAGCTGAACTTTGTGCACCAGCGTTTCCTTGAGTGATAATGTGCCTAAGCGCATTTTCCAAACTTGTGTAGCAATGAGCTGGTAGGGATCACAGGCACGCACCACACAAATGAGTGCGATAGGGCAGCAGCACGAGGAAAGCATCCTTTCCACTTCTATCATTGCCTTTCTTACAAACCTGAACTGTCATTGCTTGTGTCTTTATGCCCAAGCATTTCTATCACGCTGGAGTAATAAATTTACCTGCAGCATGATGAGCTTTGGCATCCCGCTCTTCACCCATGTTTTCATGGTACCTGGACACCCCCAGCAGCCAGAGAACAACCCTCAGCCCACAGCTTCCCATACAGGTATGCGCCAGGGAGCCTCCAAGAGCACTCATATATCAGTGATGCTGAAGCCTTTATGATTTTCCAAGATATATTTGAACTCTGCCCATGCTGTTTGTAGAACAGCAAGGTGTTTGGATAGCATTAAAGCTTGCTATGTTTGAAATGCTCTCACTCTGCATAAATTTGTCATGACTGAAGATTATATTAAGCATCAGCACGGCAAAACTGTGCAGCCAGTCTCCCACCACCTCGCACACTCCAATGGGCTTTCTCACTGCTTGCACAAACTAGGAACACTTTCAGCCTGAGTTTCTGATTAGTGAACGAACCCTGAACTGCAATGCCAAGCCTGAAAGTGAGAGAAGCTCTCATTTTTCTCCCATATCTGCAGAGTTTGACTTCCTTCTTTTTTTCTGCCCTGGTGTTTTGCTCCAATGGGTCTTGTTCTTTATTGCAAAGAATGATATACTTGATAAAAGGGAATCTTAGGGCAGCCTGACATATCTTAGGAAGTCTTGAACATTGCCAGAAGGCCTAAGAAGAAGCAGTTTAGCTGGTAGATAAATTGGTGTAATAAGTGACCTGACATTTCTTTCATGTCTGACCACATTGCACAGTGAATACTGACAAAATGTTGTTCCGATTGAAAATATCCTCTCCTGGTTATGTAAATGGTTAATCCTTAAAAAGGCCCACATTTCCCATCAGAGCTCAGCTGAAGCTGCATGCTCATTATTCCCAGCTGGGAGTGTTATTATTCAGCTGCTCTCATTCTAGGCTATTGTTCTAGTTCACCTTAAAGCAGCCATATAAAAACATCCTTGGGAATAGCAGAAGCACCATTTTCTGGGCAGTTGAGGACTTTAAAGCATGACAGCCAAAAAGGCAGATGGAGTTAATCTGCAAAAGTCAGTTCAAAATCAATAAGACAATACATTCAGGTGAGAAGATGCTGAACAGTTATTTTAAAATGCCGTGAGACTAGACAAAATGTACTTCCCATACCATTCATGTATAATAAGTCATTGGATTTTCTGCATGACTGAATTTCATTTTGCATCTGCGTTGTACATTAAGGCTCACCTGTACTTGTATATATTTATGCATTTTTAAGCCCACAGCTGATTTTGGAAGTATTTTTTTTTAAATAAGACAATATCAGCACACAGAGGGCAGCTGGAGAAAATAGTTCCCTGGGAAGTACTTCTAGAAAAGAGCTTTGTTTGTAAAGAGAATTGTCCAAGAGCACCAAGATTAATGATTAATGAAGAAAAGGTTAACAAGTGAGTAAAGAGAAAATCCATGGACTTTTTTATTTAAGTTCCTTCCAATTTATTTGTCAAATACCCATACATTGGAGGCAAGCAGCCTCCAACCGAAGCTATAGGTTTTTTGCTAGGACTGTGCCAGACTGGAGGGCTCTGTGCCAGGGCATCAGGAGGATAACAACGCAAGAATGATCGCTTTCATCTCCACATGAAAGGCGACAGACTGTGTTTGATGTCCTCACAATTTCCATGCTTTATCCTCCATGCCCAGCATGTGAAGCTCATGGCTCTCATCTACCCAAGAGTTGATGGAAACCCTGGGTCCCCCCTCACGCTGCATGTTTGCAGCCCGAATGCTGTCTCCTTTTCCAAACTGCTCTCCAGACTGAAAACCTGGTTTGCTTGTTTACCATGAGCTCTCACATTTCCCCAAACAGAAGTCAGTCCATGGATGGCCAATCCCTACCACCTCTGTCTGTTCGTCCCACGCTTTTACAGGGCCACCTTCTGCTACAAATAAATCTGTCAGTCTCTGAGTTCACTAATAATTTCAATGCATGATTTGTATTATGACAAGAAAAAAAAAATAGTAGCATGAAGATATACGTTTTGCCTGCAGGAATCCTCCATCTGTTGATAGGCCTAGCAGGGTGTGATGCTGAGCCTCTACAGATTTCAAATTAAGGGTTTGCCGAGATACTTAACTGAGTTAAAGGCAAATCAAATACAGCAGCCTTAGGAAATTACAGCAACCATCCTATTGTTTGATTCTCACAGCCTCTATTTCAAGCTTTCTGACTCATAAGCAAAGCAAGATTCAACTAATAGTGTAAGAATGGGAACACTGATTAGCAACGGGACAACTCGTATTTTGGGATCAGAAGGGCTACACGACATTTATGCGAGCTCAGCACACTCTCACATAATAAGTCAGGTGTGCTCAAGTAGTTTTTAACCAGCGTTTGAAATCAGAAATCACAAAACAGTTTTGAATCTTTCCGCTGGTGCAAGTAAATAGTAATAATGTATTTTACATTGCATTGCATGTAATGAATATAAGGTTGGCACACGTTATCTGAAAGTGATAAGGAGAAAGTAATGCCTTGTCCTACATAGTTAATGACTCAAGAAGTGTTGTATGGGTGAATTAGCAGTCACAAACATGAAGGTAGGTGAGCAATCTCCTAGATGCAATATTGATTTTAAAGATTAACAACACTTTCAGAGCTTGTGTGTAGCCAAGAGTTTTTGCCAGGTGTCCAACTACCTAGCTGTGTAGCTAGAACAAAAACCTAAATAAAAATCTGAATTGAAATAAATGTCTTATTTCCTACTCTCTAATCCTGTTTGAAGCTCTGGGAGTCCTGCCATCCTCAACACTGGTTGGTAGACATCAAGCAAATAAAGCCTATGTTGGATTAGTGGATTTTATCCCCCCCCTTAGGACCTGAACATTTTTCCTTTTCTTTATTATTCAGACTGAAACACGTACTGCATAATAATAACAACCTGAGTCAAATGCAAGATGCATAACTGTGAAAAAGATTCTTATTGCTTCCCAAGCAGCCTGCCAGTTTGGGAAGGAGAGAGCCTGGCTTGTGCTCAAGGTTTTGGGATTGTGTCATCATTTTGAATGGAGCCCAGGGTGCATCAGAAATGGGAAAGTCAAACAGCCAGAGGGCTTTCTGATATTAAAAGCACTACTGGAAAAATATGAAAAGGACAAAGAAAAAATCAGATAGAAGCTGTAATTAGTCGATGTGAGATCCTTTCAGGGATGGCCGTGCTGCAGTCTTGGTGCTAGCGCCAGCTCTGCTCATGCTGCCTCGCTCAGTGCTTCCCTGTTCAGGAGGAATAAAATTGGTAAAATCAAGCCTGTAGCCAATCCTTTTTTATAATCTTCTCTCTTTTGAATGCTGGACCCCCCACTTGGATCAGAATGTCCAAAGACATCATTTTGGTTTTGCTTGGGAGACGGCTGATTGGAGAAAATGTTTCGTTTCTGTGCTCTGTGGGTGGCTCGAGCCAAGCTCGTCTTGATGGCAAGCAATATACAATTCTGGAATAAATGTCCCTTCATTCAATTATATAGGAAATAATTACAGATGTGTAAAACCACTTAATGGAGACATGCAGAGATCAGCATATATTAATGCAAACTGTCTTTATTCAGACATAGGAGGAAAGTTCATCCAAGCTCCTCCTCCCTCACCATCTTGTCTCTGGCTGTACCACTACTCAGAGACTCAAAACTTTACTCAGCATCCCTGCTTGCATGCTTTGTGCCACTTTGTGCATCTTCTCAGTGGTTTCCAAGCTAGATATGGGGACTGTTTGTGAGAGAAGGCAGGAAAAATTGGCACACAAAGTTTCCTATTTTTAATTTTTCTGAGGACAAGTAACCCTACTCCATACGCACAGCCTGCTGACCGCATCTCTTTTTTCTCAGCATTAAACCATCTTGAACAGCATCTGCCTCATTCTGAGAAAGCTGTGAGGCAGCCTCTCCCCAGGGTAACACTTCTGTGCACTCACTCAACTTCCACAAGTTATTTCCATCCCTTGCATGCATTAATTCTCCACTTGGAAGAAAAGACTCCAAGCAGCAAAGAGCTTTAGGATTACGTATTTCACACACACAGTAGCTGAAGAGTATGGAGGGCCCAACTTTTCCTGCTGGTGCACAGCTGCAGGATGTTGAGTGACTGTAAAGCATTTCCTGAGGCCATGACCATTGGGCATCGTGAAAACTCCAACCAGTTGTGCATAGATGAGGTGCCCTGTCATCGAGGCCAAGATATTTTCCTCATTTTAGAGATGTTGGAGACATCTCCCCGATTTTCCTCGTAAGAGGGATATCTGCTTCCATTGTCTCATGCTTTCAGCAGGAAGAGGGGTTAAGCTTGACAGCATACAGCAGTCTCTTCACCTATTCCTTTATTACACAGAGAAAATGGTGAAAAGGGGGAGTATGTAGCAATGATAAGCTGTGGAGGAATTCCTTTGCTAACATAGGCAATGGAATAGCCTAGAGTGACAACAAGAAGCAAGCTCGCTCCTTGTCTTTACTGCTAACATAAGGGAACAGAATATTTCACAAATTTCCTTATCTTCTCTGCAAAGCTGTTCTGAGAGCTCATGCCTTCCATGGGAATAGTGAATGAACAAAGCCAGGAGCCATAGATCAGAGCAGTCCAAGCCTGCTGCAGGGCTCACCATGTTCCCCAGGGAGTCTGGGGTTTGATCCCTGGTTTAACTCTGAAGATACATTGGCTGAGATATCAAAAATACTCTTCAGATTTCTTCCTATAGGGTGTCCCTGGGGACTGTCCTAATGTTATCTAAAACCATGAAACTGCAGCTGCATCACTTATGCTACAGGACTTCTGATGACCAAGAAATAGTTGCTCACTTACACCTACCTGCCCATTATATTCTCCATAGGACTGTTTTATTTGATCTCAGTTTCTCCAGCTGTGCAAATTTTTCCACCACTACGTTCCTATTCCTTCTCACAGCTTATGGGTCAGCAGTACTTTATAATAGGAACACTAGCTGTCCTTGAGTTCCCAAAGTGCTGAAGTCAGCAGGTTGCTGCAGCAGGAACCTCTCCTTCTCCCCACCAAGCTGCACTGCCCTACAGCTTAATCCAACCCTTGGATATCAGCAGTGTGAGAATCCAAAGGATGTCAGCCCACATCTTTTCAATAGCAGCCCAGCATGAGCCCAGATGAGCTGTCAGGCTGCCTGATGATACTGTTCTATATTCACGATAATAAATTTTCCTAATTTAATCTCTGAAATGGAAGTGCACATTTCAGCTCGTGATTTCCAACTTATCTTCTATTTCCTTTTGGCTTTTCAATGTTTCTGAAATGCCTTATGCTACAGGCAAAACACTCTGATTATGATGGGGTTCTTCTTTTAGCAGCTGCCACCAAGCAGTGTCACACGTGGAGAAAATGGGAAGTCAGCTCTGCCCAGTTGTGTCAAGCATTTAGAAAGAAGATGGGAGAAAGAATGCACAGTAAGAACCAGGTGTCAAGTGTTTTGGAATCCTGATTTAAGGAAGGGAGTGGGGGGGATTTATTAAAGAATTTAGACATGGTGGAGCTCTACAGAGTGAGTAATGCCATAAAATGCAATCCATCGACAATTCATGCTAAGTGCAATGATTAACCGAGATTTGTCCTTATGGCATCACGGGAAACACATCTGTGCACCTCCAAGAAGGAGGTGGAAGACAGGAAGAATTTAAATTCCATAACGTGTTAAAGAGGTGTGGCCTTGTTTGTGTGAAGGTAACAAATTCCATCCCCTCCACAATAGGAGAAATCTTTTCTGATCCAAAGTCCGAGTGAAGCACTAGAATTTCAGTTCTAAAATTAAAGCCAGATACCTGACCATTTGTACAGTGTAGCCTTCCAAAAATACTGCTGACATATACATTTGCTGGTCCCATCTTCATCATAACACCAATACAGACAATTGGTATTAGTATGGGAACAGAAGAAAGCTTAATAATGATGTATGTGCAAGAGATGAATAAATGCAAAGGACGCAAAGCTTTTTGTTCAAGTGTGTACTCTGCCTCTGGTTGTAGAAGATGCTGTATTTGTATTCAAAAAAAAACAACACAGAAAGGCTTGTAGTTACTTGTTGCTTCCAAATAGCAGCTGTTCTGAAGCAGTGCATCTCTGCCTTTTTTACAGAGGGACTTTACATTCTGCAAGAGTAACCCAGCTAGAAGCAGCTTGTTGTGACAGCCCAGGGAAATGTCTCCATCAGAGCAAACCTCACTTTTTCAGGGTAATCTCTGAACCCTCTCGTCTCTGTTTCAGATGGCTGCTCTCCAAGCCAGCAGCCACAAGTGATACTTCCCACAACAATTCCACCACTGATAGGGGACATTGATTTGCAACGGATTCATTACCCTCAGCCTGCTTGGGAGTGAGAAGCTGGAATTTCTTGGTCTAATCACTTGCCAGAGGTCTGGCATTTCTCAGCTGCTGGGTCTGGGCAAATAATGAAAGAAGGCACTGATGGCCAAAGCCAAGGCAACCAGTAAGCAGAGCTTCTCCTCGGTGCTGCCTGATGGCACTGCCAGCTGTGGCTGCAGGGAACCAGATGACACCATGATATGGGCTGGCCCACCTGCAAGAGCCAGGATTTGAGCTCACTGCCACCCTCCATAAGAGCATGCAGCCTGGCAGAGCCAGAATGCAGTTGCCTCCCTGCAACCGGTGCTCTGTCTTGGCTGCCACTCATCCAGGCCCTGCCTGTTCACAGGATCATACAGACATAGAACGGCTTGGCTTGGAAGGGACCTTCAAGATCACCCAGCCTCAACCCCTGTTGAGGGCTGGTTGCCACCCACATCAGGCTACCGAGGACCCCCTTCAGCTTGGTCTTAAACACCTCCAAGGATGGGACATCAGCAAATTATTTGGGATCACCTCCCTCTCCCCACTCTTTTGATGCAACCCAGGATACTGTTGGCCTTCCAGGCTGCAAGCACACACTGCTGGCTCATGTACAGCCTTTTATCCACCAGGACCTTCTCCACAGGGAGATTTGGTCCTCAGTGCCCAAAATTACTACTGGCTCATAGGAAAGAGTACTGAGATGCAATTTTAGAAGGAGCACAGCTGCACTCGTTGCCCACGTAACACTTTTCAGCAGAGAAAAGGCAGTGCGTGTCCCGAAACACCACATCCCATCTTTTCTTTTTTCCCCTGCAAACTTTTTTCACAGCATCTCAGATATTTCCAGTCAAAGGGCTGGAAAAAGCAACAGCAGGAGGACGTATCCTGCAGGACAGCCAGCTGCCACCCTCTGGCACTGGAGGTGGACTCTCCACCTTGCCTTAACCAAAGTGGGAGCTGGAATTTCAGTCAGCCCCATGCACCTTGAAAATGTGAGGGATTAATTCAGCCCCTTGAAACATTCCTGCCTTCCAAAGCACGCCTCGGCTCTCATTTAAAGCCTATGTATCTGTGGTGATACGTTTTCACATGTGCTGCAGGGAAGCAGGGATTATTTTTATTCTGAGGAAGAAAGGGAAGCACAGCCGATGTGCAGCCAACAAAAGACGCAATAGAAACGCAGCGCTGGGAGGGAGAGTGAGGAGGGAGCGCTCACTTTCAATTAGCAGCCCTGTTTTGCTCACGGGTGGGCAGACGCTGCAATCCAAAGAGTTTTGTAGGAAGACGGTGATTGTGCAGGACCAGAGCCCTCTGCCAAGGATGCTCACATCTCCTCACGAGGCAGAAGAGCGCAGTGCCTTCAAACATTCATCAGACAATGAGAGCAGCCACAGTCGCCTATTAGCGGCTGGCGGAGCGCTGTGTGTTGATGGACAGCTGCACATTCAGCTCGGTTTCATGTCTGGGAGATGTTCAGCATGCGTGCGGCTCAGCCCTTCTGCCAGGCTCCTCTTCTATTCACAAGAGCCAACTGTAAGGCTTCCTGGCTGTTTTATGGACATTCAGAGAGGGCTTGGCCTACACAAACCGGTTGAAATCCTCATATTGCATTCACTAGCAGAGTTCATGTGTTTTCTGAGTTGTTGACGACAGAGCTTGAGGTCCATTCTGTGATTCCATGATTCTGTGATCTACAAATATATTTCTAATGCTTTCCTATCCCCAGTCTCTCCATTCCAGTGTTTCTTTGAATTGAATTTCCACCCTACGATGCCCGTGGCCACCCTGGATGGTTTGTTAGGCTGTGTGGTGGTTTTGCCACTCAGGAGCTGGGCTCTGATCTTTATGGGTCTCTTCCAACTTGAGATGTTCTATGATTCTATGACTCACATCCCTTTGGTTGTTGCATTAGACCCCGGAGCTCTAATAAGACAATCCAAAAGTGAAGCAGCAAATTCCCAGGTACATTACACAATCTCTGTACTTCCTCATAAGATAAATCATAGCCCTAATTTGCTCGCTGAATTTAACCTGTCCCTTAATTTCATTTTGCTTTGAGCTCCTGAATGTAGAAAGTTCTACACTAGGAAATGTTACCCTAAAGTAACACAACATTGAACCTGATTAGGGGAGGTTGGGAAATTTCTGTCTCTGGGGGACTCAGGAACAAATTAGATCTAATCAGGAACATTTCTAGCATCATGATTCATTAGGGTGGAGGAACCTTCTCAAATTCTCTGTCTACTTGATTTTCTCTTGGCAGACGTACCAGCCTGAGAGGGCCTCCATAGGAATAGGTAATTTGTGTTCAGAGAGCACCAGGAGATCATCTGGGATGATGTCCCAGTAATTGTGACCTGCTGTACGCCATTTCACCTTCATCTTTCCTTACAAACAGCAGAGAAAAAGGCAGGGAGAGGAGAAACAAGCAAGTGAAGGACCAGATCAATCAGAACCCATAAAAACTACTTAGCAATATCATGTCACCTCGAGATCCCGATGAGCGACACTAACTGCCATGGTTTTGCCTGTGAGCTTCTCAAAAAAGCTACAGAAACTGAATATCTGTAAGATGGTACCTCCTGGCCAAACGTGAAGGTAGCAGTCACAAGGCTCAGAATGCGCTCCAGCCCACAAAGCACAGCAGCATCAGTTTGATTTCCAGCAGAACCAAACTGAAACGAGATTCTGCCTCCACTGAAGTCAATCACACCTCTGTGTCCAGGAGTTTCCCCAGAGCAAACCTGAACTGATTTCATTACGCAGCAAGCAGACATTGCCAGCTGAGCTCTTCGAAAATGTAAACGCTTTCCCATCATGCATTATTTTCCCATTATCTTGAGTGCCTGTAAACCTATTGCCTTAATTTTCATAAGATTTCATGGAGTTCAGTATAAATACCTGCTATCCATCACAATATTAGAAGAAAAAGAAACTATAATAACTTAATTATCTCTTATGCAGAAACTAATTATAATTCTCTGGGTTCATAATCAATACTTTAAAGCTGTTCTATCTCAGAGAACAGTTTGTCAATATTTTATATACCGTTAATAATTCATGGCTTTATTACATAATCAAACAGCAATCTAACTCTAGAGAGGCCTCAGCACAGAAAGAAGCAGCATGGGAAAAAAAAGGAAGTGGAGGAATGCAAAACCTTCAGGTCGACATGAGGGTGCAGTGAAGCTACACCGCCATCCTGGTTGCCTGCAAGGATGGGGCTGAGTTCATAGGACAGATAAGTCAGCTAGAGGAAAGGAAGAACGTGCCAAGAGAATCAGTTAGAAGGCAATCTGGCATTTCCCAAGAGTGATGTTGAAATTTAGGATTTCTTCTTGGAGAGGGCATTTGGGAGTGGAGGAGAGAAAAGGGCTGTCTCTTCTGAGAGGCAACCAGCACCATATGGGATCAGTTGTATCATCAGCTCTTTCTTAAAACTGCAGAGTCAAGGTTAAACTATTCCTTGTTTCTTCATGGCCCTCCTGCCTTACAAATGAAACACTCAGCTCTTGTTCCGCAGTGCTGCATGTGATTACTCCAGTGTCCGACCCCAAATTATTCAGGATGACCTTTGGGGACAAAACACAGCTTATGAGTAAGCTCCAATGATCAGCTCAGAAAATATGAAAACTGCCTACAGTCAATGGGACACATGAAAGTACAAACTATGTTTCTGTGACATGAAAAAGAAAAAGAAAAAAGAAAAAAAAAGAAAAAAAAAAGAAATGAAAGATGATTCAGGATGACATAGTTGGCATTTGAAATAGCTCATCACCACCTTTTGAAGAGGAGAGAAGTGTGCTCCTTAGGTCAGCCTGACATTTGTTGCCCCACATATGGGAAAACACTTTTTCCTGCAAATAAGATGTTGCATGAGGAAGCAGAATGGGGAAAGTGCTGGCTGTAATGCTGAGCAACTGGGGACAGCTGCCTCTGCTAGTGAGCTATAACATGTGCCATAGGAGAACGCAGAGCCCACTGCAGAGATGTAGCTCTTGTAGGCCCTGTAGAGAGACTTGATAAAAGATGACTTCTGCCTCCGAAAGTGCAAAGTCTAAGCAGGTGCGGCGATGAAATCAAGGCTCAGCACCACTTCCTTACCAAAGAGAAACCCCAGCAGAGCAGCAGTACGTGCTCTCAGTGGCACAGGGAGCGCACAGCTCTCATCTGCTGAGTGCCACTGCCTCTTCTTGCGCACAAAACCATCCTTTCTGCCCGTTTGTTTGACTTTAATGAGTGCAGAAGGGAAGCGCTCCCTGCGTTTTCTTTCTCTTAGAATTTGTATTGCACTTCATTAGGAACAGGTTTTGTATGTCTGTAGTGCATCCCTGGACAAAGTGGCTCTCGCCGCACACTTGTCATTTTTTTATTACGTTATTCTTTTTATATAATTATCAACTTTTTACAAGTGTCTATAAAAATTGGTGTAGGAAAGTGAAAGTCTTCAGAGTGAGTAAATGGACACTGTGCTAAATGAGTTATGTCTCTGATGCTATTATCTCTAAATCAGCATAGATTATTCAGGCTGGGGGCTTTTAGAATCATAAGTGGCTGAGATCATTTCTCAGTTCATCATCCTATTACACATAATGAGAAAATACTTCTAAATAGGAAGATTACTCTGTCAAAAGATCCCCCATGAATGATTCCCCAGGCACTGACAATGTGTATTAACTCTTTTCTTCCTGCATGGGAGGGATGAGAGAAGCTCAGTCCTCAAGGATTACTCTGAAACGTTCAGCAGCTCTGAATTTCCTCTGCTCTCCTGGGATCCCTTTGCTCCACCGCTTATGTTTCTAACAGCATTTTCTTGGTTTCCACCCCTGCAGTTGCTTTCCTGCAGTATGTAAATTCAGCTGCCGGTGCTGAACCTGGAATGAGATAAAGCCTCTCAGAAATTCATTTCATTATTTTTGAGTGGTTCTGTTTATGTCAGTTTTAAGTTTCCATTCCACCAAGTGCAAATTGTAGCATTTCTCCAGCAAGTGATTTCTGGCTGCAACTTGACAAAGCGACAGCTCCCTTCCCCTCCCCAGGTGGGGAAGATCTTCAGCACACAGGTGATGAATGGCCCTCTTGTTCCATTATTTCCCCACACTGCCACTGACTCATTGCCTTATTGCACGGGTAGAGTTATTAGTTTTACTTATTGGGCAGCACGTTTCCAAGAAGCCATTTAACGCACAGTTTCATGAGGCAGTTTTCATGGAATATAAACTCCACATTCCTACTCTCAAATCAAGGATTCCTTTTACCTTCCACAGAGCTCTGTGAAATATCCCTTCTGTTTGTGCTGGGCACGGTGAGGTTTCAGCACATCCCACCTGTAGCCAATCCCACCTAAAGGATGCTGTTACTATGCCTGTGTCTGTTCCCAATCTCACATAAAACATCTTTTACAGGAGAGGATGGAGCAAATGCAAATGCGTATCTTGCTGCATGTTAACACATACAAAGAGAAATGACTCCTGCCAACTTCTGCCCAGCTTTGCCCTTTTTCTCTTACTATCCTTCTCTGCAAGACAAACTGTCTGCACTGCTCTAATTATTTACTGCAATTCATGGGGAGTGAGGATTTCTTTCAGTGCCCCACATCTACTAACAGCACTTGATGTTTGCAAACATGGTATTTCAGAACGGTATGGATGGTTCTATGGACAAACATCAGCCTGATGGGTGATGTTGGGTGGCAGTTTACAACGCCATCACAAGAGTTGGAAGTCTCTTGATAACACCATGTCCCACCACCAGCCAGAGGTTTACTCTCCGTAATCATTTACTCACATAAAACTTGGGGAGCAAGGACTTACACAAAAGGTAGGCTGAGATCTAATGTGAAAGATAATTATTTTAAGCTTGCCTCCTGCCTGCTCTTTATACTTTCCACTGTTGTATTTTCATGCTGGCTGTACCAGAGGCAAGGTACTGGGTTAAAGGACCCCACGCCACAGCCAGTAAGACCAGAAGCTGATTGTGATGAGCAACCTGAGCCACCTTCATAAAATATACATGCCAGCTATGTGGCCAGGCTTTCTGCATGGGATATTTTTCCATTATTCTCCAACCGTAGATTCATAATTACAGCAAGGGTAAACCAGAAGGTGCCCAAATTTACAAAAACACCACTGGAACTATCAGTGACTCCCAGAAGATCTATCCCACTGCAGTTTTGCACACACATCTATACGTGATAATGAGAAGTTTATACTCTATGAAATGCAATCTTAGAATTTGAAAAAAAAATGTTGGATACATCTGTTTTACTTCATGCTGTCCTTCTGGACTGTGTTTGGAGTTCTGAAAGTTGTTCCTCTTTTTTCCCTTTGCTATGGCAGGGGTCGACTGGAGTGCTGGGGCTACACCCCTGGGCTGCCTGCACACACTGTCAGAGTTCAGGCCATGTACCATATGTGTTTTTGTCACTCATTACTGTGCAGGCAGAACCCACCACGCTGACATCACATTAGTCAGACATGATGGCTATGCGCTGGGATGCCATGCTCATTTAGACAACTAAAGCCCAGGGCAAATGCCTCCAGCCCTGTGGATTCAAAGAGCAGCTGGAAGCCCCTGCAGAGCTCCACAGCTGCTGTGATTCTGGCCAAATTACTCTGCTTTTCAGGGCCTTTAGGGGTTTGAGCTTTGCTCTAGTAAGGTATGGGGCAGAAGTTGGGAGCGTAGAGGTTTGGAAATTGAGGTCCAGGACAAATCCCAGAGCTTCACCTTTTGCCTTTGCAGGAAGACAGCTGCCAGTTCATTGCCTGTTGGAGCCTCTGGAGGGACTTAGGGAGCAGAGGAAGATTCCTACTGTGATTGCCCATCTCATGGATGATATTTCTGTGAGTACAGAATGTTGCATAGGATGTCAGAGCTTGACTTTCCCTTGTCTACAAACTGTTTCTCAAACAGAAGCTTTTCCTTTTGCTCAATTGCACAGACATTAATGGCAGTTGTAACAAGTGATTGCTGGGTGGGACTGAGCATAGTCCTGTTATGTCCCTTCAAAGGGTCCTTTCTAGCACATTAACCTCATCTTGAGGGCATTTATTTTTTTGTCTGCCAAACAACATTAGCGTTGGCTTCTGATTTTAAAATGCTTCATAAATCATCTCCTTTCAGTTGCATTTCAGAGTCAGTACTATTTCACTTTTACTGTTTCTTGAAGCTCCCCACAAAGTACATTAATTTTTCATTAAAGGGAAAAAAAAAAAATCTGTATTTCTTTCCAGAATAAATGAATTTTGTAACTTCAAAATATCTTGTCTAATGATCGCCATCCAGCCATTTAAAATAAAGTCTTTGGGGACAGATGTCTTCATCACTGAGCAAACTTTAAATTGATTTTCCACTTTCATTGTAAGATTCAGTTAAAGAGAAGCAAATACTGTATTTCAGTACTGATATGCTCCCAACATGTACTGTCAAAGTCTGCTCTTGCCATTCTTTTGGTGGGAATAGCTGCTTTAGAAATGTTTATATATTATCAAAATTAGGTTTCAAAATGAGCTACAGTATCTATATAAACGGGAATAATATTATTTTAGAGAAACTAATTGGAAACTTGTTTTTTTGGCTAAAGTAGTTATTATTTCCATTATGGCAAGCTGGAAGTAGATGAAATTCGCCTTTATCTTTCCTAGCCTGGTGTCTCCAATAATTTATTCAAACTGAAATTAAAACCTGACACAGTCCCAGTGAGGCATTTCACACCAGTTAAAGATTATTCTTCTGTAAAAGAACTTTTGTTCAAAAATTTCATTATGTTATTACAAATGTATTTATTATAGAAGGGTGATACGTAAATCAAAAGCTATCTGTTCGTGTGTGTGTGTATATTTATCCCCCTAACAAGACCTAAAACTGTATTTTCTTTCCTAGGAACGTAAAATTTTAAGATAAGAACCACTGTTTCATATACCAGGGAGGGAATGCCTGTGGAAAATATCTGCAGGAAAGCAAAATGTTCAGTTCCAACTGGAGCCTTGCAAGCCTGAGTGCATACAGAGGCAAAGTCCAGTTGGGCATGTGCAAGAAAGGAAGAGCAGAATCACCATAGAATCACAGAATGGCTGAGGTTGGAGGGGAACTTAAAGATCATCCAGTTCCAACCCCCGTGCCATGGCCTGGTTGCCCCCCACCAGCTCATGCTGCTCACTGCCCATCCAGCCTGGCCTTGAATGTCTCCAGAGATGGGGCATCTGCAAATTCTTTGGGCAGCATGTGCCAGTGCCTCACCATCCTCTGAGATCAGAACTTCTTCCTAAAATCTGTTCAGAACCTCGTCTCTTTTAGGTTAAAGCCACTCCCCCTACTTCTATCGCTATCAAACAGTGTTAACAGTTAGCTCCCCTTCCTTGTTGCAAGCTCCCTTCAAGTATTGGAGGGCTGCAACAGTGTCTTCCCCGAGCCTTCTTTTCTCCAGGCTGAGCAATCCCAATTCTCTCTGCCTCACCTGATAGGAGAGGTGCTTCAGCCCTTGGCCCTTCTCTACGCTCACTCCAACAGCTCTGCATACTCCCTGCATCAGAGAGCTCAGGCCTGGATGCAGTAGTCCAGATGGTTACACTCAAGGGCAGAGCAGAGGAGGACAATCACTTCCCTCCCCTGCTGGCCACCCCTCTTTTGGTGTAGCACAGAATACTGTTGGGCTTCCGGGCTGAAAATAAAGCAGAAAATAAGGCTCCTTTGCACTGAAGAAGGAAAGGAGTGATGTTGAGTCTCCAAGTTGGATGATTAAAAGCTGCACAAAAAAGCAGCTAGCTGTGACTCTTGGTACGGGCTACAGGCATAGGTGTCATCCTTGGTGAGTTCAAAGCTGTGAGCCCTCTGCAAAGTGCCCTGGGTGCTTTGTGCAGCTGGGGGTCAGCACAAAGCAAACCAGCACAGTGCGCAGTGCCACGAGAGCACTGGGCAGGCTGAAGGAGCGTGTGAAAGCAGCGGGGTGAGAAATTGCATTCTGTTCTAGTAAGTAAAGGATATGGAGAGGGGTGGGCTCACAGGAGTGTGGGCAACTTTCAGACTGAGGAGAAATTTTCCAAAAGCGTAAAATTATAATTGCATGAGGAAAGGGTGGTTAATAATTTTCCCCTTTTAATTCAAACGCACTAAAGTTAATTGCCATTTGGCAGCCTGAGATACACAAATTAGGGGAGGCTAATTCTGCTAATCCTCACTCTAAGTTGCAGGGTATTAAATACAAACATGATCGTCTAGCAAAGGGACAGATCCTGCCTCTGCTGAAGCCAGCAGGAGCTCTGACATTGACTAGAGTAGGGGTCAGGCTCAGCAACTGGGTGAGCTGTGCAGGTAGAGATGATCTGGCTTGAATGAAGGGGGAAAAAAAAAAGGGTTTTTCCTTTTGCATTTGGGCTTGGAATCACTCAGATTCTCAAATCTTCGAACTTGCCCAACCTCCAACCTCATCACACTTCCCATTGCAGCTGCTTTTTGGCTGCCCAGATGCCTACAGGCTGCGTTTTCTGTGTTTCTCCGTTCCCCACTTCGTTCTCAAACCAATTAAATACATGCTGGCAAAAATATCTCAAAAACCCAATGGCTGTAATGCAAACTGGGCTATTTCCTCGAGGAACTTCTTCCCTGTTCAGCCTGCAGCAATCTGTCTGCTGTCCCAAATTCCCCACATGCTGTTGCTGCTGCGTGTTATATTGCACATCTGATTTAAGCCCAGCAAGGCTTTAGCTCATCCTCTGGTGAGTAAACCCAAGGAGATCCCACAGTAGCCAAGAAGCATGCTGCCAGAGAATGAGTGTTGGGTTCTGAGATGAGTGGAAGTCTGGCTATAGGATGCAGTATGGGTCTATGCCTCGCAGCACTGAAGACCTTTGGTTTGGAGCTCTGTCTCTGCTCTGAGCCAGGATAAAACCATTTGCCTATCTGTGTGAAGTGTCTTTCTACCTGCATAGCTGAAGTGTAATTAAAGGTTGATCCAGTGAACAGGACTTAATCTCTTATGGCATGATATATTTGGGCCAAGCACCTCACTATGACTTGATTTGAATTCCTGTTTACAAATGGCACTAGATAAATAGTAAGGAGATAGTCCAATCAGAAGTGGGTACTGCTTGGAAACACCCATTTGGTTTGAAGTATTGCAAGAAAATCAATCTGGGATCTCTTCAGAGCCGAATAAGAACATCAGTCTCCAAATACATCTGATGTGAGCCAAGCCTCCTCATTTTCAGTTCAGTTATCACTGACATTTCAGCTATTATTCATCAGTTTAGAAGGAAAAGAGGAACCTACATCATTTGCAAAACCTATATGGTCTTTCCAAACATTTTTCCTGCCTTCCCAGTGATGATTATTACACACTGCTGTAATTAAGCAGATTAATTTACATTTCCCATCATCTGAGGATGGAGTAGCAACCCAGATTTATTTCTCTGGATTGCTTCCCTCAGTCACTGCTCATAGCACTGAAGCTGCAGCAATATTTTCTCTTTCAAAAATGCAGCAGCAGAGATGCTCTGTGATTCCAAATGAAATAATTTTGATGTCACAAGAAATGTCATTAAAACTACTGCAGTCTTTTAATAAGCTCCTTCTTAGGAGGATGGATTTTCAGCCTCCTCGTGTCAGCTCTGCGCAGAGTAACTACAGCAAAGCTTGGTGCCAGTGTCCCTCTTACAAAATCTGTTTCTCAAGGGTTTATAATTATAACATGCCCATAAAAATTTACTCATCTGAAACCCAGGATATAGTTTCTCAGACAGAGAGGAAATATTGCTCGCTGAACTCGGTTTAAATCAATTCTGAGTTTCAAGAATCCAAAAATAATAAGGTTTGTGGGTTTTATATGCTCTTTCTGTGGTTCCATAACTCAGAAAGAAATCACTTTGTAGAATAAAGTGTCATGTTTGTTTATAAAGCAGAGCAGGGGAGAAGCAGATAAAAGTTCAGACTTCTTATAGTGGCTACTGAAAATCCAAAGAAAATAATGTTCTCCATTTCCCCATGGTGCCCTCACACTCGAAGCTTGTCCTGACTAGCTGTGATGATACACACTGCAGGATCCCAGCGGGGCTGTGGGCCCCATCCTTGTAGGTGTACAGAGCTGCTCTAAGCAGCTGGGGGAGTAAGGGATGGAATCACCCACAGCATTTTTGCCCTTTCCCTCATTTCCAGCTTACTGCAGTTAGAAGGCAAACGGAAAGTGCCCTCCTAATACTTGCTAATAAAAGCGTCGATAAACGATCCCTGCACAACTGAGTTCCAATGTATATTGGCATCACCAAACACCTTGCAATATTTAGCCTTCAGCTTGTATCGACGAGGAAAATAACACTGCTGCTGAACTGAACTATAGAAGGCATAAGCAAAGCCCAGCAAGTACAGAAAGACAGAAAACAAGCCCTGTGAAATCTAAAAGCAATATTTTTAATTTCATTTGGAATTCACATTCAGGTCAGTTTTGTACAGCTGCACGTCGTTCAGTCTATCTTTGTCAGCTCTTGCCTATTAGAAAAAATATTGCACTTCTCAATGTTCTACCTCTATCAAATTGACAGGGTCATTTTTCACAAGGCAAGCTGCAATTAAGGTGACATTAAACCATTTTGCATACAACAACTAAAGTCATGCTGCAACAACAGTTAAAAAAATAGCTGTTTTCTCGGTGTTATTTATCATACCTTTCCAAGGCAGTTTTGGTGAGTTCCTGAATATCTGCAGATTTGCTAGCTTGACATGATATTGCAAGTTTGGAAATCATGTTTGCAGTTGTAATTATGATATTCTCATTTTCTCATTCTGCCTAGTATTACAACTTCTTTAAAGTCAGCCCCTGTAAGGAACACTGTCTGTCAGAGTGTTATTTCCACAAAGTATTTTCTCTTTTGAGGAGTGTTATTTCCACCCTGCAATATATCAGGTATTTCATTCACACAAAATGATTGAACAAATGATAAAAAGAATCACCTTATCAAGGAACACGCTTATAAGCACATTCTGCTCTTCCTTCAACTTCAGGCTTTTAGTATTACTGACTCAGATCCCATATGTAAAGCAATATACTGAGTACTGTAGGGGTCTTAGAGGAAGTGTGCGTATTTTCCACAGCTGGCTGAAATCCAAACGTATTTCTAAATCCTAAAGAAACTCTGCTCGTGAGTCATCCTTGTAGTGCAGCGTAGGAGAGTGTGGCTGCGTGGGAAGGGGGGGCTCTGATGGGGAGCACACAGCACTGCGCAGAGAGATGTGATAATAAACATCATTACGATGGTTTACACAGCTGTAATGGTTATCTCAGACCTCAAAAGCTTTGTTTCTATGGCAATCCCCAAAATCCTAGAGGAGATGTTGAATGCAAGACAGGTGTTTGGGTAACATATCCTCAGCTTCCTGTTCTCATACGTTGTTTCCTATCCAGCCTCACAACTCGGTTCACACATGGATCTATAAAGAGGTGCTAAAACCCGTTAGAGGGGAGATTTTACTCTATATTTGGGCTGAGATCAACCAGTAGGAGTTAGAGAATCTGCAGGAATAGAGAGACAGGGAGCAGTAACACAAAACCAGTCACTTGGTACAGCCCCATGGCATGATGCAGTCTATCAGTCTTCACTGTTTACCCATCATCTCTTTTCTCTTCAACCTTTTGTTTTCAAATGTCATGGAAAGCTAAGCAGCTGGATTTTTCTGAGTAAGGTTTTATAAACACATTTTTCTTCCATAATAGGAAATTCCTCACGACTGCTTCAGTGCTTCCTTTCCTCCACGGTTTGGTTGGCAAAGCAAAACAGATTGTCACCTGCACTAAGACGGTGATGTGCAATGGCCCATTGCAGGAGAATTCAGCTGGGGAGGGAGGAAACTGTGAGAAGGGTAACCAGATAACAGACAAATTGTCCAAATGAGAAAAAGCGAGATTCCCACTGGTCTTTTTGACTGGACAGACCTAAGCCAGCTTTTTCCACTGTTTTACATTAGCTCTCCATTGCCTTTATCCTCCTCAGAGACCCCACAGTCTTCTAGTTGGTACTGCAAAAGGTCAGGACAGTTCATCAGTTCATTTTGTCTCTGTTGTACTAGACTTTTAGACTGGGATTTCTTTGTCTTTCCCATCTTTATGTAGCTTTGCCACAAATGTGGAACCCATAAATCGAATTACTGTCAAATACATTTCAGACATACATTGGGACTTTTAGGGCCATACTGAAAGAGAAATGTTTTCTTCTGGGTTTCTCCAGGAGCATCCAGGACTCTTAAAGTTTTATGTTAAACATCAGCCTCACTCTTCTCCATATTACAGTGATGAAGAACTAGCTTGAAATCAATTTATTGATCCCTAAGAAGAAAGATATAGAAGGTTATTAAAGTTAACACTTCTGTATGTGCAACCTATTACTGTGCAACCTATTACTGAGCTTGTTAACATTCACGTTCTGGTTGACAGCAGCTATGGGAAGGACAAAGTAGCCAGCTCCGTTCTGAAACAGCTGCTCACGGGCAGGAATTCAGCTTTAGTCCTGTTCTGGTAAGTCCTACATCTCAGCTGGAGCCAATGAGCAGTGCCAGTAGATATTTAGTTCCTTAAAAACTAAGTCACTTGCTTAGTCCACGTTCCAAATTTCTACATCATTTTTTCAGCTTTGGTGTCTATAGATGAACCAACTTACATATGTATAGATGAACTATTTGCCTAATTTCTTTTCCTATGCAGTTACTTGCAATATGAAGAATACAAGAAGGGTTACTATATTAGAAAATCAGCCACGAGCCACATGGATACAAAGCTGCTGAGTGTGCAGCTATACATATTCACACAGATGTGTTTCACTTCACAGATTTCGATGAAATCTTCTGCAGTCAGAGAAATCAAGTTTCCTGTGGTCTTCTTTTTGAAACCATCCATTTTCAATAATTTATTCACAGGCAGTCTTTGTTGTGGTGGGTTTGCATTTGTCACATCACCTCAATTTCTCTAACGAGTTGTTAATGAGAGGTCAATTACTTATGGAAAATAGGAAAACATTCATTGAGGAACTGTACTGAGTAAAGTGTGCTACTTCATAATGTTATGATATAAATCATTACAGCTTTAATGATTATTTTACTCTTTTTCATGTTCGAGCTTCTTCCCTGCCTTATACAGTGGCCTTGAGATGATTCTGAAATGAACTCAAGTGATTCACCTGAAAACGTTTCCATATTGTATTTTCTAATAACTGCAGAATGCCTTTTGTTATTAAACATTTGCTCATGCATCACCATCTTGCTGTGAAATCTTCAGCTGAATATAAGGATGTTAAGAACACCAGATGTGCCATGCTGGCCCACAGCAGTCCTCTACCCTGTCCTCTACCCTGGCTCCGCTTCCACTTTTGATACTACAGGAGAAAATGGCCATCCCACAAAGACCTTGGCCCAAACTGTGACCTGCAAAGCAGCCTCCTGACTCCTCTTCTGGACAACCAGGTAAGCATCCATAGACTGCAGCACATCATTCCCCAGAATTATTGAGTTCTACACTGTCTGTTTAGTGAAAAGTCTTCAGGAATTGCTGACTGGTAAGTCAAAATGTTTGTCTCACAATTTTCCCTCCTCCCATGCACCTATTTTGAACACTTTTAAGGCTTTGAATGAATGGTATACAAACACAGGAACATAGGCAAAAAAAGGATCCAAGGGACCAAGACGAATTGCGGCTCAGTTGCAGAATCATGCAATTAAATGGAGAGGCCAGGGGTATAATTTGCTGCTGAAATTCAGCTTTGTGCTGTCGTAAGTTATTATTTCAGAACAGACGCTGAAACAGCCAGAGAGGAAAGTATACAAGCAGAAGTATAATTGGACTTCAGTATTTCATACTGACACCCTGAGATTTCCACAACTAAGCACAGTTTCAGAGTCCAACCAGGGTAACACTGCAGTGAACAAACGTAAGATCTCCCATATTCAGCCCGTCAGATTATTCCATTTCCCCTGCAGGCACTGTAAATCAAAAGCTAAAAACATCCTGTTATGTTTTACAAAACAGTCTTGTTGGTCCTTCTTACCAAAGACATTCTGGACATGTGTTATTTTAATCTGAGTCTCATTCATTTCTGTTTTACTGTCTGGAATTCAGCGTTAAACTGGGGGAAAGAAAGAAAGGAGAGGGAAAAAAACAACAGTAGTTAACCACAGAGAAAGAAAACGGCAGCCAGTTAAACCAAAGAATGAACACATCACATGGACGTGATTTTCTCAGTATCTAAAGACTTACAAGGTCTTTGAATCAGGCATGGGCTGGATGCAGGTGAAACCCTTGTTGTTATTTGACTTAGGAGTGCTTAGAGCCCAACATTTTAGTGTAAAGAAACCCACTGTGCTTATTAGGGGATAATTCAGCTGGTCCAAAGTACAGTCCTGCCACTTACTGTTAATATCCCCTCGGGAGGCACTCATATTTACATCTCTAACTCCTTCCCCAGTCCTTGGAAGGATATACACATTAACAGCAAAGAAGTGTCCAAATACTAATCAAAAGCAATACAATACCATCAAATCTATGATGAAATAAAGAAACGAGTATGAATGTAAGTACCTGCTCTTTATATCAGAGCCTCTGCATTGTTTTCAGGAGCTTTTTTTGTCATGCAGTGATGAAAGGCTGAGAACAAAGTGAGCAAAATTTCCTCTTACTGCTTAAAAATTCTCAGCTGGTTTGCCGTATCAAAAAGCTGTCTCTTTAAACAAATCACACGGTTAAAAATGCCAAGTTATAATTCAGCAACTAACTCAGAAAATGACAATTTAATCAATCAGAACCAACCCTCCTGAAGAAAAAGAAAAAAAAAAATCTTCAGGCTTTCATGCAATGCGAGAGCGGTTGAAACTATAAAAAGGTTCAATCACTGTAGAACAAGCCTGCAGCATCAATGTTTATTAAAGTCAGGGGAGCCATTTATTGACCTGGGAAATAGCAAACCACCAGCAGCACTGCCAGATTGCATTTTTATAGTTAACAAACGGAAGGTGATATTTTCCTTTTCTCTTTTAATTGTGATTCCATCAAATCCAAAGAGCTAAAAGCTGCTTGGTTTTTAAAGGAACGCGAAGAGGAGGATGCTCTGCCCCATCCTCCAGTCACTCTCTCTGCTCTGACTCCTAGCAGTGGGATCTATTAAATCATTGCATCATAGGATCAAATTTTTAGGTTTATCAGAATGACAGACCTGTGTCTGCTCCCCCTTGCACTTTAGGTGATGATAGAAGATAGGGAGCTACCATTATCAAGCTGCTTCCTTCTGTAATCAAAAAGGAATTATTGTATTTATTGACATAAAGGTCATCCTGCCACTGGGACAGCCAAAAGCACTTAGAATTAATTGTCTTCTCCCAAACTGACAACTGGCAATTTTTTATTTTTTTTTTTAATCAAAGCACAGCTTGGTTGTTCTAGAGATTTTCTAACTGTTTTGCCACGTCTTTAACTCGCACCTTTTTACACCACATACATTTTGAGCATGTAAGGCTATGAAAAGGAAAGCCTCACAACACGAGCTGCCCTACCCATGTTATCTGAGCTGAGCTTCATTTTCTGCCCAGCCACTGGAAGCCTTAGGGTTATCATGGCAAGGATTGAAGTCATTCTGTATGTGTCAGCTGCCACCTCGACCGGTGCCATCACCAGAAAGTGGACTTCAAAGGCTGCAAGGATGAGTCAGTGCAGCCTGATGTGCCATGCCACATGCTGCAGCTGAGAGCTGTGACAAACCCATGTCCTCTGAGCATTAGGTACAAAGCGAGCCGGCCGACAGGTTATACATGCATGCATCAAAAGGAATGAATATGGTAACAAATCTCCAGCCACCCAGGGCCATCGGAGCTGTCAATACGCCGCATGCATTAGCGAGAACAAGGGAGATAAAACAAAGACTCCTTGCCTCAAAACCACACATCTCTGCTGCTCGGAGAATTTCACACTGCCTCTGAGCAGAGCACCAAGGTACAGAAGCACGTTTCTGATGCTGCCCAGTCCTACGCGGCACTTCGCACTCTTTCAGGTTTGCAAACACACCTGCAGCAGTTCTACACCTTGTTTTCCTTGTTCACAGAGAAGAACACATAAAGTCCTCACTCACAGCACAGGGAGGAGTTTGACACGAGTTAATGACTCGCCTGTCAGACTATCAGAATTTTGATACTTGCAGAGGAAAAAAAAAAGGCTTTGAGTATTTTGAGATATGTAAAAAGATGCTTTGGGATTTGAAGTCAGCTCGTAACAAATTGAGCGGTGTAAGGTCTGAGATATCAGCTTGGTGCTACAATCACAAAACTGCAAGCATATGAATAAATAAAAGGTTGCAGAAAATGCAAGCCATGACTTCCCTCAGATTAGATCCCACTGGCACGAAATTAGCTCACAACTTTCACTTGTGTTGTTTCAAGAGAGATTAATTCTTAAATAACGCTAATGACAACTTTGATTTGACTTCTGTTATTACTACAGAGATGGGACTATGCTTCCTAGGAAGAAAAATCTTTTATGGAGCTCCTCTCCCCTGAGTTATTTCCCTGAGCATTTTCGTTTTGAAAAAGAAATGGATTTCCAGGTTGAAAGCAAAGGTGCTGTGCAGCTGTCAGAGCTGGGGGAAAGGGGTGTGACTGCCATGCACAACAGCCTTGTATCTTCTCTAAGCAGTATCCCTTCTGCTTCAGCTCCTCACCCTCACTGTGTCTCACAAGCAGGAATCATTACAGGGCTGGATTCTTCTGACCTGCCTCCACCACCGTCAGTAAATCATAAACCTTTCTCCTATAATCAATGGAGTGTCTTCAGATCTACCAGACAGTATAATCTGCTTCACGAGGCAGCTGATTGTTATCTGTAACTTCCCCATACAATTCTAGCTATGGGAGGATGTAATCCAAAAATTTCCTTCAGGCTTTTTTACTGCTGAAATACATCAAATTCTCATGGCAGGCTGTTTTACAACCTCCACTTTTCTAAATAAACATCATGCGGGCTGCACTGCATTTACGGGAAAATACTTCTTCTTGCCTGCCTGCACACATTGAGGCGGGTTGTTGGCTGATGTGCCGGCACATGAGATAACCAGCAGCACACCTCTGTGAGCCCATGGTGTCATTGGGACACCACAGGTCCGAGGCTGTGGATGCCAACCCAGGGAGCACCCAGAATATTCCACAGTCAAGTTCAAAACCCCTCACACCATTCACTCCCAGCTTCCAGCACTCATGCATGCCGTTTTAAATTATTAGGCTCAACTCCCAAAGATTAAAGAATTGGTGGTATCACATCAAAGGTATCACGCTGCTGATATATGCAGTGGCTGCTGAAGAAAGGGGCTGCTTGGACTGATGAAATGTTGCCATGCAGGCAGGAGAGGGTGATGTGCAAGGAATGGGGAAAGCTTTCACAAAGGGCACCACACAAACCAGGCATAGTAGCTGGAGACGTGCTGATGGGTGCAGAGTAATGTATTTAGAAAGAATCATTCGAAGTACGTTTCTGGACTATAAATTAGCTGAAACTGCTCAGAAAATGCCCTGAATGACATTGAAGGCCATGCAATTAAATGCAAGGCTTCAACGTGCAATGATCAACAAAAAGCAAATGCACCATTAGAGTGCATGCAAAACAGAAAATAAGGCCAAAGTGGGGAGTTAATGGAGGCACTGTGCTGTCATACAAACTAAAGGCGTTCCCTTACTGGTTTGTTTGCTAAGATACAAATAGACTTTGATGCACATTTGTGTTTGGAAAACCGCAAAATTTTCCCCAGCTTTTTCTGATGGAAAGGGTTGGAAACTGTTAATGATGAACAGAAGCTCTAACATAGTGGGGACAAACAAAGCAGGACAGATCCCGCAGTCACAGAGACCTTCTCATTTGGGCCTTGAACTTCAGAGCATCTTCAGCTCATTTTTGGAGCCTGGAGATGAACCTGCTTTGCCTATGTGGAAATTAAATATTTCTACCCCACCACTTCAAGGATTGCCCTTGAAGAGGATGTGGCTCATTTGTGTTTGTGGTTATGTTAACCCTCTGAGCTTAACTGTGTAGTAAAGATGCCCGGATTCAGATTATTCCTCCTCCCTCTTTCCCACTGCAGTAATGCTTTGCCCTTCATTGTACATTTTTGTGGACTCTATTAGAGCATAAATCTTCAAAAGTTCTTCAAGCTCACTTTGACCTACATCTTGCACGTATGGGAACTTTCCTTCCCAGATTGTCTTTCTGAGCACACTGGCTCATTACAGTTTTGAACACTGAACTCTCACTCGTATTACTTTACTGCCTGGTTTATGCGCTGAATGTCAAAACAGGCATCAGAAATCTGATTTATGAGGATATATACAGAAATTGTGGTGCCTGCTGGTGGCTGGGTGTCAGCTGGCAGCTCCTCATCAGGATTTCCGCATCAGGACAGCAGGGCCCAGCCTGGCAGCCTAGAGACAGCATTGCCAAGTGTGAACTCCAAAACCATCATTCAGGACCAACAGAGCTGCAAAGATTTTTGCAGCATCCTGAAATCCATTTGCTCTCCAGCTTTAACCACATTTGACTACACTCTGTTTCTGTTTTTTTTTCTTCAAGCAGAAGTCAATGCTTGTTTTTAAAAAAACGATAGCTGAATAAATCAAGCAGACTCCAAATGCCAATATGAAAAAGATTTTGTAATCTCTTCCCTTTTCCATTATAAACATCTGAAAATTATGTATTAAGCCATAAGCCCACAACATGCACAGGCACTGATAAAGAACCTAAGCTTTCTCCACTAATTTACCACTTCATCTTGATTTTCACTCCTACTCATGAGCGCACTCTCCCCCCCCCCCCCCCCCCCCCGGTTATATACCGGCTCGATACAGCCCGGCTGCCGCTACTTCACGCACCAGCAATGCATCCCCCCCCTCCCCCGCCCTCTTCCTCCGCAGCCCCAACCTACGGGCTGCGCCCCGCTGCCATCAGCCGGCCCGGAACGCGGAGGGTGGAGCCGCGCCGCCAGCGCCTCCTCCCGCCTCTCCTCCCCCAACGTGCGCGGCCGCGGCGCTACGCGAGCACGGGGATCCAGCGCGGCCTACGGGCAGCGCCGGGGCCGCCATGGCCGGGGAGGTGAAAACGAAGCTGTCCAAGAATTTGCTGCGCATGAAGGTGAGGTGGGGGGGGTTTGCCTGCGGGCTGGTCTGCGGGAACGGGAGGTAAAGGGAGGCCGGGCCGGGCCTGGCTGCGGGGCCGTTGGGAGCGGATGGGGCGGGCCAGCAGCGCGCTACGCCGGGCTGTAGCGGCCCTCCCCGGTGGGGGCTGCGCCTCTGCCGCCATCTCAGTGCCCCTCGCTGGGTCGCGGTATTTCCGCTTCTTGCACCTCCGCGCAAGGCTGCTGTGTTTGTGTCCTGTGCGCGGTGCTTTTACATGCGTACAAACGCGTGTCTTTAGTTCTGTCTTTTCGCTTAGCCCTGCTGCTTTCTGAACTGCTCTGCTCCAACCAACTTCACCAGCAAGGGGCTGCTACGAGAGCTGCCCCGGAGAGGGATTGACTGTTCGTTGTGCCCCTTGTCTTTCTGTGTCTTGGACCGCTTTTCCCCCTCTCTTCCCGTAGACGCATATATGCTGCTGGTGTTATCTTGGCCAGCCCACCATGCCTGCAGCTCTGTGTCTCAGGCCAGGTGGATTTGCAGGTTCTGGTTCTCATTGTGTAATTCAACACCTAATTCAGTAAAGTGCATCCTCCTGTGATGAGACTGCATCTATTAAAAGTTGGATTGCCATTAACTTTTCTTTGAAACGATACCTGTTATATTTTGATAATCCAGCCAGGCTGGATGTGGCTCTGGGCAGCCTGGTCTGCTGTTGGCGATGCTGCACATAGCAGGGAGGTTGAAACTACGTGATCATTGTGGTCCTTTTCAACCCAGGCCATTTTTTGATTATATGGGCCTCTGTGGCTTCTTGCTTGTGGTGTTTCACTTTACATTGTGCATTTTTTTACCCCCTGTTCATGTAAGCCATATTTTTAGACACTTGGCTGAAGGATATTTAGCTGATAGGTTCAACCTGCCACGTAGAGTGGACCCTGATACAGTAAGATGGTGAAATATTTACTTCAGTAAGTAGGTGCTGCTAATGAAAGGCTAAAATTCATGCACAGAAGGAACAAAACACCTCCTACATTGTTCTCAAACGCAATTGGATGTTGAGTTTAGTTAGGCAGCAGTGCAAGAGAGGGCAAGACTCTGGATTGCAGCACTGCTGATCTTTTTCTCATTTTTATGCAATAATCTCTTCTTAGGTGGAACTTATGCTGCTGTTTTTTGCCATTTTTAGAGGTTTTTTTAGATTTCCTTCAGGCAGTGAAAAACCAGTCATGAATGTGGTGCCTTGACATTTGCAGGCTTAGAGACCAGGCAGCATTAACCAGCTTAAAAGAGGTGTGTGGGTTTTGAGAAGGTTCTACACAGATCTTGTACACAGATCTTATACTCAGCGCTTCCCTTCTGCAGATCTTGTTGTTGACAAATGTTTTAATAATCTTTTAGCAGTTGCCTCTGGGTAAGATGGATCATTGCAATTCAGTATGCACTCAAAGGTGGCGTGTGGTCAGTGGTCAGATCTTTTCACGGAGATGTGCTCACCTCTTGATGTCAAAAGATGGCTCCTGCTTTTAGCATAATAGAGTCATATGATTGTAAGTTAGTTCTTGTACTGCTTGATCCACGTCCCAGCTAATCCAGATAGCCCCACGATTATTGATGTGCCTACTCTGCACCTACCCCCACTGGTGTATTTTTGATTCATCCACATGTGCTTACAGATAAATACAATCAGATTTTTTAATCTATTTATTCCTGAAGTAATCGTTAGGAACATAATATTTAAAATGTAATGTGAAATGATTATTTAATTGTGTGCTTGTAGCAAAATTTCTCCTATTGAGATTTCTGACTGGCTAAACAATCTCCTTGAGAATGATGATATGGTTTGAGATATGGTTTTCCACATGATAGATTCCCTCATTTTCCTCAAGCAGATACTGTAATTTTAATTGGAAATCTTTGACATATTTTGGATTGGCTCAAAAACAAAAGTCAATTTTTCTTTCATTAATGATCTTACACAAATGAATGCAAATAAAAATATAATGGAAAATGAGATGTTAGCACTATATTGGTTTTCATGATGGGGTTTGTTTTGTTTTGACTGGACTTTTTGTAATGATGATAAGGTGTGGGTGTTTATATGTGATGTATATTGCATACACATATTACCTGCGTGCTCTAAATAAGCTCAGTAATGCATGTTTTTTGTGGGAGACAAGTATTTTGTGATGGCTTCTTGGGTTCTATCCCCAAACCAAGTCCACGCTAACTGAATAAAATTATGTCCAAGTCTCTGCTAATGTTCAAGAGACAGACGAGCCCCAGTGGTGTTATCTGTCAGCCTGCAAGCTTAGCTAAAATGGAAATGATGCTGCTTATATGAGAGAGGTAAGATTCATTGAGATAAGATTCTTCTGTGCTGTTGCACAGACAGGTTCCTCTTGGTGGCCACCAAGCAATTTTTGTACATCAGTGTGTATAAACAGTACTGGTAGCCTCTTGCTGCAGATTGTATCTGTGTGAATGTGCCCTGCTGCCAGATGCAGTTTTTGAGGTGCTTTCTGTAGCCCCAAAGGAAGATCCCAGCTCTTGGGGATGTCTTTGTATCCAAGTGTGGATGTGGCTGACTGTTGACTTCCAGTAGATGGTTGTGATCCACAGTTGTTCAATTCTGCTCTGTTTTCCCAAACACAAACCAAGCTCAGAGAAGATCACAGAAAGCATGTACTGCTTATATCAATGGTTAAATAGTATGTAATGAGTAATTGTTGTCATGTAATTATTGCCTGCCAGAACATACTCAAAAAGCCTGAAGTTGTATCTCTCTTTTTAGTTCATGCAAAGGGGTTTGGACTCACAAACTAAAAAGCAACTCGATGAAGAGGAAAAGAAGATAATTAGTGACGAACACTGGTATCTTGATTTACCAGACCTAAAGGAGAAAGAGTAAGCTTTTGTACTTCTTATCACCATTGGATTGTTTTATAGTGCAAACAGAATGCAATTGTTTTTCTTATACAGGAAATACTATTACTAACCAATTAAAAGAAGCAAAAAAAACATTAGCAGACCAGGAGTACAGCTTTTTTTGGTTTTTTTGTTCAGAAATGTTCTCAAGGTTAAATAATCCAGCGTTTGACCTACTTTCGTTTCTTCATGCTTTGTTTTCTCTCACCCCCACTTTCTTCTAGATGCATGTAATTAGTTTCTTTCATCAGGAACAAATTCATTCATTGCTGGTTTTTTTTTTTTTTCTTTCATTCAAAAAAAAAAAAAGAATTTGAAACTTTGTATGAGTAACCTGAAATCCAGTCACATGGTTGGGTCCATTCAGGGCAAGTTCTATCTACTGAGTACAGATCACTTCAAATCCTGTTTTTGAAAAAGGAGGGAGAGTGGATGAAGCAAAAATAAAGGAGGGCTTAGTTAATAGGGAAGCAAATGTCCCTTCCTGCTATGTCGAAAGGTGCTTTAAATAGCAAAGGAACTGCTTTTTAAATACTTTTGTCCTTTAAAAAGAGAACAGAATTCTTCTAAAGGAAAACATATAATTTATAAAAAGCTGTGATCCAGCGAATTAACTGTAATAGAATAGGTCACCTATAAGCTATTTTCCATGGCTGTTGCCATGTATGACAGAATGGTTTGGGATCGTGTTTCTTTTCTTTCCAGGGTCATTAGAAGAGGGAAAAAAAAGGAGGGGGAATGGGAAAATCTTTCTCTGCTGAACAGAAAATTACACATTTATATCCTGACAGGCTGAAATAATACCAGGTCTAACATCACAATGAAAAATTCATTAGAAGCTTTTGCTGGTATAGTAATGCCACCTGGAGAGTGATATTTATGTGGTATTTTTATTCTGGCAAAAGCATTAATGTAGGTGGAATCGTACCAGCAAAGAGTGCTTGCTGTCAGGAGAGTTAATTTTCTTGTGGAACTGGCACAGCTTTACTGGCAAGCAGTATTCCTTTGCACTCCAAGCTCTTTGTATTGAAAGATTTATCAGAGCAATTAATCTTCAGAAAGTAGTTGATGGTATAAAATACGCTGCAGTTTTGTTTATTTGTGTGGGGGAAGACAGCAAATGCTTTTTGCGTTTGTTTAATTTGATTATATTAAAGCACACTGTTTGACAACTGCTGTGTTTGGGCTTTCATGCAGGAGCTATATAATAGAAGAGAGGAGCTTTATGCCATGTGAGGATCTACTTTATGGTAGAATGTCCTTCAAAGGATTCAATCCGGAAATTGAGGTACTATTTAATTGTCTTTTGAGGATTGAAGCCTTCAGGAATGAGGACTTCAGTGTTCACGCTCCATGCTGTTTGGCCTTTGCAGCACTTCCTTATATAGGAAAACTGTGATTTCAGCCAAAATGCCAATCAGTGCAGTGTCTGAGAAACAGAAACCTCTTACCTCCTGGTGTTGGTGGTTAATAAGTATGTGACTCCTGCAGATTTTCCTTCCTTGAGTTCAGGAGACTTTTCCACGTGCTGCTCACCAGAAAGATAGCTTGCTCTTCTTCCTCCTGTTTAATTCAGAGCCCAATCTTACAAACATTCAGCCCTGTTTATTCAGCACTTACTTGTATAAGTAAGAGCTTGAGGTTCCAGAGTTAAAAGTTCTGGGCAAGAGGATCTTTCATTTCTTTCCAGCATGATTCATGCTCATACAACTATTTCATACTGAAGTAGTAATAAAAGTGTTACTGCTGAACTGAAACAAGAAGATGAAAGTACAAAGCCAGAGGCGTGCAGAAGGCTATGCAAGGTTATTTAATGGGGCATTCCTAGAGTTATTTTGAACTTGCTTTCACTGTGATTAGGCCTATCATTGCTTCATGGTTTATACTAGTAGTTTATTGTAGATCTTTGCAGATATTTTTCCACTGTAACAAAACCATTTCAAAGACTAGCATCACAATGAAAAAATTAGAAACTAAATCTCTGGTCTTCTGAAGCTGCCTGCCATGTTGAGAATGCTTGAATAGTGCAGCTCACTGAAAAAAACTGTCTCTCTGTTGCCTCTTTTCTCAAAATCAAATCAAACTTAGCTTAGCAACAAGGAGGAATGTTGCCTTTTCTTGCAGCCCTGTGGTATAGCCTAAACAGGGTACTGCAAATGTAGGAAAGCAGTATTGAAACTGCTTCCTGCCTTCTGTACTTTTATCCTGGCAGTGACACTATTTCAGCATAGCTGACGTTTTGTCAGGGTTACATGTTTAAGCTATTTCTTACTTCATTTTCAGAAATTAATGGTCCAAATGAACTCTAAGAGCAAGAAAGAAGAAATTGAAGAGGATGATAAAATGGAGGCTGATGTGTCTGATGAAGAAATGGCCAGAAGGTACATTATTCCTAATCAGTACTGATTATGTTGTAAAATATGGCCTATGTTATGGCATTTTCTGTGGGAGGAGAAACATAAAAAGTAAAAAACAAAACAAACAGCATTTGATACTTCACAGAGCTGATTATCCAGGAATTCTGGTGTTTGTTCAGTGGAAGCTCCATGACTTTCAGGGTTAAAAAATCTTGTAGTTGTTTTCCACCTTTTGACATCCATGTATTCTATGCTAATTCCCTCTTAGCTCCAGATTGCTAAAAGTCTTAAACTATCAAAATGAATAATAATTTAATCTGTGATCATGTAGCACTTGTGCTGCTTAAGCTTCCAGTGATGGGCTTTTTACAATAGTTTAATTGTTGATTACATTTATGATTTCCTGCATTGAACTTCTCTCTGATTATAGTAAGAACTGTCACTTTTTAATTATCTTTACAGATATGAAACACTAGTGGGAACAATAGGGAAGAAATTCTTGAAAAAAAGAGACCAGCGTGTTCTCCATGATGAAGATGAGGAAGAGAACAGTAATACAAGACCTAAGAAAGCTAGGAAAATGTTCTTAAAACCTCAGGATTAATGTCAGCTGCACAACTGGAGCTAATAGAAGTGTTGTCTACCAAATATAGCCAATATGGCACCAAGAACTGAAGATTGTTTGGAGTTTTTGCTATTTTATGTGAAAGACAAAATTGTAAATCTGAGTTCATCCTTGTTGAAATGCCTGCTGTCCACATAACAAGCCTCTTCTGAAGTGGATGTGTATATAATGGATGTCATACATCCTTTCCTCTCTAAGCAGCTTTTAACATGTGGGATATTAAACCCATCAGCTGTTTTGAATGTTGTGCATAACTGAGATGAGTGTCAACGTGCAATCAATAGCAACAGTATTTATATTTTACGATAACATCTAAAATAAGTATTTGCAGTAAAGATGAGCTTTGCTCAATCCAATCCAGTGAGACAGTTCAGTTTTTGCTACTATTTCTATTATGAAAATGAAAACCTTTGCTCTCTTCAATTCAAAAAAAAAAAAAAAAAAATCCACCAAAAAAAAACAGTGGAAACATTTTTTTGACTTCTTGACAGATAAGCTGGGAAAAGAACAGAAACAAAATCCATTTTTCTAATTTTATTTTTTTATAAAGCATATTTAAAAATAGGAGCTTATAGCAAAGCTTTTCTTTTCCTAGAGCAAGGCAAATATTGGGCAATGTTTCCAGTTTGACACTTGAGCAGATTGTGAGCCTTCAATTTCTGTCTTCCAAAAGAAGTTTGCTAATCTTGTCTTTTTTTTCCAGCCCAAAAATTCCAAACTTATAATTATATGGATCTTAACATAGAAGCACAATAACGGCTTCAGAAACATGTTTGGAGAGCTAATAAAAACTGATTATTTTTTTTTGTGGTTAATGACTGTGGTTTAGCTAATTTGATGTTAAAAAACAATTGTGCTTAATACAGTCAGATAGAAGAAACGATCCTGTTTTGTGCTGGTTGCGGATGTCCCCAGATATCAGCTGACTGAGCTTTTCTCTGTTCAGCATGTAATAAAGGCATCTGAAGCAGTGCTAGGACCCAAGCATCACAGCCTTTTGTCAGTGCTTTGGAAAACAGAAAGGTCAGTGTGGTTTTGTCTGAAATCATAGCAGTTCTCTGCATTCTGGCTTTCAAAAAGTAGTAGTTTTCATCTGTTACTTTCCTCATCTAGGTGTCTAAATTACTCATCCTTGATGATAACTTTCTGGAGAAAGAAATTTGTTAAATTGTTGCAAGTGGTGACCATTCCATCCAGGACCTGCAGGTTCTTTTTTTCCCATTTTTTAAACTACTCAGTGAAACGACACTTTCGACAACTCAATTATATGAAGAGCCTTATGTCTGTATTTGCATGTGTGATATATGAACTATAATCTGTACATCAGGAGCACCTTGTTAGATATTCAAGATGGATCACACATGGAAAGAGAAATACACTTCTAACCTAGTAAGGAAGCTTCTTACAGGTGGAAAGTCTGTGATTCATGATCTGAGATAGTTTTTCAGAGCTAATTAAATGCAACTGGTTGAATTACTTAAAATTTGATCATATATTATCACTGGCTGAAAAGAAGTTAATGATGGCAAGACATTTTTCTTCCCACGGAAGATATGACCTGAGCTAAGAAATGATTTATTGTTGGTCATCACAAGAGAAACTCAGAATGTATCCCATTATTCTTTCTTGCTTATTAGTAGGAAATTGATTCCCCTCTATGAGAATACGTTTCTTTATGAGAATTTCTACATAGCTGTGCTGGATAGTTGAGGGAGGTGTCTTCTTTGAACCACCAGCAGCCATGTTCCCACAACTGCCCTTCCCTGAGGGAAAATGGAGTGTTCAGTGACATTGTGTAGAGGAGTTCTGGGGTAATTCTGGTAACTACCTGTGGCTCAGGTAAACATTTTGTGAAGTCTTGCTTGGTCGAGTCTGTATGCAGTGTGTTCTGTTGCACTGCACGATTCTGTTCAGTCCGATGAAGGGTAATTTTGTGCAGCTGAAGTGTATTCTGCCATACACGGGTCCTTAACATCATGTTGTGTCCTGGTGAATGGCTGGGAGTTTGAGCGGCAAGGTGTGTTTGTGCAGAGTGAACTCTCATCAGCTTCAAGTAAATCCATGGTTTTGGAGTTTAAGAGGGAGAAAGGATGGTTCATTTGTCTCCTGAAAATGCCTAACACCAACTGTGAGGACTGTAGTGTGTCTGGTCTTGGTTTATTATCTTCAGATCTGGGTGCTTTGTGCGTGTTTAGCTGGTGGTTGGTGAGCTACTGAAATGCTGTAGCATGACCAGCTACTTGGTTGTAGCATAATCAGAGCCTATCCATGAGGAGTTTGTAAAGTGCAATGTTAAGATTCATGGTATATTACTACAAATGAGGCAGAATTCAAAATCTTCCCAGTCTTACTTTCTAAAGGTGCCTTTGTGTCCAAAGTTACCAACAGGCATTTAGAATTATGATAGGATCCTCAGAAATACCCATCTGTATTTCCAACTTTATAAATATAAATGTGTGGGTTTTTTTTAAAATCAGACCTCTAGTTTTGTAGCCAAGGTAGAAACATTGTGCTGTATGAAATTTCTATTTGAATTATTCTTGACAGAGCTGTAAGTGTAGCAGTGAAATATTCATACTGCAAGCCTACATTAATTCAAGCTTTCTTGGCTCTGAAACGGTCTCAAACGCAGATCCATTTTCATGAACATCTTTCTAAGCTGTAGAATTTAAAACCCACGTGGTCATGTTTTCCAAATGAAAAGTAGAGATCTTTGAGATCTGAAAGAAGTTGGGATAAGTAGTATTTCTGTTCAAATAAAAAAAATAAAAAGCAAAATTCAGAGTTACCAGACATGAGAAGTGTTTGTGCCTGTTGTACTAAGGTACCTATTAGGGTGAACAAACAAAGTGTGTTGCAGTTCATGCCTGCTGTCAGCTCACTGTGTTAAGTTTAAACGTGCTTCTTGACAGGTGGAATTTTTGTCCCTCTTTTTGACAGTGCTGGAAATGTGAGAATTGAACAACTTCGTCTTTATTGCTCATGCTGCTTCTTCTGCTACTTTTATTCTGCTTAGAATTGGATCTTAAAAACTACTGGACCAGAGTGCAACTGCAGTGAGACATCCTGAATCTTCCCTTTATTAATGCATGAGCTTTTTAAACTTTGACTCTTTGTAGAGAGAGGAGGATGGGCAGTGGTGCCATGAAGTTTGAACGGCGTTTCTTCCTCTGTGTGTCTTGTTTTCTAATAAGATTCTCCATTATACAGTTACACAATTGTGGATGGCTGTCATTGCCATTGGGCATTGTGTGTGTGTAATGGGCAGCTGGGCTGGGATTCTGGGAGCTGCTCCAGAATTCAGACTTAAAAAGAAATTGTCTCATCTTTCTGTTAATTGGAATGCTGTACTTGTAAATTTTACTTGGAATTGTAAAAGTGGGGGTGGGAGGAGGCGGGGGGTTCTACGTGTTTGCTCTGCTTCATTTGAACAACAATCTGCAACTAAAACTGCACAATAGCTTAGGCTCTCATTAAACCTTTCTTAAAGAGAGAGTGTTAATAAGGTATAGTGATGGCAAAGGATGTCAAAGTGCCTTGCAGCTGTGTGATTCTGTGTTTCACTACTGCATGTGAATGCAAGCTTCTCTGAGAGCTGATGCTTTAATTACTTGTTTGTATTTTTCTTTCTGGTCTAGGAGAGTGTCTGTCTTCTGTAATAATGCCTTTCTAGTGAAACTGCAGCAGGAGGCTTCTGGGTTTGTTTGGTTTTATTTGTTTTTACACCATTCTCATCCCAAACCTTTGAGACATTTTGGGTCTGACATTCACACCTGAATAACTTCAGGCTTTTCATCAGCTTATCGGGAGCTTTAGTTAAAGTGTGGAACGGTTCCTGTACGTGTTGACTTTTCTTTAAGTGATTTGATGCTGCGTGATGAGGACCTGGTTATACTTGTCATGTGGAGAGGAAAAATACATCTCAGAAAGTTGTTATCAACAGGTGGAGTCAGAGAAAGGGCTGAAGCTTCAGTCATTGCCCACCACATAAATCTTAAGAAAGTAATACTTGGAAGGAGTACCTGTGTTGAATCTCATCTTTACAGACATGGTTAAAGTATGAGTCTATAGTGCTCGGCTTGAGGATGCCTTGCACATCACAACCTGAGCAATTACCTGGGAACAATAGCAGGAACATCTCTAGAGAAATACAGAGGCAGAATAACTAGCCTGTAAATGGTTGCCCTCAAGACAAGAGGCAGCAGCACCAGAGAACAGCTGTAGTTCATTGCATAGAGGAATATGGTTTGGTGACCTGGGTTGAATGCAGATGGGATTTTCTGTCAGCCAAAATGGAGGTGGTAAGTGTTCTGAAACTCAGAATGTTCCTTGGCGTCTTGAGGAACAGCTTGTGATCAATCACTTAGAAAGGGGTGAAAACCCTTAATGAGACCTTAGTATGATGTAGTAGTAAGAAAGCAAATTACAGAACAAAGTCTTTAGTTCATAGAAAAAGTGTTCTCACCTCAGTAAGATCTTTCATTGTCTCCAATTGCTTCCTGCTTGGTCCTTAGTTCTCTGTCTCTGAGCAGGCAGAACTGCCACCATGGCCAATGGACAGGGAGGAGCCAGCCCAGCACAGGACGTGGTAGGGGACCTTCTCTTCAACCTGCACGTTCTTTACAGGCAGCTCTCACAACTTACCATCTCCAGCACACTGCCAAATTTTGGTATTGGCCTGTTTGGTTCAAGAAATCTGGTGGGCAGGGTTGACCAGCAGATCGACAGCACAACTGTGCAGACCTCATTTATTTAGTTAATGGTGCATGCAAGACAGCAACTCTTCATGTTTTTGTTTCCCTTTATTATCATGTGAAGGAGGAAAAGGGTATTTTCCAGTATTGCTGCTGATCTCATGGACTTGAGAGCATTTTTGCTTCTTCAGTGGTTTTCTTGGTCAGGCTTTTTGCAGAAAAGCATGATGGGGGGGAAACTTTTTTTTTAATTTTTAAAGGGGAAATGCAATTTTTTAATATTTTAAAGGAGTTTCTTCATATTTGGTTGGCTCCATGGTGGTTTTTGTATTTATTTATTTGTTTTTCTTCAACTGAATACAGATGATGAAACTAACTTGTGACACTAGAGATCTTATGCTAAGCATTTGTCAGTCAGGATAGCATGCGGATTGCCATATTTGCTATGCACAAAAAGCAGGGTGGATTTAAGGCTGTAGCGGGGTCAGCTTCATTGTTCTACTGCTGTTATACAAATAATTTGCAATACTGAAAATATGGAATTTCTACCCCATTTGAGGTAAAGTACATCTAAGCTAGTTGAGACATTTAAGCACCACTCAACCTGTTACAGGATGACTATTTATCAGAAGCAAAGCTTGTAGGTATCTCCTTAGAACCCATCAGGCACAATAATGCTGCAGTATATACAATTTGCATCAAAGGAAAAATACCTACGTACCAAAAATTACCTTGGGCAGTTTGCTGCAGTAATGACAGAAGGGATGCACATGATGATAATTTTCATTTTGTACTGTGTTTTCATCTAAGGATGATGGTGAAGGAATTACACCTCCTAATGTTCCTTTCAAAGATGACAATATTGTTCAACCTATATTAAAGGTAATGAGATGAGCAGTGAGTGGTTAGATCTGGTGAAAAATGAAGTTTTAAATGCATACTTCATTGTCTAAAAGCTCGCAGATGACTTTTTTCCTATAATGGCTGTAGAAAATGTGTTGGCAGCATATCACAATTAATAATCCTTACTCCAATTTATGTGCTACAGGCACTCCAAAATTACTCTGAGATATTTCTTACCCAAGTTTATAACCAGATTCAAATCAGTCTCTACATTCGTGCCAAAAAAGTGAACCGCAGTCATCTCACAGAAAATAATTCTATCTACCTGACAGATGAGTCTTAAATCCCTGTTTTTCTCCTTTCTCCAGAGTGAAATTCACTTTAATCTGGTATTAATGTATTTTTCCTTCAGTCGCCTGCAAGGGAATCCCATAATCTTGCAGTAGTGATTGCACAGACATGGAAGGCGCTGTACGCGTGCAGCATTACCGTGGGTTTTTCCAGTCATCTAGATTGTATAAAATCCTTTGATGTTAATTGGGACAAGCTTTCTCTCTAGGGTGATGTTGAATTTATCTTTCAGTGTCTTCTCCACCTCTTCATCTTTAAGGGTTATAAATTCTACCAGATCCATGTTTTCCTTGTAATTGTATTTGGTCTCCGTGAGTGTCCACCCAATGAGCGCTCGGAAGCCGTCGGTGGTCTGAAGGGTGCAGATGGACTTCTTTGTGAAGAGGGACTCTGGAGACGTCTGAAGGTACGTGCACTGAAAGCAGAAATCTTCCACTGTCCGTGGTTCCAGACTGAACATATACACTTTCCGGCAGTCTTTTTTCTCTAGAAGATCAGAATTAGAGAAATTCTGATTGGGGATATGTTGTTTCCGTCTCATTTTCTCGAGGTACCAGATGGCATTCTTTTCTGTGAAACGGAAGATACCAGGAGCCTGGGGCTGGTCTTTCCCTGATACAAGCTCCATTGGTTGCCACATTTGGTAGGATACACCAAAGCCTGCATCAACAATGTAGGCTTTGCCCTCAATAACCACCTTCACCAGGAGGTGGGTCATGATGGTGGCATACGCGTTTTCATGTGGGTTGAACACGTAGGCTCCCAAAAAGCTGGCGTCATACCCCAGGCATTTCAGGACCCAACCCAACAGCTGGTTATTTTCCATGCACCAACCGCCACGCTTCTTGTGCACAATTTTGTTATAAACGTGCTCCAGCTCCAAAGTAATTTTCTCCCCACAATGGATGCTGAGGTTTTCAAATGGAACAGCGCGGATGTGGTGCTGGAATATATCAGTTAAGGTTTCCAAGTCTTGATTTTCAAGGGAACCTTTATACCCAGTTCTTGCAAAATACTCTTCAAGATTCATGTCTCCTGTGAAGGAAGGAAATGTGTTTTAGTTTTGTTTCTTTACATCAATGATTTATGATGCTGTGAAGAACTGCCCAGGCTGCTGCCTGCAAAGATGCATTAATCTACTGAACCTCATCAGAGCAGTTTTTAAAGGTAACAAGTATTCACATCAAACAGTTCCCAGGGTTAAGAAGAGCAGTGCATGTGGGGGTTTATTTTTTGTCCTGGAGACATCCCTATGGCAAACAACTGATGGAATGGCAGCTTGATACACAATGCCTGCAAAATGGGGATTTGATGTCCTTGCATTGTAAGGCCAGGGTTAAGAAGAAATGCAAGATCACACTAGGGAGTGTTCGGTATGTTTCATGAAAAATAGTCTAACTGCTGAATGAAATGAGTGTCAGTGGGGGAAGCAGTGTTGTCTGACAGTTGGAGGGCAAATAATTTGAGCCAGGATTCACATGTTCTTTTCATGAGCCTGCCGCTACTCTGTGATCAAAAAACGAACGGCTCATTCTCTAGGTGTCTCTTTTCACCACTTACAAAAAGTGAAAATGATACTCCCTGCACATTTTGTAAAGTGTCAAATTTTATTCAGGTAATTGTATCTGGAAAAAAAACTCTTGACCTTTTCAAGAGACACAGACCACTGAGTCTCTTGTCTGCTCTGAGTGTTGCACAAACTCGTTTTGGTGTAGGAATAATGAACCTGAATGGAGGCGACTGATCTAAAATACAAAGAGCAATCTCTGGTCCTTGCTGTGCCAACAGGGTGCTTTGAAAGTGGGCAGTGAGTGGCTTAAAGCTCTCTAGACATGGCCTTTCCCAAAACTTGATTTATTTTGCCAAAGGAGGCGTAACAGCATTATGCTCAGCATATACCTCGTCTGTCCTATCTCTAGCTGATCCCATCTCCTGACCTGACTTCACAGGACTCTTCATGAGCTAGTCTGCTGGATGAGGAGCTATACAACGTAATTTCTGTCTTCTAATCCATGAAAAGTCATGTGCACTGATGTGGATTTCACAACGGTCCATTGTAATCTGCTGGCCATCATTGTGGGCTGGGACCTGTAGATGTCCGGTGAGATACTTTTTGTAAAAAATACTGTAGATTGTCTGTTTGGACATTGAACTGGAGGTAAAAGGTTTTGAAGGCTTAAACCTTTACAAAGAAAATCCTAAGCATTTCAGCAGTCTGGAGTTAGTGCAAATATTTAGCTTCTTGACAGCCTGCAAAGCTAGTTGGAAATCTTTTGTGAATGCAGTAAGCTGAGGTTTAGACACTTAATATTAGTGACTTGGGAAGTCTATTGTATTCAGATAATGCTGCAGTGAACCATTGAATGTTTACTGCATGCTAGAATTTCTCAAGGTGATTTTCAGCGACAGGTTTATGATGTGCATATGGATGTTATAGAAGCAGCTGTCCAAAGTGAATGGAGAGCCTCATCAAAAGCTGCATGTTATTTTCTACAGAAGGGAATTTAACTTCCAGTGATAATGTAAGTGTATTGCTGGAGGATATTCCAGTGTAATGTTTGTTCAGTAGAACACAAAGTTCTGGCATTTCATTCTTTTGACTTGCAGAATCCAAGTCTATCTGATCCTACCTAGTCAGATTAAATGCTAAGTAGATCACACCAGCATAAAGTTGGTTCTTGAGTTTATAATACTAGTAATTTCTCTCTGCGGTTCCCTAATACTATGTTGATCTGTGTTAGATCTTAACCACAGGAGATAAAAACCTAGATTTTAAAAAGGAAATCCTACAAATGTGAGCAAGAAAACTCTCAAGGACTTCTTCTAAATGTGCAAATGAAGGTATTCAAGCACAAATATACCTTACTAGGATTATGCACATTATCAGCAATTTCACTGTTAGAACATATATATATCTGCCTACTTTTATCCTAACATACCAGCACACAGGCTTTCTGAGGATGGCAAAACACAGCCTGTAATTTCACTTTAACTTTTTTTTTAAGGACTTTAATTTTATTTTCAAAAAGCAGGATCTACTGGTTATTAAATGGTCTTTTTCTCTTTGGATGTGCAATGTTCTTCAATGTAATTAAAAAAGTTAATTTTTAAGAAAAGATTGTCATTCTGAATTTGTATCTACTGCTCTGGCTGAAGTTGCTCTTGTAGATGTGAATCTCCTCCTGAAGAGCAGCAAGACAGAAGATTTGAGATCACTTTATCATTTTGCCCTCTATAAGCAGCCATTATTTTAGCTCTACATTTTTAAAATATTTATGCTAAGGAGAATTTTGCTTATGTGGGTCCTGATATCTTTTTACCATCATAAAGAAGCCATTTATTTGGTTGGTCTGTTAGTTCTGAGAAAATTAGCTTACCTCTTAAAATAACCTTCTTTGTTGATGTTTGCAGTTTCTGGGTTGGTTATTGCTGGGGCAGCAGCCTGGAGAGCCAGCAGTGGATACAAGTTGTGGGGGCTGACTTCTCTAAGCTCTGCAGTCCCTCATTCCTGCATCTTAAGTGCCAAGAAAGGGCAGAGTCCACCAAAAATGAATGCACATGTTTGGACTTCACTGATCCATAAGCAAATTAAACTTTGTTTCTTCTCCATTAGTAGATGTTAATGTTTTCCGCTGGTTAAGACCAGCCTGAACTTGTTCTCCATGTAACGTAATTTCGGTAGATATTCACAAATGGTTCTGTAATTTTTTTATAATTGCATTGCTGTTATTTGGTAAAGGAGCAATTTGTGGAGGAGGTTAGTCTTACGCTTCCTCCTGGTGCAAGGAGTTGCCAAGGTGTTGCAGGCTGTGTTTTCCCATGCTCCACAGATGTACGAAATGATCCATCTTGGCACACAAAGAACCTTTTTGATCCCTTCAAAGCTTCCACTGCAGCAGTAGTTACTGTAACAAATACCATGACAAACATTTATTGGCACAGTGTTGCATGAGAACAAAGTAATGCTCTCCCAGAATTGTCTGTCTGTACCTTTATGATGTTACATAGCTGTTTGTGATTCTCTCCTTGTGCAGCCTGTCTCCTTCATTTGATGGATGGGGAAGATGGTGATCCTTTTTGGGAAGATGAAAACCATGTCAGGATGTATCTGGGAGCTGTACCTGAGCTTTATGCACACACTGCCCCATCAGTCAGTGTGGCTGAGGACTGGTGTTCTTATGCCACCCTCATTCATTGTTCAGCACCTGCCATGAAACTCAGCATCAGAAAGGTAAAAGGCTGCTGTGTTGCATCCAACATGCTGTGAAAACACACTGCTGGCATGTCTTAACTTCTCAGAGTTCTTCACTTTTCCAGGATCTTGTCTTTATTGTCACTTTTGTGCAGAATGCCGTTGATAACAAACATCAGCACAGCTTATTGTTGTGCCTGTTTGATGTCAGAGGAAAGCAGGGCCCTGACTGTTTATATTATATTTTTCAGAGGTTGGTCTAATATTGATTGTTTCAATTTCAGATACCAGAAGTCTGATTTTTTCTCAAGAACTGTTGAAGAGTCTCAGCTCCTATTGATCTTATTTCAATTTCAGAAAAATCGTACTGAAAGGAGCTAAAATTGAACGCACAGAATTGAAGAGTTTGGAGGGGTTTTCTGTTTGTTTTTAAGTTCCCTTACATGAATAGCTCATTTCAAGCCAATATCTGGTAAGGGAATAGGACATGAGTCTCTCAACTCACTTCATCAGCAACTCATCAGTACCTAATAGTGGGTTGTTTTGAGGAAGTTTTAACCTTTCTTTCCTTTTTTCCTTATGAAATTTTTTATGGCCAAATCCAGCTCAAGTCTCTGTTTCAGACCATTAAAAAAACTGAATAATTTGCAAAAAATGTGTTGAGAAGAAGATTGGAAATAATACAAAAAAACATTACAGCATTACAGATCTTCTGTGTAAAATGGTAATACAGCTTTTTCTTCTAGATGATTTTGGTCTCGTTTTATACTTAAGTTTTTTTTTTTTTTTTTTTTTTTGCTGCTACAGCAGCAGCAGCAAATGAGATACAGAGAGTTGGAACAAAATTTAAGGGAGACAAAATACAGTTTCCACATGAGAAGATTAAAGGAAGTAAGATATTTTAGTTTCTAAAGGAGAAGCATAAGAAAAAATACGAAATGAGTATGGGCAGTTAACTAACAATATGCTTGAATTTACCAAGCTTTCTGCTTATCTAATTAGCTGAATTTTTAGGATTCATTAGTGCTATTAATGTTAGTTTTAGAAGTTTCAATACTGGACGTTTAAAGACTCATTTAGCTGTGTTGTGAATTATATGGAATCTACCAGATTAGGTGGCAAGCCACGAACATTAACTGGTATCAGTTTGTTCTCTAACACTATGTTGAATTTTTCTTTCAGTGTCTCCGCAATCTCTTCATCTGTCAGGGTTGTGGTCTGCAGCAGGTCTGTGTCCTCCTTGTACTTGTACTTCATCTCAGAGAAGGTCCATCCAACTAGGGCATAAAACCCTTCAGTGGTCTGGAGGCTGCAGATGGACTTCTTCTGAAGTATGGTATCCGGACACACTTGTAGGTATGTGTTTAGGTCCTGGAAGTCATCTATATGTTTTGGCTCAAGAGTGAATGAATACAGTTTTCTGATATTGCCCATTTCTGGAGTATCAGAGAAAGGAACACTTCCCTCTGGAACATAATGTTTCCTCTTGACTTTCTCCAAGTACCAGATGCCGCTGTCTTCTGTGAAGCGGAAGATGCCAGGAATCTGGGGCTGATCCTTCCCAGAAATCAGCAACATCGGCAGCCATGTTTGGTAGGGACCACCACCAAAACCAGCATCTACTATGTAGGAACTTCCCTTGATCACAACCTTCAGTAGGATGTGATTTATTTGATCAATGTATGCCTTCTTTGCTGGGTCATAACTGTTTCCTCCGAGCACACAGACGTCATACCCCATTTCTTTCAAAGCCCAAAATAAAAGGTAGTTTGTTTCCATGCACCATCCACCACGTTTCTTTTTCACTATTTTATTGTAAGTAGATTGCAAATCCAGGTCAATGGTCTCTCCGCAATGCATGCTGAGGTTTTCAAAAGGAATCGCCTGGATGTGATGCTGGAAGATGGCTGTTAAGGTTTGTAAGTCTGCATCCTTATGGGAGCCATCAAAAGAAATTCTTGAGAAATACTCCTGAATGTTCATTTTACCTGTGTGAGCAGGAAAATAGCCAGTTACTGTTGTGCAGCTCTCAAGGGGCTTCCCTCCTATTTCTGTAGCACAGGTTAACCAGCCTGCAAATGTATCTGAGGCTGTTTCACTGAAGATCTGAAAGACACCTGTGCCTTTGGTAGAGATGAATACAGGCTAGAGCTGCTTCTGTCATCTATATTTCTTAAAGAGACAAGAAGGGAAGCAGGTAACACTAAAGCTTTATCTCTCAGAAATTGTTTTCAGCACAGTTGGGTGTCTCTGCTACAGGAAAACACAGCACATGGCATAACAGAATCTTTGGCCCTGGATGAATGTCCACGTGACCAAAATTTTAGGAAACTGGCAAATGAGGTTTGCAAACAAGCTGTTAGCCTACGCTAGCATTAGTAACTGCAATGCTTTACTACTGCTTTTACCGTAACTGTTAAGTAATTCTTTATCACACAGATAAGTTAACAGGAGACTTTCACATTCATGGCTTTAGCTAACCAGGATAAACTCCTCAATGTGTCACTATTTCAGACAAGCTTCCATGCGAAGTAAATTGTTGTTCTTAATCTCTTTAGTTTTCCTGTGGAGTTCAGACACAGCTTTGATTCTGTCTGTTAAAAAGAAGGGATTGTTAATTTTTCTACCCAAAAGCCAGGAGAACTCATAATTACTTCAAGCACCTTCAGGACGCATCCAGTGACTTTTGGTTTCTTTTGCTATCTTTTACAAACCAAAGAATTCAGCTCAAATTGTTGCATATATTTTTGTGTCTTCGTGTCTCTCATTCCCTTTCTTTTCATTAGCAGAAAGAGCAGAGATGCAAAAGGTTCCCTATAAGACTTTTAATCCACTGACTGATTTGGTGTCTGTAGGGATTTGTTTTGCCTTTAATTTCCATTTCATTTAGCTTTTTTTTCCATTCCAAATATGTTTGTGTTTTTTTTCCCCCAGAATGATTTATAATCTGATAAGGACTGTATGAAGTTCCAAAAAGGTCTGAAGATTTTTTTTTTCCTCCTTGAAATCACTCATACATTCCCTGAGAAGATTTTCCAATAATTCTTTGACATAGATGACATGGGAGAGATCACCTCCCAGCAACCATTCTCAGTTTTGGTCCACTTGCTCTCCTAGAAATGACCAGCAGCTAGATTCAATTTCTGAGAGTGCAGGGAGCTTTTGAAAATCACATAAATTTTGAACACATAAATGAAAATGCCCTTGTCCTGGAAGGTGAGCGCGCCATATGACCTTATCTCTAGACCTTAGCCCCAACTTTGAAGCCATCAGCATAACACACTTAGTTGTATTTCTGCTGATTTGCACTAGTACCAAGATTCAGACTGTGTGACACAGGAAAATATGATAAAACAGAGTACTATCACAATAAGGGAATAAGAAACAAACATTTTAGCTTCAGAAGGACCCAAAGAGGCCACATGAAGAAAAAAAACACCTGTATTTGATACTGCATTCTGTGTGGGTTTTTTTTGGTTTTTTTTTTTTTCATCTCTTTTAAGGACAAGAGCACTCATCTCTGGCAGAATCTCCTAGGAAACACTGATTGTACAGAGCCATGCCACCAAATAGATGCAGACGTGCGTGCTGCGAAGCTCATCCTTTGGTTTTCTGCCTCATTTTTCTCTCTACTCTCATTTTCAGCAATTCTGCATAGCCAGATAGAAGCATCTCATTCTTATGATGGTGTCAAGCTGCACCTTTGTGCCCAGGAGGAGCCAAGTGAGTCCCTTAGCCTGGTGAATCTCATAAACTTGGCAGTGGCTTTCAAGTAAGTGCCCATCCATCCCTGTTGTGAGCCAGAGCCCTGCAGCCCATCTGCAGCATTAGGATCCCTGTAGTGTATGAGCCTTTGGGAGCCTACATGGGGCACAGGCAGCTGGGCTTGGGGAACTTGTAGCAAAAGCTTGTGCCACAGCTTCCTCAGCTCGGGACCTCATCAGTTTAACAACTGTGTAATAGAGACGGGTATCTACTGCTACTGAAATATCTGTGTAGGATAAGGCTGCAGTATGAAAGAGTCGTTGTTAGTGAATGTAGGCAGGTAGCAGCCATGTAAACTGCTATTTGCTCTCACAGCTTCCTGGAGGCAGACTTCCTTTTCTACACAGCACCACTGCCCACCACAGCAGGGCTATAGCAGTGCAAACCCTCACCCAGGGAATGGCTTGCATCCAAAACCAGAATGATTCTTCCCTACCAGAATTCAAGAGAGACTTCCAAGGTAAGATCCTCTTGCACGTCCCTATACAATGTATTTAATTTTAAGCTGAATTGCAGGACAGGAGCTGGTTTTTTCATACACCCTGGCTCAGCATAAAATGAGTTTGTTTCAAGCACTTGATCTTTGTACTTTGGCAACGACCTTGCAGTGCTACACACACTGTCAATCCTCAGGTGGCTGTAATTCACACTTTGCTAATATGCCTACAGTGCAAAGCATGTGGTATGCAGATGCACGGGGGTGGCAGAAGGCTTGTCCACAGCTACATGCAGAAGCGAGAGCTCAGACATGTGGGTGCTTACCTCTGCACTAGGAGCTGCAGGCTGGCTGGCTAGCTGCTAAGTTCCCAGGAGTGTTTGCAATGAGAGCTGCTGCCCTTAAAGATTGAGGCTACTTTTTCTGCCTGACAGAGATAGCATTCTCCTCCAGCAGAACCAGAACAGGAAGGCAGATTAGTTTAATGTTTTATAATATTGTATGTTCTAATGGTCTTATTACTTGATTTTTTTAAAAAAATTTTTATTTAATTTTTTGCATAGGCACAGAAAGCCCTGCCATACAATTAACTGTGGTAGGTGCTATATGAAGAGCCAGAACATGATGCATTCCCCCAGACTGCTTATAATATCGTGTAGGCTTAAACCTCCCAAATTACTGTTTGACAGCTAAAAGTCCTTCAGGAATGCAAGGCAGCAATCCGTTACAGGTAGCATGAGCACCTTTTGCAAGTGGCTGTCACTCATTTGCAATCCCTATCGCCTCAGTGCTTCAGTCTTTGGAGCACCCATGCCAAAGCAGCCAAGCAAGAGTGCAACATTTGATATGTCAGTGACACTGATGTCAAGGATCCTTGCAGGAAGTAATTTAGGACTGAGAGCTGCTAAGCCAAGCCAAGCAAGTCACTGACCTGTAGACAGGAGGTGGCAGCAGTAGGGTTAATCACAGCTGGTAGGGTGCTGCTGAAGCCTTCTAGGCCTTTAAGACTTTGCCTCTGATAAGGAAAAAAGCAAACTAGTGAAATCTGAGCTGAGCAGTCTTTTTTTTCTCCTCTCCCAACACAACTGCATGTGATTCGTCAGGGCTGGCAGTGCTGAGCTGGGCCAGCAGGTAGCAGCCAGGGCAGGGACCTCTGGAGCTGAGTCAGCTGAAAGAACAGCACTTTTTCTCTGTCATTGTTTGCCCTTCACGTGCGGCATCTCTGGGGCAATGAGCTTAACCCTTTAGCCTTTCCTCTGAGCCAACAAACCAACCCAAAGCATGAGAAATAGCCAGGCAGGGACCAAGGAGCTTCCAGGCCACAGCTTCCTTCCTGCTGCAGCCTCCTCTGGTTATCTCCTCCATCTCTGCTTTCACGCTACTCATTTGTGCATCCAGTAGATTCTGGGCTGGTTCCTGCTGACCACCTGCATGACAGGATACTCCTGCCCTATGACAATCCCCTTTTTCTTCTGCAATTTACTTCGAGGTTAAAATCTCATTTCCCCATAGGATATGGGGAGCCTTGTGTGCATGCTTATATCCAAACACATACGGATGCATTTGAGAGCTAGCTGTGTCTCTGTGAAATGCCTTTGGAAGATGCAGAACAGCAGTAGCTTTTGCTAACTGTAAATTTCTAGTTGCAGGAAGCTGCACACATTGCTTAACAAACAAATAGTAAAAAAGGAGGGTCAGTGAGTTACTGCATTTCTAACAGCCTTAGCTGTAAAACATCAGCACATGCAGGCAGTCGGGGTAGTTGTGGTGATTAATGTCATTTTTTTTCTTTGGGATTAGAGGTTGTAACACAAGAGGAACAAACAGATTGAATACTTCACAGTTCTTGTCTTTTTATTTAATTGTAATTGGCTTACGTTATTAACTGTAAGTGCATAGTTGTAATGCTGTGTGATTTGTACATAAAGGGACATCAAGCATCATCTCACAGGGCAAAGTGATTACATTTGTGTAATTCCTCATGCTAAAAATATTAGCCTTTAGGTATCTGACTAAGATTCATCATTTCTCCTTCTATCAATATAATTAGAATCACTACAAGCAGTCAAATACATACATTTTGGAGAAACTAACTGACAAGCAGTAATGTTTGTTATAGAAGTGACAGCCTTGTGTGAGGAGGGTGCATTTCCAGCAGTCCTCTCCTGGGTGCTCACAAACAATCCACAGGAGGTGCTTTCAGTTTGAAAGCTTTAGTTATGTTGCTGAGGGTACAGAAATCTGAAAGAAGGCAGAATTGTCCCCTAATATTTCTCATCACCAGTTTTAAGCCACAAATAGCCCCCTCAGTGAGTGTTAGAATTGCTGTGTGAGAAAGTGCGAGGGATGCAGGAGCACAAAGGACAGGCTTAGGGTAGCAAATGGCATTGGATGTCTTTATTTTTCTGGCTATTACATTTCAAAAAATAGTATGGCATTAATTTAAGATGTGGTGTGATATTTTTTTTTTCCCCAGGTGGTAGAGCTAAGTAATAAGGGAAGGGACACACTGTTCCATCTCCCTGCCCCTGCTGCTCTGGGTTAGTGGGAAAAGCTTTTAAGAGATGAATGGAGCAGGGAATGGGCAGCATCTGTTGCCAGCTAAGCACAAACAGAAGGGGAGTGATTTGATGGAGTGAGGAAGAAATTATTTGTACCCAGACCAAGGAGAGATGCAGGAACAGTTGTGAAAATCAATTGCTTTTCCTGATTCATGCTAATCTGTTCTGCCTTATGCTGGGGTAAATGGAAAGAGAAAGATTAACCTTTAGATTCTTGTCAGGAAGAGGGGGGAGAATTCGCGTAATGCCACCATATTGAATTATAATACAGGCAGTGAGTTAAAACAGAGACAACCTGCTTGTATTGATGGGTACAAATTTCTTATCTAATATTATATTGAATTTCTCCTTCAATGTTTTCTCCATTTCTTCATCTGCAAGGATTCTGATTTCCACCAGATCCATGTTATCCTTGTAATTGTACTTTATCTCAGTAAGCTTCCACCCAACGAGTGCCCGGACCCCATCGGCGGTCTGCAGGCTGCAGATGGACTTTGTAACAAAAAGTGAGTCTGGGGCAGTCTGCAGGTACAGATTTCTGGCTCTAAACTCTTCTATGTCTTGGGGCTGGAGGGTGAAGAGATAAACTCGACGGCAAACTTCTTTGTCCACGTTATGAGGAGCAGTGTTGCTGTGGTTGGGAACATACTGCTTCCTTTTCACCTTCTCAAGGTACCAGGTCCCATTCTCTTCTAGGAAGCGAAAGATGCCGGGTGTCTGAGGCTGATCTTTCCCCGAAATCAGCTCCATCGGCTGCCATATCTGGTAGGCCATCCCAAAACCACCGTCCACAATGTAGGATTTGTCATGAAGCACCACTTTTAGCAACAGATGATCAATGTCATCAGCGTATGCATCGTGCTCCGGGACATAAACTTTTGCTCCCAGAAGGGTGACATTGTACCCTAGGGTTTTCAGGGCCCAAGATAAGAGGTGGTTGTTCTCCATGCACCAGCCCCCACGTTTCTTCCTCACTATCTTGTTGTAAGTGGCTGTTAGATCCAGCTCAATGCTTTCCCCGCAGTGAATGCTAAGGTTCTCAAAAGGAACTGCTTGGATGTGGTGCCGGAATATTTCTGTCAGGGTTTCCAGGTCTGGTTTATCATGGGAGCCTCGGTAAGAAATTCTGGCAAAATACTCCTTGATGTCCATGCTGCCTTGGAGAAAAGGGTGACAAAACACCATAGTTTGTGCCAGAAGTAAAGGAAGGATCTTCCTCATCCATTATATTGATGACAGCCCTGTTATGAAACAACCCACTCAGAAGAGGAATGGGGTTTGACAAATGGCCCTATCCAAGGCAGCTGAGTGCAAGTATTAGCACTGGGGGAAGTCAATGGGGCACTACTGATGAGCACAAATGTTATTTTTAATTGTTTCTTTTACAGCTGTGATGAGAAGCTCCAGCTGTGCTAAGCACATTTCAGCAGAGAGTTCCTGCCCAGCAAAGCTACAAATCTCTGTAGGAAGGAACAAAAACAGTAGCAGCTCTGTTTTCCTGCTAAAAATTATAGGAACTGAAATTCTCCAGCTCTGAACTGCTTTGCACATGGTTTGACTCAGCAAAGCAGAAGTAGAAAATAAACCCCTCCCTTCCTCCCCCCCCAGCTTCTTCCCCACAGTGCAAGCCAGAGCGTTGTCTTCAACCACGTCTGAAATTAATCTGTTTGCCCATAGTGTGGTCTTCATGATTTAGGCAGGATGTATCTGCTCTCTCTGCTCTCAGTGCTGATGGCAGCAGATGTAACTAGGAGTACTTACTTAGGGCTGTAAGCATTGCCCTGCGTGAGCAGGGGGGAAGAAAGCATCTTAAGCACTCCCCCTCTTTCTGTGAACGTGGCCACAATATCTTTATTATCCCAGCCTGGCACCACTGCATCTCAGATGGATCCAAGTGCACAGCACTAATCTTCAGGTCATGGACCTGCTCTCACATGGTATCCATGTGTGGTTATTAAGGTAAAACCATGAGAAAATCTACAACTGTTGCAACAGGGTTAAGTTCTCAATATACAGTAAATTGTATGGGAGTTTGGGAAAGATAGTTTCAGTATACATGCAAAGCAGTGAGAACACAAGCTTCCTATTTGGCAGTGTCCCAGGAGAAGCAGAGGGTGTTCACAGGATACAGATGTTCAGAAATCCGTCACTATTACACTGTGACAGGTATATGAAATTCAACCAGCAGGCCTGAGTTATCAAACACTGGGTTAAGAGCATCCAATCATTATTCCAGGCCTTCTCTTAGTTCAGCTTCTGGCTTGTTCCCAAGCTTTTCCTCTGAACGTCACAACTACAGCGCTTGCAGTGGGAGCGTTAAAGCTGATATCACCAGCACTGTGCTTCTTCCCCCCTCATCCCCACACCCCTTTCTTTCTTCCTTTCCTTCACTTTGCCCAAGTAGGTGAAATATTTACATTAACTTAAAGGGAAAACATTGGCCTTAAAGAGTTTATCTGTCTTCCTGTCTGCTTCTTGTGGTTCCTTATAAAGCCATAGCTGAATCTGAAATAAGTCAGATGGCACAAATGCTCAAACAAATGTTGTAGGCTGATAACCACGTAAATAATCTGTTACACTGACACAAAAGGAGGCACTGGTAAGCAGCTGAACGTTGCTCGCTCTGCTGTTACACAACCTGGCTGTTTGCTGCTCTCAGACGTATCTCACTTCCTGGTTAGGAAGAGTTCAGCTGCCTAAATTCAGGGGTTAAAGAAAGGTCTTACCTGCAAAATCAGTTCAACTGCAAACGAATCTCCTGGGACTTGGGGGGGATTTATTTTAGGCAAAAGCAAGTGGCGTGGCTGGCTGTCCTTTACTTAGCACGGGGTCGAGGACTGCCCAGCTCCCTTCCTGGGGAATGTCCTTTCTCTCAACTTGCTTCCACCCGCCTCTGTCAGACTGCAAGAGCTGAAAGAGGAGGAGAAAAGAAAAAAAGAAAAGGGTGGAGCACAAGAGCTGGAGTGAGCGAAAAAGTGACAGCACTGACTCCATCCACATTCAGAACCTGGTCTTTATTAGAGCAGAGGTTGCCTGACATTTTCATTTGTCTCATGCTGCCAGCAGCAAATGTCGGGCTAAGAAGAAAAGGGCGAGCTTTTTTGTTTTGCTATCTAGCCAAATGCACGTGAGTGATATAAACTTACCCTGGGTCCTGGCTTACTGGTTCTTTGGGTACGTGGGAAAGAATCCTTGCATTCATTCTGTCTGAAAAGCAGCGAGATTTCTGCATGGGGTCTTGCACCTGTAAGCCCCTGCCTCAGTCAGCCCACACCCTAACTTCAGAGTTTGCTTAATTCACACTTTTTAATTTACATGCTTGTTTGCTTTTTTTTTTTTTTTAAATTTATTATTACAGCAGATTTTGCAGAATGAAATTTCACAGGATAAGGCTGGACCAGCAGTGTGCCTGCTTTGATCTCAGCTCAGTTTAGCATCTAAGGATGCTGTGGTGGTGAATATGAAGTGTGAACACGTGGGGAACTCCATCCCCTCACTGTGCTTCACACTGCTTTTCTCGGTACACGTTGCTTGCATTCTTCCAAGTTAGGACTTATTAATTCTCAATATACACGGATGGATTCTTCTCTGTTAAGTCCCTCCTTCATATTTAGTATCACTAGCAAGTTTTGTTCAAGCACTGATTTATTGTGATAACTGGTAGAGATGATAAATCAGACCCAAGATGCCTGTGGTAACACAGCTCCACTGCCATATCAAAATGTGCCTCTTTATCATCCCATCAGCATCCAGTGTTTCACCCAATCAGACAGAACCAATGCCCAAGGTGAGAGATGCTCAAGTAGCAAGTTACCTGCCTTTCTTGGGCTCCTCTGGTCATGTCCAACCTGATGAAAAGAGAAGCCTCACGTTCCCTCTGTAGAGCTTGCTGTACATGGGCTATTCCATTCTCTTTTCACATGTCATTTCAACAAAGAGCAGTCAAAGTACAAGCAGGGAGACCAGTAGTGCTGGGGGGAGCATACTAAGAAGAAGTCCAAGGTCCCATCACCGCACTGTGCATGCAAACCCAGCCACAATCCTTGCCTGGAGTCATTGCTCCTTTAAAACCAAGAGTTCTCATCCTACCTGCTTGCACCCAAGGAGATCAGAGGACTAAAGGTAAGATAAGGTTCCTCTTAACCGGAAAGCCCTACCACAGACTTTCCATTTCAGCTCTGTGTCATATCATCATGGCTCACTCCAGGCTTAGCAGGGCAATAAAATGCAATTACTGCTGCTGTGTAGCATGGCCATGATATGCATAAAGCCCCACTTGAGTCCGTCCTCAAAAGTGACAAAGGGCAAAGCCCAGCCCACGTCGCACAGAGCACTTGACCAGCGATGACCCGTAACTCAATTTCCCAAACTTGGCAGGAGCTGAAGCTCATTGAGCATTTTCCAGAAGAGCATCAATGTAATTGCACATAGCTTTTATTTATTTATTCATTTAAACTGCCGCCAGCATTTAATTTATTACTGAAATCTTTCTCTCATCCTGACTCTCCGGAGAGGCTGCATCAAATATTCTTCCCTCCCCCCTTTAGCAGAGCATTACATGCTGCAATATTTGCTTGGAGAAATACAAGCATTAATGCACCCTGGCTAGGGGAGTGTTTTGCAATTGAGTGTCTACTCACCGTTGAGCAGCTCCCACTGTAGTGCCCTCTGCGATGGGCTCTGTAACAAAGTACAGATTATTATGTTAGCTGGGTGCTTAATATAGAAATGGTGTGGTATTCTACTCATCTGGCTGGTCTGGGGTGGGAGGAAAGAAAAGAGGCTTTTAAACTAATAGAACATCTGACATGTTTTAAATGGAATAAAATCTTAAATTCTTACACAGCTTTCAATTCTTCCATACTGCTGAACTCTCAGTGGCTGCTCAAAATAAAATGCTACACATCCCAAGCTGAGCAGTGTGCCCTATCCCACCATTTCCAGAGGGATTTTAATACCTGTATGCCACTCTAATATGTGAGTAGTAAATAATATTCATGGCCTGTAAGCAATATTTATAATGGTAGAGCTCATGCTTCGTATTCATTGCCTTGATATTGCATATCAAGCAGCTGTGGCTGCGTATCTCCTCTTTGCATCCCTCACATGCAGTCTGGGTGCTGCAAGGAGTCCTCCGATGGGCCAAGGAAAGAGCCTGCAATGGCAGCAGTGACTTTTACCCGTGGAAGGTGGTAGCTGTGCTTGAATTGCTTGGCTTTCTCTTGGCAGAGAATAGACAAGATCTCAGTTTTAGCATCTCTATCATCTGAGACGTCTTTCTGAGAGCTGGTGAGAGTCAAAAATTCTCTCTTCTCTTTATCTTTACCCTGCCAATATGAGGTTTTTCACACAAGCTAACACCAAGCATGCTAATGCAGACCAAGAAGACCACTCTGGCCTGCAGGGCCTTTCGGTCCAGAGGGTTTCAGCATAAATCTCTTAAATGCAAGTGGTCATAAGTCAGTTAAATTCCATTTCAGGGGGAACAATAAGCTTTTCTACATGAACGGTTTTATCTCATTTTAAATAGCTGCTTTGATGAAAAATATATCCATTTACGTGGCTTTTATTTTCCCATGGATCACGACTGCTGTGGTGGACAGGACAGAGTTAGATCCTCAACAGCATGTGTCCCCAGCACCCTGGGCCATCCTACATTCCCTGTGCTTCTGCCAGCTCCAGCATGAGTATGGGGAAGCAGAAGTTGTCCTCCATTTCACAAGCAGTGATCACACCCTCAACGCGTCCTTCTCCATCTTGGCAAGGCTGAGTGGAGGGGCATGATGGAGGTTGTGCTGAAGACTTGTCTGCCACCCAGAGAGGGGTTTGGTGGCCACAAGGTGGGAACTGGGAAGGAGCAGAGCTCATGTGTCCCTTGGCCAGACCCGACTGCTCATGCCCATCTGTCCCACAGCAGTCTCGCTCTGGCCAGGAGCTGCTGAGCATCCTGAGTTCTAGCAATCACAGAATCACAGAATTGTAGGGGTTGGAAGGGACCTCCAGAGATCATTGAGTCCAACCCCCATCGAGTCCAATGGCCATGCTGGGAGAAAAGAGGTGCCAGACAGGTAGGAAGGGAGCTCGTTCTGAGCTGGGCAGGCCCTGGCTGGTCTCACACTGCATTACTGGGGTTATGCCATTGGCAAGCTTGCATCCCTCTCCTTACCACCAGCTTCCCCCTCAGCACAGCCTACAAACGCACTGCCCAAAACACTCCTTACCAATTGGGATGTAAAGTCAGCATCAGTGAAGTCACGTGTAAATATTTTCAAAGGAGAAATATATCTAACCAGAAACAAAACCTGAAACCACGGCCTGGACATCCCCATCTGCAGCCACCCCATGGCAAATCCTCCTAGTGCAGTCTATCCCCATAACCACCGTCAGCCAAGAGAGAAGATTTCTTCCCATTCAAACCATTGGAGCTTGGGGGTCCTCCTGCAGCCTGCTGCAGCTCACATAAGTGGTGCTGCAGGTGCTCAGATGTCAGTTTCAAATCTCAGCTCTGCAAAAAGCACATGAGCTCCCTCCTTCCCTCTTCATCAGACCATTGCATCCACTGCCTCAAAAATACTGCAGTGCCTTCCAAAATCAATACACAATATGCCCCCAGAGCACCTTTGGAGACCCAGGGCGTTAATCTTTCTCTCTTCATTTCAACATCCTACCTAGACACTGGATATATTCCATTCTCCCAGCTTTTTTGTGCAGATATATACACTTCCAAGATTAAGCAGTTAATAAATGCCATCACGTTAAGCTGTAATTGCTGAAGGGAAGTGTGACAGTGTAATGTGTAATGGGCCTCAGCGAGGCTGGACCCTGAGCTGCTTTCATTTCACATTTTCTAATGAGAGCTGTCGGTCACGCTGTCAGAGCCACACAGGGCATTTCTTCCCCTGCTGCTCTGGCACAGAGCTGCAGTGGGCAAAATGGGCATCCACAGCAGAGCCCATGATCAAAGGAGGAGGTGTATAGGGCAGTACTCATCCCTGAAGGACATGGTTGAGATTCTCTCCAATTTCCATCCATTTTCACCATCATTGGTAGCAGCAATAGCAGGGCAATGCTTTTTGCACGGATAGAAAGGCCTCATCTGACCATAAAGTTGTTACATTGGTCTTAATACAAAAACCAGAAGAGATACCTTTAAAATTAAATCACTGATCACTTGCAAAAACTCTGTACTGTTGCCAAATGAGTATAGAAAACAGTCCGTGACCAACACATGCAATCCAGCTGTACAGGTGTGACCTACCTGCACAAAGAGGGCCTGCAAGGCACCAAGCTCTATCATTGTCAGCCTCTATCATTATCAGCCTGGGTATTCAAACCTGTTTACCATGTGCAAAGAATATTTTTGCAAAATGTTTCAAGAGGAAATTACTCACAGCTAATCCACAGGTGCACTGATGGAAGGAGAAGCATTTACCTGAAGGAATACTGTGGGGAAAAAACACTGCTGTGAGCGGGATATAAAGCAACCAAAAGAGCATCTCAAAGGGAAATAGTCTTTAATTGGCCTAAACAGAAAATATACTGGCTTTAATTCATGTGTTTTCCATATAGAGATCTAATTTGTATTACAGGAAAATATGCATATATAGAAATACACACACGCATATATTAGCTGTGAAAAACGAAATCCCCACCTGGCTCTCAGCCTGCTTCTCCAAAAAATCTCCTCCAAAAGAAAGCTGCTGTTTCAGTGAGAAGGCTCTCATTGAGTTCAGGGGGAATGACACTCAGCCCTATTTCAGGCAGTCAGCCTGGAAACACACAACACGAGGAAAAATTACATGAGTTCTGTCATTCCCGCTGCTCAGATATTTTAGGTTTTGGAAAGGTAGGTGGGAGGGAAACCTTTTATCTCCATGAAGAGCAGGAAACAGAGATGCACAGTGACAGCAGAAACTTGCATCTTCAGAAAACACATTCATTATAATTCACTATCATGCATCACAGAAATCATGCACGTTTGGGATGACACCACTGTCCTCCTCCCTGTTGCTGAATCAGGAGCAGGGAAAAAACAGCGGAGATGCTCTGGGTTCACAGTGCTACCCCCCAGACTCACCCGAGGTGGTTTGGCTGCATGAAGGAGATCTGGAAGCAATGGGGATTCAGAAGCATGGAGCTGGTCCTGCAGGGGTCTTCTACACCAGCCCTCAGCGTTCAGTAGCCCCAGTGCAAACACAATGAGTATAAATCATGAGCATGGAGCTGGGTGTCTGCAGAGCGATGTATTTTCCTGGTGGAGAAGCAAAAGGTGGTGGAGCAGGGGTTACTGTGGCAACCTGCAACTCTTGCCTCTCCTTTCTGCTGTGCTCAGGAGCAGTGCTGAAGGACATGGATGTCACATCAAGGTGGCACTGCAGGGACTGGGCCAGCATGAACAGCACAGACACAGAGTGGGAGGTATGCAGCACACGCAGCTCCATGGGAGAGCAGGCACCAGGGGCTGCAATGGCTCCCTGCTCCAACACCTGCATTGCTCTCCATTGCATCCTCTGAACATGTTCTCATTTCCCACATCTCCTCTGCAAAATGCCATATCCTGCCCTCTGCAGCACCACCTCCAGCCCCCGACCCACAGCAGCATTATTTTCCCAGCAAGTATCAGTTAGATCCTTGACCACTCAAACTTCAGACTGGCCTTTACTGTGAGGTGACGAGTCTGGCAGCACCACTTCTGTACGTTTCCAGCCCATAAGGTAAAAAGCAGCTAATTTCCATGCTGCATCATCACGCTGTCACAAATTAATGCTACAATCCAGGTCAGTATTTCCTCCCAGGAAGATGCTGAGGATGCTGTCATGCTGGAAGATTGTCACCAGCCTTCCCAAAGCAGATATTCAACAGGAGCTGTAGTAAGAAACAGGCATTGAGAAGTGGCTGGAGGCCACGTCTTTGCCCACAGAAGAACAAGGCAAGCACTACAAGCAACCACCAGTCCTCATACTGTTCTTTTGCCAGTTTTTACCCGCTTTGCTATTGTTCTTAACCAATCCCTACCTTTACCAGCTTAACTAATAATTTTATAGGCAGTATAGTATTGTGAGCTTTACTGCCATGCAAAAGCTCGAGTCTCAGGGCTCATTACTTCCCTCTAGAAGATCACAGCAACCCAGTGGTTAACATGGCTGCCATCTGTAATTTCCTGATGCTGGTGCTGGCACTCAGTGCTCAGAGGCAGCCGAAGTATCCCATCTTTGAATTTGTCTCTCCCTTATGCACCTGAGATCGGTGGCAGTAAATATGCTGCTCTCTGGCAATAACTGAGGGCTGCACGGCTGCTGGGGACGCTCTGAAAGGCCCCTGCCATTGAACAGGAGCTTCCTCTGCAAATTTATCAAAGGCTCTCCTGAATGTTTCATTGTAAGAAAATTTGACTGCTTGTTTACGAGGCCACAAAGCTACCCAATTTCAAACCACAAAATCAATGTGCTAAGTGCATCAGTTACCACTCTAGGTTGCTGCTCCTGCTAACCCCACCGTCATTTTCCATCACTTTGCACAGGGCCAACAACTTCTCCTAATTTAGCTTCATCTGCAAACTTGCATAAAACACCTTCTAATCCTACATGTAAATCAAAACATAGCCCCAGAGCATGCTGCAGAGACCAATGCTGCAGCCCCAGCCATGTCTGCAGCGATACCCTATTGCTGCTCATCCCTCTTTACCATCCCTTCAGCCTTGGGCCAGGGCTTGGAAGAGTTGCGTCCATGCAGTGCATCCCTATCATTGCACAGCTTTCATTTTGCTTTCCTCCCCTTGGAAACCGCTGTGTGCTCTAGAAAGCTGCACATCATATATTAGTCCTATTCCCAGCCTCAACAACATCGAGGTGATTTTAGAGGAACGCGCTATGATTTAGTACCATCAGTAAACTCTGCAGAAGCAGTGAGAAATACAACCCCAGCCACGATCCACACAGAACCCACCCACAGCCTCCCCAGTGCTGGCAGCATCCCCTCAGCCCTTTAATTCCCATCATCTGCCCCATTTGTATCCCGCCTCACTGCTGCCCTTGGTTAACGATCTGATTTTGCATGTTATGTGTTCAAAACGCTCCCTGGCGATAAATGTTTAATTCCTTTCGCTCGTGGCACCTTTGTGAAATATTTATGAGCACTAGATGTCACTGTAATTTTACTGTCTCCAGCCTTACCGAACCGGTGTGATTCCCCATGCTCTGCTTGCTCGCAGCTCCTCGTGCAGAATGCATCAGCGATGCGCCCAACAGCCAGCTGCTGCCCTGCTTGGGTGTCCTGCATGGCAACAGAGCACAGACCTCATCCTAGACTTTGCCTGCGTTCTCCCAGCACTGCAGTTAATCACACAGGGGTAGGAGCCCAGGTATGTCTGCAGAGCATCTTTCTGTTACCTTAAAGATTCTTACAGAATATATTTCTTCCAAGTCAGCTCAAGCGCACACTCTCAATTTCCCTAAATTGTTACTCCTATGATTTCTGAGTTGTACACATCTTTTGCTGAATATAATTTAAATGTTATGGGCCACATTCCTGCATAAACATGCATGGGATCTTTTAAATTGAAAGCAAACAAACAAACAAACAAAAAAACAATAACAGAGAAATGTATGGGAATACCCACACCTTGACCATATGTCTCTGTCTGCTGATGCTACACAGGTCACTCACCCCAACCACATCCCACTGGGGAATGCACTGAAAGCAGGACTTCCAAGAAAAATCCATTCTCCAGAACGCAGCACGAAGGTTCCTGATGCAGAGCTGGTGGCTGAGCTGTAAAAACAAAGCTCTTTGCTGGCATCTTTTGGTGAGTGAGGAGAAGGAGCTGAGGGTCAAATGTTCCTGTTCCAGGAGAACTCCACAGTCAGGGGAGGGAAGATGCTGGTTTTCTCTCTAGTGAATAAATAAACAAAGATATGGAAAAGTAGGGGGAAGAAAATCAGATCCTTTTGGATAAGGAATCACTGCCACAGCTGAAAATATTGGAGGGAATGAGCAGTGGGCAGAGCAGCACAGAGCAACACACCAGCTTTTGTTGCTGCCTCTTTCACCTGTTCAACATTAATACTACATCTCAGGTGCTTGAATGCATTACATTCTGCAATCAGCACTGTCTCACCTTTGATGAGCTTTTCTATTTGGAATTCATTATAAAGAGCTTAAATGAGCAGCAATGCTTCTGAACAAGCGCTTTATTTTTCCATGTAGCCACCAGAGGAGCTTTGTTGATTCCCCTGAGGTCAAGCTCTTTTCATTTTCTCTGCCAGCCACAGTATAAAAACTCCTACATTTCCTTTGAATTCTGTTGATTATTTGGAACCACTGAGTGCTCTCTTTGGAAACTCTCCGCTGCAAATCTATCCCACTATGATGCACCATATTTTGCCTAATGAGTGAGAGCGACATACAAATCAGGAGCTAAAGGGATTTGAAAGTGCTGCCAATGAATTTAGAAAAACGTTAGGGCTATGCTGCTAATCCTGAAAATGAATGGGAACCTTGCCCATACAACCATCCCTGTGTTAGGGGAGCAGCAGGTAGGCAGAAGCAGCTCTGTGCTAATTGGAGACTTATTAGTTCTGAATTAAAATTAACGTAGAGTCACAGCAGCACTTTGCTTGGGGCAGGAGGAGAGGTTTTGAGGTGTGTTAGGGCAGCACCCTAATCCCAACCCTTTCCCTTGTTTGCACTTGTCAATACAATGCTTTAATGGGCACGGTGATGATGGGCTGATGACTGGACTAGATGAGCTTAGGGTCTTTTCCAATCTTAATGATTCTATGATGCCAGCTCTCCCTTGGAGTTCCTCTGCCAGCAACAGTGCTGGAGAGGCTTTCATCAACATAACTGATTAAAATGGTGAGGAAGGATAGAGAAAGCAAAGGGCTGAAGTGGCTAAGTAATGAAAATGACATCCTGGATCAGGTTTTGTATTTACAGCAGACTCTCCTCAAGTTTCTCAAACTCTTCTTAAGGAATTTTATGAATTTTCTTACATGTTTTGAAGGGTTATAAATTATCTAGGAATCTGACCGTGCATACATAAAAAGCATTGGAGAGGCTCAATTAAAGGTGAAACATCTTTAAGCCCCATTAAACATGGGCAGCTCCCTGCTCGTAACATCTCTTGTCAGGCCATTGGCTTACTTCTGTGTAATTTGAGCCAATCAGGAGCCCTTTCAGTAGAACCCAACATAAATAATTATCAATATTAAGTGAGAGACTGCATATTGTGAACTTCCTTCACCCACTTCTTTTTAATGATTGAAAAACCAAGTTAAGATTACACGGAGCACAACTCAAAAGCAGACGGAAGCTATGCGAAACACCCTTACACAGGCATTAGCGTAAATCATATTTTTTAAGCAGATTTAATTGCTGTTTACCCAGCAGTACCCCAGAAGACTAACTTAAACAATACAGTGCCATGAATTCATAGCACAGATTAGTTAAAGCAGATGGCGAGCCCGTGTGGATGCACTCCGTCAGAGAAAACACAGCCATAATTGGATTTATTTTAATTCACTTATCCTTTGACTACAGGAGAAATGCTAGTAAAGTTGCTCACGCAGACAAGCCATGAGGCTAGGGCTTTCAAGGAGCTACTGCCTTCATTGTCCACCACGCTGTGTTAAAAACTGGACCTCAGTGGTGGACTCCTTCCACCAAGGAGCCACAGCGGAGCCCAGCTTACATCTCACCCAACCAAGGCCCTGTGGAAGCCACCAAGGATCCGAGCCCAAAGGGATTGAAATAGCCCATCTCTAAACAGTCACATGAATACTGAATCAAGTGGCAGCCAGAAAGTCTCGCTGTCTCAAAGCCCCAGTTTCTCCCCCAGCCATAAAACCTGCCAGGCAAACTCTCCTCTGTTTCATCACAAACCAACACGCCTTTCCAAAAATTAATTTGTTTTTGCTTGTTCTGCTTGCAATCATTGCTTGCGTTCTTGAGAGTTTGCAAACATGCTTGAATTAAATTATGGGTCTGGTCGCATAATTACATCCTGTACAGTTTTAATTCATTCTTTGCTCCAGTTTAATGTCCTGGCTTTGTGCGCAGCATGTTTAAATGTCCAGAGCCACAGCATTCTCACCCTTTATGCCATTGCAAATTCCCTGCAGCCACTAGATGTCAGCACGATTTTATTTGCTTTCTAGTCTTTACCCAGCTGGTAAAGCTAAGAACACAGGAAAATAATTACTAATTAATTACAACAACAACAAAACACCTACCATAATGAACACTTTGCTTAGAGAGAGGAAGAAGTGGTCCAGACTCCTGCTTTTGTGCATGCCATCTGTGAGAGTACCCATCCTGCACACAAGGATATGACTTTAATTTGTCTCTTGATGGAAAAAGGACAGGTTTATTTCTTGATGATCCAATTTCCCCAGCTAGACATGAAGCTAAAATTACTTTTTTTAATACGTTTACCAGAGCACTATTTAATTCTCCAGCCTCGCTAGCTTGAAAATTATTCTCCCACTCAGTAATTCTGCTGGAACAAAGCAGCTGACAGCGAGCTGCATCACCTGGGAGGGAAGTGGCCAAGGGAAGAGGTGGTGAGGAGATGAACCAAGTGGCTCCACCACACCAGCCATAATCTGGAGGATAAGGATTAGAAGTGGTGTGCATGACCCCACAGAGCTCCACTTTGTCTCACCTCACAAGCACAAAGTCACATAGATGCAGTGCAGAGGTGGAACTGTGGGCCCAACGAGATGCTTGTGCATTCTCATCTCCTTAATTACCCAAATGTCCAGCAACATTAAAGTCCTTCAAACGGGCCTGAGGCTAATAACCCATCTCCTAGATCATGCAGTAATTTGTCAGATCGCTGTGAGACTGCCTGACTGTGGATAAGACCTGAATGGCATAAATTATTGCATTCCAAGAGGGACTCCTCATTTAACATTTCCTTCCAGATTTCCCAAGTCAGCCCTTACCAGGAATGGCACTAACCTTACCTCTGCCCACTCTGTTTATGTCGTTTCTTCTCACAGAGGTAAAGCAACACCCTCCCACAGCAATAACAACAGGGGATGCCTGTGTTTGTCTTAAGGATCATCCTGTACCTCCAACAGCACCTATTCTTTCAGTCTGTAGTCCACCGTCTTCCAAGAAAAGCAAAACAAAGCAGGTCTTACTGCTCTTTGAGTCGAATCTGTTATTTTCAGTCTTGTTTCAGAACACATAATATAATTAATGTAAGAAATCAGAGCGGCTCAGAACTTCATCCAAAGGTCCAAAAAAGATCTCGACTTCAAAATATTACTATCCAAGTTGTTCATCTTAAGTCTGGTTTATGATTACTTCTTCCAGCAGTGCTGCTGTACGTGGAATTAATTGCATCTCGTGTACTTTCTGTAGAGAAAAGGATGAAATAGATTATGCATTTTATCAGCACTTCTTGCACAAATATATAAAGAGCAAAGGTTGCTTATTTTAATTTCTTTCATGCAAGTATGTCTGTAACTGTCACTTTATAACTTGCTACTGATTGTAAAGTTGATGCAGGTTATCTTTAATTTCAGAGTTTTCCTTAGGAAGTAACCTTCTGCTAGGATTAAGGAATTAATTTAAATTTAAAATTACCTCTTTTAACAAAATATCTTCAGTTCTCTCTGATAGTAAAACATGTGCAATACCCAGTGGAACTGGCCACATCTTGCTTTCATAAGAAAGACAAAAAGAAGTGTGGCTCTATGTAGGTCAAAGTCTTTCATGTCTCATTTCCTCTACTTTTCTCCTCTCTCCTCTTGCTTCCCACACCACCCTGCTCAAAGATAAGAGATCCATCTGGCAGACAGGGTAGGTGGTCCTATACCCACATACCTTATCCCTGGTAAGAGGTGATGGATGCTCCCTACAATTCCCTTGACAGGAGGTTGCAGTGAGGTGGGGGTTGGTCTCTTCTCCCACGTTACAGCGATACAGAGAGAAGGAATGGCCTGAAGTTGTTCCAGTGAGGCTCAAGTTGGATATTAGGAAACATTTCTTCTCAGACAGAGCGGTGATACAGTAGCATAGCTGCCCAGGGAGGGGAGAACCTCACCAACCCTGTAGGAGTAGGCTGACAGCTGGATTAGATGACTGTGGAGGTCTTTCCCAACTGTAATGATTCAGTGCCTTCCTGTATGCTGATCACACTGCTGGGTGAGAGTGGCTGTTGTTGGGCTAACTTCTGCCTCAGGCAGGAGATGATCACCTCAGCAACCTGCTGGCAAGTCTTATTCACAGTCTGCCCTTAAAAAAGAAACACAGCTTCAATGACAACAAATGGGCATTTCCTTCTCCAATAGATCCCTTCTGTCAAAGTCTCAGTGCAGGCAGATAAAGGATTTGAGAGCCCAGCTTTCCATGAGAACCCCAGTCCCTTGGATGCTTTGGCCTCCCCCAAAGCCAGTGCCACTTTGACCAATGGATGTTGCAAGGGTGACCGGTGCAGAGGCACCACCACTGCCATGAATAATGCAATGGGGCAATGGCACCTTGCTATTTCTCAGTCTTGTTAGCTTAATATAACTTGTTTATCTATTTACATTAAGCCCGACACCTCAGATGCCCTGATGTATTTTATGATAGTTTCTTGCTTTTGATGGTCCTATTTATGATTCAGCATACAGTACTCCAGTAATCAATATTCTGTCTGGTTGGACATTTTATTTATCAACAGAGCCACCATATGAATTCAGTTGGTTTCCTGGAGGTCAAACATTTTTCATCTTCTCCATGAACTAAAGAAAATTGAAAGATTTAAACTGCCTTTGAATTCCTTTGATTAACTCAGGGAAAATATCTCACTTTTTTTTTTTCCCCCCCAACTCAGAATGGGAAATATGTTCTCTATAAATCTGCCTCTTTCTGACACATTGATCTCTGCATAATGGCTGACACCAAGTGTTCAGGCATAAACTAGAAGATGAAGAAAGCTATAGAGGAGGTAAGAACAATGCTTTTATCAGCCCTCATCAGCATAGACACGTAGACATTCTGAGTGAGATTTAAAGAAAGAAAGTAAAATCAGTAAGATCTGTATAATTAATTAGCTATGAAAGAATCTGGGAATTGCACTTCCGTGGCAAGAAAACACCTACACTGCATCAGTAAACATTACACAGTGTTATGTACTTACGTCTGTATCACTCCCTCAGTTGGAATGAATTCTCTCCACATGTGTGTGTGATGCCATCACCTCCATCACGCTGCTTTAAAAGTAAGAGGAAGCCCATTGCTTTCCACACACAGGGAGGACAAGAGCAGCTGAAAGCCAGATCTTAGCTCCTAGGCACCTCCCCTGCACAGCTCTGCAGGGCACTGGACTGCATGGGCAGGGACAGCAGCAAAGAAACCCAATGACTGAACCAATTAATGAAAATATAATAATGAAATTATACTCTGGATCGCCCTCATATAATGTTTTCCTGTTGAATCTTTGTCTGTAAAGTTTTAAAGTCACATCTTAAAAAGTGCTTATGATCCACATAAAGTTGCATCATTTAAAATAAAAGCACGTTATAAAGCCCCTTCAGTCAAACAAGAATATTCCCATACAGACACACTTGCATTTGGTGGCTTGTTCCTAGTTTTTGGATTTGTTTCAGAATTGGTTTAAGATTAATTAAAACAAGCCACTCTTTCCTTGCAGCTTGCACTCGTTTAACTAAATTAACTCAATGGGGAAGGCAGAGTGAGGTCCAGACAGTGCAGTGATTAAGAAAGACACGAAGGAGTGGCAAGAGCAAAAGCGGCTCCCAGCTTTCACACCTCCATTGCAACAGTGGTTGTGTGCTTCTGAGGTAATATGGCCAGCCTGCAATCAAGGAAACACTTGAGAACCCAAGCTACTTGTGGTTGGAGGTGAGCAGTGTCCTGGCAAGCAGAGCAAGGCGACCTTCATCTCACAACGTGAGATGCAACGTTCCAGCAATGTTTAGGAATGTTTTTCTTAAAGTACAGTCCTTCACCATGTTAAAATAAAGCCTTCCACTGAACCCGTAACAAACATCTCCTGGTGAGCTGACTCACAGCTCCGTGAATCATCGTACATTCAATCAATCAGTGACTGCTTGCTTTTTTTTATTTTTTTAAATAGCAAATGATGTTGTATGTTATTAGTTTCTTGGCACCTTTTACCAGGCTTTCATCAAAGCAAAATGCTGATGCAATTAGCAAAGGATATCAATTTATGCAGCAATTCGCATTATCCCTCAAAGCTTCATTAGCCCCAGAAGCTAACGCACTGGAGAGAAAATCTGGGGAAGCACTCCGCTACCTTCTGCAGCTCAGCCCATCTGCACTGCTGCAGAGTGCAAAGTGCACCCCATCTGGGGAAGGAGAGCTGGCAGCACCCAACTCCAAGCACTGGGGGGCGAGAACAAGGACCGAGTTCTGTCCCATCCACCCCAGTTCAACCTACTCATTATACCTACTGTATTTTGCATGGATCCAAGACTTGCTGTGGACACACAGCAGACTCAGAACCACTGGGAAGCTTTTCACAAGGAAAACAAACGAAAAAAGAACCAGCACATTTTCTGTCCTAGAGGCACCCCGCAGCTCCAGCCTGTGTGTAATGCTCTGCTGCCATCATGTTGTGCCCTGACCTCCTCATGCTTCTCCTCTTGTTCCCTATAAACACTCCTGAGGTCAACAAGGCATTGTAATTGCCCCATTATTTCCTGGAAAAGCCAACGTCAGCAGATGCTGGTGGGATAGAAATCTCACTCAGCTGCCCTTTGCCAGGACGATAATGTGGTCTTTACAACTCTGAACACAGCCATCTCTTTATATCTGTCATATTTGGCCTCCAGATTTCTTTCTCTTTTTCCTTTTTTTTTCTTTTATACTTTCAGCTGAATAATTTGTATTACATTGATCCACATAGGCATCTGCCTCTCCACAGCTTTGAATACAAGCCTTGCCCTTGACTGCACAACATAATGAAAGCCTTTAGGTCACAGCTTTTAGAACACTTGATATTGCTTTTTCGTTATGAAAAGAATAAATAATGTTAACCTCTCTGCTAGTGGAGAGCAAAAACAGGAAACAAAAGGCTCTAGGTGCATGACAAACCAGCTGGTATTGGACTTGTAGGACCCCAAACCCATTGACTAGCTTGCACGACTTGAAACAAAATTAAATCATCTCCCAGTTAGCTGAATAACTGAAGTGCATCAGCAGATCTCCAGATAAATCCTTCAAACAGCCACAGCACCTGTGGCTGGGTGAAAAACTGCCTCTGTTGGGGCTGCTCTATACAAAACCCCACAGATGCTGCCCCAGGGCTGGCTGGAGGACATGGGTCACTCTCATGGTTTCATGGGGCAGGCACAGCTCAGCTGTGCTGGCAGCAGAGCATGTTTCCTCTGTTGACATCTTCAGGAGCAGTAAATATATTTGAGCCACATGCAAATCATTAGGCTCAACAAAAAGGATCTGATCTTTCACTAACTAGAGGAGCTAGAAAAAGGAGACAAACTCTTTAGCAGGGTCTGCTGTGATTGGATGAGGGGAAATGGTTTCAGACTGAAAGTGGGGAGATTTAGACTTGATATAAGGAAGAAGTTTTTTATAATAAGGGTGGTGAGGCACTGGCACAGGCTGCCCAGAGAGGTGATGGGGATTTCCCACCCCAGGAGACACCCAAGGTCAGGCTGGATGGGGCTCTGAGCACCTGATGGAGCTGGAGATGTCCCTGTTCATTGCAGGGGAGCTGGACAGATGGCCTTTAAAGGTCCCTTCCAACTCAGATGATGCTACGAGTCTATGATTCTATGCCTATGCCAGCAGACCACACTGCTCTACTTATAGGTCTACAGTAGATGTAATATCTATGGATTTATGGAAAATTACAAGAAGTGATAGAATTTAAGTCAGAGTCTCATTCCTGCCTGGTATAAATGCAGTTCTGAGATATATCAGAGAGAAACTTGTTGGAGACAATTTTACACAGACCCACTCCTTAGGACAGTTCCCCACATACATCTTACCTACAACCAACCTGTGTCAGCCTGGCTCACTTTCTGTAATCACCCCTGTTCTCTTGAGCTGGGGTCATTTGCATTCTACACAAACAACTGAGCAGCTTTCTGCCTCAGTCCACATAGCCAGAAGCTGGCCACAATGTTCATTAGAAGACCTTACCAAATGGAGAGGGGCAGCGAATGCGTTCCTCTGGGAAGGTGCCACCTCATCTCCCATGGTCTACAGGAGCACGGTCAACTTCACTGGGTTGATAAGTTCAATTCCCAGCTAGAAAAAAGCCACGATAGTCCTGATTGGAGCAAAATGAACAGCAGAGAAAAACTTTCCCACCCACTTTTTGGGAAGCTGTCCTCCCTCTCAACAGACCCAAGTGAAACAAAAAGAAAATGGTGCACGTGTTCTTACATATATATGATATCTAATACCTCCCATTAAAAGAATAAGAGTGCTCTGAGGCAAAGACCACCTCTTATTCATTATTCCTTTCCACATCCTTCTACCTTACTGCAATTTTCCAAGAAGAGGTGAAAAAACATACAGTGCAATTAATTGCACTATTTAAATGCCTATCACAGCATGAATTATTGTCTCTCTAAATTTTTTCCTAGCAGCTTGAGAAACAGCAGGAATTAGCAGAGGGGTTTTTGACTGAACCTTTCCATTTGAACAGACTGCTTTCTTCTGGCTTCATGTTTGCAAATGCAAGCAAGACTAACTGCTAAAAAAAAACACAGTGTTATTGCCACGCCAGAGATGAGAACAGAGCAGTGATGGCAGCATTAGCATGGGACACAGAAGAAATGCACTGAGTTCCAGCTCTCATGTGTTATGTGAGCTCAGGTACATCTCATACAGCCAAACCTGAGAAGCAGCCACATGCCTCAGTGTGAAGATCAGCATCCTGTGGGACTCACAGGCAGGAACTGGGAACTTGCCTCTCTGAATTGTAGGTTCCCAGGTCATCTGAACTTATTTGAAATTTCTGGCAGGTACAGACCTTTAATTTATGTAGATCTTAAATTTAATTAATGACTATTGTAGAAGAGCAAGCAAAAGGAGCACATATTGTGCTTTGGTGGAAATAGCAGACTCCAAGATGCTCTACAGTCTGTATCATGGGCAGATGATCCCTTGGCCTGCCTGGGCTCAAAGAAACTAAAGCTCACTCTCAGCTCCTTGCAGGGGAACAGCGGATCTTTTCTGAATCTTCATAGCCAAAGTTCAGCACTTGGACATTCAATCATCACTCCCTGACCACCTTATGGCCATCTGCACAGGCACCCATCGCCTTTGGATGACCAGAATTCTACCTTACTGTAGCCAAGTGGTGTTTCTGCAGGAAGGAAAGGATGTCAGGCATTGCAACGCTGCAATCACAGTGTAATTCCCAGCCTACTTTTTCATGATGGCAGATTGCAACACAACTATAGCATCGTATCTCCTGCTTAGCTGCAGAACAACTTGCCCTTCTATCTGCATAAACTCTGTCATTGTGCAAGTCCTCTGCAGCAGCTAATATGAAATCACGGAATATTAAGAGGCTACCATTCATATTCCTGTTAATCTCTTCAGAATTGATAGAAATTGTATTTCTGGATAAGATCAAGCTTCTTGAAAGAACAAAAGTCAGTGATGGGTAATCAGGGAACCATAATGGAAATATCACGTCCTTGAGAGAAACTCAGTCTCCCCAGAGTGCTTAATTGCCTTTCAGTAAGAGGCTAAGAGATACAAACACCTACAAAAAATATATCTAATATATCTAACGACTGAACTCACACCAAAGTCCTGTGTGGAGGATAACTCTCACTCAAAAATGCAAAAGAGCCTTCAAAACGGGTATCTCACAGGGTCAAGAATGAGAATATGAGAGAAAAATCTTGGCCTGACAAAGACTTGAGAGAGAACGAAGCGAATGCTTCATCCAATTAAGAAACACCAGGCAGTCACTATATAAGAAGAAAAAAAGTTTCAAGGTAAAAAAAAAAAAAAAAAAAGTCAGTCTACAGGTACTGAAGTGAAGACATTAGCAAATCACAACTAAAATGAGATGCTTAATAAATCTTCTTTGATAGAGATTTTCTACACCAGCTACATACAACCTGAGGGGTGTTACTGGCAAAAAGAAGGAAACCAAGAACCCACTGCAAAGAAAGGATTAGGTGAGAAGAGAGCTGTCTCCATCTTAATGTTGATGCCAATGAGTTAGGACAAGTCCCTGTTTCCTCACATCTAGGTGGTTGGTTGGTTTGGGTTGGACATTGGCTTGGTTTGGTTCAATTTATACCTATGTCATCTGTTCAGACATTATGAACCAAGAGCTAAATTCTGCAGAGGAACTAAAGAGTTTCAAGCCTCTTGCGTTTCCCAGGTGAACATTACATGAGCACAAAAGAAGCAGCTTACTGGTCTTGGGGCTTGCTTTCCTCCAAGTAAAATACTTTGTGGTCAAGATTAATGAACAAGGAGATCTGGCAAGGCTCTGGACAGCCATCTGCACGGCTTCATTTGTGTATCCTGGGAAGATTGCACAATATCTTCTGAACTGAATATGAAATATGATTTCATTCGCAAATTCAAGCCCTGTAATTTTTTTCCCCCTTGGATGCCATTGTTTGCAAGGATCCAGATTTTAATCAGAACATCCTGTGAGTCCCATTCTAAGAGTTTCTGGCAGTAACCACTTATTCAGGGTGGGAATATTAGTTGCCTCAGCTCATTAAATTCAGCTACAGGAGGAAAGACTGGGAGGCTGTAAGTAGGTTACATGGTTGGCACTTCTTTCCTTAGCCCAGACAGAAAATTCACAGAGGTAACATCTGTTGAAACTAATTAAAGTTTTAAGTTGGGACAGTGTGTACAGCTTACTGGATTGCAAACCAGCTCCACAGCTCATTCAAATTGGCTCCTATTGCTTTTATCATTAGATTTATGTTCATAGAGTGAACAAGCACCAGCTTTTTTAAAAAGCCCAGACTTGCTCATTGCACACCACATCCTATAGACCTACGCACACAGTGAAAATGAATTAGCGCTGGTCTGTTATCAGCAACTGGACACACAACCAGTGTCAAATACGTGTAAGAAAGGGACAACACTGACTGAAGATGAGAAGATGGCCAATGAAGGCCTGGTTTGCATCAGAAATAGCATAGCCAGCAGGACCAGGCAGGTGATTGCCCTCTTGTACTCAGGTCTGGTGGGTGCTGTGTTCAGTGATGGGCCTCTCACTACACAAAAGACATCGAGGCCCTGCAGCATGTCCAGAGGCTCAGGGTATCAGGAAACATTTTTTCTCAGAAAGAGTGGTAATGCATTGGCGCAGACTGCTTAGGGAAGCATTCAAGAACCATGGAGATGTGGCACTGGGGAACACAGTCAGTGGGAGCGATGGCAATCAGCAAGGGTTGGACTTGATGATCTTAGTGGTCTTTTCTGAACCCAGTGATTCTATGATTTCAGCAAATTAATGTTTCAACAAAATGCATGATACTGAAGCTGCCAAAATTGACACCTCCCTCTTCTTCCCAGAGCCAGCAGATTACCTGGAGTTTGGTCACCTGCACATCACCCAGTTAAGTCTTACAACAGCAATGGTCTCACAAAGACTATAAATCAGCATCAAAGGAGTTTATGTAAAGTAAAACATATAGAGATATATGTGGGGTTTTTTTTTAGGGATTCTGGAGATTTCTTCCTATTATTTGGCAACTTTTCTCCCTATCCAAAGAATGTGAGAAGATTCACTGCTAAAATCCAGGTGTAAATACAATGTAAATATTTAGCAAAGTGGAGTAAGCTGTCTAGTTAATATGCTGACAAAGAGCTGTTGGCTCTTGTTGCTATCTAAACAGAGTTACCTAAACAGCCAGGGCTGAGCAGGCAGGAGCACGTTCTGCTGTCTGGAGGGCGATTTTTCACTGATGAGTGTTTTCCAGCAAAGACCCTCCACTTCTCTCTGAACACTAACACAGTTTGGACCAATCTTAAGCTGCATGTAACAAAAAGATAGCAACCAGCTCTGCTGCCTGAAGGGGCTTGGATTGTCAAAGTCACCCTCAGTATGAGTAGGGAACAAACAGCACAAAGGCATGGAGGGGTCACAGGAGCTAGCAACAGGCACTGAAGCTTCCCAAAAACATCAGTGATATTTGGCACAGAGAGATTTCTGCAATGTTTAAGTCACTTATAGGACAACCCATGGGAATTCTAGTTCATCAATGGAAAAAAATTGACAGTTGACTTAAATTCTTCATCATTAAAAAAAAAACAAATTGCTGCACCAGGAATTAATCACATGTGGGAACTTCCATTAAGAACCAGGTACAACTCAGATTACATTCAGGAAGTCAATCAGGGTCAGTCCTGAGTTGGTTCCACTCAGTGCATTGCAGCATGCCAAGAAGCAGAGGAGGAAGGACCTTTTTTTACATCCCCCCTCAGCAAGACCAAACAGAGGCTATGGGGAACCAGTTCCCACAGTGCCACATGTGATCCCAGGAACTGGAGCCCATCAGACCTCGATTCACAAGCAACCAGAGCCAAACTCTGTTTCGTCAGTGCTGTTTTCCTCCTTACGTGCTACACGCTGCCAGAACATTGAGCAGTACTTGAAAGCAATTCTTACATCTGCTTCCGAAGTATACCAAAATTAGTGCAGATGTTGACCAGGAAGATTAAGAAGCATCTGGCACTTCAAACCAACTCCCCTGAAGGGGTGGGTCTGATCATTTTCTGCAGGTTCTGCATGCCTGCATTGCAGTCAGGTACACTGAAGGATGTAAGAACTGTCTCTCAGCTCGTGTAGTCATCCCCACAATCCTCCCCTCATGAACAAGACTCAACTGTCAGACACTAAATCCCTAAGAAAAGGGTACTGAGATGCCAACACTACATATTACCTCTCAAAGGCTCAGATAACTTCAAGGTGCACATCTGCATTTCCTCCCTTTCACCTGGAGGAAGTCTGACATTGGCAATGCTGCCAGTGGACTTCAAAACCAAATCACAAATTAAAAGATCCACAGAAATAACAACCCTCAGCACCGGCGAAGCCATCAGCTGCCCCAGAGCAGGAGCTGCACCCGCCTCCATCACATAAACCCAGCTTGCTAGGCTGCAAGCATTGCCTCATGCATGGCACATCCATCGCATCGCCCTCAGCCACGCTCAGGCACCCCTTGCTGCTGGATGCTCAGGTTTTGCTGACGCTATTGCTGTCAGGTTGCTGTGTTCTACCCCTTGGACACAGCCATTCATTACGGAGCACATGGGTCTGTCGCCACATCCCATTTGCTCTCCACACCATATGTTAAAGCAGTAGGCACAGCAGAATCATTAATCTTCTTAGGTTCAGCACCAACTTCTTTTAAAAAAAGAAAAATCATCATCCTTTTCCTGTCCCTGAGAACACTTGAGAAATACAGAGGGAGAGATGGCATGGCCCAAAGTGATGTTCTCAAGTGACTGGATGTCATTTTTTCATGTTTTTCCCTTTTGTTTTTCAGTTCCAACAACTGCACTTTCTGCTCAAACATCTAATGCAACTCATCTGCAATCATAGTGACAGCATTTCGAATGAAGGGAAACACATGATCGCACAGTAACACAGCACTAATTCATAAGAGCCCACAAAAGAGCCAACTCCCAACATGAACTTTTAATGCAATTTTTCATGATAAAACATTTTTGAAAATGCTGAGTTTTTAAGCCTCTTACTCCCTTAATTTATGCCCAATGTGCAGCATGATTACTTTGCCGTATATACATTAAAACAATAATTATATCTTATTTGCTCTGCTTTTCTCCATTCATCTTTTTTAATTAAATGAGCTCTTTAAGGATTTCGTCCTTCAAGCAGTGAATTGTGTTTGTTTGAGAAATTAAAGGCATTAAGATGCTTTCTGAGCCATACAGACGTTATTGCTATATAACAGTGATTTCTTACACCTGTTCTGGAAAGGTAAGATTCTCCCACACAACAGTGGAATAAATCACCCTTGGGTTGCTCTCAGTCAGATGCACGTCTTCTTTTTCATCTTGTTGGCTTTGCACTCTGTGCCATGCATACAACAGAGCTTTCCACATGCACGCATGGCTTGGTGTCAGCACTTATTGCTGACAGTGCATGCCCGTAGGGAACATGGCACAGATGACTTCTACTCCCCCAGACTACTGTAATGGAAATTACTATGGCTGAAGGGCAACACATTTTTTTCCCCCATTATGAAAAGTACAGTGCGATTTTCTTCCCCCCCAGACAGAATGCAAATAATCCAGCGCTGCCAGCCTTGCGTGGGCTGATGAGCTTTGGCCCACAGCCAACATCCCCTCCCCACTCCCAGGTATGCAGGAACAAACAACCAGGCCCTTTCATCACCACCCAAAGCCAGTGGGAGTGCATTGAGCTGGGAGCATTGCTGAGCAGCTGCCCCATCCCTGCTGCCAATTCCAGTCACGACATCTGTCCCAGGGCTTTGGGGGATGGGATGCTATGAGAGCAAGTAACACTAGAAGGGCTTTGAAGGTGGTAATTTTATAACCACTCATTCAGTCTCTTCAATAGCACTTTCTAAAGTCAAGTGTTGAGGTGAGAGAGAAGGTGTGTTAGAAAGAGGGCAGGTCACCACGACCCAGAGCATGGCATGCCAGCAGATCTGAGCCTGCTCAGGCCCTTCTTTCTAGCATCACCACGCTTACTTACTTCCTACACTCCTCTCACTGTCATTTGTACTTACTGCCCTCATGTTTTCTTTAGGTCATTCTTTCTCACATCCCTTGATCTTGGTTTCAACTCTCATCTTCTATTTTGAAATAGTTCAGCATTCTTCCCACAGCCAAAGGCAACAAGATGGACAGGCATATAGACTTAGCTTGTTTAACCTACATAACCCAGGCATTAAACCTATGTAGACTATCTATATTACAGCAATTACTTCCACTAAGGTTGTTAATCTAGATTCATTACTTTAGGTTACGATGACCTATACAACAGGCTCAAAACCCATTTATCCTATTTAGAGCTTGTCTCCTGCCATGAAATGTCAGCAATGTTTGTTTATGATTTGGGCAGGCTTTAAAAATCAAAGTAATTACCACTCTTACAGTGGTAAAAGCCCACCACAACACCTGTATACACTAATAGCTATAGCCCTAATCCTCCAGTTGGATGATGAATGCAATGGCTAGTGAAATACTGCAGCCTGCAGTGGTGCCTGCATACCAGGGAGTTCTGCTGACAAGTTTCAGCAGGAATGATTACACCTCAGGCAGCTCAGGATTCAATGCATTGGATGGCTCCTGGCAGTACCATTACTTTCCATTTATTTATCCTAATACTTCTAAGTGATGGAAAAGAAGAGGAAAAAAAAGAACAAAACTTGTTAATCTGTGTCACCTTGCAAGAGTCAAGACCTCTTGCCTGAACACTTCTCCTTTGAAGAAATCTAAGAAATCTGCCCAAATCTATTTCAGAGTAAGTCTTCTGAGTATTTGTGTTAATGTGATGACTCCATTGGTTCTTGGAAGTCAGCTGGATTCCCAAAATTTTGCAAAACACAGCCATAGAAAGGCTAAATTAAGCAAAACTTTTACCAGAAAGGTTCCCAGAAGTGGTCTCTTTGCCAAACTCATTTTTGCTCCAAACATCTGTAAGTTCCCAAGGACTCACATACACAGATGGGTGCTGATGGCCAGCTGTAAGCCAGTTCAAAAGAGCAAAGCGTGACCCATTTTAGTTCTGCTTCTGGTTTTGGGTTATTTTGATATTACCGAGACCTGAGAGTTCCCTGCTAGCATCCTCTTGACAAAGAATGTGTACAGCAGAATGCAACTTCTTAACTATATGCAAAACCATCCTTCTGCAGGCCAGGGCACTCATTTATAGGAACTTAGAAGTCAACCTCTCTCTTCTCAGGATAACAGGGAGACAAACTGGCAAAATATGGAGATTTCTCCAACATTCACATGTGCTTTCTGGTATGAAGTCATTCCAGCAGTCACATATTTTAAATCACTCCACTCAGAAATAACTAAGCTTTTGATCGCACACATTAAATGAGAAAAAGCAGCTTCTTCCTCCTCATTGCTGTGTTTGGCCTCTACTAATGAAAAATTGGCTTTAGAATTGTTACATAGAGATGGATGTTATGCTATTTTTATGGCTTTGGCATGAACTACAAAAGTCCTGCATAAGCTTCACCAAGGTACCAGCATCAGGCAGCCAGATGTGGAGCAGCAGGTCTGCTCACTCTCTTACTCAGAGCATGAAAGCATTTTTGGGATTAATTCCCATTCCCATACAAGTTAATAACAATCCTTAGCAACCCACCCCGGTTCTGGGTGGATAAACCACTGGTTTTACCCAACCCCAAGCCCCTTTCCAAAGCCCTCATTTGAGCACCGTAACTCTCAACACTTCAACTGCCTTCCTTGCCTCCAACCACACACATACAGCCTCATGCACCTAGAGCTGCAGAGATGGTCCCTCAGCAGATGGCCACCAAATCTCACTCACCACAGCTTTCTCCCACAAAGATGCCTGATATTTCACTGTCTTCTCAGGTTGCAGTGCAAAACTAGAAGCACTTACCAGACATGCTGTCATCAAGGGGCCCATAGAGAGGGAACTAGAATAAAGTTGTTATTAAAAAAATGAAGACTTTATAACTCACCTTTTGTTTCACCAAGGCTACATATCTTAAAACCAATTGCTCACATTAACGAAGACAAGATGTGAGCAAGAGAAGTAAATGCAGACTAGGAGAATGGGAGCCAGAGATGGGCCAGGTAGGAAGTGGCAGGTAGCGTTTACTCCTCAGTCACAACATGCATTCCACAGGCTAGAGCAGAGGGAGGTGCATAAAATGTTTTTAAATCATGATTTTTGCTGAATATAACCTCTTTTAAACTACATACATAGGGCTTTCAATATTTACTTACCTGATTAGAGTGTAACTGATTAGGTGTTATTTGTTATTCCCACTGTTGGGCCGCAGCCACATTCTTCAGTTTTCTGATGCTTTTCATTAGACTTGAATTTGAAAACAGGCTCAAGTTATGAATTTAAGTAGATCAACCATCATGCCATTTCCCTTGTTCTCCTCCCACTCCCAAAATAGCTTCATCCCTTAAGGAAGGGAAGGAGCACAGCATCTGGACACTGATCCCTGAGAGCAGGAGCTGCATCCGCTTTAATACAGACACAAGCACTTTGGCCACAAAACTCCCTTAATTTATTCTCCTGTTCTCATAGCCACCAGCCATTTTCAGCTTGGATTATTCTCAAGTTAAGCCATTAACAACAGAAAAATCACCTTTATTGTTGCAACTGTTAAACGACAAATAATTCAATAATGTTACAATTATCCTTAAAAAACAGAAGTACAGTCCCCATAGGAATGAAACACTAGCAACCTTTGAGCCCACAATCACTTGGGACTGGCTAAAGCACCTTCCTCATTAGGTGAGGAGGTATAAAATAGCTATTTAGAACATAAGTTTCCCAAGAAATAAAAGTTAAAATAATTTAAAAATAAAAATCAAATCCTACAGGTGAACACCTAGTTTAATAGGTCTGCAACACAAAAGGTAATATTTCTGTTAAGGAAGCAAAGGAGAGAAATATTTGCATTTTATAACTGCTGCCAAATAACGCAGCAGTGATTAAGGATTGTTATGAATATTGCCACATAAAATGTGAACTGGCTGCCAAGGGGAATTTGGGTTTATAATGTTTGCAAGCACCTAAGGGCCAAACTCCAGCCAACCCAAGTTATAGCTCAACTGATGCAAAGTGGAAAACAAACACCTCCATCCAGGACTGAGACAAGACGTGTCAGGCAGTTCCCTCACTCTGAAGACAGCCAGGATTCAGCCTTGCTGGTTGTAGCAGTCCCCAGTAGCATACAAGGTCAAGACAGAGCCAGAAGAGTCAGAGCAATCCATTTTATTGTACATTTTGAGGCAGATCAAAGAGTTTTGGGAAGTAAATAAAAGGTAGAAATGGACAGAGATTGAAACAGTCATAGACTTCCTGAGCGAGAAACATTTGTTGTTGTACTTTCCTGAAAGGATGGCATAAAAAACATCTATGAGTGGGACTGATATAAGGAGGAAAGCCACCATACATAAGAGCAATAGTAACAACAAGGTGTACAGGAAAGGAGGATTTCCAAACCAGGACACAAATTGAAACAGCGAGCGAAGTCTGCAGAGCATCCTCTGGGCACAAATAGAGTCTGGTATTGCTGTATGAGGTACACGAAGGAGACAGAAGTTTACAAACACAAGTTTAATTGAATTTTGATCAGGACTATGTAATCATAAGTAGGATTATGACAGAAGATGAGAATATGAGGATAGGAAAAATGCTCCTATATTGAAAGCCCAGAAAATAACAGCTTTTCCTCTTCATCACATGAAAGGAAGCAAAGCAAGATACAGGGAACTCAGGGACGGGGCTTGTTCCAGAACATTACAGCCTTACAAAGCCAAGTGATGCTAAGAAGGGGACCAGGTAGGAAAACAGAGTACTGCTCAACTTCAGGTGTGAGAAAGGGTTCTATGGAATGCTGAGGAGGGCAACCACAAATGGATTCAGGAGGAGTGACCAAAAGCACAAGACTCACAGGACAAGTGAAAACACAGGAAAAAACAGGCAAGTGTTCAGGAAAAAGTGAACAATCATGAATCTTCATTAACCACAAAACTGAATAAAGTATTATCTAGAGAGAAGTGAGATCAATTTACTAATTAATACGGATAAAGAAGCAGAAACAGCAAAATAGGCTAAACAATGACATGAAGTTAGCAGCCAACACCACTGTTATTAGTAATACACTACAGGAAAGAGATGTTTGGCATCGTGGTGAAAATCTTCATCTGTCTTTGTTCATTTCCTCTCCCCCCATGCTATTTGTGTTGCTCAGTCCAGAGAGGACACATCATAAACATCACAACAATACTTCACAGAACTTGGGCAAAAAAAGTCAATCATTTCTCAGGTCCAACAGCAAGAGAATCACAGAGAAAGGAATACTGAAGCTGCAGTGAAAAGGACGTACATTAAACATTTATAAGTCTTTCAAGTGATGGGAATATGCAGCTTCTAAGGTTTAGAAAGGTTGTGAACTAAAAGATTAAAAATCAAGTTAGATATCTGTCCACGTGTTGGTATTGGTTGTTGAAGCAGACAAGGGCTATATAACCTCATAAGATAACTTACACCAAAGACAGACAGGGAAACACTGCAGTTACTCCAGAAAGACCATTCCTGTGTTTTCTATCTGTTTATTCACCATTTTCCTGAACACTGCCCTTAACACAGAGATTTCACTCCACTCACAAGGCGACTCAAACTCCACATACCAAAGGCAGTACAACAATTAGCAGAGCCCTAAAACAGAGTTCTTTCCACAGTGATCACAAATCTGATAAATGCCAGTAGATACCTTAGAGGTCCTCATTCTCAGCTTCTGATGCCCTCAGCGCCTTTGGGACGGACTCAAGTCCCAGTGACTTACTGACTAAGAAGTCATAGAACCAGAGTGGGAAGTAGCAGAAGATGCAGAGCAGCACATAAGCCCCTTTGCCAGGGGTGTACAAGCCGTGCGGTCGCTTGGCGAGCAGTGCATGCAGAATGGAGCTCAGCACCGGGGTGAGGTCAACATCACAGTACATAGGGATATGCAGCAGGTAGTTTTTCAGCCCCAGCAGGTAGTCCCTGCCATAGTCCTGCTGCACGTCCACTGAGAGGTGCTCCACCAGCTCTTTCTCCTGCTTCACCCACAGCTCTGATGTGCCTTGGATACCTGCAGCAGTAACGCAGTGGTTGAAAGTGAGTTTGGGGTTGATTATAAAAAAAAATTAAGCCATGATTTGAGGCAGTAAGCACTCCCCACCACTGAGCCCCAAGGCACAGTAGTTCTGAACTGCATAAGGGAAGAGCAAAACACCTGGTTAGTTACACCTGCATGGTGTTAATACACTGTTCTGTTACCAGCTCTACTCAAAAGAGGCAGTATCTTTTCCCTCCCATGTCATTCTGTCCTTACTCTTTTTTTAAACAGGTATTTCTAATTAGTGTTTATTAATAGGAGATTTCATTGAAAGAAGAGAGAGGCAAAGTAAGATGGGCAAGATTAAATCGGGTTGGCCCAGTGCCTCTCTTATGAGAGGCACTGGTATTTTAATAACCTGTTTCATGAAGAATGAAGCTTGTATTAGATTAAAACAAGTTATTTTCATCATGTAAGAATGAAAGCAGTTGCTTTCCAATGCATTTATTGCATAAATCATGAATTAAGCACTGCAAATAAAGACCTATCTTTAAATAAATATTTACAGCACCAACACTGGGACTTGTCTTGACAGGTGAAGTTCCCATCTAAGAGTCTGGCAATAGTACAGCAGATTCCTGAAGGTAGAAACCTGGGGATATTGGCAGAGCCCATTGTCACACGGGAAGGGAAGCATTCAAGGGAGAGAGCTTTTATGAAAAGAATACATGTTTTGCTTTTCACTGGCATAGGAATTCTTTGTGAAGTCACCAGAACTTTGAGTAGGCAGTACTGAGCATGTTTGGGGGTTTTTTTTGGCCTCCCCCCCCCATCCCCCCTTCCAGAGGGAGGATACAGAGAGATTCTGAAGACAAACTGTGCACTATCACCTGAAAGGTATAACAAGATTACAGTATTGTTTAATACAGACCTCTGCTCAAGCACTTCCACAGCAAAGAGTTCACCCCTCTGCCCTGGATCACAAGGCAGAGATATGAGACCTGGATGGGAGCAGCAGTCAAAAGTGCACACACCTTAATTTCTGTAATCAACATGAGGAAGAGGAAAGTGCTGAGACTCATTCAGAGCTCTCCTTGAGCACATGAGACTGCGGGAAAAGAGAGGCAGGAACTATCTAAAGCATCAGACACCAACCTGTTCTGAAGCCTGATGGATGAATTGCAGCAACTTTGATTCCCCATTTGGAAAGCTCCTGCCTCATTACTCCAGAAAACATGGACAGAGCTGCCTTTGATGCTCCATATGCAGCATACCTCGGTAGCGGAATGCCTCCTGCAGGAGCAATATAAACATGATAAAGCTTAACACTGGCTCTTTCCAGCCTTTATTTCAGTGATTTAAAAGGAAGATTATAGCACAACCAGAATTACGTGGCTCTCACTGAGGTTAAAGACAAGTCGGTGAGGGAATCATTTCTTTCTGGAGGTTAAAAAAAGTGCGAGCTGTAAATTAGCAGCTGCTTATAGCATTTATGCTCAGTAACTCCTTGTAAGATATCATCTACAGCAGAAAACATGAAGTGTAATTTGCAGCACTCTTTACCCTCAAATGCAATACAACGGCTGGTTTCCAAAACACAGATAATGCTTTACTTCATATAAACAGTGAAAGGATAGATTAATACTGCTATTCCTGTTGTCAATAGCATGAATTTCAAGCTCCTATTATAAACTACAGTTATAACAGAGCAAGTAATCTCAACTCCAGCTTTACAAAACCAGGCACCCCTTTTCCTCAGGCACACCACTCCTGCTTGCATCGGCAGCCCAGCAAAACCTCTGGGACAGCCTCCATTTCAGGCATAACATTCTGTCTGAGTATATTTGAAGCTTTAAAAGAGAATCTTTGAATGTAGGCAAACTTCCTAATCAGCCACCGGTGCCATTTGTTGAGGTTTTTGGTTTTTGTTTTTTAACTGTAAGAACCAGGATACTACAGGAGCTCCACATGCAGAATCATTCCTGGAAAAGAAGTCAGGCCAATCATACGTTAATTTTTCTCCTGTATGCAACTGAAAAAAGATGAGTTTCAATTGGTTTGAGCCAATTGAATCACATATGCTCTCCCTCTCAGGTCAGGGTAACCTCAAATCCAGTTAATGTAGCTCTCTGCAGGCAGGAATAGGCTCAGCACAATCAGACCTCACTAACTTTTCTGCTAATGTTTTACCAAAGGACCCTCAGACCCCACGTTGAGAGGAAGCTATTTACCCAAATCAGAACATCTGTGAACATCTATAGTTTAAGCAAGGTCATTATTAACTCCTTTAACAGCAAATTATTCAGAATAGGAAAGATCTGTTTATCCCTGCAAGACAGCTTGAGGACTTGTGCCAAGAATCAAGACATCTGCCACAAAACACCTAAAATACAGGCTTCACTTGGGTGTTCAGAAAGCAGATCTGTCCTCTGTTTCTGAGCTTGCAAGGGCAATGGTCCCTCATTAATAAAACAATTTAAAAAAAGCAAGACTTCATTGCTAGCAATGAGCCATTAAGATGTGTTTGCATGTACAAAAGCATTCCTGGAATTGAAAAAAGAAGATGACAATGCCACAGCCAGGCTGATGCCACATCCTTGAGGTAAGCCACAAGCAGAAGGTAATGCCTTGGCAATACAGCAGGATTCAAGTAGACACAAACTGCACACAGGTGAGAACCCAAGCAGACAGGACAAAGGAAAAATTAGAAAGCAGGTGATATGGGAAACCCTGAAGAGGTCTTGCAAGGATACCTTCCAGCATCATGATATCGTGTGCTAGCAGGTCTCATTTTCAAATGAGCCAACAGCAGAGGAGCAGGAATGCTATGAGATACTGCTATTACCCCCTCTCCTACACCTTCAACTCAGCTGTCATCCCAGAACAGAAGGTTATATTATAAAGGCATATATAGTAAATGCAAATGTCATGGATTTATCCCAAATCTATTTCTACTTTAATTTCAATCCACTGTATTAAAAAAAAAAAAAAAAAAAATAGCCCAGCTGAGCAGGTGGCTGTAACCAGCCTAAGTGGAAGAATACCTGTCCTAGCATAAGTCAAAAAACCTTTGGGCATCACCATGGTGTGGCTCAAGGGTGCACAAACTGAGGTGTTAGCAGACTTCTACTGGAATGCGTTCTAGAAAATTGCCCATCTTCCTAGAAGAAAATCAGAACTATCCCTCACAGCAACTATCACCCACAACACAAGAACAGAGTTTTATAGTTCTATATAGCAGTTTATTTTTTTAATTATTTTAAACTCCTCTTCAAGGGCTGATTTCTGAAAACAGCCTACTCAACAGAAGCCTGCACTGATTACCTAAGTACTAATTCCTTGGGCATGTCTATGGGCGAGACCAACCAACATCTTCCTCAGCACTTATGCCAAGGACCTCAATTGCTTTTCCTCTGTACCAGACCCTCCCTTGGTGCTCTCACTCAGCTCACCTGTCATGCTGGACATGTTCACGAGCCTCCCCTGGGATTTCCGCAGTAGTGGCAGGAAGGTCTTGGACACCTCTACAGCCCCAAAGAAGTTCACCTCCATGCACTGCCTGTATGTGTTCATAGGCAGCAGCTCACCATCAGCAAGGAAGCCCAGGATGCCTGCGTTGTTCACAACTCCCCAGAGCCCTGGGAATAGGAGAAAACAAAAATACACACGCCTTAGCTGCCACAGACTTTGGGGTGGAAATAACCTGCATACGTAAGACACGATGAAGCCAACAGGTAAGAGACAGGTTAGTATCCCATACAATGCCACAAAAGCTGTACCTGTGTTTTGCACTTTCTCTGAGACTTGCAGGTAGGCTTCCTTGACTTGGGTGGGATTGGTTATGTCCAGCTGTAGGAGAGAGAGCCTCTGGGAACAGGTCCGCCTCAGCTCCTCAGCTCCAGGACCATCCTTGTTCAAAACTCCAGCAAACACAGTGAACCCCAGGTTATCCAGGTATTTGGCCAACGCGTGTCCAATCCCAGAGTCACTTCCTGAAAGAACCCAAGGACAGAGAAGACACTTCAAGTCTAAGTCATCATCACCACTAACACAGAGGGAGGCAGCTCTGATTGAAACCGCATACAGATGTAACCAAAAGGAAGATGAAAGGAAATGACTGAGATGCATGAGAGCAGAAAGAGAGCAGAGAGTGTAAAGAGGTGAGAAGCTGGTCCTTCATATGTTCAGTAAATACCAACAGAACATCCTCTCCTCACTCAGAGCTGAGAGTAACTGCTTACTCTGTCCCACAGAGATTTTAAGACTCATTCCTTACACACAGAAGAAATAAAGTTGATTTAATACAGAACACAAACTGAAACCTGATAAGAAAGTACCTAGAAAAAAAAAAAAATCCAGATTTTAATGTGAAATCTCATCTGGACAAAGCATTATATAGGGCATTGCAATTCAATTGAATTATATATCTTAATTCAAGAAGTTGTGTTGTTTTATTCAAATATCTACCCTCTGAATCATTCTGATGAATACTTTCAGCCGCAGGCTACCACCAAGCTAAAGCTAAGCAACTTTGTCTTTAGCTGCAAAAGGATTCAAAGCTTTCAAGCCTTAACGAAACTCCAGAAAGGCATTTTTAGGCTAAACCAAGTTACACCAGCTATTTGATTTGTGCAAACTTGCATCAGATTTATTTTTTTTTTTTAATCTTCTCTAGTATCAGACATATTCCTAAACTTTGTAAATGCTTACATTTACATATAAAGCAACAAACTGCCAAATGCACAAGACATCACTAACGTAAGTACACAGCAACAATCAGGCTCATACAGATCCTCCCACTGAGTAAGCCCAACTTCCAAAGCCATTTGCAGCATGGGTGGAAACCCTCACGTGAAACAAAGGGATGGGACTTCAGTTGGATTTTTGCCTTTTCCTCATTTCCAAAGGAGGGCAAGTCTCCCCATGTAACCTTACCAGAAAGCTACGAGGGTTAATCTGCAATTCCTGTACACAAAGGCAGTTATTACAACCATTGATAATGGACCAGCTCCTGCACTCATAATCCTCAGTCAACAGAGCTTGAGTGCCAAGGAGACTCATCTTAACTCATGCTAGATCTCTATTTCTGGGCTTTATCTCCTACATGAGACTTTAGTACTGAAAGGTGGAAAAGAAATTAATTCCAGGTGATTTGGAAGAAACATGTACTCAGTGCTTGGATCAATCAGCACGAGATGTTGAAACAAATTACTCATGCTCTGTTGAATCCCTTCTTTAAAGAATGCTTTCTGGCATTTTTGAAATCCACCATTTGTTGACAATGTACCAGACCATGACATCCATCACATTTCACTTCTCACAGCCCTGGTCTGGAAGAAATGAACAAATCTACATTCCTGGAAATCCCTAGGAAACATGAGGAGGCCTGCAGATACCTCAAAGACGTGATGGATTTCTGGTTAAGCAGGGGTGCTCTGTCTTTCTCTCTTCTGCTGAGAATTAGATTTCTGGCTCAAATCTCAACTCCTCCATCCTCTCCAGTAGGGACACAGACATGGAGCTGCATATTCCACAAGAAAAAGCCCTACAACACAGCTTGAATTGGGGAGCGAGCAGAGGAATTAGAGATTTTCCCCACAAACAAAACAGCCATCTGTGAATCACTAGAAAACTTGCTTTAAGAGAGGAAGTCAGTATAGACTGCAACCAAGTCATTACTAAGAACTTCTCTTCAACTCACCCTGAGCATCATGAACACAGGGCACCATTTCCCCAGGAATGGAAACACCAACTGAGCTGGAGTAGTTCATCCCACTCAACACACACAAAAAAATCAAGGCAAGAATTTCACAATCCTGCCACCCTGCATCTTCAGTTTGGGTCTATAAAACCCAGTTGTGCCTGGGGCCACAGCTGCAGACAGCAAAGCACTCAGTCCCAGCATGAGGGTAAATGGAAATGTTCCATCTGTGTTTCAGACTGCTCACACACCTGCAGCTGCTTGTGTGAAAGGGCATTTGGACAACCAGGCTGGCAAGTTGCTGGTGTGAATTACAAACAGCAGCAGCACACGATGACCAGAACCACATCTGAAAGCCCCTAGAGAAGCACTGAGGTCACCGTGTGCTCCACCCAGAGGCAGCCGTGGGCAACATGGGGCAGCTGCAGCACTCCATACAGGGATGGATGGTGCAAGGAAATCATTTCCCATGAAATACCTGCCTCAGGTCTCTTCTAAACTGGAGAAAAGGACCCAAAATTGATTTAAGGGCACTGTGCACCTGTGTCTTCTCTCACAAAAGCTGGGGGAGGGTGGTAAGCGCTGCAGGCAGAGCAACTGGGAATCGCATTGATTAAAACTTTCATTTTGATTGAGGAGGGTCTGATTGATTGCATACCATCTGGATTCAAGAAGACCCAGAAGAGCTTCTGCAGCTGCATCATCTGCCAGAGGTGTCTGAACTTGCATTTGTTTGGGACAGTTGCAGCACAGGTACAAAGAAAGCAGATAGTCGCTGCATCATAACCCTGAGCTCTTCCCTGCCTGGTACTGTTTTAACTCTGGCCCTTTAGAGATAAGCTCTGAAGTGTTCCCTGAAGAACTGCTGATTTGACAGCTCACACAGAGCAGCACTGCCCCTTCCCATGCCCAGGGTCCCTCTTCACCCTGGCTGTGAAAGAAAGAGAGGAAATCCCATGCTTGCCCTGTGCTCCAAGTTCTGTATTTAATCCCCACAGCAGTGCTGTCAGGGAGCTGTAAATTACCTCCAGGAGTCCCTATAAAACAAAGTGAAATACTATAATAAATAGCTCAATCATCCAAAGCGACTTGACTCAGCTTTCCATAGGGAAAAGCAGAAAAAAAGTGTTTTGTTTTGTTTTTTAAAGTTAGTGCAAGAACGAGTAGGTGGGCTTTCCACTTCAGAAGACTAATTAACACAGACAGCAACACTGAAAGTCTCAGAAGAAACAAGAGTACAGCCACAAAACTACAAAAATGCCACCCCTGAAAAACAAAGGGGGTTCTGAGTAGCTCAGAGTGAAGTCATTAGCTCCGAGCTTCCCCTGCCAGGGGGGCAAATCACTCACTCCTAAACACACTTTGTGTCATAGAGACAGCACCAAAGCAGTGCCCTGAATTACAGGCACAGTGTACACAGTGCATCAGAAGACAGCGGTACCTCAGCATCCAGTGCAGCAAATTGAAGTAAGGCATGAGTGGAGTCTTTTGAGGGCTCCCAGAAATTAACATCTCTCCTCAACAATTAGCCCATTGTAAGTATTCTCGTGGGCTTTCTTTCCAACCAGACATTTTCACAAGCATATCTGAAAAGCTACTTGTAAGGATTAAATGAAATACTTAAAATAATGGCATCTGTTAAGATGTTTTTTTACTTAAGTTCAGAACGAGGAAAAAAGAAAGAAAACAAGTCCAGAAAATCAAGTAAAACAAGAAGAGACTAGAAGCACTGCCTATAAGCACACATTTCAGAGAATTCCAACCTGAAGAGCAGAAACTTTTCCAGCACACCATCATGCAAAGCCCATCTTTGTTCCCCGAGCCCCTTACCTGTGATGAGCACGGCTTTGTCACCCACAGGTAGTGGCCCTGCATCCAGGTATATCGAACAGCTGAGCCATGTACTGCAGAACACTATGAGCCCCCAGCACATGCCCAGCACGGCCACACACAGCAGTCCCAGCAAGGCAGGCAGCACAATTCGGAGCAGCACATGGGCTTTGTATCTCCTCTTGGCCAAGCAAAGCCCAAAAAGCACAGGGATGGCCACACAGAGCCATCCCAAGGGGCTGCTGGGGAGAACATCCATCACCCAGGCACCAGGCAGGAAGGCAGAGTAGGTGCTGGTGGTTGCAGCCCACTTATATAGGGGCAGGGTGAGGGGTGGGGCGGGGAGAGGGGACTGTAAAGGTTTGACATAATCTCACTCACCCTTGGCATCTGCAACAAGCAGGAGCCTTCTGGCTTTTCTTACCTTTTATTCCTACTGTCTGACAGCTCCACCTTCTGCATAATGTGCTGGCTGGGTAATGATTGACAGCAGTGGGAATGGACATGATGCAGCAAGCACTTGGCTTCGGGAAAAAATTCCCCACCATATGCTCTGTGTGTCCTTAAAGTGCATTTCCCTAGAGATGTTAAAAAAAAAAAAAAAAAAAAAAAAAAAAAAAAAACCTGCTTGATTTACTGGGATGAAACCATATGAAAACTTTGGGTGTAGTTTCTGAGGAGTTGGGTGTGATGGGGAATGGCAGGGTAGGATGGCACAGGTGGTGCTGCCATCAAGTTAAGCAATGACATATGGCACACCTGTGGGGAGCTCTCAGCCCGGCTCCATTAATGTTGATTAAAGCAGGAAGTATCCCTTCCATACCCTAAGCAAGCCAAAAATACACATGCAAACAATTCACTGTATTTGAGAGATCTGACATCTATGGTGGTGTACTCTGAAGGTTGTTTAAAAAAGAAAAGGGTGTTGTAACAGTCATCCAGCTACAAGGCGTGAAATGCACTTCAGGCATGTTATCTCTGTAACAGACCTTGCTAACTGGTCTGAGATCACAACCAGCCCATAGGATGCAGCTATTTGCAGACAGCCCTGCTTCAGACACAGGGAGGTGGAAGCTCAGGGCACAGACCTAGCATGGGACACAGGCATGTTTCCATTCCGTTATTCCTCTGTGGTTTTATGGGATGGTAAATCTATTGACTGTAAATTTTTACAGCCAGTAAAAACGTTTACATACCTCTATATGCAGTTTACATTAGAGATGAGGTCACTTTCTTAAAGGAACATCACCCAGATGAGGTCTGCTCGTCATTCACTGCACTCTGAGCACTCATCCACCCACCCTTCCACCGCAACACTCTCACAAAATGCGACCTATTCTCACTCACCTCTGCCATTTGCTGCTTCTGCTTTTATTAGCATGGTGGCCCATAAGTCAGCTCTACCCTACTCTCTTTGCAAAGATTTCCTTGGAGAATTCTGGTTTTCCTCACTGACTGGTCTTTACAGTGTGATTTAGGTGGCCGCCGATGTGGCAGCAGTGAAAGCATCAGCTCACACGCTGGAGGATACACGAGCTCAGGTTTTGGCACAGCACTGTGCTGTCACAACTCCCGTCTGTGCCCACCGAGGTGCAGAATGAGTGGGGGGTCTGTGTCTGAAGTAATGCTGAATCTGTATTTTGAATGCAAGATAGAAGCACTGAAGGCCTTGGGGCAACTTTTAATGAGGCTGGCCACGTGCTCACCCGGTAGTGGGGGAATAAAATCAAATGCATACATGGTTCACACCTGGGGCAAGTCACTAAAGGACTTCCCTGAAAGAAGGGAATGATCTAGAAATGGCTGAGACGTGTTAACGTGGAGAACCCACCTCAGGTACACTCAGCACGTTCTCCAGCACCAGCACAGGCAGATTGCAGCTTGATTTTTCAGCACAGTTTTTGCAGTGAGCAAAGTTTTACCATCTCATGCCCCCGTCCATTTCAAGAAAGCACTCACATTCCTCTGTTTGATTTCAATGTGTCTCTGCTCCTCACAGCTGTACATCAACACAGGACTGCAACTGAGTTTGCATAATTTCCTATTTCTCTGTGCTGTGCCTACTTATGCTGTGAATATTCATCCTTACCTCCCCTCCTTCTTGACAGTTTTGCTGATGAGGATGGGGCTCCATCTTACAAAGAGGATGGATTGGGCTAATTGATTTTGAGCTAAATTGACTCTCTTTCTTTGCCAGGATATTTATCCTTCTTCCTAGCTTTCCAGAGCCGTCACACCATAGCTCAGTGTCCTGTCCCCTTATGCCCCAGAACCCTACCTATTCTGAAGTCTGAACACTGCTTGCACAGTCAGCCCACGCAGATGTCAAACAGCAGAATAGAAGTGGGGGTCAAGCATGCCCACTGTACAAATCTTCATGCTAAGTGACCATTTTTGAAGGGCAATTAATTGATGGCAAAAGAAGATGCCTATCACTGCCAAGTGCCCCTGCTTCACATGCTTTGTGCACATTTGCAGCTCCATTTCATGTTCTGCAGGGCACTTCTTGTCTGGAAAATAATTCCAGCAGAAAATACTTCAGAATTTGTTTCACCAAATTAATCATTAAATGAGACAGGAAGATGTTGTTCAGGATTAAATACATATATGAGTAGCAATAATATGAAATGATTTACTTTGATTGACTACAGCTTCTGAGACTCCATACATTTGGATTACATACAGTGGATTTAATGGCTGTACAAGCACTTTCAGGCTTACAGTCTGGATGTGGAAATTAGTGAACTTTCCTACACAAAACTTATTTGGGCAAAAAGACTTGGTACTTACAAATATTACCAAACTCCTATACAAAGGCTGAGATAACCTTTTGCCTTCAGCAAATTCTCTGTCTCTTCATGCACTCAACTCAAAACACAGCACTTATCCCAGTAAAGACAATGGAACTGTTCAACTGCCTAAAGCTAGGAGTATAGCCAAGTACCTTTGTGAATTAAGATCTCTGAAAGCACAGACGTGTACTGAACAGTGCAAAAAAGGGTTATGTGCATCTGGAAATAATGCTGTGTAACCTCTGCTTTGTCGTCAACTATTGAGATCGTAGACCACAGGGAAAATTATTCCTGTAGAAAGAGGTATGTATTATGGAAAATCAAGAAATACCTCTTAGTTACTGGAAATATTGTCTTTAGAAACACAGTAATTATAATTGTAAAAACTGAGAATTCAGACATAGGTGGTGATCCCTTAAGATCACATGGCAGTGAAGAAGTAGTTGCAGCTCATCCACAAAACCTAAAAGTGCTATAGCTAGTGATGGTTATGATAATAATAACAACAATAACTCCCTCAGATAAATCTCCTGTTAACTTTCTCAAGTACAAGAACCTCAGAGTGAGCAACTTCTGTAGCCAGGACTTACAGATTCTTTTGGCAGGTACCCACACCATGCATACCTTAGCTTTATATGACCATCAAAAAAAGCAATTGCAGCCTGAATGAATTTCTCATGTGAATTCAGTGCCTGCAGCAGCTGTACCTGTGAAGCAGAGGGTCATACAGCCATAGGCTGTAAGTTCTGCCTTGCTATTAGCATGAACTCCATTCAACCTCTGTAAATTTTCTGCAATAGACAAAACATCTCTAATCAGAGAAATAATTTGCAAAGGATGTTTTCTACTGTTTCTTTCAAGAACAGTTGAAAGAGGATTGCACTCTTTCCAAAATAAGTCATTTTTTATCTAAGAAAATGCCGCTATCTTTCCAAAAGAGGATGGAATAATTAAAAAATAAAGGCAATTAGGTATCTTAAGGGAGTCAGCCAGGAATCATCTCTACATCATCCACATGAGAAATGACACTTGCCTGCCTTTCTTCTGTCACCACTATCATGAAACGGCTTTCACTGAACCACCAGTGTTAGAGAAGTATCAGTTTATCTCAGCCCACTTCTCTGACAGCAACAGAGCCTTCCCTAAAATCCCCTTTGCACTGTGCCTCAGTTTAGGATCAATAAGGATGTAAGCTGTACTCTGGATTGGAAGATTAGTTTGTTTTCCCAACTATATTTTTATGATATGAACTCTATTCCTTCCATTTCCCTGGCACTGCCTTCGTGAACTTAATGGTAGCATCTGTGAGCCCAGAATACAAAGAATTTCCACCTTTCACACAGCCTTCTTGTTTTATTTTGCTGGTGCTTCAGGAGCAGCCAAGATTTCCCTCACCTTACTATGGAGAGTTTCTTAACCATAGGTCATATAGACCCTACGAGCACTTCAACAGCAAAAAATACTCTTTGCATCTTTTTTCTGTAACTTTTCCTCTCCACCCACACAGAAGTCACATAATTTTCACCACAATTAAATTCATTAAGGAAGCACACTGAAAATTAGGCACAGATAATCAAAAGTGATATAAAGCAAGAGCAAACAAACCGAGTCGCTAAGACAGATAACTTTAGTGATGGAATTACAGCAGTCCCAGCACAGCAGGGCTTCCAATGACCACAGTAGATCATTAGTTCCCACTGAAATCTGGGCCCTACAGCATGGTTGGACTACGTGATCTTGGTGGCCTTTCCAACCTTGATGGTCCTATGATTCTGTGATCTGTGATGCACCTTCCATCCATCTGCATACTCTTGACAACTTCTCCTCTAAACAGAATTCATTCCTTTTTAGCATTTCCTCAGAGTTTGAGGTGCACACGGAAATGAAAAGAGATGAAAAAGGAAAGATGATTCAAAAATCATTAAGTGATCAACCATGACAAAGTGCCACCTGCCCTAAAAGCATTTCTGCTTTCTGCCACTTGAAGGACGAGTCCCTCGCTTTGGGAACACAAAGCCATGCATTTTTCCTGTTGAGGAAGCACGACCTCAGTCTGTGTTTAATCAATGGCTTACATTGCTGCTTTGATTGAATGTGTTTGCTACATACCGAATGCCACCCATTTCTCCTTCGATGTTGCTGATCTGAAGGGCATTCCTGCGGCTTCTCAGTGATGTCTGTGCTGCTGGTGAACTGCTGCAACTGCTGTCAGTGATGGATGTTCCTCCTTTGGAGCAGGGGACAGGCTAGATGACAACTCAAGGTCCTTTTTGGGGTCTGGGGGAGGTTTTGATGGATCTGTGGCAGGCAGTATTTTAGCTAAACCTCATTTTTTCTCTAGACAAGCAGCTAACTGTGGAAAATCTTACGATAAACGTCATTTTGTTCTGTGTTGTATTTCTCTTCATTATACTATCTCAGATGTTTTATTTGGTGGAGTAACCTTAAATCCTGACTCAAAAATTGTCGGCTTGTAATTGTATCTTCTCCCATTAAAATCACTGTGACTATTTGCTTATATAAAATTCATCAGATGATTTAATAGCTTCCAAGGCTCCAAATGCTTATTAGGTTTAAACACTTCCTGAGAACCCACACCCACACTTGTGTGAATTCTTAAAGATAAACATTGACATCGTGCACCAGTAAAGAACATAAACATTCAGATGCATGTATCTAAATGTGCAAGCCTGCAGAGTTAGAGCCTGTCAGAAAGATCCTCTCCACACAGATCTGATATGCCCTAATGGATTCATGCAAATGAATACACACCCTAAAATTATTCCCTGCACTTTCTAGGTGAAACAGTTTTCAAGTGCCACCTCTATGGATGTCTCCATGTTTTGCAGCCAGTATTAAAACACTGCCAAGCCCCAGGAGGGGCACAGATTCTATGGGAATCAGTACACATGTGCACCAAACAAATCACTCCCTGCATGAGATTCATTCCTGAGCTGCAATTTATTTTATTAATACTGTAAACTGTCACATGGCTTTATTTTTTTAGTCCAAATCTGCTTTTTAAGAATGTTTATGAAAGCCTTAGGGCAAGCCTCTCTCATGGTTGATCGCATGCAAACTTTGCTTGAATCACCAAGAGCTATGCACATGTAGCTTCAAAGGCAGATTTGGGACCTATAACTTTAATTCATCCACCAAACGGAGCTCCAGAATCCATTAAGGAAAAATAACTAGTAACCATCTGTCTTTATTCATCAGACTGAAAGCAGTCAATCAACCCTAGTGGACATTTTTACTTTCTTCCATCTCTCAACAGCTTTGAGCACAGATGCAGCCTTTCCATAATTAAGCTGATCACAGCATTTCCTAGACAGATTAATTCTGGAGAGCTTGTCAAAAATGTCAGATGGCATACAGGTCCTGCATCTTGCCCCCAGAATATATATATATATATATAAACTTACGGATACAATTATTACAATTAACAGCGATCTATAGCCCACATCATTAACCCACCTCAATGACCACAGCGTTAGGAGAACCTGTTCTCCATAATGCATTCGTTTGCTTTTTCATTTGCTGCAACTCGGGACACCACCTCTACAATGAACAAATGTGTCTGGGAACAGAACTCTACGCAGGATGCACAGAGTGAGCAGAAGGCAGCTGCTGAGCTGTGGCTGTACTGCTGAAGAGCAATAACCTCTGCAAAGTCACATGCACAACCTGAGGGTGTTCTCAGCTCTGGGATTTATACTCTAACAAGCTGGAATGTAATTAGACAGTTCACACCTAACAACTCTTCTAGAAGTGTTTTTAGGGAAGTTTTCAGATGTGTGAGATGGTTTCTATTAACTTCACAGTGCTATGCACAGATATCGAAGGCGGCTTTGTATCTCCATGACTATTAATAATGAGCTGATACAAGTTTTCAATTTTCTTTTATTTTCTGAGTTATAACATTTTAAAGCAGCGAGTATTTCCAACTCTCAAGGATTTTATGTTACTTGTTAAATATTCTGGTATTCAATTTAACTTTATGATCCAATCTATAGACTGAGACCAGGATTTGCAAGTAGCAGCCTATGAGCAATTCTTGCTTCCCTTAAACTGGGTTTTTATTTTATTTTTAAATAAAGTAAAAACGCGGGTCAAATCTATCTTGGTGCTATTGAATTAGAATTCCAATATCATGTAGAAGTGTAAAAGTTCTTGCCCTTTTATCTGGTGACAAAGAACTGATGATCACTACTGCTTTTGATCAAATGATGTAGTCTGAAAAAAAGTTGTACAAAATAAGGAGAGGCTGTTCCAGAGAATGACTCTAGAGAAGAGAAAGGCATTGTGCTTTCAAAGTGGTCATGAAAATGAGACCACAGGAAGTGCTGACAGAAGTGAGTAGATACTGGCCAAACTTTGGGATCCAAATTGCACACATGGAATCTGCTTGTGTATTTAGGAACATAATTTTGCTTCCATGTGTTTCATTGCTTATGTATCATCTGTCAGTCTTTCATCCCCACAGATCTATTCCAACTGGCAAATGGAGATGAGGCACCCAAATGTACAGGGAGAAGCAGGCAAGTATTCAATATTCTTAATACCACCTCTGGCAGGAATCTAAACGTCACAAAAGCGAGGCTCTTGTTTGGGTTTGAAGGCACAGTGTGTCAGAACGTGAACCAACTTGCCAGCAGAAGCTTCAAATCCTAGTTCTTCACCCAGGCTGCACCCATACTATCATATAAATGTATCTACAGATACAGTACGCAACCTGCTTCCATTGCACCACAGCCATCTTTCAGACAGAAACTGCAGAAAAAGCACCAGCGAGATGCTAAGCCGGCTGAGATCATTTGCAGGATGCTGTTTGACAGAACTGCTGCAGGTTCAAGAGCACAGCTCATTTTCTGTAACTGGACAGATCCGTCAACCCATGACTTAAGACAAGTGTAACTGTAATACAAGTCACAACTCAAAGGATGAAAGTGCAGCCACAGAACACAATAGAGGGGAAAAAATGACTGCCTCAGCCTTTCTTAGCATGCTGGTGTAGTCTCAGCATGATGCACTAAGCAGGCTATAGACACCTGTATATCTGTGGTACACTAAAGATATGTTCAGTTTAGCCTTGATTTTTTGCACTTAATCTTCCTCTTCTTACTCCCCTAAAGAGCAAAGTAAATGCAAAGTTCATACTTCCCAGCACCTTCATCCCAAGGTATGGTGGGATGCCGTAACTTCAACTGTTGTAGCTAGAAGAAGCCAGTGGGCAACCAGTTATAGAAATTTAACAACTCAAATAATTTCACAATTCTGGCTTTACAAATGTCAATTATGTAACACAACAATGATGTGCCGTTGCACCAAGATTAGCTACAGAAGCTGTAGAGCCAAAGGCAGCAGAGAACCCTCCTTCTAGCATAATCTACAATGATTGCAGGCCTGCCTCAACAATTATGGAAGGCTTTTTCTCCACAGGCAGATAACACGTGATGGAAGGTGGGATGACTCTGCCTGATAAGCTGTCACATGTGTTACTTCCATGTGATTGACCACCTGAAGGACAAAACAGCACGAGAAACACAAAGAGTGAAGTCTGTTTGGCTTTTCTATTAATGAAGTGGGCACTCAATGGATTCAAACTGCTTTGCCAGAATATTCTTAAAAGGCAACATCAGTGATTGACGTGGGGAAGGATTTTTAATAGATGACACTTTCTCTTAGAAAGTGCTAAAATGACAACTGATGGAACAGACATTCTTATGATAATAATGACTGAGAGCTGTTAGAGCTGAAAATGTAAACTGATTGACCAATTTTGCCCTATGTATGTCATTTTATTCAGCTACTGGATGACTCCTTGGCAACACAATTTGTATGTGTGCATGTGTGACTTCCAGATCACATAACAGACATGCAAAATTGTCATTATACAAGATTCAGTTACTAGAACATATTGTTCTTCTAAGTCATTCAGAAGAATAGTTCCATTTATACAGCTTGTCCACAACACACTGGATGTTTGATCCTTATACATACCTGCAACAAGCAGTGAATTAAGCCATTGTGTATTCTGGAATTAATCCAGGACAAAAATCACATTATAGCTGGCTGGATACTTGTTAAAAGATAAAGGATAAATACTATAAATGCAAAGCTTGGTCAGAATTCTTTACTGCAAAAATTGAACAAAAATTCAAATATTCGGGAATCCAAGTTATTCCGATTTTGCTTCCCTCACAAACGTAGAAAAATCAAAATTTGTTTTAACCAGATGCTGCACCAACAATTTTGTTAATTATGAAAATTCAGAGCAAGAATGCCTTGCAGTTAATTGCATTACTGCCACCCTCTCATACTCCCGGTGGAAAAGTTCCCACTTTGAACATATCCCTCATGTTACCGTTTCAGGACAAAACATGTCCAAATAAGACTTCTGCACAGAAGATAAATGCATTTGACAACTTGCTTGTCTGTGTAACTTTTGTAAATTTACCCCATTGCAGAGATAAGGGATTCATCTTGCTTTGCCAAAGTATCTGTTTACAACCTTCAGCATTTCGGGATCTGAATAAATCCATTTCAAAGGAGACCTCAGTTTGGTGCCAGAACCACTTGGTTTGAAATGGTTCAGAATAGAGTCCTACATCAGGACATGATAAAATATTAACAAATTCTGAATTCTACAATCATTAATTCCACAGAACAGATAAACGGCCTCACAAAAAAATAAGAAAACAGTGTTGCTGTAAAAATGAAGATGCCATTAAGTAACCTTAGAGAGATTATCTCATTTAAACATGGTTGAAACAAGAAAGAGATTGCACCCCTTTTTGAAGCTGTTTTCCTTTCCTTTACTTACATGTTCAAATTCTTACTTAATCCTTCCTCTGCAAAAATTAGCTCATTTTTGCAATGCTTTCAAGGTAATTGCAGAACTAAAACAGGCAGCATCATTTTTAAGCCAATGCCTGTTCTGCTGTCTTGCCAGACAAGTGGAAGAAGAAGTGCTTAGACCTTGAATACAGTTTCATGAAATGAAAGCACAATAAGAATCATTAAGATTGGAAAAGAGCACTAAGATCATCTCATCCAACCATCAGCCCATCACACCATGCCCACAAACCATGTTCCTGGTTTTACATCCACCCTTTTCTTGAAAACCTCCAGGAACCTACCAGAAATAGGTTTGAAGACAGACAACATCTCCTCTGCAAATGTTCCACTGAGAATCCCACAGAAATGCTACGAGCTGAGACTTGGGACAGTAGACAAGACACATCTCTTCTACTCTCAGCTCCAGTACCTGCAGAAAATTAGCACAGTACAAGACACAGACTAAATGACATATCTGCCTCCAGTTTATGGTACATATGATATAGCACATGATTATCTTGTGAAGCCAAAACATCCTTTACATCTCTCTACATGATCAAAGTAGTGTGTCCAACCGTCAGTTGGATGTTCCGTGCCAGTGATTCATAGCACACTGACATCATCTTGGTTTTGCTAGCTATGTGGGTAAGATTTCTGCAAACCTATGGATAGTGAAATTAAATTATAATTTACTACAGCAGGGAACCCGTATCAGTGTGGTAAATCAGGGCAGCTGGATGCACTTGAAAACAAATCAGACAATTACTGAAATGTAAGTGTGTAATTCTGTTCCAAAGGAGTTGCCTACTTAACTTATGAGAAGTCTTGCTTTAAGTGATTGAATTAAAGACATTCAGAATTGCATTCCAGAACCTGTCCTCCTCAATCTGAGAGTAAAAACATCTGTGAAGGTCTCTTCTAGAACACTGTGCTCGTCTTTTCATCAGATGTTTCTCAATGTACTCACTTTTAAAGCATACAATTGTTCAGGTATGAAGGGGCTCAGAGCTTTGGCCCTTAGAGTCCTGTGTGCTTACTCTGCATTACTGAAATCATTCATGAAAGAAAGCCACAGGACGGGCTAAAATTTGGCTTTTTAACTACAAAACTGAATGACAACTTTTCCAGTTGTAGTCAAATCTGCCATTCTGAAATGAGGAATGACTGCTTCCTACTATGTTTTGATGATTTAAAAAAGACCATTTCTTACAATGAGGGATAAAACTGAGAGTGGTTTAAGAGCAGAAGTTTTAGTTTAATTACAGTTTTCTTATATTCATAACATTAACACTAATTATGAGATAAACTGACTCAATGACCAGGCAGAAAGTAAGAAAAAGCAGAAGGCAGACAAAGAGGTCTCAGTCCTGCAATCTGCCCTGCATGAATGAACCACAAAGTCCAGAGGATAAACCTACGTTCTAAGGTTAACCTATTCAAATGCAAGGATTTAGCAACATAAGACAGAATGCAAGGTCAGAAATGCAGTTCAGGAAGTACAAATCTCTTTGAGCTACCAAAATAAAGTGGCTAACGTGGAGTTTCCATCCCTGGATATATTCAATACCAACAGAGCTCTCAGTAACCTGCTCTATCCGGCCCTGCTGTGTGCTTGGAATTGAACTGGACAAACTGAGCATCTCCATCCCTGCATCACCAGTATTCCTCATCCCTGGAGACACTCAAGGTCAGGTGGACCAAGCTCTGAGCAGCTTGACTGAGCTGTAGATGTCCCTATTCACAACAAGGAGTTGGACTAGATGGCCTTTAAAGGTCCCTTCCAATTCAAACATTTCTATGATTCAATGGCTTCCTATCAACCAGTTCTGCAATATTCCACTGAAACACAATCTGTTTTCTCAGAGAACGGAAATCAACTGGCATGACAGTGTATTCTCCACTCATCTGCAGCATATGTTCCATGCCAGATATTGCCATTTAAGAGTCACATAGGTTCACTTGTAAGAAATAATAGTTCTTAGAATCTGCTTCGCTTTAATTCTTGCCAGGCATCAATCAAAATAAATCGTGGTGTATTTTGTCTACTTCTCTCAAGGTTTTGCAAAATGGAAGCTCACATGTTTTAAGTAGTTTTGACAGATAATTCACTTCTTGTGTTTCCTGACATTCCCCAGGTGACTCACATTTCTCTGAACGAAAAAGGGAAAATACCACAAAACAGACTTTGAGAGTATAATTCTGTGCTGTCTTCCTCTTACTGCTCATGCAGGATGGCTGGTGCTCAACTCAGAAGCAATCAATTCTGTTGAAGTTAGTCACTGTGATGCATTGCTTCCTCACTAACAAAAACTTTTCAACCTCCATGAGATTAACTCTTCGTTTAGTGTATTATGCTGTACAGATCAAGGAATGCTAGAGCCACTGTACAGATTAGGTACTATTAATTATTCTTCTGGAGGAGACTCAGGGAAAACCTTATTGCTTTCTACAATTCCCACAAGGAGGTTGCGGAAAGGTGAGGGTCAGCTTCTTCTTCCAGGTTACAGCAATAGGATGAGAGGGAATGGCCTGAAGCTGCTCCAGGGAAGGCTCAGGTTGGGTATTAGGAAACATTTCTTCTCAGTGATGCAGTGGCACAGCTGCCCAGGGAGGTGGGGGAGCCACCACCCATGAAGGCGTCCCAAAGCTGTGGGGATGTGGCACTGAGGGACAGGGTCTGTGGGCAGGGGGGGTGAGTTGGGCTGGACTTGGTGATCCTAGGGGACTTTTCCATCCTTAACGATTCAGTGATTAGTGATATAGAGTAGTTAGGCCCTGGAACAGGCTGCCCAGGGAGGTTGTGGATGCCCCATCCTTGGATGTGTTCAAGGCCAGGTTGGACGGGGTCCTGGGCAACCTGATCTGAATGTGTACGTTTGGTGGCCCTGCTAGGCAGGGGGGTTGGAACTACATGATCCTTGAGGTCCCTTCCAACCCAGGTGATTCTGTGATTCTGTGATTCTGTGATATAGCCTTTGTGAAGCTTTGGCACTGAGGGGAAAGGTCAGGCTTCAATAACCATTGGAGACTCCCCGTTTTAAAGCACCCTCACAGAAACAAGCTCTGATCGAGTCCTGCTGCAGAGGGAAAAGGGAAGGCAGCACCTTCCGGGCACACAGCCCAACACAGCCCAGCAGCTCCACATCGCTGGTGTTCACTGAGACAAACTCAGCATCCTCTAACTCACACCCCGCACCCCGACGCCATCTTGTGACTCGGCACTCTCCCACCGCCCCTGGGAAACTCCATTTCCCGTGAAGCCCCGCGGCAGGGTGGCACTCCGGGAAGGCGGAGCGGAAGGCCGCGGGTTCCGAGCAGGTTCGGGCGGGACGGCGGGCTGCGGGGCCGGGCTGTTCCGAGCACCGCCCGACCGAGGGGTGCCGGGTCCCGCGGGTCGGTTCTGACGGTGCGCCGGTCCAACGTGTGCCTCGGAGCCGGCTTTCCCAGCTGTGAACGGCTGGACGCGAAGCGATCTGAGAACTCAGATTGGCGTTAATGTGTGTTTGTACTGCGTCTTCCGTAGGTCAATCTCCTGAAAAGGCACCGAAGCGAAGAGGATGGAAGCAGGAAGTAGCGCCAAGGAAGCGGTGCTGATTACGGGAGGAGGTGGTTACTTTGGCTTCCGGTTAGTGCGCTGGAGAGCGGCGACGTGCGGATCAATGGAGCAGGGCGGGCGGTGGGGCGGCGGGCTGGGACCTGCGTCACCCCGCCCTGTGCCTGTTGGTCTCGGCTCCCTGTCGGCAATCGCACCGCTGCGTTTCTGAGTGCTTTAAGCGAATACGTTGCTCTGATGCCATGCGTAACTTTTAACGGGGCCGATCAGCTTTGTGATGGGGATTTAGATTACCATCGTTCGGGTACCTCAGATACCTCAGGGGACAGAAGGAGAACGAGCTGGGTTCTGCCAAAGAGCAGCTGAAAACACGTTGGTTTTGTTCAGAGCTTTCCCTACTGGCAGTTCACCCACTTCGTTTTGCTTTCCTCTAGAGACTGAGGAAACATTTCTAAACCTTAAGCTAGGCAGTTGACTCATCACCATAGTAGATGGCTGAACTGAGTGCAATTAGGAAAAAAAAAGGTATTGAAGTAGTTAAAGGGCTTCTCTTATCTCTGTTGAAGTGTTTTATGCATTTATGTATATAACATATGCTTTCTGTCCTGTTTTAGTTTAGGCTGTACCATATACAAAAAGGGAGTTGATGTGATTCTCTTTGATGTCATGAAGCCTCTTCAACCTGTGCCAGAAGGGATAAAGTTTATACAAGGGAATGTCTGTTGTCTGGCTGAAGTGGAAGAAGCCCTTAAAGATGTGATCTGCGTGTTCCACATCGCTTCCTATGGAATGTCTGGCAGGGAGCAGTTGAACCGAAAACTTATAGAAGATGTTAACGTGAAAGGAACAGAAAATGTCATCCAAGCCTGCAAGAGTACAGGAGTGTCAAGTCTGGTTTATACAAGTACATATAATGTGATATTTGGAGGCCAGATTATAGAAAATGGGGATGAATCTCTGCCTTATCTACCTCTTCACCTCCATCCAGATCACTACTCCCGGACCAAATCTTTAGCTGAAATGAAGGTGCTGAAGGCAAATGGTACTGAGCTTGAACATGGGAAAGGTGTATTGAGGACTTGTGCTCTCCGACCAGCGGGCATCTATGGGCCAGGAGAGCAAAGACATCTTCCAAGAATAGTTAGTTACATTGAGAGGGGACTGTTTAAATTCGTATACGGAGATCCTCTTAGTTTAGTAGAATTTGTACACGTTGACAATCTCGTTCAGGCTCACATCCTTGCCTTTGAGGCCCTCAAAGCCAACAAAAAGCACATAGCTGCAGGCCAAGCCTACTTTATTTCAGATGGCAGACCAGTAAACAACTTTGAGTTTTTCCGACCACTAGTAGAAGGTTTGGGATACAAGTTCCCAACCTGCCGCCTTCCTCTGTCACTTGTCTATTTTTTTGCATTTCTTACTGAAGTAGTTCATTTTCTCATAGGCCATGTTTATAATTTTCAGCCTCTCCTCACTCGCACAGAAGTTTATAAAACCGGTGTCACACATTACTTCAGCATGGAGAAGGCCAGGAAAGAGCTGGGGTACGAGCCTCAGAAATACAGCCTGAATGAAGTGGTTGAGTGGTTTAGATCTCAGGGCTGTGGACCAAAGCCAGGGAAGTATACCATTGCACATCTCCTTAGGGATGGAGGACTGCTCTTGCTGTTGATTGCTGTGCTCGTCTCGTGGTTTCCATCTGCAGTTATATTTTCACCCTGAAATGAAACACTGAGTGTGGAGGACAGGATTTAGTTATGTTGCATACTCTTTGTTTTCACAGCGAATTAAAAAAATACATATGTTTGTACTTCTTGGGTAAATACCTTTAACAGTTCTATCCCCAGTGAATAGAATGGTGGAGCAAAAACCTTTAATTTTTGTAACATATCTTATAATTCTTCTTCAAAGTAAAATTGATCAGGCCACTAAAAAGTTAACTGTACTACTACAAGCAGCGTGTTATTGTCTGGTGCAGTGGTACCCTTAAGACTGACCTTTTCTACCCAGTAGCATCATACTCTTGGTCCACACCTTTTATTCCTAGGAAGTTTGTGCTATATGATCCAGAGGGGAAAAAACTTCTACTTTCCATCTTGAGTGCATATATGCCTAACCAATAATTTGGCTTTAGACAATAAATTATTGTTATTTTTTAAATGAATACGTTGTGGTGTACTTTTCTGAATAAAGTGTGTTACATCTAATACACTTCTGGAAAATGTACAGTTGTGTACCTCAGTTGCAGCTAAGTGCTTGAAGCAGCACAGATCTGCAGATTTTCTAACTAAATATTCCTGTTGAAGATGAATGAGTTAGCTAAAGTGTATTATGAAACAGCTGTGATTTTTCCCAGCATTACTGAACGGTTAAATAATCATATTTAAAGGACTCTTGTTAAGTGATTACACTCATATTCCATTCCTTATAAAATTTTTATAGCCTCTGATAACATTCCTTTAGTGCTTGATATCATTACAACTTCAACTTTATAGCAGGATGATAAACCAAAAGAAACTAAATGTAATGGTGAAGGGGCAGCTCAAGGCAGCACTCACTTTTCTTCCCCCCTCTGTAACAGAATAAACTGAGGCAATGTTTGCATCCTAGGAGCGTTGAACTCCTTTATCAAAAGCTACTGCGCTTCCAGCAGATAACATTTCACTACCATACCGACTGCAGAAGGGTCACTCACAGAATCCATTAATACACATCATCGTAGTTTGCAGGAAGATTAATCCTTCATTTTAATAAAAGATGGAAAAAAAAAGTGACCTCACAAAAGCTGTGGCCTGCTGTTCTAGAGGGCCACACTTTTCAAATGAAAATCACTGGTTACTTCCTCCTCTCCATCCTCTGGTTCTGATGCAATGCTAGCAAAAGTAAATTAAGAAATTTTAATGCTAACAAAAGCAACAGAAAAAAAGACAATGTACAAGAATGCAGATGCCTGCTAGCTACAACCATAACATTGGTATTTCACGCTAACTCTTGTAAAAAGCAGATCTTTTTAAGATGTAGAATGCCACTCCTGTGCCCCAGAGGATTTTTTTTTCCTATTTGCAATACTTTTTTGGAAAAAAAAAAGAAGAAAAAAGAAAAGGAGCCACTGCCATGCATACTTATCTTAATGGTGGGGTTGACAGAAAAAAATAATCTATGAAAGTGTCCCAAAGTGTAAACATGCTGTTAGTGCTGGCTGAGGTGAAAGTCCTGATAACTGATTATGTACAAAGAAAAATTGGGACGGGTGGCAAAGACACAAATACCAAAACTGAAGCAGCTCAACCTCCTGCAGAACGAGCACAACATGTGAAGCTCTTCATCTGTCTGGAGTCAAGGACAGAACTCTTCACTGATAACACAGCAAGAGGTGCTATTTTGTCCTAACTGCCCATAACTTATGCTTGAGCACATGGTACTAAATCAGCCCTAGTTGAGAGAAACAAGCAGCCACTTGGCAATGCCTACCCCAAACCAAACAGCAGCCTATTTGGCTCCATCTAGTAAACAAAGCCAGAGTCGTGTTTGCTTTTCAAGTAAACTACAGAAGAGGTGAAGGATACATTCCCTGTTTTACGTTGCAAAATGAAAAGAAGAAATGTAAGGTTTCAGGAGTTACTTTAAAATTACTTACTCTATGAGAATTACATAAGACTTAGGTGTGCACAAAGCTAGTCATGGCTGCTCTAAGTATTTTTAAAATGAGAATTATTTTTCTGTTATTACTACTTTTATATCAGCGACTGAGAAGATGAAGGTAATTCAATTGTTTTGTCTGTTCCAAAACTTTATCTATTATTTGTTTTCCTGAAAGTGAATTACCAGAAATACACCTCAAAACTCAAAAAGCAGAAATGAAAGTTTGCTAGAGCTGAGTTATTTAGCAACTGGTAAAAAGAATGGTTCTGATGTTTTTAAATATCTCTTGGCAGCTGCTCAATCTTGCATAACGCAGCATGTCAGCATAAAACTAATGCCTGCCAGATGTACATGAACGACTTATGATGTGTGTGTATATATATGTTTCAGAAGTTTAAATGTCAATCATCCTTAAGTAGTATGTTTTTTTGTAGCATCACCTCCTAGGAGACCCTACCAATTTTTTCTTTCATTTCTATCACTAATTGCCACATACCTGCAGCAATACAGTGATACCTCAGCAGCATAAATGCCTCATAGATGCTTGATTCCAGCTCAACATATACACATTTTTTATTAGAAGACTGAGAAAAATTTGATTCCCAAGAATCTCAGCAAAACAAAAAATCACAATACAAAGACATCATGCCTTCACCCAGAGACACTTATGCCCATGCAATTAAGACACCCTCATTAGCAGAAAGTGTGTTAATACAAATTTACTGTGAATGACGGTTCCAAATGACTACAAATTCCAGCTCTGCCTTCTTCAGACTTCATTTTTTGAGCTGATACAAACCTGATGCTCACTACAGCTGAAGTATCTACCTGTTAGTGAAAAAGGTCAGTTAGGAGTTGCATGTTAAACATGATCTTTGGCCTTTTCCTTCTGCAGTGCTTGTTTGTATCCAGATGAAGTGCAACAATAATGGCTTCATGAAAACGATCATTAAGTCAGTTCATCTTAAAAAATACAGAAATGCCCTTCCTCCAACCTCTGGTGCAACACAGCGTAACGTTCCAGCAGACCGCTGTTCAATTAGAACTCATGCACACCACCTGGAGATTTGAAGTCAAGACATTCAGTAAACCACGCTTTAATGAAGAGGCTTCTGGGATCATTCACATCACTGCTATCAAAACGTTTTTATTAAAATAAGTTATTTTAAGAATTCAAAATAGTTTCCATAAGAATATAACAATTCAACCGATAACATTCTTATAAATGATTTTCCTCCTAGATTATAAAATTAGCATGCACATTCAAACCTTGTTTCGTATTAAAACAGCTGCAACTGTGAAGAAGTTGCTTGAGTCCACTTTGACAAAGAATTGAGAGATGGGCCTTTGGAGTTAAAACAATGCAAGATACAAGAAACAGTACATAGCCTTGCCTAACACTCAAGTCAACCAAGCAGCCAAAGCAGTAATTTTCTTCTGAATGTAACATGTTCATATACTCAGGGGAAAAAAAAAGTCTGTGAAACTGAATGGATTTTCATAAATGCCAAGGAATACCTCTTATAACTTTAAATATGATGTTTGCATGCAGAATATACACACAACTTTCTGAAGAACTCTTAAACATTTGCACAGCAGCAAGGAACTTCCTACATTCATCATACAATAGTTGTTCTGGGTCAGGTATAGAATAAGGAAAGTAGTTGAGCCAAATGATTCACCTGGGCCATGTGGCTATGTCTGCTCTGGAACTGAGCTAGAAATAATAAAATTAAACCACAGCAGCCTAGAGATCTAGAAGTTGGTCTCCCTGAGCATTAGCATCTTGTGGTCCCCTACTTTCTGTAATCAGTACAAGCCCAGCTGTTATTCAGCTACCTAAAAATCCTGTTCCACCTGTGGAAACAGCTTCAGGACCTTCCAGACACAACTTTGGACCACCTCATCTGACCGTCACTGACAACACTGTGTTCTCATTGAACGCGACACTCACTGGCTGCTGAATGAAATATATAGCACAGAGACTGATTGTATGACACACTAAAATATGTCCTGGAAAACAGTACAAAATGCATGTGCACCAAAGGTCCTCACCACCCACAGCAACTGGATCAGCAGGTAAGCCCAGGTTTGTATGGCAGGCTAAGTTATTGCTGTACCTCTAAAATCCACAGTTGATGCCCTCCCCACCCCCCCCCAAAAAAAAAAGAAGAAAAATTGCATTCATCTAATCCTTGGATGGACCAGTTGGAACTGGTGACTGAAGAGATTTCAGGCAGGAAGAAGAAAAGAAAACCCTTGAATTACCTTTAACTTTGTCCTCTCCTCTTTTTCAGATGGCTGATTGGTATTTAATTCCTTCGTTAAAAATATCTAAAGACAATCAATTATGGGATGCTATAATAGCATTTCCATCTCAAGATAAGTGAGACACAACTCTTTTTGTAATAATTAAAACCTCAGTGGACTTCCTCAAACCATCAGATGTGAATAAACAACAGCATCAATCAAGCACACCTTGAAACAACAGAATAGGGAGCGAGAGAAACCAAAAATGGCTGAGCCATCTTCATCACACCAGGAATCCCAAATGCATGCCAGTTTTCTGTGATGAGAAATACAGCATGATGTATGCAAAATTTTATGATTCAGACAGTCATTTAGACAGAACGTAACTCCTGTGCACAGCTGTGAAAGAAATTCATTTATAAAGACAGCAAAACTTCACCCATGTAGAGAGAAAGGAACCAGGAATTTGAGAGTAATAAGATAGTGCTAGCACAAAGAACTGACATGCACCCAAATTACCATAACTGGTTTTAAATATGCCATTCAAGGGCTTCCATTTCACTACTCCAGTAAAGCACACTTGCTAATCTACTGAGTTTTCGCATCTGTAGCTCAATGTTCTTCACTTGATTAAAGATGTAAGACTAATGTACCTCTATATTTGTGCATACTATCATTCTTGGATTAGATGTATTTTGGTAAAAGAGTCTACATTTACAGAACACTATCATCTGATGCTATCATCTAAGTAGGACTGCAAGATTAAAAATGGACAGTTCATTAAAAAAAATCATTTCTAAGCACATTAGCAGCTGAAAGGGTTTGCAAAATGATGCTGTATCAAAGTAAGTGCTTTTCAGAGTTGAAATGCCTTTCTGAAAAGAAAAAAAAAACAAACATAACAAAACACCACATATTTCTTAGCACATATTTACATTAAAAACTTTCCCTCCAATACCTTAATTTAGGAACACAAGTTCAGAGGGGCTACAAAAACAAGTGCACACACTGTTCTCTTAAACCTTTCACAAGGAAGCATCCAAAGTCAAAGAGAATATTTGATTTCAACAAAAGTAACATATTATCTGCTACTCAAGAAGGGCACAGAGAACTACTATTAAGAGACAATACAGTATGAGCTATTAGCTGCCCAAAATTTTTTATACAGTATCAGAAGTACAATCCATTGCCTAAGGTAAGGTAATATACATTTAAAAAAGAAATGTTGGTGCAAAAGTGCTTTTACAGCATTTAATAAATTAAAAACTCACTACCAGTTAATCTTAAGGAGCCAGGTTGTTAAAGTGGTGTGATTCCATGCATGCAAATTGTTGTGAATGTCTTATCTACACCCTGTGTACACAGACACCATGAACAATTTAAACTTGCACTTCAGGTATTGATAAGCAGTGAAGTCTATGCAACTACCCACCTTCAGATTCTTTCATATACAGGAAGCCTGGCCTGCACAGAGGTACTGGCCAAACCTTGTACAGAATATAAATTATTTGGAATTAATACAGTTTTTCTTATAACAAGAAATTAATAAGAAAATCCATCTTCCCTCCTCTTCTTCCTCTTCGATTCATTCAGCACGATGAGATCTTCACAGAATAGAATGACCAGGATAAATTAATGTCTCTACCTGAACTGCTCCATAAAGCATGCATCAAAGAATGACTGTTTTAAGAGTAGAATTTGCTGTTACTGACTTTCTTCTCCCTTAATCTTTTAGGGAAAAGATGAAAAAGAAAAAAAAAAAAAGGAGTTAAGTCTCCTTGATATTTCTCAGAGGGGAATGGTTTACTATGTTCTTTCAATGTCTAAGTAATGTATCAGCAACAAGGACTGTACATTCTTTTTCCTGCAATAGATGGGATTCATACAACTGTTCAGCACACACAGACACACACACAAAGGTAAAAAAAACTATTTAAAGAAAAGTCTTCGTCCCATTTCATTATCTCAGAAAGGCCTAAAGATCTACTCAATACTTCCACGTGGTCACCTGGTAAGGAAGCCTCTCTCTTCCTCCTACCCAACCCAAAGCTGGCAGCAAATGAGACATACCCTCCCCTCAGCTTTGGATAGCACACTGACACTTAACTGACAGTTCTGTGGTCTTAAAATTGTTCTTATCTTTTGCAGTATGTGTCTCTGGAAGCATGTTGTTTCCACATATTTAATACACTAAGGACACCACCAGGGACATAATCTTAACAATGTAGGAGAGGTGGTTTATTTATTTGGCTATATAGAATGTATTTCCAAGGTTCTCTCCTAGAAAGCAGGATAAAAGAACATAAACTCACAGGATTACACTGTGATTACTGAAACCAGGATTTCACTGAGCAGACATTTCACTGAGTCTGCTGGCCTCTAGTGGTTTGCAGCCCTGCCTCACGTCAGATATGCTAATCCTGCTCTGACTATTCTTAGATGCTTGTTTTAATAAACCTGAGATTTTCTTAACATTAAGCCATACTTAGATGGAGCTACCTTGGAAAGAAGAATGATTACCGACCCACCTCCGGTTACATGTGTCTTGACACATCTGTAGTTTATGTTCATTCACATTGAATTCTCTTAATAATGCATCTCTGTTAGGATTCCTTAAGTTCATATGGGTATCATAAAGGAACAGCTGGTTATTAACTTCCTCCTGGCGCTTCCGAAGTTGCCGACACGAAGAATAAAGCTCTTCTTCATATTCCTTTGAAAGAATATTGGAAATCAATGTAATAATGCTGGTAATCAGTGAATGTAAGAGATACCCAAAATGATACAGAATCAACAGAGTTCAGGGGGCTATTTTGTTTTCCTGAACACATTCCATTAGCTTTATCTGGAGATAACATTTTGGAAAATATTCTCCCATAACAAATCATGTCAGTGTGTTGAGCAAAGGACAGCAAAAGGACATCACCGTGGGACATCAGATTATGTGCTTTAAAATACTTTTTAATTTTGCTGTTCTTGCTTTTGACAGCTCCACCATATCTGTGCACTAGGTGACATTAACAATCTTGGTGCTTTCCTATTGAAATCCAGACTACAAGTAGAAATACTGATGAGTAAATAGGATCTCTAACAGCAGCAAGCACCAGATGACCAAGGGAGGACACGTCCTTTGTACTAAGGATCTATGGCCATTTCATGCTTTCAGAGGAACAGACTAAGTATTTGAAGATTAATTTACAGGGGGTCTGAGCTTCTGTTGTATGTGGCCCACATTCTAAACTCCATGGAGCCATGGAGTTTTACAGTTAAAGGAACAAGATCCTTTCCTCACCTTTCTTTTTCCTCCCAAAACAAATTCCTACAGTTCCCTGGTATAGGATGAAGCAAATAAAAGCTAAAGAGATTCACACACTTTCTGATGCAAGTGAATCAATTTTCAGGCTAATAATACATGCTTCTAAATGTAAAAATCTCAGTGTAACCAAGTTTCTACAATGTCAAGAAGACTGGTTAACTTGAACAAAAACTGCATGAGGCCCTACATAACAGGGCTTATATACATATATACATGCTTACGTTTGCTAGATTCTTGCTACTCTGTTCCTAAGGAAATTTCACAGCCATTCTCATTCCCCTTTATAACTGTGTTTTTCATCTCCAAGAGAATACAGATGGAATCCTGTATATAAATAGGCCTGTTATTAAATTACACCATTTTGTGAAGGGTCATTACCACAAATAAAGAAAAAAAAGGGCAGAAGAACAGATGGATATAGCCCTGATCATTCCTGATGCTTCTTGAATGATCTGGCAGAACTTCCAGAAGTTGATTAACCATGGCAAACCTTGATTTGCTACAGACTGCCAAACAAAAGCAAATTTGTTTGCAAGTTCTCCTGCTACTGCATTACCACCAGAAACATCAGACCTTGCAAAAATACAGAGCAATGCTGCATCTTCCCTTGGCCTAACAAACTGAAGGTGTTTCAAGAGTGTGAAATATGCTACCACCAAAGGACTTAGTGCTGACAGACCAGGAGACACGCTGCTGCTATGAACAAGAGATACACTGGCCCCAGGCAAAGAATGAATTTCTGAAGAGGAATCAGCAATATATCTAGCACCATTCCCATGCTCAACATTAGGCAACAGCAAGTTGTTACCAGTTTTCTCAGAGGCAACAAGCCAGAAAATATGTAAATATATGAGTTTATCTGGTCTCCTGGATCAGAGTCATGTTCATGGAATACGAACATTTCAAATGTTATCTTCATGCCTCTCTTTTCTTTAAACATACACTCTTTGTCTCAGCTCCTAGCCTTCTCCTTCTCTCAGCTATGGCTGCCAAGAGCTGATTACACACAGCCGTATTACATTATGTGTTTATTAGGTGGCTTTGCAAAAATCTTAACAAGAATGTTTGAAAAAGGCTGCCACTCCTCCGTGAAGAATGTGACTGAGAATTCAGTGATTTCCATTTCAGTGTCCGTAACCGTAGGGACAAATCTCTCCAGAGACGTAATAACAGTATGTCCAGAGACATACTGTTAGCAGAACCTGGTGTTTTAATCATGAAAACTAACACATATTGGTGTGAACTACAGCATTAGCTGAACGATTGTGAACAACTGCAGATGAGTTGCACTTCTTCCTCCTCCTCTGAATATGAAGGGTACTGGAAAGCACCCAGAAATCCTCACTTCCCAGAAGCACTGTAAAATTTCATTACTTGTTCCCTGTGCCATTGTATTTAATAAGATACAATAAAACATAGGTTCATATATAGTTATAATTGAATATTTAGTTATATATAGTTATATTAATATATAAAATATATAGAATAAAATATTATTGACATATAAAGAGAGTCTGAGAATAAGCCTGCTTTAAATTAACATAGAAAGGAGCATCTCTGAAGCACCAACAAATGCTCTTCACAGACCAGGTATTTGAATGTGTGGTTCCATGAGCAAAGGATGCATCATCATCATTTTTCCTTGAATGTGTAAAAACACTAACTAGAATTTCAATAGGCAAAAAGCCTGAATTTCAGAGGTGAAAGCCTGAATTTAGCTAGCTAGCTCTGCATGGCATCAGTCAGTTAATAGGGGAAATGCAACAATCATGCTGGTACAGCAAAAAACAATGGAGGTAATTAGGCTTTGTTTGTGCATTATTTATTTTAACAAATGAGTAATTTGTCTCCTCAGTGGGAGAGTAGCTCAATTTGCATTACTGGTCTTCCCCAATACCTAAAGAAGAAAAATCAGATAATACCACACCATAAACTGAACAAAAACCTAAATCCTTGTTTCCTGGTTTCCACAAAGAACTGCTAACACATGCTGTGAGTGCACAAAACAAATGAGAGGTTCTCACCAGAACTTGCTGCATTTCACAGTGAATCAGAAGTGAGGCTAGCTCTATGTCTTCACTGTAACCATTCTTGAGAGGAACTGATCTAAAACCTGAAAGAAAAACAGAAACTAAGCAAATACAAAGAAGTACTAGAGTCAAGGCCATCAAAAAATGGTGCAAGTGGGCCTAAGGACCAAAAGATCCCTCACTGTTCAAATGCTTAACTGCTGAGAGCAAGCTTTCTTATGTGAATTATGTGAATTACAGAGAAACAAAATACAAGACTGGTAGAACCAAGAAACTGAAGATTTCATATACTCTTAGAAACTAAAGCCAGATGCAGAGAAAAATCAGCAAACTTACTCTGCATATGCCCATGTCTAAGGCAATGAATTAAACAAATATTCTGACACAAAATCAGAAAACAAACCTTCCCACATTTTACCCAGAGCACATAACTCTGTTGCTGAAATGGAGTCCATGATAAAGATAGTTAAAGACACAGGGATCATATCAGTAAGGAGATAGGAATAATATCAGAACACTGATCTTGTTGCTTTCATCTGAAAAACAGCTCCAAGTGGGAGTGGAAGGAAGAACTTCAATGGAATCTCTTACTTTCAGAACAAAGAAACCCCTGGGTTTATCAGTACACAAGAACTATATTTAGCTTTCACAGAGTCATGGCACACTATTAGTAGCAGTTCTAAAACTGCCTTTGTTGTGATTTGTTGCTGCTGCAAATTTTTCTATCCTATCTAAACAGAATTAAAAAGGAATAAATAAATAAATTCAGAAGGCAAGATGAGGATTATTTTACATGCTTTTCACACTACACAGCTGACATAATAAACAACAAATTGAAGGAATTCAGGTCAACAAAGCACTTCTCATTTGGCGTGTTATAGCTGCCACTGTAGAGAGCAAACTCTTAGCACAATAATATTTAACGTCATTCTGACTTGGCCCCTCATCACACCTCCTATTCTTACCTGATTTGATTCCTTTGATGGGAAAAGTGGCATGTGCTAAGAAATTGGGGTCACTGAACATATCCTCCTCATAAACAACAAAGCGCAAAAATGCTAGATTTGGATCATAAATTTCAAATTTCACTTGCTCCGGACAAGGTGCCCATACTGGATTAAGGCCATTGTCATCTGTAATGAAAAGGAAGCATTTACAGTATGAGGCAATAAATTCATTCATATACGGGTATGTATCCCGGGCCATTTTCTGGGCATACAGAGGCCAAAAAATCCTATTTACCATCTGTCTCATGTTGTAACCTCACCGCAGACAGTTCGTATTTGTTTATTTGTGAGTGGAGATAGGAGGAAACTTGGCATGGATGGAAATCTATGAAGAAAAGCTATTATTTGTCTTTATATATACAAAACCTCTGTGGACCATATTCATGAGCCTCTTGTTCCGTGTCACAGGAAAAGCATGTATGATGTACAATGCCAGTGTACGACGGCCCAATTCATTTATGGAACACTGAGTAACTTGGCACTTGCAAAGCAGCTAGGAATTCTGCTGTCTAAGGTCTTGGTCACTCCTGACAAAAATTTAAAATCATAATCCTCTTCTCTGAAGTACTGAAGAGCCACAATGTACATTCTGCTCCTAATTTTGTATTTATCTTCCACTGCTGTCTGAGCTGTAGGTTTCAGTAGCTTAGATAATTAGATTCAAAGCCTCTTGTCTACCACAGGAGCAGTGCTGCATCCAGATATATTAAATTGTGAAAAGACAGCCAGTCAGTTTATTAAAGATTGTTCTGTCTTATCTTCTTACATACAAAACTTCAATAATCAATTTTTGTTTGACTGCCACTTAGATATTGTCCCATTTCATTTGCTTACACGATGTTCATGTACACACACACACACACACACCAGGCACACACTCCTTATCCAGAACTCACCAGGAGTAAGCTTTGATCAAAATTTTACTGCATTGCAGGTTATACAACTTTACAGCCATATCTACCCAAGCTGTCTCTGAGGGGATGCCAGCCTTCGAACCCAACTTGAAATAAACACAGTCTGGATCTCACAGCACTAACTCTCCATTTCAGCCAGAATTTTGGCAATTGACTAACTCTGTAGGAAGCACTTTCAGGGCAGCAATTAAAAAAAAACACGCAGACTACACAAAGTGTTGCATAGGCCAAAACATAACACAGTCGCAACTTTGTGTGAACAGTTCGGGTTTTTTCCCTGAAAAATCAGATATTCATTCAAGTTTTGCAAATTAACTCAGGAAGGCAGGAGAGCAGGTTACCCAATTACTCCCCATACAGGTTGCTGGTCAATTATAGACATTATACATTCATTATCATCGCCCACTTTATGTGCACAAAAAGTACAACCCCACTACGCAGAAAACTGATACTCACTCACAACTGTTGTCTTGAATTTGTTATTATCATACTCAGCCCCACATATTTCTACCTCTACGAAGGGACACGCAATGCTTCTACCAAGCTTTGGGAGATGACGAGCACCTAAAACCTTCAAAAGAAACTATGAGTTATAACCACATCCAGAGGAAAATTCACATGGAAAGGTGGCCTACAGAACTAAAAGAGAATTTCACTAGAGAAAAAAGAAAATAAACCCAGAAGAGTATGCAGAAATGCACACTCCCTCTCTTGAACGTGTTTACATCTATTAAACATGCTATGTCACTCATAATGGCACTCCAAATTGTCTGGGTGACTCAGTGATTTTCATTGAAAGATATTATGGCTGACATTCGTTGTACACAGTATGCAGTTCCAGATCAAGTTTGTAACATTATCTTCATTCAGTCCTTATTACCTTAAAACATTCCTGCTTTATTTCACACCACCTGTTTACCTCTCCTCTAAAGGGTAGTAAAAAGCAATTAATATGTTTCTACCTTCTCAAAAGGCATATTTTTAAAGGACATCTCTCTTACTGAATAATAACTGACAACAGAAACAAGCTCATCTCACTTTTGGCACTAGAAGACAACAAGGTATAATTTTCAAGCGATACATCCATTTCTCCATGAAAGTGAGACTGACATTCTGATTAAGTCACAGCATACCCAATAATATGATGAATGGGGAAAAAATAATCAGTTTATTATTTTTTCTGTTCAGTTTTTCTCTTTCATTACAAACGTCTTTCATCCCCACACTGGAAATTTTGGAACTAGTTAGTCTGCTGCTAATCAATCTCCAATAGGACATTTCTACTAAGAAGTTACTAGGTTGGAAATGCAAGTTAGTACATTTGGAATCTTTATTAGCAATTACATAAAATTATCCCAGGATTGTGTTTTTAGTTCTATAGCATGTGCTTCATTAGCATGATAAAGACATGTATTTCCTATCAGGAACCAGTGAAACTAGTTTTATTCTCAAACACTCCAACATTTGAAAACAGCATTTTGACAATCTGTCAGGTCTTGCTCTGAAATATAATAACTTAATTTATAGTTTTATAGATATTTATGACTTGTAAAAAACATAATTTACAAAAGAGATTTACCCTCACTGTCATAATCATCTGCAATTTCCTCTTCGATTCATTTGGCATTGGGTCATATTCTTCATTTCTCATGCTTTCTGGCTGCAGAACATAGCCAGTGCGTCCATTAAGTGAAAACAAGGCATGGTTCAATTGCATGTATTTATCTAGGAAGAGAGTTAAACAGTCACAACAGAAAGATCCCTATCTGAATAAAAGGAAGTACCAGATCAATGGCTCCTCTCTGCAATTCTTCCTGGTTGATGCTTTCCCAGAAAGAGTTGGAGAGGTAAGTTGGAAGACACAGTTACTGAACTTCCCTTCAGTAACTGAACCTGACAGGCCATTTTTCAACAATTTTAATCCTAATAAACCCATCTCCATTCAAAACTAGTTTCCTGTGAGTGCCATTAGCTAGCTTCCCTTACTGGGAAGTTGTGTACTGCTTTCCCTGTGGGTGAACAACTGTTCATCCAATTGAACTTCACTGCAGATATCTCTGCTTGCTTATCATGAAGAAATCAAAGTGGAATAAACCTTTCAGAGGTAACAAATGGGCTCAGAGATAGAGAGACTGATTTTTTGTGGATCTGCTCTTAACAGAGGATTCACACATTCACAAATTCTCAAATTTATTTCTTTTATCTCCCTTCTCACAGTGAATTACAAATAAATACAACAGCCACAGTGACTAGAAGGCAGAGGCTCCATTAGTGGTGAAATAGAATATGGGCTAAATCCTTTTTGAAGGGAATATTACCTGGAGTCTGAAAGTTAAGAGCCACCATCTGAGAGCCACAAAGCCAGAGGCGAAATGGGTCATAGTTTGATGAGTCAACCCTTTGTCCTTTAGGATAGACACGTGTCAGTCCCTTCAAGTTGTATTTCAGCAACTCAACTGGCTTTTGCTTAACAATACTTTCTGCCTTGGTTTCCACAAAGGAACGAATTTCTTTGAAATCAGGATTTTCTACACAAGGGAGAGAGAAAAAAAAGGGCTGTTACACAGGAAGAAAGAAGTTGACATTTATGCCTTATTTCCAATAACATTTTGTTTTACTTTGGTTTGCTTTGTCCTGTAATGAAATAATTGGTACTGTTTTAATGCAGACACAATAAACTGGTTGAATGTCAGGTCTGAAAGGTAAAATTGCCTGCCTGCCACATGCTTTGCAACAGGGCAGATTGTAGCCATGCTCTTATCTCATCATTGCTAATAATGCACTTCTGACCACTGCAGGACACATTTAAACCAGACATCTTTTCCTGGGTTTAAATGGGGAGAAGAAAGGGTCAGCCAGGGTTACCCAATGCTTCAAACAACGAGTGTAATTACAATGTCTTAGCCACAGTGACAGCTTATTAAAAGCATCTGCAAAGAAACTTAAGGAGGAAGGGCACATTTGCTGGCTTCTCTGGAACACAAAGTACATATTTCAGTGTCAGACTCTATCTGCACACTTATGTAGATCCTAGTTCTCATTTATATTATGGAACTATATATCATTTCTACAGCTTACATCTATGGCAAAGGTGCTACAGAACCATTTTGAGAGTTCTGACAAACAAATGTCAAGTGTTCAGCCAGATTTTTTAATCTCAGAAAAAAAACACCTGACGTAAAACTAGAGAACTTCCTTACTGAAGCTGTATTAAGATGATGTCTCTGATCAGTTAGGTAAGAAACCTGGGACAGTTTCAAGATCTCTCTTCTCTCAAAGCCTCCTTTCTAAAGGAAATTCACCAAGCCCAAGAAGTTTCCAAGTCTTTACTGTGATTGCACTGACTACGAAAACATGGTGTGGGAAATGAGAACAATGAGAAATTACCCAAGCTTTCATCTCCTCATTGATGGCCTCCCGCTTGTCTCATACCATTAATTAGTTCCGCATTTGGTCCCACACTTAAACCAAAACAGATTGAGATATGTGCTCAAAACAATTCCGATAAATTAGGGTCTTTTACCTGATACTTTCTAGCATGAACAGCTTCAAGCTCCCCTACTACTGCACAATTCAAACTGTCACTGAAAATTCTCCATGGGTGAGGCTCAATATTCTCTAGTAGAGAAAGAATAGATTCTATCTCCGTTTCCAGAATTCAACTAACATCTGTACAGATTAGTAGAAAAGTTAAAATTCAGATGTAACATTAAAGAAAATACCTAAATTGTCCTTCGTTTTGCTTGTTGGCTTGCAGTAGATTACCAGATCAGATAATTCAATGGCAATCAATTGATTCTTTTCCCAGTATTTCCTCCTGTTCTCCTGTAAAATGTAATAAAGTTTTAGATTATGGACACACTAGGCAACATGGTACAGTAACTCCACTCTAATAAAATGACAAAACTGATGCATTCTTTTTTGCCCAGATTCTTATTTGATACTTAAAACACTTCCATAGATGTAACGTATTCAATTCAGAGAATGGATTAACCAAGTGCTTTTTTTTTTTTTTCAAGCATGTGTTTCAGAGTGTCCCCTTAATCAATCCTACTCAGAAGCTTGGCAACAATTTTTTTTTTTAATTTTAAAAAATATTATCTTGTTTGTACTCCATTTTCATTAGATTCCTGACTCTATACCTCATGTAAAGGCAAATGTATGAAGGAAAAAATGCAAAATATATAGTGAAGTTTCTCTCTATTTACCATCTTAAGCAGGACCTACGTCTTGTTAGTAAGTCCCAGACAGCTAAATTCAATCCTCAAGAGCATCATTCCTGTAATTTCCTATTTGCACGTGAAACTAGAAATGTTACTTATAGAAAATCACATGCAATCATGTAGGCCTCACCAATTATAAGCCCACGATATACTTTCCTGTTTGTAAGCACCTGCTATGTGGAAGCTGAGCCAAGGTCCTTGCAGCCACAGACCGGAAGCTACTGAAATCAGCAAGATTTGCCCTGAGCAGAGATGTTTTGGCTGGAGGCTTTTCAGACACAAGAAGCAATTACAGGACAGAAAATGTTAGAAGAGCCCCATACCAAACAGCTACTAGCTTTGGTACAAGAGATTATGAAGCAGCAGCAATTAGGAAGTCTTCCAAAAGAATCCTCTCAACAAGATGAACTGAAGAGGAAAGAAAATCAGAGAAGCCAATGAGTTGCTAGAATGTTTCCCTGAACCAGAGATTACATTGAAGTCTAAGAAAGGCAAGGAGGAATACAGCATTAAGAACTAAAATAGACTTGGAAAAAACCCCAAACCTGTAAACACAAGTGTCGTTGTACTTAGGGATTTACTGGTTTCCCAGACATAGCTCAAGAGTATGCAGTGCTCCATATAGCAGTGGAGCACTTCCACAGTGTTAGACATAACACACCAGAGATACTCAGCCAGGAGAGCTAGTAATGAACGAAGTACAGGAAGCCTTTTTATGTACAACGTGCACATCTCCAAAATAAACTGAAAACATGTCTGTGTCATACTGCAGGATTATACTTTTTCCTTCCCAAAATTTAAACTGTGAATTGTACTGGCAAAGAAGGCCTTTCCTTGCCTTTTTCCTCTCCCCATGCTGCAAGGATTTCAAGAGGCTACACTGAGAAAAGCCTCCTGATTGACAGAAATGAGTTTAAAGCATCTTTGAATGCAGGCTGTTTAATAGTTCCCTAACCGTACAGAGGGAGAGAAAGCTGCCAAGCTCCTGAAGAGCCACTGATGTGCTATGAAAAACAACCCATTTAGAGACACTTCCTTCTAGACCAGGTTTCTCTTTTTCTCATTTTTATTTCTAAACAGAAGCCTGGCATAAGAACCACATCTCTCCTCCCTCAACAGCAGTTCCTGCTGTTTTTTCCCTTGCTGAATTTGTTGGCCCCTCTGCTTGAGGTATTAACTTGCTTGCTATAAATGGGATTCTGATGACCCTCGGAATATTGCTGCTCTAGATGAAAGATAAACAGCACAAGCCAACACAATACTGAAAAATATTTTCCATCATTCATAACACCCACTCAGTAATAAAGAGTAGAAACAGCAAAGAAAACAGTATTCTTAAGCATAGTCAACACAAGGGCATTTTGGCCATGTCAAAGACTTCTTAAGTACTAAAAAAGACAACAGGAAAGTAAATTAATACATGAGAGAAAGAAAAGGAAGTCCTGAAGATTGTTTTTAAGTGGAAGTAGTAGTACAGGTACATAGATTAGGTACAGAGCTTAGCAAGGTTTAGCAGTATAAAACAAATCCTATTGTGAACTTATAGCACTACATATTAAAAACCAATAAAGGGGTTTATTTTTAACAATACCTCTTCTGCAGTTTTCCATGTGATTTCACGGACGCTTTGGTACCATTCAAATAGTTCTTCTACTTTATCAGTTGCAAATTCAACGCATGGATCTTCTGGATTCTTAGGTTCCAAAATGAAGACAAAAGGCTTTTTGTGTTTCCCTTGTGGCATTTTCACTGTTAGGTAAGTAGCAAGAAGTTTACACTAAAATCCAGCTGTTCTTCTAATGCTGTCATTGTTGAATTGTTGCAACAACTAGTGGCCAAGGCCTGGCCACTGCAGTAAGTGCTCTCATGAGGCTGGAACAATTAGTCTCAGAACATTTTATAATATCAATTGTATTTGCCACATGAATACAAATAGTTTTCAAAGCCAAGTATTTTATGCTAAACACAAGGGATCCTCTTCAGCACAGCAAGTTCAGGAGTCAACATGTACAAATCAGAAAGTACATACCCACATTGTACGTATTTAGTACCAATATGCCGTGACACAGAGAGCCTAATGGATTGTCCTCAATAATCTGTGAAAAACAGGAGATAACAGCTGACACAGCTTTCTGCACAGAATATTAACAAACAATAAATACACACCACTAAATCTAATTACTTTCATTGAAAGCACGTGCACTCTAATATTTAAAAGGCAAACTAAATCTAAGTTTCAGGCAAGTTATAGCTTAGATGAGCTATCTGAAATAAAAATCCATACCGGTATAATACACAGGAAAACAGAACCTCCTAAAATCCAAGCAAATCATTTATCTCCTTGACTAGTTTTCCATGATGGACATCCTGACAAAAACGCTTGACAGCACAAAGAACAGCAAAGAATGCATTCATTTCTTTATTCTGCATTCCCTTGAACGCAGCATCCTAATTCCATAAACCAGATTTCCACGTCTAGCAGGCAGCTTGTTCTAGGAAAACACAGCAGACAAACCTTAAACCTCACCTGGCTTTCAAGCTCAGCAGAATTATCAGATGACAGGTCTTCAACGTAATTGGATGGAAAATAGTGTTGGACTTTTTCTCCATAATCCCCCTTCCACCTGAATTTAAAAAGAAAAGCATACATAGAGAAAAAAAAATAGCTTAAGAGTTTCAACAGGTCATTAATAAAGAAATGATACCATGATTCTATGAAACAATCCTCAAGAAATTGGTCATTAATACCCAACAATGGCTTCTCTAGTTGGCAATCACCAAAAATATAAGTGATTAAGTAGTTGCAAGATCCAACAAAGTGATCATTAACTGTAGTAACAGATCATTTCAGAGGGATTACAGTTACTGTATACCACAGTTAATGACTTAAGAGGCATTTCCCCCTCCAGTACTAAAAATACTATTATGTGGTTGATTGCCCTGCAGAAACTAGAGGGAAATATTAGATTCCCAAGCAATTTGCAAGGCAGCTAAGAACCAAAACCACTTATGAAAGGAAAATATACCGACAACTAAATAAAATGGATTTCATTCCAGAGAAGTACTAAACAGAGCAGAAGAAACACAGTACTGATGACAAAGATAGCAGATGCAGAACTTCTCAGAACACAAAAGTGTTAAGGAAGTATGAAAGTAGTAAAGGAGAAATAGGGGATACACTGGCATAATGAAGACTCTGCAAGGTGAGGTTAGTTCTGTAGGGCCAAACAATGCAAAAGACATAATAGGAGACTTGCATTTGAGTTTTTTTGCTTTCATTTAGTATATCAGCTTTAACATTTATGAGGCCACATTTAACAAGCAAAGATTTTTAAAAACATGCCATCCAAAGTTTAATCTTTCTCTCCCATCCAGTAAGTCACTAGAAGTTCTCCTACGAGGAATCTTTGTCCTTACCAGCCTCCAGTTTCCTTTGTGACATTATGAATTAGAGCTCCTCGACAGAAGCTCAATTCATCACTTCGTTTGGCTCTGTAGTCATACAAGGCTTTCACCGTTCTCTGAGGCTTTAAGAGAAACAAAGCAAACAGGTCATCTAGGGGGACAGGTCATAAAATGATCAATAATGCAATTTTATTTTTTTTAAGAGGTGGAGGAGAAGGTGGAATTGGATCCTTTTTTGTTGTTGTTGTGAAGCTCAGAAAACGCAGTACTGAAGTTCCATAGTGACATCTATTGTTGGAAGCAAGTAATGCTACTTAACTGCTATTTTTCAAGTATCAGCTTGAAAAAAAATGTTTTGTTTGTTTTTTGAAGAGCACTGCAATGTAATTACTGTAGGAAAAAAAAAAAAAAGTGAAGTGTCAATCTATCACCATTCCATGTATTCAAATGCAGCTATGGAGCACATAGGCTTAAGAAGCAGTCAGAGAGCTTGCACTTCCAAACCACATCAGCTATCCTGCTGCTCACGTTTCCTTTAGGAAGGCATCTAGTTTCAGTAGAACAAATAATTACTTTATCTTGAATTTATTAGTACTCAAATTCTTCAGTAGCAATGTAAATACATTAGCCAAAAAGACTGAAAGAAAGTTACAGCCACTGAATTAACAATCAGACGAACTTTTAGGAGAATCTAATAGGAGACCATAACAAGAATTAGAGGTAAGGAAATGTTTGCTGTGCCACTTGTTATTAAATTTTGGAGCATACCTGAATAAGCACATGTACAAATCAAGCCACCTCCACAGACTAAATAGCAAGAAGTGCCTGAATTCCCAATACGGGTGAATCAATACAAGATTTGCACAGAGAAATTGTCAGTACAAATTTTGAGTAGATATTAGAAAAAAAGTCACACCCTTCAAAAGTTCAGCTGTCTAGTCCCCCCATAAATCAAGCAGCCTAACACTTTCAGTTAACCTTTTCATTACTGATAACAGGAAACCCACAAACAATTCTCATCATTTTCAGAAGTCTAAGAGAAAACGTGAAGGCCATCTCTCCTAAAACATACCACGGTAGGGGTGATTTCACTGGGTTCCACGTACATCTTGACATCATAAAGAGAGTTTATATCTTTTTCCTAAAAATGGAAAAAAGGAAAAAAGGTAAATTACAGTAATCAAAAATTAGAAAAATACCTTTCTGACAATAGAGGTGCAAACTGAAGATCATAATACGGGTGTCTGGCTTCCCTCCTCATCTCTGTAGTTGAACACAGCTGAACAGCCATATTAACACAACGAGATCTAAAATTCTTTCTGCCCCTTGTAGCCTCTCCAGAAGAAACAGAAAAAAAAGAGACCTGAAATTTCCTGAAAGATGGCAAATTTGTTTTTTCTTGCACCTTCCAACACCCATACATTTGAAAACAGATGAGGTCATCTCAGGCTTTTCAAGTCAGTTACCTGTTTGAAGCTCTCTTATCATGAAATACATCCATCCAAAAAGTAGACATCTATCCTAAGCTAATTATCCGGTCTCCCCTTTTAGTCAGCAAACAGACAGGTATCTCTGGGGGAAATCTCCCAGGTACCTCTCACTTTTTACCACAAAGGCAGCAGGACACCCCCCTGGGAAAGCTCCAAAGTGGTGAAGTAAAAGCTACTGTCTGTACAGGATGACAGGCACAGCAGAATCTTTAAGATTTCTGTCTACTCCAGAAACAGAAGAGAGGGCCAACTGCAGGTAAGGCTATTATCAGAAACAGAGCAATATGTCCTACTTCGTGGAGGAGCTTTTCTAATCAAATCATGAGGAAAACAGAAGCCACTCCGTTGACAAAGATGAAGCTTTTTCCTTCACATGTCTCAAAAACTTCTAGAGAAGTCAGCGTAACCATCTTGATTTCACAGACTGCTTAAGCTTCCCTGAAGGACATCTATCATAGCCAGAACCAAACCCAGCTCCACCAGACCCAGACTTGGGACTCCATCTGCTAAAACACCTGGCACTCATACAAAGGACATCACTTACTGTGCTGTAGCGCTCCAGCAGCTCCTCAGTCACGGGATAACGCAGTTTCATTTTCCTGTACAGAGGGTGCTTCTCATAGTATGTGACCAGTTCCACTAAACTCTCAAAGTAGGCTGATGTTCCAAGCACAAAATGGCGACCTTCTTGCTGAATTCGGAAGTGCTTCACCTTCCCCTCAGCTCTGTGAAACAAGTGCAAGTGCTGTTAAAGGTATTGGTACTTGGCACAGAGAAAGCACCAGTGCTGCAAACTAGACCAAAATTGCTTTATGCATCTTAACCATGTGAAATAGTTTCTCCCTCTTCCAAAACATCTTTTATTGAAATAGAATTCCATTTGCTTGATTAAATCCACCAAAAGATATTCTGACTTTCCCACAATGTGCAGGGCCTTGGGAAAAATCCATGTTTTTGCCTAGATTAAATTTCCCTATTTTGTTCCCCTACATAGGGGTATTCTGTCACTTTCAGACTAAATAAATGCCTAGAATCAGACTGAGAGTCCCATTGGAATCCACTGCTGCTGATCTGCTGCTGTCCCTAAGCAATGAGTCAAACTCACCTCAAACACAATTTCATTTGAAGGCACAATGGAGAATACAGTAATTCTATACTTTTTATTAATATTGTTATAGGCATCAGAGCTTCAAAAATATTTTCCCTGGCAATAAAAGCCTACAAATAGATAGAGAACAGTGCTGTTTTGACAGATACCAAACAGATTTGAGTCAGTTAGATGACAGGGTGGAATTTCCAAAGGGTAAGGACCTAGAATTATTGCTGAACCAGCACCAGAAAGAAGTTCAAAACAGCACTCTGTTGCAGGGAACATCAAGGAAGTAAAGAAGGGTCATGCACAGCTCTGCGCTGGGAAAAAGGGGCAACTGGTGCCCAAATACTTTCATAAAATTATTAAGGTTTATTCCATTGACAATTTACTGTTGTACACTTTCTCACACCTTACTAATTACTCAGAATTTGACAGCATGATTTTATGACTCAAAAAAGACCATTTTTAAATGAGAGATAAAAAAACACAAACAAAAAGAACACTGCTGGCTATTAAATAACGTATTCACACCTGACTTCTCTTACCTGAAAGTCATGGCAAATGAATCAGGCTCATCTCTCTTTCTAATCAGAAAGGCTCCATCTCGAGGAATTCGCATCAGCATGTCTTCTGCCTCTCCTCGACTCAAGTTGCTATAGTACCAACTACAGTCAAGAATCAAAATGGACAAAGGATTACAAAGCCTGTCTAATGTAATTCAGTAACGCTAACAGGTAGCGTTACTAACAACAGAATCTCTAACACTACAAGAAGAATTATGCATTCAATTTTCCACACCTTGCCATCTACAACAGCATCTTATTACAAAATAACACAACAGCTTGTTTTGGATTAAATCATCAAGAAGGCGGCAGAACACCTTGCCTCCCTGCAATGATAAAACATAAATCAGCGTTTCTTCACAAAGCAAAGTCACTGGATTCTATTTCTCATCTGCCATTCAGTTTTCAGTAGTTACAATCACAGTTTTGACACAGTATTTTCATTTATCTGTATTTGGGCTTTTCCTTAATCCTGCTAGGTAATTGACTCTAAAAGGGAGAGACATGAGATTTGACAGATGGACCACTCAGTGGATAAGGAACTGGCTCAGTGATTGCATTTGAAATGCTGCCCGATGTTCAAGTGGAGACCAGCGACAAGTGGCATCCCTCAGGGATCAGCACTGGGAGCAGTGTTATTTAACATCACTGTTGGTGACGTGGACAGTGGATTGAGAAGCTTAAAGTCATAGGTCTATATTTTTCAAGCACAGGAGAATTCTTTTTTCTGATTGCAGGGAAAACAGATCAAAGGGCAGTGATGAGAGTGTTCTCCCATCAAACAAGAGCAAGCTCTGCCTGTGATCTATGTCAGGTAAACAGCAGCTGGAAATAAACATCAAGCTACGCTACTTCCAATTAGCATGGGGCCAAGTCAGCCTAACCAATTCTGACAAGGGTCAGCTGGAAGTGAGGATTAGGGAAGGAACTCTTTTGGGCCCACTGCTCCAGTTGTAAGAGTTTCCAGATGGCACAGTTGCTATATCACAGTCAACTACTAAATATCTAACCCAACCCAATGGGTACTATAAATCACTAAGCAGAGAAGGAAGAGATTACACACTTCCACAGCAATACAGTTCTCACTGATTTTTCTAGTTGTTGTTAGTAAAATTGCTCTCCCAGTGACTGCCCTGTTTCAACAGGTTCTGACAAAGTCAGTGATCTTATTTGCCATCTCTCAAGGAGGTTTACTCCTCTAACATCCACAAACAACCAACACTCAGGCGTGCTCTTGAATTTGGAGAATCTTCTGAGCAAAAATCCAAGATCATATAAGAAATGCAAAATACTCTGTAGGATCACAGCCCTGCTGCTTGCCTTCTGTTGTACGTACTCTTTATTTTCATGAGGGCTGGGATTGGGCACAGCGTCAGTCAGACGCAGCTCAAATTCAGCACATCTCAAGTGGACCTCCTTGTAGTGTTGAATGAGATCATAGATGCTATCAAAAGTGACGTTGTCTGTCAGGTAGTATTTCACAGTGTCCCCATCACTTGAAGAACGGATACGGCAGTGCTGGACTCTACCTGATCTCCTAAAAAAGCAAAGAGGGGGATAAGAGGAAAGAAAGGCATTATAACAGCTTTTATTCTTAAGCATTTCCTCGCCCATTAATAGTTATCTACTTGGTAAACTTGTGAAAAGGCAAGAAAACTGTATTATCTCTTAAAATAACCTAAGCAGCAACAGCTACAAAGATCCTGACAAGTGTTATCGCAATCCCCAAAATACTATTTGTCAGTACACAGTTGTTCAAAATGTCGCAAACACTCCTTCAGAATTTCTTCTGACAACTCTGATGGCTCAGAAATCCACGTCAAAGACTCCTCCCTCAGCAAAGAGCAAAAAAAAAAAACCAAAACCAAAACCACACCCAACAAATTATCATGCAGAATTATTTATTATTTTCCCTCCAGTGGATATTTTCATTGAAAAGAGAAATCTCTGCTAACCAAGGCCACGAGCGTGGAAATGGCAGATCAGTGTGGAAACTTGTAATTTATGCCAGATCAAGTTTTGGCCCATTTGTAGAAGAAGTAACAAATCCTGCATCCTGACGGTAGAAATGTGAGAAAAGGAAAAACAGATCAGCAGTCAGTCCCCTCTTGATAACTGCAACCCTTCAAGTGCAGCCTGCTCTGCTGTAAGGCGCTATTCTGTGCATCAAAGTTCAATGCAGCAATACTCTGTCAAATCCAATCAGTACCATTCTGATAAATAAAAACTACTTATTTTCTTACTTCCTCTCAGATACAAACATATATTTACAAGATACATATTTTTATGTAATGCAATATGATAAAAAAAATTTATACAAAGTTTTTATGACAGTCACCATACCAGAATGACAGGGTGCAATCATTGGGGAAAGCCTCGCTCTCCCTAACTAGGAATGTCCCATCCTTGCCACCCATTTCAGCACAATATTCTTGGAGCAGCTTCTCAGCAGTTGTTCTCCCCTCTTTCATTTTTCCATGGAACCATTTCTCTTTTAAGTGCAGTTCAGTACGTTTTACCTCCTAGACCATAAAATAAGAATTTTTATTGTCCATTTCTAATTAATAATTCTTAGTCAAAGGCATATAAGAACTTGGATTGGATACATCAGCATTAAAATGTAACTATCAAAATCACTTTTCTTTGTCTTTGTACTCGTCATTTGTATGTCCTCAATTAGCCAAGGGAAAAAATATATATTTTTTATTAAAAACAGAGAGAACTGGAGTACTTGGCAAAGATCCCTTTTCAAAAACTTATTTGTAGATACACATACTGTCAGATACAGATTCTCCCAAACTTCAATAATGTCAACATAAGAAATACATATCTGCTAACAATAAAATGAGAGATTAAAAAGAAAACAAGTAATAAAAAATAGCCATCACCTTTGATGGATCCTCCTCCGCATTCTGTTCTATGACATCACTGAATGAAAGCTTTCCATCAGCAATAGCACAGTAGTGCCGAGTCCACTGCTAAAAGTTGAGAGAGATTAAAACTTATTAAGAAAATAACAGTCAGACTCTAAGTGACAATTTCCAGCACCAAACAAATTTCCCCTCAATCGTATCATGAACTGAGGATACAAATACCAAGAAAACTCATGTACACTTCCTCCAGTATTACACAGCATAGTAGCAAACCATAGCAAACATCATATAAGCTGTACCTGTTCTATTGCATCCCACATGTAAAGTTCTCCTTGTTGCTTCTTTTCTTCTTTCTTGTCTTCCAGGTTGACATCAATGTCTCCCTTTGGCCCCAGTTTTTTGTGCTAAAAAGAAAAGGAAAAAAAGACAGTGTATAAATTACAGTCATACAGAATTACATGCAAAGGTGATCACACAATCTCACATACTCAGTATTACTGGAATTATCTCCCTCCTTTGCTCAGCTTTCTATAGTATTACCAGAACAGCAGCTGTTCCACAAAGCCTTACTTAACAGTAGTGGAATTTATCTTTAAGATTTAAATGTCAAAGCAAGGATTTAAAAGATAGTACAGGTATCATTCAAGCAATGAAGAAACTGATAAGCTCACAATTCCTTAGGGGACACTTGCATAACAAGAAATAAGGACCAGATAAGACAGATTCTGCATAGATCAGGAAATAAGGAACAAAAACAAAACAAACAAAAAAATAAAATGAAGCACACTGTCCTAGAACAAAAGTTATCAGAAGCGAAATATTTTATGGAAAGGGATTAAGTTCTACCTTTTTCTCCTTGCCACCTAAATCCTAGTCTATGGAGCACACTATTACGCCAGTGCAGAAAGAGGTAAACCCAGCAAAGACCTGAGCAGTGCTACGCAATTTAGCCCAAGCAGAATTACTTATTCAAGTAACTGATTCAAGCAGTCTGAAAGATACTAGATGGATGAACAAGAAGGGCAAGTTACTGCAAGGTCAGGAACAGCACCAGTGCTTGTAGGGGGTGGGGGAAGACAGCTCTCAATGCATAGCTACTAAAGTTCATGGGGTTTTCATGCAGCACACAATTTGGCTGACAGAAAAGCACAAGCCAGTACCCTTGAGAAGTATTTCACACCTAACTCCTGCTATATACACACTGAAAAAAGTCCTCAGTTTCAATGAAAAATGATGACATGACGCTTCAGACAATCCCAATGCAGCAATGAAAAGCTTATGACAGGGCATGATAGGAAAGAGAAGAAAGCAATCAAATACAGCCCACAGAGCAAATCCTTGGAGAAAAGGTTGAGCAGATGAAATTGCAATAGCTGGACTATTCTGAAAGCAGACTGTAAAAGAAGGAAAAGGCTGGCCACAGCATGAAGAGCAAAAAAAAGGAAAAAAAAACCCACAAAAAAAATTAGAGAGCAGTACTTGTTGCAACTTCTGTAATTTCCTTCTTGTAAGAACATTGTTTCTTTAAAAGTACATTAGAAATAGCTGTAGGTGATCAGTGTGCTTTCAGTACACTCTCATTTAACTACATGCTGAAACAACACAATGCAAGCTATGTTGAAGGGTGAGGCTCAGCAATATCTACTATCTTTAAAGGGCTTGTGAAAAACAGAGGCTCAAGGGGCTAAAGATAATATCAAATACTTAAACTGCAGTTAATGACAAGATTAATCCTCTCATAGGTAGTAGTTCTCAAATACATTCAGTTCTGCAAACTCTACTATAGGAAGACTTCAATTTGACAGGCTTATCTGAAAAATCCCACAGGCCCTTAGAGCAGGAATCGACTCTGTTTACTGACAACATTTGCCAGGCAAAAGCCAAATAACACAACTAGCTTACTGACAGGTGCTGATCTGTTTATAAAAACTCTCCAATGCTGTTTTCGAGAGGAAAGAATGATATGGATGTTCTCATGCAAAGTTTGAAATTCCCTTTAAATCAGATCTGTCACGTTATTTATTCATGTGTCTATACAATTCCCCTTCTATGCTTTGCATGGTAATAAGACAGCTTAAACAAAGAAAAAAAAGAGAAAACTAAACATAAATTTAGACTTTCTACTTCCTGCTCTTCTGCACTTCACAGTGGGGTTCTATCATTTCCAGTCCTACTTTAAAGAACTATGCTTATACCCATCTACCCTTGTTTCTTTTGTTCTGCAGTTCAGTACATGGGACATAGTACTGTGACAAGAGCTGGAAAACAAAAACATGGGCAAAAAGCTCATTTTTATTTCACTGAAAAGATCAAGAGCAGCCTCAGATTATCCACCTAATTTTGCCTTTCAAAAAAGTTCTATTGCAGTTTCAATCTAAGACAACTTCTTTCAATTTTATGTCTCACGTTGTTGCATTAGACTACCAAGTAAAACATCAGTATTGCCTAGCAGGTAGGAGACCCTCACAGTGAATGCCTTCCAAAAGAAGCACTGCAGTCTTTAAGAAGTGGATCACAAAACTGTATGTGTAAAAACTGAGTTAGTAAACACCAATCAATTTTTGCAGTTTGCAAAGCAAGCAATCCTGACAGCTTATATCAGCCTGCAAGTGCTTTAGGTTTCACGTGAAGGTCAGGCATTCTTTGAAAAAACAGCTGACCTTAAGCCTACTTTCTATCCAAGAACATACTTTCAATATTTTTAGCCCACTACTAATTGTTTAAGAAGTCTGGGAGCCTCTGCAGCAATTAAGTCTTGCTAGAATTTAACAATGGCATTTCAGAAGGTGGAAGACCTTTAGAAAAGAGCTGACGTTCCATCTTGCACGTAAATTATCGATACTTGTAAAGAAAACTACCAGCAAGCACTTCAGCATGCATTTTTACAGAACTCCATCCAACATAGCAGATTGGAATGGGGTTTCTTGTCTCTTCAATAGAAACCAATGATTAAGCTGTGAACTCCAAAGAAGTACTCTTGCTCCAGCTTGTCTTCCCCCTTTATCTACTAGCACACAACACAAACTTACCTTGATGATGATTTTTTCTTTCAGTTGAGTTGGTGACGGTAGCTGATCTGCACTAGCCTCAACAGGTTTCATTAAAAGCTGATCCCCAAATACCTCCTTGAACACTTTGGCCATGTGTCGCTGCTGTTCCACACTACAGTGCTCTTCAATTGACAGAATGACTGGGTATCTTTGAAGAAAACAGACGAATGAAGTCATTCCTCTTGCTCCAACTGAGAAGGCAAGGAAAACACCACCCTATCTCAACTCCCAAATAAAGAAAATCTTTAAAGCAAACAAGATGGCAAAAGGAGACATTATACACACAACAGATACGGTCAGAAGGCACCTCTGGAAACCACCTACTCCAAACCCCTTCTTTAGGAAGGCCCAATTCCTAAGTTAGATCAGGCTGCTCAAAGCTTTGTCCTACCAAGTTTTGAATAGAGGCAAGGACAAATATTTCCTAAGTGTCAGAAGACAGCAACCAGTCTCTCTCATTAATCTCTTCTACAAATTAAACAAACTTAATTCTGTGAGCCTACCCTTGGACATCACGTGCTCTGACTCTAATATTGAAAACTAAGGCAAAGAAGATATAGAGCACTTTAATCTTCTCTGTAAGTCTCCTGTCCAATTCAGCAGAAGGCTCAGTTTTCTTAATCTTCCTTTTGTTGCAGTTCTACTTGCAGAAGTTTTTCTTGTCCTTCACATTTCTCAGTGCTTTAATCTCCAATGAGCTTTGGCTTTTATAATTGTCCCTGCACATTCAGAAAATGCTTTGATACTCCTCCTGAGAAGCCTATCCCTTAATGAATGTAGGGAAAGCATCACACCACTCTAATGGTTTGATGAAACCAACTTGCCCTACAGTTTTCATTAACACAAGTATGCCTCCCGTGTTTAAGAAATTAATCCTTGTCCTCTATGTCCAGTTGATAAAGAGAAAAATCAGAAGACTGGTAGCCCTCATTCATTCCCAATTTTCTTGTTAAGGACATCTCGGCACGAGGTTTAGAAGAAGTGCACAGCAGAAGTGCAGATTTAAACTCACATTGCCAGTTCAGGAATTATGAGTTATGGATCAATGAATTCTATCATCTTCCCTACAAGCAACCCAACAGATAAGTAGCTTGTCACTTCTTGTTTTTTGTTAGTTTAAGACATACTATTCAGAATTTGAAGTTTCATATTTCAATTCAATAAAAGAAGACCTAAGCAAAGAGACTGGTATTCGCTTTACTCAAAACTGAATCAATTAAAAAAATCTATATTTGGCAGTAACGAGGAAGACTACGATTTCATTCTTCCTTTATTTCTTTTCTCTTCAAATCACAGATGGAAATAGTTCAGGAAAGTCTCAGCATTCAAAAACAAGATTAAGGAAAATAAATCAAAGCTTACTCAGATGCAACAAAAGCATGATCTTTGATTGCCTGCACTACATCATCAAATTTGATCTTTGTTGTCCGTGTCCATCCATGGTAAATGATGGGCTTCCCATCAGGACCATCCCAGCAGTCCACTGGGAAAGACGAGAGGAAAAATGAAGACATCAAGCAGTAGAAACAATACAATGCACATCCAGTCCTTCGGTTTCACACACTGAGTCATACACTGAGTTCTAATAAAATATTCTATTTGTTGAATTAATCTTTCTCAGAGAGGCAATTAAGTTCACTAAGAGCACTACCAAGAAAACAGAATACAATTTTTTTCACAAAGCATTCTTACCTGAGAATCTGAAAAAGGGAAACTCAGGCAGCTACCTGTCTTTTTACTAGATTACATGAGCTTTCCATGGAGAAATACATCCCAATAAGCTAGGAGCGTATTTGTTTTGATGACTTCAACCCCAAAGCTCTAATTTGACACGGTTTTGTACTTCTCAAATTGAAAGGGGCCTCTTGTTAATTATTACAAATGTTCACCAAAAAACTAGCATATCAAGAAACTGGTGAAATAACATGAAATTCTAGTCAAACCTTTCAAAAAGATAAACAAATACAGGGGTAGAAGAAGGATAATGAGTTAGTGGAGAACAATACCAAGATATCAATTGCTTTGCAAGCAAATTAAACAAGCTGACAAATACTACAAAATTATGAAAATCTGGAGATTTAGGATTGTCTATATTATGATGAAGGCAAATAAACTTTTTATGCATCTACACTGAACAACAAGTAATCCAAATTTAAATCTTATGCTTTCATACTGCAAACAAAGATTGAATAGCTTGTGTACAGTGAGATGAGATTTAGACAGACTGTCTTGGAATTCCAAGGGAAGAAGAACCAAGCAAGTAAACAGGGTAATAATGAGACATGACAAAAATGAACTTAGGGAACAGGTGTTTGAATGTGACTAACTTCAATTAAAAAAAAAAAACAACAAAACACCTAGTTCTTTATTTCAGTTCTTTTTTAGTAAACAAGAGAAACAGTGCTTATAAGGAGAACTTGTTATAAACCACTCCATGAACTCATTACTTACACTCAATACATCGGCATCCCATTCTAAGACATCTGACGTAAGCTTCAGTGGAGGATTCACTTCGAAGCTGGTCTCCTGTCAGATATCTAAGGAATAGGGGAAAATTGCAAGAGAACACAGGCAATTAATTTCAATCAGTTCCCACTCACCCACTAGGCAAAATGTTTTCTTCCATTATGAAGGCAATATGTTGATTTTACTGACTTCTTTTTCAAGAATTTGCTGCAGAATAGCCAGATTCTACTGAACCAGATGCTCTTCAAGTCACAATAGTAGTACAGAATTTTTCCACAGGACAAGTGGGTCATTACAGCATTTTTAAGTTCAGGTACAAATAATGTTAACATGACCTCAAAAAGTCTGTCAGAGCTTGGAAAAATTGAAGCTCACTCAATATCTTTCATTTCTGGAACAGTTTGAGCTCAAGGCTTATTTTGTAACAGGATTCAGGATTTTTGCAGAAGAGCTCAATCGTATCTCAAACCCTATGTAAGACAGTAAAAGAAGAGGAGAAAGGAATCTCAGAAGCTGTCTTTGCCACATTTACACACTTCAGGAAGATCTCACACAACCAGAAAATGCATTTCTGGATATCATAATTTAAAGGTTTTACTTCCTCCTAACGTGTGCCAAGTCTGCTTGAATGGGGATAAACAGTGGGACTTCTGGTAACTTACGTGTTATGAGAGGAAGAAATCCAGTAGTGGGACAAAGGATTATTCATGTCCTGCACATCTATTGTATCATATTTCTCATCCCAAATGCTGTTCTCTTTTGCGAAAAGGTAAGTGAGGAACTAAAATACAAGGAGACAGAATTCAAATGTTTTGACCATACAAGACTAAAAGAAATCCAACAATGTAGCAGAAGCATCCTACAGGTTCTGTCAACCCATTAAGAAACCAAGTGCTAGCAGTGAAAGAAAAATGTTTGTAAGAACTATTAGAAAGTATCGTCATCTTACCTCATCAACAAAGAGGAAGGGTTCAGCAGTTTCTCTCATAGTGTCATCTACAAACTCAGTCATTCGTTCTCGGACTTTACTCAGATCTTGTGCCCAAGATTCCTTCAAATTATAACAATAAAGTAGAAAACAGCTTTAGATGTGGTGATATGCTATATAAAATTCAATAAATAACAGGGAGGCCTACAGATAGACATAATTAACCACTCAGCTATCTTACTGCCAATGCATTTTGTTGTATGCACATATCGAAGGAGTTTCTCAGGAGTTGCTCAGGAGGGAAACAAGTTTTCCAGTCAAGTACATTTATACTGAATGCCCACGACTTACACACTACATATATACACATACACACAGGAAAATGTGGCCTCCTGTGAGTATATGCCTTAACAACCTCTTTTCACTTCTAAGTGCAATCTGAATGCCCTTTTAACACAGTGAAATAAGAGAAATAGAAACTAGCAACTTTATACAGGAAGTGCACCTCTGAATTTTCAATCATATTTGCAAATCTGGAATTTAGCAGTGACTAGAAAATACCACACTATGTAAAAGGCATAATGATAGAGAACCAGAACACAGACTGATTCCAGCAGTAGTCTCAGACTCATTGAATGGCTTGGGTTGGAAGGGACCTCAAGGATCGTCAGCTCCAACTCCCCTGAGAGTCACTCCATCATATCCTTTTATCAATGTCTAGCCTTAAAGATTGGCCTATATATTGAATTATAATTTTTCTTCCACAATGTCTGTGCTAAATAAGATCACAGAAGACTACGAAGACAGATCTAACTCCTGCCTCCATCGTTATCTGCTTGCTGGAATTGAACACCAGACTAGCCTCATTCAAAAGAAAATTAACTTGAATGTAGGCAGTCAGCTCAGCTTTTATTTATGAGCTGACAAAATGGGGCCATGGACACGGTAATACCCAGATGAATCCGTGGTGACAGCTCTAACTAGGTCAGGCTACCATGCAGCGTTTATTTCCAAACTTTTCTGTTTATCTACATGACTAAATGAAGACCCTCATTTATCCTATTTTCCTCTAGTGCACCCTTAGAGTCTTTACATGGATAAACAATAGTTCTTGTGAAATTCAGTGGCAATGAATAAAGAGAAATCTTTACAAAACCCAGAATTTGATATATGTCAGATGTAATACTACGACATAACTTTTCCGTGGGTTGTTTTGTTGTTGTTTTTAAAGCCACGTGCAATTCTGAGAGACAAGCTCAAGAAAAAGTAACTCACAACTTCTACAACTTTCCCACCTGCTGCTCATGTAGGAGAAACCTCTGAAAGTCATGGAGATGAACTGCTGAAGCATCTGGACGGTCAGTATTTCTTAAAAAAAATAAAGAAAAGGAGTAAGAAAGAAAAAGTGAAGCTAAAGAAACAACAGAAAAAGTGTCGTCAGATGTTACAGCAGAAGATGACTGGGATTTCTATTTTGCATTTGCAGTATAAATGTGCAGCTAGCACTAAGAAACTTTTTATAACCGCAGTGGAATTTAGATTAGGTTTGTAATGTTGTATTATCACTACATTTTGAGCCCTTAAACCTCCTACATTCTTGATATATTTCTGATAGTGATTCGCCAAGAAAAGTACTGAATCTCTGTTCACTGTTTTGTAGCATATGAACAGCATTCACTTCACAGGGGTATTAAGTTTATTTGAGGCATATGGAGAGATCATTCTTTTGAATCACCACAGAGCCCCACTTCCATAAATAACTCCCTCCATGTATTATTCAGATGATCTACTGTGAAAGGCAAAACCTTCTTGAAAAAGGAGGCAAGTGTCAGCATTCTGCTTGAGTCCAGGCAAAGCCTGCGTACCACAGCTCTCCAGATTAAAGTTTTTCCAGCAAATTGTCCTATACAAGTTCCAGTCTCTTTTTAATAAAATCTGAAGGTAGGTCAATTTCCTTATTCAAATCTATGCCATTTTTCTAGCCAGAAGGTATCACAGAATGAATCGCAGAATGGCCTGGGTTGAAAAGGGTCTCAAAGATTATCTATTTTCATCCCCCCCACCACAGGCAGGGTCAACAACCACTAGATCAGGCTGCCCAGAGCACATCCAGGCTGGCCTTGAATGCCTGCAAGGAAGGGGCATCCACGACCTCACTGGACAACCTGTTCCAGTGCGCCACCACCCTCTGAGTAAAAACATTTACCAAACAGTATTCAGAATGTACTTCCATGATAAATTCACTTTTCTGAATACAATAAGATGCATCTTTCCTTTTCACTTACTACAGAACAGGAACAAAAAACTGTGATTTAATTAAAAAACATCTTGCAGCACTGCAGCCATGTGTATACTCGGAGAAATAATACAAATGAGGAGTCTCACCCAAGAATGAACACAGAGGAATCTTTTTTGAATTCATCGAGAATCTTAAAGAAAAAAAAAGAGAGAGTGGGGAGAGAGAAGAGGTAAGGAGGTAAGATAAAAAATAAGAGAATATGACATTTTCCATCTAACCCCATCCAAGGTGGACAATTGCATATCAGCCTTGATGAACTTCATCGTAAATATGTGTCATAAAATCATTACAATACGGAACAGATTTGAACTGGGGTTTGACTACTGCACATGCAGCTGAGATTTTGGCTCATGATGGCCCAAATAGCAGCAGCAGAAAATGTGCTATTGATAAAAGACCTCACACACACAGCCAGTCAATTTTCTGGGGAGCTCTTATTGCTCTATATCCCACATAAAACTGAATTGCATATCTTCCATCATATTTGTTCATTTGAATTTAGAATCTATATTGCTTCCAGCTTGGAGCAACCTAGCAAGAGATCACGGGAAACTTATCAACTGAATCGTAGCAGTTGTTGAGCAAACTGAGGATTTCTTTGAAATGTTCCACACAGGATGATAACCAGAGTCTAAGAAGTCAGGTAATCTTATTTTGTGTTTTACTCTTCAGCTTTCTACTCAGGCTAATTAACTAGATTTTCATGACTAAAGCCAAAATCCTCACAGTAAACAGAGATTATTAATTCGAAATAATTTCAGCATCACTTTTAAGTAGCACAAGAAAGCACTGCTGCCAAAAAGAAACAGCACTGATTCTCAATGTTTCTGTTTTTAACAAGTGGAAGTTGAATCAACAATACATTCATCATCAGTAAAGACATGCATGCAAGTAATTTCAAATAGGTTGACTTCACAGTTGCACAGAGTTCCTAATTTTCAGAGGCCCTAAATATATGCAGGTTTCACCAGCCTTATCAAACTATGCAATTAACACAAGAAAATGACAGTCAGGCAGTTATTCCACCGCATTCATATTGCCCAAGCAGCACCTGAAGCATGCTTGTAATTTCTGAGCATGAGCCAAAGGAGAACAATTGCTGTTATTTGATATTTAGGATACATCCCAGTGATTTACAGAATGATGTGGTTCAAAATCACTAGAAGTATGAAAAATCATTGCATCTATCAGTAAAGAGATTACCAAAATCTATTTGGAGACGTTCTGTTTACCATCAAAATCTCACAAGAAAAGTTATTCTTAGAAATGCCATTATTCATCTTCTTAAGCCAATTGCTGATGGTGATTGTTGCCCAGACGTCAAGCACAGTACTATATTGCTTTCTGCTGTTACAAGAATAGCATTCCCTCTTTAATCTGATCAATCAGTTTAACATTATGAAGACTACTCATTAAAAAACTTACCGATTTCTGTTGTTCAAACATGATCTTTTTGTAGAACAAATGAAATTGTTCAAAACTAAGCTCTTCCTTGTGAGCACCTATTTCCTACAACAGAAAGTTGCATGAAACGAATTGAGAGTTCCATGAAATTTGCACAGCATTTGCACAGCATACAAGTTACTTCTACTTTTGCTGCCACCATCACACACATTGAATTCCATCTGATTTCATTTTTTTTTACATTTGGGGATTATTACTTTTTAATACTGGGGGGGAAGAGAGGGAATTGGATTTTTGTCCTTTTGGTTTGCACCCTGACATTTGGTTTTGTACCCTTACTGAGAATGAAGTAGTGTCTGCAAAGAGAGTGAAAGTTATGTCTGTATTTTCTTAAAGACTTACATGCAGGCAAAGTCAAAACTAGAAATTAATGAACAATGTGAATATAATGTAATTATCTGTACACAATAACAAAAAAGGGTATAGAGTTACTTGAACAGAAATATCAACATCTATCAGACAATACAAAACAGATTAAAATTAACAGGTCATTACCACGAATTTATCTTTCAAGAACTTCATGCTGCTCACTTTGAAGTTTACTTGGGGAAGGATAGCTTTCAGCTCTCTAAGACTGATACTGAAAAAGAGAAAATATAGCAAAAAAACTGAACACAACAATAAAACACTTATGTTGTATCTGGCCAGCTATCGATGTATTTTTAAATCAACACAAAAATGTTACTAATGAAACATTTTTGGTAGGACATCTTTTATGATTATAAACTCCAGTAAATATAACAACTATATGGGAGCAAGCTTGACATTTTCTAGTTAGAGGGGACAAACAGGCATTTCAATCACATTTTTCCATTCTCTCATCAACCTCAGACTTTACTCCAGCCTTGCAGCTACTATTACTATGGCCTTCTACAGTGCTGTCTCAAAGCAAATTACAATTCTTCTAGTTATCCTCATGGTGTAAATAGGAGCTAAGGCAATACTATTATAACTCTTGGTTGAGGGTTGATTTCCAAAGGGGCTAGATGCCTAAACACTTTAAGTGTGCTGCTGGTACAGGTGAGTCAGTCTGACTGTGCCCTGCTGATACAAGAAGTCACTCCAACTCCTCTTGTTGTGCTCCTCTCCTTCTTTGCTTCCACTGACCAGTTCTGACTCTCATCAAACCTTCAGTTAATATGACTGAACTTGTTAGGCCGGGAAAAAAGTCTAAAGCTGCAGGGAGAGCAAGGCTTTGTGAGCTCACCCAGCTCCATAACAGCATCATAGCTGGAATAAGCAAAGAGTAGTGATTAGAAGCTCATAAAGATGGTGGAGAAAAAGGAAAGAGCATGACTTCATCCACCCAGCAGCACCAAGTTGATACACCAGACAATCCATTCCGTGCAGCTCCATATCAGTGGCCTGCTACTCCATTTGTCTTTGGATAGGAAAGAACAGAAATTAGGCTGCGTGTCTTAGTACAGAGTTTCATACTTTGGGCAGGTATGAGGACTCAAGGAGGTCACAGAATTAAAATGGGATGTGTGAAGGGCACCAGTGCAAGTCCTAGGCTGGAATATGAAGGGAATAAAGATTCATAGCAGCAAATTGAAGTAGGGAAGAGGTGAGAACACAAACACATCTATAGGTGCTGTAGCCAACATCAGTTGGGTAACAACAGTACCCAAGAAAACCAGGCTAAGGTGCTCTGCCTCTACCCCGACTGCAATTCATAAGCATTAACTCTAGGCAAACATGGGATCAGAACAGAGTAAAGTGAAAGAAACAAAAGCAAGAAGCATCTAGATGAAAATAACACTTCTATTCCACTGTGTCCCTGCAAGCAGCTGCCCTGTGAGAGATCCTCATCTCCACAGAGATGAGACTCATCTGCACAGAGAGAAAACGGCAAAGCAAGAAGGAACTTAGCCAAAATCTATGCCAAAGCCAGATTAGAAGTCAGGAAATTCCTGGCTTTCCTCCCTGTCGTCAGATCTCTGGAAAAGAACTCCTTGTAGGAGCAAGAACGATCATTCCGCTCACACCCCAAACACCAAGAACAAGCAGTTTACTCTGGCTGAACAAGCACAATCCAAAACAAAGAGCTGAGGCTTCATCACCACTGGCAAAAACTCAGCACAGTACATAGGACTTGCCTGGAAGCATAACCTTCACAATCAACCTCCTTAGAAACTGCAGCACTAAACAAAAAGAAGTCCAGCTCACACTCCTTTCCTGAAATTCTCTAAATGAATCATCTGCCAGAACAAAGAACTGCCCTCTCCTCCTGCAAGCCCCCTCGAACCTCAGCAGACTGTCTTACAGTGATGAAACAACCCTTAAGCACCAAGTGAAACCTCTTCAGCAGGCATCCTGTCAGCTACAGCTTCTGTACCTTAAAGTTTGTTTTTGCTTCATGATCCCCCTCCAAATACCTCAATTGTGAGCTAGTTTTACAAAATGCATCAGGAGGTGTAAGCCAGCATCCAGTCAAGGCCCTTCACTGTTCTGAGCAGTTTTGAAAACACCATTCCTCAAACTGTCTTGGTTCACACCGAAGCCAGCTGCACAACACCACGGGCTGTCTGCAGAAGGGTGTTATTTCCTGCGATAACAGTCTTATTCACACAGTGAAACATCACACTTTATTTTGTTTTAAGGAAAAGGTCTAAATGAGAGGAAACGCATGTTCTTTTCCAGACTTAGAAAAGAAATGAACATTACAAAGAGCAAAATCATGGTAATATAATACATATGGATGAAAAGGGGTTAATGTTCTTCCCAGTGTTCTACATGTCCTGGCAACTTTAACCAGAAATGTGCAGCTGAATACATTTAGAAAGTCCCTTTTGTTGAGCAAAAGCTGCAAACCTACTGCACACACTGAGCTGAAACAAAGTCCTGAAACTCAAACTACAAAGCAACACAGCACAAGGGAACCTACAAGCCCATGGCATTTTTTTCCACATGAGAAGCACAGCGATGCTTTGGCCTATCTGCATATGTGGCAAAGACAAACCCAGGTATCTAGCCCAACAGCACAAAAATTTCACTCATCAGCAAGCCTTCAAAAAGCAGAACAAAACAAACAACCCCCCAAAAAACCAACATACAACCAAAGATTTTTGTCCTTATTCCAAATAATTAACTTTGTTTCTCTCTGTAGCTATCATCAAAAGCGTCTTTGGTTTCCCACTGTTAAAGGAACTTTTTTCCCACAGTATTACCCTGTCACAACAACGTCTTCCCCAATACACTCATCAAGTATCTCTGTTATCTCTCCATCCTCTAAATACTCTGTTCTGTTCTTGTCTCAGCTGTGACCCCCTGCAGGAAAGAATTCATGTTATTCCTTGGGATAGCCCTGTCTCTGGATGTATCTGACAACTGCTGCCTTGATTATTCTCAAACCAGATACCACACACATTAACCATAGTCTGAAACCAGGTAAGGCTATTCATTTAAACACTGACCCTGGATCTTTAGCAGCCCATGCTGAACTCTCCTTATGCAGTCTGATTGCTCCAGGTGCCCAAGAAGGCTTTTAAGAGCTGGGTTTAGTCTGTCTACAATAGATCATAGTCACTCCAGCACTCTTCACAGCAAGTCTGCGCAGGAAAACGAACAGCAGGCTATGCAAACAATGCTGCTGGGGGCCAAGCTGGCTGGTAAGGGGTAAAGACCTCTGTAAAGCAAGCAACTTAACAAACCTGCACAGCTGAGCTGAGTCTCTGCAGAAAGAATAGGGAGAGGCGATTGCCTTTCCTTATTCTAGCAAAGTAATTCTAGGCTAAAAGCAAAAGCATTTATTTCTCATCATTTGTTTCCTCGTATCACATACATGAACCTATTGTTGCATCTAGCAAAAGGCAACACTCAAGTTGTTAAAGCAAGAGCAAACACCATTTCAAGGGATGTCATACTTGTCAACTCTGGTGAAGAAATATTTATTTCTCTTTGCTCTATGTTAAGGCCTGCAATAAAAGTTCATTAAAAACAAACTGAACATAAAGAGAGAGTTTCTTACCTATTCCTTCTAGTCTGATCAACAGAATAGATCTGCTTTCTCAGCCAGCTTGGGGGAAAGGAGGAAAAATGGGGAAAATAGATTTAATCTGAGAATAATAAAGAAAATATAACTAATGAAATATCAAAATCTGGAGACAAAATTCAACAGAAGCATTTAAAAATCAGAAAATGCATGTCTTTTGATAAAGCAGAAATATTTTCAGCGCAGCATCTAAGCTTTCAAACGGTTTTGTAACTGTATTTGTAAATACATACTTTTTTTACTACATAATACTGCATTTTAAAGCCAGATAAACAATACAGGAAAGGGAAGGGTGTGCACAGCACAAAAGAATGAACAGAAACTATAAACATGTTACTTGCTACAGTGGGCCTAGACTTCAGCTAACCCAAACTAGAGTTACTTGACCAAGTCAATAATTTATGATTAGGCTCTGACTCAAAGTTCTGTTAACGTGCATAAAAATTAAAAGCAGGGGGAAGGGAAAAACAGCTTAGATAATTTTTAAGAAAAGCCTCATTGGAATGCATGTTAGCTTTAGCTGCCCAGCAAAATACTGTTAGCAGTATTAATAGTAAATACCTACACACACTACTGATCTTAGGCTGCTCACAGCATGTTAATGTTAAGCTTATCCTCAATTCTCTAAGGACATCACTTTGTCCACTTCACAAAGAGACTGAAACCTAGCAACACTTTGTGTATCAGCTCTCTGCTATATTATACAACAGATAAAGGGAGGATTAAGTGAATACTTTCTTCCCAGCTTGGAATTACAAGCAGGTACAGCCAACATTAATGTCAATGTGGCAATTTGGTTAAGTAGACTTTGAGGACCGAGTATGTCCATAAAACAGGTAACAGTGACACATCCTGAACAGAAAAGTCAGCATTGATGAACAGCAATCAAATGCAGAAACGGTTTTAGAAGCTCGTCATGAAAATTCACATTCTGAATATAAGTAGTTTCAAGTGTGACATCTTCAGAAGCTTTAAGGGTGCCACTGCACCATCATGCTGGCGGCTGCTAAAAGGTAAGCCTTCAAGATGTTTGTTTTCAGCCCATCTACCAAGTGAACTAATCACAATGCCATGTGATGCAATGGTATCAACAGGAGAAATTACAAAAGTGCACGTGTGAATCACTGGGACACAAGAGCTGCAACACACACCTACCAGATCAAGCCTACTGTAACTGCCCAACATGAATTTTCCAAGAACTTAGATTAGATGCTCTTGAGATTTCATTCAGAGACCTTGTGTGTGTGTGTGTGTGTGTGTGTGTGTGTGTGTGTGTGTGTGTCTGTGGCACACAGAGCAAGGTAAACTGCAAGTTCTTAACAGCAAATCCAGAACATGCATATAGAAAAATAGGCATGGAGAATTTCCATAGGATCTTTTTGTATCATCAACTAACTGGCAAGTTGTTTTTTCTTAAGGTAAATGGCAAGCACCACTAGTTGCACTTTAAAAACTTCTTTTAGGTATTCTTCAAATTCCAAAGAAATGTTAAATCCCACAAAGTGAAAAAATGTCTGCATACCTCTCCGTGATCGCAGGTGTTGGAGCTCTCATGACCTCTTGATACAAGATATTCAAGCCACACAACCATTTATCAGCATCATCTTTAGAATCAGCTGAAAAAAATAATATGCTATGAGAAAGTAGGACATAACTCGTGAAATCTTGCTAAACCCCAGTATACAGAGCTGCAGGTCAACCTTTCTTTTTGATCAATCTCATTGCATAGCTTCCCCTGTTGCTAATTCTAGAACTAATAATACAAAACAGCATAAATTTGGGGGTGACCTGCCTAATTCTAGCAGCATTTCTGCTAGACAGAAATCTAGCATTCTGTCTTTTAATGGGAGAACAGTTTTCTACATCATTTAGCATCATCGCTTGGTAAAGTTTGAACACAACAGAAGATCTTGGACTGGATTCAGCTTTCCCTGGCAGATACCAATCAAACTGAAATCAATTTTGGGGGGCCTTGGATGAGATGCTATTTTTACAGCTTTCAGTTGGGCAAAGTAGAGTACTTCTTAGAATGCTGGTTCTGAACCAGCATGATGGCATTCTTCCAATTAAACCAGTTCTGACAAAACAAAAAAAGAAAATTAGAACTGGGAGTTCTAATCCGTGCAAATTATTTAACTGCCTTCAAAGTAAAACAGTTTCTCAAAATATGAAGATTAACTTTTATCTAAACACATTTTCGAACAATGCTTTATCCCCTGGGATGAAGCCAGAGCCCAGCATGTTAGCATATATGGGCCCATATGTAGCCCAACAGTTCCCTATGGAAATGTTTTTTGACTTAGTTACAATTTTGGAAATAACAAACCAATTCCCTCAAGACAATTCTGGCCTTTATGACAGCCACCGTTCACTTCTAAGTGGCAACTATTCAATATAGTTTAAAGAAACCAAGACAAAGCCTTAGCAAGGAAAAGGATTTCCCCCTTACTTGAAGGTTATATCACTCACACTGTTATGCACATCAGATTGGAAAGGTTTTCAGAGCTGCAATCTATAAGCTCTTAATTCTCAGACATACATGAAAGCTCTGTTAGCTTACTTGGAGTATATAGCTTCTATAATAAAAAAATGATCATTAAGTAAAAAGGAAGGTACTGTTAGTATCACAGTGCTTAGAAAAGCACTCCTCTTTTCTCCCAAGATTTTGCAACAACTTCGATGAATGAAATGGGTGGGCACATTTCTGCATGGCAAGGACAGAGAGAACTACCACTGTGCATAAACTCTCAGTATGATTCTAAAGTGAGTTCAATTACAAGCTTTTCAAAATAGAATCTCTTCACAAACAGAAACCGTATTCAGCCTGCACTATAAAAACTGATATCCTTTTTCATTTCAAAATCTTTGATTTTGCCATCCTAAATAATCTCACCTGAAATAAGAAGTGCTCCAAACCTTACCCAAGATATAGGACGCACTATTTCTTTATTTCCCATCCACTTCTTCACTTTAAATTTATCATCTTCCAATGTTATTTATGGTCCCCTAATCCTTCTTTAGAAGAGGCTTAGTATTATCAAGTGACTCACACCCGCACAAACTAAACTAGAATTTCATTTTCAAATTAGCCTGCTCATAGGTAATAGGAAAGTTTCTGCAATACAGACTTAGTGTAACTCTATGGATACTGATTCCAGAATTGTTTGGCCATACTGAAAATGCCAGGGCAATATTTTGCTCTCATCTTTAACGCAGCCAGATCCTTTGCTGACTTTAAAGAGGACAACATCACCCCTGCTCTTCAGCACTGAAAACTTTACAAGAGAGATTTAACCATCAAAAGTTTTCCTTGCTACAGATGATTGAGCACATCAGAAACTGTGCTAAAAACCTCTGTCAGTGTGATGTTGGGAAGTGATATATTAATATAAACATATACTAAGAGACATGTCATTTATTAGTGCTTTAACAGTAGCTGTCTTCTGATAAACAAATACGAAAGTTACTAAAACACACAGAAGTGTTGGCCATTACAGTGCAAGACAGACTGTGGCAACTGACTCACGTACTACATCCACAAGTTATACAACTGTTCTGTTTAGACAATATAAGGAAAAGCCTCATACAATACACTTGGGCAGCAAAACATTACAAAGGCGTCAGTTCACAGATGTTTAGGGCCAAGTAAAAGGTTTCAGGTTCTAAGCATTGGTGCACTCCTGAACTGCAGAAGTCAAAAATCATAATACTCTGCATGCATTATTATTCATTAGTGAATTTGGTTGTTCAGTAGTTAGTTCAAAGAGCAAACAAATGAAAAAAAAAAGTTTACCTGCTAAACTTAAGGTATTGAGGACAAATTGGGTACCATAAAAAATAGTGAAGCAGTGTTCTTCTCTGTGTTTTGCTTTGCATCGTTCAAAGTCCTTTGAATTCTTTCCTGGGCGAATTTCTTTTATTTCCATCAGATCCACTGAAAGGAAACAACAGTAAGTCAGTCAGCAGAACTGAACTTACCTTCCAGCAGAGTCTGAAGTAGCAAGACAAAAGACTCAAAACATGTATGCATGTATTATATATGTGTGTATTATTATAGATGGTTATATGACAAGGAAGTCAAATTGCAACAGCTTGCAATCCACAAATAAATGACTCGGCGTATTACTGACCAGAAGATAATAGCAGGGAAAGACCAAAAGAAGAAAAATAAATTCTCCTGTTCCTATCATATGCCTTTCACTGTCTATCAATGGACAAAGCTTATACACATAGTCCCTTTGGAGTACAGAAGACATGTTTTCACAAACGGAATTTATATTAAACAAGAAATTTCCAACTGCCAACTGGTCAGAGACAGAAGAATGATATAGGTTCTAATTTAACCTAACTAAAAAGTATCCAACATATCTCAGAAAGTCAGCTTGCTTCAGTACATTAACCAAGTGTGTCTGGCACCCTCCAGAAAGTAAAGAGAAAATGCAGCCTGATAATTAAAGCATTTACGAGCCTTTTCCCAGCCATCTCCAAACAGGTATCTGTCATGCAACATAAGCTGTTGTAGCACCTTCGATTTGATTACAGCATAGCCAAGTGGGAACAATGCATAAGCATGCATTTTCTCAAGTCAGCTCCCTTTTTGTCCAACCCTCGTTATACTGCCTGCATAAGAGCAGCGAGATAGCGCTGAAATAGAAATATGTGCAGTCTCAAGATAAGATACTTATTAAAAAACTAAGGAAGTGGTTTGTTCTGCCTGTGAACCAAACAAGTGGCTCTTCCTACTTCTGGACAATCTCGAGTTACGAGCTGCAGAATGAAGAGTGAAGAGAAACTTTTAATGGCTGTTCTTGAAATGTGTTTATCAAACCCAGCAAGATCCAAGGAAAATAACTGAGGATTTCTGTTCATGCACTTAAGAACTCCATAATAGAAAAATCAAGTTTTAACTGAACACCTCATCACAGTTATTAACATATAATCAAAAAGAAACCCGGCTGCCAACAGGGTGAAGTAGCTAAACATTGGTTAAAGCTTTGGCCCATTATCACTGGGTTTCAGTGTGAAAAGGCCAGTGTGAAAAGGAGGGGGATACAAGCTAGGACATCCATCAACAGGATGCTGGTAAAGAAACATTCATTTATTAATTCAATTTTTTATTCCTCACAAAGTATCCTAGGCCAAACTTCCCACCTAATACTCCTTATTCTTTGGCTTCTCTTGGGAAAACAAGACCTTAAATGTCAACCTAAATTGTTCCTAATACACAAGCATCTTTCTTGAACTTATTTTTCCTAGTGTAATATCTTCAAGATAGAGCACAGCTAATGGCTCAACCTCTTTAGTCACTCTTTCAAACTACTAGATCATCTCTTAATATCTGGATGGACAAAAGCCCTAAGTTTATGTGTAACCTTCTAATATAAATTCATGATATAACCATAAATGATCCACAACCAGAAGCTCTCACTGACGACTCAAATCTTCTGACAGTCTACAGATCCTCAGCAGTGTACCTGGATATGCATCCCAAAATGCCAGCATCTGAAAAAGATAGGCTAAGCCCACTCAATCACATTCATCACTCAGGATGCAAAGAAAGAGAGTAGTTTAGTGGCCACAATATACAGCACAATAAACCACGCTAGCTCATGCCGATAATGAACAAGAACAACACCAGGTACGTTTTCTTTCCCTTCAACCAACAAATCTCTGCTGAGAAACACAGTTTGAAGTTGAAAGCAAAGTGTACCCTTCATTTCACGCTCCCATAAATCCACGCAGAGAAAACACCACACAACAAAGAGACCCTCAAAACATAACCTATAAGCAGCGATAGAACAGTTTCACAATCTGCACTGCTGTTGTCATTTCAAGTGCCTCTTACCTCACCCAGACCTCTGAACAAACACGCAGCCTTGCTTAATGTCTTCCCTCAGTTACATATGCACTCACTACACTCCTCTGCTTTGCAGTACAATCTTTCAGCCCTACCATTCCACTCTCTCATGTGAATGTATGTGTTTACATATATATGCACAAGGATTTTTGCACACACAGCTTTCATGGTGCTACTGCTAATCTTACAGTCTTCTTTTACTCACGCTGCTTTAAGGACTGGACTGTGGGAATAGATGCTGTTAACAATAGAAGAAAATAAATGTAAATTATTTTTCTTATAAGGGTAATCAATTTAGAGAAAGCTGTATCATTAATGTGTACCAATATTGAAGTGTTGGAATTTGTTCATTTAATAAAGCCTTACAAGAACTACATTGCTCTTATGAGATTTCTCATGTGTTCTTTAGAGCAAGCTCGATTAACATGAGTCTACTTCGTACTACTGATAGGAAAGTTGGGGTAAAAAGCATCAGAGGGGCAAAGAGAGAGACGTGCACAGACAGGATATATTCGGGTCTCAGCTAAGCCCTGCTGTCCCCCCCACAGGGACTAGAGCTGCCAGCACCCTCCACCCAACGCCCATTGCATCCGGAATGGCTGATCCCAATGATCCAAGAAGGGAACAGCCAGGAAAAGCAACAACATGTTTCAGACTCAGATTAGTAAATCAACTGTACCAAGTTGCCTGTTACTGTGAACTTATTATAGCACAATCCGTCACCGAACAATTAAAATACAACTTCATGCCTGTGCTAGAAGTAGCAGCACAGTGCCTCGGACACTCCATCTTCTTACTGCACTGATCTTATGGAGCCTTTCTTCTTCTCAATCCTACATGCAAATTGCAGAGTCATTTTCTGACCTGGCTTCATGGACTGATATTCCTGGCGCCATTTATATCTGAAAAAACACAGATCTGAACATATGCAGCTTGCAAATTGTAAGATTGAGTGCAATAGGCTTGCAAGTGCAATTTCCAAGTAACAGTATAAGATTACTGAATTCTCCAAAGAAACAGTTCAAAAAGCGTTCTGTAGAGAAGCTGACTAACACCCAACAAGATAAAGAGGACATTGTTAATGCATTCATTAAGATGCCAAAGAGTTAAGGAGCTAAGTGCCACTCAAAAATCCTACAACGCCAGCTCACATTTCATCCATTCTTCTATGTCATTTTTTCCATGGGTTAAAAGAATCTTCTTGGCAGTCTCATCAGTCCTCAATTGATTCTGACAACTCCCCCAGGTGACTGTTTAACCAGACTGGACTCCAAGGCACCCTCAGTTCCCATTCTGTTTCAGGCTTCTGTCTGGATATGCAGTTTTCACTGCATTTGTGGCAGCTGCACGTCTGCTTTTGATGCTGTGTCTGTTTAGTAAATCAGTAATTCAGTGGATCATTACACCACTACACAGCAACTTTCCAAAGACTGCACAGATTAAACAGCACTGTGCAACTAAGAATGCCTCCAAAAACTCTTCACAGCCACAAACTTAACAACCACCTTCTGATCCATAACATCTCCACTGATCTTCATTCAAATAACTTGGTAGCAAAAATCATGAATTGCTGTTACCTTTCTTTCAGCTTCCCCAAGAGGCAGATGGGAAAACAGAACTAGGAGGTGCAGGAATGACGCAAACAGAACTGCAGAAAACATTACATTGTTGTATATGACAACACTGTGCTGACCATTCCAGGTAAGATTTAAACAGGAACAAACAAGAACTGCTATCCAAAGGGAATGGTTTGCCTCCTTCCAGCCCTAGCACTCACACATCACTCATTGCTTGCAGGAAGCACAACTATTCAGTGGCCAAGCAGATAACTGCACGAAGGAACTGTGCTTAAAATCAGCCAGTGCTAACAGTAGAACTGTAATATGTTAGCTGGAAGCGACCATGTAAGGTCACACTAAGAAAACATGCAATAATACATTAAATGCATTATTTTCTTCATTAGCTATTTTCAACAGCAGGCCCCAGAAGTCTACCAGGAAACTACTGGCAATGTTTCAGAAGGGAAAATAAGGGACTCTGATCATCAAACGGCACAGACCCAGACACAAGGGTGGGCATTCTCTGTACGAATATTTTTGCATTTTTATGTGTATACATAATAATGTTCTGCACAAGCATTTCAGAACCAGTTTTTAGAATCCACATCTTCTCAACAATTTGCATTACAAAATACTCTAAAGAAGGTTTCATTTCAGAAAGGCAGAAGCTGCCTCCTTCCAGATAGGCAATGTGCAAATGAGCACCCATTGAACGAAGAAGGCCTTCAGTATCTTTTTGCAAATGGATTTCACTGCGGTTTGTGAGGACAATGACTTTGCTCTCAGTTTCACAGAATTAAAGATTAACTACACAAGGTGTGTGTGTTATTTTATTCAAAACAGCAGCGAAACACTCTGCACTGTTCTAAAGAGAAAAAAGTGAGGCCTCTCTCACAGAAGGGCAAAGTCATATGAAGGAAGAAAGCTGAAGCACGTGAGTACAGCAGTGGTATGCAAAGTGATTCAGCACATACAAATAGTGAAATGGAATACGACATGCCGTAGCCAAGGAATTACAGCTAAGTCACAGGAGTACCTGAAAGCACAGTTTAAGGAGGCAACATGAGAAATGGTGTGGTGGGTCTTGGCACAGCACCTGAGTACCTTCCCAAGGAGTCCTCATGTCACACAGAGGCACCATCTACAGAAACAATGAATTACCATCCTACCAATGATAGCTGCACCTTGTGGATTAACAGCTCCCTGCTGGACAGCTCAGCAGAGCAACAGCACGTTACAGCTTTTCTCAGTTTGATGGGCTCTGCATTCAAAGGGCCACAGACCTCAAATGGCTGTTAGTTTCATATTAAAAAGAAAAAGGCACCTTCAGAAAATGAGAAAAAAGTACATAGGTGCCTGTAGAAGTTGATGGTCTACTCCGTCAATCAAAACAAAAAGGTTGCCATGCAAAACTTTGACTTTGGGGATAATATACTGGAGTATGTACATCCCCCACTCACTCCAACCAACCCTATTAGCAGCTCTGGTCTGCAAAGATCACCATGCTGGATCTCCATTTCACTAGCCAGCCACAACAGGAACTCTGGTCTTTGTAAGCTAGCATTAAACACCACAGAACTGAATTGCTGAAAAATGATTTGAAGACAGCTAAAGGCTAAAACACATTCATTTTTTTCATTTGACCACAGAAACCATGGTCTAAGTTCTCAGTTGGATGCTTACACGAAGATCCCCTAAGTAAGAGAACAGAAACACATCAGTTTCAAATTGGAAAAAGGTGAATTTTAATATCCTTCTGAAGTGATACTCTGCAAAGAGCAACAAGTAGATTCACTTCTACAATGACATTTTGTTCTTTTTAGAATGCACGATAGAACGAAAATGACAGAATACGATTCTCGAGCATTCAGTGGGAGTTATGTTTGTTCCTGCTGTTTACTTATAACTACATGGCTGAAAGAGTACAGAAATTTAGAGAGAAAAAAATAGCGACAGCTGAAAATTAGCAAGATGAAGTCTAACATTGCAGCCAAAACAAGCATTTCACACTTCTCTGCAGAATATGTTGATATTCACTACTTCACCCAGAAAGGTGGAGGTACTGTAAACATTCATACCATTTTCTCCAAAGAGAAAGAAAGAAAGGTTTCCCAGAACAGAAGGAGTTCCCATTGACATTCAAATTTTACCAATTAAATGACTGTGCGAGTTAACTTGGCGAAGAAAAAAAAAATCCCTCAATTATGCTTAAGAATTCGAGCCACTTCCACAAACAGCCTCTTAGGTTCTTGCTGGTCCAACAGCTGGCAGGAATGCTGCATTCAGATCCAAAACGTGCTTCCTTCTGCACCTCATTTTAGCAGGGATACTAAAAGCAAATTCAGCAAAATTTGATCTCAAGGATAACATGCTGCAGGATGAAAATCACAAAATACAAGAATAAAGATCTAAATAAATAAATACCTTGTTAGCTAGAACAGCACCATCTGTGGCAGCGCACATAAGTTTGCCATTATATTAGTTACACATCCCTGCATTTCACCTCAACCTGTAAATTGCACTTGGCCTGCTATGCTCCAGTTATCTACATGACTGCATTATAGATGCACTGCTGCTTTAGGGAATGTTGATCATTATCCAGGTGCAGTGTTTCTGCAGAAATGTGGTTTCTACTTGGCTGTATGACAAAACCTGAAAACAAACACAGTGCAATCCTGCAGATAAGGAAGAAACAGAGCAGTACTCACAGATCTAAATTCTATGTACAACATGAATTTACTGAGTTAGTTCTTTGTTTTCTTTCACTCCCTTTCTTAATACATCCCTGAAATATGAAAATTCCGCTTATGGATTTTTAATTCTGAAAAATCTCCTATTTGAGCAGGAAGTAAAGCATAAGTGATTTTTAACAGTCTCTGATAATTCTTTTTATTTTCACACATTAGACAAATAACTAATTCAGTTAGTAACATTCAGTGAACCTGAGATGGTAAATATATTAAAGAAGTGGGCCACAGCCATTTTGCTCTACAAACTCTGGAAAAAAATGGCAGGAAAAAATCAAGAGAAGAAAGATAGCACGAAATTAGCAGCTCATGTGAATTCTAAGATAAAATATTATTCTTTGTGAGTCTTACGTGTTATTTAAAAATGAAAAAGGTATAAGGTATTCCTGCTACATTAATATATATCTGGACTGAAGATTTGTTAAACCAAAGTACATAATTAGTTACAAAAGCTCAGTTTCAGCAGGCTTTATTCCTGTTTGCTGTGGTGGTGCCACGGACATCTCAGAGCATAAATTCTCCTAGCTATGAATCACCATTTCACACAAGGATTGATGGGGGAGCATAAAGAAACTCCCATGTTTTCCAGTGACTAATCAGACTCCAGCTGTCACAAACTTTCCCTTAACAGCTCTCCTTAAAGCGCTTCCCATCAGTAAAGAACAAAATATCCATTCCAGCTCACCTTTCAGAAGGCCTACAACTCATCAAGTACTTGCTACACCAACTTAGATACCATAAACTCTTTGTGCCTTAGTTTATCCACGTGCATCTAAGTACGTCCATCGTGGCACAAATAAATATTGGGTAGCACTGAATACACTCCAAGTCAGCAAATGCCAGGTGCTGGATCCCAAACACATCTCTTGGCAGAACACTGACATCAGCAGTTCCCACTCCTCTTCACCCTTTCCTTCCTCTCTGCTTTTCACAGCTGCTGAGAAGTTCTCCGTGCTGCCACCTCAGCTATGACAGTGCAGCTGCTTGTGGGCCATGTGCTACCCCAGCAAAGACACAGAGCAGCAGGGTCGTTGACATGGAGGCAGAAGTGACCCCAGAAACCACAGCAACACTCAACATATCTATTGTGTGGTTACCTGCAACAACTTAAAGAGGACAGAGCTTAAAG